>NC_059193.1:3778244-5005543 GCF_020615455.1 Coregonus clupeaformis
CACAGAGTTCCAGTAACAGACAAATCTCAACATCAACTTTTCAGAGGAGACTGCATGAATCAGGCAATCATGGTCGAATTGCTGCAAAGAAACCACTACTAAAGGACACCAATAAGAAGAAGAGACTTGCTTGGGCCAAGAAACACGAACAATGGACATTAGACCAGTGGGAATCTGTCCTTTGGTCTGATGAGTCAAAATGTGAGATTTTTGGTTCCAACCATGTGTCTTTGTGAGACGCAGAGTAGGTGAACGGATGATCTCTGCATGTGTAGTTCCCACCATGAAGCATGGAGGAAGAGGTGTGATGGTGTGGGGGTGGGCAGCTGGTTTGCGCTTAGTGGGACTATCATTTGTTTTTCAACAGGACAATGACCCAACACACCTCCAGGCTGTGTAAGGGCTATTTGAACAAGAAAGAGAGTGATGGAGTGCTGCATCAGAAGACCTGGCCTCCACAATCACCCGACCTCAACCCAATTGAGATGGTTTGGGATGAGTTGGACCACAGAGTGAAGGAAAAGCAGCCAACAAGTGCTCAGCATATGTGGAACTCCTTCAAGGCTGTTGGAAAAGCATTCCAGGTGAAGCTGGTTGAGAGAATGCCAAGAGTGTGCAAAGCTGTCATCAAGGCAAAGGGTGGCTACTTTGAAGAATCTCAAATATAAAATATATTTAGATTTGTTTAACACTTTTTTGGTTACTACATGATTCCATATGTGTTATTTCATAGTTTTGGTGTCTTCACTATTATTCTACAATGTAGAAAATAGTAAAAATAAAGAAAAACCCTTGAATGAGTAGGTGTGTCCAAACTTTCGACTGGTACTGTATATATACATATTTAAATAATTGAGAGATTTTTTTACTCTTTCATAGTTTCCGTTTTTTTGTTTTGCATGCAAGATCAGGATTCTGCCTTTATTAATTAAAACAACTAATGTAAGTCAACGTTTATGTTTATTAAAAAATACTAAGTTAGCTGTAATTGAAATAAACGTATTTAAATAAATGAATGTAATTGAAATACACTGTCATTGAAATAAACGAATGTAATTGAATTAAACTAATGTAAGACTATGTTTCTGTCTTGAAGAAAAGTGTTCATAGATCTCTGGTTTCTTCACTTGCAGGTCATTTGCCCGTGGGGGTCTCAATCTTCAGGAGGGTCTCTGGAGTGAGCTTCTTCCCATGGACCTTGGAGGCTGTGCTGGAGTCCAGCAGGTCCTTAATCATGTGCCGGATCTCTGGAGTCAGGCCTATCCCAGAGGTCTCTGAAGACGCGCTGGGTCCAGTGCAGGCGGCAGTGGATTCGGAGCTCAAATCCGCAGGTCCTGCGCTCTTCTTCTTCTTCCTCTTCCTCTTTCTCTTCTTCTTCAGGACGGCCCCACGAGCCCATGGTATCAGCTTATGGTATCAGCAGGGCTCTCTTGGGGCCGGGCAGCCTCCTTATCAATGGCCTTTTCGGCCTTCTGTAGCACTTTGTCAAACACGTTGATGCAGTTGTCCATGTCTGATGGATTTATGAAGACAATCAGCGATGCCGCGCTTATATACGTTTTGGAACTTGTATCATAATGGAACACCAAATTACATCATACCACTTTTTGACCAGTTATCTTTTATTGATGTGTTTAATTTTCTTTAATTGTCTTTTTTACATTCTGATGTGTGGGATGTTTAAACAAAATATTTGCTATCATAGGTCAATGCCGAAAATAATCAAATACAATAATGAAATCAGTATTTATCATGTGTCTTTCATAGTTATAGGCCTAGCTATCTACACTGGACAGAACCAAATCTCGCGTAGGGACCCCAAAAGGCTTGAGTCGGCACTGTCTGTCACATCAACATTTAAGTATTCTATTTGAGTGACTGATATGGCCAACTGGAGATTGGAGAATATTGACAATATGTGTGCGTAAAAAGTCTTACCTTAAAAGTGATATCATAAAATTCCCTACTGTCGCTGAGTGAGGGGCGGCTCGGATAGACCAATCCGTTGGATGGACCTCCGATCCCTTTACCACTTTTCCCGCTGTCTTTGCTCGTGTTCGGAGATGCAGTCGGGCTTTTGGAGCTCCCCTTGCCTTTCATTGTCTTTTTCCTGGACATGGTTCACTTTTAACGGTATTCCCGCCTGTTGTATATAATTATTTGTGCAATAACTAGGCTATAAATATGGCGTTCACTGATCTGACACTATATCACTATCCTTTGTTCTTTTGGATAATCTACGATAATACAAAAATTACGTTTCACCAGTGCATAAAAATCATGACTGTAGACATATCCGCGTCGTTTTAAATGGTAAGTGCACATGCGAGTTTATAGCCTTCCTTGTCCGTTGAGCGCAATTGCCATTGGTGAATAAATCTCCTACCAGTTCAAACAGTGCTTATGCAGAAATGTAAACAGACTTGACAGCTCTCTCTCTCTCTCTCGCTCTCTCTCTACCCTCCCCCTATATGGCGCACGGTTCACACCAAAAACGGAAGGTAAGCACAATATGGTGTTTAGTGCGCGCAGCAGGGAAGCATAGCTAATACTTGTTGAAATATTGAGTTTCACCCCCCTCAATTATTCTGGGCATGGACTCTACAACTACAAGGTGTCGAAAGCGTTCCACAGGGACGCTGGCCCATGTTGACTCTAATGCTTCACACAGTTGTGTCAAGTTGGCTGGATGTCCTTTGGGTGGTGGACCATTCTTGACCACACATGGGAAACTTTTGAGCTTGGAAAAACCCAGCAGCGTTGCAGTTCTTGACACAAACCAGTGTGCCTGGCACCTACTACTATACCCTGTTCAAAGGCATTTAAGTATTTTGTCTTGTCCATTCACCCTCTGAATGGCACACATACACAATCAATTGTCTCAAGGCTTAAAAATCCTTCTTTAACCTGTCTCCTCCGCTTCATCTATACTGATTGAAGTGGATTTAACAAGTAACATCAATAAGGGATCATAGATTTTATCTGGATTCACCTAGTCAGTCTATGTCATGGAAAGTGAAGGTGTTCTAAATGTTTTGTATGCTCAGTGTATATCTATATCTTCTATAGACGGTTATGTAAAGCTGAAGAAAAACTGGATGGTTGCATTTCCCCAGCCAGTTGCCTTCTTGAACTCACACTTTACTGTGTCAGACTAGAAGTTAAGTAGTTTAATTGCACACAACCCACGCCACTTACAGTAAAGTCAAACATGATTCATTAGGCCCCCTCTTTATTTCAAGTGGACATTACATTTTGAATGTAATGTTCTGTCCTTACTGCTTATTCCTAGTGATGAATATCAAGTACTTTATATAACCACAAGTGGCCTATCCACTTCATGAGTGATTCACATAGACCGACAGATACAAATTTATTCCAGTCATCTTTTAATTTAAACTTGCTATAGCTTTAGGTTCTGTTCAAATCATACAGGTAGAAATGCATTGCTTGTCCTGGGGGTTTGGGTAAGATGGGACACCAAATCCCTACACAATCTACCATAACAACAAAGGCTACTATGGTTATGTCAACATGTCAACATGTCATATGAATAGCATAATGCCTGTGAAACATTAGGGTATTATGGCCACTACACTGTTAGTTTTAATATAGGCTATTCACCTGTCCTATTAATTTGTATGTGACTAGTGAGTCCATGTGCACTAACTCTTTTTCACTCTATGCACACACACTGGACTCTATCCACACACTCACACAAACTTACACTGACACTCCAACACAAACACACACTCACTCACACTTACACACTCACCATATATCGTGTTGCCTAGTCACGTTACCCCTACCAATATGTACATATCGAACCTCAATTTCCTCGTACCCCTGCACATCGACTCGGCACCAGTACCCCATGTATATAGCCAAGCTATCATTGCTCATTATATATTAATTATTTCCTTGTGTAACTTTTTTTTTCTATTATAATATTTTTTTGTATTCTGCATTGTTGGGAAGGGGCCGTAAGTAAGATTTCACTGTTAGTTAAATTGTTAAATTATCATTTTATTTGAATCTCTTCTTACATGCAAATTGCCCATTGGCACAATTAAGTTTTAATATACTCTTCTGCTGAGACAGTAGAAAATGTTTCGTAACTTACTTGTGTTTGTACTTTGTGTTTCTTATTTGGACTGTGTGAGGGACATGAGGCTGTCCTTTCCCACTGGCATGGCTATTAGTCCTCATTAGAGGCAGCAGATGCTCACAGTCTGGACCTGCACACATCAATCTAGAGTTACATCCATCTGGATGGCTCACTTCTGCCTGTTCAACACTATCACTCACCTCCACAACTAGGTAGAAAAACAGGGCATTTTCCACAGTGGTAACTTATTTTCACAGTGGTAACAACACATTTCACAGTGGTAACTTATTTTCACAGCGGTAACAACACATTTCACAGTGGCAACTTCTTTTCACAGTGGTAACAACACATTTCACAGTGGTAACTTATTTTCACAGTGGTAACAACACATTTCACAGTGGTAACTTCTTTTCACAGTGGTAACAACACATTTCACAGTGGTAACTTATTTTCACAGTGGTAACAACACATTTCACTGTGGTAACTTATTTTCACAGCAGTAACAACACATTTCACAGTGGTAACTTATTTTCACAGTGGACACAACACATTTCACAGTGGTAACTTATTTTCACAGTGGTAACATCACATAATGGTTTATAAATGGTCAGTGCATCTTCTGGCACACAGGTGCAGTCACATCCTACCGCTGCCAACAAATGTTGTTTTGGCCTATAAATAGCAAAACCAGCAGATTTGTTGACTGTAGGTAGGCATTAATACTGTTTTCCATCATATATAGTGTATCTGTACAAACAGTGCAGGTGGCTCAGGTATTTGTGATGAGGTGAACACAATTAGAATTGGCAATGCTGGGAGAAATGTGCATTGCGTGATGCAAGGACTGGAGGGAGCATTGTCTCCTCAGGGTTGTCATCCGTTACTGTTATCACTACTCTGTAGACTGTTCACACACAACTTCAAGATCCCAGATACATTTCTTCCCTTAATTATCTCTCCCTTTTTATGCATTTATTCATTGGATCCTATCAGATCCCCGTAACACAAAGACACACAACAGTTAGGGGAATTTGTATGTAATACAACACTGCAATGGCACTCTAGTAATTGTATATAATGGGAAGGACTCAACATCTCAAATTGGATGATTTAAACCACTAGGTTAGTTGATGGACAACCTGCTAGCCGTACAAAATGAAAGGCAAAAATACATGGAAAGTCTCCTTTGTTCTAAAATGTACCTTTTATTATCAAAAGACACACAATGATGGTACAGTCTGACTGTCTTGCTATGTGAGCCCAACATGGACGGTGTGTCATCCCCTCAACTCTCCTATTGTAACAGAACATCTTTGGCACAGTGACATATCCCTATTCATGGGAAGGATTGGTCATTCTTTATTGCATACAGTAGATGGCAACATTACATGCTGGAGACAAGCAAAACAGATGAATACCATTAAATGTAATTTTTACAGAGTGGCATGAATTCCCCAATATCACGCTTTCATAGCGTATTTGATCCCGAATTATTAGCAAGGAGCGATACCCCAGTGTCTCATGCACCCATCGCTCATTGAATACGTCAGTGTGATTGGTCATACAGTAGGTCAAAGGTCAGGATGGAGCCAGTTCTGGGACTTAAAGTAACCCCTGAGTGCGGCAAGGTCCACAGCGGGGAAGAATGCTCCGATACGTTTCCTCACCCACCATTTTCCACGGGCAGCACTGGCACTGCCAGGAGGGCTGAACTTGTACTTGAAGTGTTCTCCTCGGACCCACCTGGGGAAGCAGGGAGCCGGATAAAAGGAGGGAGAGGAATGGTTAGTATGACTGACAGAGAGAATACAAGGACACGTTTCATATATAGAGGAAACATTCCACTAGAGGGGGCTAGAGGATAAGGCATTTGGGTTTCTGCAAAGAGAACATGAGGCTTGTATGTATTATAACACAGACACTCGCACACACACATCCTTCCACTTCCAACTTCTGCCTCAGCACAGCCCAGCTGAGATCAGCTAGGCCTTCAACGCAGCTGTCTCCAACGGCAACAGCTGGCCATTTTTATATGAAATGTACCTACCACAGAAACACACGCGTTGTATCAAACAGCTTATCCAGAGCGACTTACAGTTAGTAAGTGCATACATTTTCATACTGGCCCCCCGTGGGAAACGAACCCACAACCCTGGCGTTTTAAGCGCCGTGCTCTACCAACTGAGCTACAGGGCAGAACAGAGGGACATATAGAGAAAGAGGGAGGACAATTTTGAGAAAAGGGGTGGAAAAGGTGAGTGTAAGATCAATTGTCACTTAAAATATCTCAATCCAAAGCAGTCTACTCCTCCAAACTATTAGGCGAATATTGAGCTGATGTGTGACATCATAAACCTTCCCCCTCTTGCCAAAATGTCTGACTGGGATTTTCTTGGTTCTAGGATTGGATGTAAAACATCAGGAAACCCTATGCCCTGAGAATTAGAGGGAGACTAGTGTATATTTGCTGTAAGTATCTTCCAGCCCTGTTTATCTCCGCTTGTTGGCAATAGCGGAGGTGCAGAAAGATTGTGGCCCCCTGCACTTACCACAAATACCTTGTTTTGCTAAGTTTCGCGTATTGTGCATTGCTCTCAGTTACTATTTTTTTGTATGGTCAGTAGCACAGTATACGTCATGATTCTAATTTTAGCTGCAAGGCGCCGGCAATTTGAAAAACCTAAAATGTAGATTGTACTGATTTATTGGCACATTGAACCATGTTGCGTGCCGTAGTTGACAAACTCAGGGCTAGAACAATGACATCATATCTGAATTCTGCCATCTTTATGGTGGCATTTTGGACAGGGATGGGGAACACACAAATCCAAGGCATGAATTTCCCACAAAACCAACTAACAGTAAATAAAAGAAACAGAATTCCTGATTCTTGCATGTCAAGTTAGAGATGTGTACTCTAAAGGTCTGCTAAGTGCCAGACTCACTCAGGCGAACCACATGAGCCAGTCGAGTCTGTAGTGGTAGGGGAAGATAAGGCAGGGCAGTCGGGTCAGGTCCCCTGGCTTACACAGGAACTGGTAGTCCTCCCACACAGCATCTGGGTCCTTCTGGTCCTCGCTCAATGTACCTTGCAGTATCACCTCAGTCCGCTCCTTAGTGATACTGCACACAGAGGGAGGGAGGGTCAAAGAGAGAGAACGTTACAAAGAAGAGGAGTAGAGAACAATAGAACAGAATGTTGGATATAGGGTTATGAAGAGGACTGATCCAAGAGGAGAGATGGAGAGAAAGGAAAAGGAGGATGAAGGAGGTTGTTGACGATGCGGAGTGGGTCGAAGGATGTGTTCATCACCTGTCTGGAGCTCAGCAAGTTCAGTACAACAGGAACGCTTAGATAGCCAATCGGAACGCCCAGAGCCACATTCACCACCCGACGAATGAGCATACCTAGAAGGACATACAGTGGGGAAAGAAAGTATTTAGTCAGCCACCAATTGTGCAAGTTCTCCCACTTAAGAAGATGAGAGAGGCCTGCAATTTTCATCATAGGTATACGTCAACTATGACAGACGAAATGAGATTTTTTTTTCCAGAAAATCACATTGTAGGATTTTTATGAATTTATTTGCAAATTATGGTGGAAAATAAGTATTTGGTCAATAACAAAAGTTTCTCAATACTTTGTTATATACCCTTTGTTGGCAATGACACAGGTCAAACGTTTTCTGTAAGTCTTCACAAGGTTTTCACACACTGTTGCTGGTATTTTGGCCCATTCCTCCATGCAGATCTCCTCTAGAGCAGTGATGTTTTGGGGCTGTCGCTGGGCAACACGGACTTTCAACTCCCTCCAAAGATTTTCTATGGGGTTGAGATCTGGAGACTGGCTAGGCCACTCCAGGACCTTGAAATGCTTCTTATGAAGCCACTCCTTCGTTGCCCGGGCGGTGTGTTTGGGATCATTGTCATGCTGAAAGACCCAGCCACGTTTCATCTTCAATGCCCTTGCTGATGGAAGGAGGTTTTCACTCAAAATCTCACGATACATGGCCCCATTCATTCTTTCCTTTACACGGATCAGTCGTCCTGGTCCCTTTGCAGAATAACAGCCCCAAAGCATGATGTTTCCACCCCCATGCTTCACAGTAGGTATGGTGTTCTTTGGATAAAACTCAGCATTCTTTGTCCTCCAAACACGACGAGTTGAGGTTTTACCAAAAAATTATATTTTGGTTTCATCTGACCATATGACATTCTCCCAATCCTCTTCTGGATCATCCAAATGCACTCTAGCAAACTTCAGATGGGCCTGGACATGTACTGGCTTAAGCAGGGGGACACGTCTCGCACTGCAGGATTTGAGTCCCTGGCGGCGTAGTGTGTTACTGATGGTAGGCTTTGTTACTTTGGTCCCAGCTCTCTGCAGGTCATTCACTAGGTCCCCCCGTGTGGTTCTGGGATTTTTGCTCACCGTTCTTGTGATCATTTTGACCCCACGGGGTGAGATCTTGCGTGGAGCCCCAGATCGAGGGAGATTATCAGTGGTCTTGTATGTCTTCCATTTCCTAATAATTGCTCCCACAGTTGATTTCTTCAAACCAAGCTGCTTACCTATTGCAGATTCAGTCTTCCCAGCCTGGTGCAGGTCTACAATTTTGTTTCTGGTGTCCTTTGACAGTTCTTTGGTCTTGGCCATAGTGGAGTTTGGAGTGTGACTGTTTGAGGTTGTGGACAGGTGTCTTTTATACTGATAACAAGTTCAAACAGGTGCCATTAATACAGGTAACGAGTGGAGGACAGAGGAGCCTCTTAAAGAAGAAGTTACAGGTCTGTGAGAGCCAGAAATCTTGCTTGTTTGTAGGTGACCAAATACTTATTTTCCACCATAATTTGCAAATAAATTCATTAAAAATCCTACAATGTGATTTTCTGGAAATGTTTTCCTCAGTTTGTCTGTCATAGTTGACGTGTACCTATAATGAAAATTACAGGCCTCTCTCATCTTTTTAAGTGGGAGAACTTGCACAATTGGTGGCTGACTAAATACTTTTTTTCCCCACTGTAAGTAGGTGCTGGGGGGGAGGGGTATCGTTTTCACAATGTCACAATATTATTTTTGAGCTAGTTGGCTGTACCTGCACCAAAACTCCAGTATATTTTCTTAATAGCTTGTTCTCCATCTTATTTTTAAATAGGGAGTACATTTGTTTTCAGTACTTTTATTTTCATGGCTATCAAAACTTGTTTTCTCATGGCTCTCTCTTGTCCCTCTGCAGAAGACATATGGTGAGCAATATGCTTGGAGCATCGAAACACAACATAATCACAGTATCGAATAGCAATACATGTCAAATTGTGAGAATCGCTATAAATATTGTATTGGCACCGAAGTATCGTGAGAATATCGTATCGTGAGGTCCCTGGCAATTCCCAGCCCTAGATATGAGATGGAAAAAGTAAGAAGTGTGTTTGTCTGTCTGTGTCTGTGTGTGTGTGTGTGTGTCTAGGAACACAAGATCCCTTTGGCAGTAGCCAAATAGGGGCTTAGCCTATGAGGTCATGGGGCATTTCGTCACAGACAACTGGAGGAGTAGACAGCTCAAATCCCCACTAGCTGTCTCGGATTGAGATGCCAACCCGTCAACCTATCCATGTTAAAACCGTACCAGTTTTTTTGGTTAGGGACTTGGCTGCTCATCATATTGATGAGTGTGAGGGTGTTTTCCTCTCCAACATTTTAAGGTATGGCACATGTTTAAGACTGCAGTTTCTACCTTGGGACTTTTTTACTCACCAGACCACCACCACACCTCTGGGACCCAACCAACCACCCCAGGCTCCAGAGGAACTCCTGTCTGTCACCATATACTGACCTGACTTATGGTCAGTCGTTTGACTGGTTTCTACATCATCCCCATCCATTCAGCTCTCACATGGGGGCTGATTCCGACCGAGTTAAGCATGCGTAAATGGAACGTAATTCCCTTTTCATGTACCTTTCTCTCTGACCTTGACCTTAATCCCCTAATAATTCCACCGCCTTTACGCGTAAGGAAACCATGAATATGGCAGCAAACTGAAGCAGATACAAATTTCCCACAGTAAAGTTTATGAAATGCTGTGCCATTATGCAAAATGTAAATTTGTACGGCCTTTTAACTTGCAGGGATGGGCACTCTCGAATGTCTTAATTATAGGCTACCCCTACTTTCTCTGTTTCCTATTTCTATCATGTTAAATATTAGCCACTATCAGTATCGACCGTCAGTAGGCCTAATAACCACACTTATACCATGGCATTATTAAACTTGTTTCTGATTGGCTTAAAGGGCATTCTAGAGCGTGCATTATTTCCATATAACGCACGGTATATCAGCACAGTAGAATTCAATGGCTATAGTTCATCCTTACATGTTCTATGTTTGAGCTGCATTGAAAGCAAAAGTCGAATTGAAAACATTATTGGCATTGTTGAATTCGATTTTCATAATCGCAAGCTAGGTCGGCAGGTAGCTTAGTGGTTAGGAGCGTTGTGCCAGTAACCGAAAGGTTGCTGGTTCTAATCCCTGAACGGACTAGGTGAAAAATCTGTCGATGTGCCCTTGAGCAAGACACTTAACCCTAATTGCTCCTGTAAGTCGCTCTGGATAAGAGCGTCTGCTAAATGACGTAAATGTTAAATGAATGAACAAAACGTACAGTCAATAACACAATAGAAAATCTATATACAGTGTGTGCAAATGTAGTAAGTTATGGAGGTAAGGCAATAAATAGGCCATAGTGCAAAATAATTACAATTTAGTATTAACACTGGAGTGATAGATGTGCAGAAGATGATGTGCAAATAGAGATACTGGGGTGCAAATGAGCAAAATAAATAACAATGTAAATAACAATATGAGGTAGTTGGGTGGGCTAATTACAGATGGGCTGTGTACAGGTGCAGTGATCGGTAAGCTGCTCTGACAACTGATGCTTAAAGTTTGTTGGCCTGAGGTAGGACTAAATAGATTTAAATAGTGGAGTAGGGTGGTGTTATTTCATTATTATTATTATTATTATATTTTTTGTGAGTGTAGTGTTAGATGGGTAGGGTATTTTGTTATTTTTTCAAGCAAAGTATAAGGGAGTTGTACTCCAGTCTAGTAGGTGGCGGTAATGCAACATTTATTGGATGCCAACTGCCGTTAAACCTCATCAAAGAAGAAGACCTTGCCAGCCATTGAGGAATGCTTCATTTGAAATCAATGAAAACTGCTATACTGCCCGTTTTGCGCTCGCGTTGCGTCACGTCCAATGGCAGCGTCCACGCTCAATAATAATTTAAATTTTAAATTTTTAGTCATTTAGCAGACGCTCTTATCCAGAGCTACTTACAGTTAGTGAATGCATACATGTTATAAAAAATAAAATAACAATTATACTGGCCCCCCGTGGGAAACGAACCCACATCCCTGCCGGCCAAACCCCCCCCTACCTTGGACGACGCTGGACCAATTTTGCGCCGCCCATGGGTCTCCCGGTCGCGGCCGGCTGCGACAGAGCCTGGACACGAACCAGGATCTCTAGTGGCACAGCTAGCACTGCGATGCAGTGCCTTAGACCACTGCGCCACTCGGGAGAGTCGTTTCAATTGTCGGTGGCTGACGCGCGCGTTCATTCTATCTTGTGAATTGAAAAAATGAGAAATAAAGTTGATTTTGGTTGCATATGGCCTCGACTATACACCACTGGTTATTGTACTAAGATTTATGAAGTCAATAAGCTACTAGATAGCAGAAACTCTAGCTAGCTACCTAGCTAGCTTTGACTATGTTCTCAATGTAAACAAAAACAACTTGTGTAATTTGAGGATCATTTAGTACAACCACTAGCAACAATTTAATGAGTACTTGCGAAAAACTGGACCAAAGCTATTGTACTAACGCATAATCGATGAATATGGTACAGTACAGTCTGGGAAAATAGAATAAACATGCACTTCCCCCGTGCTCCTCTCCGCTCTCAAAACAACGCGCTCTGTGTAGCAGGTAGAACGTCACATTGACAGGAAGCTGATGGAAAAGCAAAGCGGCGCGAATAGTAGAGCTGAAGTGTTTAGAGTAATGTATAAATATGGAAGAATTATGTCCCATCCCTCCAATAGAGATCCAGACACTTGTAGAATGTATAGTACGCCAAGGCCATTGAAGCTGTTCTGGCAGCTCGTGGTGGCCCAATGCCCTATTAAGACACTTCATGTTGGTGTTTCCTTTATTTTGGCAGTTACCTGTACATGTACACTCTCTCTCTTCACTCTCTTCCACACCATCTCAAGCTGTCAATTCAATTCAATTTGCTTTATTGGCAGGACGTAACAATGTACATATTGCCAAAGCTTACTTTGGAGATGTACAATATGAACATAATTAATAATAATAAACAATATTGTCAACGGGAGAACAGTAACAACAATAACCAAGGGTCAAAATAACCATACATTGAACAATAACAATAAGCATAGAGGACATGTGCAGGTTGGTTGGTCTGTCAGACATTGTCCCTCATCTTATGGCAGGCAGCAATGTAGTGCACTGCCAACCCACAGCTCTCTGCGTCCTCCCCCAACAGGACAGGTAGCCTATCCTCATCAGAGAGGTCTTTGAAACCTTGAATAAGGGTTTCATATTTGGGGAAATGACACTAATTGTTTTATATTTTTTACATTTTGTCAGGAAATGCAGCTCTGTCTCGGGTTCTGCTGTGGTGTAGTGGTTGCACAGCCTTTCCTCTACAGGGACTCAGGTTTTCCTGTGTCTACCCTTCTCAATGGCAAGGCTGTGCTCACTGAGCCTGTACTTTGTCAAGGTTTTTCTAAAGGTTTTGATCAGTAACCATGGTCAAATAGTTTGCCACGGTGTACTGTCAATTTAGGGCCAGATAGCACAGCATTTTGCTTGTGTTTCCCAATAAGTAATGTAGTTTTGTTTTGACTGTGTTGTAATTTGGTTTATTCTGATTGGATGTTGTGGTCCTAAGGCTGAGGAGGCAGCTCTCTCTCTTCGTTCCATTCCCTCCTCCCTCTCTTCAGCTGTCCCAGCACTAATCCATACTCCTCCCATCATGTCCAAATCGTTAACTCCTTCCTTTATGTTTCTGGGCCAACTGTCAGGCACATCGGTAATGTCTGGTGCTGAGTGTCTACCATCTGTCAAGGCCCAATAGCCTGCTAGCCTGCTCCAGATGTGCCTACAGCCAGGTGTGAGTGTTGGAGATGGGGAGTGGAGAGGCTCGGGAGTGGAGAGGGTGGAGAGGGGAAGGGTGCCCATGTGGACCCACTCATTGCCCACTCTTAGGGGTTGTAAACTCAAACACACAGCTAAGCCAGGCATGTGGGGAGGGGGAGTCCATACACACACAAACATGCACGCACGCACGCAGACACACAGCGCGGCTGGTAGAGACATCAGTCAGGCCAACTCAGTTGAGCCAGGTGGAAGGCTGGTCTAATACCACCTATCCCTCTCTCTGCCTGCCATCATTAGTCCCAATCATAAAACACCCAGACAGGATAGCAGGGCTGCTGTAACACTAACTGCCAGAATTCCAGGATAATCCCCACAATACCTTAACCCTGTCCGTATTGATTTCTTTCTTTGTAAAGATGTGTCTGGGCTGAGGCAAAGAGAGGTTTGGGTTGTGAGGGAATTAGATAAATATAATAGATCATTATATTTCTATGGTGCGGGCTCTACCAGGGATGTAGCTCAGTTGGTAGAGCATGGCGTTTGCAACGCCAGGGTTGTGGGTTCGATTCCCACGGGGGGCCAGTATGAAAAAACGGGGGGCCAGTATGAAAAAAATATAAATAATGTATGCACTATCTAACTGTAAGTCGCTCTGGATAAGAGCGTCTGCTAAATGACTAAAATGTAAAAATTTACCACTGATGGGTAAGAGGTTAGGCTCATTCAGGAGATTTCATGGCTGTTTAGGAGGTACCTTTGGTGGGTTTGGTGGTCTGTCCTACAGCCTCCTCAGCCTGGAGGTGCAGTACGGCTTGCTTGGCCCCTTGGCCAGATGAAAACAGGAACCCCAGAGATCCATCGTCAAAACAGACTGGGAACTATGGTCAGCCAGTTGAGAAAGCTTAGGTTCCCACTCACTATCAGAGTCACCTAGAAGGGGGAGGAGAGGGTAGATGAGGTGAGACAGAGGGTTGAGGAGGAGACACAGAGGGTAGATGGGGAGAAAGGACAAGCAGGAGTGATAAGATTCCTCCAAAGGTACTGCCAGAAAGATAGCATGATGATTGATGAGGATCATCTGCTTTGTAATAGTTCATCATAGCAGCAGAGAAAGTCCTGATTTCCTGTATTCATGTATTTATAGTTGGCTCATGAATAACACCACATTCATCTAACTGATGACTGATTTATTAAACTGAAGACTGCAGTTGCCATAAAACCACTGTAGTGCCCCAATGGATCCACTAGGTGGCAATGTGACGTCAGAGCCACTCGAGGTAGACATTTTTGGCACAGATCTAGGATAAATTACCCTTCCAAAATCCTAGTCTCAACCACGATAGGGGAAAACAAAACTGACCTCAAATCAGTTTTACTGTCAACTCACCTGGAACACTATCTGCAGCGTCCCGTTGACCATGCACATGAGTCTCTCCAGGAAGGTGAAGAGAAGGACGATGAGCCCCATGAAGTAATTGGACAGAACCTCAAAACGATGGAACCACCATGGGGATTGGTGCATATAGTACAACATGGGGTTTGGCACCGGCTGATTCTGGAGGGAGGGTGGGAGAAAGAGAATCAAAATGATATCACCCCCCCCCCACACACACACACACACACACAAACACACCACAGAATGGCACCGTGTGGTTAGCAACAGTACTCTCCAGAACATCTCCAGAGATGACATTACAGAGGGGAGCGGGGAGTCAGTAACGTCACTCCTTATTTTGGGGCCTGAAGAGAGGGTCTATCTAACCCACCACATCCTTCCAGTCTCAACCACGGAACTGGGATGAGCCAAAGAGGACCACAGATTGACACCCCAGGGAGTGCACAACCGCATGGGTCACAGAGGTTACAACATGACTACTTCCAGGTCAAGGAAAAAGCAATTTGCCTCCATATCGATACTCAAATATGAGCAATGACAGAGGGATAGAAGGATAGGCTATTACCATAGCATACATGTGAGTGTTAAGGTGTGTGCTTTTGCTGATGAAAGTGCAGAACATCACAGATAACACCAGATTACCTGTATGTTTGCATGGAATTACCTGGTGTCACTCCAATGGTGATGCATGGTGATGCATATTGTATAATTTAACATCACTAACAGCTTTTCCACAGGCTACAATGATTGCCCAAATGGCACCTTGTGACAAATGCAGGTTGACGTTTATTGTCATGAATCTTGTCTTGGAGGCAGAATTGAGTGATTTCCGCTAGATGTGCCAGCTGCAATGTAAAAATGTGCTATATTGTACAAATTCATGAAAACAAAAATGTGCTTTTTGGTCTTAATTTAAGGTTAGGAATTAGGGTTAGTAGTGTGGTTAAGGTTAGGGTTAAGGTTAGGGTTAAGTTTAACATCTGATTGCATGACTTTGTGGCCAGCTAATGACCACTCTGCAGACCTCATGACAATAAATGCCAAACTGCATGAAATGTATCTGATCATAAATGTAAAATAGCTCAAAAGTTGTTCTGTCCCTCATTGTTTTGGCATAAAATCATGGGACAGATTGGTGTGGGGAAACATCATGGTATATTATTATAACGCCACACCTTCAAGATGGTTTCCAGGGCTAAGTAAATTTGGTGCCTTTTTTAGAAATGTCCTGAGAGGGCTGTTTCAGTGCAGGGCCAGACAGGGCTGGAGTGTGTGCGTTTGCGTATGTGTTCCACCACACCTCCAGACAGCCTAGTTTACCTAGCCTGCAACTTCAGATAACCAAACATACCCCAGTGTGCACACAGCAAACAAACCAACAAAAACAAAACACCACCCACAACCCACTCAGCCAGCCTCTTATAGCCTCAGCAGTCTTCCTATCCAGGGTGCATTGCGCTGGGTGGCCCTGCCGTGAGTTTGGAGGCTGAAAGGGAGCAGTGTGTCAAAGTCCAGAGGGGGCAGGCAGACCTTACCTGGCGCCTGTGGCTTCCGCTAGGAGGGGGTGGGGGTGTTAGGTGGGTGGAAGGGGGGGTTGAAATGTAAATCTGCTTTACCCCTGGGGGTGTTGACAGGCTTGGAGCTGGCAGGTCAATGTTTAGATGGGGATATGGGCCTGACTGCCTGCATGGAGGTATGGAGTCCTCAGGCTCCCATATATGCTTTTCCATAATCCCAGGTTAAACAACATGGAAATCCAGGTTAAAACACAAATACTATTGGAATGTTTCCTTTCTTTTTTGAACACTTTTTGTAAAATTCTACAAGGCGTTCATTTCTCTGATCCATACAGGTTCACTTGGCTGACCATTATTGCCAGAAACCCATAAGCCTCCAAGTGAAGCCCTGACAAAGTTTACATAATGTAGGCTGATAAATCTATAATAGGGGGCTCGCCCCAGGGGCTCAATGGGCCTGAATGAGACCCCTGTTTGTCCACGACATCAGACTCTCTCCACAGACAGAGGTTCCTTTGAGTTAACAAGGCTCAGAGAGGGGGCTGGTAAGGGGGTATTATGAGGTGTCAGGCATCCCTCCACACCTCACACCTAGGGAACCCCATGACAGAATCAGCCTGGAGTAAGGGTGGGTGCAGGGATGAAAGAGAGTGATAACCGGAGAAAGCTCCAAATGATGCACTGCTATCACACATTTTCCAACTCTAGGGACATAGACCTTCCAAAAAATCACTATGAGACATCGTTACCCCAAGTGAGCCTGACGGCCCAAATTTGGGGGTCTGGGTCATGGACTATTATGACAAATAGGGTAGAGCAGTAACGCAAATGTACATAGACACACTTATCCACTTAAAAAACATATGAACAAACACTCAAAAACAATCACTAACCTACAAATAAGTATGGGGAACTTTACATGACAGATAGGAACATAAACCAGAAAATCAAGCCCACAAATTAGAAACCATGCTAGACCAGTTAGTCATCATGCTTAAATTTATCCATGACACTTTAATGTATGTTCAATGTTTCACCCACCCTTTCTGTCCCCCTTATAGGACAGCAAATTAGGCCATTGACCACAAAGTTAACTCAAATCAACTGTAGCAGTTCAGCTGGTCTGTACCTTATATCATGACTCTATGGTCTATAACTTGCTACAGCAGCTTCTTAAAACAGCGGTCATAAAGCAATAACAATGAGGGAGTCAGGGAGAAAATAAACATGTTTCCCATTTAATGGGTAATCCACCCAGCAGGCGAACAGACCAAAGCGGAGTACTGAAGGCCAGGGCTAACAGACTGAGCATGGGTTTGTCATATGCCAAAACCTGTATAGTGCAGTGAAGTGAACCTACTGTACTATACAAGTTACTGTCCAAGGTAGTGAGGTTCTTAGTGTCAATATTTAGTCTCTGAAAAATCTTTGTAGTTTGTTAGAGTGGAGTAGGATGAAGTTGCCCCTAGACACTGATCCAATGTCAGCTTAATGTGTCCTCCCCTTGATGGTTAAGGTTAGTATTTGGTGAGGGGAAGCTGATCCTATACTGCACGTCAGTACAGTATGTATGAATCAGTAGAGTCCAACTACAGTAGACCAACCGTTCAGGGACTTTTTCCAAGGCAATAAAAAGCCACAGTCAGCCAGAGCATTCAGTCTCCAGAGAGACATATAGTGTATTCCTGGTCTCTGTCATTAGACAAGATACTCCAAGCTGTGTGGGTTAGTCTAGAGATGACACAGCATTGTGGTGTCCCCTCCTATAGGGATGATTTATTCAAACCCTGAGGCAGACAGTGGTTCCCAATACAGTTTCCCATCATATGATTTAAGAAATATCTTGGCACCCACTAAGTAAACAGAACCAATATTTCCTAGCCAGGACTAAGTCATACTGGCCCCCCGTGGGAATCGAACTCACAACCCTGGCGTTGCAAGCGCCATGCTCTACCAACTGAGCTATGGGAGGGACTAGTTCAATCCAGTTAGGGACGGCATGCGATTGATAAGGATCATCTGCCTTGGCCTGATCTCTCAGCATGACCCAGCACAGGACAGGCCAGGGGAAAGCCCTGATGACAGGATGCCAACGACAAGCACTGCCCACAAGCATTGTGGTAACTGTATTGCACTGAGCCCACACAAACACACGCATACAGACTCAAGAACGTCACGCACACATGCACGTCAGGTCCCTCCAGCAGCGGTCCCCCGATCTTCATTATCCCCTGCAGAGAAGAGAAGAGGAAGAAGACCTGTCAATCATTGAGCTCAAGTCAAGGTGATATTTCAAAGGGGCAGAAAAAAAACTGTACTTAAAATGGGACACTCCATCTTTACCTGGCCGATGGTTCTGTCCAGGTGTGTTAGTTTGTGATGTTTGTCGATAGCATATCATTGGGACATACTGTAGTAACATTTCCTGCTCCAATTGACCTAGAGTCTGTATAGAATCAGTAGATTTTCTGTATTGGATCGGTCTGTATCTACACTGAACAAAAATATAAACGCAACATGCAACAATTTCAAAGATTTTACTGAGTTACAGGTCATATAAGGAAATCAGTCAATTGAAATACATTCATTAGGCCCTAATCTATGGATTTCACATGACTGGGAATACAGATATGCATCTGTTGGTCACTTATACTGTACCTTAAAAAACAATTCTGAAGGATTGCAAGATTTACGTCAATGGGCTGGTATGATACAGTTTGTGTGTATTAGACAAGAGGGACTCCATATTCAATCAATTTCCCTCATGATGGCCAAAGCTGCAGCTTACTTGTGTTGGGAACTAGCTAGCACTAGTAGCTAGCAAGCAGCTAACTCTGAAGCGCCAATGAAGCCCTCAAAGCAATGTCTGAAGAACAGTGATATGGAAAACAACCTTGCATAAAGGTTCTTTCTGCTTGTCAATTCTGGCAGAATAAAAACATTTGTATACAGCTCAGACAAAAATCAATTTGCCGTGTTTGAATAAACGGTCTCGATTCAAGCCTTTTATAAATGGCAGTATTGTCAGTGTACATGAAGAGAAGGTTTATTGTATTGAAAATAGGAGAGGAAAGTTAGATTATCCTGCACTAATGACATTTCCACTCCCTCTCACTTGCATCCCTCTAGCCATCTGTTGATGTACAATGAAACTTTACATCACAGATCACATCATCACAGTGTGTGTGTGTGTGTGTGTGTGTGTGTGTGTGTGTGTGTGTGTGTGTGTGTGTGTGTGTGTGTGTGTGTGTGTGTGTGTGTGTGTGTGTGTGTGTGTGTGTGTGGCTAGCTAGATGAAGACGTAGGGCCATAAAGTAGTAACCTACCCTAACCAGAAACCGTGGATAGACGGCAGCATTCGCGCAAATCTAAAAGCGCGAACCACCGCATTCAACCATGGCAAGGTGACTGGGAATATGGCAGAATATAAACAGTGTAGCTACTCACTCCGCAAGGCAATTAAACTGGCAAAACATCAGTATAGAGACAAAGTGGAGTCGCAATTCAACGGCTCAGACACGAGACGTATGTGGCAGGGTCTACAGACAATCACGGACTACAAAAAGAAAACCAGCCACGTCGCCGACACCGACGTCTCGCTTCCAGACAAGCTAATCTCCTTCTTCGCCCGCTTTGAGGATAACACAGTGCCACTGACGAGGCCCACTACCAAGGACTGTGGCATCTCCTTCTCCGTGGCCGACGTGAGTAAGACATTTAAGCATGTTAACCCCCGCAAGGCTGCCGGCCCAGACGGCATCCCTAGTCGCGTCCTCAGAGCATGCGCAGACCAGCTGTGTTTATGGACATATTCAATCTCTCACTTTCCCAGTCTGCTGTTCCCACATGCTTCAAGATGGCCACCATTGTTCCTGTACCCAAGAAAGCAAAGGTAACTGAACTAAATGACTATCGCCCTGTAGCACTCACCTCTGTCATCATGAAGTGCTTTGAGAGACCGCAGTGGAGAAGGTGGAAAGCTTCAAGTTCCTTGGCGTACACATCACCGACAAACTGAAATGGTCCACTCACGCAGACAGTGTGGTGAAGAAGGCGCAACAGAGCCTCTTCAACCTCAGGAGGCTGGAGAAATTAAGCTTAGCACCTAAAACCCTCACTAACTTTTACAGATGCACAATTGAGAGCATCCTGTCGGGTTGTATCACCGCCTGGTATGGCAACTGCATCGCCCACAACCGCAGGGCTCTCCAGAGGGTGGTGCGGTCTGCCGAACGCATTACCGGGGGTAAACTACCCGCCCTCCAAGACACATACAACACAAGATGTCACAGGAAGGCCAAAAAGATCATCAAGGACATCAACCACCCAGGCCACTGCCTGTTCACCCCGCTATCATCCAGAAGGCAAGGTTCATCAAAGCTGGGATGGAGAGAATGAAAAACAGCTTCTATCTCAAGGCCATCAGACTGTTAAATAGCCATCACTAGCACATTAGAGGCTGCTGCTGCCTATTGAAATCACTGGCCACTTTAAGAAATGGAACACTAGTCACTTTAATAATGTTAACATATCTTGCACTACTCATCTCATATGTATATACTGTATTCTATTCTATAATATTCTACTGTATCTTAGTCCATGCCACTCTGTCATTGCTTGTCCATATATGTATATATTCTTAAATCCCATTCCTTACTAGTTTTGTGTGTATTGGATATATGTTGTGAAATTGTTAGATATTACTGCACTGTCGGAGCTAGAAGCACAAGCATTTCGCTACACCCGCTATAACATCTGCTAAACACATGTATGTGACAAATAAAATTGTATTTGATTTGATAGTAGCAACTTTGTACGAAAGTCAATGAAGAAATGGTAGTTATCATTTCATTAAGTAGAAGTTCATCACAGGGCTCCAGACTCCAACCATTTAGTCGCATTTTGAGACCTTTTGACTTGGCTATGTGAGTTAAAAAATTTTGGTTGCATTCTACATGGTCACCTCAAAATGTCCCTCATCTCAAAACGTCCTATGTTTTAGGAGGCTAAAACCATGATTTGGTCAAACAGTAAAGTACATTATCCTCATGATGAAAGTTTCTGCCTGCCTGCCCCTGTACCTGTTTTCCTGGGGACTGCTGCTGTGTCGAGCAAGCCACTAACGCTCTACTTTCCCATGGGCAAATATTTATTTTGATTTTATAACATTTTAAAATACGATTGGGGAAAATACAGCTATCCTGTTGTCAGTTGGAGGGAGGAGGTTCTCAGCTTTCTGTAGGTATACTTTTTTAAATTTCTAAATGTTCAATTTGAGTTCAAAAGCAACTTTTTTTCAAAATGAGATATTTGATATGGCTTTGAGATACGGAGCACACAAAATGCTCATTGGCCATTGCGAGTGCATAGGCCTCATTGGGTGGTAGGCTACAACTGCAATGTTTTTTTGGGACATTGCATTTACTGTTAGGTTAATACATGGCTACTAGCAGTGAGTATTATATTTAAAACTAGCGATCTAGCTAAATGTGTTTTGAGTTACCACTTACTCAGCCTATGATATTAGAGCACATAAAGATGCAGGCAAATTCATCTCTATTGAAAAAATATATAGCTGAAAATTCTGGAGCCCAATTTTGTCTACCCAAAATGCATGACAATCACTGGATTATGTTGAACATTACAATACTTTGAATCACAACATCAAAAGATGAAACAACTTATTTATTTAATACCATCTCAGTAGTCTATTACACTTTTTAATAAAGCACTGTGAATGACTTTATAAAGGTGATAATAAAGGTGATAATAATAATAATAATAATAATAATAATAATAATAATATTCAATTTAGCTGACACTTTTATTCAAAGCGACTTAGTCATACATGCATACATTTTATGTAATAATGGTCCCGGGAATCGAACTCACTATCCTGCTGTTGAAAAGGCCATGCTCTACCAACTGAGCTACTAAATGTATCTATTGCATGATGCCGCGGGAAAAAGAATGGTGCGACCAAATCATGGGATGGTTCCACCAACTGAAAAATCAGTGGAGCATGGTGCCATCAGTGGAAAATGTTAGTATCTCTCCGCCCACCGGTGAAGTGGAGCAGAGCATTCTGGGCGATCTCCAGCTCAGAGAAGATCAGAGAAGCCATCCTGTGTTTTCCTTGCAAGTTAGCAGTTTGTGTTAGCCAAGGCCTGTGTGCATCCTTGCAGAGATGTGAGTACATGGAGGGATGAGCCCCTTTTGTAGGTCTGCCGATCAATTTCCAAAGACCCCCCCCAAATAAAAGAAGAAAAAAAACTCTGTCTACGTCTCAACTTGCTGTTGAGAGTTAGAATAGTAGAATACACAAGGTGCAATTTTGAAATTTGGTTGTGCATCAGCAGTTTTTCTCTTGTTGTATCAGTCACTGACAGTCACTTGGCCAGCTATCTAAAGCTCCTACTGATTTTGTTAGTCACTCTCATCAGATATCATATTAAAAACGTGAAACATTTCTCTCCACCTTATGGCAAAATGTGTAGAATTGCAGGAAATGTGTTGTAAAATAGCACATTTTTCTCTCCGGCCCATGGCAGAATGTGTAGATTTGCCGCAAACTTGCTTTAAAAACTATAACATTTTCTCTACACCCAATGGCAAAATGTGTAAAATGTCTAAAATCTCCGCTGAGGGGGGCCTCCAAAACGTTTTGCTCGTGGGAAATATTTTTTCGCTTAGGGTTGGCTCTGACTATGTGTTGATATACAGTGGGGAGAACAAGTATTTGATACACTGCCGATTTTGCAGGTTTTCCTACTTACAGAGCATGTAGAGGTCTGTAATTTTTATCATAGGTACACTTCAACTGTGAGAGACGGAATCTAAAACAAAAATCCAGAAAATCACATTGTATGATGTTTAAGTAATTAATTTGCTTTGTATTGCATGACATAAGTATTTGATCACCTACCAACCAGTAAGAATTCCGGCTCTCACAGACCTGTTAGTTTTTCTTTAAGAAGCACTCCTGTTCTCCACTCATTACCTGTATTAACTGCACCTGTTTGAACTCGTTACCTATATAAAAGACACCTGTCCACACACTCAATCAAACAGACTCCAACCTCTCCACAATGGCCAAGATCAGAGAGCTGCGTAAGGACATCAGGGATAAAATTGTAGACCTGCACAAGGCTGGGATGGGCTACAGGACAATAGGCAAGCAGCTTGGTGAGAAGGCAACAACTGTTGGCGCAATTATTAGAAAATGGAAGAAGTTCAAGATGATGGTCAATCACCCTCGGTCTGGGGCTCCATGCAAGATCTCACCTCGTGGGGCATCAATGATCATGAGGAAGGTGAGGGATCAGCCCAGAACTACACGGCAGGACCTGGTCAATGACCTGAAGAGAGCTGGGACCACAGTCTCAAAGAAAACCATTAGTAACACACTACGCCGTCATGGATTAAAATCCTGCAGCGCATGCAAGGTCCCCCTGCTCAAGCCAGCGCATGTCCAGGCCCGTCTGAAGTTTGCCAATGACCATCTGGATGATCCAGAGGAGGAATGGAAGAAGGTCATGTGGTCTGATGAGACAAAAATTGAGCTTTTTGGTCTAAACTCCACTCGCCGTGTTTGGAGGAAGAAGAAGGATGAGTACAACCCCAAGAACACAATCCCAACCGTGAAGCATGGAGGTGGAAACATCATTCTTTGGGGACGCTTTCTGCAAAGGGGACAGGACGACTGCACCTATTGAGGGGAGGATGGATGGGGCCATGTATCGCAAGATCTTGGCCAACAACCTCCTTTCCTCAGTAAGAGCATTGAAGATGGGTCGTGGCTGGGTCTTCCAGCATGACAACGACCCGAAACACACAGCCAGGGCAACTAAGGAGTGGCTCCGTAAGAAGCATCTCAAGGTCCTGGAGTGGCCTAGCCAGTCTCCAGACCTGAACCCAATAGAAAATATTTGGAGGGAGCTGAAAGTCCGTATTGCCCAGCAACAGCCCCGAAACCTGAAGGATCTGGAGAAGGTCTGTATGGAGGAGTAGGCCAAAATCCTTGCTGCAGTGTGTGCAAACCTGGTCAAGACCTACAGGAAATGTATGATCTCTGTAATTGCAAACAAAGGTTTCTGTACCAAATATAAAGTTCTGCTTTTCTGATGTATCAAATACTTATGTCATGCAATAAAACGCAAATGAATGATTTTCTGGATTTTTGTTTAAGATTCCGTCTCTCACAGTTGAAGTGTACCTATGATAAAAATTACAGACCTCTACATGCTTTGTAAGTAGGAAAACCTGCAAAATCGGCAGTGTATCAAATACTTGTTCTCCCCACTGTAGATGTGGGTACGCAGACCCGCAACCCACTGCAGCCCCCCATGATGAGTTCAGATTTTTGTGTGGCCCCCACCACCTTAAAAGTTGTCTATCCCTGTTCTACATTCTTTCACAAGTTAATATCTTTAAACAAATAATTGATGGTTATGCCTAATTAAGGGGGATTTCACCCTGGGGGAATCTGGGCAAGTGTTCATCATGTCCAAGACATTTCTAGGACAGTGAGATGTGTTTCACACATAATTTCCCAAGAGGAAGGCAGGTATGGGCTTTGCGCGCTGAATGATACACCCTATGACGGCTTCCTGTGTATTGATAGGGACAATACACAGGAAGACACATTTTTTTCCAGTGTCTGAAAGACTACAACTTGTGTTGGGCAGTGCTTCGTGCTCTAGCCCCCGTCCCTCCCCCAAGGCAGGCTTTTTTGAAAAGGAGGTGGACACAACACAATCCTTTGGGCAAAACTGAAAGTACTGACCAAAAGAAATGGCTTGAAGCATCCACAGGGATGCTGGCCCATATTGACTCCAATGCTTCCCACAGTTGTGCCAAGTTGGCTGGATGTCCTTTGGTTGGTGGACCATTCTTGATACACACAGGATACTGTTGAGCGTGAAAAACTCTACTACTATCATATCCCGTTCAAAGGCACTTCAATCTTTTGTCTTGCCCATTCACCCTCTGAATGGCACACATACACAATCCATGACTCAATTGTCGCAAGGCTTAAAAATCCTTCTTTAACCTGTCTCTTCCCATTCATTTACACCAATTGAAGTGGATTTAACAAGTGAAGTCAATAAGGGATCATAGCTTTCACCTGGATTCTTCACCTGGTCAGTCTGTCATGGAAAGAGCAGGTGTTCTTAATGTTTTGTACACTCAGCGTATATCGTGCAACCTTTAAGCTTACAGGAAATAAAAAGCAGCACTAAAGAAAGAAGACAGCAAGGGAGAGAGATACATGGAGATTTAAAAAAAGGTTAGTTCTAGGCCTCTTCAGTGATTCATCACTTTCAAAAGACCACAGCATTACGACTGACTCAGAAAACAGTCAAGATGGATAAAGTAGTCTTTACTAGTTTTCTGAATTGTGTTTCCTCTTTGGATGCCTCAGAGAACTCAAAAGGCACACCTCAATCTCCTCTTTGAAGAAACCTATTAACCAATGCAGTTACCAGTGCTTGCAGCCACACACATGGCTCAGTCAGAGCTCATGCATAAGTTAGCTCCCCCCAGTAACATTCTCCTCAATGGTCTCTCATGCACCACACAGACCAGTCCCAAAGCCATCCCTCTCCACTAATGCAATAGAGGCTGGTTAGTGTAATCAGGTTCCATATTGCAAGCTGATATACCCCTGGGGGAGCAGGGATAGAGGGTTAGTGGGGTAGATGCGGTCCCTCACTGACGGTGAAGGCCTAATTCATGGGTTACTTTTGCTATTTATCAGCGAGCATTCTTGCATCTATGACATTACAGAAAATCTAATAAAGGAGCCGGGAATGTGTTTTCTCTAAGGGAAAAAATTTGATTCCACTAATTTGAAAATTACTGTCCCCCCCTCCTCTAGTCCCCTCCCTCACCCTCCACCTCTCAGCTGGGCTATAAACCTAACTATGATACATTTAGCTGTCTGCTTGTGCCATCCGCCTGCTGTCCTAATGCCGTTTTAAACAGGATTGTTTTCTAGCTACAGCAACAGAGGGCCATCATGACTGTTCTATTTAAACGCTAGCAGATGTGACCCGTGCTAACAATGTGCTATGCTGTACTTCAATAGAGTTGTTCTGTTGTGTTCTGTTCCTCCACACAAAGCCAAAAGAGAAGATGAATGAAAGGCTTGGAGGACCATGACAAATCTAAACACCAGTTCTTATGGGGTAATAACGCACTGTTGTGCAACATCAACTGCAATTTAAGCATCAGAATAAAGCCTGAAGCGAGAGCAGTCCTGGTCAAAGTGAGGGGTTGAATGACTGACTGAAAGACGGCCTTGGAATGGCAAACCGCGGTGTTTGATATAAGACATTATGATATCTGCAGGAAATTATATAAAAAATGTCCCTATGAAATGAAAGACCATGGGAAAGAAACTTCAAATGGCACAGTTGTAGAGGGGAAAACCCAGGATCAAAATGCATACTAAACGACTGTTTAAAGCACTAGTCTTTCTTGGCAATGCATAATCAACTACAACTGCAGAGAGCCCTTGGAGGTCAAGCTCTTAAAGCCTTATTTCGTCTGAGGAGAAGACTTCACCCACTGGGCACAAACTGGTTGAATCAACGTTGTTTCAACACAATTTGTCAACATATTGTCTCCGGAATCTACATGGAAAAAACATTGTTTTGAGGGTGACATTTCAAGCACAGGATGTCATCATGGTAACCCAATTTCAACATGGAAAAACCTTGTATAAAATATTGCATTTGTACCTTTAAAACAACGTTATATCCACTATCAGAAAAAAAACAATCTAGGCAGCACCTACTACTGGAGAATTGATCTATCTACAGCTAGACTTTGGTCTTCCATCCAGGGTGTTAACCAAGCCCAGCTTAACTATATATTTGTCACAGACTATTACCAATGTGCTATCATGAGAATGTGCTATTGAGAGATCTCCACTTTAAAACTAAATAGATTCACTCTTGCTTTCGAAGTCATTCCAAAGGGTAGGTTTAACAGAGCAAATGAAATGTGACTATACTTTCTCACTTACATCATAAATTATGCTATTAGCATTTGCAAAGTAATCAACAGCTATTGTTTCAATTCAACACAGGATTCAACTAAAAATTGACAATACATACAGTAGGCCTAGGGTTTCAAGCTCTGGTTGATTTAAAATGTAATTCTATTTAGTGATACTGAATTTGGTTTGGTTGTCAACGCAGAGATGTATTGTCTGCTTGGATAGTTCCGTCTGTGCCACTGACTTAGTCTGACTTTAATTCCAGTTTGTCTACAAATAAATAATTGATATGTTGGATTCACGTATCCATCTCAACCAAAAATCTAAGTTAAAGAGTAGGACTAAATCAAATCAAACTTTATTTACGTTTACATTTACGTCATTTAGTAGACACTCTTATCCAGAGCGACTTACAAATTGGTGCATTCACCTTATAGCCAGTGGGATAACCACTTTACAATATGTTTTTTTTCTTTTTTCTTTGGGGTGGGGTAAGGGGGGGTAGAAGGATTACTTTATCCTATCCCAGGTATTCCTTAAAGAGGTGGGGTTTTAAGTGTCTCCGGAAGGTGGTGAGTGACTCCGCTGTCCTGGCGTCGTGAGGCAGCTTGTTCGACCATTGGGCTGCCAGAGCAGCGAACAGTTTTGACTGGGCTGAGCGGGAACTGTGCTTCCGCAGAGGTAGGGGGGCCAGCAGGCCAGAGGTGGATGAACGCAATGCCCTCGTTTGGGTGTAGGGACTGATCAGAGCCTGAAGGTATGGAGGTGCCGTTCCCCTCACAGCTCCGTAGGCAAGCACCATGGTCTTGTAGCAGATGCGAACTTCAACTGGAAGCCAGTGGAGTGTGCGGAGGAGCGGGGTGACGTGAGAGAATTTGGGAAGGTTGAACACCAGACGGGCTGCGGCATTCTGGATGAGTTGTAGGGGTTTAATGGCACAGGCAGGGAGCCCAGCCAACAGCGAGTTGCAGTAATCCAGACGGGAGATGACAAGTGCCTGGATTAGGACCTGTGCCGCTTCCTGTGTAAGGCAGGGTCGTACTCTCCGAATGTTGTAGAGCATGAACCTACAGGATCGGGTCACCGCCTTGATGTTAGCGGAGAACGACAGGGTGTTGTCCAGGGTCACGCCAAGGTTCTTTGCACTCTGGGAGGAAGACACAATGGAGTTGTCAACCGTGATGGCGAGATCATGGAACGGGCAGTCCTTCCCCGGGAGGAAGAGCAGCTCCGTCTTGCCGAGGTTCAGCTTGAGGTGGTGATCCGTCATCCACACTGATATGTCTGCCAGACATGCAGAGATGCGATTCGCCACCTGGTTATCAGAAGGGGGAAAGGAGAAGATTAGTTGTGTGTCGTCTGCGTAGCAATGATAGGAAAGGCCATGTGAGGATATGACAGAGCCAAGTGACTTGGTGTATAGCGAGAATAGGAGAGGGCCTAGGACTGAGCCCTGGGGGACACCAGTGGTGAGAGCACGTGGTGCGGAGACAGATTCTCGCCACGCCACTTGGTAGGAGCGACCTGTCAAGTAGGACGCAATCCAAGAGTGAGCCGCGCCGGAGATGCCCAACTCGGAGAGGGTGGAGAGGAGGATCTGATGGTTCACAGTATCAAAAGCAGCAGACAGGTCTAGAAGGACAAGAGCAGAGGAGAGAGAGTTAGCTTTAGCAGTGCGGAGAGCCTCCATGACACAGAGAAGTGCATTTAAAGTATGATTTGATTTAGTCCTATTCTTTAACTACAAACTAATGTAAAAAACGTTAAAATGAGTAACACATCCATGGCCACATTGAGGTTACTGTAGAAATAATGTCTTATGTAATCATATAAAAGCATGCATGTTCAAGATAGCAAGCATAGGTCATCACAGGTCTGTGGAGATCTTCACAATTGCTGTAAAAATCTGTGCAGAATCTCGAACCGCATTGATCAGTTGCACCATGTACTTTTAATGTAATTTCAACTGCAATCCAGGTCATTTGGTTTTGCTATTAGATGAAGCACAGTGATAAACATAATCTGTTGCATAAATAAACAAAATATCTGACATTGTATTCCCATTGGAATTTGGTTGTGCTTTTAGATGGTTGAATGCATAGTGATAACACATTGGAAATTCAACTAACTTATGGCTATCTTTTTGAGTGGGTGAATATAGGTTGTGTTCTCATTGTGTTAGGCCTACTGCTGCTAGGTAGCTCTCTCTCTGCTCTCTCCCTCCCCTCTGTCTGTCCTTGATTGCAGGAGTGAAGTCTGGTGTGCGGGAGTCAGGGTTCCAGCTGCAGCTCATTCACCATAATCACCTCAGCCTTTAAGACCCGGTCAAACTTACCACTCATCGTCAGATCATAGTCAAGATGACCATATATTTGGAACCTGACTCCTGCCTCCGCTTCACTCCTGCCACCACCATCCTGCTCTCCACTACCGGACCTCTCTTTTGGACTCACCACGGACACTAGGACATTACGGTACCACACCTGCCCTGACCTGGATCTGTTACCCTCCCTGTAACCTGGACTTGCTCTTCCCCTATTATTGGAAACCTGGACTATTGAACATTTTAAATAAACCTGTTAAACCTTCTCTGGCTTGGTGTACTTGTCTGCATTTGGGATCTAATACTGGTAAATCATAACAGTATGATCTGACCATCATGAACCCAGCAGACAGTAGCTTGGATACCACCCCAGAGTGCACTCAAATTTGGACTGCCATAGCCAATCAGGGCATTTTACTTGGCCAACATGATACCCTGTTTAAGACGATTGCTGAGGACAGTCAGGTGCTGCTTAATCAGGTTCAATTACTCACCAATCAAGTGTCTGCCCTTACTACCCCTTCAGCCCAGATCAGAGAGCCTTTTGTTCCTGCTCCAGAGCGCTATGACGGGAACATGGGAACCTGTGGCGATTTTTTTGACTCAATGCTCGTTAGTGTTTGAACAACAGCCCCTCACCTACGCCTCAGAAAGAGCCCGTATTGCCTACCTTATCAACTCTACTAGCGGTTCCGCTCGTGCCTGGGGATCCGCGGTCTGGGAGAGTCAGTCAGACATTTGCAACGCTTACGTTGCCTTCACCACTGAGATGAGGAAGGTTTTTGACCACCCCGTACGAGGCAAGGAGGCTGCGAAACGGTTGTTTTCTCTTCGGCAGGGGGCTCGCAGTGTGGCGGAGATGGCAGTGGAGTTTCGGACTTTAGCAGCAGTGAGTGGTTGGAATGACGAGGCATTACAAGGAGTGTTCATCAATGCTTTGTCTGAGACTTTAAAAGATGAATTGGTGTCATATGATGAATCGCCTACGCTGGATAATCTTATTTCACTCACCATCAGGTTGGATAATCGGATTCGGGAGCGCCGCCGGGAGAGGAGTGTTAGTTCCAAGCAACCTGTCTGTCATCAACAAACTCCTCCCCGCATCTTCCCTACGGAGAAAGCCGTGTCTTCCCGAGTCGATACGAGGAGCACTGAACCCGAAGCCATGGAGGTGGGGTCGTGCACGGTTGTCCTCAGAGGAGCGTGCACGTCGCATTCAGGCTCGGGTCTGCCTGTATTGTGGAGAAGCTGGTCATTTCGTTCCTTCCTGCCCAGTTCGTCCGGGAAAAGGGCCGGCTCATCATTAATGGGAGAAGTTTTGGTGAGCCGAGCAGCGGATTCTTCCTCTTCTCCCCGCATTCTGCTCCAGGCATCCCTCCAGTGGCAGTTCCAGAATCTCTCTGTTAGTGCGCTGATTGACTCTGGTGCAGACGAAAGCTTTTTGGATAGAGAGTGGGCTCAACAAATGGATTTGGAGACTGTTCCTATGGACTGTCCGCTGCAGGCTAAGGGTCTGAATGGACAATTGTTGACCCATATTACCCATCAGACTGTTCCTGTTTGTCTTAGAGTGTCGGGAAATCATCAGGAGAACATTCAATTCCATATTATCGACTGCCCACAGACCCCTCTGGTCCTTGGTATCCCCTGGCTCATAAGACACAATCCACACATTGATTGGGTGACAGGTAGAATTGTTTCATGGAGCACATTTTGTCATGTGAATTGTTTGTGTTCTGCTCTGACTCCTGCCAGTACTGTGCCTCGACCTCCACTGGAGTCCATGGATCTTTCTAATGTTCCTGACGTGTATCATGACCTGGCATCCGTTTTCTGCAAACACAGAGCTACTTCTCTTCCTCCTCACCGGCCTTACGACTGTGCCATTGACCTCCAGCCAGGAGCCCCGCTCCCCCAGCAGTCGCCTGTACAATCTCTCCCGGCCGGAGACGGAGGCTATGGAGAACTACATTCGGGACTCCTTGGCGGCAGGTATTATGCGTCCTTCCTCGTCACCTGTAGGAGCGGGATTCTTTTTTGTTGCTAAGAAGGATAAGACCCTCAGACCCTGTATTGATTACCGTGGACTTAACAACATCACCATTAAGAACAAGTATTCTCTGCCTTTGATTAATTCTGCTTTTCCCCTCCTTCATGGTGCTACCATCTTTACGAAACTGGATCTACGAAATGCGTATCACCTGGTGCGCATTCGTAAAGGTGATGAATGGAAGACTGCCTTCAACACACCCTTGGGACATTTTGAGTATCTGGTTATGCCTTTTGGGTTGTCTAATGCCCCTGCTGTTTTTCAGGCACTAGTCAATGATGTCCTTCGGGACATGTTGAATCGGTTTGTTTTTGTCTATCTGGATGATATCTTGATTTTCTCAGAGTCCTCCCAGGAACATGAACTGCATGTGCGCCAGGTGTTGCAAAGGTTGTTGGAGAACAAACTGTTTGTGAAGATGGAGAAATGTGAATTTCATGTGTCTGAGACCTTGTTTTTGGGTTACATCATCGCTCAGGGGGAGTTGCGGATGGACCCAGCTAAGATCTCTGCTGTCACGGACTGGCCAGCCCCCTCTACCCGCAAACAACTTCAACGATTTCTGGGGTTTGCGAACTTCTATAGGAGGTTCATCAAGGACTACAGCCGCATTGCGGCGCCACTCACCGCTCTCACCTCCATCTCACGACCGTTCGCTTGGAATGAAGGGGCCGAATCAGCGTTCGAAGAACTGAAACATCGCTTCGCCTCGGCTCCCATTCTGATGCAGCCGGACCCCGACCGCCAGTTTGTCGTGGAGGTGGATGCATCCGACACTGGGGTAGGTGCGGTGTTGTCACAGCGTTCTCCTGAAGATAACAAACTGCATCCCTGTGCTTTTCTCTCAAGGAAACTTTCTCAGGCAGAGAGGAATTATGATGTTGGCAATCGTGAACTGCTCGCCGTTAAGCTGGCTCTCGAGGAGTGGCGACATTGGTTGGAGGGGGCGGAACAACCCTTCATCGTTTGGACGGATCATAAGAATCTGGCTTACCTCCAGTCAGCGAAGCAGCTCAACCCCCGTCAAGCCAGGTGGGCACTATTTTTTGGGAGATTCAATTTTTCTCTGTCTTACCGTCCTGGGTCACGCAACGTCAAGCCTGACGCCCTGTCTCGTGTTCATTCGGCTGTTGATACTGGTAGTAACCCTGAACCCATTTTGCCTCCTACCTGCAGTATTGCGGTCGTCACATGTGACATCGAGGGGATTGTTAGACAGGCTCAACATCATCAAGCTGACCCTGGGAGGGGTCCTCCTAACCGGATGTTTGTCCCTGAGTCTGCTCGCTCCCAGGTACTTCAGTGGGCTCACTCGTCTCCCCTTACCTGTCACCCTGGAGTTTCGCGGACCCTTGACTTTGTGCGACGGAAGTTCTGGTGGGCCACGATGGAGGCGGACACTCGAGCCTTCATTGCTGCTTGTACGGTATGTGCACGAAGTAAGAACTCCACCCAGGCCAGCGCTGGTCATCTACGACCTCTACCTATACCCAGCCGGCCCTGGTCGCATATCGCTATGGATTTTGTCACTGGACTTCCCCCTCGTCTGGAAAGACTGTAATTCTTACGGTGATTGATCGTTTTTCTAAGTTCGCTCATTTTTTGGCCCTACCTAAACTGCCCACTGCCAGAGAGACGGCTGATATTTTGGTTGAACATGTGTTCCGCTCTCATGGTCTACCCACGGATATTGTCTCTGACAGGGGTCCCCAGTTTGTCTCCCAGGTGTGGAAAGCTTTCTGTAAAGCTTTGGGCATTACATCCAGCCTGTCCTCTGGATATCACCCCCAGACCAACGGGCAAGCCGAGAGAGCGAACCAGGAGATGGAGACCGCTCTTCGCTGTGTCACAGGGTCTAACCCTGGGTCATGGAGCTCCATGCTCCCCTGGGTGGAATATGCTCATAACACCTTGACTAACGCTTCCTCTGGTTTGTCTCCTTTTCTGTGTGCTCTGGGTTATCAACCTCCCCTGTTCCCTTCTCAAGAGAGGGAACTGGCGGTACCCTCGGTGCAGTCCCACATGCGCCGCTGCTTCAAGGTCTGGAGGAAGGCCAGGGTAGCTCTGTCCCGAGCTTCGGCGTACATGCAGAGGCAAGCCAACCGTCACCGGTCCCAGGCTCCCGGTTACTCTCCTGGTCAAGAGGTATGGCTGAAGTCACGGGACCTTCCATTGAAGGTGGAGTCTAAGAAGATGGCGCCTCGTTTTATAGGACCGTTCAAGATACTGTCTATTGTTAACCCCTGCGCGGTTAAGCTACAGCTTCCTGCCTCCCTACGGGTTCATTCCACCTTTCATGTTTCCCAGATTAAGCCTGTGTCGGTTAGCCCTCTGTGCCCGCCCTCTCGTCCCCCTCCTCCGCCCAGGATCGTGGGTGGGGGTCCGGTCTACACTGTCCGGCGACTTCTGGATGTTCGCCGCCGGGGTCGTGGTTTCCAGTACCTGGTGGATTGGGAGGGTTATGGTCCTGAGGAACGTTCCTGGGTGCCCAGGAGCTTCATTGTGGATCCTGCTCTGGTCGAGAGTTTCATAGGTTACATCCCGATAAACCCCGTCGGCCGCCAGGTGGCGTCCGTAGAGGGGGGGGTACTGTTAGGCCTACTGCTGCTAGGTAGCTCTCTCTCTGCTCTCTCCCTCCCCTCTGTCTGTCCTTGATTGCAGGAGTGAAGTCTGGTGTGCGGGAGTCAGGGTTCCAGCTGCAGCTCATTCACCATAATCACCTCAGCCTTTAAGACCCGGTCAAACTTACCACTCATCGTCAGATCATAGTCAAGATGACCATATATTTGGAACCTGACTCCTGCCTCCGCTTCACTCCTGCCACCACCATCCTGCTCTCCACTACCGGACCTCTCTTTTGGACTCACCACGGACACTAGGACATTACGGTACCACACCTGCCCTGACCTGGATCTGTTACCCTCCCTGTAACCTGGACTTGCTCTTCCCCTATTATTGGAAACCTGGACTATTGAACATTTTAAATAAACCTGTTAAACCTTCTCTGGCTTGGTGTACTTGTCTGCATTTGGGTTCTAATACTGGTAAATCATAACACATTGATCAATATCTCAACCGAATACTACCCAATCATCCATGTTGAAATGACGTGTTGTGCCCGGTGTGCAGTCAATGAAAAGTACTGAGACTTCAACTCCAGAAAAAGCAGCAGGGATACAAGCAAACGTCTGCCAAATGAATGAGCATTGAGAATGCTGTGAGAATGCAGCCAGGACATGATATTGTCAACATTGACACATCTGCTCGTCATGGGGCACGGAATGCACAATAACTCTGTTAACCCCAATTTGGCCTAACAAAGTTTATCCTAACATTGGATTTTGTTTATAACTCATTAGGTGTTGACATGCCCAAAATCCAATTCAGTTGTGAGGATCTGAGTATCATCAATTCCCATCATCCCCATATTCTAAACATGGAGATAAACAGAGTTCCCCGTTCCCCAGAGAACCCTGGTGGCTCTACTGCAATGTTATTTTGAGAAACGGTTTAATGGAATAGCCTTTAATGATATTGGAATTCTGAAGAAATGTAGGAATTAATGCCTTGAAGTGTAAACAGGTTTATGAAATATTAAGCATTACACAACAATGTCTGAAGCCATCAAACTTTTCCTCTTTTATATGATGGGTTTGTCGCTGTAGCACTGCTTTGTGTTGTTAACAACACAAGTGAAAATATGAGAACAGTTCTCCTTCTTGAACAGGCATAGAAACAGTGAGCTCGTGCTGCAGCCATTATCCCATGAAATTTGTCACCGTAAAAACAATATCCTGGTCATGACAAATTGAGTCGACGCAATAAAACACCTTTTGGAGTGTTTTATTCCACTGTGCTGGGCTCCATCCATCCACACCGAACCACAGACCTCTTGCCCTCCAGGTGCACATTGGTTGGAGCCCTTCACGAATGTGCAAACGACAGCGAGCAAGTACCTCCATTTTCTGTTTGGGTGCCGCACTGAGATCTATGCCAGCTCCCGACAATAAGAGTAAGAGAGAGTAAGAGAGAGAGAGAGAGAGGGAGAGAGAAAGAGAAATAGAGAGGCTGAGGGAAGCAGGCCCTGAGGATATCATTAGCACTACCCAGACCCAGAGCTAGCAGGTCGACCGGGACACTCGTAAAAATAGACACAGACTCCCTGCTAGCCTACATACAGGCTATGCGGTCTGGTGACACGCTAATGGCATAATGCATGTACAGTCGTGGTAAAAAGTTGAGAATGACACAAGTATTGGTCTTCACAAAGTTCGCTGCTTCAGTGTTATGAGATATTTTTTGTCAGATGTTACTATGGTATACTGAAGTATAATTACAAGCATTCCATAAGTGTCAAAGGCATTTATTGACAATTACATTAAGTTTATGCAAAGAGTCAATATTTGCAGTGTTGACCCTTCTTTTTCAAGACCTCTGCAATCCGCCCTGGCATGCTGTCAATTAACTTCTGGGCCACATCCTGACTGATGGCAGCCCATTCTTGCATAATCAATGCTTGGAGTTTGTCAGAATTTGTGGGGTTTTGTTTGTCCACCCGCCTCTTGAGGATCGACCACAAGTTCTCAATGGGATTAAGGTCTGGGGAGTTTCCTGGCCATGGACCCAAAATGTTGATGTTTTGTTCCCCGAGCCACTTAGTTATCACTTTTGCCTTATGGCAAGATGCTCCATCATGCTGGAAAAGGCATAGGTTGTCACCAAACAGTTCTTGGATGGTTGGGAGAAGTTGCTCTCGGAGGATGTGTTGGTACCATTCTTTATTCATGGATGTGTTCTTAGGCAAAATTGTGAGTGAGCCCACTCCCTTGGCTGAGAAGCAACCCCACACATGAATGGTCTCAGGATGCTTTACTGTTGGCATGACACAGGACTGATGGTAGCGCTCACCTTGTCTTCTCCGGACAAGGTGTTTTCCGGATGCCCCAAACAATCGGAAAGGGGTTTCATCAAAGAAAATGACTTTAGCCCAGTCCTCAGCAGTCCAATTCCTGTACCTTCTGCAGAATATCAGTCTGTCCCTGATGATTTTCCTGGAGAGAAGTGGCTTCTTTGCTGCCCTTCTTGACACCAGGCCATCCTCCAAAAGTATTTGCCTCACTGTGCATGCAGATGCACTCACACCTGCCTGCTGCCATTCCTGAGCAAGCTCTGCACTGGTGGTGCCCCGATCCCGCAGCTGAATCAACTTTAGGAGACGGTCCTGGCACTTGCTGGACTTTCTTGGTCACCCTGACGCCTTCTTCACAACAATTGAACCTCTCTCCTTGAAGTTCTTGATGATCCGATAAATGGTTGATTTGGGTGCAATCTTACTAGCAGCAATATCCTTGCCTGTGAAGCCCTTTTTGTGCAAAGCAATGATGACTGCACATGTTTCCTTGCAGGTAACCATGGTTAACAGAGGAAGAACAATGATTTCAAGCACCACCCTCCTTTTAAAGCTTCCAGTCTGTTATTCTAACTCAATCAGCATGACAGAGTGATCTCCAGCCTTGTCCTCGTCAACACTCTCACCTGTGTTAATGAGAGAATCACTGACATGATGGCAGCTGGTCCTTTTGTGGCAGGGCTGACATGCTGTGGAAATGTTTTTGGGGGATTAAGTTCATTTTCATGGCCAAGAGGGACTTTTGCAATTAATTGCAATTAATTTGATCACTCATGACATTCTGGAGTATATGCAAATTGCCATCATCAAAACTGAGGTAGCAGACTTTGTGAAAAGTAGTATTTGTGTCATTCTCAAAACTTTTGACCACGACTGTACTGTATGGTTGATAACTGTCACAAAACACTGCACATACAAGAAGGACATGAAAAAAACAAACGGGATAGGGGTTTGGTTTTGATTTCCCTTTTATGTTCTCATATGAAACATAACTCACGTAAAATGTATTTCAAATACATGTATCTTTGCTCAATTGCATGTAATATCCAGAAATGCATGGCTATGACATCTACACTATAAAAAATGAAGGTTCCTCAAAGGTTCTTTTGGAAAGGTGATGGTTCTATGTGGAACCATAATGACTCAAATAACCCTTTAAGCTCTTCAATGGTTGTTTACAGTTCACACAAGGTTTTTTGCTCTTTTAGTGTTAATAAAAAATGTAGAGGAGGCGGGTCATTCAAATATTTTGGGGAGTGTGTCATTCCAGTTTATCTAATGTGTAGTGTTTTGCCATCACATATTATAATTTACTATGGCCAGTGACAGGGTCTTGTGAAATACCTATGGAATTTTAACAATATAACATTGCTGACCAGAAAAATTAAATCTGTATGGTTCTTCAAAAGGATCTACAAACAATCTATAGAGAACCTTTCTCCATAAATGTTATATAAAGAACCATAAACAAGGGTTCTATATAGCCTTGTAGCAAGGGTTGTAACCATAGCGGAACCCTTTTTTGGTGCTATATAGAAACTTTTTTAATGGTTCTTTATAGAACCTTAGGAAAGGGTTTCTTTATAGCACCATACAGGTTGCATTAAGAACCTTATGAGCATGGTTCTTTGTTGAACCTTCAAAAAAGAACCCCTATCTGGTACAAAAAAAAAAAAGTGTAGTCTACAGGGTGGCCAAAGTGGTTCCTAATTCGGCTTCTTAAATTACTCTTTACATGTTGATCAATGGAGACGTTTTTTGGCCACCAAGCCAAAACTTTTACAGTGATTTAATTTCAAATGTGATGGCGAGTTAAAAAAAGAAAGACTATATAGCCTCTCTTCAGCTTAATTAAATAATGATAAAAAATATCGGGCACTAGGCTGTTTTTATATTTTTTCTATTATATTTTTGTATTGATTTCGACAAAACCTATACATCGTACAACGCTCCACAATATGTTAAATTGTAGGTCTAGGTCTTGTGCTTCCAATGGCTCTACAGTGGATGGTTAGCGGAATTATGGTGTGTTCGTAACCATGTGGAAAGTGGGGATTTACCACATCTGGGAAAAATCCACTTGAACAGACCTCCAACTGGTAATTACTAGTTAAGTCAGCCATGAATCCCCTTGTGACAGGGGGAATGGAAGCTTGTTGTGTACAACAGAGAAGGGCAATTGAATGAAAGATTCACAAATGATTTTAAAACATTCCTAGCCTGTCTATCTTTGGGTAACAGGGTTGACATATTACGCTCGACCCGCTCAGTTTTTCACCACAAAACACCTGAAAATTGCCAAAAAGAGTAGAACCAGCTCACCTGCTTTTACACCATGATTTGACTATTAGATGTTCAATGTTTCTTTAGAGATAAATATTTAGAAAATAAAAGTTTCACCATATTAAAACAAGAGTTCAGTTCACGTAACAGGGTTGACCGTAAAATGAGATACAGTCATAAATGAATCACTAATCACATGAAATAAATAATATAATCTTCAGAAATAACTTTGTCAAAGCAACAAACTAACTAGGGTTTTACAATGATGGTGAAAACTTGGGAGTATTTTGGGGGGTTAGTGGGTTACAATCTTCCTAGAAGTCACAGAGGGTGCACAAAGGGACATTGTTGCTTTTGCCAGCAGCATACCACCCTGCATTCCACTGCTGGCTTGCCTCTGAAGCTAAGCAGGGTCGGTCCCTGGATGGGAGACTGGAAGTGGTGTTAGAGCACCAGTAGAGGGCACTCTTCCCTCTGGTCTAAATAGATCCCCAGGGCAGTGAAAGGGACATTGCCCTGAGTAGGGTGCTGTCTTTCAGATGGGACGTTAAAACGGGTGTCCTGACTCTCTGTGGTCATTAAAAATCCCATGGCTCTTATCGTAAGAGTAGAGGTGTTAACCCTGGTGTCATGGCCACCTAATCATCCTCCTAATAGGCATATATCACCGCTGATGTGTGGTGAGCGTTCTGGCCCAAAAATGGTCGCTGTGTATCACCCAGGTGGGTGGTACACATTGGTGGTGGATGAGGTGAGTTTCCCCCTACTATGTAAAGTGCTTTGAGTACTTCAGTTGGTAGAAAATTGCTAAATAAAATGCAGAATTTGGACCTTAAGTCTTTATACTGAAAAACTGATTTATTGAATTCTCCTGGTAGTCTATATTAAAAAGGCACTTCCAACAGGCTTTTAAAATTCAGTATTGGTGCATAATTTCTACTTAAAGACGTCCACCAGCGATTTTTGAACTTTTACTGTTGAAAAGCGATATCCCAAGTATAAATACAGTAAGGTACACACACACTAAAGGGTAAAATAGTGAGATACAAAAAGCATTCATTTCGTGGAACGACCCAGTACAAGTCCTGTCCGTTGGACGGTGCTTGCAATGCTCGTCACACGCACATGAAAAACGTTTGTAGTCATTTAAATGCAAGTTAGTGTTTTTAGTACGCTTTTGTTATGTGTCAAGTACAATAAAAATGCATTTTGACTAAATATACTGTAGCAGCGGCAGCCTATTAGAAGACTTGGAGGTGTGGCTTGTTGAGGGCGTGGCTTGTCATAGTGCTTTTTGGGCTCACATAAGACGGATTGTCATGCCAGTTAATGTTATGGTGTGTTCTGTGATTATAGGTTAAGCTTGTACACTGCCAGTTCTGCAGTATTAATGAGACTGACATAAGTCCATGTGATGCCAAAGAGAGTTTCATTGTTAAGACAGTCACCATTTCTTTACAATATGATTTGGCCAATTTTTTAAAAGGTTAGGATACATGAGTTTTTACTCACCAAAGTAAGAACACAGTGTGGTCAAAGACTTAGTAACTTCCAACAGGGCACACCACGTCATTTCAATGTGGAAATGCAGGTAATATTTGGTTGAGTCATTGATCAATGAGATTTTAACCTTTATTCACCCACCCAAAATTGACAGCCAGAAATGTGTTTAATTCCCAATGTGTTATCACTGCGCTTTCAACCATTTAAAAGCAAAACAAAGCTCAAATGGGAATACAATGTCAGATATTTTGCATTTATACAACACTTAATGTGTTATCACTGTGCTTTATCTAATAGCACAACCAAATGACCTGGATTGTATTTGAGATTACATTAAAAGTACATAGTGCAAGTGATCAATGCTGTTTAAGATTCTGTGCAGATTATTACAGCAATTGTGAAGATCTCCACAGACCTGAGACCTTTGCATGCTATCTTGAACATGCATGCTTTCTATGATGACATGAGACATTTATGGTTACAGTAGGCTAACCTCAAAATGTGTCCATGGATGTGTTACTATTTTTAAGGTTGAATAAATACTGTTATATTAGTTTATAAGAGGCTTAATTTTAGGCATTTACTATATTACAAAAATATTACTGAATTGTGTTTGGTTGACAACACAACCAAATATCACAATTAAAATAATATCTAATGCTTGGATAGTTTCATCCGAGCCACTGGCTTAATCCTATTCTTTAACTTGTATTTTTTATTTAGTTGGAGACTAGTTAATAGGCTATTTACTGTATTTCAAAAGTTGTATTGAATTGTGTTTGTCAACAAATTCCAGTTTGTCTACAAATTAATAATGTATTTGTTGGATTCACGTCTCCATCTCAACCAGAAATCTGAATTAAAGAAAAGTACTAAATCTAATCTAATCAAAACTTGAAATGCACATGAAAAAAGTTTGATTTGATTTAGTCCTATTCTTAAACTTTGATTTTTGGTTGAGATGGAGATGTGAATCCAACATATTAAAGATTAACTTGAAGATTACATTTTAAATCAACCAAAGCTTGAAACCTTTAGTTGAACCCCAGGTTGAATTGAAACAATTGCTGTTGATGACTTTGCAAATGCTGTATAGGCCTAAATAGTATTGTTGATGATATGTGACTTATAAAGTATGGTTACATTTATTAGCAGTGAATATATTTAGTTATTAAGAGGTCTTTCAATAATCATTCTCATGATAGCACATTGGTAGTAGTCAGTGACAAATGTAAAAGCTGGGCTTGGTTAAAACCCTGGAATGGAGACAAATTAATAGCTGTAAATCAACTCTCCAGTAGGACAATACAACATATTTTATACAAGGTTTGGCTACGTTGAAAATTGGTTACAATGATTACATAATCCTGTGGTTGAAATATCACCCTCAAAACAGTTGACATTTTTCAAATCCAATGTATTATCCACGTAGATTTCACACCACAATACATTGACAAATTATGTTGAAACACCATTGATTCAACCAATTTGTGCCAAGTGGGTTACATGCAGCCACGATCTGGTTACCTATAACAACAAACATAGTTATGTTTATTTACAGATATCTTCTAAACTACCCACAAACACAATGCACTATTTCTCAACGTCATATGGAAAATCTACTCTGCGTCACATCTGGACGAAACCTTGCACAATCCCTACGGTGAAGCATGGTGGTGGCAGCATCATACTGTGGGGATGTTTTTCAGCGGCAGGGACTGGGAGACTAGTCAGGATCGAGGGAGAGAAGAATGTAGCAAACTACAGAGATCCTTGATGAAAACCTACTCCAGAGCGCTCAGGACCTCAGACTGGGGCGAAGGTTCACCTTCCAACAAAACAACGACCCTAAGCACACAGCCAAGACAACGCAGGAGTGGCTTCGGGACAAGTCTCTGAATGTTCTTGAGTGGCCCAGACAGACCACTGACTTGAACCCGATCGAATATCTCTTTAGAGACCTGAAAATAGCTGTGCAGCAGCACTCCCCATCCAACCTGACAGAGCTTGAGAGGATCTGCATAGAAGAATGGGAGAAACTACCCAAATACAGATGTGCCAAGCTTGTAGCGTCATACCCAAGAAGAATCGAGGCTGTAATCGCTGCCAAAGGTGCTTCGACAAAGTACTGAGTAATGGGTCTGAATACTTATGTTAATGTTATATTTTCGTTTTTTATATTTAATAAATAAAACCAATTTTTGTGTAGATTGATGAGGGGAAAAAAACAACTTAATCCATTTTAGAATAAGGCTGTAACGTAACAAAATGTGGAAAACGTCTGTCACGTTCGTTGAATGACGGGACAGACCAAGGCGCAGCGTGATATACGTACATGTTTATTCAACTTAATAAACACACGACAAAACAATAAACGAAACGTGAAGTCCTAAGGTAGATACACAACCAACCTTAACAAGATCCCAAAACCCACTAGTGCCAATAGGCTGCCTAAGTATGATCCCCAATCAGAGACAACGAGCTACAGCTGCCTCTGATTGGGAACCACACCAGCCAACATGGATCTACACATAATAGATCAAAACATAGAAAACACCACAAAGAATATACACACCCTGACTCAACATATAAGAGTCCCCTGAGTCAGGGCGTGACAGTACCCCCCAAAGGTGCAGACTCCGACCGCACAACATAAACATAACAGGGTAGGGGCCGGGTGGGCATTCCGCCTCGGAGGCGGATCCGGCTCCAGGCGTGACGACCTCTTACTCTCTGCCTCCCTGTTGCGCCCCTGGTCTGGTCTGGACCTCGGCGCGTTGCTTCCCCTCTCCTTCCTCCCACGATACGCCAGGCCCTGTCTGGACCCTGGTGTGGGAGACCCCGAACCTGGAGAGGGGCTGACGTCATGGTCTGGACTGGAGCCACTGACCGGAGCCGGACTACGCACCGGTGGAGCTGACTGCTTTGGCTCCGGAGTGGAGCCGCTGACCGGAGCTGGATCAGGCACCAGTGGAGCGGACTGCTCTGGCTCCGGAGTGGAGCCGCTGACCGGAGCTGGATCAGGCACCGGTGGAGCGGACTGCTCTGGCTCCGGAGTGGAACGGCTGACCGGAACTGGATCAGGCACCGGTGGAGTGGACTGCTCTTGCTACGGAGTGGAGCAGCTGACCGGTGCCGGACCAGGCACCGGTGGAACGGGCACGGGCCGTGCCGGACTGGACAAACGCACCACTGGTCTGGTGCGAGGAGCAGGCACGGGCCGGACCGGACTAGGAACACGCACCACAGCCTTGGTGCGAGGAGCAGAAACAGGCCGGGCCGGACTGGCGACACGCACCACTGGCTTGGTGCGAGGAGCAGGAACAGGTCGGGCCGGACTGGCAACGCGCACCACTGGCTTGGTGTGAGGAGCAGGAACAGGCGGGGCCGGACTGGCGACGCACACCACTGGCTTGGTGCGAGGAGCAGGAACAGGCCGGGCCGGGCACTTTCGCACTACACGTGCGGGGTGCTGGCACAGGACGCACTGGGCTGTGCACGCGCACTGGCGATACAGTTCGTAGAACTGGCGCAGGATATGCGGGACCGAGGAGGCGTACTGGAGACCAGGAGCGTTGAGCCGGCACACCCCGTCCTGGCTGGATGCCCATCTTCGCACGGCATGTGCGTGGTGCAAGCACAGGACGTATAGGACTGTGCCGGCGCACTGGCGACACAGTACGTAGCTCCGCATAACACGGAGCATGCCCAGTCATACGCCCCTTCGCGTGAGTACGGGGAGTTGGCTCTGCTCTAACCCTAGGCTCCGCCAACCACCCCGTGTGCCCCCCCCCCAAACATTTTCTTGGGGCTGCTTCTCGGGCTTCCTCCTCGACCGGCCTCCTCCGTGTTGCCGTTGCTCCTCTCCTGCCTGGGCATCTACCTTAGCCCATGGTCCTTTCCCCGCAAATATCTCCTCCCATGACCACAAATTGGCCACCTGTGACATGGCCATCCGCTCCGCCTGGGCACGCTGCTTGATCCTAGTTTGGTGGGATCTTCTGTCACGTTCGTTGAATGATGGGACAGACCAAGGCGCAGCGTGATATACGTACATGTTTATTAAACTTAATAAACACACGACAAAATAATAAACGAAACGAAACGTGAAGTCCTAAGGTAGATACACAACCAACCTTAACCGGAACAAGATCCCACAACCCACTAGTGCCAATAGGCTGCCTAAGTATGATCCCAATTCAGAGACAACGAGCTACAGCTGCCTCTGATTGGGAACCACACCGGCCAACATAGATCTACACATAATAGATCAAAACATAGAAAACACCACAAAGAATATACACACCCTGACTCAACATATAAGAGTCCCCTGAGTCAGGGCGTGACAACGTCAAGGTGTCTGAATACTTTCCGAATGCACTGTATATTGTGATATACATTTTAAATACATTCCACAATATACATTGGAATGTATTTAAAATGTCTTGAATACAGTGCCTTCAGAAAGTATTCACACCCATGACTTTTTTCACATTTTGTTGTGTTACAGCCTGAATTTAAAATGGATTACATGGAGATTATGTATCACTGATATGAACACAATACAGTGCCTTGCAAAAGTATTCATCCCCCTTGGCGTTTTTCCTACTTTGTTGCATTACAACCTGTAATTTAAATTGATTTTTATTTGGATTTAATCTAATGGACATACACAAAATAGTCCAAATTGGTGAAGTGGAATGAAAAAAATAACTTGATTCAAGAAATTCGAAAAAATGAATCACGAAAAAATGGTGCGTGCATATGTATTCACACCCTTTGCTATGAAGCCCCTAAATAAGATCTGGTGCAACTAATTACCTTCAGAAGTCACAAAATTTGTTAAATAAAGTCCACCTGTGTGCAATCTAAGTGTCACATGATCTCAGTATATATACACCTGTTCTGAAAGGCCCCAGAGTCTGCAACACCACTAAGCAAGGGGCACCACCAAGCAAGCGGCACCATGAAGACCAAGGAGCTCTCCAAACAGGTCAGGGACAAAGTTGTGGAGAAGTACAGATCAGGGTTGGGTTATAAAAGAAATATCAGAAACTTTGAACATCCCACGGAACACCATTAAATCCATTATTAAAAAATGGAAAGAATATGGCACCACAACAAACCTGCCAAGAGAGGACCGCCCACCAAAACTCACAGACCAGGCAATGAGGGCATTAATCAAAGAGGCAACAAAGAGACCAAAGATAACCCTGAAGGAGCTGCAAAGCTCCGCAGCGGAGATTGGACTATCTGTCCATAGGACCACTTTAAGCCATACACTCCACAGAGCTGGGCTTTACGGAAGAGTGGCCAGAAAAAAAGCCATTGCTTAAAGAAGAAGAAAAAGCAAATACGTTTGCATGTGGGAGACTCCCCAAACATATGGAAGAAGGTACTCTGTTCAGATGAGACTAAAATTGAGCTTTTTGGCCATCAAGGAAAACGCTATGTCTGGCGCAAACCCATCACCTCTCATCACCCCGAGAACACCATCCCCACAGTGAAGCATGGTGGTGGCAGCATCATGCTGTGGGGATGTTTTTCCATCGGCAGGGACTGGGAAACTGGTCAGAATTGAAGGAATGATGGATGGCGCCAAATACAGCAAGATTATTGAGGGAAACCTGTTTCAGTCTTCCAGAGATTTGAGACAGGGACGGAGGTTCACCTTCCAGCAGGACAATGACCCTAAGCACACTGCTAAAGCAACACTCGAGTGGTTTAAATGGAAACATTTAAATGTCTTGGAATGGCCTAGTCAAAGCCCAGACCTCAATCCAATTGAGAATCTGTGGTATGACTTAAAGATTGCTGTACACCAGCGGAACCCATCCAACGTGAAGGAGCTGGAGCAGTTTTGCCTTGAAGAATGGGCAAAAATCCCAGTGGCTAGATGTGCCAAGCTTATAGAGACATACCCCAAGAGACTTGCAGCTGTAATTGCTGCAAAAGGTGTGTGTGTGTGGGGGGGTGAATAGTTATGCACGCTCAAGTTCAGTTTTTTTGTCTTATTTCTTGTTTGTTTCACAATAAAAATATTTTTCATCTTCAAAGTGGTAGGCATGTTGTGTAAATCAAATGATACAAACCCCCCCAAAATCTATTTTAATTCCAGGATGTAAGGCAACAAAATAGGAAAAATGCCAAGGGGGGTGAATCATTTCGCAAGCCACTGTACCCTATAATGTCAAAGTGGAATTATGTTTTTCAAAATGTTTACAAATTAATAAAAAATGTGAAGCTGAAATGTCTTAAGTGAATAAGTATTCAACCCCTTTGTTATGGAAAGCCTAAATAACTTCAGGAGTAAAACATTGCTTAACAAGTCAGATAAGTTACATGGACTCACTCTGTTCAATAATGGTGTATAACATGATTTTTGAATTACTACCCCATCTCTGTACCCCACACAGTATCTGTAAGGTCCCTCGGCCGAGCAGTGAATTTCAAGCACAGATTCAACGACAAAGACCATGGAGGTTTTCCCAATGCCTCATAAAGAAGGGCACCAATTGGTAGATGGGTAAAAACATTTTTTAAAGCTGACATTGAATATCCCTTTGAGAATGGTGAAGTTATTAATTACACTTTGGATGGTGTATCAATACACCCAGTCACTACAAGATACAGGCATCCTTCCTAACTTAATTGACCGAGAGGAAGGAAACTGCTCAGGGATTTCACCAAATGGTGATTTTAAACCAGTTACAGAGTTAAATGTCTGTGATAGGAGAAAACTGAGGATGGATCAACAACATTGTAGTTACAGTCCTCTACGATACTAACCTAAATGACAGAGTGAAAAGAAGGAAGTCTGCACAGACAAATATTCCAAAACATGCATCCTGTTTGCAATAAGGCACTAAAGTAATACTGCAAAAAAATCCTGAATTGTCCTGAGTACAAAGTTATGTTTGAGGAAAAACCAACACAGCACATCACTGAGTACCACTCTTCATATTTTCAAGCATGGTGGTGGCTGCATCATGATATGGGTATGCTTGTCATCGGCAAGTACTTGGGAGTGTTTTAGGATAAAAAGAAAAGGAGTAGAGCTAAGTGAGTAATGTCCTAGAGGAAAACCTGGTTCAGTCTGCTTTCCAACAGACACACCTTTCAGCAGGACAATAACCCAAAACGAAAGGCCAAATATACACTGGAGTTACTTACAAAGACGACATTGAATGTTTCTGAGTGGCCTAGTTACAGTTTTAACTTAAATCGGCTTGAAAATCTATGGCAAGACTTGAAAATGGCTGCTCATTGCTAATGATCAACAACCAAATTGACAGAGCTTGAATAATTTTTTTAAGAATAAATGGGCTGTATTGTACAATCCAGGTTTGCAAAGCTTTTAGAGACTTACCCAGAAAGACTCACAGTTGTAATCGCTGCCAAAAGTGATTTTAACATGTACTGACGCAGGGGGTTGAATACTTATCTAATCAAAATATATTCATGTTTTATTTACCATTAATAAAAAATTAAGATTTTGTGTTTAATTCCACTTTTTAACACAACAAAATGTGGGAAAAAAAGTCAGCGGTGTGAATACTTTCTGAAGGCACTGTATCCTAAAAATTGTATCTAAAAAAGCATTTGGAAAGTATTCAGGCCCCTTGACTTTTTCCACATTTTGTTACGTTACAGCCTTATTCTAAAATGTATTAAATTGTTTTTTTCCCCTCATCAATCTGCGCACAAAAATCTAAAAACCTGTTTTCACTTTGTCATTGTGGGGTAATGTGTGTAGATTGATGAGGGAAAAAAAACGAATTTAATAAATTTTAGAATAAGGCTTTAACATAACAAAATGTGGAAAAAGGGAAGGAGTCTGAATACTTTACGAATGCACTGTATTTTAAAGTTGCACTATGCAGAAATCACTCCGCCATTTCCTGGTTGCTAAAACTCCCATAGCTCGCCCAATTTCAGTTTATGTGACAAAATAAGCTAGTATAGTGTAGAGAATCATTGTACCATCGAAACCGCTGTTAAATATATTGTTGACGCAAAAACAAAACTTAAGAATGGGAAGCACAGAGAAAGCACACATAGAACAGATCTAACGCTTCTTAGACTTGCTTTCAAGTAGAATGATAGATCTATAACTGACATTTCTATGTGAATTTGGTGGGGTCGCCCAAAAACGTACATATTGCCACTTCAAAATGTATTATTTTCCCATATGGGTTCCTATGCTTCCTACAGTGCTGATACTTCCCAAACACGGAATTCACTCTGTAATAACCATTCGTCAACACCCAATGACCATGCGCTCTCCCATTGGCAGCCATAGACAGTCAGTTACCAGCTGTACACTGGATCAAGCCTGCAAACATTTTCTCTCCTCCAAAAACAGAAATCTTTCGTCTGAGTTCATTCTGACATGCTTCGGTAAATAAGGGAGAGAGAGAGCGAGAGAGAGCGAGAGGCCAAGGGACATCCTAAAGGTACGCCTGAACACCCCTGCCAACTGACTAAAGATATGCCTCGATGCCCCTGCCAACCACCTAAACAGGAAGATGTTAAACACTTCCAGAAACCCTCATTGCAGGATGCAATCAACTCCATTACAGTGAGCCTTTTATTCCGTGTCAACTTTTTATGCTACGTTGACCTCTCACCATCAGTAATTCCCAATACTGGGAAACAATAATTGTTTTATACCTAGCTCTCCCTACCAACAATATCCCAAGTCCCATCAACAGTCTTCGAGACATTAGAGGGCCAATTTGGGCCAGGGCCAACTACATCTACAACAACCCAACGACATGGACGCATGGATACGGACCAAACCAACAAACAGCCTGCAGGAGACACCTCCTCACAAAGTGATCACCCCTAAGTAGAATGGCACGGTCCAACCAGTCATGCACTTTAATCAACACAAGCCTGAGGGGAGATGCACAATATAATGTAGGAACAAACTACTGAGAGGAACAATGGAAGACTGAATTCTGTTGGCTGAAGATCATTTATGTGCAAATGCTCTCCATCATTGCCTGGTGCACTCTTCCTACTAGGCCTACCATTCCTCCTGCAAGAGTGTGAGATGTGACACCTCGTGGTGTGGCTGTGAGACAGCTAGTTTACTGGCCAGGTCCAAACTCTATCACACTCAGTCATGGGGCACCACACTGGCCCACAGGAACCCTGATTACTATGATTATATTTCACAGTTTAAACACAGACACTGCCCTGTGCATCAGATCCCATTAACACCACTTAGCTAACCGCCTGGACTTATCCTCTGATGCTAACAGCCTGGATAGCAAATTAAAGCAGATGCTTACGCACATACACGCACGCGCGTATGTTGGTTGGGTTTACACGCACACACACAAACGTAGCTTACAACGTGAAAGCAAAAGAAGAGGAAGCATTAAAGAACAGGAGAAGAGAAAGAAGTGTGTTGCCAGGAGGGATATTTTAAACATGTGAGAGAGGGACTGACATCTAAAGTCACTCAAAAAGAGAGAATCTGTTTAGATGAATCTGCTGAAGGAAATTAGCAAATATATGTCCTCAATATCACAATTATTCAAAAATTCAAAATCATTTGACAGCATAAAATGGACAGAAATTAGACATTGAGAAATAAGACAAATCAAAATCAATTAACTGGGTTATGATCTGATGAGTTCAAAATCCGAACATGAAACCGCTCTGGATCGAGTTTCTGTCCCTTTGAAATTTACTGGCTACGCCCCCTTCACTTAAAGTTTCTCAACAGCAGTCTAACAGTGGTCAACGCAGACCAAGGGATAGATTATCCTGACCTAGTCTAACCAACACTTACAGGAACAGCACTGAGTGACTGCGGCATGGGCTTTAAACTGTATTATACTGTATTTACACTGCCAGTGTCAATCTAAGGAACTTCAGACTTTTGTCTATAATTTCCAAAAAGGTTTAAGCTTTAACCTCGTCATCTAAAGATCAAACTCCGACTCAAAACTATATGCTTTCAATTATCTAAAAAAATATATCCTGCCCCAACCACAATAAAAAATGATTACCCCACAATTAAAAGGCTGTTTAATGGTTAGGCCTCAGCCGTGTCTAAGGGGACCTAAAGTGCTTTTCTGTTTTTAATAAATGTGTTGTAATGACTTTGTGTCTTGGGGTGGGGGCTAAAATTGTAAATCACAAAATTGTAAAATTGTAAGCACTTAAAGTCAATCATAGTCTTGAAACTAAGGTTGGCTGAATGAACATATAGCCCCCTCGTTGCTCTGTCCTCTTTATGGGCCTAATTGAAACACTGAGTATTGTGGCAAGTTTCAACCCCCACTTTCTGGCAGACAACAGTGCTGGGTTGGTCTGGGTTCAGTGTTCCATCTCTCCACTATGGAAGCCAGAAAAGAGTCAGTGAAGTTGCCTGACTGACTGACTGGTTCCATATTTGCATTTACAATGTCTGATAGTTTTTCTAAAAGGTGGTATTTTTTCTGAAGGGAAGTGTCTAAGCCCAGTAGAACACAGTGTAAACACAGTGAATGACAAATCACAGGTGAATTCAGGTGAGTGTCCATTTGCCCCACTTTGCCCTTACAAATGTGAAAGACTGGCAGTATATGTGTCAGTGTAATAGATGTGTACATGTGTGGGTGTGAGTCTGTGCCTGTGTGAGTCTTCCTGTCTGCATGTGGGTGTGCGCTTTTGTGTGTGTATATCACTCACGGTGCCCAGCATGATGCGGAGGTGGAGCCAGCGGACGGTCCAGACAGAGATGAGCGAGGAGTGGGGGGGCACCTGGGGCAGACCCCATGCAGGAACATACCCAGGAAGCCTGTCTCCTCCAACTGACTCTCCCAACCTGGGGGTGGGTAAGTGGAAGTGGAAGAGGGAGAGAGGGAGAAAAGTCAGAGAAAGGACAACAGGCAGAGAACAGGAGAGAGGGATTACAGAAAAAGGACAGGGGAATGACGAGTAGTCAAGCAGATGTGGGGGGAATATAGAGCGACAGGGTATGTGTGAGTAAGGAAGGAGAATGAGATGACTAAGGGGCAGGAGAGATGAAGACATGGGATGAGATGACTAAGGGGCAGGAGAGATGAAGACATACGATATATGAGAGAAAAGGACACAAATGGAGGGTATTGTTAAAGGACAAGTGTGGCAAAGGTAAAAAGTGACCACATTTCTCAGCATGTGAATAAGGCATTGATACATCAGGGAAGTTACTCAGTAATGACATCTGTGATGAAGTAGTTAAAGAGTTAAGGGGAGAGTTAAAAAGGGGGTAACAAAAAATGCTAATTCCCGTTTGCATAAAAAAGAAAAACATCTGAGCTGACCTCACGGTTCTGAAGCATTACTTACAGTTAAAGCAATGAGAGCAGCCGGGGATGGTTTAAACAACCAAATATGGCCAGCTGTAATGGGAGAAGTGACATAGGGCCAGTTAACCGGCTGTCTATGCAAAAATCACTGTTCTGGAACGATCTCTATCTGTCATTATAAACTGTGTGGTTCGAGCCCTGAATGCTGATTGGCTGAAAGCCGTGGTATATCAGACCGTATACCACGAGCATGACAAAGCATTTCGTTTACTCTAATTACATTGGTAACCAGTTTATAATAGCATTAAGGCACCTCGGGAGTTTGTGGTACATGGCCAATACACCACGGCTAAGGGTTGTATCCAGACACTCTTCGTTGCGTCGTGCATAAGAACAGCCCTTAGCCGTGGTATATTGGCCATATGCCACACCCCCTCGGGCCTTATTGCTTAATTCTACAGTGATGAGCCCAGATAACCTCCTCGGGCTGTGTGTATAAGCGTGTGTGTATGTCTTGATTGGCATACACAGCAGGCTTGTTCATAAATGTAAAGTGAAAAGGTTCAGAGGTAGTGCACATCAGAGCCATATACACTGAATGTACAAAACATTAGCAATACATTCCTAATATTGAGTTGCACCCCCTTTTGCCCTCAGAAAAGCCTAAATTTGTCGGGGCATGGACTCTACAAGGTGTCGAAAGCGTTCCACAGGGATGCTGGCCCATGTTTACTCCAATGTTTCCCACAGTTGTGTCAAGTTGTCGGGATGTCCTTTGGGTGGTGGACCATTCTTGATACACACAGGAAACTGTTGAGTGTGTGTCACGCCCTGACTCTGGGGACTCGTATTTGTTGAGTCAGGGTGTGTATTTTCTGTGTGTATGTTCTATGTTGTATTTTCTAGGTTTAGATCTAGATCGTCTAAATCTATGTTGGCCGGTGTGGTTCCCAATCAGAGGCAGCTGTCGCTCGTTGTCTCTGATTGGGGACCATACTTAGGTAGCCTATTGGCACTAGTGGGTTGTGGGATCTTGTTCCGTGTTAGGTATGTTTGTTTTGTGTACCTTGGACTTCACGTTTCGTTTGTTGTTTTGTCATTGTGTTTATTCAGAAAAAATAAACATGTACGCATATCACGCTGCGCCTTGGTCCGTCCCGTCTGTAAACGAGCGTGACAGAAGATCCCACCAAATGAGGACCAAGCAGCGTGGCCAGGAAGAGCGAATAGCGATGTCACAGGTGGGCAAATGGTGGTCATGGGAGGAGATATTTGCGGGGAAAGGGCCATGGGCGAAGGTAGATACCCAGGCAGGAGAGGTACAACGGCAACGCAGAGGACACCGGTCGAGGAGGAAGCCCGAGAGACAGCCCCAAGAAAAAAAAAATTGGGGGCTAAAGGGGTGGTCGGGGAGCGAGAGAGAGGAGCCCCGACCACTGCACCCGGTCAGTTTTCAGATTGGGTCCCTACGACCATGGGAAGAGGAGTGGGAACAGTATTATACTGAGGAGTCGGAGGATGACGACGACGAGGTTCTGTTCCCTAACTCGTGGGGGCTCCCGGAGGAGTCCTCACAGGAAGAGGAGTGCCGACGACGGAGACCCGAGAGGCAACCCCAAGAAAGTTTTGGGGGGGCACACAGTGTGGACGACGAGGCAGCAGGAGGCCGCGACAGGGCGGATCTGCAGGGTAGGAGAGGAGGCCACCATGTTACGGGGGCTATTGGTTCAGAGGGAGCAGGAGTTATTCGGTCAGAGGGAGGCACTACAGGAGGCTATAAGGGAGAAGGAAAGTGTAGAGGCACGGCGAGAGGAGCTGGTTAGGCAGCAGAAGGAGCGGGGGTTAATAAAGGAACCCAGTCCCGCACCTCGCACCAAGCAAGTGGTGCGTGTCGCCAGTCCGGTCCGGCCCGTTCCTGCTTCCCGCACTAAGCCAGTGGTGCGTGTTCCCAGTACGGCCCGACCCGTTCCTGCCCCTCGCACCAAGCCAGTGGTGCGCGTTGCCAGTCCGGCCCGTCCTGTTCCTGCTTCCCGCACTAAGCCAGTGGTGCGTGTTCCCAGTACGGCCCGGCCTGTTCGTTCCCCTCGCACCAAGCCAGTGGTGCGCGTCGCCAGCCCGGCCCAGCCTGTTCCTGGCCCTCGCACCAAGCCAGTGGTGCGCGTCGCCAGCCCGGCCCGTTCCTGCCCCTCGCACCAATGTAGTGGTGCGCGTCGCCAGCCCGGTCTGGCCTGTTCCTGCCCCTCGCACCAAGCCAGTGGTGCGCGTCGCCAGCCCAGCCCGGCCTGTTCCTGCCCCTCGCACCAAGCCAGTGGTGCGCGTCGCCAGCCCGATCCGGCCTGTTCCTGCCCCTCGCACCAAGCCAGTGGTGCGCGTCGCCAGCCCGGCCCGGCCTGTTCCTGCCCCTCGCACCAAGCCAGTGGTGCGCGTCGCCAGCCCGGCCCGGCCTGTTCCTGCCCCTCGCACCAAGCCAGTGTTGCGCGTCGCCAGCCCGGCCCGGCCTGTTCCTGCCCCTCGCACCAAGCCAGTGGTGCGCGTCGCCAGCCCGATCCGGCCTGTTCCTGCCCCTCGCACCAAGCCAGTGGTGCGTCGCGCCAGCCGGTCCGGCCTGTTCTGCCCTCGCATCCAGCCAGTGGTGCGGCGCCGCCAGCCCGGCCCGGCCTGTTCCTGCCCCTCGCACCAAGCCAGTGTTGCGCGTCGCCAGCCCGGCCCGGCCTGTTCCTGCCCCTCGCACCAAGCCAGTGGTGCGCGTCGCCAGCCCGATCCGGCCTGTTCCTGCCCCTCGCACCAAGCCAGTGGTGCGCGTCGCCAGCCCGGTCCGGCCTGTTCCTGCCCCTCGCACCAAGCCAGTGGTGCGCGTCGCCAGCCCGGCCCGGCCTGTTCCTGCCCCTCGCACCAAGCCAGTGTTGCGTCGTCGCCAGCCCGGCCCGGCCTGTTCCTGCCCTCGCACCAAGCCAGTGGTGCGGCGTCACCAGCCCGGCCCGTTCCTGCCCCTCGCACCAAGCCAGTGGTGCGCGTCGCCAGCCCGGCCCGGCCTGTTCCTTTCCCTCACACCAAGCCAGTGGTGCGTGTGTCCAGTCCGGCACGGCCGTGGTATATTGGCCATATGCCACACCCCCTCGGGCCTTATTGCTTAATTCTACAGTGATGAGCCCAGATAACCTCCTCGGGCTGTGTGTATAAGCGTGTGTGTATGTCTTGATTGGCATACACAGCAGGCTTGTTCATAAATGTAAAGTGAAAAGGTTCAGAGGTAGTGCACATCAGAGCCATATACACTGAATGTACAAAACATTAGCAATACATTCCTAATATTGAGTTGCACCCCCTTTTGCCCTCAGAAAAGCCTAAATTTGTCGGGGCATGGACTCTACAAGGTGTCGAAAGCGTTCCACAGGGGATGCTGGCCCGATGTTTACTCCAATGTTTCCCACAGTTGTGTCAAGTTGTCGGGATGTCCTTTGGGTGGTGGACCATTCTTGATACACACAGGGAAACTGTTGAGTGTGTGTCACGCCCTGACTCTGGGGACTCGTATTTGTTGAGTCAGGGTGTGTATTTTCTGTGTGTATGTTCTATGTTGTATTTTCTAGGTTTAGATCTAGATCGTCTAAATCTATGTTGGGTCGGTGTGGTTCCCAATCAGAGGCAGCTGTCGCTCGTTGTCTCTGATTGGGGACCATACTTAGGTAGCCTATTGGCACTAGTGGGTTGTGGGATCTTGTTCCGTGTTAGGTATGTTTGTTTTGTGTACCTTGGACTTCACGTTTCGTTTGTTGTTTTGTCATTGTGTTTATTCAGAAAAAATAAACATGTACGCATATCACGCTGCGCCTTGGTCCGTCCCGTCTGTAAACGAGCGTGACAGAAGATCCCACCAAATGAGGACCAAGCAGCGTGGCCAGGAAGAGCGAATAGCGATGTCACAGGTGGGCAAATGGTGGTCATGGGAGGAGATATTTGTGGGGAAAGGGCCATGGGCGAAGGTAGATACCCAGGCAGGAGAGGTGCAACGGCAACGCAGAGGACACCGGTCGAGGAGGAAGCCCGAGAGACAGCCCCCAAGAAAAAAAAAATTGGGGCTAAAGGGGTGGTCGGGGGAGCTGAGAGAGAGGAGCCCCGACCACTGCACCCGGTCAGTTTTCAGATTGGGTCCCTACGACCATGGGAAGAGGAGTGGGAACAGTATTATACTGAGGAGTCGGAGGATGACGACGACGAGGTTCTGTTCCCTAACTCGTGGGGGCTCCCGGAGGAGTCCTCACAGGAAGAGGAGTGCCGACAGACGGAGACCCGAGAGGCAACCCCAAGAAAGTTTTTGGGGGGGCACACAGTGTGGACGACGAGGCAGCAGGAGGACGCGACAGGGCGGATCTGCAGGGTAGGAGAGGAGGCCACCATGTTACGGGGGCTATTGGTTCAGAGGAGCAGGAGTTATTCGGTCAGAGGGAGGCACTACAGGGAGGCTATAAGGGAGAAGGAAAGTGTAGAGGCACGGCGAGAGGAGCTGGTTAGGCAGCAGAAGGAGCGGGGGGTTAATAAAGGAACCCAGTCCCGCACCTCGCACCAAGCAAGTGGTGCGTGTCGCCAGTCCGGTCCGGCCCGTTCCTGCTTCCCGCACTAAGCCAGTGGTGCGTGTTCCCAGTACGGCCCGACCCGTTCCTGCCCCTCGCACCAAGCCAGTGGTGCGCGTTGCCAGTCCGGCCCGTCCTGTTCCTGCTTCCCGCACTAAGCCAGTGGTGCGTGTTCCCAGTACGGCCCGGCCTGTTCGTGCCCCTCGCACCAAGCCAGTGGTGCGCGTCGCCAGCCCGGCCCAGCCTGTTCCTGGCCCTCGCACCAAGCCAGTGGTGCGCGTCGCCAGCCCGGCCCGTTCCTGCCCCTCGCACCAATGTAGTGGTGCGCGTCGCCAGCCCGGTCTGGCCTGTTCCTGCCCCTCGCACCAAGCCAGTGGTGCGCGTCGCCAGCCCGGCCCGGCCTGTTCCTGCCCCTCGCACCAAGCCAGTGGTGCGCGTCGTCAGCCCCGATCCGGCCTGTTCCTGCCCCCTCGCACCAAGCCAGTGGTGCGCGTCGCCAACCCGGCCCGGCCTGTTCCTGCCCCTCGCACCAAGCCAGTGGTGCGCGTCGCCAACCCGGCCCGGCCTGTTCCTGCCCCTCGCACCAAGCCAGTGTTGCGCCCCGCCAGCCCGGCCCGGCCTGTTCCTGCCCCTCGCACCAAGCCAGTGGTGCGCGTCGCCAGCCCGATCCGGCCTGTTCCTGCCTCGCACCAAGCCAGTGGTGCGCGTCGCCAGCCCGGTCCCGGCCTGTTCCTGCCCCTCGCACCAAGCCAGTGGTGCTGCGTCGCCAGCCCGGCCCGGCCTGTTCCTGCCCCTCGCACCAAGCCAGTGTTGCGCGTCGCCAGCCCGGCCCGGCCTGTTCCTGCCCCTCGCACCAAGCCAGTGGTGCGCGTCGCCAGCCCGATCCGGCCTGTTCTGCCCCTCGCACCAAGCCAGTGGTGCGCTGCCGCCAGCCGGTCCGGCCTGTTCCTGCCCCTCGCACCAAGCCAGTGGTGCGGCGTCGCCAGCCCGGCCCGGCCTGTTCCTGCCCCTCGCACCAAGCCAGTGTTGCGCGTCGCCAGCCCGGCCCGGCCTGTTCCTGCCCCTCGCACCAAGCCAGTGGTGCGCGTCACCAGCCCGGCCCGTTCCTGCCCCTCGCACCAAGCCAGTGGTGCGCGTCGCCAGCCCGGCCCGGCCTGTTCCTTTCCCTCACACCAAGCCAGTGGTGCGTGTGTCCAGTCCGGCACGGCCCGTGCCTGTTCCACTCAGCTGCTCCACTCCGGAGCCAGAGCAGTCCGCTCCGCCGGTGCCCAGTTCAGCTCCGGTCAGCTGCTCCACTCCGGAGCCAGAGCAATCCGCTTCACCGGGGTCCAGTCCAGCTCCGGTCAGCGGCTCCACTCCGGAGCCAGAGCAGTCCGCTCCACCGGTGCCTGATCCAGCTCCGGTCAGCGGCTCCACTCCGGAGCCAGAGCAGTCCGCTCCACCGGTGCCCAGTCCAGCTCCGGTCAGCGGCTCCAGTCCGGAGCCTGTGCAGTCCGCTCCACCGGTGCCCGGTCCAGCTCCGGTCAGCGACTCCAGTCCAGACCCAAACGTCAGCCCCTCTCCAGGTTCGGGGTCTCCCACACCAGGGTCCAGACAGGGCTTGGTACTTCGTGGGAGGAAGGAGAGGGGAAGCAGCGCACCGAGGTCCAGACCAGACCAGGGGCGCAACAGGGAGGCGGAGAGGAAGTGGTCGTCACGCCCCGAGCCGGATCCGCCTCCGAGGCAGAATGCCCACCCGGCCCCTACCCTGTTATATTTATGTTGTGCGGTCGGAGTCCGCACCTTTGGGGGTACTGTCACGTCCTGACTCTGGGGACTCGTATTTGTTGAGTCAGGGTGTGTATTTTCTGTGTGTATGTTCTATGTTGTATTTTCTAGGTTTAGATCTAGATCGTCTAGATCTATGTTGGCCGGTGTGGTTCCCAATCAGAGGCAGCTGTCGCTCGTTGTCTCTGATTGGGGACCATACTTAGGTAGCCTATTGGCACTAGTGGGTTGTGGGATCTTGTTCCGTGTTAGGTATGTTTGTTTTGTGTACCTTGGACTTCACGTTTCGTTTGTTGTTTTGTCATTGTGTTTATTCAGAAAAAATAAACATGTACGCATATCACGCTGCGCCTTGGTCCGTCCCGTCTGTAAACGAGCGTGACAGTGTGAAAAACCCAACAGTGTTGCAGTTCTTGACACACTCAAACCGGTGCGCCTGGCACATACTACCATACCCCGTTCAAATCTTTTGTCTTTCCCATTCACCCTCCGAATGGGTACACATACAGAATCCATGTCTCAATTGTCACAAGGCTTAAGAATCGTTCTTTAACCTGTCTCCTCACCTTCATCTTTACTGATTCAAGTGGATTTAACAGGTGACATCAATAAGGGATCATAGACTGACCTGGTTAAAGCTATGTCAAGGAAAGAGCAGGTGTTCCTTATGTTTTGTACACTTAGTGTATATACAGTTGGGCCAATGCGGTTTCTGTCTGAATGTTCCGAGAGCGCCACTTTCTCCTCCATAGCCATTTATAAGTGATAATTGACACTTCCGCATGGTGCTGTTTATTTCTGATAGTTTTCAAAACCTATGAAGATGTTCAGTGAAAGCAGATATACCGTGTTGGCACCACAACACAGTACAGACTTGGATACACATTATCCTGAATGTTAATCAATAAAAATGTGTTATATTCGCTGCTCTGTTTTGCTTGTTTACAGCGAGGGAATTGTCGGAGGCACTCTCGTATTGTTACATCGCCAACATTTCGAGAATAAAAGGCGCTAACATGACAGCCAAATTCTCTCTATATACAATACATGACCAAAGGTATGTGCTGCTCGTCGAACATCTGGAGTTGGTCCCCCCTTTGCTGTTATAACAGCCGCCACTCTTCTGGGAAGGCTTTCCACTAGATGTTGGAACATTGCTGCGGGGACTTGCTTCCATTCAGCCACAAGAGCATTAGTGACGTCGGGCACTGATGATGGGCGATTAGGCCTGGCTTGCAGTTGGCGTTCCAATTCATCCCAAAGTTGTTTGATGGGGTTGAGGTCAGGGCTCTGTGCAGGCCAGTCAAGTTCTTCCAAACCGATCTTGACAAACCATTTCTGTATGGACCTCGCTTTGTGCACAGGGGCATTGTCATGCTGAAACAGGAAAGGGCCTTCCCCAAATAACAGCACATACAGTTGACCGGGGCAGCTCTAGCAGGGCAGACTTTTTACGAACTGACTTGTTGGAAAGGTGGCATTCTATGACGGTGCCACGTTGAAAGTCATCGAGCTCTTCAGTAAGGCCATTCTACTACCAATGTTTGTCTATGGAGATTGCATGGCTGTGTGCTCGATTTTATATACCTTTCAGCAGCAGGTGTGGCAACACCACTAATGTATAAGACTCTGGTGCACATGTGACGTCATGGGTGTGTGTGAGGATACACACGTATAAAACACACGCGTCAGTCTAATTCCACAGACTGGCCTGATGTGAAGGCAGCAGAGAACTCTAGTGGAAGGTTTAACTTCTCCCTTCAGCTAGATCCAACCTGTTCGCCCCTCCTAACTAAAAGCCTCTTCACACTTACTACACTTTTCGTAGAAATACCTTCGGCTACACATATTACTCAAAAGTAAACTGGCGTCCTTGCTACGCCTCGACTGCTAATATTTGAGAATTGTTTTATAGATTTTTTACCTGAAATTGCAGTAACAGCCAGTTACATTCCGAAATTGTCGCAGTAGCTGCCGGCTGCACTGAGCCACGTAAACCATATTATCCCATCCCCACCACCAAAAACATGTAAAATGTAGATCATATATACAAATACGATGTAACATTGTGTGGTGATTTCAAAGGTGGCACCACAGGTCCCAGAGTGGTGGGGGGTGGGAATTGTTGTCCTGGGGCCCAGAGTTTTTCCTGATCTAGTAGTAGGCTAACCTAACCAACTTCGGACCCAAGTTGTAGCCTTTGGCATAGTAATAAATCAACTGTAAAAACGATTTTATATGTGTACACAGACAAAGAGACAACTGCAATTGGAAAGAAACTAACAGGGCTGAGCTCGCTGTATGCAGGGTTGCATCATGTAGGCCTTTGCATCTGTAATTAAAAAGATACTCATACAATGTCATCACTATTGTGTTGAGTGATTAATTCCAATTTTAAAAAAGCCACCCGAAGTGTGAATATTACCCGAATTTGATCACATTCACATTTTCTCAGAACACAAATAAAATGGGCCTATTTTAGGCTATAAATGCAAAGCTTAGGCTATAAAAACATGATGTTACGTTTCACATGGCCTGGCCCAGATGGGATCAGAGTGCATAGGCTTATCTAGGCTACCTGCAGCTGTGGTTGTTAACAGAGTATTTTATTTTAGTGGAGGTGGCTATTGGCTTCCAAATAAAACAGCTCATCATGGTGAATTCACTTATACCCACGTTTCGCAATTTGCTTTTACACCACAAGTACTGATTTGCATGATATTGATAAAAATTAGGCATGGTTTGTTGTAATGTTGTAATGTAGGCCTACTGTACTTTTATATTCGTATGATAGGCTAACATTGCTTGATGAAGATCTGCTGTTATTGCAACTCTGTGCTTTTGCTACAATGTAACGAGTGGTCTACAGACTACAAAATAAACTCTGTCTGCACATACTGTACAATTGTTGCATTATTCAAAAGTGTAATATGTTCTTTTTTTATTACATTTCTGTCATTGTTGAATAGTCTGTGCTTACTGGCTAGTGGCTACTGTGATATTTACGGTCAATTTGAGCTGAGGACCAAAACGTCTCAATACCAGCCACTACGAAAGGTAAGGCAAGGACGTAATGTGAGTTGAAATTCTCTTTTGCCACCCCACTCCTCAGACTCTCCTTCAGATCCTGTAGTGGGTTGTAACCCTGGCCCAGTGGACATGCAACTACCATATAGTGAGCAGGCCAGAGATGGAGTTACAGTACAGACAGAGGGAATGAAAAAGAGAGCGATGTAGAGAAAAGAGAGAAATATGGAGGGACACAATTTGAAGTTGAACACAAGTCCTACGACTAAAGAAGGGGAGGAAAAGGAGGAAGGTATCAATTCATTCTTGGTTCTGTTTTCATTTCATTCAGCTAATACTGTACCTACCAGGGGAGGATGGCTCATAATAATGTCTGGAACGGAAGGAATGGAATGGCATCAAACCCTCCTGCTCCGTGGCTTGACGACTCATTGCGAGCTCACAGAACAGGGCTCCGGCAGCCGAGCGGAAATGGAGGAAAACTAGACTCCCTGCGGACCTGTCATCTTTTCACTCCCTCCTCTCTACATTCTCTTCCTCTGTTTCTGCTGCTAAAGCCACTTTCTACCACTGTACATTTCAAGCCTCTGCCTCTAACCCTAGGAAGCTCTTTGCCACCTTCTCCTCCCTGCTGAACCCTCCTCCTCCTCCTCCCCCTCCCTCCTCCCTCTCTGTGGATGACTTCGTCAATCATTTTGAAAAGAAGGTTGATGACATCCGATCCTCATTTATTAAGTCAAATGACACCACTGGTCTTGCTCACACTGCCCTACCCTATGCTTTGACTTCTTTCTCCCCTCTCTCTCCAGATGAAATCTTGCAACTTGTGATGGCCGGCCGCCCAACAACCTGCCCGCTTGACCCTATTCCCTCCTCTCTTCTCCAGACCATTTCCGGAGACCTTCTCCCTTACCTCACCTCGCTCATCAACTCATCCTTGACCGCTGGCCATGTCCCTTCCGCCTTCAAGAGTGCGAGAGTTGCACCCCTCTTCCAAAAACCTACACTCGATCTCTCCGATGTCAACAACTACAGACCAGTATCCCTTCTTTCTTTTCTCTCCAAACCTCTTGAGCGTGCAGTCTCGAGCCAACTCTCCTGCTATCTCTCTCAGAATTACCTTCTTGATCCAAACCAGTCAGGTTTCAAGACTGGTCATTCAATTGAGACTGCTCTTCTCTGTGTCACAGAGGCTCTCCACACTGCTAAAGCTAACTCTCTCTCCTCTGCTCTTATCCTTCTAGACCTATCTGCTGCCTTTGATACTGTGAACCATCAGATCCTCCACTCCACCCTCTCCGAGTTGGGCATCTCCGGCACAGCTCACTCTTGGATTGCGTCCTACCTGACAGGTCGCTCCTACCAGGTGGTGTGGCGAGAATCTGTCTCCGCACCACGTGCTCTCACCACTGGTGTCCCCAAGGGATCAGTTCTAGGCCCTCTCCTATTCTCTCTATACACCAAGTCACTTGGCTCTGTCATATCCTCACATGGTCTCTCCTATCATTGCGACGCAGACGACACACAATTCATTTTCTCCTTTCCCCCTTCTGATAACCAGGTGGCGAATCACATCTCTGCATGTCTGGCAGACATATCAGTGTGGATGTCGGATCACCACCTCAAGCTGAACCTCGGCAAGACGGAGCTGCTCTTCCTCCCGGGGAAGGACTGCCCGCTCCATGATCTCGCCATCACGGTTGACAACTCCATTGTGTCCTCCTCCCAGAGTGCAAAGAACCTTGGCGTGACCCTGGACAACACCCTGTCGTTCTCCGCTAACATCAAAGCGGTGACCCGATCCTGCAAGTTCATGCTTTACAACATTTGCAGAGTATGACCCTACCTTACACAGAAAGCGGCACAGGTCCTAATCCAGGCACTTGTCATCTCCCGTCTGGATTACTGCAACTCGCTGTTGGCTGGGCTCCCTGCCTGTGCCATTAAACCCCTACAATTTATCCAGAACGCTGCAGCCCGTCTGGTGTTCAACCTTCCCAAGTTCTCTCATGTCACCCCGCTCCTCCGCACACACCACTGGCTTCCAGTAGAAGCTCGCATCTACTACAAGACCATGGTGCTTGCCTACGGAGCTGTGAGGGGAACGGCACCTCCGTACCTTCAGGCTCTGATCAGACCCTACACCCAAACGAGGGCACTACGTTCATCCACCTCTGGCCTGCTAGCTCCCCTACCTCTACGGAAGCACAGTTCCCGCTCAGCCCAGTCAAAGCTATTCACTGCTCTGGCACCCCAATGGTGGAACAAGCTCCCCCACGACGCCAGGACAGCGGAGTCACTGACCACCTTCCGGAGACACTTGAAACCATACCTCTTTAAGGAATACCTGGAATAGTATAAAAGTAATCCTTCTACCCCCCACCCCCCCCACCCCCACCCCCCCCCCATAAAAAAGTGGTTGTCCCACTGGCTATCATAAGTTGAATGCACCAATTTGTAAATGTTTGATGTGTGACGTAAATGTTTGATGTGTTTGATAACATTCTGCCCATTCCGCTCCAGCCACTACCACAAGCCCGTGCTCCCCAATTAAGGTGCCACCAACCTCCTGTGGTACCTACAGTGTTTTATTTCCTCGATAAGCGGGTCTTCTGTATAACGAACGAGAAAGGGGAAAAAAAGAGAAAGAGACCACAGAACCTGACCGCCAACTGGCTTCTTTCACTCCAAAGGTTCATTAACCAATCAGAGAAGTCAAATTGACCTGGGCTTTTATCTGAACTAGCGGCAGACATCCAGAACTATTTATACTCACACCTGCTGTGATTAGATTTTACTCCATAACTGCGTTTGAAAGATTAGAGGCCCCACGTGCCATAAAACCTCAACAGTCTGTGATTGAATTGAGGGAGTTGAGTTATTGGGATGACAACTGAGGAATCCTTTTCAGGCAACAAAGACCAGATGAAGCTGAATCAGCCACATCTATTTTCCAAGGTTCTGGGCCCGTACTCACAAAGCTTCTCCGAGTAGCAGTGCTGATCTATATAGGATCAGGTACCCCCTGTCATATACAGTGGGGGAAAAAACTATTTAGTCAGCCACCAATTGTGCAAGTTCTCCCACTTAAAAAGATGAGAGAGGCCTGTAATTTTCATCATAGGTACACGTCAACTATGACAGACAAATTGAGATTTTTTTTCTCCAGAAAATCACATTGTAGGATTTTTTAGGAATTTATTTGCAAATTATGGTGGAAAATAAGTATTTGGTCACCTACAAACAAGCAAGATTTCTGGCTCTCACAGACCTGTTGTCACGATCGTTGACAAACGAGAAGGACCAAGGTGCAGCGTGATAAGCATACATGTTTATTTAAACGAATAAACACACGACAAAACAACAAACGAAACGTGAAGTCCAAGGTAACACACAAACATACCATAACTGGAACAAGATCCCACAACTAACAGGTGCCAAAAGGCTGCCTAAGTATTGTCCCCAATCAGAGACAACGAGCTACAGCTGCCTCTGATTGGGAACCACCCCGGCCAACATAGATCTACACATTCTAGATCTAAACATAGAAAAATCAACATAGCAACACACAACACGGAATATACAAACCCTGACTCAACAAATAAACGTCCTCAGAGTCAGGGCGTGACACCTGTAACTTCTTCTTTAAGAGGCTCCTCTGTCCTCCACTCGTTACCTGTATTAATGGCACCTGTTTGAACTTGTTATCAGTATAAAAGACACCTGTCCACAACCTCAAACAGTCACACTCCAAACTCCACTATGGCCAAGACCAAAGAGCTGTCAAAGGACAGCAGAAACAAAATTGTAGACCTGCACCAGGCTGGGAAGACTGAATCTGCAATAGGTAAGCAGCTTGGTTTGAAGAAATCAACTGTGGGAGCAATTAATAGGAAATGGAAGACATACAAGACCACTGATAATCTCCCTCGATCTGGGGCTCCACGCAAAATCTCACCCCGTGGGGTCAAAATGATCACAAGAACGGTGAGCAAAATCCCAGAACCTCACGGGGGACCTAGTGAATGACCTGCAGAGAGCTGGGACCAAAGTAACAAAGCCTACCATCAGTAACACACTACGCCGCCAGGGACTCAAATCCTGCAGTGCCAGACGTGTCCCCCTGCTTAAGCCAGTACATGTCCAGGCCCGTCTGAAGTTTGCTAGAGTGCATTTGGATGATCCAGAAGAGGATTGGGAGAATGTCATATGCTCAGATGAAACCAAAATAGAACTTTTTGGTAAAAACTCAACTCGTCGTGTTTGGAGGACAAAGAATGCTGAGTTGCATCCAAAGAACACCATACCTACTGTGAAGCATGGGGGTGGAAACATCATGCTTTGGGGCTGTTTTTCTGCAAAGGGACCAGGACGACTGATCCGTGTAAAGGAAAGAATGAATGGGGCCATGTATCGTGAGATTTTGTCAGGACGTGTGCACCTTCCATCAGCAAGGGCATTGAAGATGAAACGTGGCTGGGACTTTCAGCATGACAATGATCCGAAACACACCGCCCGGGCAACGAAGGAGTGGCTTCGTAAGAAGCATTTCAAGGTCCTGGAGTGGCCTAGCCAGTCTCCAGATCTCAACCCCATAGAAAATCTTTGGAGGGAGTTGAAAGTCTGTGTTGCCCAGCGACAGCCCCAAAACATCACTGCTATAGAGGAGATCTGCATGGAGGAATGGGCCAAAATACCAGCAACAGTGTGTGAAAACCTTGTGAAGACTTACAGAAAACATTTGACCTGTGTCATTGCCAACAAAGGGTATATAACAAAGTATTGAGAAACGTTTGTTATTGACCAAATACTTATTTTCCACCATTATTTGCAAATAAATTCATTAAACATCCTACAATGTGATTTTCTGGATTTTTTTTTTTTCATTTTGTCTGTCATAGTTGACGTGTACCTATGATGAAAATTACAGGCCTCTCTCATCTTTTTAAGTGGGAGAACTTGCACAATTGGTGGCTGACTAAATACTTTTTCCCCCCACTGTATAATCATATTTATCATGATTGAAAAGGCAAAACTGATCCTATATGAGCTCTTACTCTGAGACACGTTTTGAATACAGGCCCACCCCATGGCCAGATGTTTACTGAGAGTTAGGGATAATGGGGGTTTGGGTGGCATGATACACTGACTCTGATCTTTCTGCCAGTAAGCCAATTTGCCAGTACAGACCAGTGAGGGGCATTAAACCATGTCAGCTGAGACACTTGGCTGGTGTTGATGACCTCCACCACCAGAGCGATGATGAGATTATACATTGAAATCAAATGTAATCATCCCAAACCTCTGAGTATGGCCCAGACCCAGATCATATTAACACATCTGAGCTGAATGTGATCGCTTCACCTAAGCCTAGGGAATGGGGATAACAAGAGCTCTGTTGTGGTTGTGGGAACGTTCTAAAGACAAGGAGTAGGTTTGTGGAGTGACAAAGAGCGGGCTGTTAAGGTCCAGGTGCAGAGTGTTGTTGTAGTCATACACAGGTAATTGAAGGTAAGAAGTTCACTTACCAAACTAATACCTCTAAGGAGAGGGAAATAGTAAATAGATCAGCATAAACATTTATATTTTGATCTGATCTATTTGTATTTATTAAGGATCCCCATTAGACTGATGCCAAGGCAGCAGCTACTCTTCCTGGGGTCGAAACAAAATTAAGGCAATTACAATGGCAGGTAAACCCAGCAGCGAGCTGCCCAGTGACGCGAGCTAAATGCCTTCTATGCTCGCTTTGAAGCAAGCAACACTGAACCATGCGTGAGAGAACCAGCTGTTCCGGGCGACTGTGTGATCACGCTCTCCTAAGTCGATGTGAGCAAGGCCTTTACACAGGTTAACATTCACAAGGCCGCGGGGCCAGACGGATTACCAGGACGTGTACTCAGAGCATGCACTGACCAACTGGCAAGTGTTTTCACTGACATTTTCAACCTCTCCCTGACCCAGTCTGTAATACCTACATGTTTCAAGCAGACCACCATAGTCCCTGTGCCCAAGAACGCCATGGTAACCTCTTGAAATGACTATCGCCCAGTAGCACTCACATCTGTAGCCATGAAGTGCTTTGAAAGGCTGTTCATGGCTCACATCAACACCATCATCCCAGACTACCTGGACTCACTCCAACTTGCATACCGCTCCAACAGATCCATAGATTACGCAATCTCTATTGCACTCCACACAGCCCTTTACCAGTTGGACAAAAGGAACACCTACATGAGAATGCTGTTCATTGACTACAGCTCAGTGTTCAACACCATAGTGCCCTCCAAGCTCATCACTAAGCTAAGCTCCCTGGGACTGAACACCTCCCTCTGCAACTAGATCATGGACTTCCTGACGGGATGCCCCCAGGTGGTGACGGCAGACAACAACATATCCGCCACGCTGAAACTCAACATGGGGGTCCCTCAGGGGTGCGTGCTTAGTCCCCTCCTGTACTCCCCGTTCACCCACGACTGTGTGGCCGCGCACGACTCCAACACCATCCTTAAGTTTGCCGACGACACGACGGTGGTAGGCCTGATCACCGATGACGATGAGACAGCCTATAGGGGAGGAGGTCAGAGAACTCAATGTCAGCAAGACAAAGGAGTTGATTGTAGACTGCAGGAAACAGAGGGCAGAGCACGCCCCCATTCACATCAACGGGGCTGTAGTGGAGAAGGTTGAGAGCTTCAAGTTACTCTGTGTCCACATCACTAAGGAACTATCATGGTCCGAACTAGGGCTGTTACGGTGACTATATTACTGCCACACCGGCGGTCACAAATGCCATGTGACTGTTTAGTCACAGTAATTAGGCTTCTCCAAGCTCCGATGCTGCTGATGGTCATTAGCAGCCTACCAAAGTTGCTAACTGCCTGGTACTCAGCACTCTATTGTCCCTCTAATCACTCTGACATCAATGCAAATGTATTCGAAAATCGAATCAAAGACTTCATGAGAGCCCACGCGCTCATGTTGCGCATCATTTCTATAGGCTATGCAATTGGGTGAGACAACAGAGCGATGGCCTCTATTAAAAAGACGAGGATCCCATCAACTTTCTATAGGCTAGGCCTACTATACCTATTTCTCAACTTTCCTAATATTAAGCACATTGCTTCTCCTTACAACAGGAGTATAGCCTACCTGGCTGGCATGAAAATGAACCACGGGAAAAGCATCCTCCATTCGCTATTTAAGTTCCTAGATTACATATATTATTTCCCGCTGCCCGTTTCTAGACAGGTGCATGATAATGGTCCATTCTAAATCAAAACAAATTTCACACATATTATTTATTTAGCGTCTGCTAAATGACTAACATGTAAATGTATATGTAAAGACAAGATTAAATCAAGAATAGTGTGATGGGTGACAATTTTAGCCTATCACTTGGGAATTATATATGACAATGATGCCCATCTTAAGGCAGGAAACAGCGCATGCTTTTTTTTCCCAACACCTCATGTAGCTTAGCCCATAGGCCTATATGTTTGAATAAGGTTTGTATCACAACTAAAGTGGCCAAATAATTTCTTAACATGAAGCACATTAATCCGCTTTACAACGGGTGTACAGCCTAACTGGCATACATACGCAGCGCGTGAGTTTCAAGTTTGGGGAAGATCATTTTCACCATAAAAATGCACCTTTATAATAAAAGCATTACATGCATAAATCGCATTTGCGGTCACTTTTGAGAATATTGTTTTCCTGCTAATGGAACATTTGCGCTTATAGCCTAGTGCCGTGTGCGCATTGCTGCGCTTATAATGTGAAGAAACAGCCTAATAGTTTATCAGCATTTTAAGCTAAATGTTCTCATCTTTTGCGTCAAGCTCATTGCTTAAAACATGTTTTTTGATGGTAGTGGTTGTATTAATTTGGGATGTATCACATCCCACAATTGACCCAGACTATGTTTGGAATATTTTGTTCGTGCACAGAATAGGTCAACTTTTTTAGCCTACTATGGGGGATAGTAGATTGACATAGGCTAGTGCTTTTGTTGTTCATTAGGCCTATGAAAAGTAAATGAGGACAGTTCTTCCAATATCTTCAATATGCGCCTCGGAATTGGATAAGGACGTGTGCAGTTGCGTCCCCGATGTGTCTGTCTTCACTTGTAGCCTGTGAGAAAGACCCGATCACGTGACAGAGAGCCATGTGAGAGGTACTTCAGCACGCAGCCGGGAGAAGGGAATTATAATTATTATATTCAGCCCAAGAGCACAATGGCCACTGGCCGCAAAAGGCATGGATTTGTTTAGGGGGTATTGCGGCCACACAAAGGGGAAGCAGCCGGGAAATTCCAGGCATTATCAAGTGCTTGTCAAATTGTCAAAAAAAATGTGTACAACCTGCACAAAAAACAAAGCAGAGCTTTGCCTTTCATGCAACATTTTTGAAATCATCATCATTAGAGTCCACCATGCAGCCTTAGAATGTATTAAAAATCTAAACATACAGTGCATTCGGAAGGTATTCAGACCCCTTTACTTTTTCCACTTTGTTAAAAATTGATTAAATTGTTTTTTTTTCCCCCTCATCAATCTACATACAATACCCCATAATGACAAAGCAAAAACAGGTTTTTCGAAACTTTTGCAAATTTATTAAAAATAAAACAACTGAAATATCACATTTACATAAGTATTCAGACCCTTTGCTATGAGACTTGAAATTGAGCTCAGGTGCATCCTGTTTCCATTGATCATCCTTGATCCGAATGCACTGTATAGCCCAACATTTGAATCACAACTTAAGTTACATAAATAACTCTAAATTAAGCACAATCATTGAGAAAATATCCTTTCTACTTTGTTCAGCTATGTTCAATTGTATTCTTCATACTATGAAATAATATAAAATAACTCCACAGAATTCTAAGCAAATCTTGTCTGCTAAATGAACTAGTGTAGCCCACAGCCATATGGTATAGCCAGATCAGGGCCTAACATAAGGACAACTCAGAGTATGCTGTTCTGTTCTTCTGAAATTGTCACGCCCTGGCTCTGGGGACTCTTAAATGTTGAGCCAGGGTGTGGATTTTCATTGTTTAGTTTTCTATGTTTTAGTTCTAGATCGTGTTGATCTATGTTGGCCAGGGTGGTTCCCAATCAGAGACAGCTGTAGCTCGTTGTCTCTGATTGGGGACCATACTTAGGCAGCCTGTTGGCACCAGTTAGTTTGTGGGATCTTGATCCGTAAAGGTTTGGTGTGTGTAACCTCAGGACTTCACGTATCATTGGTTTGTTGTTTTGGTTTTGTTCGTGTGTTAAGTACTAATTAAAGATGTACGCTTATCACGCTGCGCCTTGATCCGTCTCATCTAATAACGATCGTGACAGAAATAGACTACATTTTCTTCATATCATGTTTCTTTAGACCAGTCTAAAATAAATAATGGATTTATTGTGATGTTGTAGGCTATATTAAATGGATTTATTAGACTGCAAATGTAGATGTTCCAAAGGTCTGCATCAGTGGCTTGTAGGCTATGGGTGGAAGCCAGGAGATGCTAAATGTGTTTATGTTAATTAACGGTTAATCACTGGGGCCGAGCTTCCTGCCATCCAGCATCTCTATACCAGGTGGTGTCCGAGGAAGGCCCTAAAAATAGTCAGCCTCCGATGTCATAGACTGTTCTCTATGGAACCAACAGGACCCTGAACAGCTTCTACCTGCAAGCCATAAGACTGTTAAATAGTTAAATAGTTAACCAAATAGCTACCCAGACAATCTGCATTTACCCTTTTTGCACTAACTTTTTGGACTCGTCACATACGCTGCTTCTACTGTTTACCATCTGTCACTTTATTCCTAGTTGTATGTACATATCTAACTAAATTACCTTGTACCCCTGCACATCTACTCGGTACTGGTATATAGCCAAGTTATCGTTACTCATTGTGTATCTATTATTACTTTTATTATTACGCATTTTACTTTTCAATTCTTTCTCTATATTCTTTCTCTTTGCATTGTTGGGAAGGGCCCGTAAGTAAGCTGTTAGTCCACACCTGTTGTTTACAAAGCATGTGACGAATAAGATTTGATTTGACAGTACATCATACAACACATAATTACACCACTACATATCTACAATACAAAATGTATAATAACCACAATATTACAATGTATGTGTGTGTAGAGTGTGTGTTAGCGTGTGTGTGTGTGTATGCGTCTATCTGTGTGTGTCTCTTCACAGTCAGCGTTGTTCCATAAGGTACAGTTTTATCTGTTTTTTAAATCTGATTTTACTGCTTGCTGCTCTGTTCTGGGCCAACTGTAATTTGCCTATGTCCCTGTTTGTGTCACTTGACCATATGACTGGGCAGTAGTCCAGGTGCGATAAAACTAGGGCCTGTAGGAGCAGAGCAGTGCTTTATATGGGACAGACCTTTCCCCATCTTAGCTACTGTTGCATCAATATGCTTTGACCATGAGTTTACAACCCAGGGTTACACCAAGCAGTTTAGTCTCATCAACTTGCTCAATTTCCACATGATTCATTATAAGATTTAGTTCAGGTTTAGGGTTTAGTGAATGATTTGTCCCAAATACAATGCTTTTAGTTTTGAAATATTTACAACTAGCTTATTACTTGCCACCCCATTCTAAAATAGACTGCAGCTCTTTGTTAAGTGTTGCAGTGATTTCACTTGCTGTGGTAGCTGTAGTGTATAATGTTGAGTCATCACATAGACACACAGACTTTACTCTGCCAGGTCATCAGTAAAAAAATAGTACCAGCGCTGTACCAAGCACTTACAGCAAATTGTAATACTGTACCCACAATCATACATACGCTGAACAAAAATATATACGCAACGTGTAAAGTATTGGTTCCATATTTCATGAGATTAAATAAAAGATCCCAGAAATTCCATATGCACAAAAAGGTTCTCCGAGTTTGTTCAAATTTGTTTACATCCCTACTAGTGAGCATTTCTCATTTGCCAAGATAATCCTTCCATCTGAGGTGTGGCATATCAAGAAGCTGATTAAACAGCATGATCATAACACATGTGCACCTTGTGCTGGGGACAATAAAAGGCCACTAAAATATGCAGTTTTGTCACACAACACAATGCCACAGATGTCTCAAGTTGAGGGAGCATGCAAATGGCATGCTGACTGCAGGAATGTCCATCAGAGCTGTTGCCAGAGAATTTAATGTTAATTTCTCTACCATAAGCAGCCTCCAACTTCATTTTAGAAAATTTGGCAGTACGACCAACTGGCCTAAACTCTGCAGACTACGTGTATGGCGTCGTGTGGGCAAGCGGTTTGCTGATGTCAGTGTTGTGAACAGAGTGCCCCATGGTGGCGGTGGGGTTATGGTATGGGCAGGCATAAGCTACGGACAACAAAGACAATTGCATTTTATCAATGGCAATTTGAATGCACAGAGATACCATGATGAGATCCTGAGGCCCATTGTCGTGCTATTTACCTCATGTTTCAGCATGATAATGCACAGCCCCATGTTGCAAGGATCTGTTCACAATTCCTGGAAGCTGAAAATGTCCCAGTTCTTCCATGGCCTGCATTCTCACCAGACATCTCACCAATTCAGCATGTCCAAAAAAATGCCATTGAAGAGGAGTGGGACAACATTCCACAATCAACAGCCTGACCAACTCTATGCGAGGGAGCTGCATGAGGCAAATGGTGGTCACACTGACTGGTTCTGATCCACACCCCTACTTAGTTTTTTTTAAAGGTATCTGTGACCTACAGATGCATATCTGTATTCCCAGTCATGTGATATCCATAGATTAAGGCCTAATGAATTTATTTCAATTGACTGATTTCCTTATATGAACTGTAACTCAGTAAAATCTTTGAAACTGTTGCGTTTATATTTTTGTTCAGTATTTATCAAATGACATGTCTGAAGTTCAAGGCATTAGAAAGATGAAACGCTGAAGTGTTGATAAATAAATTGGTTTACTCCTATTAAAACACATTACTTGGAATGAAAAATGGGACATTGACCCTTTAACTAATCAGCTAACTGAATCAGTGTTGGCATGATGGCCTTGATGTCTCCACACCTGGTAAGCAGATGGTGAACAATTTTGAAAATGTCACGTCTAGTTGTCTACCGTCTTCATCTTCTTCAGATCCAGCGAGTACTTCAAGAGAGCTGAGAGAATGAGGGAGGGCGGCCATGTGTTTGTCTGTCTATCATTGCTGCACAGTCCAGCCCTCCCACAGATGAGACTGAACTCTTGTAGCCACAACAGAGGCCCCATCCACATGTTCTCGCACTCACTACTGGGTCCTCCTCCCACTGACACAACCCTGTAAACTAAACCCTACCACACACGGCAGACAGACAACAGTATGTGTGTGTTCCAACCCATCACTCACCATATCTGCCCCACGCTGACCAGAGAGTGGTAGAGCACCCACAGCATGGCCTGACAGCGCCATCCCCACCAGAGCGATGCCATCCATGTCCATCCAGGAACCACACGATAGAGGGGGTGTAGGCAAAGGCAGACATATCGATTGTAACTACACAGAAGATGGTCTGGGAGCCAGTGCATCATAACTCGCTACATTGCCAGAATTTGTCACACTAACTTACAATAGATGAGCGCAATGGAACTAGAAGCACAACTCGAGTGAGCCAGTAAGTCACGGTTTGCAATGTAACCAATAATCTTCCTCATTTGGGTCGTTCTCTTCGATATTTCTACATATCTTTTTCTCAAAGTGCTTTCAGCACTCTAACTGGGAGTCGCCATGTTGGTTGACGCTTTAAACACTACATGATAGGAGGGCTCGTTCAAGAGCGTTGAGACAGGCAGCGTCGTTGCATTCGGAAAAAATAATACATTCCCAATTGGAAAGGATAGCCTATCGCACATGGCTACTGCTATAGTCCTACCCGTTAAGGGAGAGGATTTTGCAGCACAAATGTACAATAGCTTAGAGACCCCTGCACCGGGGCATCATGCACTCCAAAAATCAAAGGACAAAGTGGATGGCAGGGGTTCCCAGAGGGGGGCTAAGCCCCCTGTGCAAATTATTTCAAACACCTGAAACTGCTTTCTGTAATCTAGAGCCATAATAATTATGCTTTAGTGTCAAATAAATTTATATATTCTTGCATATCTAAATTGTTAATTTTTAGACAATAAATATGCTTCTCTGCAAAAAATCCAGGTGAAAGACAAAGGAATGAGAGTCTTACTCAGTACATTTAGTTATTGCTTGCTTTTCTAGAGTCTACCAACCTTGCCAGCATGTATGCCAGCTAAGATAGTTAGGTTCCCAACCATCTTGTCTATCTGGGCTAGCTAAAGCGAGGTGGCTAGTAGTATTAGAAAAAAAAAAACAAAATTGTTTTTAACACAGGACAAATCTGAAGATGTCAGTCGTATGATTAGTGGGCCTTCTCTTCAATTTCGTAGTTATCACATCGTGCAAAAGTGACAGGTTCATTTGGATCTGGGTTGAGCAGGCAGAGTGAAACATTTTTAATAGGGCATATTGCTCAGGTGTGGCACCTCATTTACATTTAAGTCATTTAGCAGATGCTCTTATCCAGAGCGACTTACAAATTGGTGCATTCAATTTAGGATAGCCAGTGGGACAACCACATCTTGATCACAGTAAGTACACTTCTTCAAACAAGCAGCTGTGAGCAAAGTCAGTGCAATCAGGGACAACGACATCTCGATCACAATAAGTACATTTCTGTAAACAAGTCAGTGCTAGCAGGTGAAATAAGTCTGGTGTTAGTTTAGACAAAAGACAGTGGTAGTAAGGGGGGGAGTAGAAGGATTACTATCATACTATTCCTTAAAGGAGGTAGGGTTTCAAGTGTCTCAGGAAGGTGGTCAGTGACTCCACTGTTCTGGCGTCGTAGGGGAGCTTGTTCCACCATTGGGGTGCCAGAGCAGTGAATAGCTTTGACTGGGCTGAGCGGGAACTGTGCTTCCGTAGAGGTAGGGGAGCTAGCAGGCCAGAGGTGGATGAACGTAGTGCCCTCGTTTGGGTGTAGGGTCAGATCAGAGCCTGAAGGTAAGGAGGTGCCGTTCCCCTCACAGCTCCGTAGACAAACACCATGGTTTTGTAGTAGATGCGATCTTCAACTGGAAGCCAGTGGAGTGTGCGGAGGAGCGGGGTGACGTGAGAGAACTTGGGAAGGTTGAACACCAGACGGGCTGCAGCGTTCTGGATAAGTTGCAGGGGTTTAATGGCACAGGCAGGGAGCCCAGCCAACAGCGAGTTGCAGTAATCCAGACGGGAGATGACAAGTGCCTGGATTAGGACCTGTGTCGCTTTCTGTGTAAGGTAGGGTCGTACTCTGCAAATGTTGTAGAGCATGAACCTGCAGGATCGGGTCACCGCTTTGATGTTAGTGGAGAACGACAGGGTGTTGTCCAGGGTCACGCCAAGGTTCTTTGCACTCTGGGAGGAGGACACAATGTAGTTGTCAACCGTGATCATGGAGCGGGCAGTCCTTCCCCAGGAGGAAGAGCAGCGCCGTCTTGCCGAGGTTCAGCTTGAGGTGGTGATCCGACATCCACACTGATATGTCTGCCAGACATGCAATTCGCCACCTAGTTATCAGAAGGGGGAAAAGAGAAAATGTATTGTGTGTCATCTGCATAGCAATGATAGGAGAGACCATGTGAGGATATGACAGAGCCAAGTGACTTGGTGTATATAGAGAATAGGAGAGGGCCTAGAACTGAGCCCTGGGGGACACCAGTGGTGAGAGCACGTGGTGCAGAGACAGATTCCCACCACGCCAACTGGTAGGACACAATCCAAGAGTGAGCCGCGCCGGAGATGCCCAACTCGGAGAGGGTGGAGAGGAGGATCTGATGGTTCACAGTATCAAAGGCAGCAGATAGGTCTAGAAGGATAAGAGCAGAGGAGAGAGAATTAGCTTTGGCAGTGTGGAGAGCCTCCGTGACACAGAGAAGAGCAGTCTCAGTTGAATGACCAGTCTTGAAACCTGACTGGTTAGGATCAAGAAGGTCATTCTGAGAGAGATAGGAGAGTTGGCATGCTCAAGAGTTGGAGAGAAAAGAAAGGGATACTGGTCTGTAGTTGTTGACATCGGAGGGATCGTGTGTAGGTTTATTTGAGGAGGGGTGCAACTCTCACCCTCTTGAAGACGAAAGGGACATAGCCAGCGGTCAAGGATGAGTTGATGAGCGAGGTGAGGTAAGGGAGAAGGTCTCCGGAAATGGTCTGGAGAAGAGGGGATAGGGTCAAGCGGGCAGGTTGTTGGGCGGCCGGCCGTCACAAGTCGCAAGATTTCATCTGGAGAGAGAGGGGAGAAAGAAGTCAAAGCATAGGGTAGGCCAGTGTGAGCAGGACCAGCGGTGTCATTTGACTTAATGAATGAGGAGCGGATGTCATCAACCTTTTCAAAATGATTGACGAAGTCATCCACAGAGAGGGAGGGGGAGGAGGAGGCGGAGGATTCAGCATGGAGAAGGTGTCAAAGAGCTTCCTAGGGTTAGAGGGAGAGGCTTGTCATTTAGAGTGGTAGAAAGTGGCTTTAGCATCAGAAAAGAGGAAGAAAAAGTAGAGAGGAGGGAGTGAAAAGATGACAGGTCCGCAGGAATGTTCCATTCCAGTTTGCTTTTAGCCAATGCATAGTTTAAAATACCAAATTATACAAACCAAAACGGGCACAGGAAGTTGTGCTGCCCAGGAGGTCATTTTCTTTCAACTATTCATCTTATTACTAACTCCATTTGCACTCACCAAACCACTTGACACATGGTCTCTGCAACCAGGGCTCCACCATGCTTCCCAACTGTATTCACTCCCTGTTGTCCACTGCCTAGAACACAAAAACAGGGGGGTTTAAATACACACATCTGAAATCACATGGTACATCAATTATCCAATAGGAGCTCTTCTTGGGTTAATGAGGCAACTTGTCACACCTGTGACATAGACATGAGTATGGTTACATAAGAAGGTTACTTAAGGCAAAAACAAAAGGAGGGTGTATAACGTGAACGTCTAGTAACCCAAAGGTTGTGTGTTCAAATCTCATCATGGACAACTTAAGCATTTTAGCTAATTAGCAACTTTACAACTACTTACTACATTTTAGCTACTTTGCAACTACTTATCATGTTAGCTAACCTTAACCCTTTTAACCTAAGTCTTAACCTTAACCCTAACCATAAACCTTTAACCTAACTTCTAACCCTAACCTTAACCCCTAACCCCTAGCCTAGCTAACATTATCCACAACAAATTGGAATTCGTAGCATATCATAAGTATTGCAATTTCGTAACATATTGTACGAATTGCAATTCAGAACATATCATATGAATTGCAATTTGTAACATATCATACGAATTGTAATTCGTAAAATATCATACGAAATGGATGATGGACATGAACAAATTCATACATAACATATGACACGTAACAGAATAATATGAAATGCTCTGAGACCAGGTTATGTGATGGTTCTACAGTACCGGTCAAATGTTTTAGGACACCTACTCATTCCAGGGTTTTCTTTATTGTTACTACTTTCTACATTTTAGAATAATAGTGAAGACATCAAAAGTATGAAATAACACATATGGAATCATGTAGTAAGCAAGAAAAGTGTTAAACAAATCAAAATATATGTTATATTTGAGATTCTTCAAACCGCCACCCTTTGCCTTGATGACAGCTTTGCACACGCTTGACATTCTCTCAACCAACTTCACCTGGAATGCTTTTCCAACAGTCTTGAAGGAGTTCCCACATATGCTGAGCACTTGTTGGCTGCTTTTCCTTCACTCTGCGGTCCAACTCATCCCAAACCCTCTCAATTTGGTTGAGGTCAGGGGGATTGTGGAGGCCAGGTCATCTGATGCAGCACTCCATAACTCTCCTTCTTGGTAAAATAGCCCTTACACAGCCTGGAGGTGTGTTGGGTCATTGTCCTGTTGAAAAACAAATGATAGTCCCACTAAGACCAAACCAGATGGGATGGTGTATCACTGCAGTATGCTGTGGTAGCCATGCTGGTTAAGTGTGCTTTGAATTCTAAATAAATCACAGATAGTGTCACCAGCAAAGCACACCCACACCATAACACCTCCTCCTCCATGCTTTACGGTGGGAACCATACATGCGGAGATCATCCGTTTACCCACATCGCATCTCACAAAGACACGGCAGTTGGAACCAAAAATCTCAAATTTGGACTCCAGACCAAAGGAAGGACACATTTCCACCAGTCTAATGTCCATTGCTTGTGTTTCTTGGCCCAAGCAAGTCTCTTCTTCTTATTGGTGTCCTTTAGTAGTGGTTTCTTTGCAGCAAGTCATGAAGGCCTTATTCACACATTCTCCTCTGAACAGTTGATGTTGAGATGTGTCTGTTACTTTAACTCTGTGAAGCATTTATTTGGGATGCAATTTCTGAGGCTGGTAACTCTAATGAACTTATCCTCTGCAGCAGAGGTAGCTCTGGGTCGTCCATTCCTGTGGCGGTCCTCATGAGAGCCAGTTTCATCATAGCGCTTGATGGTTTTTGCGACAGCACTTGAAGAAACGTTCAAAGTTCTTGACATTTTTCATATTGACTGACCTTCATGTCTTAAAGTAATGATGGACTGTCATTTCTCTTTGCTTATTTGAGCTGTTCTTGCCATAATATGGACTTGGTCTTTTACCAAATAGTTTTTTACCCCCCCCCCCCCTAACTTGTCACAACACAACTGATTGGCTCAAACGCATTAAGAAGGAAATAAATTCCACAACTTAACTTTTAAGAAGGCACACCTGTTAATTGAAATGCATTCCAGGTGACTACCTCATGAAGCTGGTTGAGAGAATGCCAAGAGTGTGCAAAGCTGTCATCAAGGCAAAGGGTGGGTATTTGAAGAATCTCAAATATAAAATATATTTTGATTTGTTTAACACTTCTGTGGTTACTACATGATTCCATATGTGTTATTTCATCGTTTTGATGGCTTCACTATTATTCTACAATGTAGAAAATAGTAAAAAATTAAGAAAAACCCTTGAATGAGTAGGTGTTCTAAAACTTTTGACCGGTAGTGTAGAAATGTGTGTGGCAAATGTTCTATGATGAACACAGTCCAATTCATAGCCTAACATCAGAGAAACATTTATTTTGTCTAATTAACAGTTCATTTCTTTCAGCCCTGCAAATAGGCCTAGCCCCATTGGACTAGTCATATTTGGTTTAAAAATCCCTTACAACAGATTGTAAAAAATGTAATGAAAGAAAATGTAAGACACCAAGATAAAATGAATATGAGGTGGTATGAGGTAATTTGGCATGCCATTATGACGCACTCCCCAAAACCTTTAAAAACGTGGGCATGGCCAATTGTCTTCATAAACCAGTCAGACATGGATACCTACTGCATCAACTTGTTTACATCCTTAAGAGTCTATTGATGTACCTGTGCATCAATCTAAGTAACATGATAGAAAATCTGCCTATGTGGCCTTCCGCATCTGCGGTGGAAGGTGGCCGAGCTACAGCAGTGTTTGTCAGACCATGAGACATTCCGAAAATCGGTCTTCCGAACAGTTTAGCCTACAAACTAATATGACCACTCTAAGGAAAGAAGAGACTTATGAACACGAATCAAATAGCTAATTGATCCATGGTATTGCCATCTTAAAACAATTCCATATGTTAACTTAGATTCGGCAGATGATTAAGGACCTGCTGGACTCCCGCGCTAGCACTGCCTCCACTGGCAACCAGGGCACCGGCACAGCCTCAAGGTCCACAGGAAAAAGCTTACTCCAGAGACCCTACTGAAGATTGAGACCCCCGGCGCACGGGCAAACGGCCTGCCGGTGAAGAAACCGGAGATCTAGAGCAGATGACCAGTGGCGATTTTAGCATGTAAATCTTGGTGGGGCAAACAAAACTATATGTTTTTTTATGCATGCCAGCAAACCCACTACACAACACAACACTAAACAATACATTAAGTGCACTATAACGGTGCCCACACAATGTTAGACTTCAGTGCAGCTTTTGACATTATCGATCATAGTCTGCTGCTGGAAAAACGTATGTGTTATGGCTTTACACCCCCTATTATAATGTGTATAAAGAGTTACTTGTCTAACAGAACACAGAGGGTGTTCTTTAATGGAAGCCTCTCAAACATAATCCAGGTAGAATCAGGAATTCCCCAGGGTAGCTGTTTAGGTGTCACACCCTGGCTCTGGGGACTCTATATGTTGAGCCAGGGTGTGTAGATTCATTGTGTGTTTGTTCTATGTGCACAGTGTAGTTTGTATTTCTATGTTGGCCAGAGTGGTTCCCAATCAGAGGCAACGAGTGTCAGCTGTTGCTGGTTGTCTCTGATTGGGAGCCATATTTAGACAGGCTGTGTTCCCACAGGTGTTGTGGGATCTTGTTCCGTTTGGTTTGTTCCGTGTTGGTTGTGTTTAACCTAGGACGTCACGTCATCGTTTATTGTTTTGTCGTATTATCACTAAAGATAATAAAGTATGTTCGCTCATAACGCTGCGCCTTGGTCTACTCCATTCAACGATCGTGACAGAAGATCCCACCATACCAGGACCAAGCAGCGTGTCCAGGAGCAGGCGGCCTGGACTTGGGAGGAAGCGCCGGGAAAGGAGCTGGAGAGGTTGGCGATGGCCCAAGTGGGCCAATTGTGGTCCTGGGAGGACATGCTCGGGGGCAAAGGGCCATGGGCTAAGGTTAAGGCCCTGGCGAGAGAGGAGCAACGGCGTCAACAGTGTCGTCGTCGGACGGACGAGAGGCAACCCCAGAACATTTTTAGGGATGGGCGACTGGGCAGCAGGAGGCTGCCACAGGGCGTATTGGGAGATTAGGAGAGGAGGCCACCGGGTTTGGGGGGCCAGAAGGCAGGTTGGCAGAGCCTGGATGGAGAGCAGAGCCAACTCCCCGTACTCAGGCGTGGCAGCATGAGACTGGGCAGGTTCCGGGGTATGCGGAGCTGCGTACTGTGCCACGAGTGGTCCGGCATAGTCCGGTACGTCCTGTGCGAGCACCCCGCACGTGTCGTGCGAAGGTGGGCATGCAGCCAGGACGGAGTGTGCCGGCTCAGCGCTCGTGGCCTCCAGTGCCTCTCCTCGGTCCCGGATATCCTGTGCCAGTGTCACGTGCTGTTATGCCAGTACGGGTACACAGCCCTGTACGTCCTGTGCTGATGCCTCACACAGAGTGTGTGAAGGTAGGCATTCAGCCAGGACGGGTTGTGGCAGCTCTTCACTCCAGGCCTCCTATCCGTCTCCACAGCCCGGCCCGGCCTGTTCCTGACCTTCGCACCAAGCCTACGGTGCGCGTCGCCAGCCTGGACCGGCCTGTTCCTACCCCTCGCACCAAACCTACGGTGCGCGTCGCCAGCCCGGCCCGGCCGGTTCCAGCCCCTCGCACCAATCCTACGGTGTGCATCGTCAGCCCGGTCCGGCTCGTTGCTGCTCCACGCACCAAGCCAGGGGTGCGCATTGTCAGCCCGGTCCGGCCCGTTGCTGCTCCACGCACCAAGCCAGGGGTGCGCATCGTCAGCCCGGTCCGGCCCCTTCCTGCTCCACGCACCAAGCTAGGGGTGCGCATCGTCAGCCCGGTCCGGCCCGTTGCTGCTCCACGCACCAAGCCAGGGGTGCGCATCGTCAGCCCGGTCCGGCCCGTTCCTGCTCCACGCACCAGCCAGGGGGTGCGAGTCGTCAGCCCGTGCAGGCCCATTCCTGCTCCACGCGCAAGCCAGGGTGCGATCGTCAGCCCGGTACGGCCCGTTCCTGCTCCACGCACCAAGCCAGGGGTGCGCATCGTCAGCCGGTCCGGCCCATTGCTGCTCCACGCACCAAGCCAGGGGTGCGCATCGTCAGCCCGGTCCGGCCCGTTCCTGCTCCACGCGCAAGCCAGGGTGCGCATCGTCAGCCCGGTCCGGCCCGTTCCTGCTCCCACGCACCAAGCTAGGGGGTGCGCATCGTCAGCCCGGTCCGGCCCGTTGCTGCTCCACGCACCAAGCCAGGGGTGCGCATCGTCAGCCCGGTCCGGCCCGATCCTGCTCCACGCACCCAAGCCAGGGGTGCGCGTCGTCAGTCCGGCACAACCCGTGCCTGGGTCACCGGTGCCTGGTCAGGTACCGGTCAGCTGCTCCACACCGGAGCTTAAGCAATCCGCTCATACGATGTCCAGTCCAGCTCCAGCCAGCGGGGCCAGACCGGACCAGGGGCGCTACGGGGGGATTATTGGAGGGTGGTGGGCAAGCCCGGAGCCGGAACCGCCTCCGAGGAGGAATGCCCACCCAGCCCTCCCCTGTTTGGTTTATGTTGAGGCGCGGTCGCAGTCCGCGCTTTTAGGGGGGGGTACTGTCACACCCTGGCTCTGGGGAGTCTATATGTTGAACCAGGGTGTGTAGATTCATTGTGTGTTTGTTCTATGTGCACAGAGTAGTTTGTATTTCTATGTTGGCCAGAGTGGTTCCCAATCAGAGGCAACGAGTGTCAGCTGTTGCTGGTTGTCTCTGATTGGGAGCCATATTTAGACAGGCTGTGTTCCCACAGGTGTTGTGGGATCTTGTTCCGTTTGGTTTGTTCCGTGTTGGTTGTGTTTAACCTAGGACGTCACGTCATCGTTTATTGTTTTGTTCGTATTATCACTAAAGATAATAAAGTATGTTCGCTCATAACGCTGCGCCTTGGTCTACTCCATTCAACGATCGTGACATTAGGCCCATTGCTTTTTTCCATCTTTACCAACGACATGCCACTGGCTTTGAGTAAAGTCAGTGTGTCTATGTATGTGGATGACTCAACACTATACATGTCAGCTACTACAGCAACTGAAATAACTGCAACACTTAACAAAGAGCTGCAGTTAGTTTCGGAATGGGTAGCAAGGAATAAGTTAGTCCTAAATATTTCCTAAACTAAAAGCATTGTATTTGGGACAAATCATTTACTAAACCCTAAACCTCAACTATATCTCGTAATGAATCATGTGGAAATTGAGCAAGTTGAGGTGACTAAACTGCTTGGAGTAGCTAAGATGGGGAGAAGTTTGTCCATAATAGTCCCATGTAGCTCAGTTGGTAGAGCATGGCATTTGCAACGCCAGGGTTGTGGGTTTGATTCCCACGGGTGGCCAGTATGTAAATGTATGCACTCACTAACTGTAAGTCGCTCTGGATAAGAGCGTCTGCTAAATGACAAAAAATGTATACACCTTTTTTTTTTTTTTTTATAAAGCGCTGCTCTGCCTTCTTAACAACACTATCAACAAGGCAGGTCCTACGGGCCCTAGTTTTGTCGCACCTAGACTTCTGTTCAGTAGTGTGGTCAGGTACCACAAAGAGGGACTTGGGAAAATTGCAGTTGGCTCAGAACAGGGCAGCACGGCTGGCCCTTATAAGTACATGGAGAGCTAACATTAATGACATGCATGTCAATCTCTCATGGCTCAAAGTGGAAGAGAGATTGACTTCATCACTACTTGTTTTTGTAAGAGGTGTTGACCAGCTGAATGTAATCGGACACCCATGCATACCCCACAAGACATGCCACCAGAGGTCTCTTCACAGTCCCCAAGTCCAGAACAGACTATGGGAGGTTCACAGTACTACATAGAGCCATGACTACATGGAACTTTATTCCACATCAGGTAACTGATGCAAGCAGTAGAATCAGTTTGAAAAAAACTGTAAAAATACACCTTATGGAACAACGGGGACTGTGAAGAGACACACACAAAGGTACAGACACATGCATACGCACACGTTGTGATATTGTTGTATGGTGGTATTAAACATTTTGTATTGTAGATATGTAGTGGTGTAATAATGTTATGTGATGGACTGTTTTATCTTTTGTTTTATATGTAATGTAAGTGCTTTAATATGTTTGGACCCCAGGAAGAGTTGCTGCTACCTTGGCAGCAGCTAATGGGGATCCCTAATAAATACAAAATACAAATAAAAAGTCCCAACAGCAGTCCCAACACCTTACCACTGCTACACCAGGCTATCAGCAGAGCCTTGTCTAGCAGCGAAACAATTAATTCAGCCTCATTTACTACCTTTTAAAAAAACATAGCTGATATGGCTGACTTGCTTAAACAAGTGTAGTTTCTACTGACAATTGAGATGTACAAACTATGGCATAAGAGGACGACGAGCGGATAAGAGGCAATCCGTAATTTTGATTAAGACATTAATGAGCGAGCTAGGATGGACGCAGTCAATATAACTATTTGTTCAGCACTTTTGAAATGTACAGCAACAGAATTCAGAACATGAGCCGTTCTTACAGTATTCTCCCTGTACACCAAGTCAGAATTGTAGGATAAATAAAGGGGGCACATAAGCAGACAATGAAGGTCTTACAATGTTTAAATGATTACAGTTCTCTAAAACAGGCTACAGGCTACATGTGCACCACCAAGCCAGAACAGTAGGCGAAATTAGGAGGGGAAACGGGACCAAATTATTAGGGTGAGGCGCATGGGCTACCAACAGCTTACTACACAACATACACTTAGTATTACTTTCTTAGCTACAGTAAACATATCTCCCTGGCATATTACATAATTTATACAGCAGCATACAATACATTTTTGGACTCAATTTTTGTGCTATGCTCACTTGAACAGGAAGGTGGTGCGGCGGTCCATCGTGGCCAAATTTTCTCCTCAAACTTTGTGATCAAAGTCTGGCATTCTTTGGATTTATGGTGCTTTCAAGACAACTGGGAACTCTGAAAAAAAACGTTTTATCTATTGTAATTGTAATTTTTTCGTGATATCCAATTGGTAGTTACAGTCTTGTCCCATCGCTGCAACTCCCGTACGGACTCGGGAGAGGCGAAGGTCGACAGCCATGTGTCCTCCGAAACAAGACCCCGCCAAGCCGCACTGCTTCTTGACACACTGCTCACTTAACCGGAAGTCAGCCGCACCATTGTGTTGGAGGAAACACTGTACAGCTGGCGACCGAAGTCAGCGTGCATGCGCCCGGCGGCCACAAGTAGTCGCTAAAGCGCGATGGGACAATGACATCCCGGCCGGCCAAACCCTCCTCTAACCCGGACAACGCTGGGCTAATTGTGCGCTGCCTCATGGGTCTCCCGGTCGCGGTCGGCTGCGACACAGCCCGGGATTGAACCTGGATCTGTAGTAACGCCTCTAGCACTGCGATGCAGTGCCTTAGACCGCTGCACCACTCGGGAAGCCCATCAGGAATTTTTCCCTTCATATGACAAGGATTAAAAAGGATTTGCCAGGAGATTGTCGACTTGATTCATGATGATGACTGCTAGCTTGCTAGCTAAGATTTTGAAAGTATGATGTGGACATGATCAGTCCAATCAAAGCTGCTGTAGATATAACGTGATTTGACTTAATTTTATCTGTGGCCAATGACCTTGAGCCTTCTTGGATGGACACTTCTAATGTAACTCTGTGGCAGCACCCAAGGGGCTTGAATTTTTTAGCTCTACCCTTAGAGGTGATGTAGTGTCCCCATGAGTGATGGTCTCCTTTTTTGCTTTCTTGAGTAAGGAAGCTCCAAAATGCAGGTGTTTCCGCCTAGCTCAGTGCTTTCTGTGGTGGTGGGGCAGCCAGCGGAAAATACGGAGCGTAGGGTTTGGTAATGTTCTCTACTTGCGCCGTGATTGTTTCAGTGTTCTAAGTTTTTATGCGGCTTTATTAACTCAATATATATATGTTTTTTTAAATACATTGTTTGAAAACTGATATGTGACACGTATTAATGCCAAAATAACATGCAAAACAGGCATCCCCTGTTTGTTTGTTTTTTGGGGGGGGGGGGGGGCTAGAAAGGTGGGGCTCAAAACAGGCTCAGCCCCACCTGCCCTGAATGACGGGTCGCCACTGCAGATGAAATACACCTGGACGACCGCTGTCCAGCCCACCTATTGCTGCGGCTGCCCCTGCTACGCTGCTCAGCCAGTATAGCCTACTACTACAACACATGGGTGAGCTACCTATCACCAGTATGGCTATGTGTATTAAGGAGGAGAGGAGAGGAGAGGAGAGGAGAGGAGAGGAGAGGAGAGGAGAGGAGAGGAGAGGAGAGGAGGGAGAGGAGAGGAGAGGAGAGGAGAGGAGAGGAGAAATCTCTGTATTTCTTTTTGATAGCTATGAGGTTGCAGGTCCATAGGGTTCATGCCTTGCACATATGGTTCCACAGTTATTGTACCTGAATATAAAGCTGGAATTCTGACCATGGTAATCCTGTTTAAATGTCTGGATGATATAAGCAATTTTACATCGATTATACAGCAAAACTAATCATTAGAATCTACAGTACCAGTCAAAAGTTTGGACACACCAACTCATTCAAGGCATTTTCTATATTTTATATTTGAGATTCTTCAAATAGCCACCCTTTGCCTTGATGACAGCTTTGCACTCTTTTGGCATTCTCTCAACCAGCTTCACCTGGAATGCTTTTCCAACAGTCTTGAATGAGTTCCCACATATGCTGAACACTTCTTGGCTGCTTTTCCTTCACTCTGCCGTCCGACTCATCCCAAACCTTCTCAAATGGGTTGAGGTCAGGGGATTGTGGAGGCCAGGTCATCTGATGCAGCACTCCATCACTCTCCTTCTTGGTAAAATAGATCTTACACAGCCTGGAGGTGTGTTGGGTCATTGTCCTGTTGAAAAACAAATGATAGTCCCACTAAGCCCAAACCAGATGGGATGGCGTATCACTGCAGAATGCTGTGGTAGTCATGCTGTTTAAGTGTGCCTTGAATTCTAAATAAATCACAGACAGTGTCACCAACTACACATGCAGAGATCATCTGTTCAACCACACCGCGTCTCACAAAGACACAGCGGTTGGAACCAAAAATCTCCAATTTGGACTCCATACCAAAGGACAAATTCCCACCAGTCTAATGTCCATTGCTCGTGTTTCTTGGCCCAAGCAGGTCTCTTCTTATTATTGGTGTCCTTTAGTAGTGGTTTCTTTGCAGCAATTCGACCATGAAGGCCTGATTCACACAGTCCCCTCTGAACAGTTGATGTTGAGATGTGTCTGTGACTTGAACTATGTGAAGCATTTATTTGGGCTGCAATTTCTGAGGCTGGTAACTAATGAACTTATCCTCTGCAGCAGATGTAACTCTGGGTCTTCCATTCCTGTGGCAGTCCTCATGAGAGCCAGTTTCATCATAGCGCTTGATGGTTTTTGCGACTGCACTTGAAGAAACTTTCAAAGTTCTTGAAATGTTCCGTATTGACTGACCTTCATGTCTTAAAGTAATGATGGACTGTCGTTTCTCTTTGCTTATTTGAGCTGTTCTTGCCATAATATGGACTTCGTCTTATACCAAATAGGGCCATCTTCTGTATACCCCCCCTACCTTGTCACAACACAACTGATTGGCTCAAATGCATTAAGAAGGAAAGAAATTCCACAACTTATCTTTTAAGAAGGCACACCTGTTAATTGAAATGCATTCCAGGTGACTACCTCATGAAGCTGGTTGAGAGAATAACAAGAGTGTGCAAAGCTGTCATTAAGGCAAAGGGTGGCTATTTGAAGAATCTCAAATATAACATATATTTTGATTTGTTTAACACTTTTTTGCTTACTACATGATTCCATATGTGTTATTTCATACTTTTGATGTCTTCACTATTATTCTACAATGTAAAAAATAGTAGAAATAAAGAAAGACCCTTGAATGAGTAGGTGTGTCCAAACTTTTGACAGGTAGTGTATATAACACACATTTCAAATCACTGGCTCATATTTCCTACAAATGGGAGGAACCAGTGGAGCTACAGTGTATGTACAAACCAATAAGATATGAGGGGTGGAGTGAGAGGATGAAAAATGTGTCAGTATCAAACTGAGATTTCAGAGTGTGGACATCATAACCAACATGACAAAACTTACAACAGGGTCATAGGTAAGAACTAACATCACGAAGAGCGTTTGGGATTTTACATTTTCATTTTTGGTCACTCAGGGCTCCGTGCGTAAAATGCGCATTTGGTGCAATCAACAGGCAACTAGATAGACCAAAGCCATTTTGCCTGAACATGACTGAGGAGACGAGTAAGTCATTCAACGACCATCCATGTAGTCCAACGGGAACCGTCAGCTCGATGTCGCAGGACGACTCGGATTCAGACGTCCCGTCCTCTCCAACCAGCTCCGATGGACAGGCGCCCAGCGACGGGATAACCCCAAAACTGGACACCAGCGAGGAGGATAAACGGTTTCCCGCGTGCATCCGAGACGCGGTGTCTCAGGTACTGAACGGATACGACTGGTCGCTCGTACCGATGCCTACACGAGGAGAGCGGTCTCTGAAAAACAAACCCCATGTGAAGAGGCCGATGAACGCGTTCATGGTGTGGGCGCAGGCGGCGCGCAAGAAACTAGCTGACCAGTACCCGCATCTCCACAACGCCGAACTCAGCAAGACCTTGGGGAAGCTCTGGCGGTCAGTAGAGATAACCGAATGTATATATTTAATGGGGGATATAACACACATTTGCGTGCCTAATGTGCTGCATAGAACATGGCACAGATGTACTATGGAAATGTTTTTGCACCAAACCCAAAAATCTGCAGTGAAGATTGATGTAGACAATGTTCATTGCTGACAAGTTACAAAACACTTATTATTACTTTATTTTCTAGTATTGTTTCATGAACATTACTGCACAACTTTGCCTTTTCATATTGATTAACCTAATGTTACATGGCATTTTGTTTAGAATGATGATGATAATGTATTCACTGTGACATCCAGCATTGTGCATCTTATAATAGTCCACAACTCAACCCAACCTGTCATCAATTTCCAGCCTGCTCTCTGAAAGCGAGAAGAGGCCATTTATGGAGGAGGCAGAGAGACTGAGGGTGCAACACAAGAAAGATTACCCTGACTACAAATACCAACCTCGGAGAAGGAAGAGCACCAAGCCAGGTCAGAGTGACTCCGACTCCGGGGCTGAGCTGGCCCACCTCCACCCGGGCCAGATGTACAAGGCTGAACCTGGTCTGGTAAGACTGACCTCCCTGGGGGATGGGCATCATCCAGAGCGGACAGGTGAGTGGATTTCCCAGCATATTTGATACATTTGTGCAAGAATGTTAAACAATCCATACTCAATAGCAACACTGAGTTTGTCAGTCACCAGGGCATGGTCTTTTTTTTTTACTGATTGAGATCCTGTATGAACACTTAGCTATCTCTCCTGGGTTCAGGGTTGAGGTGTGCAGGTACGTTCTTTTGTTAGTATGCAGTAGCTAATGTTTAGGCATCTGTCGTGTCTTTTCTGAAGGTCATCCACATGGTCCCCCCACACCCCCCACCACCCCCAAGACAGAGCTGTATCTGGGGGTGAAACATGATGGCCGGCGCCCCCTGGACAGCGGACGGCAGAACATCGACTTCAGCAACGTGGACATCTCTGAGCTTAGCACCGATGTCATCAGCAACATGGAGGCCTTTGACGTCCACGAGTTCGACCAGTACCTGCCAGTCAATGGGCACAGCTCCACTCCTGCGCCTCCGGACCACGGGCACGGGGGGCACGGATCCAACCCCCCCTCTGGCTCCCTCAGCTCCTCCTTCGGCCACTCCCACAGCAATGCCTTGGAGGCGGCGCTCCCCTCTTCCTCCTCGCCTTCTAGTAACAGCGATGGCGTTCACCACAGAACGCAGATCAAAACGGAGCAGTTGAGTCCCAGCCACTACAGCAGCCAGCACTCCCACAGCTCCTCGCCACCCCACCCTGACTACACCCCCATCAGCTCTGGAAGCTGCCCCTCCTCTGCAGCCTCCTCATCTTCATCCTCCTCCTCCCTGCCCAGCCCCCAGTGTGACTATGCAGACCTCCAGAGCCCCAGCTACTACAGTGCCTACTCCAGCTACCCCGCAGGTCTCTATCAGTACCCCTACTTCCACTCCTCTCGCCGCCCCTACAGCAACCCGCTCATCAACAGCGTGGCCATCCCTCCGCTCCACAGCCCCACCACAAACTGGGAGCAGCCAGTCTATACCACACTCTCCAGGCCTTAGATTCGGCACTGACTGCCTATGGTGCCTGACATGGCTTTCACATAGTCTATGGGCTTCTCCTGTTTGTGCTGTGTTAGTGAGGACATGACACAAGGGTCAAGGTTGGACATTATCTAAGACCAAGTGCCTGCTGGTTTTGTCAGAATGGACAGAGAGTCTCTACCCACAATCATGCATGAACCTTCTGTGAGGAAAATGTGGACCACACTTCTGTTTTGACCACATCATGAATTAATACACATCTATATTTACTTTTACTTACTTATGTTCAACCCTTTATCTCAGATTGAATAATTATTATAACGTTCAAATATTATGTTTGTATTTATGTTTTATATTAACATGTTTTATTTTGAATGAACAATCCAGCTAACAAATTCACCAACCTAATAGTAATTCCACTTCTTAGTTACTGTTCATCACTCCAGTGCAGTTCCATTCCTTGTCAGAAAAAGAGCCATAGACTTTCACTCTAGGCAACAGGTGTTCAATTCTGTTTCCTGCAAATCGAGATTACAAGATTTCAGGGTTGAAGGATTTTAGTAAAACGATCTACCATATGCTGTGATTGACTGGACAGCTGGACTGAGGACAGAAACGGCCATACTCACCCTGTAGCATGGACCGCTAAGCCCTGTGCATCTGCTGCACTTGTCAACCTTTGAAGAAGACATATTCATTCCAGCACAGCAGTTCTGTATGGATGAAGGCTGAAATGGCTTGTCTTTCTGAATAGGAAACTCCAAAAAACATGGCGAGACTGCCCAATGGGCAATCCAGGTTTGATTATTTGACTTTTATGCTTGATATGTTGACTGGATTATTTGTGTGCCGGCTCTATGATAACCAGCTAATATATAACTGCTGCTTGTAAATGTTTGATAAACTTAGTGTGTGTGACCACACATTTATGCTGTTTTATGTTTACCTTTACGATTAAATAACAGCATTGCAGAGTGTTTTCACCAACAACGAATTCGGCAGGAGAAGTTCCTCCGCCATCCATTTTCAACAAGGGCACGCAGAGAAATGTGCCTGGGATTGTGGGAAGGTGAGCGGCGAGAACCCTGCTAACGGAGTGGTAGAAAAAGTTAAGCTCTGCTCTACTTTATGCAAATTTCAAGCAGAGTGAAGCGTTGTCAAGAGGAAGCTTCGCCTCTGGTCAAAACTCACTGTACGAACTCATGCAGAGCCGATAAATACGTTGGCCCACACACCTTTTTCTGGTGGTTCTGAATATTTTGGCAAATGACATATAAACTTAACGTTTTTGAGTAGTTGGGCAGTTTCTTGAAGACAAGATGGATGCTTGCCATGCAGTTACTGAGAGTGGGCATACTACCAAGTGTGTGTGTGTGTGTGCATGCATGTGTGAGCATGTGGGTGGGTGTGTGTGCGTGCGTGAGCGTGTACTTGCGTGTGAGCGTGTGACACAGACAAAAAGCAATGAATTTTAATGAGCCATTACTTTGTTGAAAGATCCTTTGTCTCCCTCTATCTGGGGAAAGAGAGGGAAATTAATTGGACCCACAAATAAAAACTGCATCATTACCAAAGGCACCAACAAGCCACAGGGTATGAGAGGAATTAACCACAGGGAAGCTGATCAGAACAGATGGAATGTGGGTGGCTTGTAAGCGGAATACTAATTTTTTTGTAAGAACTCATTTTCATTTATAGCCACCAGTCCACTACCAGCATGCTGTAACTCAGACTGTTCTGCCTATTGTTTGCCAAGACGTTTTAGTAGAAACTCAACTAGAAGAGAGCTAGGGATGAGGATAGAGAATGGAGACAGAGTATTAAGAGTTATTGACAGAATTGATCAGGCTGCATTGCATAAAAACAAGAGTTTGGCTATACAAATTATGCATGAATCACCACCATCACTTGCCGCACTGGATAGTGTTCATCCAGTGAATATGGACACTTTACCTAGACCAACATAGCCATTACACAAACCATTTATTTTGACAGATATACTGTACCTGGCTCATAGGTTGCTATATTTACTCTCAGGCCATGCTAAATGCCCTATGTTTCTGCCCCTGGGTTTCACTACAGATATGATGGCTGATGATTTGGGGTTCCACACACTTTTAATTACTTCCTGAATGGTGAAAATACTGACTGGTGAGTCTGACTGAGTTAGTGTCTACTGGAGTTTGCCTGGTCTGCCGGGGCGCCAACGACAACAAGCTGCCAGACAGAACTAACATTGACTTACCCATGATGCCACAGGGATCTGGAGCCAGGGTGGAGGAAAAGAGGAGTGTGGAGGGAAACATCAGGAGACCTGACTCGCACTGTGATTCGCCACACAAATGGTAATATATACTGTACAGGTGGGAAGGCAGTTCCACATAATTTGGATGGGTAAAAACACACAGAGGCAGTTGAAATTCTGCTAAGACTTTGCATGGGAAAATCTACCCATTTTGGTTACTGTTCTTTCCCCTACAAATCCCAATTGAATCACTGCACACACACCCTCACTTATAATATACACCTTTCAGATAGCAGCTTCATATGTTAATCTAATCCTTTCAAGTCAAGTTCTGTTCATGTTAAGTTCTGTTCAATTAGTCTCCTTAATTATTTTGAAACTTGTTTATAAGGTTACTGATATATTTCTCATTTTCATTACAGCTATTATAAGTTAAAGCAGATAAAAATGTTTCATTCAATTTTAAGCAGAGAAAGGGATCCCTTGTGTGTGTGGGTCTATCCAGGGACCTTTCATTAGATTTGTGCTGTAGCTTCTCCGTAGCCATCCTTTAGGCTTTACCAACACGAAACACCACCTAATTGGGTTAGACTCATCACTAAATTATTACCTCTAACTTGAAACAGACTGGGGCAGCAATGTAATAGATTTACAACAGTCAATTAGACCTAAAACCTCTACTGACGCAAGTGATGAGGTACAAGTTTCTCCCTGCTCTTGCCTATGTGATATTCTCTGTCTCAAAATAACAGGATGCTACTGGCAAGTTGTTCCTGTGCAGTGCAACAATGACAAAAGGGTGAATAACAGTTGTTTGAACTGCAGACCCATTTCTATTGTTCACTCTAAGTAATGGCTTCAATTTTCCACAAATACATAAATAGAAAGACTAAGGAGTTTCCAAGACATTGACGTTCCCACAGATATTGTGCACGTCTCATTTCAACCAAAAATAGTGCCCTCTGACCCTTTGGGGTGTATAAACTATTCTTCAATCCCCCATCGTGTTGGCTGGTTGGACCACTCCAATCCCTATAAAGAGGAGAGCTTTGCCTTGGAGTGGTCTGGAGTGGTCTGTGATGGTTCACAATGCCAGAATTAGAGCGACCGTGAAACCTCACGGTGGTGACTGAGGTCAACCACAGCATGTTGCTTTGGCGCCAGTCCTTGGAAAAGCATCTAGTCCCCATCTCACAGACAGAGGGATGGCCTATCTCTATGCCTGACAAAAAATCTGCCAAGTCACTCAAATGCTATATCCGCTTTATATATTCAGTACATGTACATTTGCAGCATACTATTTCATATGAATAAAATCTAAATGTTTATATAAGAAAACATGCTGTATTACCAATAGATAAAGACAATGTTAATTTACTCAGTCTTGATGGCAGAAGCAGATGTGAACCCTATAGTCAGTGAGATTACAGAAAATTGAGGGAGGGAGAAAAAAGTGTCAGAAAGAGAGAGGGAAAGAAAGAGTGAAGGCAGCATGTGCGAGTGTGTCCCAGCTGTTACTATGACGATTGGGCTGCAGCGCCATGAGCCTGACCCCCTCTGAAGCTCTTAATCCTGACCTCCCAACACACACACACACACACACACACAAACACACACTCACACCCCACCATGAGGAGTATGTGGAACCGAGATGTCAATGTGTTACAATGTACTGGAAGTTCACAGGAAAGGCACGTAGTTCACAGAACAGGCACATACTGTATGTATGGAGACATGATGGGAGCATGTCCTTATAGTTATGCAAACTGTCACGACTTCCGCCAAGGCTGCCTCCCCTCCTTGTTCGGGCAGGTTTCGGCGTTCGTCATCACCGGCTTACTAGCCACTGCCGCTCCATATCTCATCATTCCATTTGTCTTGTCTTGTCAATTACACACACCTGGTTCATATCCCCTCATTAGTCTGTGTATAAGTGTTCCCTCTTCCCTCTTGTCCTTGTGGGTGATTGTTTTATGTGAAGATGAGTGTAGCTCGGTTGAGCTACCCGTACTTTGTATTGCCGGGGTTATTTCTCCCTGTGTGCCTGTATTGTGTTCCAGTGCGCCTGTATTACGCCCTGTGTACTATGGAATAAACTCTGTATTCTGTGATTTACCCTCCTGAGCCTGACTCCTTCAAATCACACTCTCACACAAACAAATAAACAGAGATAATCATATGCCCACGCAGACACACCAATTGACAAGAATCAACGCTCTACCACATCTAATCATTACAATGTTACCATAACTATCTATTACACAATTGAACTGTAATGAACTTTTAATTACACACAGTACCAGGTCTGTGTGCATATGTGTAAGCTGCACAGCCATGATCATGCTCCTTGTGTGGGTGTTTGTGCATACAGTCAGCACACTTCAGCCCATATTGATAATATTGGTCCTCCACACTTCACAACTGCTCAGCCACACTTCCCACCCGCCTCTGAGCGTCCATCCAGCCCAGGCTTAACACTCTCCATGCGTGGAACTCCAACAGCTGTCTGAGCTCTCCAACTGCCACCTCTAGCAACAGCTGTGTGTCTGTCTGTGTCCACTCATCAGTCAGCACAGAGAAGCACACAGCTTTGGAGGATGCCCTATCCATTCTGCACACATGCATACTGCGAGAACACACACACAAACAAACACAGGCACACCAGCACACATTTTGTGAGATGAGATTTTGAACTACTAGAGCATTAGTTTCCAAACCCTGAAATTGAACTGGGGTCAAATTTTATCAAACAAATTAAGAATAGTTTTCTCTTCAAATGGGTATACTGTATAATACAACCTTTTAGTGTCAACTAAGGGCCTTTTACACTATTAAAATGAACTTTCATGTAATTATTATGTGTTGGAACAGCCTGCTGGACCTTAAATTGAGTGAATATGAACACACAGTGTAAAGTGGGGTCCACTGCCTTTTCTAGTGTCAATTTGTGCATTTTTGGGAACCCATGTGCTAGAGAGAGAAGCGATAGAGAAAAGATAACCTTCACAGAGAGAGAGGGAGCCCAGCGGTTGATGAAAACCAATAGCATTATTTAATTATTTATTTGATAATAAGAATCTGAAGTAAAGGAGACAAGGTCAATGGGATTGTTCTCAGCTTGGATCCCTGTCAAGTTTCTTACAGCGGCAGACCAACAGAATGACAATGCACATCATGGGTGATGTATTACAGTGGCCTAGAGCGCCGTCTAGTGTTTTCCAATGATAAACACAAATGGACTTCATCAGTTCAGGGAGATGAAACATATACAGTATGATATTAATATTAAATAAATTACAACCCTGTTGCATGAAGTAAAAAATATTTACATTCACATTTATATTTCAAAATAAATAACAGCCACGAGATGTGCATAACCCTGTCCAGAAGCATAGGTTTAGAACAATCAGAGAAATTGCATAAATCCACTGTCATCAAAACTGTACAATCAATAAATTACAATTACAGTACTGCTCTCAACAAACACAGTGAACATGACTCATTAGTATACAACAAGGGATGAACCACTCACAACACTAAGAGCGGGGGTGCAGTGTGGAAGAGTCTATGTGGAGAGCAGCAGCAGGGGAATTGACATTTCTGTGTTATTTTCTCTCCTCTCAAATCCCCTGACCCCTGACCTCTAACCCCCAGTTTGGGCATCAGGTCAGAAGAGGTGGAGAAGTAAGTCCTTTTATTGTTTTTCTCTCTCCTCTCAGATCTATTTCTTCCATCTCTATCATCTCGTTCCTTCTCTCCAGGTACAGTAGAGCCCCATAGACTTGTGTTATTCTGGGGTCTCTGCAGAGAAATCCTGTCTGTTCTGTTCTTAGTGGGATGTGAGCTGTCCAATAGAGTGACAGCTCTATCTCCAGTCTCAGGGCTTGTGTTTAAAGTGGGCCTCCACTGCATGGTGAAGAGCAGAAAACCAGTTAGTGTTACCACAACATAAAGATACAATCACACAGAGAGGCATATATATACAGTACAGTACATAAACAGGCAATCACTCATTACCCTGCTTTGGACTGCCTCTAAAAACACAACATCAATCTATAATTATAGTGATTAATACCAATGCTGGTGCTAGGGAGTTACCCGGTGTGCAGGTTTTTGTTTTAGCCCTGCAATAAAACATTGGCTTCAACCAAGCAACTGCTTGTGAGACCTTGACTAGTTAAATTGGGGGTTGTACATACCCTGCAAATATTATTGCAAAGATGCAATATCTGCATACATGCATGCTCCTCAAGAGTAGGGCTGTGGCGGTCATGACATTTTGTCAGTCTCACGGTAATTGACCGTTAATTAGCATGAACACGTTTAGCATCTCCTGGCTTCCACGCATTGCCTACAAGCCACTGATGCAGACCTTTGTAACATCTACATTTTAAAAAGTCTAATAAATCCATTTAATATAGCCTACACCATCACAATAAATCCATTATTTATTTTAGACAGGTCTAAAGAAACATGATATGAAGAAAATGTAGTCTATTTCCAGTGGTGTAAAGTAAAAATACTTTAAAGTACTACTTAAGTCGTTTTTTGGGGTATCTGTACTTTACTTTAATATTTATATTTTTGACAACTTTTACTTTTACTTCACTACAATCCTAAAGAAAATAATGTACTTTTTACTCCATACATTTTCCCTGACACCCAAAAGTAACGGTGACTAACCCCAATCCGTACACATTTGCGCAACCGCGGCATTCAAACAAGGCTGCAATGAAAACTAATGGGACTGTAGCGACTGTGTTGGCATCAAAATCTGGGGTGTTAACTACGTTTCTATTCAAGCGTTGATTGATATGGTAATAGCCCATAGTATTGGAGAAAAGTTGAAAAACTGACCCCTGTGACGCTGTACGTTAAATTGTGATGTGTCACGACGTAACGTACGGCACCCATTATGAAACTGATTCTGTGCCTTACAGCCTCTTTCCACCAGGTGTAGCGCTTCTCTCGCAGATTAAAAACAAGAAATGATCAATGGTGAGTGTAATGGTGATCGTAAAGTTAATTACTCTTGAGTTCATCAATAGTTAATTCAATCAATTGTATTTTTTCTTTGCGTAATCACTGCGAGCCAACATGACTCTGAAAGACCGTGACAACCACAGTTTAATTGTGAAGATACATTTAGCGCCGCCCTAAAAACCCTTTTAAAATTCGACACAAACCTTCAAATAGGTATGTAACGAGATAGTGTTTTATTTACATTTTAGAGGTGATAAATTGGACAAATCGGGTGAAGAAAGCAGTTTTCCCACATGACATATCTCCCCCTTTCACTATGACACAGTAGCTTTCGCTTCCCCACCCGCCATTTTTTAAAAGATCCGGCGGAGCTCCATTGCCTTCTTCAATCATGCAGAGACTGGCAGCATGAAGGTCTCGTCATTGATTTTGCTGGAAAGGGGAGAAATTGTGCTTTACAATAGTATTCATATTACAGTTGACCTGGAAGTATTACCCTTTTGGGGCGCTAAAATAAGGTCAAATGTATGGAACAGCGCGATGGACAAAAGTTTGTTAGCTATCGTTACTCGTTACATTTTGAATGCTTAGTAGGACAGAAAATGGTCCAATTCACACACTTATCAAGAGAACATCCCTGGTCATCCCTACTGCCTCTGATCTGGCGGACTCACTAAACACAAATGGTTAGTTTGTAAATGATGTCTGAGTGTTGGAGTGTGCCCCTGGCTATCTGTAAATAAAAAATAACATTTTACTATCTGGTTTGCTTAATATAATGAATTTTCAATTATTCATACTTTTACTTTTACTTTTGATACTTAAGTATATTTTAGCAATTACATTTACTTTTGGTACTTAAGTATATTTCAAACCAAATACTTTTAGACTTTTACTAAGTAGTATTTTACTGGGTGACTTTCATTTTTACTTGAGTCATTTTCTATTAAGGTATATTTACTTTTACTCAAGTATGACAATTGTGTACTTTTTTAAATGTTAGGACTGTCCACATTTAGCCTACTTTTCGTCAGTCAACAAGATGAGTAGGCCTAACGAACTGCAAAAGCACTAGCATATGTCAATCTACTATCCTCCATAGTACAAAAGTTGACCTATTCTATTGGTCAACTTGTCCTTCTGTGCAATAAATAAATATTCAAACATATTCTGGGACAGTTGTGGGATGCGATAGATCCCAAATTAATATGACCACTCGCATCAAAAAACCTTTTAAAAGCAATGAGACTGATCGTTTAGCTATAAGCGCGACTGTTCCAAAATGGAATCAATTAGCAGGAAAACACTGCTCTCGAAAGTGATGGCAAATGAAATTATGTATGTAATGCTTTATTATAAAGGTGCATTTTTATGGTGAAAGTTATCGCCCCCAAACTTGAAACTCACGTACAGCCTATGTATGCCAGTTAGGCTCTACACTGGTTATAAAGCGGATTAATGTGCTTAATTCTAAGAAGTTATTTGGCCACTTTAGTTTAGCTGAGCATCATTCACAAGTGATAATACAACATTCACAAGTGATAGGCTAATATTGCCACCCCATCAGACTATTCTTAATTTAATGTTGTCTTTACATAAAATAAATAATATATGTGTGAAATGAGTTTTGATTTATAATGGACCATTATAACCTGTCTTGGAACAGGGGCACAGGAAAAAAACACATGTCATCTATGCACTTAAATAGCGAATGGAGGACGCCAGCCAGGTAGGCTATGTTCCTGTGTTAAAGCAAATCAATGTGCTTAAAATTAGGAACGTTGATCATTAACATTTTGTAGGCCTAGCCTATAGAAAGCTGATGGGATCCTCCTCTTTTTAATAGAGGCCATCAAAACTCTGTTTTAATGACGCAATTGCATAGCCTATAGAAATGTTGCGCAACATGAGCTCATGGGCACTCATGAGGTGTTTGATTAGATTTTCGATAACATTTGCATTGATGTCAGCGTGATTAGAGGGACAATAGAGTGCTGAGTACCAGGCAGTTAGCAAGTTTGGTAGGCTATTAATGACCATCAGCAGCATCAGAGCATGGAGAAGCCTAATTACTGTGACTAAATGGTCATGTGGCTGCCATCATGACTCGTGACCACCGGTGTGGCAGTAATACGTCACCGTAACAGCCCTACTCAAGAGCACACCTAACGTAGTGCATACTCTTGAGTACACCTGTGTAATTCAGCCTCCTGACTTACCTGCGTACTCCTGTGGTCTCATGGGTCTGTTGATGACCCTCTGGAAGGCAGCGATCCAGTCCTTCTGCTCCGCCTCTGTCTCGCAGGCAAACAGGAACTTCCTGTCTGGTGTTACTATGGTGATGCCATGGTTCCAGTGGTAGCCCTGGGTTGAGGGGGGAAGGCCTGGGAGCACCGTGTAGCTGTTCTCTTTACTGCCAATGAACACCTCTCCCCTTGCATAGGCATCCTGAGAGAGGAGGGGGGAGAGGCGGGGGGAAAGAGAGAGCGAGAGAGATCAGAGAGAGATATCAGAGAATAAAGTATGCGGTATGCAGTATGCCACAGAATAGTAGGGTTCATTCAGAATGGATCAGTTGTTTTAGTGTAGGGTGTGTCTGTCTCCTCACCAGAGGATCTTTGAAGTACATGAGTCTCCTGTCGTCCATGGTGAACCACCTCTTCTTAAAGCCCTCTGTGTGCTTTGGGCCTGTCTTCTCCATGAAGCCCTCCTTCATGAAGCTACGCGTCAGTTTGGGCACCAGCTGAAGGCAAAGACAAGAGAGAAAATAATATATATTGTTCAATTTGGTGTTTAATAATGGTAATACTAATTTCAAAACATGTTGTAGCCTCACCTCCTCATCACTGGCTCCAGGGAAGGCCACCTGAAGGTAATGAAACCTGGCAGCTCTGATAGCGTTGAACCAGTCCACCATTTCCTACCAAAACAAAGACACAAAAGCATCCTAGTCAGAGATAGTCAGATACATGTCTTATTCAGAGTCATCCCTGCATTGAGAAGACAGTAAACCTGCTACAGTATGGAACATTATGAGACATGTATTATATCATGACAAGACAGCTTTACTATTACTGTTCTGTTCAAGCTTGCTATCGTGTCTGTTGACCAGCAGAGGAGGCTGTACACGCTGTGCCTTTCATCCTAACCCACAGAAAAGGGTGACTTGCTACTGAAAGAGATTATCATATGTGTGCTCAGCAGTAAACCCTCAGAAAAAAACTGCCTGCCAGCCAGAAACCCTGTGTGTGACTCTTTAATGAGTCGGACGAGAGGGATTTGCTCCAGACACCCGACAGGGCCCTCATCCCTGTCAGTCTGTAGTCCCCTGTAGCTCAGTTGGTAGAGCATGGCGCTTACAACGCCAGGGTTTTGGGTTCGCTTCGCACGGGGGACCAGTATGAAAAATGTATGCACTCACTAACTGTAAGTCGCTCTGGATAAGAGCGTCTGCTAAATTACTTAAATGTAATTCGCAGTAGAAAGAAAAGGAGATATCGCGGAAGGAGATCGGGGTGCCTAGTAAGGAGTCGGCGACAAGTGGCTAATCTGCCTTTGCCATTGATACTATTGGCCAACTTACAATCGCTTGATAATGAAGTGGACGAACTACAATTATGTATATCCTACCAACGGGACATTAAAAACTGTAATATCTTATGTTTCACCGAGTTGTGGCTGAACAAAGACATGAATAACATACAGCTGGCGGGTTATACACTGTATCGGCAGGATAGAACAGCAGCCTCTGGTAAGACAAGGGGTGGCGGTCTATGTATATTTGTAAACAACAGCTGGTGCACGATATCTAAAGAAGTCTCGAGGTTTTGCTCGCCTGAGGTAGAGTGGTCAGATGAAACAGATGCTAAGCTACAGGACTGTTTTGCTAGCACAGACTGGAATATGTTCTGGGATTGTTTTGATGACACCACATCAGTCACTGGCTTCATCAATAAGTGCATCCATGACGTCGTCCCCACAGTGACTGTACGTACATACCCCAACCAGAAGCCATGGATTACAGGCAAAATCCGCACTGAGCTAAAGGGTAGAGCTGCCGCTTTCAAGGAGCGGGACTCTAACCCGGAAGCTTATAAGAAATCCCGCTATGCCCTCTGACGAACCATCAAACAGGCAAAGCGTCAATACAGGACTAAGATCGAATCGTACTACACCGGCTCCGATGCTCGTCGGATGTGGCAGGGCTTGCAAACTATTACAGACTACAAAGGGAAGCACAGCCGTGAGCTGCCCAGTGACACAAGCCTACCAGACGAGCTAAATTACTTCTATGCTCGCTTCGAGGCAAGTAACACTGAAACAGGCATGACAGCATCAGCTATTCCGGACGACTGTGTGATCACACTCTCCGTAGCCGATGTGAGTAAGACCTTTAAACAGTTCAACATTCACAAGGCCGCAGGGCCAGATGGATTACCAGGACGAGTATGCGCTGACAACTGGCAAGTGTCTTCACTGACATTTTCAACCTCTCCCTGTCTGAGTCTGTAATACCAACATGTTTCAAGCAGACCACCATAGTCCCTGTGCCCAAGAACACTAAGGTAACCTGCCTAAATGACTACCGACCCGTAGCACTCACGTCTGTAGCCATGAAGTGCTTTGAAAGGCTGGTCATGGCTCACATCAACACCATTATCCCAGAAACCCTAGACCCACTCCAATTTGCATACCGCCCCAACAGATCCACAGATGATGAAATCTCTATTGCGCTCCACACTGCCCTTTCACACCTGGACAAAAGGAACACCTATGTGAGAATGCTATTCATTGACTACAGCTCAGCGTTCAACACCATAGTGCCCTCAAAGCTCATCACTAAGCTAAGGACCCTGGGACTAAACACCTCCCCCTGCAACTGCATCCTGGACTTCCTGACGGGCCGCCCCAAGGTGGTAAGGGAAGGTAACAACACGTCCGCCAGGACATTATTCATTCTAATCAGACAGGTTTTTTACATGGATGATACATTGGAGATAATATAAGGCAAGTACTGGAAACAATAGAACACTATGAAAAATCTGGGAAACCAGGCCTGTTATTCATAGCAGGCTTTGAAAAGGCATTTGATAAAGTATGACTGGATTTTATATATAAATGCCTGGAGCATTTACATTTTGGAGAATCTCTTATAAAATGGGTTAAAATCATGTATAGCAGGGTTCTTCAATTCCGGTCCTGGAGGGCCGAAACACTTCTGTTTTTTATTTCTACCTGGTAGTTAATTGCACTCACCTGGTGTCCCAGGTCTGAATTAGCCCCTGATTAGAAGGAGAGGATGAAAAACAGAGGTGTTTCGGCCCTCCAGGACCGGAATTGAAGAACCCTGATGTATAGTAACCCTAGGTGTAAAATAGTAAATAATGTTTTAAAATGTCAAGAGGAGTAAAACAAGGTTGTCCACTATCGGCATATCTATTTATTATGGCCATCAAAATGTTAGCTATTAAAAACAGATCGAACAATAATATCAAGGGATTAGAAATCCAGGGCTTAAAAACAAAGGTGTCATTGTATGCTGATGATTCATGTTTTCTTTTAAATCCACCACTTGAATCCCTCCACATTTTCTAACCTCTCTGGATTACAACCAAATTATGATAAATGTACTATATTACGTATTGGATCACTAAGAAATAAAATTTTTACATTACCATGTAGTTTACCAATAAAATGGTCTGATGGTGATGTGGATATAATTGGAATACATATCCCAAATGAAATAAATTATCTCACTCCAATTCATTTTCATATAAAGTTAGCAAAAATAGATAAGATCTTGCTACAATGGAAAGGTAAATACCTGTCTATTTGTGAAAAAATCACCCTGATTAACTCTTTAGTATTATCCCAGTTTACCTATTTGCTTATGGTCTTGCCTAAGCCTAGCGAACAGCTATTGAAATTATATGAGAAAAAAATATTCCATCTTATTTGGAATGGCAAGCCAGACAAAATTAAACAGGCCTATTTATATAATGAATATGAATTCGGAGGACAGAAATGATTAAATATTAAAGCATTAGATCTATCACTAAAAGCTTCAGTCATACAAAAGTTTTACTTAAATCCGAAATGGTTCTCTAGCAAATTAGTAAGATTGTCTCACCTCATGTTCAAGAATGGCCTTTTTCCCTTTATTCAGATTACAACCTCTCACTTTCAGTTATTTGAAAAGGAAATCATCTCCCAAATATCACTATTTCTAAAACAAGCCATAGAAAGTTTGTTGCAATTTCAATTTCATCCTCCAGAAACTACAGAACAAATAATGCAACAAATATTGTGGTTAAACTCAAATATACTCATTGATAAAAAACATTATAAAAAAATAAAAAAATAAAAAAATAGGTATAATCTTCGTAAATGATATCATAGGTAGGACTGGTGGAGTTATGTCACACATGCAGCTAACAAAAACATATGGAAATGTCTGCTCTACACAAAATTACAACCAAATAATTGCAGCATTACCGCAAAAATGGGAGAGGAAAGTGGAAGGGGGAAAAAGTAAAGAACTTGTCTGTCAGCCCTGCATTAAAGAACATAATTGGTTAAAGAAAATTGTGATTTATAAAAAAGTATACCAGTTTCATTTAAGGACCAAAGGATTGACAGCCATCCCATATAGATTGCAAAATAGTTGGGAAGAGATTTTTGACGTACCGATTCCATGGCATAGTGTTTATGAACTGATACGCAAAACGACGCCGGATTCAAAACTTAGAATTTTTCTATTTAAATTATTATACAAAATTCTTACTACCAATATAATGTTATTTATATGGGGGATACAATCTTCCCAGCTCTGCAGATTTTGCTGCGAAGAGACAGAATCATTAGATCATTTGTTTTGGTACTGTCCATTTGTAGCTTGTTTCTGGTCACAGGTCCAAGAATGGCTAAAGGATTGCAATATTTAGCTGGAGCTAACCCTGCAGATAGCACTACTGGGTGATCTGAAAAGTCATAGTCAATCGATCAATAATATAATAATACTTTTAGGAAAAATGTTTCTTTTCAATTTACAATCTGTAGAAACAATGAGAATAGAAGGGTTCAGAACTTTTGTGAAACATCACAGTACAATATGGATGGTGTTAAGAGATAGATGGGAGGTGTTGAATGGAGCTGAAGGATGGGACTAATAACAACTAACAACAACTAATAACAACATGATAACTAATGTAAAGCATACTGTGTCCATAATAAGTATATAGGTTATAGGTTGAGCACTTTTGTGAAAGAGCACAGTTAGAAAGATATGGTATATAGAAGCAAACCGGATGGACATCATGAAAATGATTGGAGAGGTTGAGTGTAGAGGAAGTTCAGGAGTAAAAACAAACAAAATATAATTATTGTAAGATTGACTGTGTCCATAAAATGTATATAGTATGTATAAGCTGGAAGTAGAGGCCTAAGCGTTGTTGTTCACTAGTTTACTCCAATTAGGGAAGGGGTGGTGGGGTTGGAAAGTAATAAAGGGAAATATATTTAAAAAAATGAAATATATATACAGTGGGGAAAAAAAGTATTTAGTCAGCCACCAATTGTGCAAGTTCTCCCACTTAAAAAGATGAGAGAGGCCTGTAATTTTCATCATATGTACACGTCAACTATGACAGACAAATTGAGGAAAGAAAATCCATAAAATCCCATTGTAGGATTTTTTATGAATTTATTTGCAAATTATGGTGGAAAATAAGTATTTGGTCACCTACAAACAAGCAAGATTTCTGGCTCTCACAGACCTGTAACTTCTTCTTTAAGAGGCTCCTCTGTCCTCCACTCGTTACCTGTATTAATGGCACCTGTTTGAACTTGTTATCAGTATAAATGACACCTGTCCACAACCTCAAACAGTCACACTCCAAACTCCACTATGGCCAAGACCAAAGAGCTGTCAAAGGACACCAGAAACAAAATTGTAGACCTGCACCAGGCTGGGAAGACTGAATCTGCAATAGGTAAGCAGCTTGGTTTGAAGAAATCAACTGTGGGAGCAATTATTAGGAAATGGAAGACATACAAGACCACTGATAATCTCCCTCGATCTGGGGCTCCACGCAAGATCTCACCCCGTGGGGTCAAAATGATCACAAGAATGGTGAGCAAAAATCCCAGAACCACACGGGGGGACCTAGTGAATGACCTGCAGAGAGCTGGGACCAAAGTAACAAAGCTACCATCAGTAACACACTATGCCGCCAGGGACTCAAATCCTGCAGTGCCAGACGTGTCCCCCTGCTTAAGCCAGTCCATGTCCAGGCCTGTCTGAAGTTTGCTAGAGTGCATTTGGATGATCCAGAAGAGGATTGGGAGAATGTCATATGGTCAGATGAAACCAAAATATAACTTTTTGGTAAAAACTCAACTCGTCGTGTTTGGAGGACAAAGAATGCTGAGTTGCATCCAAAGAACACCATACCTACTGTGAAGCATGGGGGTGGAAACATCATGCTTTGGGGCTGTTTTTCTGCAAAGGGACCAGGACGACTGATCCGTGTAAAGGAAAGAATGAATGGGGCCATGTATCGTGAGATTTTGAGTGAAAACCTCCTTCCATCAGCAAGTGCATTGAAGATGAAACGTGGCTGGGTCTTTCAGCATGACAATGATCCCAAACACACCGCCCGGGCAACGAAGGAGTGGCTTCGTAAGAAGCATTTCAAGGTCCTGGAGTGGCCTAGCCAGTCTCCAGATCTCAACCCCATAGAACATTTTTGGAGGGAGTTGAAAGTCCGTGTTGCCCAGCGACAGCCCCAAAACATCACTGCTCTAGAGGAGATCTGCATGGAGGAATGGGCCAAAATACCAGCAACAGTGTGTGAAAACCTTGTGAAGACTTACAGAAAACGTTGTACCTGTGTCATTGCCAACAAAGGGTATATAACAAAACTTTTGTTATTGACCAAATACTTATTTTCCACCATAATTTGCAAATAAATTCATAAAAAATCCTACAATGTGTTTTCTGGATGTTTTTTCTCTCATTTTGTCTGTCATAGTTGACGTGTACCTATGATGAAAATTACAGGCCTCTCTCATCTTTTTAAGTGGGAGAACTTGCACAATTGGTGGCTGACTAAATACTTTTTTTCCCCACTGTATATATGTACAGTATCTCACAAAAGTGAGTACACCCCTCACATTTCTGTAAATATTTGAGTATATCTTTTCATGTGACAACACTGAAGAAATAAAACTTTGCTACAATGTAAAGTAGTGAGTGTACAGCTTGTACAGTATAACAGTGTACATTTGCTGTCTCCTCAAAATAACACAACACACAGCCATTAATGTCTAAACCGCTGGCAACAAAAGTGAGTACCCCCCTAAGTGAAAATGTCCAAATTGGGCCGAAAGTGTCAATATTTTGTGTGGCCACCATCATTTTCCAGCACTGCCTTAACCCTCTTGGGCATGGAGTTCACCAGAGCTTCACAGGTTGCCACTGGAGTCCTCTTCCACTCCTCCATGACGACATCACGGAGCTGGTGGATGTTAGAGACCTTGCACTCCTCCACCTTCCGTTTGAGGATGCCCCACAGATGCTCAATAGGGTTTAGGTCTGGAGACATGCTTGGCTAGTCCATCACCTTTACCCTCAGCTTCTTTAGCAAGGCAGTGGTCGTCTTGGAGGTGTGTTTGGGGTCGTTATCATGTTGGAATACTGCCCTGCGGCCCAGTCTCCGAAGGGAGGGGATCATGCTCTGCTTCAGTATGTCACAGTACATGTTGGCATTCATGGTTCCCTCAATGAACTGTAGCTCCCCAGTGCTGGCAGCACTCATGCAGCCCCAGACCATGACACTCCCACCACCATGCTTGACTGTAGGCAAGACACACTTGTCTTTGTACTCCTCACCTAGTTGCCGCCACACACGCTTGACACCATCTGAACCAAATAGGTTTATCTTGGTCTCATCAGACCACAGGACATGGTTCCAGTAATCCATGTCTTTAGTCTGCTTGTCTTCAGCAAACTGTTTGCGGGCTTTCTTGTGCATCATCTTTAGAAGAGGCTTCCTTCTGGGACGACAGCCATGCAGACCAATTTGATGCAGTGTGCGGCGTATGGTCTGAGCACTGACAGGCTGACCCCCCACCCCTTCAACCTCTGCAGTAATGCTGGCAGCACTCATACGTCTATTTCCCAAAGACAACCTCTGGATATGATGCTGAGCACGTGCACTCAACTTCTTTGGTCGACCATGGCGAGGCCTGTTCTGAGTGGAACCTGTCCTGTTAAACCGTTGTATGGTCTTGGCCACCGTGCTGCAGCTCAGTTTCAGGGTCTTGGCAATCTTCTTATAGCCCAGGCCATCTTTATGTAGAGCAACAATTCTTTTTTTTAGATCCTCAGAGACTTCTTTGCCATGAGGTGCCATGTTGAACTTCCAGTGACCAATATGAGGGAGTGTGAGAGCGATGACACCAAATTTAACACACCTGCTCCACATTCACACCTGAGACCTTGTAACACTAACGAGTCACATGACACCGGGGAGGGAAAATGGCTAATTGCGCCCAATTTGGACATTTTCACTTAGGGGTGTACTCACTTTTGTTGCCAGCGGTTTAGACATTAATGGCTGTGTGTTGAGTTATTTTGAGGGGACAGCAAATGTACACTGTTATACAAGCTGTACACTCACTACTTTACATTGTAGCAAAGTGTCATTTCTTCAATGTTGTCACATGAAAAGATATACTCAAATATTTACAAAAATGTGAGGGGTGTACTCACTTTTGTGAGATACTGTATGTATATGTATTTATATGTATGTATGTGTATATGTAAGTGTATGTATGTATATGTGTATATATATATATTATATATATATATATATATATATGCGAGAGAAAAAAACATATGGGGGATTGGAAGTGATGCAGACAATTATGTTGATGGAAATTACAATCAATATTAAAGCTGATCTACCCCCAAAAAATGAAATAAAATAAAAGATAAAAAAAAAAAAAAATACATCCACCACGCTGATCCTCAACACGGGGGCCCCTCAGGGGTGCATGCTCAGTCCCTTCCTGTACTCCCTGTTCACTCATGACTGCATGGCCAGGCACAACTCCAACATCATCATTAAGTTTGCCGATGACACAGCAGTGGTAGGCCTGATCACCGACAACGATGAGACAGCCTATAGGGAGGAGGTCAGAGACCTGGCCGTGCGGTGCCAGGACAACAACCTCTCCCTCAACGTGATCAAGACAAAGGAGATGATTGTGGATTACAGGAAAAATAAGAGGACCAAGCACACCCCTATTCTCATTGACGGGCTGTAGTGGAGCAGGTTGAGAGCTTCAAGTTCCTTGGTGTCCACATCACCAACAAACTAACATGGTCCAAGCACACCAAGACAGTCGTGAAGAGGGCACGACAAAACCTATTCCCCCTAAGGAGACTGAAAAGACTTGGCAGCTGCACCATCGAGAGCATACTGACTGGTTGCATCACTGCCTGGTATGGCAACTGCTCGGCCTCCGACCGCAAGGCACTACAGAGGGTAGTGTGTACGGCCCAGTACATCACCGGGGCCAAGCTTCCTGCCATCCAAGACCTCTATACCAGGTGGTATAGATTGTCAAAGACTCCAGCCACCCTAGTCATAGACTGTTCTCTCTGCTACCACACGGTAAGTGGTACCGTAGCGCCAAGTCTAGGTCCAAGAGGCTTCTAAACGGCTTCTACCCCCAAGCCATAAGACTCCTGAACATCTAATCAAATGGCTACCCAGACTATTTGCCTTGCCCCCCCTTTTACGCTGTTGCTACTCTCTGTTTATTATCTATGCATAGTCACTTTAATAACTCTACCTACATGTACATAAACTCAGCAAAAAAAGAAACATCCCTTTTTCAGGACCCTGTCTTTCAAAGATAATTCGTAAAAATCCAAATAACTTCACAGATCTTCATTGTAAAGGGTTTAAACACTGTTTTCCATGCTTGTTCAATGAACCATAAACAATTAATGAACATGCACCTGTGGAACGGTCGTTAAGACACCAACAGCATACAGACAGTAGGCAATTAAGGTCACAGTTATGAAAACCTAGGACACTAAAGAGGCCTTCTACTGACTATGAAAAACACCAAAAGAAAGATGCCCAGGGTCCCTGCTCATCTGCGTGAACGTGCCTTAGGCATGTTGCAAGGAGGCATGACGACTGCAGATGTGGCCAGGGCAATAAATTGCAATGTCTGTACTGTGAGTCGCCTAAAACAGCGCTACAGGGAGACAGGACGGACAGCTGATCGTCCTCGCAGTGGCAGAACACGTGTAACAACACCTGCACAGGATTAGTACATCCGAACATCACACCTGCGGGACAGGTACAGGATGGCAACAACAACTGCCCGAGTTACACCAGGAACGCACAATCCCTCCATCAGTGCTCAGACTGTCCGCAATAGGCTGAGAGAAGCTGGACTGAGGGCTTGTAGGCCTGTTGTAAGGCAGGTCCTCACCAGACATCACCGGCAACAACGTCGCCTATGGGCACAAACCCACCGTTGCTGGACAGACAGGACTGGCAAAAAGTGCTCTTCAATGACGGGTTGCGGTTTTGTCTCACCAGGGGTGATGGTTGGATTCGGGTTTATCGTCGAAGGAATGAGCATTACACCGAGGCCAGTACGGGATCAATTTGGAGGTGGAGGGTCCGTCATGGTCTGGGGCGGTGTGTCACAGCATCATCGGACTGAGCTTGTTGTCATTGCAGGCAATCTCAACGCTGTGCGTTACAGGGAAGACATCCTCCTCCCTCATGTGGTACCCTTCCTGCAGGCTCATACTGACATGACCCTCCAGCATGACAATGCCACCAGCCATACTGCTAGTTCTGTGCGTGATTTCCTGCAAGACAGGAATGTCAGTGTTCTGCCATGGCCAGCGAAGAGCCTGGATCACAATCCCATTGAGTATGTCTGGGACCTGTTGGATTGGAGGGTGAGGGCTAGGGCCATTCCCCCCAGAAATGTCTGTGAACTTGCAGGTGCCTTGGTGGAAGAGTGGGGTAACATCTCACAGCAAGAACTGGCAAATCTGGTGCAGTCCATGAGGAGGAGATGCACTGCAGTACTTAATGCAGCTGGTGGCCACACCAGATACTGACTGTTACTTTTGATTTTGATTCCTCCTTTGTTCAGGGACACATTATTCAATTTATGTTAGTCACATGTCTGTGGAACTTGTTCAGTTTATGTCTCAGTTGTTGAATCTTGTTATGTTCATACAAATATTTACACATGTTAAGTTTGCTGAAAATAAACGCAGTTGACAGTGAGAGGAAGTTTCTTTTTTTGCTGAGTTCATTACCTCAATTACCTCGACTAACCGGTGCCCCCGCACATTGACTCGGTACCGGTACCCCCTGTATATAGCTTCGCTATTGTTATTTTTACTGCTGCTCTTTAATGATTTGTTACTTTTATTTCGTATTATTTGATATTGTATTTTTTTGAGTGATTTTATTTGGTATTCTTTCTTAAAACTGCATTGTTGGTTAAGGGCTTGTAAGTAAGCATTTCACTGTAAGGTCTACACCTGTTGTATTCGGCGCATGTGACAAATACAATTTGATTTGATTTGATTTGATTACAACCCCTCCACATTCCTCTAGCCAGCTCCACTGACCAGATTACATGGCAGGATGACGAGTACTGCTGTCACAGTGAAGAACATGTCTACTGCTGAAATAGACATCTAGACAAGTTTATTTCCACTCACTCAGTTATCCAAAACAACCCATATCTATTAGAGACGTACACTCTTAGAAAAAAAGGTGCTATCTAGAACCTAAAAGGGTTCTTCGGCTGTCCCCATAGGAGAACCCTTTGAAGAACCCATTTTGGTTCCATGTAGAACCCTTTTGGTTCCCAGTAGAATCATATTAGGTTCCTTGTAGAATCCTTTCCCCAGAGGGTTTTACATGGAACCCAAAATAGTTCTACCTGGAAGCAAAAAGGGTTCTCCTATGGGGAAAGCCGAATAACCTTTTTGGAACCCCTTTTTCTAAGAGTGTAGAGACTCAAATGGTAGAATCAGATTTAGTTGAACAGACTAAATCAGTGTTCCTTGATATGCGGAACAGCGGCCATATTAGGTGTACCATTGAAATGATGATTCATCATACATCATATCTCTAAGAATTCGGTGCATTTACACATGATACAATAGGAGTTGGCTATACCAGTATAAACAGATCTGGGACCAGGATACAGAGCCACAGAGTCCATTTTGTCACAGTCACCCATAATGCCTCACCTTAGAGTCGTTGTGGTAGACAAAGATGTTCCTGGTGCTGTTGTCTCTCAGGTAGGTGATCTGCAGGCCGTAGGGGTTGCCTATCTTAGCCGGCTGGAACGTGGCATTGAGAGTCTCGATTTTCATCACCGCCTTGGGGTCCCGTGCCTGTGGGAGATACACAAACTGTACGGTACATAAATACAGTATATGTATAAATTGTTACATAGAATAATACATACTGTATGTTTACAGCAAACACAAACAGATAGGTAAGGAGATTAAGTCTGTTGAGGTATTTGTTTTAGTTTCCTTGTGGACACATACAGTCTACATAGCCTGCTATAAAAGTATTCATGATTAACTTGAAAGAGATGATTAACTTGAGATGATTAACTTGAAAGCTAGTAGCATAAGTTAGCTGGAGATTACATTTCTCAGGAACATGCTTGTATTTATGTGTGAGAGCATGTGTATATGTGTAGATGTGAATACGTGTTGACTCCAGCCTTACGTCCTGCTTGTTGAAATACTTGAGCGCCCCCTCTCGTTCTGACAGGATGAATTTCCGGCTGAAGAACTGACCGTTGTCCCGCCCCCGTTTCCATAGAAACCCCTCTCTGTACCCTGGGTAGATAGAAACACACCAGACAAACTGAAATAACTATCTGGTGTAATCAAGAAATACCAAAGCATATGAAGGGAGAGAGAAAGAGAGACAGAAAGAGAGGGATGAAGAGACAGATAGAGGGGCTTTAGGTGAAAGAGAGTACACGAGAGAGGAAGTCAGAGAAAAGATGACAGGAAGACAAAATAACCTCACTGATGGTAAAGTACATCCTTTTACATGTTAAATGACACAACACTCTATTTCTGTCTTCATCAATAAGTCCTTCCAGTCTATTTCTGGACCTCTTACAGACATGAAGTGGATTCATTAAGTGGCAGTGCAGAGCACTGTGTGTAATTCATTACAGGCTACACACTCTCTTCATCTCTCTCTTACTCTCTCAAATTCTCTCTCTCTCTTTCTCCCCTCTACCCCTCAATCTTTCTCTCTTTACTTTACTATTTTCCTTTCTCCTCCCTCCCACAAATCTCTGTTCACTGTATCTATCTATCTATCTATCTATCTATCTATCTATCTATCTATCTATGTCACGATCGTCGTAGAGAGTAGACCAATGCGCAGCGTTAGTTGCAAACATATTATGTATTTAATGAATGCACGAACAAAACAACAAAACGAAAACGTGACGTCCTCGGTATAACACAACCGACACGGCAACAAACCAAAAACGGAACAAGATCCCACAAACACGAATGGAAAACAGACTGTTTAAATATGGTTCCAAATCAGAGACAACCAGCCACAGCTGACACTCGTTGCCTCTGATTGAGAACCACACTGGCCAACATAGAAATAGAACACATAGACCTACAACACAGAACTAGAATACAGTGGGGAAAAAAAGTATTTAGTCAGCCACCAATTGTGCAAGTTCTCCCAATTAAAAACATGAGAGAGGCCTGTAATTTTCATCATAGGTACACGTCAACTATGACAGACAAATTGAGAAAAAAAATCCAGAAAATCACATTGTAGGATTTTTAATGAATTTATTTGCAAATTATGGTGGAAAATAAGTATTTGGTCACCTACAAACAAGCAAATTTCTGGCTCTCACAGACCTGTAACTTCTTCTTTAAGAGGCTCCTGTGTGCTCCACTCGTTACCTGTATTAATGGCACCTGTTTGAACTTGTTATCAGTATAAAAGACACCTGTCCACAACCTCAAACAGTCACACTCCAAACTCCACTATGGCCAAGACCAAAGAGCTGTCAAAGGACACCAGAAACAAAATTGTAGACCTGCACCAGGCTGGGAAGACTGAATCTGCAATAGGTAAGCAGCTTGGTTTGAAGAAATCAACTGTGGGAGCAATTATTAGGAAATGGAAGACATACAAGACCACTGATAATCTCCCTCGATCTGGGGCTCCACGCAAGATCTCACCCCGTGGGGTCAAAATGATCACAAGAACGGTGAGCAAAAATCCCAGAACCACACGGGGGGACCTAGTGAATGACCTGCAGAAAGCTGGGACCAAAGTAACAAAGGCTACCAACAGTAAAACACTACGCCGCCAGGGACTCAAATCCTGCAGTGCAAGACGTGTCCCCCTGCTTAAGCCAGTACATGTCCAGGCCCGTCTGAAGTTTGCTAGAGTGCATTTGGATGATCCAGAAGAGGATTGGGAGAATGTCATATGGTCAGATGAAACCAAAATATAACTTTTTGGTAAAAACTCAACTCGTCATGTTTAGAGGACAAAGAATGCTGAGTTGCATTCAAAGAACACCATACCTACTGTGAAGCATGGGGGTGGAAACATCATGCTTTGGGGCTGTTTTTCTGCAAAGGGACCAGGACGACTGATCCGTGTAAAGGAAAGAATGAATGGGGCCATGTATCGTGAAATTTTGAGTGAAAACCTCCTTCCATCAGCAAGGGCATTGAAGATGAAACGTGGCTGGGTCTTTCAGCATGACAATGATCCCAAACACACCGCCCGGGCAACGAAGGAGTGGCTTTGTAAGAAGCATTTCAAGGTCCTGGAGTGGCCTAGCCAGTCTCCAGATCTCAACCCCATAGAAAATCTTTGGAGGGAGTTGAAAGTCCGTGTTGCCCAGCGACAGCCCCAAAACATCACTGCTCTAGAGGAGATCTGCATGGAGGAATGGGCCAAAATACCAGCAACAGTGTGTGAAAACCTTGTGAAGACTTACAGAAAACGTTTGACCTGTGTCATTGCCAACAAAGGGTATATAACAAAGTATTGAGAAACTTTTGTTATTGACCAAATACTTATTTTCCACCATAATGTGCAAATAAATTCATTAAAAATCCTACAATGTGATTTTCTGGAGAAAAAAAATCTCATTTTGTCTGTCATAGTTGACGTGTACCTATGATGAAAATTACAGGCCTCTCTCATCTTTTTAAGTGGGAGAACTTGCACAATTGGTGGCTGACTAAATACTTTTTTTCCCCACTGTACATAGAATCTACACACCCTGGCTCAACATATAGAGTCCCCAGAGCCAGGGTGTGACAGTACCCCCCCCCAAAGGCGCGGACTGCGACTGCGCCTCAACATAGACAAACCAGGGGAGGGCTGGGTGGGCATTCCTCCTCGGAGGCGGTTCCGGCTCCGGGCTTGACCACCACCCTTCAATACTCCCCCCGTAGCGCCCCTGGTCCGGTCTGGCCCCGCTGGCTGGAGCTGGACTGGACATCGTAGGAGCGGATTGCTTCAGCTCCGGTGTGGAGCAGCTGACCGGTACCTGACCAGGCACCGGTGACCCAGGCACGGGTTGTGCCGAACTGACGATGCACATCCCTGGCTTGGTGCGTGGAGCAGGAACGGGCCGGACCGGACTGACGACACACACCCCTGGCTTGGTGCGTGGAGCAGGAACGGACCGGACCGGACTGACGATGCGCACCCTTGGCTTGGTGCGTGGAGCAGGAACGGGCCGGACCGGGCTGACGATGCGCACCCCTGGTTTGGTGCGTGGAGCAGCAACGGGCCTTACCGGGCTGACGACTCGCACCCCTGGCTTGGTGCGAGTGGCAGGAACAGGCCGGGCCGGGCTGACGACTCGCACCCCTGGCTTGGTGCGAGTGGCAGGAACAGGCCGGGCCGGGCTGGCGACGCGCACCGTAGGCTTGGTGCGAGTGGCAGGAACAGGCCGGGCCGGGCTGGCGACGCGCACCGTAGGCTTGGTGCGAGTGGCAGGAACAGGCCGGGCCGGGCTGGGGACGCGCACCGTAGGCTTGGTGCGAGTGGCAGGAACAGGCCGGGCCGGGCTGGCGACGCGCACCATAGGCTTGGTGCGGGGAGCAGGAACAGGCTGGGCCGGGCTGGGCTGGCGACGCGCACCGTAGGCTTGGTGCGAGTAGCAGGAACAGGCCGGGCCGGGCTGGCGACGCGCACCGTAGGCTTGGTGCGTGGAGCAGGAACAGGCCGGGCCGGGCTGGCGACACGCACCGTAGGCTTGGTGCGAGGGGCAGGAACAGGCCGGGCCGGGCTGTGGACACGGATAGGAGGCCTGGAGTGAAGAGCGGCCACAACCCGTCCTGGCTGAATGCCTACCTTCACACACTCTGTGTGAGGCATCCGCACAGGACGTACAGGGCTGTGTACCCGTACTGGCATAACAGCACGTGACACTGGCGCAGGATATCCGGGACTGAGGAGAGGCACTGGAGACCACGAGCGCTGAGCCGGCACACTCCGTCCTGGCTGCATGCCCACCTTCGCACGACACGTGCGGGGTGCTCGCACAGGACGTACCGGACTATGCCGGACCACTCGTGGCACAGTACGCAGCTCCGCATACCGCGGAACCTGCCCAGTCCCATGCTGCCATGCCTGAGTACGGGGAGTTGGCTCTGCTCTCCATCCAGGCTCCGCCAACCTGCCTTCTGGCCCCCCAAACCCGGTGGCCTCCTCTCCAAATCTCCCCAATCGCCCTGTGGCAGCCTCCTGCTGCCCAGTCGCCCATGCCGTGTGCCCCCTCCCTAAACATTTTTTGCGGTTGCCTCTCGTCCGACCGACGACGACTCTGTTTACGCCGTTGCTCCTCTCTACGTCGCGCCTCTACCGTCTCCCTCCATGGACGGTGATCCATCCCGGCCTGGATTTCCTCCCAGGTCCAGGACCCCTGCCCGTCCAAGATCTGCTCCCACGTCCAGGCTGCCTGCTCCTGGACACGCTGCTTGGTCCTGGTATGGTGGGATCTTCTGTCACGATCGTCGTAGAGAGTAGACCAATGCGCAGCGTTAGTTGCAAACATATTATTTATTTAATGAATGCACGAACAAAACAACAAAACGAAAACATGACGTCCTCGGTATAACACAACCGACACGGCAACAAACCAAAAACGGAACAAGATCCCACAAACACGAATGGAAAACAGACTGTTTAAATATGGTTCCCAATCAGAGACAACCAGCCACAGCTGACACTCGTTGCCTCTGATTGAGAACCACACTGGCCAACATAGAAATAGAACACATAGACCTACAACACAGAACTAGAATACATAGAATCTACACACCCTGGCTCAACATATAGAGTCCCCAGAGCCAGGGTGTGACAATCTATCTATCTATCTATCTATCTATCTATCTATCTATCTATCTATCTATCTATCTATCTATCTCCCCTCCCTGTCTCATACATTTTCACATACAGTGCCTTCGGAAAGTATTCAGACCCCTTAACTTTTTCCACATTTTGTTACGTTACAGCCTTATTCTAAAATGGATTTTTTTTAAACATCCTCAACAATCTACACACAATACCCCATAATGACAAAGCGAAAACATGTTGTTAATTTTTTTTACCCTTTGCTATGAGACTCGAAATTGAGCTCAGGTGCATACTGTTTCCATTGATCATCCTTGAGATGTTTCTACAACTTGATTGGAGTCCACCTGGGGAAAATTCAATTGATTGGACATGATTTGGAAAGGCACACACCTGTCTATATTAAGTCCCACAGTTGACAGTGCATGTCAGAGCAAAAACCAAGGCATGAGGTCGAAGGAATTGTCCGTAGAGCTCCGAGACAGGATTGTGTCGAGGCACAGATCTGGAGAAGGGTACCAAAAAATGTCTAGAGCATTGAAGGTCCCCAAGAACACAATGGCCTCCATCAATCTTAAATGAAAGAAGTTTGGAACCACCAAGACTCTTCTTAGAGCTGGCCGCCCGGCCAAACTGAGCAATCGGGGGAGAAGGTCTTGGTCAGGGAGGTGACAAAGAACCTGATGGTCACTCTGACAGAGCTCTAGATTTCCTCTGTGGAGATGGGAGAACCTTCCAGAAGGACAACCATCTCTGCAGCACTCCACCAATCAGGCCTTTATGGTAGAGTGACCAGACGGAAGCCACTCCTCAGAAAAAGGCACATGACAGCCCGCTTGGAGTTTGCCAAAAGGCACCTAAAGACTCTCAGACCATGAGAAACAAGATTCTCTGGTCTGAAGAAACCAACATTGAACTCTTTGGCCTGAATGCCATGCGTCATGTCTGGAGGAAACCTGACACCATCCCTATGGTGAAGCATGGTGGTGGCAGCATCATGCTGTTGGGATGTTTTTCAGCGGCAGGGACTGGGAGACGAGGCAAAGATGAACGGAGCAAAGTACTGAGAGATCCTTGATGAAAACCTGCTCCAGAGCGCTCAGGACCTCAGACTGGGGCGAAGGTTCACCTTCCAACAGGACAACAACCCTAAGCACACAGCCAAGACATCGCAGGAGTGGCTTCGGGACAAGTCTCTGAATGTCCTTGAGTGGCCGAGCCAGAGCCTGGACTTGAACCCGATCTAACATCTCTGGAGAGACCTGAAAATAGCTGTGCAGCAACGCTCCCCATCCAACCTGACCGAGCTTGAAAGGATCTGCAGAGAAGAATGGGAGAAACTTCCTAAATACAGGTGTGCCAAGCTTGCAGCGTCATACACAAAAATACTTGAGGCTGTAATCGCTGCCAAAGCTGCTTCAACAAAGTACTGAGTAAAGAGTCTGAATACTTATGTAAATGTGATATTTCCGTTTTATTATTTAGCCAAAATTACTAAAAAACAGTTTTTGCTTTGTCATTATGGGGTATTGTGTGTAGATTGATGAGGGGGAAAAAACTATTTAATCAATTTTAGAATAAGTCTGTAACCTAACAAAATATGGAAAAAGTAGAGGGGTCTGAATACTTTCCGAAGGTACTGTTTACTCTATCAATGGATGACATACTACTAATCCCTATTTTCAATCTTCCCATCCAGCACCCCTCAAGTTTCATACCCCCAACGTCTCTCCTTCCTCCTCTGTCCCCTGTTTTCTCCTCCCTCTCATCTCTCCAACCCCTGGTGACAGAGGTTGGCGTCTCTCTTTTTCCCAGTCAGACGTGATTAATTCACCTTGCATTACCTCATCGATCAATAACAACCCCCTCTCCTCCACCTCCTCCCTTTTCTCTGCATACAGAATCAATACCGCCATCGAGCACTGGGGAGGCTAGTTTACCACCACCCTCCCTGCTCTGCAGAAGGATAAAGCTAACAGAACATACAGGGCCCTGAAGAGGGCAGAGAGGCGACATATGTATGGATGAGGGTAGGAACTATGGATCTATTCCTTTTAGCCTTGGGTACAGCTGATGCAAATGTATAGATAATGCAAATATTATGTGATGCAAATAGATATAAACAAATACAAATCTCCTGCCCAATGCAGCCAGACATACAGCTGTGTGTGTGTGTGTGTGTGTGTGTGTGTGTGTGTGTGTGTGTGTGTGTGTGTGTGTGTGTGTGTGTGTGTGTGTGTGTGTGTGTGTGTGTGTGTGTGTGCAATTAAGGTGAAAGGAAAGGAGTATGTGTGTTTTAGATTTTACTATCCTTGTAGAGACCAGAAGTCCTCACAAGGATAGTAAAACAAGTGGGGACATTTCGCCGGTCCACACAAGGAAAAATACTATTTTAGGATCAGGGGTTAGGTTTAGGGTTAGAATTAGAGATAGGGGTAAGGGTTAGCTTTAGTTTTAGGGGTTTGGGGTTAACGGTAGTGTATGTGTATGTATGTACAGTGGGGAGAACAAGTATTTGATACACTGCCGATTTTGCAGGTTTTCCTACTTACAAAGCATGTAGAGGTCTGTAATTTTTATCATAGGTACACTTCAACTGTGAGAGACGGAATGTAAAACAAAAATCCAGAAAATCACATTGTATGATTTTTAAGTTATTAATTTGTATTTTATTGCATGACATACGTATTTGATCACCTACCAACCAGTAAGAATTCCGAATCTCACAGACCTGTTAGTTTTTCTTTAAGAAGCCCTCCTGTTCTCCACTCATTACCTGTATTAACTGCACCTGTTTGAACTTGTTACCTGTATAAAAGACACCTGTCCACACACTCAATCAAACAGACTCCACCCTCTCCACAATGGCCAAGACCAGAGAGCTGTGTAAGGACATCAGGGATAAAATTGTAGACCTGCAGAAGGCTGGGATGGGCTACAGGACATTAGGCAAGCAGCTTGGTGAGAAGGCAACAACTGTTGGCGCAATTATTAGAAAATGGAAGAAGTTCAAGATGACGGTCAATCACCCTCGGTCTGGGGCTCCATGCAAGATCTCACCTCGTGGGGCATCAATGATCATGAGGAAGGTGAGGGATCAGCCCAGAACTACACGGCAGGACCTGGTCAATGACCTGAAGAGAGCTGGGACCACAGTCTCAAAGAAAACCATTAGTAACACACTACGCCGTCATGGATTAAAATCCTGCAGCGCACGCAAGGTCCCCCTGCTCAAGCCAGCGCATGTCCAGGCCCGTCTGAAGTTTGCCAATGACCATCTGGATGATCCAGAGGAGGAATCGGAGAAGGTCATGTGGTCTGATGAGACAAAAATAGAGCTTTTTGGTCTAAACTCCACTCGCCGTGTTTGGAGGAAGAAGAAGGATGAGTACAACCCCAAGAACACCATCCCAACCGTGAAGCATGGAGGTGGAAACATCATTCTTTGGAGATGCTTTTCTGCAAAGGGGACAGGACGACTGCACCGTATTGAGGGGAGGATGGATGGGGCCATGTATCGCGAGATCTTGGCCAACAACCTCCTTCCCTCAGTAAGAGCATTGAAGATGGGTCGTGGCTGGGTCTTCCAGCATGACAACGACCCGAAACACACAGCCAGGGCAACTAAGGAGTGGCTCCGTAAGAAGCATCTCAAGGTCCTGGAGTGGCCTAGCCAGTCTCCAGACCTGAACTCAATAGAAAATCTTTGGAGGGAGCTGAAAGTCCGTATTGCCAAGCGACAGCCCCGAAACCTGAAGGATCTGGAGAAGGTCTGTATGGAGGAGTGGGCCAAAATCCCTGCTGCAGTGTGTGCAAACCTGGTCAAGACCTACAGGAAACTTATGATCTCTGTAATTGCAAACAAAGGTTTCTGTACCAAATATTAAGTTCTGCTTTTCTGATGTATCAAATACTTATGTCATGCAATAAAATGCAAAATTAATTACTTAAAAATCATACAATGTGATTTTCTGGATTCTTGTTTTAGATTCTGTCTCTCACAGTTGAAGTGTACCTATGATAAAAATTACAGACCTCTACATGCTTTGTAAGTAGGAAAACCTGCAAAAGATTTGCGAGAGAAAAAAACATATGGGGGATTGGAAGTGATGCAGACAATTACATTGATGGAAGTTACAATCTATTTGCAATATTAAAGCTGATCTACCCCTTAAAAAAAAAAGATAGTAAAACAAACGTGTGTTTGTGTGTGAGTGTGTGCGTGTGTGTGTGGGACGTGTGTGTGCATGCTTGTGCATGCAGATGCGACACACCTCTGTATTTCACGCAATCTGTCATTGCATTGGTTAGTCCCGTTTGGGATTCATGCTATATTCTGACAATTATCCATTGTATTGCTTAACCAGTAACTGTAGCAGTTATGGTGTATGTTTATTGTGGTGACGTCTGTCTATTTGATTTCCTTTTAGTACCTATAATGATGATCTATCCATGTATCCGGTTTAAGTGCGCATTGGTATGGTTTCGCTCCAATTGGGTGCGCTGGGGTATTGTGGGTATATAAGCCCGTTCTTTACCGTTATCAGGAGGACTGCTATTGTAAATATTCTCCAGCAGTAATTTCACTGGACAGCACTTGTAAATAAAACCTTAATTCTGCACCTTACTTTATTTCTGGTTGTTCTCTGGTGCTTAAACCCTCCTAAGTTAGACTGTCGGATCCCGTGATATCTTAACAGAGTAGCCTAGTAATATTTTGCTGAAACAAAAAACGGCATGTATTTTGTGCGCATACAGTTCAAGCTTACACACTAATGCCAGATAAAAAATGATGAAAGAAAAACCTCAATGTAGCCTATAGATATGAATTGCACAAGAATTCTACATTTGTGGATTTTTATTGCATTGTTTTCTCTTTACCCATCCGCTCTTCTTCCACACACTATTGCATGACCCTAAACCTGCCCACCCTGCGGATATAACCGTAGGGACTGCGGGTTATGAGTCAACCCGCGTATCACTAGTGTGTGTGTGTGCCCAAGGAGGAAGTTGAATCTCATAGTAAACAGATGAGGTCCTCTTTAATCAATGAGAGTCCAGTCTGGCTCCAATAAGAGCGAGTGTGCTTTCATGCAATGAAATAAGAGCATGAGTCATTCACTAACATTAACACTTACAGTGCCTTGCAAAAGTATTCATCCCCTTTGGCATTTTTCCTATTTTGTTGCATTTTTATTTGGATTTCATGTAATGGACATACACAAAATAGTCGAAATTGGTGAAGTTAAATGAAAAAAATAACCCCTTTGCTATGAAGCCCCTAAATAAGATCTGGTGCAACCAATTACCTTCAGAAGTCACATAATTAGTTAAATAAAGTCCACCTGTGTGCAATCTAAGTATCACATGATCTGTCACATGATCTCAGTATATATACACCTGTTCTGAAAGGCCCCAGAGTCTGCAACACCACTAAGCAAGGGGCACCACAACAAACCTGCCAAGAGAGGGTCACCCACCAAAACTCACGGACCAGGCAAGGAGGGCATTAATCAGAGAGGCAACAAAGAGACCAAAGATAACCCTGAAGGAGCTACAAAGCTCCACAGCGGAGATTGAAGTATCTGACCATAGGACCACTTTAAGCCGTACACTCCACAGAGCTGGGCTTTACGGAAGAGTAGACAGAAAAAAGCCATTGCTTAAAGAAAAAAATACGCAAACACGTTTGGTGTTCGCCAAAAGGCATGTGGGAGACTCCCCAAACATATGGAAGAAGGTACTCTGGTCAGATGAGACTAAAATTGAGCTTTTTGGCCATCAAGGAAAACGCTATGTCTGGCGCAAACCCAACACCTCTCATCACCCGAAAACACCATCCCCACAGTGAAGCATGGTGGTGGCAGCATCATGCTGTGGTGATGTTTTTCATCAGCAGGGACTGGGAAACTGGTCAGAATTGAAGGAATGATGTATGGCGCTAAATACAGGGAAATTCTTGAGGGAAACCTGTTTCAGTCTTCCAGAGATTTGAGACTGGGATGGTGGTTCACCTTCCAGCAGGACAATGACCCTAAGCATACAGCTAAAGCAACACTCGAGTGGTTTAAGGGGAAACATTTAAATGTCTTGGAATGGCCTAGTCAAAGCCCAGACCTCAATCCAATTGAGAATCTGTGGTATGACTTAAAGATTGCTGTACACCAGCGGAACCCATCCAACTTGAAGGAGCTGGAGCAGTTTTGCCTTGAAGAATGGGCAAAAATCCCAGTGGCTAGATGTGCCAAGCTTATAGAGACATACCCCAAGAGACTTGCAGCTGTAATTGCTGCAAAAGGTGGATCTACAAAGTTTGACTTTGTTGGGGGGGGGCTCAAGTTTGAGACATACCCCAAGAGACTTGCAGCTGTAATTGCTGCAAAAGGTGGATCTACAAAGTATTGACTTTGTTGGGGGGGGCTCAAGTTTGTTTCACAAAAAAATATATTTTGCATCTTCAAAGTGGTAGGCATGTTGTGTAAATCAAATGATACAAACCCCCCAAAAATCCATTTTAAGTCCAGGTTGTAAGGCAACAAAATAGGAAAAATGCCAAGGGGGGTGAATACTGTCTGTCTCAGCTTAGTAAGAACATAAACAACCACCAAGGAAGATTTCAAGGCCAGACATATTCACTCTGCTTTCATCCTATGTCTCAATCTCATCCTTTCTTGAATTCATAGTTCACAAAAAGCATTTCTGCGGACACTGTTGAGTGCAATGGTTAAAAAAATTATCTGACTTGATGATGCTTGGGAAAGGATTTATTTCGTTTTCAGAGAAGGACTATTTGTTGGTTTGATTTTGCATAGCTCTGCATCCATAGCTTTGCATAGGCAAAGCTTGTGTGTGTGTGTGTGTGTGTGTGTGTGTGTGTGTGTGTGTGTGTGTGTGTGCGGGCAATGAAGGTGAAAGGAAAGGAGTATGTGTGTTTTTGATTTTACTATCCTTGTCAAGACCAGAAGTCATCACAAGGATAGTAAAACAAGGACAATTCTGTGTGGGGGGACATTTTGCTGGTCCCCACAACAAAAAAGGCTATTTTAGGCTCAGGGGTTAGGTTTAGGGTTAGGGTTAGAATTAGGGTTAGGGGTTAGGTTTAGGGTTAGGGTTAGAATTAGGGTTAGGGGTTAGGTTTAGGGTTAGGGTTAGGGTTAGGAGTTAGGGTTAGATTTAATATTTGGGGTTTGGGGTTAAGGTTAGGGTTATGTGTATGTGTGCCAGCTCACCTGCAGAGTACGGCTCCTGTTTCTCGATGAACTCAAACTCGTTCCTCTCGTACCTGGCTCGGATCCACTGCTCCCGCAGCAGCCTGGAGAACAATGAAGCAATGGATGGGTTTCACCTTCTCTCACCTTTCTCTATAGCACAGGTGCCATGCTGTTATGTGAATGGATGATGACCTAACAAGCTGGGAGTTTGGGACACAGGCCACATTTCTACTTATCTCGCTGTGACAGATTCTCCTTTCATCTTCATTGCCCACACACACACACATACATACACACACACACACACACACACACACACACACACACACACACACACACACACACACACACACACACACACACACACACACACACACACACACACACACACACACACACACACACACACACACACACACACACACACACACACACACACACACACACACACACACACACACACTCCTTTACACCTTTAATCCTTTACTCCAGGATAAAGAGATTGATTAGTATGAGTAAACAGATTAATAATAGAAGATCTATTTTTGGTTGTGTGTGTAGAGGCGTGAACATCACCATGACAACAGCCTCTCTCTCCTCGCTCTCTCTCTCTGATAGACCTACATACAGTTTAAAAACATATATTTGAGATGTTCCTATCATTCTTTCATGCCTCTTATAATCATGTCAGTATGGTCAGACAGTATTTAGCAGCTTTTCTGAACCCACAAACATCAGATTAATCAGATTAAAGTAATCCATTCAATTGACACAGAACCAAATCTGCCTCTCAATATTCCCTCTCTCACATGTAATATGCTTATTGGGTCATTATTGGCACCCACAGAGAAGAGTAATGGCACAAACACAAAGACAACACACTGTTTTTCAAGAGGCATAACTCGGTGCTGTCATTGTACTAGTCACACTTCACACTTTTGCTTCATCTCTTTCTCTCTCTGTCTCTCTCTCGCTCGCTCGCTCGCTCTCTCTCTTTTTCTTTCACAGGCAAACGCATGCACATACACACACACTCGCACACACATACACCAACAACCAAACACACAGACACACACACATGCACACACACACACAAACACAAAGGAAGAAGAAGTACTGCAGCGTGTTACATTTCAGTGCTGGTGTGAAACATTAAACGTTTTACAGTAACAGCACTTGACACAGCAGTGATGTCTTTGTATACCACTATCTGTCTACATACTAATCGACCAAACGTTGCTATTACATCATTATAACTCAGTGATGTGGGTGACTTACTTGCAGTCTGTGTGTTTGGGTCTGTAGTAGAATGCTGGAACCTTCTGTTCGTACTTGGCTTTGGCTGCTTCATTACCCATAGCAGCCATTAGCTGAGGACAGATGGAACAATAAAGATTTCTCGGTTTTAATACAAATCAATGAATGCATTGAATGAAACCAATTACGTATATAAACCCTGGATTGCTGATGCTATGTATTGGCCATTGAGAGGCTTTGAAGCCACCGATCGGCCATTTTGGCACTCCCCAGTAGGAGCAGTCTTCCATAAGAATGAATGGAATTCTACAGTATTTCAATTAAATGTTTCAAGGACAAAATTAGATGTATTTAAGTATTTTTTGTTGTAGTGGGGACAGTAATATTAGTAATCTCAAAAAATTATACATTAAGGAAAATGTTTTTATGTATTTTTTTTTAATTTATTTTGCTCACATAGTATAATTTAAAAGTATGCATTAAGGTGTCTGTAATAGAATACATGTGGCAAAAACGAAAGTAGTCATTAATAAATGCATTTCTATAGCTTCCAAAATAATTGGTGGGGGAGTGCCAAGTTGGAGGCACGGTGGCTTCAACACTACGCCCCTCCATCAGTCATATAGCATGTACAGTGAGGGAAAAAAGTATTTGATCCCCTGCTGATTTTGTACGTTTGCCCACTGACAAAGAAATTATCAGTCTATCATTTTAATGGTAGATTTATTTGAACAGTGAGAGACAGAATAACAACAACAAAATTCAGAAAAAAGCATGTAAAAAATGTTAGAAATTGATTTGCATTTTAATGAGGGAAATAAGTATTTGACCCCCTCTCAATCAGAAAGATTTCTGGCTCCCAGGTGTATTTTATACAGGTAACGAGCTGAGATTAGGAGCACACTCTTAAAGGGAGTGCTCCTAATCTCAGTTTGTTACCTGTATAAAAGACACCTGTCCACAGAAGCAATCAATCAATCAGATTCCAAACTCTCCACCATGGCCAAGACCAAAGAGCTCTCCAAGGATGTCAGGGACAAGATTGTAGACCTACACAAGGCTGGAATGGGCTACAAGACCATCGCCAAGCAGCTTGGTGAGAAGGTGACAACAGTTGGTGCGATTATTCGCAAATGGAAGAAACACAAAAGAACTGTCAATCTCCCTCGGCCTGGGGCACCATGCAAGGTCTCACCTCGTGGAGTTGCAATGATCATGAGAACGGTGAGGAATCAGCCCAGAACTACACGGGAGGATGATCTCAAGGCAGCTGGGACCATAGTCACCAAGAAAACAATTGGTAACACACTACAAGGTGAAGAACTGAAATCCTGCAGCGCCCGCAAGGTCCCCCTACTCAAGAAAGCACATATACAGGCCCGTCTGAAGTTTGCCAATGAACATCTGAATGATTCAGAGGAGAACTGGGTGAAAGTGTTGTGGTCAGATGAGACCAAAATCGGGCTCTTTGGCATCAACTCAACTCGCCGTGTTTGGAGGAGGAATGCTGCCTATGACCCCAAGAACACCATCCCCACCGTCAAACATGGAGGTGGAAACATTATGCTTTGGGGGTGTTTTTCTGCTAAGGGGACAGGACAACTTCACCGCATCAAAGGGACGATGGACGGGGCCATGTACCGTCAAATCTTGGGTGAGAACCTCCTTCACTCAGCCAGGGCATTGAAAATGGGTCGTGGATGGGTATTCCAGCATGACAATGACCCAAAACACACGGCCAAGGCAACAAAGGAGTGGCTCAAGAAGAAGCACATTAAGGTCCTGGAGTGGCCTAGCCAGTCTCCAGACCTTAATCCCATAGAAAATCTGTGGAGGGAGCTGAAGGTTCGAGTTGTCAAACGGCAGCCTCGAAACCTTAATGACTTGGAGAAGATCTGCAAAGAGGAGTGGGACAAAATCCCTCCTGAGATGTGTGCAAACCTGGTGGCCAACTGCAAGAAAGGTCTGACCTCTGTGATTGCCAACAAGGGTTTTGCCACCAAGTACTAAGTCATGTTTTGCAGTGGGGTCAAATACTTATTTCCCTCATTGTGACGTCACGAGAGGCTACACAGCTTTCAGCGGGATTGCTCAAGTAGTGCAAGGAGACAAGGTTCAAACAAAACAAGGATTTTATTATAGGTCTTGGGAAATTAACGAAAATATAACAAAATTCTGTTCTCTTGTGGCTCTTTAAGGGTTAACAGTTCAGGGATGTCTCTTCCACATCCAAAATCATAATTCTCACTCGCTCAGATAACTTTTCCCCAGCCTTACTGTAGTCCACGTTGCAGCTAGTGGCCAACCCAGCAAAAAGTCCTTCCAAATGTCTCTCACGTATTTCCACAGGTGCATATATCCAAAGGTGAGTATTTCCCAAAGGTAAGTATCTCCAAATCCTTATATTCCTCATGGAAGTGGACGTGCAGCACTCTTGTCCTCCAGAGAGCCCAGGTTGGAGACTGTGTCTCTTCCCTTCCCAAACCTTCAGCTCATCAGCTCCTCATTTGTTTCAGCTGCGTGGGAAGATTGGCCATAGAGGGGTGGAGTTCCCGACCATACCAGCAGATGGAGCCATAGCTGTCTGGGTTTGCAGCCACCTCAGGGGGATGTAACGTCCCTCCAGGACACAGCCTCTCGTGACATCACACATCCCCCTCCTCGGGACCGACGTCCTCGTCGGGGTAAAGGCAGCGAAGAAGGCATCACGCCGGGAGAGGGCGTCCGCATTGCCGTGGTGCTTGCCAGCCCTGTGGACAACAGAAAAGTTAAACGGTTGCAAGCTCAAAAACCATCTGGTTACTCTACTGTTTGATTCCTTGTTCTTGGCCATCCACTGCAGAGGGGCGTGATCAGATACCACCATGAAACGTCGGCCCAGGAGATAGAACCGAAGGGACTCCAGGGCCCAGACTACAGCCAGACATTCTTTCTCCACCGTTGAATAGTTCTTCTCTCTTGGAAGTAACTTTCTGCTTAGGTAGAGAATGGGATGTTCTTCACCGTCATGTGCCTGGGTGAGGACAGCACCCAGACCCACCTCCGAAGCATCCGCTTGGACAATGAATTCCTTCTTGAAGTCTGGTGCCACCAGGATCGGACTGGAGCAGAGTGCTCGCTTCAGGTTGAGGAAAGCCGCCTCCGCCGCAGGGTTCCACTTCACCATTCGTGAGTGGCGTTTGGTCGTCAGCTCCGTCAACGGTGCAGCTATGGTAGCAAAATCTGCAATAAAGCGTCTATAGTAGCCAGCGAGGCCCAAAAATGACCTTACTTGCTTCTTGGTGATGGGCTGCGGCCAGTCCTGTATGGCCCGCAGTTTGGCTTCCTGTGGTTTGACCAACCCCCCGCCCAATGGTGTACCCCAGGTAGTTTGTCTCACTGAAGGCCAGCTTGCACTTCTTCGGGTTTGCCGTGAGCCCTGCTTCCCTGAGCGAATCCAGCACCGCTTGTACCCGGGGTATGTGGCTGGCCCAATCCGGACTTTGTATAACAACATCATCCAAATAAGCCGCTGCGTGCCTCTTGTGGGGCGCAAGGACTCGATCCATCAGGCGTTGGAACGTGGCAGGTGCCCCGTGGAGACCAAACGGAAGTCGGGTATACTGGTAGAGCCCCTCCCGGGGTGGCAAAGGCTGTCTTCTCCTTAGACGCCGGGGTCAGGGGCACCTGCCAGTAGCCTTTTGTGAGATCAAGAGTGGTTAGGAAACGAGCATGCCCCAAGGAGTCTATTAAATCATCGACACGAGGCATTGGGTATGCATCAAATTCAGACACTTCATTCAACTTTCGATAGTCATTACAAAATCGTACTGAACCGTCTGGCTTGGGAACTAGTACGATGGGACTTGCCCAGGCACTGTGGGACTCTTCGATTACTCCCAACTCCCGCATCTTCCTTACCTCCTTCTGTATAACCACTTTCACGAGCCTCTGGCACGCGGTACGGGCGCTGGTTTACCGTTCGGCCAGGCATGGTGCGGATCTCATGTTGGACCACCTCTGTGTGACCGGGAAGGGAGGAGAAGACATCCTGGTTCTGCTCCACGAGTTCCAGGACCATCTGTCGTTGATGTGGGGACAGATTTGGACCCAGCTGAACCTCTTCTCGCGCCGGTTCCTTGGTCTCTGTGGGGGTAGACAGCTGAACAGCGCCTCTCTGGCGTGCCACTTCTTTAAAAGGTTAACATGATAAATCTGCTCAGTTTTTCTTTTATCTGGTTGCCTCACCTTGTAGTTTACTTCTCCCATGCGTTCAATGACCTCATATGGTCCTTGCCAGGTTGCCAGGAATTTACACTCAACGGTTGGCACCAGGACCAGCACTCTGTCCCCCGGCTTAAACTCCCTGGGTTGAGCAGATCTGTTGTAGGAGGCTTGCTGTTGCCGCTGACTGGCCTCCAGGTGTTCCCGCATCATGGGATAGATGGCCTTCATTCTCTCCCTCATAGCCCCGACATGGTCGATCAGTGTCCGCTGTTGGCATGGCTGCTCCTCCCAGGCCTCCTTGGCGATGTCGAGCAGTCCTCTGGGTCTGTAGGAAAGCAAGAGCTCAAAGGGTGAAAAACCAGTAGAAGACTGAGGTACCTCTCTCACCGCAAATAATATGTAGGGTAACAGCTGATCCCAGTTGCGCCCATCTTCCCCCTACCGCTTTCCGCAGCATGGATTTTAGTGTTTTGTTAAAACGTTCGACTAGGGCCATCTGTCTGGGGGTGGTAGACCGAGGTTCTCAGCTGTTTGATTTTCAGTAAAGCACAGAGTTCTTTCATCACCCTGGACATGAATGGAGTCCCTTGGTCCGTCAATATCTCTTTTGGGATTCCCAGACTAGTTGAGAGACGGAACAGCTCCTTGGCGATTTGTCTGGATGTAGCCTTCCTCAGCGGAATGGCCTCCGGGTACCGGGATGCATAGTCCAGAATGACCAGAATGTATTGATGTCCCCTGGAACTTTTCGGTAAGGGCCCGACTATGTCTAATCCAATCCTCTCAAAAGGAGTTTCGATAATGGGCAAGGGAATGAGCGGGTTTCTATATGTGGGCTTTGGCGCAACCTGCTGACACTCAGGGCAACTACGGCAGTAGTTCTCTATCTCTTTGTGTACTCCTGGCCAAAAGAAACGTTGCATGATTCTTTCCTTAGTCTTCTCTACCCCCAAGTGGGCCCCTAGCGGGTGTGTGTGTGCTAGGTTGAGTACTGTGGCCCGATAGGGCTGTGGCACGAGGAGCTGTTCATGCACTTCATCATTTTTCTTGACTATCTGATATACTAACCCCCGGTTTACTGCGAAATGGGGGTAAGTAGGGTTTGTCTTATCACCTAACACTACACCTTCTAATACCTGCACATTTCTTAAGGCATTTGCAAGAGTAGGATCTTGTAATTGAGCCGTACCATACTGGCCTGTGAGAGGGGAAGCTCTTGGGTGCCTGGGACGTCTTCTTCACTGGAGAACGGAGCACTTTCCTGGGCTGCGTTCTCTTCTCCCGTATCCGGACCAGTCTCGGTGTCGGTCTGGGCACCTGCCATCCCTATCAGAGCCCGGGCGGGAGTGAGTAACTCGGAGGATTGCACCGGAGCCTTCCCAGGATGAGTCTTGCCTCTCCGTTTCCGAGGTACTCGGGTTATCCTCTCCTGAGACTCTCTCCAGAGCGGGTAAAAGGCTGGGCAGTCTCGTCCAATTAGGACAGGAACGGGAGGGAATCAACCACCCCCGCCGTCGTGTGTATGGTTCCCCGTGTGCTGGTCATTGTAAGTTCAGTAATGGGGTATTCTCTGGTGTCCCCATGGACACAGGAAACTGGGAGGACTTTCCCCGGGGTCAGACACGTTGGGCCCACCAAATCCTTACGCACCAGGGTGGCCCGGCTACCAGAATCCAGTAAGGCCTCCACATCATGGTGATTCACAGTTACCGGGCAGGTGGGGGGTCGATCTGGGCCGCCATCTACGACTCCCAAGAGCGAGGCAAAAGCGGTGTGTGGGTGCTGAGCTGGAGGACTCCGCAGTGGGCATAGGTTCATCGGCTGGTTTCCCACACTGCCAGGAGATATGTCCCATCTCCCCACACCGGTAACACTGTCGAGTTTCCCCCCTCCTGGTGTACTCTTCTTGGACCCGTCTGGTTTCTGGCTCCCCCTGGAGCCGGGATAAGTCCTGACGTGGCTGGGTTCGAGACCTTGGGGTCCTTTGGACGGGTTCTTCCCATTTGTGGTGGGGCCGCACTCCTGGGGTCTTTTCGGGAAGCATTCAGCATCTCCGCTGTGGCCTGGTACTTTTCCACAGCTTCCACGGTCAGATCAGCCGTGGTCAAGGCCTGTTGACTGATGAACCGTTTTGCCTCATAAGGCAGGGCGCGTAGGTAACGATCCACCACAACGGCCTCCACCACCGCCGCTGCTGTATTCCTCTGCGGATCCAGCCATTTCCTTGCGATTCGGACAAGTTCATGCATCTGCGCCCGAGGAGGTTGGTCTGGTTGGAAGGTCCAACTGTGAAAGCGCTGGGCCATACCAAACTTTGTGAGTCCATATCTGCTGAGGATCTCAGACTTCAGGGCATCATAGTCAGTAACCTGGTCAGGGCCCAGGTCCCGGACAGCATTCAGCGATTCCCCGGTTAGAAAGGGGGCTAACAGACCAACCCACTGTTGCTTGGGCCAGGCTTCCCTAGTGGCCGTGGCCTCAAATGCATGCAGGTATGCCTCAATGTCATCGGTAGCTCCCATCTTAGATATAAAGTCACTTGCCTTTATTGGGCGGGTATTTTGGACCACCCTCTGTCTCTGCAACTGCAATTCCTCTGCCTTCAGAAGGTTGGCTTTCTTTTGCTCCTCCAAGAGAGCCACGTTTGCTTGCATCTGGGCTTGCTGGCCAGCAACAAGGGCTTTCAATATGTCCTCCATTTCAGTCGGCGGGGAGCCTACGGCCAACTTGGAAAACTGGGTGATCAAACCTTCGGTATCCTCCTCTGACATGCACTATTAACGCTTGAGCGTTCCCGTATTCTCCACCATCTGTGACGTCACGAGAGGCTACACAGCTTTCAGCGGGATTGCTCAAGTAGTGCAAGGAGACAAGGTTCAAACAAAACAAGGATTTTATTATAGGTCTTGGGAAATTAACGAAAATATAACAAAATTCTGTTCTCTTGTGGCTCTTTAAGGGTTAACAGTTCAGGGATGTCTCTTCCACATCCAAAATCATAATTCTCACTCGCTCAGATAACTTTTCCCCAGCCTTACTGTAGTCCACGTTGCAGCTAGTGGCCAACCCAGCAAAAAGTCCTTCCAAATGTCTCTCACGTATTTCCACAGGTGCATATATCCAAAGGTGAGTATTTCCCAAAGGTAAGTATCTCCAAATCCTTATATTCCTCATGGAAGTGGACGTGCAGCACTCTTGTCCTCCAGAGAGCCCAGGTTGGAGACTGTGTCTCTTCCCTTCCCAAACCTTCAGCTCATCAGCTCCTCATTTGTTTCAGCTGCGTGGGAAGATTGGCCATAGAGGGGTGGAGTTCCCGACCATACCAGCAGATGGAGCCATAGCTGTCTGGGTTTGCAGCCACCTCAGGGGGATGTAACGTCCCTCCAGGACACAGCCTCTCGTGACATCACATCATTAAAATGCAAATCAATTTATAATATTTTTAACATGTGTTTTTCTGGATTTTTTTGTTGTTATTCTGTCTCTCACTGTTCAAATAAACCTACCATTAAAATTATAGACTGATCATGTCTTTGTCAGTTGGCAATTGTACAAAATCAGCAGGGGATCAAATACTTTTTTCCCTCACTGTATATACAGAACCAGTCAAAGGTTTGGACACATCTATTCATTCAAGGGTTTTCTACATTGTAGAATAATAGTGAAGACATCAAAACTATGAAATAACACATATGGAATCATGTAGTAACCAAAAAAGTGTTAAACAAATCAAAATATATTAGCCACCCTTTGCCTTGATGACCGCTTTGCACACTCTTGGGGGGGGACTGTGTGAATCAGGCCTTCATGGTCGAATTGCTGCAAAGAAACCACTACTAAAGGACACCAATAATAAGAAGAGACCTGCTTGGGCCAAGAAACACGAGCAATGGGCATTAGACCGGTGGAAATTTGTCCTTTGGTCTGGAGTCCAAATTGGAGATTTTTGGTTCCAACCGCTGTGTCTTTGTGAGACGCGATGTGGATGAACGGATGATCTCCGCATGTGTTTTCCCACCGAAAAGCACGGAGGAGGAGGAGGTGTTATGGTGTGGGTGTGCTTTGCTGGTGACACTGTCTGTGATTTATTTAGAATTCAAGGCACACTTAACCAGCATGGCTACCACAGCATTCTGCAGTGACACGCCATCCCATCTGGTTTGGGCTTAGTGGGACTATCATTTGTTTTTCAACAGGACAATGACCCAACACACCTCCAGGCTGTGTAAGGGCTATTTTACCAAGAAGGAGAGAGATGGAGTGCTGCATCAGATGACCTGGCCTCCACAATCCCCTGACCTCAACCCAATTGAGATGGTTTGGGATGAGTCGGACGGCAGAGTGAAGGAAAAGCAGCCAACAAGTGCTCAGCATACATGGGAACTCCTTCAAGACTGTTGGAAAAGCATTCCAGTTGAAGCTGGTTGAGAGAATGCAAAGAGTGTGAAAAGTTGTCATCAAGGCAAAGGGTGGCTATTTGAAGAATCTCAAATATAAAATACATTTTGATTTGTTTAACACTTTTTTGGTTACTACATGATTCCATATGTGTTATTTCATAGTTTTGATGTCTTCACTATTATTCTACAATGTAAAAAATAGTAAAAATAAAGAAAAACCCTTGAATGAGTAGTTGTGTCCAAACTTTTGACTGGTAGTGTATATACAGCTGTGGAAAAAAATAAGAGACCACTGCAAATATTTCTTAAATCAGCATCTCTACATGTATGACAGCCATTCCATTCCAGTGTCTGTTGAATTCCAACACAGGCACACCTCATTCTACTGAATTAGGTACTGATTAGGTGATCACCTGAACCAAATCTTATTTAACGAGGAAAAGTATAAAAACCACTGCTGTGGTCATCACTATCCTCTTGCAATAGGACCAGCTGGATGGCAGAAACAGTGCTAATAGTACCTCAAAAGTAATATTAATCAAAAAATAACTATTGACCATGCCAAAAGAGTTGAAAAGGAAAGTTTTGAGTGAGGAAAAGAAGGGTTAAATTCTGGCTTTACTGGCAGAGGGATACAGTGAGCGTCAGGTTGCTTCCATCCTTAAAATTTCAAAGACGGCGGTTCATAAGAACAAGGTCAAGCAACAGACATTGGGGACAACAAAGCTACAGACCGGCAGAGGGCGAAAATGACTCTCTACTGACCGGGATGACTGCCAACTAATTCGAATGTCACTCAACAACCGCAGCTGGGGTGAAGTGCACGGCGAGGACGGTTCGAAACAGGCTCCTAGGGGCACGGCTGAAGTCATGCAAAGCTAGAAAGAAGCCCTTCATCAATGAGAAGCAAAGAAGAGCCAGGCTGAGGTTTGCAAAAGACCATAAGGATTGGAGTAAGGTCATCTTCTCTGATGAGTCCAATTTTCAGCTTTGTCCAACACCTGGTTGTCTAATGGTTAGACGGAGACCTGGAGAGGCCTACAAGCCACAGTGTCTCGCACCCACTGTGAAATTTGGTGGAGGATCAGTGATGATCTGGGGGTGCTTCAGCAAGGCTGGGATCGGGCAGATTTGTCTTTGTGAAGGACGCATGAATCAAGCCACGTACAAGGTTGTCCTGGAAGAAAACTTGCTTCCTTTTGCTCTGACATTGTTCCCCAACTCTGAGGATTGGTTTTTCCAGCAGGACAATGCACCATGCCACACAGACAGGTCAATCAAGGTGTGGATGGAGGACCACCAGTTCATGACCCTGTCATGGCCAGCCCAATCTCCAGACCTGAACCCCATTGAAAACTTCTGGAATGTGATCAAGAGGAAGATGGATGGTCACAAGCCATCAAACAAAGCCGAGCTGCTTGAATTTTTGCGCCAGGAGTGGCATAAAGTCACCCAACATCAATGTGAAAGACTGGTGGAGAGCATGCCAAGACGCATGAAAGCTGTGATTGAAAATCAGGGTTATTCCACCAAATATTGATTTCTGAACTCTTCCTAAGTTAAAACATTACTATTGTGTTGTTTAAAAACGAGCATGAACTTATTTTCTTTGCATTATTGTAATTTTCTGCAAATAAATGCTCTAAATGACAATATTTATATTTGGAATTTGGGAGAAATGTTGTCAGTAGTTTATTGAATAAAACAACAAATTTATTTTTACCCAAACACATACCTATAAATAGTAAAACCAGAGAAACTGATAATTTTGCAGTGGTCTCTTACTTTTTTCCAGAGCTGTATATATAAATCATTATTGACAACACCGACAAGGGGCATTTTTTTAAGACTGATACTTAGGGGAAGGAAACTAAGAGTAGTACTAAGTTGCATTCCAAGCATCTTGTTTGCTGTCTTCATGTTTCTCTCAAGGGATTATCAGCAACTCCAATCAACGTGTCTTACTGTAGCTTTACTAGTCTGAGGATCCTCTTTCCCTTCTATCCCCCAGGTGGTGCTATGCCCAGTCAATAACACTCCCTGAAGGCTTTCACTACCCACATCTTATCAGTGTGGTCTCTTGGGGTTAACATTATATTGGATTTAGAAATGATGAACAAGCCCCTGTGGGGATTAGGCTTCCCAGTCTAAAGAAGGCAATGTGTCAGACACTAGTGATGCGCGGGTGGTTGTCTCATAACCCGCAGTCCCGAGGGGTGGGGTTTAAAGTCATGAAATATTGTGTGGATGAAGGGCGGGCGGGCGGGTAAATGGCAGGCGGGTTGAATAAAGAGAAAACAATGCAATACAAATCCATAAATGTATAAATATTGTGCAATTCATATCTATAGGCTACATTGAGTTGTTTTGTTTTTTTCATAATTTTTTAACTGCCATTAGTGCGTAAGCCTAAGCTTTAGGGCCCAATTGGAGCGAAACCATACCAATGCGCACTTAAAGCGGATACATAAATAGACCATCGTTATAGACACTAAAAGGAAATAAAATAGACAGACGTCACCACAATAAACATACACCATAATTGCTACAGTTACTGGTCAACCAATACAATGGATAATTGTCCGAATATGAATTCCAAACGGGACTAACCAACGCAATGACAAATTGCGTGAAATACAGAGCTCTCAAACCAACAGGTATTACAATGAATGAAACTCGTAAAATAAAGCACATTCTTTTATAAACAAATGGAGTAGTCCTTGAGTTTGTGTTACCTGTAATAGCACAGATGAATGGTTTAATGCAACGGCAGTAAAGCAGTTTATAGAAATGAAAAATGTTGTAGGTTACTTGGCGTGCATGGGAATGGAGAACAGTGGTTCGACGTGATGAGAGAGCAGCAGAGAGCTCGCATTGTTATATACTGTTCAATAAGCCTAAATATGCAATTAATGAATTAATTAATGTTGAAGAAAAACGTAATTGTTCAAGAAATTTTCAAGAGAAAAAAGGGAACTGTACAGTGCATTTTCTATATTTGCGGGTTAGGGACGGGTACAGTCCTCAGATTTTCACTTTAACACAAATAGTCAGGTGGTTGCGGACGGGTTATTAGCAATTGCGGGTGGGTGCGGGTGAACAAACAGCTGATCCGCATATCACTATCAGACACACTACTGGAACTTACTGAGGGTCTGTTTTTTGTTCTAACATGAGCAGACTTAATCAGGTTGTGACATGTAATAAATGTACTTGTACCAATGTAATGCAACACAATATAATGTACAGGGTCCCAGTATCTTGCTCTCCTGCTTCCCTTTCTGGCAGGTGTTACTGACCTCGACCTCTGAGGCGTCCCATGTCTCCTGCTGGACAGACTTGACCCTGCTGATGTGGGGGACGCCTCTGTGGAGGAGGGAACAGCCCTGGCACACAAACACACCCAGAGTCACTGACGCCCAGTCTGGCTCTGAGGAGAGAGGGGGGAGGAGGGAGGGGAAGGAGGGGAGGGAGAAGGTGAGGAGGGAGAGAACAGTGGGGATAGAGAGATATGGAGGGAGAGGGGGGAGAGAAGAACCAAAGGGGAGAGATAGCGTCATAAATGCGGCGCAACAGAAGGGATACGAGCTCAAGGTCCAAACTATAAATACTAAAAGTGCTGACAAATACAGTTCTGAAAGGTAATAGGTGCGAAGTAAATGAAGCAAACACAGTATAACTGGATAGAGCTGCGTAGAGAGAGAGGGAGAGAGAGAAAGAGATAGAGAGTGTGTTTGTGTGTGTGTTTGTGTGTGTGTGGACCAAGGACAGCAGAGCTGCAGAATCGTATTTGGGGAAATCATATTTAGGCTTCGCACAGGAAATGAGCTTAGATACTATATTTATTCACTGATCAAAATCCACAGAGAGTATTAGAGCACTGTTCACCAGACCTCCAGGCCATTGCTAGACTCTATCACACACACGCACGCACGTACGCACGCTCCCGCACACACAGTCACACAGCAAATACAAATACAGAGCTATGACAGGCAAACACATGACAGAAAGCACTGTGCTATGGAAGAAATACATTGTATCCGCCACAAACATGAATAGTCCTGCAATTGGCCTTTTTTTGGGACACAGCAAATAACTATTCATGTTTATAAGCATGTGTGTCCTGAAGATATGAGAGATGTTATCTCTCTACTGTACTAACACATGCATTGCACACACACACACTCACCATGCACGCACACACACGCACACACATGCTATAGAGAGAAATTGGCTGACAGAATGACCTTATGCATTGACTATAACGAGAGCATTCATCCAGGAATTGCATTGAGCTTATTGAAAGCTTTTGAACTCTTGACACCGTGAATGTAGCCCAAACAGTTGATACCTCGTATGTGTATACACACATATGCATGCTTTTGTGTGTGTACATAATTTGTGTTTGGACTGAGGGTAAAAACTTTAATATCGTTTTAGCTTGCTTCAGCTCAATGTTTCTACTCAGTCTAATAGGTCCTGAGCCATTGAAACCTCCCATAAAGTGTAGAGGCAGTTTGCACAGCTGGCAGGACCACCGTTTTTGCAGCTAATCTTGCTCTGACACCCAGTTCTAACAAACCACATTCACACACACTGGAAAGCCCCTCCAAACCCAAAGGCACTGCAGTCTTGTGCTCCTCGCACACAAACACACACACTGTTAGAGTGTACAACTCAAGAGAGTCAGATGAGAGCTAAGCGGTAGGGATAGAGTCTATTCTTGCATTTCCATGTACTCTTGGGATGCAGAGAAAGCTCAGATGGAGATACAGCCCCTTTTAAGTGCAGGGGCAAGTACCAAAGAGAGAAACGTGAAATTGGAAGGGGGGAAAAAAAGAAAGAGAGAGAGAGTGAGGTTGGGGGGACATGCTTTGTGTGGACTTTCTCCCCTCTCTCCACTGTATCCTTGAGCTCTGAGTGCCCAGAACATGTAATCAGGGTGTGGCCTCGTGTCCGTAAACAATGACTCCATCTCTATGGAAACAATCCCCATCAGAACTGGCCTCCTTTCTACAGCCTGAGGTGGGGTCACTAGGTGTGTGACTCAAAGAGCGGAGGAAAGCTGGATTCCCCCAGTGTGTGTGTGTGTGTGTGTGTATGTGTGTGTGTGGGTGGGTGGGTGTGGGTGTGTGTGGGTGTGTGTGTGTGGTTGCACATGTTTCTGTGCAAAGCAGAGTCACAGTACAGACAGTAGGGGGAGGGAGGAACACAGGGTGGGGAGTGGGGGGGGTTGTGGACGTGTAGTAAACAAACAAAAAATTGACCAAAAGGGGACATTTTGTTAGTCCCCACAAGGTAAAATGCTATTTATAGGCAGTTTAAGGTTAAGGTTAGAATTAGGTTTAAGGTTAGGAGCTAGGGTTAGGGTTAGGAGCTAAGGTTAGATTTAGATTTAGGGTTAGGGTTAAGGTTAAGTTTCGGGGTTGAGGTTAGGGTTAGGGTTAGGCTTAAGGTTAGGAAAAATAGGATTTTGAATGGGAATGAATTGTGTGTCCCCACAAGGTTAGTTATAAAAGACTGTGTGTGTGTGTGTATGTGTGTGTGTGTGTGTGCGAGTGCGTGTGTGTGTGTCCGCACCCGGGTGTGTGTGTGTGATGGCTTATTCATTCTTATTCTGTGCTCCAATAAATCAGGTAGGTCAGTGACTAGTAAAGCTTAACAGTTTCTCTCTGCCTCAGCATTTAGATGCTGCCCTTCATGGAGGGTACAGACAAATTCCCTTGAGGGAAAAAATCTCAGTAATTCTCTGTGGGCTGTGGCCATTGAAGGGAAGAATCCCGATAAGAGAGTTGAGGTTGTGTGTGGGCCACAGCTTTCCAGCTATACTCCATGCAGCCATAGATAACACTTGCTCCTCTGTAAGCTGATTATGTTATCAGAAATGTTTTAGCTTTCCTAATTACTGATCCTTTCAGGATCCTGCTCATGAATCAGACCCCAAAACAAACATGGCTGCTGTAAGTTTATACTGGATCTACAATACATTCAGAAACACACTGAGGCAGAAGTGGCCCTAACTACATATCTAGAATCCTAATCGTAACTTTAACTACTAGGCTAGGGGATGAAATATCTGTCCTCGCCTTATATCAGTAGGACCACAAAGGGGATTCTGAACATTGGCATAATACTGTATGGCATCATCAATGTGTGGGAGCAAATGGCTATCCCTCAGTGAAATACACTAATTCCTCATTGAACAAAGCACTTGTTTGATCTATGTGGTTGCAAAATATTTCTCTCTCTGATCACACATTGTTACCTGAAAATGAACCCTGTGAGTGAGAAACTGAAATGTTTATCACCACGGCAACACATTAGTCATAAATGAGTGAATGCTACGAGGTGAGACTTACTGTATACACTACCAGTCAATAGTTTGGACACACCCAGTTAATTTGTGGAATTTCTTTCTTTCTTAATGCATTTGAGCCAATCAGCTGTGTTGATAGCCCTATTTGGTAGAATACCAAGTCCATATTATGGCAAGAACAGCTCAAATAAGCAAAGAGAAATGACAGTCCATCATTAGTTTAAGACATGAAGGTCAGTCAATACGGAACATTTCAAGAACTTTGAACGTTTCTTCAAGTGCAGTCGCAAAAACCATCAAGCGCTATGATGAAACTGGCTCTCATGAGGACCGCCACATGAATGGAAGACCCAGAGTTACCTCTGCTGCAGAGGATAAGTTCATTAGAGTTACCAGCCTCAGAAATTGCAGCCCAAATAAATGCTTTTACAGAGTTCAAGTCACAGACACATCTCAACATCAACTGTTCAGAGGGGATTGTGTGAATCAGGCCTTCATGGTCGAATTGCTGCAAAGAAACAACTACTAAAGGACACCAATAAGAAGAAGAGACCTGCATGGGCCAAGAAACACGAGCAATGGACATTAGACCGGTGGAAATTTGTCCACATTTTTGGTTCCAACCACTGTGTCTTTATGAGACGCGGTGTGGGTGAACGGATGATCTCTGCATGTGTATTTCCCACCGAAAAGCATGGAGGAGGAGGTGTTATGGTGTGGGGGTGCTTTGCTGGTGACACTGTCTTGTGATTTATTTAGAATTCAAGGCACACTTAACCAGCATGGCTACCACAGCATTCTGCAGTGATACGCCATCCCATCTGGTTTGGGCTTAGTGGGACTATCATTTGTTTTTCAACAGGACAATGACCCAACACACCTCCAGGCTGTGTAAGGGCTATTTGACCAAGAAGGAGAGTGACGGAGTGCTGCATCAGATGACCTGTCCTCCACAATCCCCTGACCTCAACCCAATTGAGATGGTTTAGGATGAGTCTCAGCATAAGTGGGAACTCCTTCAAGACTGTTGGAAAATCATTCCAGGTGAAGCTGGTTGAGAGAATGTCAAGAGTGTGCAAAGCTGTCATCAAGGCAAAGGGTGGCTATTTGAAGAATCTGAAATATAAAATATATTTTGATTTGTTTAACACTTTTTTGGTTACTATATGATTCCATATGTGTTATTTCATAGTTTTGATGTCTTCACTATTATTCTACAATGTAGAAAATAGTAAAAATAAGGAAAAACCCTGGAATGAGTAGGTGTGTTCAAACATTTGACTCGTACTGTATATACATACAGTGAGGGAAAAAGTATTTGATCCCCTGCTGATTTTGTACGTTTGCCCACTGACAAAGAAATTATCAGTCTATAATTTTAATGGTAGATTTATTTGAAAAGTGAGAGACAGAATAACAACAACAAAATTCAGAAAAAAGCATGTCAAAAATGTTAGAAATTGGGGCTCCATGCAAGATCTCACCTCGTGGAGTTGCAATGATCATGAGAACGGTGAGGAATCAGCCCAGAACTACACGGGAGGATCTTGTCAATGATCTCAAGGCAGCTGGGACCATGGTCACCAAGAAAACAATTGGTAACACACTACGCCGTGAAGGACTGAAATCCTGCAGCGCCTGCAAGGTCCCCCTGCTCAAGAAAGCACATATACAGGCCCGTCAGAAGTTTGCCAATGAACATCTGAATGATTCAGAGGAGAACTGGGTGAAAGTGTTGTGGTCAGATGAGACCAAAATCGAGCTCTTTGGCATCAACTCAACTCGCCGTGTTTGGAGGAGGAGGAATGCTGCCTATGACCCCAAGAACACCATCCACACCGTCAAACATGGAGGTGGAAACATTATGCTTTGGAAACATTATGCTTCACCGCATCAAAGGGACGATGGACGGGGCCACGTACCATCAAATCTTGGTTGAGAACCTCCTTCCCTCAGCCAGGGCATTGAAAATCGGTCGTGGATGGGTATTCCAGCATGACAATGACCCAAAACACACGGCCAAGGCAACAAAGGAGTGGCTCAAGAAGAAGCACACTAAGGTCCTGGAGTGGCCTAGCCAGTCTCCAGACCTTAATCCCATAGAAAATCTGTGGAGGGAGCTGAAGGTTCGAGTTGCCAAACGTCAGCCTCGAAATCTTAATGACTTGGAGAAGATCTGCAAAGAGGAGTGTGACAAAATCCCTCCTGACATGTGTGCAAACCTGGTGGCCAACTACAAGAAACGTCTGACCTCTGTGATTGCCAACAAGGGTTTTGCCACCAAGTACTACGTCATGTTTTGCAGAGGGGTCAAATACTTATTTCCCTCATTAAAATGCAAATCAATTCATAACATTTTTGACATGCGTTTTTATGGATTTTGTTGTTGTTATTCTGTCTCTCACTGTTCAAATAAACCTAGCATTAACATTATAGACTGATCATGTCTTTGTCAGTGGGCAAACATACAAAATCAGCAGGGGATCAAATACTTTTTTCCCTCACTGTAGGCGTTATTTGACATCTGCATCACAAAGTCAAAATGGAGAAATGCAGCACAGACTGCCGGTAGTGAAAGTATGTGTTTATGGTCTCTGTGGTCATTCCTAATGCAACCTATAGACGGGTTGGCATTGCCAACTATAGGTGCCTACTGCCAAGACATCCTGGGTGGGCAGAGCTCCAGCACTGGGCATCAGTCCCATCCTGGAACCTCCCCACTAGCTCACTCTTTTATTACTGTGAGATGAGAAAGGGATGAAAAGGAGAAGGAGAAGAGGGTATGAAGTCCTATAATGCAGAATTGGTGTTGAGGGGCCGGAGAGGCAGGATTCAAATGACCATCCGCAATTTGAAAATGCACCCACAGGAAGTTGTGCATGCAGACAGACAAAGAGTGATTCCTCACGAAACCCAGACAGAACATTTTTCACGAAATGTAATCCATAGAATAGTCCTTTGGAGGAAGGATTGTTGACATATATTTGACATTTGTATCTAAAAGCATAATTGAGAAATAATTGATAAAAGGTGGCATATTTATGATATTTTGGCCTTACCCAGGCCTCCTTTCAGACTGTAAGTGCTACAAAGCAAACATTGGTGCCATATTAAGCTTTACCGCTTGCTCTCTTATGTGAGTATTATTTCGATTTCCCAAACTTGTTTTACATTCATTGATGATTATTGAAAAATATAAACATGAATATTGAAAATATACCATTTCAAATTTGGAAATATACCATTTTATATTTTCAATATATTGTTGAACATAATATACACTTCGGATATACTCTAGGATCTCTGCTACTTTTAGAGTTATGATCCAATACCAAGAGAGTGAACGTGAAAATGGATTCAAAATGTTCTCCCTCTGCGTTGTAGTCGAGCCACTAAACCTTGAGTCCGAGTCACGTCCTAAGTCCCCTGTGCTCGAGTCTGAGTCGAGTCACGAGTCCTTATGGCTTAAGTCTGAGTCGAGTCCGAGTCCAAGTCCGAGACACCAATGGTCAAGTGACAAGTTGAGTCACGAGTCCATCTATTTATTATAGGTCTTATTATGCAATTGTTTCTAGGCCCCACTCCCTCATGAAAAACAAATACGTATTTACTATTCATCACTACCTCACAAGTTCTCCACAGTACATGTTTCACTTCTTACAGTTGACGTCGGAAGTTTACATACACTTAGGTTGGAGTCATTAAAACTTGTTTTTCAATCACTCCACAAATTTCTTGTTAACAAACTATCGTTTTGGCAAGTCGGTTAGGACATCTACTTTGCGCATGACACAAGTAATTTTTCCAACAATTGTTTACAGACAGATTATTTCACTTATAATTCACTTTATCACAATTCCAGTGGGTCAGAAGATTACATACACTAAGTTGACTGTGCCTTTAAACAGCTTGGGAAATTCCAGAAAATTATGTCATTGCTTTAGAAGCTTCTGATAGGCTTATTGACATAATTTGAGTCAATTGGTGGTGTACCTGTGGATGTATTTCAAAGCCTACCTTCAAACTCAGTGCCTCTTTGCTTGACATCATGGGAAAATCAAAGGAAATCAGCCAAGACCTCAGAAGAAAAATAGTCTGGTTCATCCTTGGGAGCAATTTCCAAACGCCTAAAGGTACCATGTTCATCTGTACAAACAATAGTACGCAAGTATAAACACCATGTCACGCTCGTCTAAATAAGCGGACCAAGGCGCAGCGTTGCGAGTGAACATGATGACTTTTAATTAGAAAAGCACGTCAATACAAAAACAAAAGACGAAAGTGAAGTCCAATAGTAACAAAGACTAAACTTGGAACAAAAACCCACAACCCACATGAGAACACAGACAGAATAAATATGGCTCCCAATCAGAGATAACGAGCCGACAGCTGACACTCGTTACCTCCGATTGGGAGTCACACGACACCACAATTAACACACCCAAAACACAACCAACCGAATACACCCTTACAACCAACCCCACAACAAATACCCAACAAAACAAACACACCCTGGTTCATTCACAACGTCCCGGAACCAGAGCGTGACAGTACCCCCCCCTAAAGGTGCGAACCCCGGACGCACCAACATAAAGACTAGGGGAGGGTCTGGGTGGGCGTCTGTCCACGGTGGCGGCTCTGGCCCCGGTCGTGATCCCCACCCCACCACAGTCACAAACTGCTTAATAGGCAGCACCGGACTAAGGGACAGCACCTGACTAAGGGGCAGCACCGGACTAAGTGGCAGCACCGGACTAAGGGGCAGCACCGGGCTAAGGGGCAGCACCTGACTAAGGGGCAGCACCGGACTAAGGGGCAGCACCGGGCTAAGGGACAGTACCTGACTAAGGGGCAGCACCGGACTGAGGGGCAGATCCTGGCTGGCTGGCTCAGGCGGATCCTGGCTGGACGGCTCTGGCGGATCCTGGCTGGCGGAAGGCTCTGGCTGATCCTGTCTGGCAGAAGGCTCTGGCTGATCCTGTCTGGCGGAAGGCTCTGGCTGATCCTGTCTGGCGGAAGGCTCTGGCTGATCCTGTCTGGCGGAAGGCTCTGGCTGATCCTGTCTGGCGGAAGGCTCTGGCTGATCCTGTCTGGCGGAAGGCTCTGGCTGCTCCTGTCTGGCGGAAGGCTCTGGCTGATCCTGTCTGGCGGAAGGCTCTGGCTGCTCCTGTCTGGCGGAGAGCTCTAGCGGCTCCGGTCTGGCGGACGGCTCTGAAGGCTCATGGCAGACGGGCGGCTTTGCAGGCTCAGTACAGACGGGCAGTTCCTGCGGCGCTTGGCAGACGGACAGTTCAGACGGCGTTGGGCAGACGGGCAGTTCAGGCGCCGTTGGGCAGACGGGCAGTTCAGACGGCGTTGGGCAGACGGACAGTTCAGGCCCCGTTGGGCAGACGGCAGACTCTGGCCGTCTGAGGCGCATCGTAGGCCTGGTGCGTGGTGCCGGAACAGGAGGTACCGGGCTGAGGACACGCATCTCAGGGCTAGTGCGGGGAGAAGCAACAGGGCATGCTGGACCCTGGGGACGCACCGTAGGCCTGATGCGTGGTGCCGGAACTGGAGGTACCGGCCTGAGGACACGCATCTCAGGGCTAGTGCGGAAAACAGCAACAGGGCATGCTTGGCCCTGGGGGACGCACCGTAGGCCTGATGCGTGGTGCCGGAACTGGAGGTACCGGGCTGAGGACACGCATCTCAGGGCTAGTGCGGGAAGCAGCAACAGGGCATGCTTGGCCCTGGGGACGCACCGTAGGCCTGATGCGTGGTGCCGGAACTGGAGGTACCGGGCTGAGGACACGCATCGCAGGGCTAGTGCGGGAAGCAGCAACAGGGCATGCTTGGCCCTGGGGACGCACCGTAGGCCTGATGCGTGGTGCCGGAACTGGAGGTACCGGCCTGAGGACACGCATCGCAGGGCTAGTGCGGGAAGCAGCAACAGGACGCACAGGACTCTGGGGACACACAGGAGGCTTGGTGCGTGGTGTAGGCACTGGTGGTACTGGGCTGGAGCGGGGAGGTGGCGCCGGAAATACCGGACCGTGCAGGCGTACTGGCTCCCTTGAGCACTGAGCCTGCCCAACCTTACCTGGTTGTATACTCCCCGTCGCCCGACCAGTACGGGAAGGAGGAATAACCCGCACCGGGCTATGTGGGCGAACCGGGGACACCATGCGTAAGGCAGGTGCCATGTAAGCCGGCCCGAGGAGACGCACTGGTGGCTTGATGCGTAGGACCGGCTTCATGACCTCCGGCTCAATGCTCAACCTAGCCCGGCCGATACGTGGAGCTGGAATGTACCTTACCGGGCTATGCCTGCGTACAGGAGACACCATGCGCTCTACTGCGTAACACGGTGTCTGCCCGTACTCTCGCTCTCCACGGTCAGTCCAGGGAGTAGGCGCAGGTCTCCTACCTGACTTCGCCACACTCCCTTTTAGCCCCCCCCCAAGAAATTTTTGGGTAGTACTCTCGGGCTTCCAGCCTCGCCTCCGTGCTGCCTCCTCATACCACCTCCTCTCTGCTTTAGCTGCCTCCAGCTCTTCACGAGGGCGGTGATATTCCTCCGGTTGTGCCCAAGGACCCTTTCCAGCCCGTATCTCCTCCCATGTCCATGAATCCTTTGGAGGCGTCCATAAATCCTGTGTAGGCAGGTCCTGTTGTCGCTTGTTACGCTGCTTGGTCCTCTTGTGGTGGGTTTTTCTGTCACGATCGCCAATGAAGTATGACCAAAGCGCAGCGTTGGGAGTGAACATGATGATTTTAATCTTGAAACACACGACAAAACAAAACACGATCCGTGAAGTCCTCAGTGACAACTACTGAACAATGAACAAAAACCCACAACCACAAGGTGAACACAGACATTTAAATATGGCTCCCAATCAGAGATAACGAGCCGACAGCTGACACTCGTTACCTCCGATTGGGAGTCACTGACCAAACATAGAACGCGAACACCTAGACACTACCCACAGTACACAACACACGGAAATCTACACACCCTGACTAAACACAAAAAGTCCTAGAACCAGAGTGTGACACACCATGGGACCACGCAGCCGTCATACTGCAAAGGAAGGAGACACATTCTGTCTCCTAGAGATGAACGTACTTTGTGCGAAAAGTGCAAATCAATCCCAGAACAACAGCAAAGGACCTTGTGAAGATGCTGGAGGAAACAAAAGTCTCTATATCCACAGTAAAACCAGTCCTATATCGACATAACCGGAAAGGCCGCTCAGCAAGGAAGAAGCAACTGCACCAAAACCGCCATAAAAAAGCCAGACTACGGTTTGCATCTGCACATGGGGACAAAGATTGTACTTTTTGGAGAAATGTCCTCTGGTCTGATGAAACAAAAATAAGAACTGTTTGGCCATAATGACCATCGTTATGTTTGGAGGAAAAAGGGGAACGCTTGCAAGTCGAAGAACACCATCCCAACCGTGAAGCACGGGGGTGGCAGCATCATGCTGTGGGGGTGCTTTGCTGCTGGAGGGACTGGTGCACTTCACAAAATAGATGGCATCATGAGGAAGGAAAATTATGTGGATATATTGAAGCAACATCTCAAGACATCAGTCAGGAAGTTCAAGCTTGGTCGCAAATGGGTCTTCCAAATGGACAATGACCCCAAGCATACTTCCAAAGTTGTGGCAAAATGGCTTAAGGACAACAAAGTCAAGGTATTGGAGTGGCCATCACAAAGCCCTGACCTCAATCCTATAGAAAATGTGTGGGCAGAACTGAAAAAGTGTGTGTGAGCAAGGAGGCCTACAAACCTGATTCAGTTACACCAGCTCTGTCAGGAGGAATGGGCCAAAATTCACCCAACTTATTGTGGAAGGCTACCCGAAACATTTTACCCAGGTTAAACAATTTAAAGGCAATGCTACCAAATACAAATTGAGTGTATGTAAACTTCTGACCCACTGGGAATGTGATGAAAGAAATAAAAGCTGAAATAAATCATTCTCTCAATTATTATTCTGACATTTCACATTCTTAAAATAAAGTTGTGATCCTAACTGACCTAAGACAGGGAATTTGTACTAGGATTAAATGTCAGGAATTGTGAAAAACTGAGTTTAAATATATTTGGCTAAGGTGTATGTAAACTTCCGACTCCAACTGTATTTACTACATAAATTAATTGTAAGTCAGGGTCTTACTTCCTTTTTTGTAATTTCCCACTGATATTTGTGTAGGTTTTTATTGCAGAGTGAAACCAAATGGGAGCCTTGTCAGAACCTGATTATGGGATGCAGGGGGGAAAGTGGGAGGATAGAGCGAGACAAGAAATGAAAAGACAGCCTACTTTTCTATACTTAAGGGGAGAGAAAGACAAATAGTTAGACTGTTGTTTTACTATTAAACTCAATACTAGTAATTCATTTTTAAACTAGCAGAGATCCCACTCTGGAACTTTGATATGCCCTTAGAGTATGTTATGTTCATCAAAATATAGAAATAGTACATTGTTCATATTCCTGTTTATATTTTTCAAAAATTGATGTAAAAATAATAATATTGAAATCAAAATACTACTCAAATTACAGAGCAAGCGTAACATTTTTGCTTTGCTACAGATGAAACATTACAGAGTCTTAAAGGGTAAGGCCAAAATGCCATAGATATGCCAACTTTGATGAATTATTTCTCAATTATGCTTTTAGATACAAATGTCAAATATACACTGATTGTACAAAACATTAGGAATACCTTCTTAATATTGAGTTGCACCCCCTTTTGCCCTCAGAACAGCGTCATTTCGTTAGGGCATGGACTCTACAAGGTGCCGAAAGCGTTCCACAGGGATGCTGGCCCATGTTGACTCCAATGCTTCCCACAGTTGTGTCAAGTTGGCTGGATGTCCTTGGGTGGTGGACCATTCTTGATACACACAGGAAACTGTTGAGCGTGAAAAACCCAGCAGCGTTGCAGTTCTTGACACACTCAAACCGGTGCGACTGGCACCTACTACCATACCCCATTTAAAGGCACTTCAATATTTTGTCTTGCCCATTCATCCTCTGAATGGCACACATGCACAATCTATGTCTCAATTGTTTCAAGGCGTAACAATCCTTCTTTAACCTCTCTTCCTCCTTCATCTACACTAATTGAAGTGGATTTAACAAGTGGCATCATAGCTTTCACCTGGATTCACGTGGTCAGTCTATGTCATGGAAAGAGCAGGTGTTCCTAATGTTCTGAACACTCAGTGTATGTCAACAATCCTTCCTCCAAAGGACTATTCAATGGAGTACATTTTATGAAAATCCCCAAAATTATGGTATTTTTTTTTCTGGGTTTCGTGAGGAATCACTCCAAACAAGACAGAGAGATACACATTACACACAGCCCAAACACACCCAAACACTAGCACGCACACACACAGAGACACACAGACACACTGAGAAAGACTCTAAATATTGATGAGTCACACAATGACTACTATCCAATACTCCAAACAGAGCAATAACAGGTGACAAACAGGACAGGGATGACTCAACAACACCACGTTTAACCCAGGGGCGTCAGTTGGTTATGTCGGTAGCTAGCTCAAGACCAAACATTTTAAGTAGGCAACATATCGGTGGCTGGCTTTAGGACAATGCGGAGCATCGCTCAGAGAGGATGGGAGGTGGGGGAGCCCTGCTGTTTGGTGACCATTCGAAACCAAAAGCTATTTTATTGCTATTAAAATATAGGTTGTGATAGCTGTATGCCTAATTGATATTTTCATTCATTTGCTCATTAGGCTAATGTCATTTTGCTTTCAGAATGGCGCCTGAGGGGATGGCTGCCGTTTTATGGACTCTTAACCAACCGTGCTATTTTGTGTGTTTTTTCGCATTGTTTGTAACTTATTTTGTACATAATGTTGCTGCTTCCGTCTCTTATAACCGAAAAGAGCTTCTGGACATCAGAACAGCGATTACTCACCTTGTAAGTCGGACGAGAGGGATTTGCTCCAGACACCCGACAGGGCCCTCATCCCCGTCATTCGCAGTAGAAAGAAAATGAGATATCGCGGAAGGAGATCGGGGTGCCTGGTAAGGAGCCGGCGACGAGTGGCTAATCTGCCTTTGCCATCGATACTATTGGCCAACTTACAATCGCTTGATAATAAAGTGGGTGAACTACAAGCACGTATATCCTACCAACAGGATATTAAAAACTGTAATATCTTATGTTTCACAGAGTTATACACTGTATCGGCAGGATAGAACAGCAGCCTCTGGTAAGACAAGGGGTGGCGGTCTATGTATATTTGTAAACAACAGCTGGTGCACGATATCTAAAGAAGTCTCAAGGTTTTGCTCGCCTGAGGTAGAGTATCTCATGATAAGCTGTAGACCACACTATCTACCAAGAGAGTTTTCATCTATATTCTTCGTAGCTGTCTATATACCACCACAAACCGATGCTGGCACTAAGACCGCACTCAATGAACTGTATACGGCTATAAGCAATCAGGAAAACGCTCATCCAGAGGCGGCACTCCAAGTGGCGGGGACTTTAATGCAGGGAAACTTAAATCCGTTTTACCTCATTTCTACCAGCATGTTAAATGTGCAACCAGAGGGAAAAAAACTCTAGAACACCTTTACTCCACACACAGAGACGCGTACAAACACACCCTCGCCCTCCATTTGGCAAATCTGACCATAATTCCATCCTCCTGATTCCTGCATAAAAGCAAAAACTAAAGCAGGAAGCACCAGTGCCTCGGTCAATAAAAAAGTGGTCATATGAAGCAGATGCTAAGCTACAGGACTGTTTTGCTAGCACAGACTGGAATATGTTCCGGGCCTCTTCCGATTGCATCGAGGAGTACACCACATCAGTCACTGGCTTCATCAATAAGTGCATCCATGACGTTGTCCCCACAGTGACTGTACGTACATACCCCTACCAGAAGCCATAGATTACAGGCAACATCCGTAATGAGCTAAATGGTAGAGCTGTCGCTTTCAAGGAGCGGGACTCTAACCCGGAAGCTTAGTAGAAATCCCGCTATGCCCTCTGACGAACCATCAAACAGGCAAAGCGTCAATACAGGACTAAGATCGAATCACACTACACCGGCTCCAACGCTCGTCGGATGTGGCAGGGCTTGCAAACTATTACAGACTACAAAGGGAAGCACAGCCGCGAGCTGCCCAGTGACACGAGCCTACCAGATGAGCTAAATTACTTCTATGCTCATTTCGAGGCAAGTAACACTGAAACATACATGAGAGCATCAGCTGTTCCGGACGACTGTGTGATCACACTCTCCGTAGCCGATGCAAGTAAGACCTTTAAACAGGTCAACATTCACAAGGCCGCAGGGCCAGATGGATTACCAGAATGTGTACTCCGAGCATGCACTGACCAACTGGCAAGTCTCTTCCCTGACATTTTCAACCTCTCCCTGTCTGAGTCTGTAATACCAACATGTTTCAAGCAGACCACCATAGTCCCTGTGCCCAAGAACACTAAGGTAACCTGCCTAAATGACTACCGACCCGTAGCACTTACGTCTGTAGCAATGAAGTGCTTTGAAAGGCTGGTCATGGCTTACATCAACACCATTATCCCAGAAACACTAGACCCACTCCAATTTGCATACCGCCCAAACAGATCCACAGATGATGCAATCTCTATTGCACTCCACACTGCCCTTTCCCACCTGGACAAGAGGAACACCTACGTGAGAATGCTATTCATTGACTACAGCTCAGCATTCAACACCATAGTGCCCTCAAAGCTCAAAGACTAGCTAGTTACTGTCTATTTGAACAGTTTTTGTCAAACTACTTTGTTCCCCCTGACGGTTTATTGATGCTTTTGTGGCAAAGTTGGCAAGACGAATGCCCCTCCTAATTTTACTGCAAATAGGCTATGTTGTTTGTATACAATTTGGCTGATTAAGAGACTTGTGCATATTTACATTAGTGTTTCATTAGCTAGTTAGCTAAGTTACTGACTGACTAAGCTAATTCTTATTCCTGTTTTTGTTCTTTTTGCATTTCAGGTGGAGTGGCATTGCTGACAGGCTAGCATTCTGACAGGCCAGGGCCCATATTTTTTGCCTTCACACTGAGTACAATTACATTGACAAGGGGGAGGTTATCCTAGATCACTATCCCTACGCTGAGACGCTTTGTAAATATGGGCCTTGGAAGAAATCTGTTGCCCAACACCTTGCACAGCAGTCCTTTCACCACAGGCAACACTGTTCTAGGGGTACTGCAGGATTTTGTTTCAACTAGGCACCACACCAGGGGTGCGTTCAGTTCGCTTGAATGTTTTCTACGTTGCGGAACGGTTTGTACTGAAAACCACGTTTTCCCAAAACATTATTATTTATTATTATTCTTGATCAGACTTTGAGATACATTTGCTCCTTGCGGTGGGTGTGCCAGGTGTGGCTTGAATAAATTAGTGAAGTATTGAAAGGGCAGTGGTGCTTTTTGAACCCAGAACCCAACCCATCCCCATTTTTCAACTTTTCGTTCAGAACCGCACCGTTTTCGTTCAATTAAACGTTCTATTACATTTTAATGTACTAAACGCAGCTCTCACCAACTAAGCTACCGTATTTTCCGCACTATAAGGCGCACCGGAGTATAAGCCGCAGCAGCTAAATTGAATGATATTGAATGATGCGTACATATATAAGCCGCACTGGACTATAAGCCGCAGGTGTTTTAATGTTTAATTACCATATGTAAGGGTTCGTGCACAGAGGGGATTGTCGGGAAAGAGACAAACTGTCTCGCTCTCGTAATGTCTGTCTGTCTTGCTCTCGTTCTGTCTCTCGTTCTGTCTCTCGTACCACTCTCGGTTCCACTTTTACTTTTGCGCGCTACCTGTCTCACTCTTTTCCGGCCTCCAGCTTTTCCTGCTGGAGCCCGCCGCTTAAAGGTGGGGGGCGCGGACCGGTCATAGAGCCCATAGAGTTAAAATTGGTGGACTGTAACCTGTAAAATCCATAGATTTAGGAGGTCTTCTAGTGGCCGTTAGCTGTAAAAATCCATAGATTAGCCGCACCGTTATATAAGCCGCAGGGTCGAAAAAAATGGAAAAAAGGCGCAGCGTATAGTCCGAAAATTACGGTAATTGATCAATTCAATGACTGCCTAAATTCAACACACCTGGTCTTCCAGGTCGGTTAAATCAAAAACATGCCCTAGAGGTATTAGTCAATATTTAATATTGTATATGAATTTCCATATATGAATGACACTAACAAAAGGGTTGAATTGTTCAGCAACACGGGCAGTAAATGCAAACATGGCTTTGGTATTTGGTCTTTTATTAGGATCCCCATTAGCTGTTTCAAAAGCAGAAGTTAATCTTCCTGGGGTCCACACAAAACATGAAACATGACATAATACAGAACATTTATAGACAAATGTTCTCTATTATTTTTTAAAGGCACAAGTAGCCTACATATCAATACATACACACAAACTATCTAGGTCAAATAGGGGAGAGGCATTGTGCCGTGAGGTGTTGTTTTATCGTTTTTTTTAAACCAGGTTTGCTGTTGATTTGGAACAGAGTTCCATGCAATAATTGCTATGTATGCTTTCTTGAATTTGTTCTGGATTTGGGGACTGTGAAAAGACCCCTGGTGGCATGTCTGGTGGGGTAAGTGTGTGTCAGAGCTGTGTGTAAGTTGACTATGCAAACAATGTGGGATTTAACACATTGTTTCTTATAAAAAGAAGAAGTCATGCAGTCAGTCTCTCCTCAACTCTTAGCCAAGAGAGACTGGCATGCATAGTATTTATATCAGCCCTCTGATTACAATGAAGAGCAAGACGTGCCACTCTATTCTGGGCCAGCTGCAGCTTAACTAGGTCTTTCCTTGCAGCATTCGACCACATGACTGGACAATAATCAAGATAAGATCAAACTAGAGCCTGCAGACCTTGCTTTTTGGAGTGTGATGTAAAAAAAGCAGAGCATCTCTTTATTACGGACCTTTCCCCATCTTTATAACCATTTAATCTATATGTTTTGACCATGACAGTTTACAATCTAAGGTAACACCAAGTAATTTAGTCTCCTTAACTTGTTCAACAGCCACACCATTCATTACCAGATTCAGCTGAGGTTGAAAGAGATGGGGCAAAAGGAGTGGCTAATAAGTCTTACGGCTGCATATCGGACTGGCTGACTTACTGCAAATTGAGAAATTATGTGACTAAACTCAACAAAAAGAAGAAGAAACTGTATTATGAAGCCAAGATCAATATAAAGAATGATGGAAAAAAACTTTGGAGTACTTTAAATGAAATTATGGGCAGAAAGCCAAATTCAACTCCATCTTTCATCAAATTTGTATTTTATTTAACTAGGCAAGTTAAGAACAAATTCTTATTTACAATGTCGGCCTACCCCGGACGACGCTGGGCCAATTGTGCGCCGCCCTATGGGACTCCCAATCACGGCCGGATTGTGATACAGCCTGGAATCGAACTAGGGTCTGTAGTGACGAAGATGCAGTGCCTTAGACCGCTGCGCCACTCGGGAATCAGATGGCTTATTCTTCACAAAACCATTTGATTATGCCAATTATTTTAATGATTACTTCATTGGCAAAGTGGGCAAACTTAGGCAGGAAATGCCAACAATGAACAGTGAGCCATCATATTCATGCATAAAAAAACAAATAATGAAAGAAAAGCATTGCAATTTTGAATTTTGTAAAGTTGGTGTCGGCGAGGTGGAAAAATTATTGTTATTGATCAATAATGACAAACCTCCTGGCATTGACAACTTAGATGGAAAGCTACTGAGGATGGTAGCTGCCTCTATAGCCACTCCTATCTGTCATATCTTTAATCTGAGCCTAGAGGAAAGTCTTTGTCCTCAGGCCTGGAGGGAAGCCAACATAATTCCGCTATCCAAGAATGGTAAAGCGGCCTTTACTGGTTCTAACAGTAGACCTATAAGCTTGCTGCCAGCTCTTAGCAAACTGTTGGAAAAAATGGTGTTTGACCAAATACAATGCTATTTCTCTGTAAAAAAAAATTAACAACAGACTTTCAACATGATTATAGGGAAGGGCACTCAACATGTACTGCACTGACACAAATGACTGATCATTGGTTGAAAGAAATTGATAATAAGAAGATTGTGGGAGCTGTACAGTTAGATTTCAGTGCAGCCTTTGATATTATTGACCATAGCCTGTTGTTGACAAAACATATGTGTTTTGGCTTTTCAACCTCTGCCATATCGTGGATTCAGAGCTATCTATCTAATAGAACTCAAAGGTTTTTCTTTAATGGAAGCTTCTCTAATGTCAAACATGTAAAGTGCGGTGTACCGCAGGGCAGCTCTCTAGGCCCTCTACTCTTTTCTATTTTTACCAATGATCTGCCACTGGCATTAAACAAAGCGTGTGTGTCCATGTATGCTGATGATTCAAACATATACGCATCAGCAACCACAGCTAATGAAGTCACTGAAACCCTTAACAAAGTGTTGCAGTCTGTAATAAACTGATCCTGAACATCTCTAAAATGAAGAGCATTGTATTTGGTACAAATCATTCCCTACATTCTAGACCTCAGCTGAATCTGATAATAAATGGTGTGGCTGTTGAACAAGTTGAGGAGACTAAATTACTTGGCGTTACCTTAGATTGTAAACCATCATAGTCAAAACATATAGATTAAATGGTTGTAAAGATGGGGAAAGGTCCGTAATTGATATTACGTCTTTTATACAGGGTTAGTTCATGTTTGAAATATTGTGAGCTGCATAAGGATTTGGAGGATGAGGACATTCCATGTATTTATTTCTGTCACTGGTGGGTGCCAGAAGGTATGCGGCCCAAGATAGCTGGGGGGCCACTGGTGCTAATCTTAGAAGGAGTACGTGATGGAATATCCTGACTAGGGTGCAACACGATACCATATAGGGTGATCCTATTCTGGTGAGGAGTGACACTCAATAATGGTTGGCAACTGTTGGATAGAATTAGCTTGCAAACAAGTATATAAGCTAAGAGATTTCCTTTGTTCAGTGAGTTCAGATAGCAAACGGCCCATGAGTGGCGAATTGCTATGTGAACCCGGTACCGCCATATTAAATACTTTGAGTCAACTCTCCATGTACAGTGAGGGAAAAAAGTATTTGATCCCCTGCTGATTTTGTACGTTTGCCCACTGACAAAGAAATGATCAGTCTATAATTTTAATGTTTATATCAAAAATGATATAAATTTATTTGCATTTTAATGAGGGAAATAAGTATTTGACCCCCTCTCAATCAGAAAGATTTCTGGCTCCCAGGTGTCTTTTATACAGGTAACGAGCTGAGATTAGGAGCACACTCTTAAAGGGAGTGCTCCTAATCTCAGCTTGTTACCTGTATAAAAGACACCTGTCCACAGAAGCAATCAATCAATCAGATTCCAAACTCTCCACCATGGCCAAGACCAAAGAGCTCTCCAAGGATGTCAGGGACAAGATTGTAGACCTACACAAGGCTGGAATGGGCTACAAGACCATCGCCAAGCAGCTTTGTGAGAAGGTGACAACATTTGGTGCGATTATTCGCAAATGGAAGAAACACAAAAGAACTGTCAATCTCCCTCGACCTGGGGCTCCATGCAAGATCTCACCTTGTGGAGTTGCAATGATCATGAGAACAGTGAGGAATCAGTCCAGAACTACACGGGAGGATCTTGTCAATGATCTCAAGGCAGCTGGAACCATAGTCACCAAGAAAACAATTGGTAACACACTACAAGGTGAAGGACTGAAATCCTGCAGCGCCCGCAAGGTCCCCCTGCTCAAGAAAGCACATATACAGGGCCGTCTGAAGTTTGCCAATGAACATCTGAATGATTCAGGGGAGAACTGGGTGAAAGTGTTGTGGTCAGATGAGACCAAAATGGAGCTCTTTGGCATCAACTCAACTCGGCGTGTTTGGAGGAGGAGGAATGCTGCCTATGACCCCAAGAACACCATCCCCACCGTCAAACATGGAGGTGGAAACATTATGCTTTGAGGGTGTTTTTCTGCTAAGGGGACAGGACAACTTCACCGCATCAAAGGGACGATGGACGGGGCCACGTACCATCAAATCTTGGGTGAGAACCTCCTTCCTTCAGCCAGGGCATTGAAAATGGGTCGTGGACTGGCCAAGGCAACAAAGGAGTGGCTCAAGAAGAAGCACATTAAGGTCCTGGAGTGGCCCAGCCAGTCTCCAGACCTTATCCCCATACAAAATCTATGGAGGGAGCTGAAGGTTCGAGTTGCCAAACGTCAGCCTCGAAACCTTAATGACTTGGAGAAGATCTGCAAAGAGGAGTGGAACAAAATCCCTCCTGAGATGTGTGCAAACCTGGTGGCCAACTACAAGAAACGTCTGACCTCTGTGATTGCCAACAAGGGTTTTGCCACCATGTACTAAATCATGTTTTGCAGAGGGGTCAAATACTTATTTCCCTCATTAAAATGCAAATCAATTCATAACATGTTTGACATGCGTTTTTCTGTATTTTGTTGTTGTTATTCTGTCTCACTGTTCAAATAAACCTACCATTAAAATTATAGACTGATCATTTCTTTGTCAGTGGGCAAACGTACAAAATCAGCAGGGGATCAAATACTTTTTTCCCTCACTGTAAGTGTTTAAGTATCTTCTTGCATACTGAATGACTTGATGCCAGAGAAACTCCTCATAACAGTAATAAAGAGATGCTCTGCTTTTTTACACCACAATCCAAAAAGAAAGTTCTGCAGGCTCTAGTTTTGTCTAATCTTGATTATTGTCCAGTCATGTGGTCCAGTGCTGCAAGGAGAGACCTAGTTAAGCTGCAGTTGGTCCAAAACAGAGCGGCACGTCTTGCTCTTCATTGTAATGAGAGGGCTGATATAAATACTATACATGCCAGTCTCTCTTGGCTAAGAGTTGAAGAGAGACCGACTGCATCACTTCTTTTTATAAGAAACATTAATATGTTGAAAATCCCAGATTGTTTGCATAGTCAACTTACACACAGCTCTGACACACACACACACACTTACCCCACCAGACATGCCACCAGGGGTCTTTTCATAGTCCCCAAATCCAGAACAAATTCAAGAAAGCGTACAGTATTATATAGAGCCATTATTGCATAGAACTCCGTTCCATCTCATATTGCTCTAATAAACAGCAAACCTGGTTTCAAAAAACAGATAAAGCAACACCTCACGGCACAATGCCTCTCCCCTATTTGACCTAGATAGTCTGTGTGTATGTATTGATATGTAAGCTACGTGTGCCTTTAAAAAAATGTTGATGTAGTTCTGTTCTTGTCTATTAATTTTCTGTATTATTTCATGTTTTGTGTGGACCCCAGGAAGATTTACTGCTGATTTTGCAACAGCTAATAGGGATCCTAATAAAATACCAAATACCAAAACATTGACGGGGCTGTACTGGAGCGGGTCGAGAGTTTCAAGTTCCTTGGTGTCCACATCACCAACAAACTATCATGGTCCAAACACACCAAGACAGTCGTGAAGAGTGCACGACAACACCTTTTCCCCCTCAGGAGACTGAAAATATTTGACATGGGTCCCCAGATCCTCAAAAAGTCCTACAGCTGCACCATCGAGAGCATCCTGACCGGTTGCATCACCGCTTGGTATGGCAACTGCTCGGCATCTGACCGTAAGGCGCTACAGACGGTAGTGCGTACGGCCCAGTACATCATTGGGGCCAAGCTTTCCTGCCATTCAGGACGTATATACTAGGCAGTGTCAGAGGAAAGCCCAAAATATTGTCAAAGACTCCAGTCACCCAAGTCATAGACTGTTCTCTCTGCTACCACATGGCAAGCGGTACCGGAGCGCCAACTCTAGGACCAAAAGGCTCCTTACTAGCTTCTACCCCCAAGCCATAAGACTGCTGAACAATTAATCAAATGGCCACCCGGACTATTTACATTGACCCCCCCAACCCCCCCCCCCTCCATTTGTTTTTACACTGCTGCTACCCACTGTCTATTATCTATGCATAGTCACGTCACCCCTACCTACATGTACAAATTACCTCGACTAACCTGTACCCCCGCACATTGACTCGGTACCGGTACCCCTTGTATATAGCCTCGTTATTGTTATTTTATTGTGGTAGTTTTTATTATTTTTTACTTTACTTTATTTGGTAAATATTTTCTTAACTCTTTCTTGAACTGCATTGTTGGTCAAGGGCTTGTAAGTAAGCATTTCATGGTAAGGTCTACACCTGTTGTATTCGGCGCATGTGACAAATAAAGTTTGAATTTATCTTTTGATTAAGCCTCCTCCATGTATTTCTCACTAGGTCAGGGTTTTTCAGCTTCCATATATCCACTAGTTCTAATGTATCCATGATATTCGTGATCTCCTTAAGCGCTTCAAGGTGATAGTTTATAGTGTGATTTCCTTTACGATCCATTGAGGTACTTAAAACCGTATTATAATCTCCCACCATAATAATAGATTAATTCCTTGCTTGTGAGCTCAATAGACTATTATATATATTTTCGAAGAAGTGTGGATCATCGTTATTTGGCCCATATAGATTAATTAGCCAGATCTGTTTTTGGTCCAATAGCATATTTAAAAGAATCAATCTTCCTTAAGGATCTGTTTGCACAGTTTGCACAGTGGATCAACATTTGCATTAATTAGTATAAATCACCCCTTTTGACTTTCTTTGCCCATGACAAAAATATATTTCTCCCTCCCAGTCCTTTTCCCACCCAACCTCATCTATATTTGTGGAGTGAGTTTCCTGTAAAAATAGATATTATATTCTTTCTCTTTTAGCCAGTTAAAAATGATCTGCTAAGACATTACAATAACTGGCTATACTTATTTCCTCACTTACCATAATGATACCCAAGTTTCAATTATACTTACCACAACCAATGTTTGTAAACTTACCATTAAAAAGCACCATGATGATTAAGTGTCCATATAGCTGTACCATAATATTTGCACTGTTAAGCATACTGTAGCTGCAACTTTGTAAACCTCCAATTGTCCTAATATTCCACCTACTAAAACCTCCCCTCATACAGTGGCTTGCAAAAGTATTCACCACCCTTGGCATTTTTCCTATTTTTTTTACCTTACAACCTGGAATTAAAATGGATTTTTTGGGGGTTTGTATTATTTGATTTACACAACATGCCTACCACCTTGAAGATACAAAATATTTTTTATTGCGAAACAAACAAGAAATAAGACAAAAGAACAGAAAACTTGAGCGTGCATAACTACTACAACTTTGTCCCTGACCTGTTTGGAGAGCTCTTTGGTCTTCATGGTGCCGCTTGCTTGGTGGTGCCCCTTGCTTAGTGGTGTTGCAGACTCTGGGGCCTTTCAGAACAGGTGTATATATACTGAGATCATGTGACAGATCATGTGACACTTAAATAAAGTCCACCAAAATAGGAAAAACGCCAAGGGGGATGAATACTTTTGCAAGGCATTGTATCTAGGACTATTGTCACTAAGACCATCGGACCATCTTCCTGACTCATGACGCATCTTTGCGTCCTAAGGCAAACCCTTGGCCGCAAATTGGCGTAGGCCAGAGGGAAATATGGGCAGTCCCATGATATAACATAATTCAATACTGCCACCCTTCACTAACACATTCAAAGCCCTGTAGGTCTACTGCATATCTATGAGGGTGCTTTTTAAGAGAACTAACCAAATAACATGGAAAATAAATAATAATAACAATAATAGATCATATTAATAGAAATAATAACAGCACAATCTTATAAATGCATGCTCATATTTAGAAAGTCCTAGCAAGGCTATAAGCATGCCAGCCCAGCCTGCTCAGTTCATTGGATCCAATTGTTCAAAACATTTTGAAAAAATGAAGAGAAAACAACCTATATATATCGCAAGACCAGTTCTTTATGTCCATGGCATGCAAGACATATTTCATGTAGTCCTCATTATATCCTGTTCTATTCCGACAAAAAAGGAAGGAAAAAGGAACATAGAATCTAACGGCCGCTAATAACTGCCCGTGAAAATTGCCTAATAGTTATTTCCTCATCTCGCGCACAGCTTCAGGATAGTCCTCGTTGAGGAAGATATACGTTCCTCTCAAGTTCTTGGCTCTTTCCAGAACAGCTACCTTGTCCTTGAACCTCAGGAACTTGACCACTATCGGCCTGGGCCTGTCACCTGGGCCGGTGGTGGGTTTTCTATTCCTGTGGGTGCGCTCCACCTCAATCTTCCTGAGGCCCATCTTCAATTTCTCTGAGATAATTTCCCTCATTTTGTCCTCAGACTCCGTCCAGGTCTCATGTGGAGATTCTGCAATTCCATCCACAACCATGTTGTTCCGCCTTGATTGTCCCTCGAGATTTATCCGTCATTGTTATCATGGATTCACACACAGAACTGATGTCCTCTCTCAATGACTTACAAATTGCTGTCATCTTGTCGTTCTCCTGTTTCAATTCATCGAGCTGACCCTGGGAGAACTGAAAACGGTTCTTCAGGTCCTGGACCTCTCTGTTCAGGTCGTCCATTCTTTTATTAGTTGAATTCTACAGTATTTGGACAAAACACTTGAAGCTATTTTCTTGTTGTTGTAACAACTGCTTGTAGAACTCTTTTTGTTTGTTTAAAAGATCCTTCACGTGTGATAGAGAGAAACTACACTAACGGTCAAAAGTTTTAGAACACCTACTCATTCAAGGGTTTTTCTTTATTTTGATTATTTTCTACATTGTATAATAATAGTGAAGACATCAAAACTATGAAATAACACATATGGAATCATGTAGTAACCAAAAATGTTTTTAACAAATGAAAATATATTTCATATATGAGATTCTTCAAATATCTAGCCTTTGCCTTGATGACAGCTTTGCACACTCTTGGCATTCTCTCAACCAGCTTCACCTGGAATGCTTTTCCAACGGTCTTGAAGGAGTTCCCACATATGCTGAGCACTTGTTGGCTGCTTTTCCTTCACTCTGCGGTCCGACTCATCCCAAACCATCTCAATTTGTTTGAGGTCGGGGGATTGTGGAGGCCAGGTCATCTGATGCAGCACTCCATCACTCTCCTTCTTGGTAAAATAGCCCTTACACAGCCTGGAGGTGTGCTGGGTCATTGTCCTGTTGAAAAACAAATGATGGTCCCACTAAGCCCAAACCAGATGGGATGGCGTATCGCTGCAGAATGCTGTGGTAGCCGTGCTGGTTAAGTGTGCCTTGAATTCTAAATAAATCACTGACAGGGTCACCAGCAAAGCACCCCCACACCATAATACCTCTTCCTCCATGCTTTACAGTGGAAATACACATGCGGAGATCATCCGTTCACCCACACCGCGTCTCACAAAGAGACGGCGGTTGGAACCAAAAATCTCCAATTTGGACTCATCAGACCAAAGGACAAATTTCCACCGGTCTAATGTCCATTGATCGTGTTTCTTGCCCTAAGCAAGTCTCTTCTTCTTATTGGTGTCCTTTAGTAGTGGTTTCTTTGCAGCAATTCGACCATGAAGGCCTGATTCACAGTCTCTGAACAGTTGATGTTGAGATGTGTCTGTTACTTGAACTCTTTGAAGCATATATTTGGGCTGCAATTTCTGAGGCTGGTAACTCAAATGAACTTATCCTCTGCAGCAGAGGTAACTGTGGGTCTTCCATTTCTGTGGCGGTCCTCATAGTTTCATCATAGCGTTTGATGTTTTTTGCGACTGCACTTGAAGAAACTTTCAAAGATCTTGACATTTTCCGTATTGACTGACCTTCATGTCTTAAAGTAATGATGGACTGTCATTTCTCTTTGCTTATTTGAGCTGTTCTTGCCATAATATGGACTTGGTATTTTACCAAATACGGCTATCTTCTGTATTCCCCCCCTACCTTGTCACAACAAAACTGATTGGCTCAAACGCATTAAGAAGGAAAGAAATTCCACAAATTGACTTTTAAGAAGGCACACCTCTTAATTGAAATGCATTCCCAGGTGACTACCTCATGAAGCTGGTTGAGAGAATACCAAGAGTGTGCAAAGCTGTCATCAAGGCATAGGGTGGCTATTTGAAGAATCTCAAATATAAAATATATTAACACTTTTTTGGTTACTACATGATTCCATATGTGTTATTTCAAAGTTTTGATATCATCACTATTATTCTACAATGTAGAAAATAGTCCAAATAAAGAAAAACCCTTGAATGAGTAGGTGTTATAAAACTTTTGACTGGTAGTGTACTGTCCTCAACGGTACTCCCGCCGGCTTTGGTCTTTGTCATGGTAGCTAGCAACGTAGGTTACGCTGTTACTCCTTGCAGTTCCAGACAGGGCAGGTCACAGGGAAGATTGAAAACAACAAACAGCAAGGATCTAGACAGCCACAATCCCGGGACAATCCGCGGTCCCAGCCACAATGGCTAACTTCGTCACGGGCTGCGTTCAAGCCCTCAAGAAAACCCTGCTAGCTTGATAGGCAGCTAGCTAGCAGCTAGGCTAGCTGAATAGCTCCTCAGACCGGGCCTTGGTCGGCAGGATCACTGGACAGAGACTAGCAGTCCCAGCAACTGATGCCAACTGCGTCGTAGGCTCCAAACTAAAAGGTTAGCTAGCTACTGACAAACTTTCCAATACACTTTCAAAACAACAAACCGAGCTCTCCCTCGTTCCGCGTTCATTGTAAAAGTATTGCTTCCGTCCCTCTCCTCGCCCCTACCTGGGCTTGAACCAGGGACCCTCTGCACACATCGACAACAGTCACCCTCGAAGCACCGTTACCTGTCGCTCCACAAAAGCCGCGGCCCTTGCAGAGCAAGGGAAACAACTACTTCAAGGTCTCAGAGCGAGTGACGTCACCGAGTGAAACGCTACTAGTGCGCACCGCTAACTAGCTAGCCATTTCACACCGGTTACATCAACAGGAAGTGACGTACGTGTGCCAGTGAATACTCTCTGGAGGGTTAAACAACAGGTCTGGGACCAGGCTAGAGACAGCGATGGTGATGAGAATAAATGCATTATGTACCTTTCCCTATCAGGCCACTGCATGCTGTGACATGGGCCTGGATGGTGACCAAAAGCCTTACCTGGGAGTACAGCAACAGTCTCTCTCTCTGTCTCACAGCCATTCTGTCAACATCTATTGTATTCTATTGTATTGTATCTATTCAATCTTGTCTGGGATATACAGTATATTTTAGTTGAAACACCTGTGTGATGTCTGATATACATGAATAAAAATGTTTTCACCCTGGACATGAGCCATGCATTCACTTTAGACCTTTTGAATCATATGCTCCAAGTGTTGTCTTTATGTTTAAGTTTCCACTGAAATTTGTAAAAGTTAACGACAAAAATGCTATGAAAAAGTTATTGTTTTGTAATGTAACAAAATGAATGAGTTTATACAAAACTTTATTGCATTTGGTCATCCCCAAAATGTGGCCTTTGAAAGCCTTGATAGTTGTATCCTTCCTCAGGGAACTGTCTGCATATAGCTGACAACAGGGTGGCAGGTTTTTTGATGTGCTGCTCTAGAGTTCCATAGCCCAGCAGACTCACCTGGGGATAGGGGGATGGACACATGTTAGTTTTGATAAAAGTCTGGGAGACTTTTATAGGGAGGCGAGAGCATGAGTTTTGACGTGAGTACAGTAAATCCAATCCAACTAGTGGCTCAGGATAATATGCTATGTCATCACACAGGCAGACTGCCACAGTGAAGGAGGTTTCCATAGTGCGTCACGTATACTATTATGAGTGTAGCTTACTTCTCTGTGCTCTGGCGAGGTCGTTGGTCAGAAGGCCTTGGACCATTCTGTCTCTGTAGGACTTGGAGAGAGATGGATAGAGGTAGTGAGTGCTAGAAAGAGAGAGCCCTCACCCCTGATCTCCCACTGGCCCACGGCCTCCTGCCTAGTATCATGGAATGTAAAGGGAAACAATAATATCATGACTTAGTGCTCAATGTTCCTGCTGGTGGCAAGCCTGGATGCAGAGAAATGTCCTGCCTTGTAGTATGGTTTCATCCATCTCCACCAGGCTCCAAGAAATCAGATGACAAACCTGCAGAGATTAACAAAAGAAAATGGTACCTTTATTTACGATTCATTTATCACTTTGCCCAGGGTCGCAACTTTCACTGGGGACGGGGGGGACATGTCCTCCCCCCACATTCTGAAATTGCATTTTTGTCCCCCACAGTTTTATCATTGGAATGTGATACAAATCGAGGCAACAGTGTGCTGGAGGACCATGCGGATGTCCTCCCACTTCTAAAACCAAAGTTGCGCCCCTGACACATTCATAAATGACAACAATATATCTGATTAAAAGTATGCATGCCATTTTGTGATAACGGCTATGACAAATTACATGGCACACATGTGAATTTATAGCTAGCTAAGATATGATTTATATTTTATGGCACAATGTCTCATCTCACTAACAATTACTAAGGCTAACAGCAAATTCCACTATTGTGGCTAGCTTCACATAGGTGACTTATTCCATCATGACAACCTACTCCTCATTTGACTGTAGTTAGCTAGCTGCTAGCTTATTCATGAAGTATCCACTCTATTGCTTAATAAGTGATCTAGTTAATATGAGCTAGCCAACATGCTTTGCTTCTGACATGACACGATCCTGCTTGCTTTACATCTGACAGATATTTTAGCTACCATAGCTAGATAATAATGGTTTATGATAACTGCCGTTAGTTCATTATCTAGCTAGCTAGCTAAGTGTAAAACTGAGAGTCTGGCGGTAAAACACAGCTAGCTAGCCAACTCGACTTTATCAGTTTTAGCCAAGCTAGCTTGATACTCAGTAACATTAGCTTACCATGCTTTTCTGGCCAACTGGACATTTCCTCTCGCCCATCCCGGTCGATTCCGTTTCGCCTACTCCCGTCTCTTGGTCTACTTCTAGGTTCAAAACTATATGGCTGTAGTCCGTTGCCTTACTGTCCAAAGCAACCCACTCGTAACACATCCACCTGGTGCAGGCAGGCAGTCAATGGCTCAGTGTTCCAAAACTGTTTACCTGTTTCTACGCCAAGCAAGGACAATGTTCCATTTGTTCTTTTTGTGTGTTTTTATGATGCGCGTGCAGCACAGCAGCATATAATATATTTTATTTCCAATTTCCCCCAAAAAAGTGACATATCATATTGATACATAGCTATATGTGCTACACATTATTGTAATGTGAAGCATGGCCTTTAAACTGTCATAATGAACGCAGCCCAGGCAAATACAATAGATCAACGTGCCGTGGTATTGATCAACCAATGGTGTTTTAGATACCACCCATATACATTTGCTTGACACCCCCTCATTGTCATACTGGAGGAAGAAATACAGAAATAAATGAAAAAATAATTTAAATGAATAAAAGGAAAGAAAGAAAGTGGGACTTATTTATCTATTTGTGTTCAATTATTAATCCATGTATTAGTTTTATCTATTTATGTGTGCATTTATTTATTTATTCATTTAATTCTAATTAAGGCAGCTTTGGTCCTCTATAGTAAAGGGGCCTTTGCTCCCTTTAAAAAGGCATGTGTAGAATTTCCTTTCGTATTTCGTGATTTTCGTCATTCTTTGGTGGTTTCCCACTGGGCACAAAAGTCAATTCAACATCTAGTTTTGATTTACATCTGGTTGAGTTGTCAACTAACGTGAATTCAATGTGAAATCAACCCAACATGTCACCCTGTCATTGGATTTAGGCTAAAAGTTGGGTGAAAAAAAATATGAAATTCCATTACATTGATGGCTTTTTGCAAATCACGTCATCACATTGATTTTTTTTTTTTCAAATTATGTAGACACAACGTTGATTCAACCAGTTTTTGCACTGTGGGTTGTTTGTCTTCATGCGTCCTTGTTGATTGTAGACCTAAGTAAGTCCTTCGATGTAGGCCTATGCCTTTTATTTCAATGCATGTGTATGATTTATCTGGCATAGTTTGCATTCGCAGTCAGCTGTTTTATGCACTGGTTACTTTCACCAGTGCATAATGTCGGCATTTGAAGTCGGCCTTGTGACTTGGTAGCGTTTATTATGCATCTATTTCATGTTGCACTGTATGCGCCTTTCCACAAGTAAATTGGTCAATTTATGATGAGGTTGAGCAGTGGCTGGAGGATAATGGCTGGGCTCATTTTTTTGTTATTGTTGCTGTTCTCCAAGTATCATTTTTCAGTTTTGCCATCCCTACATTTAGCTGAAATGACGCCACTGGTTAAACCTGTCTGTCAGAATGAATGTGTGGGTTTGAGTGACAGACAATGGCATACATGATGGAAGGTATTCAGTAGAGTATAGGAATGTTTTATTTTGTATTTCTCAATAGATTTGGCAGTTTTCCCTATAGCCTAGAGCCCTACAAGGTCCATAGTCCAGCAATGCTCCTCAGTAGGCGCCTGCCTCTTAGGCTATAAGGTGTGTCTCAAGATAAATTCATATTATTTCCTATTTCCACACCTATTCGCTTTAAAGTGCACTAGAAATAATGTCATTGAATAAAATAGAGACAGTCATTAGATAGGGACTGCGATTCAACCAAAAATTGTATTTTGACATTCCAGAACAATGTCAAAAGACAATTCTTGGTTGAATCGCAGCTGGGGATAGCACTGACTAACAAGCTGTCACAACGACAATAAAATAAAACAGTATAGGCTATTCCAGGTTTACTGGCAGGTGCATTCTACACTAGGCTATGACACCTCGCGCGTCGCTCACATGCACACGTGAGCACATTCATGTTTAGGAGCCATAAACGATTTGGCGCTCTTCTTTCATCGACCGTTCGTTTCCTACCTGCATTGCCGCAGTCCGCACATACATCGTTTCCAGGTTTGGCCAGGACATCTTGCAAGAGCCGTTTATTCCTCTCCGACTCCGAGGCCATCACGGTTTGATCTCCACCCAATCCGAAAGACTTCCAATACAAAGCACGTTCACTGGGATAAAGCAAAAATACAATTGTGACCTTGTAGGCTACTCGAAATGCGGAAAAAATGATCCTGGTTTTGACCAAAAAAAGCAAATGAATAGCTTATTATAAATCCGCTTGGATGAGATTATTTGAAGGTTTGACAAGTCTCTCTCTCGTAGACTACAGCTCTATTACGAAGTCTTGCTGACTGCATTTTCTCAAGTCTGTCATCCCCTCCTTCTCCCCCAACTCATTCTTCTGCAGTGGCAGTGAGACCTCCAGTGGTATGATAATCATTACTTGTTTTTTACTACCTGTGTAGCCTAATTTTTTCTTACTTTCTAACACTGACAGCGAACATATTTTGAAAGTTTTTGTAAGGACTATTTTATTTTGTACACTTTAGAGAAAATAAACTATGCACTGTCCATACATTTCACTGGCAAAGATTATGTATTTTTAGTTGCCTTTACTTTCGCCTACTGCTGTCCCTTTAAAAGTTAGTAGATTGTCGAAAACATAGATTTAGGTTTTTTTTTATTTTTACCTTTATTTAACTAGGCAAGTCAGTTAAGAACAAATTCTTATTTACAATGACGGCCTACACCGGCCAAACCCGAACGACGCTGGGCCAATTGTGCGCCGCCCTATGGGACTCCCAATCAAGGCCGGTTGTGATACAGCCTGGAATCGAACCAGGGAGTCTGTAGTGACGCCTCAAGCGCTGAGATGCAGTGCCTTAGACCGCTGCGCCACTAGGGAGAATACTAGAAGGTAATTAACCTTCTTATTATGGGATAAAGGTCAGCCATTTTGGTCAGGGAGTTGGTCAACCATGGTTTGCCAGTGCTGTGGTAAGACATTGTGTAAAATAATAATTTTGAAGAATATATCTGCTCATTTGTTTGCTAGCTAGTCAGACAGTTTTAGAGGAATGATTCCATTAATATTTCAAATTAACTGGCAATATGCCAACATTCCATTCAAACAATGTAGTCAATCCACAGCCATACACTGGCTGAAATCAGTTGATGATAGGACTTAGATATGTTGTACATGTGACAAGTACTGATATTGTATCATATAATAATAGCACTCACAGCTTTCCAATGTTTACATATATTTTAGAGGCTATTTATACAGAATATTGGTATAAAACCTGTATAAACTGTATTTATAATTATCTGACATAATTTAAGGTTGTCTCACATGCCTTACTTTATTTTCCTGCATAAATCAAATCAGGATTAGCCTTTACTGCCATTCATTCCAATTAGACTGGTTTGGGGTGCGTTCGTAAATTCACTCTGGCCATCTACTCCGATTTCAGAGCACTCTCGTCAGTGTGCCAGAGTGCAGAATAAATGATGAATTTACAAATGCTCAACACCCGTTGAATATGGTCAGTGTCGGTAAACGTTTGCAAAAAAGTGCGCTCTGAACGCTCCGAGAGCAAAACGCTCTGAATTTACAAACAGACAATCTGACAATGCTCTGAATTTACGAACGCCCAGAGCGCACTCTGGCACTCAAGATTGAATTGACAAACACACCCTTGGATATCTCCCTGACCAATATGGCTGACATTTTCACCCCATTCTGGAACTTTGAGGGTGTATGACGAGCCCCTCTAGTAATTGAATAGGATCTATATGGGCGAAAACGTCATCGATGTTATCTATGGGTTGATTATTCACGTCTAGCGCAGAACGTTTGCCTACGTCACAATTATGCGGCGACTGTGAGTTTGCATGAAATAATCGCGAAGGTCTTATATTTTTATTTTAGATACGTCTCTCACAAAAAGCAATCATGTCGACCGCTATGAACTTTAGCAGTAAGTCTTTTCGGCCCCGTGCTCCAGACAAAGGATCCTTCCCTCTGGATCATTTTGGTAAGAAAAATAAACCACTCCTGGTTGAGTAACTGACTCGTTAGTTCCAGCAATAGCTGTGATGTGCGTAGCTCCACAGTAGCTTCTGTAGTTTCCAGCTGAATAGGAAAGAGATGTTTGACCTCAGATGTATGAGAACTGTGAAATGACAGGCATACTGGAATGAATGACAGTTGAACTGCTTTTACTTTCCCTGTAGTTGTCTAGTGTTTGAAATTCAATGCACCATTGCATCTCTTTGCTGTTTGTCATTGCAGGAGAGTGTAAAGCATTCAAAGAGAAATTCATGAAGTGCTTGAAAGGCAACAGCTATGATAACTCCATGTGTCGACTACAGTCCAAAGACTACCTTGAATGCCGGATGGATAAGTGAGTATTGACTACTGTTCGTTTAGCTACTACTTATTTCCTGACTTATTTCCTGTTGAGAATGAGATGACTAGGTATACACACATCATTGACTAGACATGACTGCTCTGATCACCAATGTGAAACTATTCTCTGTTATTTAAGTCAGCTGATGGCCAAGGAACCTCTGGAGAAGCTAGGGTTCAAAGACCTGATGGACAAACCCAGCCAGGAGAACAAGGAGGCTAAACCCTGAACTTCCCTTCCTACACAGATGGATGCTGTCATGCTTGAGTGATAGTTTCCCTCTTCCTCATCTTGTATATACAATTACAATGTAATATATTGGGGGCAGTGTTTCAAGCTTTGTATATAAATATTTTTGGTAAATGAACCATGCTTTGTTTTGTGTTGGAATTTTGAAAATAAATGATTTGAGGTGGCTTACCGTTCTCACAGAAAGTGGTATGTTTCAAACTTGTGTGCACATGTTACACAAAAGATCTTCCCTCAGTCTAGCTAGCCTGCATGTATGCATTATGAATAAGGAAACATTTTACTACATGCTTTGCTACACTTCATCAAAGTGCCTTACTAACCACTCAATGTACTATGGAATGTTGTATGGTGTGATTAAGTGATGAAAACCAGTCCTAAATTATTCCAAGACTCATGAATTTTATTGTCAATACAAATAAAAATCAGGCAGCACATGTCAAGCTGGCCTCAACAAAAAATATAGTTAATAGTTACATATGAAAACAAAACACTTAATCTATGTACAAAACTATATAAAAGTTCCACAAAAACAAGAATTCTGTAAACACAATGTGTCAACCACAGTTCAGCTCTTTAGGACAAATCACTGGCTTAAGAGAGGGCGGGGGGGTTCATTTCACTCCTCTTGCCTCAGATTGATCCTAGCATCTAACATTATGCTTATAGACCAATAAAAATACACTGGTGAGAGAAAGTCTGTCTCGATACTCATGTTTTTACCTGTAATATCCTGTGAGATCAGTGATCGTAGAGGGAAGGACACAAGGATAGGAAACTGGGTAGGACTTTTGATACAGCCAGACTTTTCCAGTGGAGAAAGGGAAAATGAGGGAGGAGAGGAGCTGTGAGGTCAGGGGTTCCAGGCAGCTCTACCTGGAGGAGTTCGAGCTGGATCGTGAGCGGTGGCGTCTGCGACCGGGGGAGTGCGAGCGAGTTCTGCGGCGAACCGGAGAGCGTCTCCGTGGTGACCGAGATCTTAGAGACACAGAGAGGGGGATGAAAACAAAGGTCAGGAGACTCAGTTACCAGGGGAATGACAAATGGTCTAACCACACCTGAAGGGATGCATGGTCAACTGCTATTAATTCTGTAATCAGGGATGCACAAAAGAGAAAACATTTCAAAAATATATTCATCCAATCTAATTATAGGATACAGATGTTAGACATAAGATTCTGGATTTTCTTACCATAGTAAATCGGGGAAAAAATACATATGTAAATACAGAAATGTACTGTGAAACATGTCATTATTGTGACTGACAGAACTCCACACACACATATTGACATGAACACTGTAGGAGACTGACCTTCTCATGCGGGGTGGGGTGCGTCGCCACATAGGGGGTGGTGGGGGCATCCTGCGAGGGGGGGAGAGCCTGCGAGGGGGCGGGCGTATTACCCTGGGAGCCAGCATGGCAGTTGCTGTGATCTCCTGTCCATCAATCTGACCTGCAGACACCACAGACAAAAAATAAAGTTATGGAGGACACCAGATTGTTTTTGATTATGTTCTAATTGTATGATTCAAGTAAAAACTCTGAGGATAGGTTATGGACAGAGAGTCTAACAGAGTAGTATTACAATGCATTCAAACTAGAGATGCTAACTGCATGTACACCCAGAACCATTGGTCTTCACCAACCTCCATCCATGTGTTTGAGAGCCTTCTCGGCCTCATCGGCCGTCTCAAACTCCACGTAGGCATAGCCTTTCGACAGGTGTGGGAGGAGCCTGTCCACAGGTATGTCAATCATCTTGATCTTGCCATATGTGCCGAAGATCTCCTGGATGTGTTCCTGAAAAGAGCAGAGACTTTAGTCAAAACCCAACCTCATAGAGATATTGCTCCCTACTCCCACAAACCTCCAATGTCTTCAACATACAGTCTGCAGCTTGACACTAAAAATGCATTCAAATAGGCTATATTGAATCCCATTGATGTGCGCAAACACTTTATGCACATACACTTGGAGACCGAGCAGTCATTTTTACTCACCTTGATGACGTTTCTGGTGAGGCGGCCCAGGTACACCTTGGTGGGTCGGGGGCTGGGGCTCCTCCTACGCCTCTCCTTGTCATCCTTTTTCACTGATGACTTGGATCTACAGGACAAATGGAAGAGGTCTTACTCTTTATTCCTCCACTCAAAAAAAAAAGTCACACTTCCAAGCACAACGATTCCTCTCCTTCAGTCTTTGGATTCGTTTTTCGGAGTGATCACCAACCCTGGTCCTGCAGAGTTACGGAGCATGCATGCTTTTTTGTCAGCCCAGCACTAACATACCGAATTCAACTAATGAAGGTCTTGAATGTTAAACCATTAGGTGAATTGAAAGTATTTAGCCTGCACGCACTTTAACTAAGGGCTGGGATTAGAGAGTGGAGACCACTGCTTTACGGGTCACACATACTTGGACCGTGAGCGTTGGCGGTCGTTGTGGCGGCGGCGACTGGGGTTGGGTGACCCTGAGGAGCTGGATGAGCTCAAGGAACGGGAGCTGGAAGACCCGGAGCGGCTGGAGGCAGAGGAGGAACTGGAGCCGCTGGAAGAACTGGAGCCAGAGCTGCTACTGGAGCCGGACCTGAGTGAAGACAGGGAGAGGGGCTTACTTTAGACCTGAGTGAAGACAGGGAGAGGGGCTTACTATAGACCTGAGTGAAGACAGGGAGAGGGGCTTACTTTTTCATTTCTCCAAGATGGCGAAGTAGTGCAGTTGTGTTTTTATCGTCTGTCTGTAAATAGCCTGTAAATACCCTATTTTCGTACATTTTTCGTACATATTTCCCTATCAGACTTTTCATCCTTCTACAAGATATACTTTCCTGCAACCCGCCTCACTCAATGTGGAACGGATTCTATTATTGACTTACCTTTATCTAGAATCTAGAATCTCCAGTTGAAACTAGCTAGCCAGCTAACTAGCTACTTGCTATTTGCTATTAGCCACAGCTAGCGGTGTTTTCACCCAGAACATTGGATTTTTTTCCGCGGGATTAATTTTAATCATTGGACATTGATCACCGGATATTCGGCCAGTCTGCACAGCGCGTTATCGACCCAGAACATATCAGTTTTTCCGGCGGAATCACTGATTCACTGGACCTTTAACTCCGGATTAATCGCTACCAGCTGGCTACAACAAAACGGACGCTGTGGTCTGGCTAATCAACCTGAGCTAGGCCCATCTCCCGGCTATCTACCTCTCTATCAACCGGACGGGACCACATAGTATTGACACGGAGCCCCGCCGATCCTACACGACTGGTCTGCCGGCGAAATCGTCTGATGTGGTTACGGCGTAACCACGAAGATTCCATCCATCTGCTAGCCCTGGCCCGTTAGCACACGCTTACTCACTAAACTGAACTAGCTACTGGACTAGCTACTTGCTATTAGCCACAGCTAGCAGTGTTTCACCCAGAACATTTGATTTTTTTCCGCGGGATTAATTTTAATCACTGGACTTTGATCACCGGATATTCGGCCAGTCAGCACTGCGCGTTATCGACCCAGAACATATCAGTTTTTCCGCCGGAATCACTGGACCTTTAACTCCGGATTCTTCGCTACCAGCTGGCTACAACAAAACGGACGTAGCACACGCTAGCCGTGGCCTCTTACTCACTAGCACTTCACCACCGGACCTTATGATAACTCAGCTATACAGCTGATATCTGCTGGACTGTTCCTTTTTTACGGTACTACATCCTGTTTATGTTTAGCCTCAGCCCAAACATGGTTAGTTTATTGTTGTTTTGGTTATTTCTAATTGTACTATATCACTGTAGACCCCCCAGCCTAGCTAAACCTGCCTTAGTTAGCTCTTTTGTCCCTCCACCCATACACTCAGAGACCGACTCAATTGATGCCTCTAGAGATACTATCTCTTTCAGTGTTACCCAACGCTTAGGTTTACCTCCACTTTACTCATATCCTGCCATATCCTTGTCTGTACATAATGCCCTGAATCTTTTCTATAACACCCGGAAATCTGCCCCCTTTATTCTATGTACCCAACGCACTAGAAGACCAGTTCTTAAAGCCTTTAGCCGTATCCTTATTCTAGTCCTCCTCTGTTCCTCTGGTGATGTAGAGGCTAACCCAGGCCCTGTAGCCCCCAGTATCACTCCTACTCCCCAGGAGCTATCATTTGTTGACTTCTGTAATCGCAAAAGTCTTGGTTTCTTGCACATAAATATCAGAAGTCTACTTCCTAAGTTTGAGTTATTCACTGCGTTAGCACACTCTGCCAACCCTGATGTTCTAGCAGTGTCTGAATCCTGGCTCAGGAAGGCCACCAAAAATTCTGAAATTTCCATCCCCAACTATAACATTTTCCGTCTAGATAGAACTGCCAAAGGGGGTGGAGTTGCAATCTACTGTAGAGATAGCCTGCAGAGCTCTATCATACTATCCAGGTCTGTGCCCAAACAGTTTGAGCTTCTACTTCTAAAAATCCACCTTTCCAGAAATAAGTCTCTCACTGTTGCCGCTTGCTGCAGACCCCCCTCAGCCCCCAGCTGTGCCCTGGACACCATATGTGAATTGATTGCCCCCCATTTATCCTCTGAGTTTGTACTGCTTGGTGACCTAAATTGGGATATGCTTAATACCCCAGCCATCCTACAATCCAAGCTAGATGCCCTCAACCTCACGCAAATTATCAACGAACCTACCAGGTACAGCCCTAAATCCTTAAACATGGGTACCCTCATAGATATCATCCTGACTAACATACCCTCTAAATACACCTCAGCTGTCTTCAACCAGGATCTCAGCGATCACTGCCTTATTGCCTGCGTCCGTAACGGGTCTGCGGTCAAACAACCACCCCTCATCACTGTCAAACGCTCCCTAAAACACTTTAGCGAGGAGGCCTTCCTAATTGACCTGGCCCAGGTATCCTGGATGGATATAGATCTCATTCCGTCAGTAGAGGATGCCTGGTTGTTCCTTAAAAGTAATTTCCTCTCAATCTTAAATAAACATGCCCCATTCAAAAAATACAGAACTAAGAACCGATATAGCCCCTGGTTCTCCTCAGACTTGACTGCCCTTGACCAGCACAAAAACATCCTGTGGCGTACAGCATTAGCATCAAAAAGCCCCCGCGATATGCAACTTTTCAGGGAAGTTAGGAACCAATATACACAAGCAGTCAGGAAAGCAAAGGCTAACTTTTTCAAACAGAAATTTGCATCCTGTAGCACTAACTCCAAAAAGTTTTGGGACACTGTAAAGTCCATGGAGAATAAGAGCACTTCCTCCCAGCTGCCCACTGCACTGAGGCTAGGAAACACTATCTCCAGAATTTCAACAAGCATTTTGCTACAGCTGGCCATGCTTTCCATCTGGCTACCACTAACCCGGCCACCAACTCTGCACCCTCTGCTGCAACTTGCCCATGCCCCCCCCGCTTCTCCTTCACACAAATTCAGACAGCTGATGTTTTGAAAGCGCTGCAAAATCTGGACCCCTACAAATCAGCTGGGCTAGACAATCTGGACCCTTTCTTCCTAAAACTAGCCGCCGAAATTGTCGCAACCCCTATTACTAGTCTGTTCAACCTCTCTTTCATAACGTCTGAGATCCCCAGAGATTGGAAAGCTGCCGCGGTCATCCCCCTCTTCAAAGGGGGTGACACTCTAGATCCAAACTGCTACAGACCTATATCCATCCTGCCCTGCCTTTCGAAAGTATTCGTAAGCCAAGTTAATAAACAGATCATCGACCATTTCGAATACCACCGTACCTTCTCCGCTATGCAATCCGGTTTCCGAGCTGGTCACGGGTGCACTTCAGCCACGCTCAAGGTCCTAAACGATATTATAACCGCGATTGATAATAGACAGTACTGTGCAGCCGTCTTCATCGACCTGGCCAAGGCTTTCGACTCTGTCAACCACCGCATTCTTATTGGCAGACTAAATAGCCTTGGTTTCTCAAATGACTGCCTCGCCTGGTTCACCAACTACTTCTCAGATAGAGTTCAGTGTGTCAAATCGGAGGGCCTGTTGTCTGGACCTATGGCAGTCTCTATGGGGGTGCCACAGGGTTCAATTCTTGGGCCGACACTTTTCTCCGTGTATATCAATGATGTCGCTCTTGCTGCTGGTGACTCTCAGATCCACCTCTACGCAGACGACACCATTTTGTATACATCTGGCCCTTCATTGGACACTGTGTTAACAAACCTCCAAACGAGCTTCAATGCCATACAACAATCCTTCAGTAGCCTTCAACTGCTCTTAAACACTAGTAAAACTAAATGCATGCTTTTCAATCGAACGCTGCTAGCACCCGCCCACCCGACTAGAATCACCACTCTCGACGGGTCTGACCTAGAGTATGTGGACAACTACAAATATCTAGGTGTCTGGTTAGACTGTAAACTCAACTTCCAGACTCACATAAAGAATCTCCAATCCAAAGTTAAATCTAGAATCGGCTTCCTATTTCGCAACAAAGCCTCCTTCACTCATGCTGCCAAACATGCCCTCGTAAAACTGACTATCCTACCGATCCTTGACTTCGGCGATGTCATTTATAAAATAGCCTCCAACACTCTACTCAGCAAATTGGATGTAGTCTATCACAGTGCCATCCGTTTTGTCTCCAAAGCCCCATACACTACCCACCACTGTGACCTGTACGCTCTTGTTGGCTGGTCCTCACTACATGTTCGTCGTCAAACCCACTGGCTCCAGGCCATCTATAAATCACTGCTAGGCAAATCCCCGCCTTATCTTAGCTCATTGGTCACCATAGCAGCACCCACCCGTAGTCTGCGCTCCAGCAGGTATATCTCACTGGTCATTCCCAAAGCCAACACCTCCTTTGGCCGCCATTCCTTCCAGTTCTCTGCTGCCAATGACTGGAACAATTGCAAAAATCTCTGAAGCTGGAGACTCTTATCTCCCTCAATAACTTTAAGCATCAGTTGTCAGAGCACCTTACCGATCACTGCACCTGTACACAGCCCATCTGAAATTAGCCCACCAAACTACCTCATCCCTATATTGTTATTTAATTTGCTCTTTTGCACCCCAGTATCTCTATTTGCACATAATCTCTTGCACATCTAGCATTCCAGTGTTAATACTATTGTAATTATTCTGCACTATAGCCTATTTATTGCCTTACCTCCATAACTTGCTACATTTGCACACACTGTATATATATTTTCTGTTGTATTTCTGACTTTGTTTTTTTTTACCCCATATGTAACTCTGTGTTGTTTTTGTTGCACTACTTTGCTTTGTCTTGGCCAGGTCGCAGTTGTAAATGAGAACCTGTTCTCAACTGGCTTACCTGGTTAAATAAAGGTGAAATAAAAAAATAAAATAAAATAAACTTTAGACCTGAGTGAAGACAGGGAGAGGGGCTTACTATAGACCTGAGTGAAGACAGGGAGAGGGGCTTACTTTAGACCTGAGTGAAGACAGGGAGAGGGGCTTACTATAGACCTGAGTGAAGACAGGGAGAGGGGCTTACTTTAGACCTGAGTGAAGACAGGGAGAGGGGCTTACTTTAGACCTGAGTGAAGACAGGGAGAGGGGCTTACTTTAGACCTGAGTGAAGACAGGGAGAGGGGCTTACTTTAGACCTGAGTGAAGACAGGGAGAGGGGCTTACTTTAGACCTGAGTGAAGACAGGGAGAGGGGCTTACTTTAGACCTGAGTGAAGACAGGGAGAGGGGCTTACTTTAGACCTGAGTGAAGACAGGGAGAGGGGCTTACTGTGGGGACAGATCAGAAAGCAGTGACTGCTGAGATAAGCTGTCTGATTCAGCAGAGATGTGTTGTGGCTGAGAGATGGGAAAGGAGTGGTCACTCAAATTGTGTCTAACCTGCTGCTCCCAGTGGAGCCACGTCCTTTGCATCCCTTCTCCTTCTCCCTGCCCCTGCCAGCTCTTTTCTTGGTGGAACCCGTTTTCTCCTTTACTCGCTCTTTGGCCTTGTCTTCCATATGCTCCTTTCTCCTGACTGGACTTGTCACTAACACTAACCAAGTTTCCATCCAACCTTTTTATGTGAGTGAAGTACATAAAAAACGTCATGACAGGCCTGATGGAAACAGAAGATTTTTCGGTAAACTTTCCAAATGTCGACAAAACAAAATACACTAGACTAGGTGGGCTCTTTTTGTGTTGGTAAAATGAATTATGCGAGAAATGTCAGTGGAAATGCTTTTATGCGCAAATATTGATATAATAACCATAATAACCAAGTCACGCGATGATGTTGTGTTGTCCTCCCACTACGTCTCGTCAGGGAAAGCATGCAGTTTACTAGGCTTCAGATTAAATAAATGCTGATGAACTTCACAGTGTGGTGAAAATGCAAGGTGTTGAGCTTGATGCTCATTTCCAATAAATATCGAGGGTCTTATTCTGGTGACATGATCATCAATGCTTGGCTGCCGTTTGACAAATACAAATTATCTCGCTTTTAACTGGTTGATAAGGTGAAACAGGTGAGTTACAACTGGTGTTGGAGCGAAAACCTACAGGAGGTTAGCTCTCCAGGAACCGGGTTGGAGACCCCTGGCCTACATGATGAGATTATTTGTATTTGTCAACGGCAGCCAAGCATCGATGATCATGTCACCAGAACAAGATCCTCAATATTTATTGGAAAGGAGCATCAAGAACAACTAGAGAAAGTTGGTTATGTAATTTTTACCCCAGAATATTCGTTATTCCAGAGGTGATTCGGACAGGATTCGTTTTTTTCCAAACTACACCCTATAACAATATTTTTGTCCTCAATAAATTGACCTTATGACAGAAGACTGGACGTTTTTATTCTAGGCCTGAAGATATTTCAAGATATGTCCAGGTGATAACAGGCTACACTGATAACTCGAGGTTGGCTCCCAAGTTTTTAAACCAACTTTGGTATAGTGTTGCAATAATATTTGAATTGAGGAAGTGTGATCATAATCATTATTTATGCGATCCGCAGTAGAATAAATCCCAAATGCCCAAGCCTGCAGATGTGACCTAAACAGCACACTTGCCTCTAAAATGACCGGCATGGCAAATTCGGACGGTATTTAAATTACAGATGTGGTTATTTGTGCTCGTGCACATAATAACATAATCCCTATCTCCCCCGCAGAAAAACGAATCCCGTGCGAATAGGGCTATAGTGGGAGGACCACACAACATGTCATCGTCGCGTGACAAGTTTACTTCGATATGATGGTTATAATATCAGTATTTGAGCATAAAAGCGTTTCCACCGACATTTCTCGCATAATTAATTTTACCAACACAAAAAGATCCTATCCTATAATATATATATAATATGCCATTTAGCAGACGCTTTTATCCAAAGCGACTTACAGTCAAGTGTGCATACATTTTTACGTATGGGTGGTCCCGGGGATCGAACCCACTACCCTGGCGTTACAAGCGCCATGCTCTACCAATTGAGCTACAGAGGACCACTATCCTGTCTAGCGTATTTTATTTAGTCGACATTTGGAAAGTTGACCGGCCTATCATTACATTTTTTATTCGACATGTACTTTACTCGCATAAAAAGGTTGGCTGGAAACCTGGTGTGATGAAATATGTTGCAGATATAGTGAAACGTTAGAGAGCTTGCTAGTGAAACGAAGGCATCTCTATTATCCAAATCTATCCTGTTGGCGCGATAACTAAAGGTCGGTCAACCCATAATGCAGGGACACATGACGGGGAAAAACTGCAGACTGAATCGTGTCAACATACTGCACTAGCTAGCTATCTAGCTAATGTACACTAATTTGATGCGTTTATATCGCAAGACGTCTTTTTCATTGCTGACCTGCCCATACAGCTAGCTTTAGCTAGCTACATTCTATTTAGCTAATTCAACGATACATCTGTGAAATATACACTCGAGTCAAACTGAGTTTCCTATAACATACAGTATACATATATAATCGTTAATTAAATGATTAAAGTAGCAACTTCACATCGTTCGTTGTGGTTGCAGAAACAAGTCGCAGAGAGATGACGTTGCAAAGTTGAGGGCATGTGGTATTTCACAAGACGCACAGCTCCCTCTGGTGTCGCTTATTGGAATAGGACATTATTTGGGGAGGTATGGAAATGTCCGTCACATAATTTTATATATTTTTTAACAAAATGTGGGATTAATAGAGATTACAAATGTGTATACTTACAATTGTAGCAACATTCTTTATTCTTTATAAATGTGCGATGTCCTCTTAAAAACAATGGTTTCTTCTATTTCAATTTGATAAAGCTATAAGTAAATGTGTAATGCATAAACTGTAGCTAATACGATGTCTTTCATTTCTGTATACAAGTATGTTTTTTATGGGGGGGGTTCTATCCCCGCAGAGAGAAAGTTTTGACACTTCACATTGGAAGAACCAATGAATTAACAGTTGCTGTTTTCTTACCGGGTAAAATTTGTTGTAACCCAACACGGAAGTGTCGGCTCGCATTCGCAGAAAGCGTTGTTTTGCTTCATCTTCAGCTAAATTTCAGCCAAGAAGACACCTGTTTTACACTCAAACTTCAAAATGTCTTCAGACTTTGAAGCCTACGAACAGGATTTTGGAACCTTGACAGCAGAAATAACAAACAAAATTGGAAGGATTCCCAAATTAGGTGGAGGTAAGCCACTTTAAACTCTATTTACTGGCTTGACTATAGTAGCTAGCTAGCTTTCAAGCTATCATCACATACATAAGGGTTTAGTTATAAATATCTTTGCTATCATGTCAACAAATTAATAATGCAGTTAGCTAGCTTGTTTCAAATGACACGTATTTTACGCAAATTATATTCATCATATTCACTTTGTGTTTTGTGTTAGTGAAATAAGGACGTTACCTATCCAGCTAGCTTGCCAACTATCCTAGTAACTGCCAATCCTAGGAGCAGGACAACCAATGGCCATTGCACCAGGATTCAATCTCCCTTCACCAACATATCTAAACTGTAACATTAAACTACCTTGTACTTATCAGCACAGCATCTGAATGGTCAGGACCTCTGTATGACTCTTTGATAGCTAGCTAGCTAATTAATTAATTGTTTGTTTGTGAAGATGTAGCTTGGCATAGTGGGAATGAATTGTTGAGTGAAGCCACTTATGTGCAGTAGACCTAATCCATCATTTTCTTTTTTCAGTGTTCCACTTCTAAAGTGAGTAATAGGGTATACAGTAGGCCTAAATCTAAGAATCTAGATGAAATTGCCCCTCCCTACACATTGAATTGTGGAATCATATGTAGAATAATGCAATTGGAATCTTAATGTAGCGTAAAAGACACAAACACCCTAATATAAACACTTTCTTGGTCTTATGCAACGTTTCTTCCCACCCAGACCAGAGAGTGATGATTAGAGTTTGGAGTGATGTCTGGGAATTTATAAGCTGCTAAAGAATTCCTCCTCGGTGCAAATTATTTTGGTAGCTACAGTATGTGTGAGAAAGTAGGGAGTCTAGCCTAGTCTAAGCACACAAACAAACACACAGACAAACAAAAAGTGTTGAGAAAATTCAGTGAAGCAAGCAATTGACGTCTGAATTGTAATATGCTCTACTATTAGGTTCATATGCTAGTTCCAAATGCTACACAATGGACTGAATGTTTACTATAAGAGTGATAATTTATTGTCCCATAGCTACCATAAGAAGCAGTTTGTTTCTTCAGAAATGTGTAGCCTAATCTCTTTTGTGCTTTGCCATTCAACAGTCGAACATCAGTTTGATTATGCGGCTACGGCACACCAAAATTAAGCTGCAATAACTGTCCAATTATTGTCGCCCTACCAAGCACTTTACCCAATGGTTTTTGCTGAAATGAGAGGAGAGGATCTTGGGAAATGATTAGCATAAAATCTGTTACAGAGGCAGATTAGTCTACTTGTGGAAAATGTAATGTAAAATGTGATTATTTTAATAATAATTGTATTCAAATAATGAAGATGGTCTCTGGGATGGTCCTAGTGCAAAAGCCTCTTCACCAATGTTTACAGAAACCTTGCACAAAGGTTGGATTCAAATTCAGATAGCTTCCAAGGTACAGGTAGATTTAAAATACAAAAATAAGACCCAGTTCCAAATCAACATTTACATTACACCCCTTGGCCTTTCCTCCACTCATCATTCACCCTCCCCTATATTGTGCATGTTCCTGCAAGCCACTGTCTTTGGTAGTGCTGTCCTGGACTCCGAAATCCAATTCAAGTTTGGGTAAGTGGCTACCAGTGTAGGCTCAAAACCGAGGGCTTGCAAATCATCTGGCGTAGTGAAAAAGTAAGCAACATGCTGGAGCAAGGAACTTAAAAATATTTGTTTAAGCATAGGACATAATGTAGTAATGTACAGCTATGCCTATAGATATAAAGTCGCATACCATAGTTGTAAAGTCTTGAATCTCACATGAAATGTGTGATTGTGCAATTTAATGAATTTAGGCTAGCCTCTATAAAGCTACAGTGGGGAAAAAAAGTATTTAGTCAGCCACCAATTGTGCAAGTTCTCCCACTTAAAAGGATGAGAGAGGCCTGTAATTTTCATCATAGGTACACGTCAACTATGAAAGACAAAATGAGAAAAAATAATCCAGAAAATCACATTGTAGGATTTTTTATGAATTTATTTGCAAATGATGGTGGAAAATAAGTATTTGGTCAATAACAAAAGTTTCTCAATACTTTGTTATATACCCTTTGTTGGCAATGACACAGGTCAAACGTTTTCTGTAAGTCTTCACAAGGTTTTCACACACTGTTGCTGGTATTTTGGCCCATTCCTCCATGCAGATCTCCTCTAGAGCAGTGATGTTTTGGGGCTGTCGCTGGGCAACACGGACTTTCAACTCCCTCCAAAGATTTTCTATGGGGTTGAGATCTGGAGACTGGCTAGGCCACTCCAGGACCTTGAAATGATTCTTACGAAGCCACTCCTTCGTTGCCCGGGCGGTGTGTTTGGGATCATTGTCATGCTGAAAGACCCAGCCACGTTTCATCTTCAATGCCCTTGCTGATGGAAGGAGGTTTTCACTCAAAATCTCACGATACATGGCCCAATTCATTCTTTCCTTTACACGGATCAGTCGTCCTGGTCCCTTTGCAGAAAAACAGCCCCAAAGCATGATGTTTCCACCCCCATGCTTCACAGTAGGTATGGTGTTCTTTGGATGCAACTCAGCATTCTTTGTCCTCCAAACACGACGAGTTGAGTTTTTACCAAAAAGTTATATTTTGGTTTCATCTGACCATATGACATTCTCCCAATCCTCTTCTGGATCATCCAAATGCACTCTAGCAAACTTCAGACGGGCCTGGACATGTACTAGCTTAAGCAGGGGGACACGTCTGGCACTGCAGGATTTGAGTCCCTGGCGGCGTAGTGTGTTACTGATGGTAGGCTTTGTTACTTTGGTCCCAGCTCTCTGCAGGTCATTCACTAGGTCCCCCCGTGTGGTTCTGGGATTTTTGCTCACCGTTCTTGTGATCATTTTGACCCCACAGGGTGAGATCTTGCGTGGAGCCCCAGATCGAGGGAGATTATCAGTGGTCTTGTATGTCTTCCATTTCCTAATAATTGCTCCCACAGTTGATTTCTTCAAACCAAGCTGCTTACCTATTGCAGATTCAGTCTTCCCAGCCTGGTGCAGGTCTACAATTTTGTTTCTGGTGTCCTTTGACAGCTCTTTGGTCTTGGCCATAGTGGAGTTTGGAGTGTGACTGTTTTGAGGTTGTGGACAGGTGTCTTTTATACTGATATCAAGTTCAAATAGGTGCCATTAATACAGGTAACGAGTGGAGGACAGAGGAGCCTCTTAAAGAAGTTGTTACAGGTCTGTGAGAGCCAGAAATCTTGCTTGTTTGTAGGTGACCAAATACTTATTTTCCACCATAATTTGCAAATTAATTCATAAAAAATCCTACAATGTGATTTTCTGGAGAAAAAAAATCTCAATTTGTCTGTCATAGTTGACGTGTACCTATGATGAAAATTACAGGTCTCTCTCATCTTTTTAAGTGGGAGAACTTGCACAATTGGTGGCTGACTAAATACTTTTTTCCCCCACTGTATATGAAGTTGGTCTATTCATACATGTATGCTGTATTCTTTATTTTGAGCACAAATTGATTGTCAATGCTCACTGGAGCTAAACAGATGAAAATGATGTAGGCCTAGCTTAAGTCTCCTTGTGAGTGAATAATTGTCTTACTTCTGTTGCAGATAGCTTATTAGACTATTCTTCAGAGGATGTCTAATTATTCCTAAGGGCCATGTACACCTCGCTAGACTGTTTGTCCTCTGCCAGTGATTGGCACCCCTCCCCACAAGAAAAGCGAGGGTGACTCAAAACTGAGGGAGAGGGGGAATGGGCCTAAGAAGAGGACGTTTGGTATCAATGCTAGGGCTGGCATAATTACCGTATAACCGGGAAACCGATAGTTTGGATGAAGACCGTCGTGAAAATAAAATAACCGTTAAAATGTTTTTCCAAAAAACAGTTGGCTGAAGACAGGACGGCCTGGCATTCGTGCGGTTGAGTCCGTTTCTGCCCTAACATGGACTCTCAAAAACGTGATTCAACTTTGTTGCTCCTTGCTGAAACAAGCAAATGAGTCTTCGGTTGCCTAGGCAACGTTGTCTTGGCTGTGTGCTTAGGGTTGTTGTCCTGTTGGAAGGTGAACCTTTTCCCCAGTCTGAGGTCCTGAGCACTCTGGAGCAGGTTTTCATCAAGGATCTCTCTGTACTTTGCTCCGTTCATCTTTCCCTCGATCCTGACTAGTGTCCCAGTCTCTGCCGCTGAAAAACATCCCCACAGCATGATGCTGCCACCACCATGCTTCACCGTAGGGATGGTGCCAGGTTTCCTCCAGACGTGACGCTTGGCATGCAGGCCATAGAGTTCAATCTTGGTTTCATCAGACCAGATAATCTAGTTTATCATGGTCTGAGAGTCCTTTAGGTGCCTTTTGGCAAACTCCATGCAGGCTGTCATGTGCCTTTTTCTGAGGAGTGGCTTCCGTCTGGCCACTCTACCATAAATTGATTGATTGGTGGAGTGCTGCAGAGAAGGTTGTCCTTCTGGAAGATTCTCCCATCTCCACAGAGGAACTCTAGAGATCTGTCAGAGTGACCATCGGGTTCTTGGTCACCTCCCTGACCAAGGCCCTTCTCCCCCGATTGCTCAGTTTGGCCGGGCGGCCAGCTCTAGGAAGAGTCTTGGTGGTTCCAAACTTCTTCCATTTAAGAATGATGGAGGCCATTGTGTTCTTGTGGACCTTCAATCCTGCAGAAATGTTTTGGTATCCTTCCCCAGATCTATGACTCGACACAATCCTGTCTCGGCGCTCTAGGGACAATTCCTTCGACCTCGTGGCTTGATTTTTGCTCTGACATACACTGTCATCTGTGGGACCTAATATAGACAGGTATGTGCCTTTCCAAATCATGTCCAATTTATTGAATACTTATATAAATAAGGTATTTCCATTTTGTTTAAAAAGAAATTGCAAACATTTCTAAAAATCTGTTTTCGCTTTGTCATTATGGTGTATTGTGTGTAGATTGATGAGTAAAACATTTAATTTAATCAATTTTAGAATAAGGCTGTAATGTAACAAAATGTGGAAAAAGTTAAGGGGTCTGAATACTTTCCGAATGCACTGTAATGTCTCCGCCATCATTTCCTATGACCGAAAAAAGCTTCTGGACATCAGAACAGTGATCACTAACCTCGATTTGGAAGACAATTTCTACTTCAGCGAGTCAGCAGCTCTGGACGTTCTATTTATTCCGGTCCAGACCCTAATCCCAGGACTTGAAAGAGGAAGCGACGGTGCAAGAGAGGCAGACGAGCCGGCATCCTGACGAGACTACGTTGGCGAGCAAACAAACCGCCTGTACCCGCCGTTCTATTGGCGAACATATAGTCACTAAAGAACAAACTGGACGAGCTCCGTTCCAGACTATCCTATCAACGGGACCTGAAGAACTGTTATATTCAATGTTTCGTGGCAGAACAAGGACATGGATAATATACATCTCACTGGTTTTTCCATGCATCGTCAAGACCGTCTCTCTTTGTTAACAACCGCTGGTGCGCGATCTCTAATGTCAAGGAAGTCTTGAGTTTTTGCTTGCCTGAGTTAGAATACCTCATGATAAGCTACAGACTATACTATTTACCAAGAGAGTTTTCATCAAAACAACAGCTTAGAGATTAACAGGTTAACATGGTCCACACACACCAACACAGTCGTGAAGAAGGCACGACAATTCCTCTTACCCCTCAGGAGGCTGAAAAGATTTGGCATGGGCCTTCAGATCCTCAAAAGGTTATACAGCTGCACCATTGAGAGCATCTTGACTGGCTGCATCACCGCTTTGTATGGCAACTGCTTGGCATCCAACCGCAAGGCGCTACAGAGGGTAGTGCGTATGGCCCATTACATCACTGGGGCCGAGTTTGCTGCCATCCAGGACCTCTATACCAGACGGTGTCCGAGGAAGGCCCTAAAAATTGCAAAAGACTCCACCCACCCAAGTCATAGACTATTCTCTCTGTTACCGCACAGCAATCGGTATTGATGCACCAAGTCTGGAACCAACAGGACCCTGAACAGCTTCTACCCTAAAAGCCATAAGACTGCTAAATAGTTAACCGAATAGCTACCTGGACTATCTGCATTGACCCATTTTGCATTAACTCTTATGACTCATTGCACACTGCTGCTACTTTACCACTACCTATATGTACATATCTACCTTAATTAACTCGTACCCCTGCACATCGTCTCGGTACTGGCACCCCAAGTTATCGTTACTCATTGTGTATTTATTCCTTGTTTTATAATTTTCAATTTTTTTCTCTGCATTGTTGGAAAGGGCCTGTAAGTAAGCATTTCACTGTTAGTCTACACCTATTGTTTTCGAAGCATCTGACAAATAAAATTTGCGATCTACTTATTGCTAACTTTTCTGTCTTAGTCCCCATTTTAATTAATTTCACCTTTTAGGAATTCCCTCTAGGCTAACTGAGACCGATAGAGAGGCTCGAGAGCCTAAAATCATGTACCATAACTGTAAATATACCTGTACTGGTCTAATTGTTAAGTGAACACTTTGTTTGCAAACCAAAGGCTGTCTACCTATTCACAGGGCACAGGTTCACCCACTGAACAACGTTTTCCTTTCCTTAGCTCATATTTTCTAGGTCTATTGCTTGTTTATTTTACTATGCAATGGCTCATGGGAATTTACATCTGATTGAATTGTCATGGTTTGAATTGGCTTCTTGGCAGAAACAATGCATCTTTCACAGCGTAATTTCGCCATGTTTCCCACCACCCTATGTGGTGCATGTTAAAATAAGCTCATATGAATATGAACAAAGGCGGAACCCATCATACCCAACAGTAATTGTTCAGTGTCCTCTGCTTCTACCAGAACAGGTTGCACTTGAATTTCAATTCCATTCCTACTCATGAAGACGTTTCTCATTTATTTTTCTCCTCAAGTGCCTGAGTTGTGCCCATTGGCTGACAGCCCTCCATTTCATATGATGACAATAGTTTTGACAAATACCTTTTGTTGCCGTTGTTATGTTGCTGGATGTCACATATGCACAATCACTGATAAAGGCTGTGGCATGCGAAGAAACGTCCTTGACCGTGTCTTGGCCTATCCTTCAGCATTCACGCGAGAATCAAATGGATGATGCGTTTTTGTTTTGCGTCGTTTCCATCTGAAAAACTTGGTATTGAATAAGAATACAATGAATTCAGCTGAGGCTGCCCCTCCTTGCTCAAGCAGGTTTCGGCGTTCGTCGTCACCGGCTTACTAGCCACTACCGCTCCATTTATCATCACTCCATTTGTCTTGGCTTGTCAATCACACACACCTGGTACTCATTCCCTCATTAGTCTGTGTATAAGTGTTCCCTCTGCCCCCTTGTCCTTTGTGAGTGATTGTTCATTGTGAGAGTGAGTAGCTCGGTCGAGCTACTCTTTCCTTGTATGTAGCCAAGGTGGATTTTTCCCTTGTGCTAGTTTCGTTTTGACGCTTGCTGCGCTTTATTCATGTACACTGAATAAACTCTGGATTTCGGTGTTTTAACTCCTGCGCCTGACTCCGTCATTCACACCTCATCACATTCATGGTCGAATTGCTGCAAAGAAACCACTACTAAAGGACACCAATAAGAAGAAGAGACAAGCTTGGGCCAAGAAACACGATCAATGGACATTAGACCGGTGGAAATGTGTCCTTTGTTCTGGAGTCCAAATTGGAGATTTATGGTTCCAACCGCTGTGTCTTTGTGAGACGCGACGTGGGTGAACGGATGATCTCCTCGTGTATTTTCCACCGTAAATCATTGAGGAGGAGATGTTATGGTGTGGGGGTGCTTTGCTGGTGACACTGTCTGTGATTTATTTAGAATTCAAGGCACGCTTAACCAGCATGGCTACCACAGCATTCTGCAGCGATACGCCATCCCATCTGGTTTGGGCTTAGAGGGACTATCATTTGTTTTTCAACAGGACAATGACCCAACACACTTCCAGGCTGTGTAAGGGCTATTTGACCAAGAAGGAGAGTGATGGAGTGCTGCATCAGATGACCTGGCCTCCACATTCCCCCGACCTAAACCAAATTGAGATGGTTTGGGATGAATCAGACCGCAGAGGGAAGGAAAAGCAGCCAACAAGTGCTCAGCATATGTGGGAACTCCTTCAAGACTGTAGGAAAAGCATTCCAGGTGAAGCTGGTTGAGAGAATGCCAAGAGTGTGCAAAGCTGTCATCAAGGCAAAGGGTGGCTATTTGAAGAATCTCAAATATAAAATATATATAGATTTGTTTAACACTTTTTGGTTACTACATGATTCCATATGTGTTATTTCATCATTTTGATGTCTTCACTATCATTCTACAATGTAGAAAATAGTAAAAATAAAGGGACACCCTTGAATGAGTAGGTGTTCTGAAACTTTTGACCGGTAGTGTATATTTCAGGCTCCTTTTGCCAGGGCCTGTGCTGGAGCAGTTTATATCTTTATCTTGTGGAGAATCGCCTCTTGCTGTTTACTTGTGTAGGCTGTGAGGTTGTACATAGGTTTTAAAAATGGATTGGGCAAAACAAATTAGATCTTCACTTGGTTTTCACACTGTTAGTTCCATCACTGATATGCTAGCCTTGTGGATTGCTTTTGAGCTGGGAGTTCTTGGAAGTCTGGGCTCTACATTTCAATTATTGAAAATATGGCCAATTTAGGCCTAGTCTATTTAACAAACTTTGGTCCACAGCAGGCCGGGTCTTCAGAATGATCCTTGACTTCTTAGATGTTGGTTTCAACTCTGGGCCGTCAAAGCATAAGTTTACTTTTGAAAAAGAAAATATGATCTGTCCATAATGGAATGGATAATATTAGGAATATTTAACTGAACTGGTGATGTTGTTGCTACTAGGGATGGGCGCGAGTTCTCGATTCAAGATTTGTATTAGATTGCTGAAAATCAAATACAAGTACTTGAAATTTACAAATACAACTATTGAGCAGGTTAAATGTATAAGCGCTGACCAAATGTGAAACCGTAAGATTTAATGTCAAATGCAGTGAAAATATTTAGTTTTCAGTTTTGTATCAGAACGAGTAATTGGAACACATGCAAGTACTCAACATTATTTTATATAGCCTATACTCGAACACAGACATTATTTCTAATGCCCATCCCTAGTTGCTACACATAACATAATTAGTTCAGCCAGAATTGAGAGATCACACAATAATTTTCAAGGTTCCACATTAAACTCTTGAGTCCAAATTACCTTCAAGTCATGATGTGCAATAGATGCCACCGGGTGAGCATGGAGCAGCATTTTAGTCATTCTTAGTGGGACTAAAAGTTAGAAAAATGTTCAACCTAGTAAAGCTGACATCTCCTTTCCTTTTGAGTTGTCAAGAGGTGTCTCGTTGCTCCTCTATAAAAGCCAACAAAGGCCTTTTACACGTGGATAAACAGGAGACATCTAATGTGGATCGGCGTGTGGAAAGAATGTGTAAATATATCTTCAAATGCATTCTGGTGTGTGTTGTTTTCTCTCCCCCCGTTGCGGGGGTGTTGGGTTGTCATAAAGCACTGCTCCTCTGTCGACTGATCAATATGTTGCTACTGTTTCCCTTTCAGAGGAGAAGACACAGCTGGTTCTAAATGTCGACAAACAGCTTGAAGAAGTCAGAGAGTTGGTACGTCTTTGATCAGTAATTTCCGCTCTTCCCATTTTCTAAATAATGAATTTGGAAAAGGAAACAAGACAATTTCACCGGCGAACGCAGACAATGGCACCTGTGTAATCCTAACGGTGACTTGACACACAAGCACTTCACGTGGCGGATGGCTGCTCAGCGTGATAATGACGTGATCACATTAGAGATAATTTGCTTTTAAGTGACATATCTGTGACACATTTCAAGCAATTATTTGGAGGGAGTCTTCACGTCATGTTTAAAAATGTGAAGGAAGTGAACTAACGTGTAAATTCTAGACGTATTTGTGTTATTATGTCATCTTGATAAGGCTTCTCCAAATCCCCCTCAGAAAGTATTGTCTCCGTGTACCTCTAATGTACTCTATATGACACTGTTGTGCCTCAACATGTCTTTAAAATGAAGGGTCTTCAAATTGATTGTATCTTATTTTCCAAACTGCCTTTCTGTCATAACTTTTTTTAATCATTGATGAATGACACGAAGACGAGCAGTCAACACTGAAACAGATTAAAGTTAACGCTGCTGAAGTAGCTCATGTTAAGAAGTTTTGCTAGCGTTGATTTCAGTTTAATCTTCAGAATCTCTTGATGTTTTTCAAAGACTCTTGTGCTACACCATTTTGGTATAATTTCATTACATCTAGCATGTGTATATATAAATTAATTTCAACACAAACACTTTTCAACACTTTTTCATTTCACTTACAGTGTAGTCACTACATACTAAACAGCTACTTACTCAACAGTATAGTGTGCGATAGGTTGAGTTTAACAACAGTTTTTCATTGTAAATCTGTTTTTACATATTTCTACAATAATTATAGGCTATACAATTATAATTACACAGTTTACACCTACTTTGTTGTAGCCAATTTGGCCAGTATAATGTCAGTTTTAATCATTGAATGGTGAATTAACTGGTTGATTGCTGGATCTAGATGGAGCAGATGGATCTGGAGGTGCGTGAGATCCCCATCCAGAGCAGAGGCATGTACCAGAGCAGACTGAAGAGCTACAAGGGGGAGATGGAGAAGCTGGAGAAAGACTTTGTGAGTACCCCACCATACTGTAACACCTCATTTGTCTCAGTATATAGCTACACACATACTCACGGTATCCATAACGCAAATCCCAACTTCCATTTTTAGTCTTCACTCCACCTGGAGAATAGCGTTAGTGATACACTACATGACCAAAAGTATGTGGACACCTGCTCGTCGAACATCTCATTCCGAAATCATGGGCATTAATATGGAGTTGGTCCCCCCTTTGCTGCTATAACAGCCTCCACTCTTCTGGGAAGGCTTTCCACTAGATTGGGGCAGGTAGCGTTCTCCTGGCATCTGCCAAACCCAGATCCGTCCGTCAGGCTGCCAGATGGTGAAGCGTGATTCATCACTCCAGAGAACGCGTTTCCACTGCTCCAGAGTCCAGTGGCGGCAAGCTTTACACCACTCTAGCCGTCGCTTGTGTGCGGCTGCTCGGCCATGGAAACCCATTTCATGAAGCTCCCGACAAACAGTTCTTGTGCTGACGTTGCTTCCAGAGGCAGTTTGGAACTCGGTAGTGAGTGTTGCAACCGAGGACAGATGATTTTTACGCGGTACGCGCTTCAGCACTCGGCTGTCCCGTTCTGTGAGCTTCTGTGGCCTACCACTTTGCGGCTGAGCCGTTGTTGCTTCTAGACGTTTCCACTTACAGTTGACCGGGACAGCTCTAGCAGGGCAGAAATTTGGCGAACTGACTTGTTGGAAAGGTGGCATCCTATGACTGTGCCATGTTGAAAGTCACTGAGCTCTTCAGTAAGGCCATTCTACTGCCAATGTTTGTCTATGGAGATTGCCTGGCTGTGCACTCAATTTTATACACCTGTCAGCAACGGGTGTGGCTGAAATAGCTAAATCCACTAATTTGAAGGGGTTTTCACATACTTTTGGGGAGAACAAGTATTTGATACACTGCCGATTTTTGCAGGTTTTCCTACTTACAAAGCATGTAGAGGTCTGTTATTTTTAGCATAGGTACACTTCAACTGTGAGAGACGGAATCTAAAACAAGAATCCAGAAAATCACATTGTATGATTTTTAAGTAATTAATTTAGCATTTTATTGCATGACATAAGTATTTGATACATCAGAAAAGCAGAACTTAATATTTGGTACAGAAACCTTTGTTTGCAATTACAGAGATCATACGTTTACTGTAGGTCTTGACCAGGTTTGCACACACTGCAGCAGGGATTTTGGCCCACTCCTCCATACAGACCTTCTCCACATCCTTCAGGTTTCGGGACAGTCGCTGGGCAATACGGACTTTCAGCTCCCTCCAAAGATTTTCTATTGGGTTCAGGTCTGGAGACTGGCTAGGCCACTCCAGGACCTTGAGATGCTTCTTACGGAGCCACTCCTTAGTTGCCCTGGCTGTGTGTTTCGGGACGTTGTCATGCTGGAAGACCCGGCCACGACCCATCTTCAATGCTCTTACTGAGGGAAGGAGGTTGTTGGCCAAGATCTCGCAATACATGGCCCCATCCATCCTCCCCTCAATACGGTGCAGTCGTCCTGTCCCCTTTGCAGAAAAGCATCCCCAAAGAATTATGTTTCCACCTCCATGCTTCACAGTTGGAATGGTGTTCTTGGGGTTGTGCTCATCCTTCTTCTTCCTCCAAAAATTGACCGTCATCTTGAACTTCTTCCATTTTCTAATAATTGCGCCAAAAGTTGTTGCCTTCTCACCAAGCTGCTTGCCTATTGTTCTGTAGCCCATCCCAGCCTTGTGCAGGTCTACAATTGTATCCCTGATGTCCTTACACAGCTCTCTGGTCTTGGCCATTGTGGAGAGGTTGGAGTCTGTTTGATTGAGTGTATGGACAGGTGTCTTTTATACAGGTAACGAGTTCAAACAGGTGCAGTTAATACAGGTAATGAGTGGAGAACAGGAGGGCTTCTTAAATAAAAAACTAACAGGTCTGTGAGAGCCGGAATTCTTACTGGTTGGTAGGTGATCAAATACTTATGTCATGCAATAAAATGCAAATTAATTACTTAAAAATCATACAATGTGATTTTCTGGATTTTTGTTTTAGATTCCATCTCTCACAGTTGAAGTGTACATATGATAAGAATTACAGACCTCTACATGCTTTGTAAGTAGGAAAACCTGCAAAATCGGCAGTGTATCAAATACTTGTTCTCCCCACTGTATAGTGTACCTCTTTTATATTTGTAGCACATCCTCTTATGCATATACTTACACGCACGTACAGTAAGTACTCGTAAAACTTCAATTAATATCCCAGGTTTTTATATGCTTCAATCAATGAACACAACCAGCGTTAATTAGAGAGAGGATTCTATTTAAGCCAGGCGTCTATTTCCTTAATGTACACAGCTAAATATTCTAACGAGCGCAAACAAAATTAAACTAATTGTAAAGACAGGCAATCCAACTCATACATTTTTACAAGGATAGGTAGTTGCTACTGAATGTCACTTTTGGTGAGTTTGGACACTTACAAGCGAAATGTGAATGAGAGACATTGTGCAAATGAACAAAGTTTTGACGCATGCCTGTCTGAAGTAAGAACAGTACTGGCTCCGGAGCAGCATGTGTACACGCTGTGTTTGTGTGGAGTCGCTAGGGCAACGGGCCTGCCAGCTCTGCTCAGAGAATAGGGGGGAGGAGCAGACGGGCCAAAAACGGAGAGGAGAAAAAATAAGCGCAAGAAAATCAAGATAACTCATCCAAAGCGCTTTGACTTCTCAAATACGTCAGAAAGCTATCACTATATAATGCCCTGTCTCCTTATTAATTCAGCCACTTACTTAGCTAACTAGCAAGTTAAACCAAATACACAGCTGGACTCACCAGCTCCCGCTTTCTACCATTGTGCTTTTTACAAACAAACACGTGACTGGCTCAACTGTTCTGGGTAACTACAGTAAGCTTCATAATGTACACTGAACAAAAATATAAACGCAACATGTAAAGTGTAGGTCCCATGTTTCATGAGCTGAAATAAATGATCCCAGAAATGTTCTATATGCACCAAAAGCTTATCTCTCTCAAATGTTGTGCACACATTTGTTTATCACTGTTAGTGAGCATTTCTCCTTTGCCAAGATAATCCATCCACCTGACAGGTGTAGCATATTAAGAAGCTGATTAAACAGCATGATCATGACACAGGTGCACCTGAGGATCTGTACACAATTTCTGGAAACTGAAAATGTCCCAGTTCTTCCATGGCCTGCATACTCACCAGACATGTCACACATTGAGCATGTTTGGGATGCTCTGGATCAACAGCGTGTTCCAGTTCCCGCCAATATCCAGAAACTTTGCACAGCCATTGAAGAGGAGTGGGACAACATGCCAAAGGCCACAATCAACAGCCTGATCTACTCTAGGTGAATGAGATGTCACGCTGCATGAGGCAAATGGTGGTCACACCAGATACTGACTGGTTTACTTATCCTTGCATCTACTTTATCTGTGACCAACAGATGCATATCTGTGTTCCCAGTCATGTGAAATCCATAGATTAGGGCCTAATTTATTTATTTAAATTGACTGATTTCCTTGTAACTCAGTAAAATCTTTGTAATTGTTGCATGTTGTGTTTTATATTGTTGCTCAGTATAAAATTATGTGACCGGTGAAATGAAGAACACAATCTGCTTTATCTCCTAACGTATTGCTCAAGTTGTAGCTACAAATATGACCATTTTATTGAAGAACTTCAAATAAATAGTTTTGACCAAATTGATGGTATTGAAAACCCATCCCGTGGCTTTTTCCAAATACCCCGGTATACGGTATACCGCCCAAGCCTAATTCCCCCCCGGACAAACGTTGAATACTAAAGTGAGACCATGAGATCTTGTTGGTACTTGAGCCGACCATGTCAAACCAAACCGTCTCATCCAAGGCAATGATGTTGCTCTCCTTTACCTTCTTTTGCTCAATCTTTACAGTACTCACTGAAGTTAACTCGTAAACAGTTCATTTAGACCCGTTGTTTATTTGAAACAGGTGTTTATTTGCTGAAATGTGTGGCGATGCCCAGCTATTAAAAGAGGACAGGTTGCTATTTGAGACATTTAATTGAAGTTTTACAGTATGTTTGTTGGTGTGCTTGTGTGTGTACGGTAAGTGAATGCAGGAACTTGCACACTCATTATAAACAGGCAAAGTTGTGAGCATACGTACACCCTCTCACATACGCTCACACTTTCTCAAACAGACACACACTCGTGCACAAACACACACTCGGACTGAAACTGAAGGTCAGTGGCGTGTCCACTGTGGATCATTTTTTAGGGCTGTTTTTGAAATCCCATGTATCATCCGTAGAGAGCAGGCTTGTGTTGATGCTACAGAACATAACCTTGTTTAGTAATTCATAAACCACACCTGACTATCTAGAACCCCCCCATCCTACGCATATCAAACCTTAATGAGATGCCAAGTGTTTTAACTTTAAAGTCACTTGCTCTTAACTCATATTTTTAGGCTCCCTGTTTTACTTTCTAACATTACTCCCATTAGACACAAGCATTGTATTAAGGCGCCCTCTTAGCCCCCTTAATCAAGGTTAAGATCCTCAGGTTTACATTTGGGGATTGTGTTGCTTTGAGTACGGTGCTTCTGAACTCTCTCTCTCTCTCTCTCTCAGCTTCCTTATGGTTTCATTTACCTGTGTAACTTCTGTCTGCATCGTTCCACTTGATACTTGTGAGGATATTTAGCCTTTCATTTTCCAAGAGGTGGATTAAAAGGTAAAACTAAACAGGAGGTGTTTTTGATATCAATTGCTTCATGGTAAAAGCACCTACCAACATGATCCGAAATATTAAACAAACAAGCAAGCTAAACTGAGAAATATCAGGTGCTAGTGATCTGTTGCTCCACTCCTGAAAGTCTGGTAGCTCTCAGATCACAGAGGAGATCTCTAGTCTTTGAGAGTGCTCGCTTTCCTCGCCGTGGGCATTTAATTGGCTGATGATTAATCTTTAGCTTCCTTCTCGACACTTGCCGTGGTTAATTATCTAGCAATTAACACCTGCTGTGTCGAATATTACGGCTTTTGTCTGTGTTACGGTCTTCGGAGCGCATGCTATTAGATGCGAGGAGTCCCTTTTGTCACCTTATAGCCGACATTCTCATACATTAAGAATGAAGGAGAAGAGAGTGGAGAAAGTCTAGGGCAGTGGATTCCAAATGGTTCTTAGTCACATACATTTCTGACAAAAATATAAAGGCCTAGTCACATACCCTTAAGACAAAAATATAAAGGCCTAGTCACATACCCTTAAGACAAAAATATATAGGCCTAGTCACATACCCTTAAGACAAAAATATATAGGTCTAGTCACATACCCTTAAGACAAAAATATATAGGCCTAGTCACATACCCTTAAGACAAAAATATATAGGCCTAGTCACATAGACTTCTGACAAAAAAAGATGTCTGTGCCAGAAACCTGTGTATAATTAACTATACTACACTAAAAGTAAATATTTGTTTGATAGTGGAATCCGATTAAGGGTGGCCTTATACCAAGCGCAACACTGTGTAATTTATGTGCTTTTTAATAATTATGGATAAACTAGATAAAACCAACTTTAGTATTGCTTTTCATCTCGGTTCACTTACGATTGGGGAGCTGTGTCCTCCCCAGCCTGTGTGAAATCCTGTTATGTTGATAGTCTCCTGAGTGGCGCAGTGGTCTAAGGCACTGCATCGCAGTGCTAGCTGTGCCACTAGAGATCCTGGTTCGAATCCAGGCTCTGTCGTAGCCGGCCGTGACCGGGAGACCCATGGGGCGGCGCGCAATTGGCCCAGCGTCGTCCAGGGTAGGGGAGGGAATGGCCGGCAGGGATGTAGCTCAGTTGATAGAGCATGGTGTTTGCAACGCCAGGGTTCGATTCCCACAGGGGGTATGAAAAAAAAATAATGTAAGTCGCTCTGGATAAGAGCGTCTGCTAAATGACGTAAATGTAAAATGTAAATGTTGATAAACAATTTTTTGCTCTAAATGTTGTTTTTTTTAGGGCAAAGGTGATGTGCATTTAAAGCAGGACATCCCACTTTCACTCAGGCTCCATTTCTAGTTCCCGGTAAAGCTGATGAGTTCTCCCAAAGCTGGTGCTTCCACTTCAGATGAGCACAGGACACCCAGCTCTAAAGAGTGCCAGCCTGCGAAAAAGGCCATCATCTCTCTTTTTCATAAAAAACCACAGTCTTTTTTGTGCTTCCCGAGGAAATAAAGGCCTCCTTTCTCCCCCGTTCTGGCTCCCTAGGGTGTCTCCCCCTTAACCCCTTCTATCATCCTCTCATTCACCCGCGGTTTGAAGTGTTCACGCCACCAACTTGCCAGATTGAGCCCCACTATTTTATGACAGACTGGGCCAAGCCTGACCCCAATAACCCGTCCATTTTTCCAGACGGATGCTAAAAAAAGAGTGCACGTTATCAGACCGACATCCCGAAGGTGCTTTTGCGATTTGTTTGCTGGTTGACAGCTTCATTTTGATAATAGAGGGACAAGGGATCTTAAAAGCCAGAGGACCCCTGCAGAGGGGCCTTGCATCAGCCAAAGGGGATGCTGGCGCAACCGAACCCCCCCCCAAATAAAAAAAAACGAGGGGGAAAAAACTGTTTGATAGAGGAGATGCGTTTAAGTCGGGGAAAGCAGAATGCCATGCCTCTTAGCGATGCCTTTGATCAGGCAGAAGAGAGGCCTAATGGAGGCCTAATTTAATGAAACCTATCGGGTAAACAGACCCTCCATCTTCAAAGGTAGCGCCAAAGTTTTTTTCCACCACCGGGAGGCTAGGTCCACAGACATCTGTTGAGTCACTCTAAATGCACTCGACATCTATTTTGGCTGAGTTCAGACTACATGGGCTGTTGGTGACAACTGAGAGATGGTTATAATACATTTATAAACCGTAGATATTTGAGTGTTGAGGATAGTGTTTTCCCTTGAAAAGTGGCTATGATCTAAAATGCCTCAGCGGGTAGCCTATAAGCAGACCAAAAGCTTGACAATGCTTGAGTGCCACATTTTCAATACTTTAGGTTTGTGAATATAATTTGAGAATATAGCTTTTCTACCTTTTGGGATTCCACTGTGCCAAAGTGTCCAACATGAACTTACTAGAGAAGCTGTCTTCCCTCTTTGCTGACACCAGATGGTGATATTGCTCTAGGAATCCAGGCCTCGTTGAGTTATCTGGTAGAGGTGAGATTGATAAGCACACATGCCGATCGGAAGAGTTTCTCCTGGATATATGGAGACCTGCTAAAAGAGCTTCTTATCACTGTGGTTGCCTCTGACCTTGTCTCTTCTGTGAAACTGTGAAACTTGGAGATGGAAGTAGAGAATAGTTTGTTGACTTGCAGGTCCTATACTTAGAAATCCTAAAGACATTGTTTGTGGATGTGTGCCGGTGTATTTCACCCCTTTAATGAAATTGTCAATCCAAACTTTGAAAAATGCTATTTCCTGATCTTGGCCGCAATCATTTTCCTCACTTATTTACTGTTCTTAAAATGTCAGTGCTTTCTATTCCACCTTTTAATTGTACAAAAAAAAGTGTGTATGGTATATTACAGCAGTGAAATGGAAAGATTCTGGTTCAAATGGTAGGTTTAGTAAAAGTCATTCAATCTCTTTGGTTTACAAAATATCCTTTTGTAAAGTTGATCTTGGTTGAACAACCGCTGTTAACAATTGTCAATTATAGAATGAATCACACGTTTTTCTAACTAGAAAATGTAAAATATATTTATTTTAAAGTATGAATACTGATGCATATTTTGCTGGAATTATTAATTAAGCGTCATAATAATATTTCACCTGTTTTGTGAGGAAATTACTTGCTCTCTAATCTTTTGATATTTGTGCTGCTCTGCAGAGTTTGAAGCATCCATAAGTTCAACAGTCCCTTTGCAGTGGATTTTACAGTGAGGAGGCAAGACAACCTAGATCTGTTTTTCTTGCCCAGTTTATGGCACTGGTCGAGCGTGACCAACACCTTTTAGACTGAATGGCTTCAAGTCTCTATCCAGGGAGATAATTAATGCAATTCTGAAGCGTTTACGGAGTCAACCAGCCTTGAAATATTGAACAAAATATGAACCTGATACAGTCAGATGAATAGAATAAAAAGCTTCTGCACTGATCCCATATGTGTAACGTTTTTTTTTCATATTTCATAGTGTCTTAAGTGATTATTAATGACCTTCAAGTGGAAAAATGTATAATTCAATGAAAATGTGTTCTATGTTAGGGCAACTATTGAATTCCGCAGCTTTGCAGTGAGCATCTTGGGCGCTTTAGTATATTCTCTAAAGGGGGAAAATGCCTCCGATCAAATGCAAGACAAAAACTATGGCAACCTGGAAATGATTTGGCCTTGCTTTTAACATGGATGAACAATTTGCAAATGCCTCTCTGTACTGTCCATTGTGTATCAGTTAGCATAGTTCAGATCATCTCGATTGGTGTGTCGACTGAATCAGGTCTGCCTGAAGTTACCCAGGGCTCTACGCTGACATTTTTTACAAGTACATCACTGGGGCCGAACTCCCTGCCATCCAGGACCTCTATACCAGGCGGTGTCAGAGGAAGGCCTTAAAAATGTTCAAAAACTCGAGCCACCCAAGTCATACTGTTCTCTTTGCTACTGCACGACAAGCCAACATGCACCAAGTCTGGAACCAACAGGACCCTGAACAGCTTCTACCCCCAAGCCATAAGACTAAATAGTTAGTCCGAGTAGCAATTGACTATCTGCATTGATCCTTTTTGCACTAACTTTGACTCATCACATGCGCTGCTGCTACTGTTTATTATCTATCCTGTTGCCTAGGCACTTTTCTCCTACCCACAGTGGGCTCCAAAATTACTGGCACCCCTGACTGGCAATGCACAAACAATATTTTAAAAAAATATAAACAATATAATTATAGAGAGAAACTCAAAATACCAGCATGTGAGAAATACTATACTTTAATAATGTTTCAATGGAACCAACCAAAATCATACTATTATTTAATACATAATAAATGTCACCAAAATCAAGGTTTCATCATTATTGGCATTCCTCATTTAGTACTTAGTGCAACCACCTCTGGCAAGGATAACAGCATGGAGTCTTTTCCTGTAATGTTTGACAAGGTTAAGGAACAAATTTGGAGGGATTTTGGACCATTCCTCTATGCAGATCCTTTCAAGATCCTTCATATTCTTGGGTTTGCGCTTATCAACTGCCCTCTTCAACTCAGCCCACAGATTAGATTGGATTGAGGTCCGGCTACTGAGATGGCCATGGCAGAACATTGATTTTGTTGTCACAGAACCATTTCTGTGTGGATCTTGAGGTATGTTTTGGGTCATTGTCTTGTTGGAAATTCCACCTACGGCCAAGCCCCAGCCTTCTGGCAGAGAAAACCAGATTGTCAGTCACAATTGCCTGATACTTGGTGGAATTCATTATGCCATCAATCTTAACCATTGCCCCTGGACCTCTGGAATTAAAACAGCCCAAATCATCACTAACCCACCACCATATTTCACCGTGGGCATGAGGTGCCTCTCCTTGTATGCATCTCTGTTTCGACGCCAAACATGCCGATGCTGTATCTGACCAAAACGTTCAATTTTGGTCTCATCTGACCAGAGCACCTTCTTCCAGTCATAATTTAAATGACGTTTGGTAAACTCCAAGCGCTTGCGTCTGTGTCTTGGGGTCAGAAAGGGCTTTCTTCTGGCAACCCATCCAAAGAGCCTGTGGTTGTAGGGGTGGCATCTGATGGTGCTTTTTGAAACCTGGTGAACCCAAGACGCCACCAATGCCTGCAATTCATCACAGTGATTCTTGGGGATTTTGTTGCTTCTCTCACCATCCTCCTCCCTATCCTGGGGGGCAAAATGCATTTGCGTCCTCTACCCGTGAGGTTTTCAACTGTTCCATATCTTTTTATTTTTTTAATAATTGCCCTGGCAGTGCTCAGTGGTATATTCAATCGTTTGTGGATCTTCTTGTAGCCATTACCAGATTTATGAAGGTCTACGACCATCTGTCTCTTTTGAACTGCCAGTTCTTTTGTTTTCTTCATGGTGTTGGATGAGAAAGGGATATTGTATGCGTGTTACCTCATTTTTATACCCTAGTGAAACAGGAAGTGATGTAATGGCTCAATATAGTTAATTAAGACTTAAACTGAAATAAGTGGAATTTAATTCCTGGTTTAATTTTGGTAGATGTTATTTACAATAATCTTTAAGGATGCCATTAATTGTGAAACCTTGATTTGGAGGACATTGATTTTTAATTAAATCAATAAATTATTTTTGGTGGGTTCCATTGGAACATTAATATAGTACACTATTTCTCACATGTTGGTATTTTCAGATTATCTCTATAATTATATTGTTTGTCTTTTTTTAAGTATTGTTTGTGCATTTCCAGACAGGGGTGCCAGTCATTTTGGAGCCCACTGTATATGTACATACAGTTGAAGTCGGAAGTTTACATACACCTTAGCCAAATACATTTAAACTCAGTTTTTCACAATTCCTGACATTTAATCCAAGTAAAAATTCCCTGTTTTAGGTCAGTTAGGATCACCAATTTATTTTAAGAATGAAATGTCAGAATAACAGTAGAGAGAATGATTTATTTCAGCTTTTATTTCTTTCATCACATTCCCAGTGGGTCAGAAGTTTACATACACTCAATTAGTATTTGGTAGCATTGCCTTTAAATTGTTGAACTTGGGTCAAACGTTTCGGGTAGCCTTCCACAAGCTTCCCACAATAAGTTGGGTGAATTGTAGCCCATTCCTCCTGACAGAGCTGGTGTAACTGACTCAGGTTTGTAGGCCTCCTTGGTTGCACACGCTTTTACAGTTCTGCACACACATTTTCTATAGGATTGAGGTCAGGGCTTTGTGATGGACACTCCAATACCTTGACTTTGTTGTCCTTAAGCCATTTTGCCACAACCTTGGAAGTATGCTTGGGGTCATTGTCCATTTGGAAGACCCATTTGCGACCAAGCTTTAACTTCCTGACTGATGTCTTGAGATGTTGCTTCAATATATCCACATAATTGTCCTTCCTCATGATGCCATCTATTTTGTGAAGTGCACCAGTCCCTCCTGCAGCAAAGCACCCCCACAGCATGATGCTGCTACCCCCGTGCTTCACGGTTGGGATGGTGTTCTTTGGCTTGCAAGCACTCCCTTTTTCCTCCAAACATAACGATGGTCATTATGGCCAAACAGTTCTATTTTTGTTTCATCAGACCAGAGGACATTTCTCCAAAAAGTACGATCTTTGTCCCCATGTGCAGTTGCAAACCGTAGTCTGGCTTTTTTATGGCGGTTTTGGAGCAGTGGCTTCTTCCTTGCTGAGCGGCCTTTCAGGTTATGACGATATAGGACTTGTTTTACTGTGGATATAGATACTTTTGTACCAGTTTCCTCCAGCATCTTCACAAGGTCCTTTGATGTTGTTCTGGGATTGATTTGCACTTTTCGCACCAAAGTATGTTCATCTCTAGGAGAACGCGTCTCCTTCCTGAGCGGTATGACGGCTGCGTGGTCCCATGGTGTTTATACTTGCGTATTATTGTTAGTACAGATGAACGTGGTACCTTCAGGCGTTTGGAAATTGCTCCCAAGGATGAACCAGACTTGTGGAGGTCTACAAAAAATAATTCTGAGGTCTCAGCTGATATCTTTTGATTTTCCCAGGATGTCAAGCAAAGAGCTGAGTTTGAAGGTAGGCCTTGAAATACATCCACGGCCCGGGATAGAACCAGGGTCGCCTCTAGCACTGCGATGAAGTGCCTTAGACCGCTGCACCACTCGGGAGGCCCACCAGTGTAAAATGTTTTATTTGTGAATTTGTCTTCTAATGTAAGTATAAACGTAAAGCTTACTTTCATATAATAATAAAAATGCTTAATGGTAGTATATGGGATATTGTCTTAGTCTGGGGTGGAGAGAATGCAATACATGATCTTGTGTACGGTACAAATCACATTATTTAGTCATTATTGTGGGAGCACCTCCTCTGAGTAGGAATTCGGCTGTTTGATAAGGTTTGAATGCTAAGCAACCAGCATACACGTTGTTTAAATTACAACAGACCAACATACAGTCATGTCCAAAATGATTGGCACCCTCGAGAAAGATGAGCAAAAAATACTATAAATTAAATAATACAAATACAGAGCTAAATTGTATGCGCACATTATTTTTGAAAATTATATTTTATACTAAGACATTTGCTCAGAGAAAAATGATTGGTTTAACAAATAGTACATTTTTTTTTCTCAAAAAAAGGTAGGGGTCAAAATTACTGTCACCCCTTTTTTTTAATACCTTTCAATACCTCACCCTGCAAGGATAATGGCACTGAGCCTTTTCTCAAACGTTTTATGAGATTGGAGAACACATTAGACCGTTCCTCCATACAGAATCTTTCCAGATCCTTGATATCCTTCATATGCGCTTATGGACTGCCCTATTCAATTCAAACCACATGTTTTCAATGGGGTTCATGTCTGGAGACTGAGAATGTTGATTTTGTGGTCAATTAACAATTTATTTGTGAAATGTCAATGTATGCTTGTGGTTGTCTTGCTGGAAGATCCAATGCTGCCGAGTTTCAGCCTCCTGGCAGAGGCAGCTAGGTTTTTGGCAAAAATGTCCTGGTACTGGGTATAGTTCACTTGACCTTAACCATGGCACCAGGACCAGTGGAAGCAAAATAGCCTCAAAAAATTAACGATCCAACACCATATGTTACAATAGGTATGGGGTTATTTTATGCATATGTATAATTGTTTTGACGCAAAACCCACCACTGGTATGTGTAGCCAAAGAGCTCTATTGTCATGTCATCCAACAAATGTAAATGCCTGGTAAACGGCATTGGCACTTGGATTAGAACCGGTGCTATGGTCAGATGACATGAATATATAACTCTTTAGCCAAGCGCACCAGTGGTGGGTTTTGCAACGAAAGAAATATGCAAATGCAAAACAAAAAACAAAACATTTGTTTTATTTGAAAAAAAATGGTGGTTTAGTTGACCCAGGTCAGCCAGTCAGCTGCCTGCCCCTCTCCCAGCCTATAGTTGCTCGATTGATGTTCCGTCAACTTCTGGTGAATCTTTGTTTTAATTTTAAATCTTTGTTTTAATTTTAACTTTCTACCTGTGATGTACTAGACGACTTGCGCAAGATTGATGATTTAAAAAAAATATCCACTGGGGCTGATTTGCTTGATCCTTACTTGCTGCAGCTTTCCACTCTTCTGATTTGCAGAATCTTTAACACACATTTTTTACCTTACAATTATTTCTGGTACTATCCCCAGGGTCTGGAATGCGGCCCATATACTCCCCCTTCACAAAGGTGGAGACCCGTGTGACCAAAATAAATATCGCCCCATTTCCAAATTCTAGAATCCTTGCTAAATACGCAATTTAGATCCTTTTTAACTATGAAATGTATTCTGAATGTACTTCAGTCATGTCAGACCAGGTATTAGCACCATCTCTGCTTCTTCTTTGGTTTTAAATTATGTTCTTAATTATTTGGATAAGAAGAAACACTTCACAGCCCTTGTTTATTGAGCTATCTAAAGCCTTCGACACTGGATCACTCATTACTTATTCAGAGGCTTTCATAAATTGGCCTGGACCAAGCTTGTTGGAAAATTATTTAAAGGACAGAATGCAGTGTGTATTTACTGATGGCGTTAAATCAGGTTTTCGGGACACATCTAAGGGTGTCCCACAGGGATCGATTCTTGGTCCGGTTCTTTTCACTATTTACGTTTTTTTATTTATTCTTTTTTTATTTAACCTTTATTTAACTAGGCAAGTCAGTTAAGAACAAATTCTTATTTACAATGACGGCCTACCCCGGCCAAACCCGGACGACGATGGGCCAATTGTGCGCCGCCCTATGGGACTACCAATCATGGCCGGATTGTGATACAGACTGGAATCGAACCAGGGTCTGTAGTGACGCCTCTAGCACTGGGATGCAGTGCCTTAGAACGCTGCGCCACTCGGGAGTACTTTAGCAATATTGGTTTATCTGTAAAAAATATATATACTTTCACCTGTATGCAGATGACACTGTGGTATATGCTATTGCCCCCACAGCTGACCAAGTTCTGTCAGAGCTTTAATCTGCCTTTATTGCCCTGTAGAAAGGATTTGTTTAACTGAAATTGGTACTTAATGCAGGTAAAAGAAAGTATATGTTATTTTTACATGATTTGGAAAATATATCCGATGATTTATGCATACGTACTTTGGATGGTGCCCTCATTGATCGTGTACCCACTTATAAATATCTGGGCATCTGGAATGACGAAAAGCCCTTGAATGTTTTGGTACACCTACTGGAGAGCTCTTCTTTGTCTACACCCATTCAGCATCGTTCACACCCTCTAAAGCCCCACCCATCTCTTTAAGGATTCACACGTGAGGCTATGTACTAAACAACCAAAGATTTCAAGACTAAAGGCTGGTTTATACTACGGGTGTGTTCGTAAATTTAATCTGGAGTGCCAGAGTTAGCACAGAGCGCGCTCTGGGCATTCGTAAACTCAGAGCGTTGTCAGATTATCTGTTCGTAAATTCAGAGCGTTTCGCTCTCGGAGTGTTCAGAGCGCCCACTGGACGCTCTGGCCGAGGAGTAGGATTAATCAGACTGTTCTGACCTAACAACAGCAGTCAAGCACCCAAGCTAACTGGCTAATGTTGGCTAGCTTGCTAGTTACTTCCAGACACAAATGAGAGAATACCTCACGCTGACCATTTTACTCGCCCAAGCAGAGCTGGTTAGGCTGTTTTTATGTTATCCAGAGCATTGGTGACTGCAACTGCGCTGCTGGCAACAATTTAATTACCCGTTTTTGCCAACGTTTACTGACTCGGCCATATTCAATGGGTGTTGAGCGTTTGTAAATTCGTCAGTTATTCTGCGCTCCGGCACACTCAGACGAGAGTGCTCTGAAATTGGAATAGATAGACAGAGCGAATATACCAGCTACATCTATCGACAGTTGTCGCAGTGACATCATAAACATTCTATTGAAATGGTTACTTGCATAGTGGAGTCTTTTGTTAATACATGTACAGTGGGGGGAAAAAATATTTAGTCAGCCACCAATTGTGCAAGTTCTCCCACTTAAAAAGATGAGAGAGGCCTGTAATTTTCATCAAATTGAGAAGAAAAAAATCCAGAAAATCACATTGTAGGATTTTTAATGAATTTATTTGCAAATGATGGTGGAAAATAAGTATTTGTTCACCTACAAACAAGCAAGATTTCTGGCTCTCACAGACCTGTAACTTCTTCTTTAAGAGGCTCCTCTGTCCTCCACTCATTACCTGTATTAATGGCACCTGTTTGAACTTGTTATCAGTATAAAAGACACCTGTCCACAACCTCAAACAGTCACACTCCAAACTCCACTATGGCCAAGACCAAAGAGCTGTCAAAGAACACCAGAAACAAAATTGTAGACCTGCACCAGGCTGGGAAGACTGAATCTGCATTAGGTAAGCAGCTTGGTTTGAAGAAATCAACTGTGGGAGCAATTATTAGGAAATGGAAGACATACAAGACCACTGATAATCTCCCTCGATCTGGGGCTCCACGCAAGATCTCACCCGTGGGGTCAAAATGATCACAAGAACAGTGAGCAAAAATCCCAGAACCACACAGGGGGACCTAGTGAATGACCTGCAGAGAGCTGGGACCAAAGTAACAAAGCCTACCATCAGTAACACACTACGCCGCCAGGGACTCAAATCCTGCAGTGCCAGACGTGTCCCCCTGCTTAAGCCAGTACATGTCCAGGCCCGTCTGAAGTTTGCTAGAGTGCATTTGGATGATCCAGAAGAGGATTGGGAGAATGTCATATGGTCAGATGAAACCAAAATAGAACTTTTTGGTAAAAACTCAATTTGTCGTGTTTGGAGGACAAAGAATGCTGAGTTGCATCCAAAGAACACCATACCTACTGTGAAGCATGGGGATGGAAACATCATGCTTTGGGGCTGTTTTTCTGCAAAGGGACCAGGACGACTGATCCGTGTAAAGGAAAGAATGAATGGGGCCATGTATCGTGAGATTTTGAGTGAAAACCTCCTTCCATCAGCAAGGGCATTGAAGATGAAACGTGGCTGGGTCTTTCAGCATGACAATGATCCCAAACACACCGCCCGGGCAACGAAGGAGTGGCTTTGTAAGAAGCATTTCAAGGTCCTGGAGTGGCCTAGCCAGTCTCCAGATCTCAACCCCATAGAAAATCGTTGGAGGGAGTTGAAAGTCCGTGTTGCCCAGCGACAGCCCCAAAACATCACTGCTCTAGAGGAGATCTGCATGGAGGAATGGGCCAAAATACCAGCAACAGTGTGTAAAAACCTTGTGAAGACTTACAGAAAACGTTTGACCTGTGTCATTGCCAACAAAGGGTATGTAACAAAGTATTGAGATACTTTTGTTATTGACCAAATACTTATTTTCCACCATAATTTGCAAATAAATTCATTAAAAATCCTACAATGTGATTTTCTGGATTTTCTTTTCTCATTTTGTCTGTCATAGTTGACGTGTACCTATGATGAAAATTACAGGCCTCTCTCATCTTTTTAAGTGGGAGAACTTGCACAATTGGTGGCTGACTAAATACTTTTTTTCCCCACTGTAGGTAGCTAGCTAGCTAAACAATAAACCATAATCCCAACTCCTAACGTTACTACCCTGCATGAATCTGCAGGTAGCTATACAACCAGGTTCAATGTTAGCTAGCTAACATTAGGCTATAATTAGTAATGCAAATGGCTCTGAGATATGAATAATATAACTACACAGATCATACACGTTACATTAGCTAGCGAGCCAGCCAGCTAACGTTAGCTAGCTACCTAACAGTACACTTTAACTTGAAATGAAAACAAATATCTGAAAATGTAGCTAGTTAGACTATCTTACCCTTATACATGGATGGACGCTTCTCCCTCTCTGTCACGGATGCCATGGTTGCCCTTAGTTTGAAGATGTAATCCGGAGACAGGTGTTTTATACAACAGCCTTCTGTGTGTTCTCTTTTCGACTCCGTCTTTATATTTGCAATCAAATGCCAGAATTTTCTCCATCTCCTTAGCTATCATACTTTAATTCCACCGTGCATTCCGCTGATTTCAAAACTCGGTCCTCCAGAAAGTGGAGAGCAACACTTATGCAGTTCTACTACGGGATATCTTTCAAAAAAGCCACGTTAGAAAGGATGACCTACACATACTGACCAGCTCATGTTATAGACAGAAGCGTGCTACATGGCAGACCAGTCTGCACTCATCTCTCGGCATGTTCAGCCCACTCATTATCTCAGCCAATCATGGCTAGTGGGAAGATTGCTGTCTTTTTCTGTGGCTAAACCAACTAGGCTCGAAATGTAACCATTTTATTCGTATTTACAGATGGCATACAAGTTTGTTATTAAGGCACATGAAGGTTCACATGTTCCAGAAGGCATTTCTGCCAAAAAACGCATTTTGACCAAAAATAAGTTTGGAAGGCTCTCCTGTGAAGTAGTGACATACGCCTAATTTCCTGAAACGAGTCACATATAACTCAGTATTTGTATTTTATAGTCTTTTTTGCTCATCTTTATCAAGGGTGCCAATCATTTTGGACCTGACTGTAGCTACTGTAGTAGGTCAAAGATGTGTGCTAGAAGACCTTGGTAGAGCATGGGTGAAGTAGGCCATGGTGCCCATGGGAATTTCCTTTTTCGGCTTCAGACCAACTTCTCACTTAAAACACAATTTTTTAAATTTAATTATATCTATAGCCTGCATAGAACTGGCTCATTCCCTTTTTTCAATATGAAGGATTGAAGAAGAAAAACAAAATGTACCAACTTGTCCATGGTACATTTAATAGTGTATAAATTAGATCTTTGTTCATGGTCAAGTCACGGTCATGGAGACTGTAGAACTTTGGTACTTAGTTCTCCTGAAGTTATCTTGATGGGCTCAGTTAGTAATGTAAGGGAGAAACAGTCACCAAGGGTTTGTAAAGCCACTTTACTGGAAAGTCCTTTCTCAAAATATATCTAGTTTAAGCGTCATCCAGAATTCTTCACTTTGAATCGAAGATGCTTAATAATTAGGGTATTACATATAGGTTTGACGGGATATTGAACGAGCATTGTACTTAGCTGGTCATGGCACAACGTCCTTGTAATCCAGTTTGGAGGTTCTGTGTCATTTGCACCCGATCCTCCATTACAGCGACTGCTACAAACAAAACATGACAGACCAACATTAGTTGGATATTAGACACTATAAATCCCCTTAAATTGGCTCGTCTGCGCTTGTCCTCAATAAAACATTTTAGTCTTCGTTGTGTACCACTAAGGAGTTAATGCAGATTATGATTTATAATCAAAATCAATAGCGCCAAAGTCCAGTCACACATCCAGATTAAAAAGATCAGATTTCTTATGGAAATTGCCCGGATTGAGGGGATTTTTTTCTCTATTTCCTCAGAGCCAGGCGCAGATTTAAGATGTAAACAAATCAATATTTTTCTCTGCTTATGAATTCTGCCTTTCATTTGGAAGCTGTTCTACACAGCAGCTCTTCCCGAGCTTCTTGTGGATTGACTGAGTAAAAAGACTTCTCCTTTTTTAGACACAAAGATGGGGCTTGCAGCCTCTAATGGATCAACCTCTACAGACTCGCTGTTGGGAGAGTGTTTATGGTGTAATGTAATGTAATGTAATGTCATGGTGGTGGTGGAAGGGTGAAGGACTGAGTCACCAGAAAGGGACTCCAACAGTGTTGTGATGGTTCTCTTACCAGGAGACAGAGGAACTGAATCATTAAGTAATTGCAGTACAGTGTTCTCTGGGCTTTGGCTGGGCCACTGGTGGACTTTCACATTCTTGTTCTGAAGCCATACCAGCGTTGCTTTGGCTGTATGCTTGGGGTCATTGTCCTGTTGGAACGTACATTTTCACCCCCAGTCTGTTGTTTGCACTCTGAAGCAGGTTCTCATCAAGTATTTGCCTGTATTTGGCTCCATTCATTGTTCCCTCTATCCTTATCAGTCTCCCAGTCCCTGCCGCTGAAAAGCATCCCCATAGCATGATGCTGCCACCACCATGCTTCATGGTATGGATGGTGTTTGAAAGGTGGTGAACTGCCTAGATTGGTGAAGTGCTTTAGAGACTGTTTTCCTTCTGGCAGGTTCTCCCATCTCAGCCAAGGAACTCTGTAGTTCTGTCAGTGGTTATTGGATTCCTGGTCACCTCCCTGACCAAGGTCCTTCTTGCCCAAGGTCCTTCTTGCCCGGTTATTCCGTTTGGTCAGACGGCCAGCTCTAGGCAGAGTCTGGGTAGTTCCATATTTTTTTCATTTCCCACTGTGCTCTTGGAAACTTTCAACACTCTAGAAATAGTTTTATACCCTTTCCCAAGATATATGCCTCATCACAAATCTCGGAGATCTATGGACAATTCCTTGGACTTCATGGTATAGTCAACTGTGGGACCTTATACAGGTGTGTTTCTTTCTAAATCTTGTCCAAACAATTTAAATTGGCCACAGACTCCAATCAAGTTGTAGTGACATCTCAAGGATGATCAAAGGAAATTGGATGCACCTGAGCTGAATTTGGCGTGTCATAGCAAAGGGGTGCGAATACTTATGTAAATTAGATATTTCTGTATTTCATTTTCAATCAATTTGCTCCAATTTCAAAAAACATGCTTTCAATTTGTCATTATGGGGGTATTGTGTGTAGATTGGGTTAGAGGGAAAAAAAACAATTTAATCCATTTTGAATTCAGGCTGTAACGCAACAAAATGTGGAATACGTCAAGGGTATATGAATACTTTCTGAAGGCACTGTATTACAGATGTAGGATCTTCATTTGATCACCCTGTTGCATTAAAAATATTTAAAAGGGCTTCTGAAGTTTTTAATTTCCACTTTGAAATTTCAGACTTGATTTTCCCTTACGAAAAATTTATCAACCCCTTCAAATATGTCCATTAATTATAATCTACATTATAATTCACATTTCCTGTTGCTGCTAGATTATTTTCCTGCTGTAGCAAACTGGCTCAAATTAAGATCCTACATCTGTATGTGTGTGAATGTGCCTGGTAGTTTATATTATTCAGTGATGCGATCATTTCCTTTCGCTTATCTTGGGGTCCTTTCCAAAGCGGAGAAAGACACCCTCCCACTGACAGTGATCAGTACCGTTAGACATGTGTCTGCCTGGAGTAAGGGCCTCGCAGGTCCTCTCTGTCCTCCGGGCCTATTTGTTTGAGTGACTTGACTGAGAGGGGTCTAAAGATAATAAGGGGGAAACATAAAGACATGGGGATATAATAGCACCCTTCCTCGTCCCCTCATCCACACCCCAATCCTCCCAGTGCTGTCCTCGCCCTTGTTTCAGGGCCCCAAGCCTGTTCCACGCACCAGTGTAAACCAGAAGTGACATGTGACACCAACACGCAAGTGATGCACTGACAAGCGGGCCTAGAATAGGTGACACCGATTTTTTGGGGGGGACTTGCCAGACTGTAAAAAGTCATGAAATTTTAATGAAATGCATTATGAATGCATCTAGTAGGTTTGTGTTTTTTCTCTGGTTTTTTGGGGGGCTTTTGCCTTTAACAAACAAGTCTGGAGAGAGAGTGGGAAAGAGAGGGAGAACTTTGACATCTCCAGTTTTCCCTGACACTCAGTGGGTTTTCCCAGTTAGCGCAATGTGTTTACCCTGGGATGAAATCTGTAAATGGAAACAAAGTTTCCCCCATCAAATTGCATTTCTCTTGCTCTTGCCTAAGTGCTTCTAATGAGGAGCATGCAAAATAAAGAGAAACTGCTTTTGGTCTTTGCGACCGACAATTTTGTCATTTCTCAGCTGGTTTTGAAGCCTGCGGAGAAATCTTGTGGTGGCCTTGATCAAAATTACACTGTAGAGGATGCGTTAAGGATTTGTTCATTTATCCCAGAGGTTGGTCGGCATCAGAGCATCAACTAACACCCACAGTGAAACTAAACACTTTGTTTTATTTGGCTTCTGATGCACTTATTTGTACTTTTTTGTGTTTACATCTTTACACAATTTATTGACATCACATGGTAGGTAAAATTGGAATTGATCACGTGTTGCATTCAAAATGTGATTTAAATCAGAAATCATGGTATCACTTTATTTCACAGTCCTGTTTCAGCTGGTATTTACATGGTAAGAAGTTATTTGAAAATGTATACTTGTTGGTACAATACATTCAACACCCAATACCAAATAGTACAAAGGGGTGTTTGTTTATAATTCCAAAGAAACCAAAATGTGATTATTATGTCATTGTAATTGCTAAGCTAATACCTGGTGAATAGTGGACTGTAAAATAAAGTATAGCCTAATCGGTAAATCACTTCATATCTTGTCAATTGATTTCAGTGGTTTATAGGTTTTAATTCTACTCATAATTAAGCTAGAATGAAATTCTTATTAATGTGAGTAGTTAGCTCTAGGCTTTCAAGATGGTTTCTTATGTGTTCTAATACATGTGGAATAGATGTTGAAGTGAGTATATCCAAATGGAATGACTGCATTGTACACCTACCAACCTGTAGCAGTTACTCAAAACATTAATGATACATTATTGCTTGCACTGTGTTTATAATATGTATATGAATGTGCCCTTAGACTAGCCCTATGCCCTGGTGAACTTAACTGCACATTTACTCTTGGGATGAGTATCTGATGTTGTTGTCTGTGTCCTTTCTATGGCTTGTTGAAATCCATGTGAAAGAGTTGAACAAGACCATCAAACCTCAGTTGGCCATTTCTCATAGTTCGAACAACTTCTCTGAATTCCACCACAAAACCTGTAGACTCCCATCTTGCCGGGTAGTGTGTAGGGAAGTTCACAAGGGCACATGTTGGAATGGCTCTGCTGGAAGGGACCTACGGACCTCATCTGCATTTGAATGCGGTCTGATCAGTGAAATAAGACAGTATACATAGATATATAGCGTTAATGATGTGGCTAAGCCGCTATGCGTGCTGCTGTATTCTTATGGTAATAAGGGAGCCTGGAGGCATTCAGTCCAGACAATGGTCACGTTACTCAGAAGAAAGGCGAGGGACAGAGGAAGTCTTCTGTGCATTTCCATAGACGGACGCAGTTGGGCACGCATGCACACACAAACAATAACAGTCCAACAATATATGGGCCCAGATCTCTTCCTTTGTGTCTAACTTTATACCTTTTTAGGTAACACTCAGAGAATAGACATCAAACAACGATGAATCATAAATTGAGGTCAAAAGAGAACACTCTCCAATTCGTAGAAAGGGTTAAAAGTGAAGGTCTATTTTAAAAAAGAAAAAAAGAAAGACAAATTCAGCCCAAAAAAAAAGTTCTTCTCAGTGGAGGGTTCAGTGAACCATATGTAGGTAGCCACAGGCTAATGGGCCGATTGGTCCCTGGCTCGCCAGGTATCCCGTACCGTGTGCCCCCCTACACAACTCCCACCTCCCCATACGCACACTACTTCCACCCCCCTCCTGCTCCGAAATCCCTCCTCCATTCCCCTCTAATCTCACCTTTTTCTCTGGCGCTGACCCGGGGAGGCCCACTTTATTCCCCACTGCACGCCAGAAGCCAGCGTTGTGATCTGAGCGGGCCCCGCTCTTGTTCCTCTCGCCCGGCTGCCTCCCCGACGGCTCTCCTCTATTGATTTCTGCACTGCTGTCTGTGTGTTTGCACCACCGACGCCCGGGCCCGGCTCTCCTCTCCCTCTTCCCTCATACAACCCAGGATTCATGTACTGGGAGAAGAAGAGAAAGAGAGAGAGAGAAAGAGAGGGGGGGAAAAGAAGCCAGGCTTTTGATTTTTCATTATAACTTCTTCCATATTTTAATATTGGGTTTAATCGGCCCTCATGCCTTAAAGAAATAACCATTGAAAGACGATTCCCCGGCCTTCAAAAAGTATATGTCGTTTCTTCAATCAAAGCGCCTCGAATTTGCTCTTTTGTTTGGAGTTCAGTTGCGATCGTTTTTCCCCTCTCTCGCTCACCCTCTTGCTTTGCTGGTACAGTCGTTAGGCTTATTGACTGATCTCGGCTCTACTTAACAATAGAAACGACTTTGACAGGAAAATCTAGCACACGTATTACAGTGGTGGAAGAATAAAAGACCCCCATCATAACAATATACCGTTAAACAAAGGCTATTCCCTAACATCACATTTTTACAACACAATATGACATATTGTAACATAATATGATATCATGTAATATTATATTATATAAATATTGTATAATGTTGCCTGGTTAAGTACAAATTATTTTCAATTTACATTTACATTTTAGTAATTTAGCAGACGCTCTTATCCAGAGCGACTTACAGTTAGTATTTAATACATTTTTAATACATTTCAACGTTAAAAGTGCAAGTTTGACCCATTTCTTTATATGTTTATTGTATGTACCTAGTATTTATGGACATACACAATATTATTTCCTGCTGAAATGACATGAAGGCCCTTTGAAATGGATTGAGTGCACATTGTAATATGGGACAATTCCTCCACCCTCAGCCCAGTTTAAATGTGTTTATTGTTTTCCTTGATAATTTGAGTTTGTTTGTGTTTTTGTTGTAGCTTTGGTGAGACACATTTAGTATTTTATGGCTGTGAAACACAGTGCCTTGTGTGTGTTAAATCCACAAAAGCACCAACCTGTGAGCTAATGAGAGGCCCCGTGCTGATATCTAAGGCTTGGGTTCCCTACTACTGTTGCAGTCATATTAAGAAAACACACATAGGCCAGTGCACACACACATAGGAACGTGCACACAACTAACGTGCACATGCACACACGTACAGACAATTTCTGAATTTCTCATACGCGCACACACACACCTACATACACATAAGCTTGCAAGGCCCTTTATTCCACATAAACACATACACACAACTACACACTCCCTCTGATGATAGACAAGAGTAGTGGAGTTGATGAAAACAAAACAAAGGCACAGAAAACCCCTCCTGCGACAATCTCAATTGTCGCTGCTTGCCTTTATCTGATAATGTATCAAATGCACAAAAAAGAAGCACTTACTTAATTGAACAACCTCTGCCAATTTGTTTGTCTTAAAAGAGGGGAGGAGACAAAAACAACAATTGTGTGTCTGTGTGTGTGAGAGCTGTTCTTTGTGCTAGTGGAGTGTTAACCCCCTGCCAGGCTGAGATGCATTATTGAAGACGCTGTTGTGATACGTCTGCCCGCTTAAAGATCTCCGCTTCCTTTTAACGCCACGCCACCCTCAGCCACCTCTGCCCCGCTTCTGGGGAACTAGAAAATAACCACTATCACCTGAGAACATATCACAGGGACACAATAATAGGAACTAGGAAGTGATGTCATGTTTCAGTTTTTGTGCGCTTGTGATGTTTGTCTGTTTAGTGGCCATGTTTGACTAAGGTTTTAATAAGATAGTAATGGTATTAATGATAATTGTACAGTCATAATAATTGAGTGTTATTATTGATAAATATTTTTGAGTAAATATTATACTTTTTTATTCTTTGCAACTTCCTCTTCAACAGTATGTGGAGCTGATTAGCAGAAAAGTAAAGGTTAATTGACAATTTGCAGCTGACATCAAGTACTTTTTTGTTGTAAATGGCCAGCCACTCTCCCACTGGTGAGAAAGATGTAATGAAACAAACTTTTGTAAATTCAATGTTGTTAATTACTCTTCACGCCATGCCACCAGCCGTGTGCTCGGGGTGAAAAGATAGTAGAGGAAAAAGCTTCTGCAGAGTAACTTCAGGGCCCCTCATTACACCCTGCCCTTGGGTATTTTTACGCCTTTTATATCCCATCTAATGAACTGTTTCCATTTTTAAGCTTTCCAGGCACCACAATTATTTGCACGCCCTTGTGTCGCTTGTTGTTTGGTATAGAGAGAGGAGGCTAGTTTGGGGCAACCAAAAAAATAACTTGTTTACAATGAAGATCAGTTTATTTGGTTTAAATTATTCTGATTGTTTTAAGAGGAGAACTTTTGAAAACATTTTTAAAGGTGACTAATGTCCATTGGGTCTATAAAGCAAGGGTATTGAAATAATTATTGTCTACTTCAGCCTAATGTTTATTTTTATGTAAGTGAAGTTATGGTTGTAATTTGTTTGTTCAGAATGATTGTTTTACCTTTTATTTAAAAGTAATTATATACATCTACTCATTCATGCAGATATGTAAACAGAAACGGTATAAAAACACATTCATATATTTGTCATAATTGCATGAATATCATTTCCAGCTCTGATATTGTTCTTGATTAGCATATCTTACAGTATGAGTTATTATGCATGCATATATAATTACGTTTGGATGGGTTGAAGAAACTCTTTCTTCTCCCATCGATGTCAACAGAGGTAAGACACGTGTGTGTTTTTGACAGGACACCAAAACCTCCATCTCACATTTGACGAGATGTGTCGAGTTTTAAAGGAAGACGGCCACTTTGCATAAAGTTAAGATGGATCTTTGTACTTTTTTTGTGCTTCCGGGAATAGAAGCAAATTCTCACCCAAGATTAGAAAAAGTGACAAAAGAAAGACCTTTCAAAAGGATAAAAAAAAAATATATATATATTTTCTATGGCAATAAGGTATCTTATGAAAGTGCTCATTCTTTTTAGATTACAAAGCCTTGTCGTCTGGTTTGAAGTTGCTTTAGTCATTTTAATTTTCCCGCTCCATCTTCAACACACAGTAACTAGAATGAGAAACTTTCAACGTTGTCTTTCTGAACAGTTCTTTTGGGGTTTATTTTCTTTTTATTTCAATATCTACTATTTAGACCTTTTTGAGATTTTTGTTATCTTAGTTATTATAGACCCTGATATACCCCAATCAAATATATAGATCTTCCTCAATAACTGATGCTCACTAGTGGGATCTCAAAAGTCACACATGACAAAATATTATCAAATGAAGATAGCCGTTTGAGGTGCACTTATTTGCATAACACCCCAACTGGTAATCAAAGTCTATCAATGGGTGAGGCAGTCAATATTGCACAGCTGCTCTTGTTTTACATCAAATGAAAAGGGAATAATCACTCTAAGGGTTATGTGTTTTTTTCCGGAGGGGGGAATTCAAACCATAAGTAAATGGGTAGGGAGCAGCAGTAGTCTTTGGTTCAGTCGCATTTGCAGTTCTTTTTATTGTCTGTTTTATTTGCGCTGCATTCATTGTGGAAACTGTTGATACTCTTGGCAGTAACAAACAGCTATTTAGAAATACCAAAAAACTGCACAGGGTTTGAAGAAGACGTCAGGCTCTGCATACTCAAATCAAGCCTTCTCCCAGGCTTCTAGTCTCAATTACTGGCAGCCCGTCTTTCCCCTAAGTTACGCTGCAGCTCTTTAAGATGACGCTCCTCTAAAATGAGATATGTGGGTGTTATCCCGGCAAAACATGACTCTACGCTGTCTGCCTATTCCAGATTGATGTTTATTTTCTTTGTACTCACACTGAAAAACATCTGAAATACCCATGCCTTAACTTTGTCATAACCTGTAAATTCGGAAGAAAGACTAATTATACTTCCAGTTAGGAGTAAAATTAATCCTGTCCAAAATCACTTAATGATGTATCTGAATAATTTTGTTTGCAAAAATGGATTGTTCAAAACACATAAGCAGAAAAAAGCATACAGTAGATACTCACAAAAAAGGTATTAACACTTCATATGATGCAAATGTTATCATTTTGATTGTGAAGGCATTCAATTGTATTTGTGCGTATTCTATGGTGGTGCTGTGTTTTTGATTTGGGTCATTGTGAAATTCCCTGCAGTAATTCCTTTGGTGGTTAGCACAGGTCCCCGTGGCTCAGTTGATGCCTGTAAAGTGTATTGTTTGGGTGCTTTTCTTTATCTAATGGTTTTTCACTTGTCGCCCTGGTCAATCAGATTCCCAGACAACTCGGTAATTACTCCTGAAGCTGTGTCCCTCATTGTCACAATAACAACACAAATCACTTCCCTGATGGCTTTCCACTCACTGGTCAAGTTTTTTTTTTAAACACACAAAAAACGGGGTGACACATATATTTATATATTTTTCTCTGCTGTATTTCAATGAATGCTTAGAGATTTGATTCTTATTTCTTCAAAAAATACTGTAGCACTGTTACTACATTTGTTAAACAATGTGATTTTTAGATTTAACTTCTAACTACAAATTCTAAACAGGAAATAGACAAAATAAATGGAAAGATTCTTGTACATGTGGCAAAAGCAGGAGTCTCCAAAGATCTTAGGATAGATGTACCAATATGATATTTTCAGGCCCATATTTCCCAGTGTTTTTGCTCTCCTCACACTGCAGAAATCCTGTCAGGGCAGAAAGAGAAGGAAAGACAAGGAGGCTTAGTAAACAGTTTCTCTTTTTCCGCTGTTGTGTATTTAGTTTGGAGGGCATTTGAAGCGGGCACTTTTTCTGTTGGTGTCTGTAAACAAGCGGTACACAGGGTCTGCTCCTTCAGCATCGGAGGTGGCACACTGAAGAGTGTTTGTCATTTTTTGGACATGGCATTCCCTCTCCCACCCCTTATGAAGGGGAGCGAGAGAGGGAGAGGGATCTCAAATCTGATGGAACGCCAATGGGTGATGAATTATTCCCTGTCTAAGTCCCAGCATCGGCATTATCACAGAGCCTGCCACTGCACTGTGCTGACAGCAGTGACAGCCCCCAGAAAAGATTTAGCGCTGACGAGTGATACTTTCCTAATACATCTCCCGGCCCCTGCCCCTGTGCCAGAGCCCTCCGTAGTTGGTTTTATTCTTCAGATTGTGTTTATTTAAGTGGGAAAGGGGGCATTTCTACAATTTCAGTGGTACTAGATCACCTCGCAAGTGTGCACACACACACAACCGCAGGTGCATGGGCTTTTTTGACAGTCGGGTCCATTAGGGGGCTCTCGTGCTTAAGAAATGCCTGTTATGTTTTTCCAAGACAACTCCACTAAGGCTTATTTCCCCCCCGCTGTTTTCTCTGTCTCCCCTCTTCTGTTCTCTCCTCTTCTGTCTTCTTCATCTTCTTCTCCTTCCTCTTCCTCCTCCCCCTGCAGAAAAGGTCACGTATCGCCTACAGTGATGAGGTGCGGAACGAGCTCCTGGGGGAAGACGCTGGCTCCTCGGAGAGTCAGGTAAGGTGCTAATCAGGCCCCACTGGTCCCCAGTGTGGGTGGCTGGCCCTGGGTGAGAAAGGGTCAGGGCCTCCCGGGGCACCTCCTAGGGCCACCAGGGCCACTGCAGCATTGGCACCAAGTCATGCGGAAGGAACACTGTTTAATGCAAAGCTGCCCAGGGTCTGAATGGGCTCCAGGCCTGGGCCCAGCATCTGGGCAACGCCAGATTGGGGCAACCCCCCCACAGCTGTTCTCCAGCCGTCTGTGTACTTATCCTCCACCAACACACTATCAGACACACACAAACACATAACCAACCACCTCCCCAAAAACGGTGTCTTTCACACTCCTTTAAACACCAGGGGTGGCGAAACACAATGCAGACACTCAGGATAAATAGGATTTCCAGGTTCAATGTTTATAAGCATTACTATCAAAAAGTCGCTGACAGTTTTGATATTTTACTCATTATAGTTTCAAGTGATATTGAAAATCGTAGAATTTTCTATTATAATTCTATGAAATTACAGTTGAAAATATATTCAAATTCATGAAAAGGTGAAATGGTGAATTTTGTAATGAACATTGAAATGTAATTGATGTTTTATTTAAACTGTGATGAAGTTCAATACATTCAATACAATGGATGACAAACAACAGATAAAAAGCAAATTAGCCATATTTCTTCCGTTGTCACAAAATAAGACAATGCAGTAAACATGGGAAATTAACACTGCCTTCAATAACTGTATTGATTCATTCATATTGAATATGAGAAAGGAAAAACAAACATCTTAAATAGTGATCTTAATTGCTCAAAATATGCCACATGTTCTTTAAACTTTGATTGTTTTGAATGATGTCTGAAGTGCTACATCAAAACACCACATCAACAGCTATGCAAACCGTCTTTTTAACACTTGAAGCACTGCCTATCTCTCACCTGCACAGCTGCCACTCACAAACAGACACTCACAACTCTGACCAGCGTCCTTTGACTAATTATATATTATCCTGTCAACTTTGCAATAGTTGCTGTGTGTCTCAGTTACACACAAAGAAACACCCATAAACACAGAGGGATAAATAAGCACATTTGCACATTTAGTCCCTTAGTACTTTGTAAAAGTATAGTGAGATGGTCTGCAGCTGAGCGGAGCTAAATAAAGTTGTCTCGTCTTTTTATTTGATAGCTTCCTTATTACCATTTCAATGATGACCCGTGCACTGCACATCTTGCAAACATATGTATCGCTAGCCGAGATGTGTAATTGATATGCATATTCCCTGCAAATTAGTGAGACACAGAAGTGACTCTGACATTTTATACAGAAGTTGGAAGTGGATTTGCTGCCAGAACTGTCACATTCAAGACGGTGATGGTTTCTATCAAAATCTTGTCAAAGGGAGAAGAAAAAAAGAATATGACCCACATTTCAAATATATATATATATTTCCCTTTCATTGAAAACAATTGATGATGAAACTCATTATTGAAATAATTATTCATAGACCTAAGAATATTTTTCATAGGATAGTAATTTGTTTAAACAATGGAAACACCCTGATGAGCTCATCTAGAAGGACAATTTAAGATGCATGCATTTTAAGATGTTTTTGGTCTGTTATGCTGCTTTGTTTAACAATTATATCATTATTTTAAATCATATCACCTCCCTACTATGATATCTCATATTGAATGTTTCTTGAAATACATTGTAAGATAATGAATTTGTCCAGTATTCAAATAATCAATTTTTTTTGTAGAGAGCTGACATGTCAAGGAATGCTGTTGTAGTTTAATTATAATACAGTTGTCTATGTTTTGTCATTCAGCCATAAAGTCATAATCCTCCATGGTTCGCACAAAACCTTTTCTCGAGTGATTTAATAACCCCCAAGGACAAATGGAACGCAAGGGGAGGCAAATTCTCCACATCTAGTAAGACAAATTTAGTAAACATGTATAAGCAAATGAAAATTGAATACAAAATATAGTAGTTATTCTAAAATAAATGGGGAATTTATAGGTCTAGAACAAACTTATGGCATCTTTAAACCCTTGTATTGCTCAGTAACCATAGACTTGTGGTCTGGTGTATAGCTATTCCTTCAGTAGTTGCTTCAGAATCTTGAATGCTCAAAGCATAACATTTCCACTTTATAAGTTGAGTCAATATCAGAATTGCGATGTTTGTACATTGTAAAACACACACACACACATTCTTCTCTTTACCAGGTGCCATATTTACCTCATTTCCATTTAAAAAACTTCTGGAGATAACACACGACTTGGTCTTGCTGTGAGTGGAGTGCTCAGGAACTTCAGTTTTTTTTTTTTATCGAACGAGACGGGCGCGATAGAGAGGATGGGAAAATATGGGGGAGCTGGGGCAAGTCGGTCAATTTAATTCCTGACGATCTGAAAGAGTTCAGGATCATTTCATATAGCCCTGGCTGAGCGGATCATTACCAGTCACAAATCTGTTCGTTACATGGCAAGGATTTATAGCTAGGTAAATAGGGAGCCGTCATAAGTTCTGAAAATGGTGTGTTGCTCCTGCGATAATGGCTAAAGGACGATTTAATAGAGTTCGGCATTTATTCGTTATCTGTATGCGGACAGAGATTGAAATGGCGCTATCACTCTTTTTTAAATAATGTGGTAGTCTACCGTTGCACATTTTTTCCCTTTCTTTCTCACTCGGCATGCAACTCACACACTCAGACACACACACACACCCTACCACACACGAACACTCTACGGAATAGTTTCGATTTCAGTCACAGCAGAAGGCTTGGCCACAAGAGATTGTGCTGGTTTGAGCCGGCATGGACCAGATTTTACAGGCTACAAAGGAAGCAGATTACCACTTGTATCGAATTCTGTATTGAATAAAAAAAATCTTTGTTTGAAAAATCCGCTGATTATCATAACAGAAAAATTGCAGCAGTGCAATTTTGAATACTGGCTGGCATTACAAAAACACAGGGAAAGGCGCTCATGGAGGCGTAATTATAACATTTACAGTTTTCTGTGTTTAACACTTTATTTATTTCAAGCAAAGCTAGCGTTGTGGGTTACGTTTTAAAAGAATGGTAAAGATAAGTAAAAAAAAAAAAGAAAAAAAAAAAAGAGAGAATGCCAAGCACAAAACCCCTCATATAGTTTTAGCAAATCCTCCACGAAGACTTACAATCGGCCAAGCAGCACAAATAAGATAGAACAAGTTTTGTTGGGTTCTCATTGAATTGGACGACAGGGCTGCAGCGAGTGATCGGCAGCTCTGGCTGGCCTGTTCAAACCCTAAATAGCCATGTCTGTAGTGTAGTTTTAAACTTTGGCCCCCTCAATAATGCATTCAACGCAGGGGGCTGTGACCTTCGAAATAAAGGACAGTTTCCAGTCTGCAAAGTGGCCCTTTTTCTCACCGAAAGAAAAAGGGAAGAAAATCATTTTTGTCGCTGCAGAGTTCTCCAAGGCCAGTGGCTCACTAAAATGCAACTCTCAGCAGACAAACATTAAGCAGTTTTACTTTTGCATATTTTCTTCAACTCCTTTTCTTTCATTTTATCACGCATCTGAGATACTATATGGCTTGATAGCGGGGCTGTAATACATTTATTCTCAGACTCTTTGGACATTTTCTTCAGATTTGCCCTTCCATAGTGTTTTCCTTTTTTATACTCTGTTTACAGAATTACAATAATTAATGATTATATATTTGTTATTGGAAATAATTTCCTAATTCAATTGGGGAAGGCTGAATAAAGTACATAAAAGTATTTAAACATCAATCAGACATTTTACTTTGAATTAGGGTGGTAAGAACTGTGATGTTTTGTATATTTAAAATAAATTGACTTTTTTTAAGGATAGTTGTCTACAACTGTATATAGCCATATATTATCTAATATATATATATATATATTATTGAATAGTGACAATAATGCCGATGGAGCCACTCCAGATATGGCTGATATGTTTATTTTCTCTCACTCTGAAATCCTAATAGACATCCGTCAAGAGTAGAATGTAACATTACAGTTACACCGACATAATAGTGCTTATATTGCTCATACATTTTTGCCGACTGGGTCGCTGCGTCTTTGTTAACTCTTCGGTGTGAACACCTTTCAGAAAACGCTTAAGCGTGGAGGAGCCTAGCCTGTCATTCCTGACGACTGTGGCCACGGCAACCAATAGTTTAACATCAATCCCACGACCAAGCCTCTTCTTTCTTCTCGTCAATCACGTTTATAATTTATGATCCAAGTCCTCCTGCCTCTTTTCTAATAGCAAATTATTTCACACTAAGAAAATTCAAAATGACCACCACATACAAAGTGCGATTAGAGGAGAGTAATGGTGGCCCTGAGCCTCCCTTCAGATCTGCTAACCTTTCATCTCGCCCAAGAAATGGAGATAAAAAAAATTCACCTGCAACGGATGACGAATGAAGAAATCTGTCTTTCCCCTCCTCTACTAAATGATGTTGTGTTCTCCATGTCCTTCCCCACATAAAGAGCAGGTTGTGGCAGAAGCATCCTTTTAATAGTGATTAAGCTTGATTAAGCTCAAATTGAATTGTTGCTCTCCTCCAATGTCTGTCTCTCTATTAAAGATAAGGTAACAACAGTAGGACATGGGAATATTTTATATTTACTCTACTTGAATTTGACACTCTCTTTCATCATGCTAAGATTCATTTTTCATGACTCCCAGGTGTCCTAATAATAAGCACTACCGTTATGTATTTATGTATATGTATACACACAGGCGCCCTCACACGGGTATCCAACATAATCCACACAGCAGGCATCTGTATTGCGATACATAAGGTACATGAAATATTGACAGTATGTCACCAATGATGGACACATTGGCAACAATGGAATGGCTCTACATTTCACAATCTAGAATAAAAAAAGGCATATGTGTATCTTTTTTGCTATTTTGCACAGGGACATATATAAAATAGATATTCCCTCTTTTAAGCTTCTATGCATACTGTACACAAACTGTATTTTCCTACTGTACAGAGTGGGATCTGTTTTTTTTCTCCCTTTTTGACATATCAAGTGTTGTGATGTGACTTCCTTGATGATGCTAGTCGAGCAATCCATTCCCTCTCTTTGTCTAATGTGACAGCGAGAGAACTTGATCTTTGTTTGTTCAAAAAAGTCTGCATGAGTCTCGTGTTTAGCTTCGTTTAATGTGTTTGTCTGTGATTTCTAAATGCTAAACATGCAAACAGATAAATCGTCAAGGTTAATTCGGTACCCAGCCGCATGACTGATCTGCTTCCTGCCATGTCTTTCCTTTTTATCTTTCTCTCACTCCCTCTCTCTATTTCTCTCCCTCTCTCTTTGCTTTCACGTGGCAGTTGATAAAGTTACGTGAAGAGGTAAGTGCCTCTCTGGCTTTCCTGTTTTTAAATTCCTTTCCCCTTTCTGTGCCCTCATCTCTGCAGCCAAAAGGCAAAGGCTATTTGTGAGGTTCTTTTGAGCTTATACGGGGATGAATTCAATGAAAGCCATTTTCTTTAATAATCTGAAAGATATTATTTCTGATAGCACACTCTTTTCAAAACAAACATGGGGGAAAAGGCTGGGATAAAGGACACTCCAGGACAGTGTTGCAGGGGGAAACCCTGGGAAAAACCACCCACTATTTTATCAGAAAACGATCAACATCTTTGTGCTCAGCAATCATGGCTGCTCAATATCATGCCTAATTAGTGGATTCCGTATTTTGCCCTTGTTACTTTCATCTAGAACTAACTGTAAGTCTTGTGTAGTAGTAATGCCATTGTTGTTGTAGTTTGTATTTGTGGTCCTCTGTAGCTCAGCTGGTAGAGCACGGCGCTTGTAACGCCAAGGTAGTGGGTTCGATCCCCGGGACCACCCATACACAAAAATGTATGCACGCATGATTGTAAGTCGCTTTGGATAAAAGCGTCTGCTAAATGGCATATTATTATTATTATTATTATTATTATTATTATTATTATTATTATTATTATTATTATTATTATTATAGCAATAAAGGAGGTGTCGTGGTCAGTGATCAGAAGGGGTGAATGTTATGCGGTCCGGTACGCTGTACCGGTAAAACCCTAGCCTATCACAATTAATACAACATGCCCAAAAAACTATAGGCTATTACACCATTTGTTTATCATTACTGCATGTCAGCCGCATGAAAGATTAGAGAATTGACGGGAAACTGGGTGGTATACACTCCAAATTATGTTGTGGTTTGAGGAGAACGCTTACATTTTGTCAATGCAGAGATGAGTGGCCGAGACCGAGGTGTGCGTGGACAACAGTGGATGCATCAATTCAAGTGTAGGCCAAATGACAATCGCAGAATTTCATTACACTATATGTAGGTGTTTTGTAACTGATGTCTCTTTCATTCATCAAATTGCGGGTGCACAGTGCACTGTTGGGGTTTGGATGCTGAAATTATTTTGTGAGTGAACAAATGTGCGCGGGTAGCCTACAGGAGCGCCTTTGTTAAGGGATTGTTTGACAATCAGTGAAAACATCATGACTGGTTGTGTTTATACCACATTAAAAGGCAAAGGCAGCATGTCCATAAGGCTAGGGGAAGCTTTCCCTAGAGTAAATTGAATTAAATTGCCAAAATTATATAACCTAATTAGCTTACTCCTGTCTATAAATAAATAAAACTCATTCAAAATAGGCTACTACACCAGAAAGCATGATTTGGCCAAAGAGGATCATTAGCTTCTTAAAAAACTAAAGCTGTGGATTGTTTTAAATCGTATAGCCTACAGTCGGAAGGGCCCGCAATTTGAGCAGCGCGCTCTGCAAATACCAAATAAATAGTTGTTAAGTTGTGACTGTCAGTAAAAAGCAGAGAGATCCAGCCAGGCATATCGCAACATTTTAAAATACAATCGCGGGAAAACTGTTTGGAAAGGAAATAGCTATTGCTGTAAAGAGATGACAATGAAAAGACTCTGTCTTTAAGTTCTGTCTTTAAGTTCAATCTGTCTTTAAGTTATCAAAATGTTTAACTTAATTGAGCGAACAGTAGTATAATTAAGATATTAGTTAGATACCTTCTATAGGATATTTCAATGTAATCAATGAATACATTCTGGATTGGTGCTTTTTTCTGGCTTATTTGATCACTTCATCAAAGGAAAGAGATGTTCATATAACAGTACTGCATCTAATGAGACTTTGACGATGAGACGATGATGAAACAGCCTACAGGGAGGAGGTCAAAGACCTGGCAGTGTGGTGCCAGGACAACAACCTCTCCCTCAACGTCAGCAAGACAAAGGAGATGATCGTGGACTACAGGAAATGCAGGGCCGACCACGCCCCCATCCACATCGACAGGGCTGTAGTGGAGCAGGCCGACAGCTTCAAGTTCCTCGGTGTCCACCTCACTAAGGAATTATCATGGTCCACACACAGCAACACAGTTATGAAGAGGGCACGACAATGCTGCTTCCCCCTCAGGAGGCTGAAAAGATTTGGCATCTTTAAAAAGTTCTACAGCTGCTCCATTGAGAGCATCTTGACTGGCTGCGTCACCACTTGGTATGGCAACCGCTTGGCATCCGACTGCAAGGCGCTACAGAGGGTAGTGCGTACAGCCCAGTACATCACTGGGGGCGAGCTCCCTGCCATCCAGGACCTCTATACCAGGCGGTGTCAGAGGAAAGCTCTAAAAATGTTCAAAGACTCCAGCCACCCAAGTCATAGACTGTTCTATCTGCTACCGCACGGCAAGCGGTACCGATGCGCCAAGTCTGGAACCAACACGACCCTGAACAGCTTCTACCCCCAGCCATAAGACTGCTAAATAGTTAGTCCGGGTAGTTATGGGTTAACTATTTAACTATCTTCATTTACCCTTTTTGCACTCTCTTTTGACTCATAACATACGCTGCTGTTACTGTTTATTATCTATCCTGTTGCCTAGTCACTTTATCCCTACCTATATGTACATGTCTACCTCAATTACCTCATACCCCATGCACATCGACTAGTTACTGGTACCCTGTGTATATAGCCAAGTTATCATGCTCTTAAGGAAATCATGAATGTCATGGATACATTAGGACTAGTCGATATATGGAGGCTTAAATATCCTGACCTAGTGAGATATACATGGCGGAGACTCAATCAAGCTAGTCGTCTTGACTTCTTTCTTATGTCATTCTCGTTGGCACCAAAAGTTTTTAAAAGTGTTGATAGGGCACAGAATGCGGTCGGACCACCATATAATTGGCATATACAATACTCTTACTGAATTTCCACGTGGTCGAGGATATTGGAAATTTAATCAAAGCCTATTGGATGATAACTTGTTTTTAACTAGGACAGAGGAATTTATAACAGAATTTTTCCGACATAACATAGGTACAGCAAATCCCCTTATTGTATGGGACACTTTTAAATGTACCTTTTAGAGGCCATGCAATTCAGTACTCATCTCGAAAACAAAAGCAATTTAGGTCAAAAGAGTCCATACTAACAAAGGAAATAGAAGGTCTAACAGAACAGATAGGTAGCAATAAAAGCTGTAGCATAAAGGCTCATAATAAATTAGAGGAAAAACAAAAAGAAATGGAGAAACTTATTCAAGAAAGATCAAGTGTAATATATTCCTGTACCACCTTCCCAAGTTCTCTCACGTCACCCCCCTCCTCCGCACACTCCACTGGCTTCCAGTTGAAGCTCGCATCCGCTACAAGACCATGGTGCTTGCCTATGGAGCAGTGAGGGGAACGGCACCTCTGTACCTTCAGGCTCTGATCAGTCCCTACACCCAAACGAGGGCATTGCGCTCATCCACCTCTGGCCTGCTGGCTCCCCTTCCTCTGCGGAAGCATAGTTCCCGCTCAGCCCAGTCAAAACTGTTCGCTGCTCTGGCACCCCAATGGTGGAACAAGCTCCCTCACGACGCCAGGACAGCGGAGTCACTCACCACCTTCCGGAGACATTTGAAACCCCACCTCTTTAAGGAATACCTGGGATAGGATAAAGGAATCCTTCTACCCCCCAATTGTAAAGTGGTTATCCCACTGGCTATAGGGTGAACGCACCAATTTGTGAGTCGCTCTGGCTAAGAGCGTCTGCTAAATGACGTTAATGTGCCCTTGAGCAAGGCACTTAACCCTAATTGCTCCTGTAAGTCGCTCTGGATAAGAGCGTCTGCTAAATGACTAAAATGTAAATGTAAATGTAAATATATTATAAAAAAATAAAGCAAACTGGATGGAATATGGGGAAAAATGCACCATTTTTTATTTATTTTTTCATCTTCAACATAGAAATGCTACCAAAAATAATTTACTATAACTGGTCACCCATGATTCACCAAATTATATTTTGAAGGAGGAAGCAAAGTACTTTAAGGATCTGTTTTCGTTTCAGTCTTCTACATCTCCTCTAACTGAAGCTAATTGTAGGGATTTTTTTTCTTCTATTGATAATGTAAAATTAGCAGTCATACAGAAAGACTCATGTGAAGGTGAAATTACAGAGGAGGAACTTCTGGATGCAATTAAAGACTTTAAGTCTGGGAAAACTCCAGGGCTGGATGGCATACCAGTTGAGGTATACCAAACCTTTTTTGATATACTCAGAGGACCGTTATTAGCATGTTTTAACCACTCCTATCTAAATGGAAGATTATCAGACATTCAAGAAGGTCTGATTTCATTATTACTGAAACAGGATACAAGTGGGAAATATAAAGATCCAGTCCATAAAAAAAATTGGAGGCCCCTTACACTTTAGTGTTGTGATGCAAAAAAAATTGCAAAATGTATAGCGCATAGAATTAAAAAGGTATTGTCGAACATTATTCAATTTAATCAGACAGGTTTTTTACATGGAAGATACATTGGAGATAATATAAGGCAAGTACTGGAAACAATAGAACACTATGAAAAATCTGGGAAACCAGGCGTGCTATTCATAGCGGACTTTGAAAAGGCATTTGATAACGTACGACTGGAGTTTATATATAAATGCCTGGAGCATTTCAATTTTGGAGAATCTCTTATAAAATGGGAAGTAACCCTAGGTGTAAAATAGTCAATAATGGCTATTTCTCCAAAAGTTTTAAACTGTCAAGAGGAGTAAAACAAGGTTGTCCACTATCGGCATAGCTATTTATTATGGCCATCGAAATGTTAGCTATTAAAATCAGATGCAACAATAATATCAAGGGATTAGAAATCCAGGGCTTGAAACAAAGGTGTCATTGTACGCTGATGATTCATGTTTTCTTTTAAATCCACAACTTTAATCCCTCCACATTTTCTAACCTCTCTGGATTACAACCAAAGTATGATAAATGTACTATATTATTTATTGGATCACTAAAAAATACAATTTCTACATTACCATGTAGTTTACCAATAAAATGGTCTGATGGTGATGTGGATATACTCGGAATACATATCCCAAATGAAAATGATCTCACTCCAATAAATGTTAATAGAAAGTTAGCAAAAATAGATAAGATCTTGCTACCATGGAAAGGTAAATAACTGTCTATTTGTGGAAAAATCACCCTGATTAACTCTTTTAGTATTATCCCAGTTTACCTATTTGCTTATGGTCTTGCCAATGCCTAGCAAACAGTTTTTAAAATTATATGAGAAAAAAATATTCAATTTTATTTGGAACCGCAAGCCAGACAAAATTAAACAGGCCTATTTATATAATTAATATGAATTCGGAGGACGGAAATTATTATCTATTAAAGCATTAGACCTACAGTGGGGAAAAAAGTATTTAGTCAGCCACCAATTGTGCAAGTTCTCCCACTTAAAAAGATGAGAGAGGCCTGTAATTTTCATCATAGGTACACGTCAACTATGACAGACAAAATGAGAATCTTTTTTCCAGAAAATCACATTGTAGGATTTTTTATGAATTTATTTGCAAATTATGGTGGAGAATAAGTATTTGGTCAATAACAAAAGTTTCTCAATACTTTGTCATATACCCTTTGTTGGCAATGACACAGGTCAAACGTTTTCTGTAAGTCTTCACAAGGTTTTCACACACTGTTGCTGGTATTTTGGCCCATTCCTCCATTCAGATCTCCTCTAGAGCAGTGATGTTTTGGGGCTGTCGCTGGGCAACATGGACTTTCAACTCCCTCCAAAGATGTTCTATGGGGTTGAGATCTGGAGACTGGCTAGGCCACTCCAGGACCTTGAAATGCTTCTTACGAAGCCACTCCTTCGTTGCCCGGGCGGTGTGTTTGGGATCATTGTCATGCTGAAAGACCCAGCCACGTTTCATCTTCAATGTCCTTGCTGATGTAAGGAGGTTTTCACTCAAAATCTCACGATACATGGCCTCATTCATTCTTTCCTTTACACGGATCAGTCGTCCTGGTCCCTTTGCAGAAAAACAGCCCCAAAGCATGATGTTTCCTCCCCCATGCTTCACAGTAGGTATGGTGTTCTTTGGATGCAACTCAGCATTTTTTGTCCTCCAAACACGACGAGTTTAGTTTTTACCAAAAAGTTCTATTTTGGTTTCATCTGACCATATGACATTCTCCCAATCCTCTTCTGGATCATCCAAATGCACTCTAGCAAACTTCAGACGGGCCTGGACATGTACTGGCTTAAGCAGGGGGACACGTCTGACACTGCAGGATTTGAGTCCCTGGCGGCGTAGTGTGTTACTGATGGTAGGCTTTGTTACTTTGGTCCCAGCTCTCTGCAGGTTATTCACTAGGTCCCCCCGTGCTCACCGTTCTTGTGATCATTTTGACCCCACGGGGTGAGATCTTGCGTGGAGCCCCAGATCAAGGGAGATTATCAGTGGTCTTGTATGTCTTCCATTTCCTAATAATTGCTCCCACAGTTGATTTCTTCAAACCAAGCTGCTTACCTATTGCAGATTCAGTCTTCCCAGCCCGGTGCAGGTCTACAATTTTGTTTCTGGTGTCTTTTGACAGCTCTTTGGTCTTGCCATAGGGGAGTTTGGAGTGTGACTGTTTGAGGTTGTGGACAGGTGTCTTTTATACTGATAACAAGTTCAAACAGGTGCCATTAATACAGGTAACGAGTGGAGGACAGAGGAGCCTCTTAAAGAAGAAGTTACAGGTCTGTGAGAGCCAGAAATCTTGCTTGTTTGTAGGTGACCAAATACTTATTTTCCACCATAATTTGCAAATAAATTCATTAAAAATCCTACAATGTGAATTTCTGGGGAAAAAATGCTCAATTTGTCTGTCATAGTTGACGTGTACCTATGATGAAAATTACAGGCCTCTCTCATCTTTTTAAGTGGGAGAACTTGCACAATTGGTGGCTGACTAAATACTTTTTTTCCCCCACTGTATCACTAAAAGCTTCAGTCATACAAAAGTTATACTTAAATCCAAACTGGTTCTCTAGCAAATTAGTAAGATTGTCTCACCCCATGTTCAAGAATGGCCTTTTGCCCTTTATTCAGATTACAACCACTCACTTTCAGTTATTAGAAAAGTAAATAATCTCCCAAATATCACTATTTCTAAAACAAGCCATAGAAAGTTGGTTGCAATTTCAGTTTAATCCTCCAGAAACGACAGAACAAATAATATAATATATATACTAAAATATACTAATTGATAAAAATCATTATTCTTTATTAAAAAAAGGTATAATCTTCTTAAATTATATCATAGGTAGGACTGGTGGAGTTATGTCGCACATGCAGCTAACAAAAACATATGGAAATGTCTGCTCTACCCAAAATTACAACCAAATAATTGCAGCATTACCGCAAAAATGGAAGAGGAAAGTGGAAGGGGGGAAAAAGTAAGGAACTTGTCTGTCGGCCCTGCATTAAAGAACATCATTGGTAAAGAATATTGTGATAAATAAAAAAAGTATACCAGTTTCATTTAAGGACCAAAGGATTGACAGCCGTCCCGTATAGATTGCAAAATAATTGGGAAGAGATTTTTGACGTACCAATTCCATGACATAGTGTTTATGAACTGATACGCAAAACGACGGCGGATTCAAAACTTAGAATTTTTCCATTTAAATTATTATACAAAATTCTTGCTACCAATAGAATGTTATTTATATGGGGGATACAATCTTCCCAGCTCTGCAGATTTTGCTGCGAGGAGACAGAATCATTAGATCATTTGTTTTGGTACTGTCCATTTGTAGCTTGTTTTTGGTCACAGGTCCAGGAATGGCTGAAGGATTGCAATATTTACCTGGAGCTAACCCTGCAGATAGCACTACTGGGTGATCTGAAAAGTCATAGTCAATCGATCAATAATATAATGTTTTTTGCACAAAAAAATATTTTCAATTTACAATCTGTAGAAACAATGAGAATAGAAGGGTTCAGAACTTTTGTGAAACATCACAATACAGTTGAAAAATATATGGCAAATAGAAATCCAATATGGATGGTGTTAAGAGATAGATGGGAGGTGTTGAATGGAGCTGAAGGATGGGACTAATAACAACAAGATAACTAATGTAAAGCATACTGTGTCCATAATAAGTATATATGTTACAGGTTGAGAGCTTTTGTGAAAGAGCACAGTTAGAAAGATATGGCATATAGAAGCAAACCGGATGGACATCATGAAAATGATTGGAGAGGTTGAGGGTGGAGGAAGTTCAGAAGTAAAAACAAACAAAATAGAATTATTGTAAAATTGACTGTGTCCATAAAATGTATATAGTATGTATGAGCTGGAAGTAGAAGCCTAAGCGTTGTTGTTCACTAGTTTACTCCAAAGTAATAAAGGGAAATATATTTTTTTAAAGGAAATGTGTGTGTATGTATGTATGTACACTACCGTTCAAAAGTTTGGGGTCACTTAGAAATGTCCTTGTTTTCGAAAGAAAAACTATTTTTTTGTCCATTTAAAATAACATCAAATTGATCAGAAATACAGTGTAGACATTGTTAATGTTGTAAATGGCTATTGTAGCTGGAAACAGCTGATTTAAAAAAATTAATAATGGAATATCTACATAGGCGTACAGAGGCCCATTATCAGCAACCATCAGTCCTGTGTTCCAATGGCACGTTGTTTGTTAATCCAAGTTTATCATTTTAAAAGGCTAATTGATCATTAGAAAACCCTTTTGCAATTATGTTAGCACAGCTGAAAACTGTTGTGCTGATTTAAAGAAGCAATAAAACTGGCCTTCTTGAGACTAGTTGAGTATCTGGAGCATCAGCAATTGTGGGTTCGATTACAGTCTCAAAATGGCCAGAAACAAATAACTTTCTTCTGAAACTCGTCGTTCTATTCTTGTTCTGAGAAATTAAGGCTATTCCATGCGAGAAATTGCCAAGAAACTGAAGATCTCATACAACGCTGTGTACTACTCCCTTCACAGAACAGCACAAACTGGCTCTAACCAGAATAGAAAGAGGAGTGGGAGGCCCCGGTGCACAGCTGAGCAAGAGGACAAATACATTAGAGTGTCTTGTTTGAGAAACAGACGCCTCACAGGTCCTCAACTGGCAGCTTCATTAAATAGTACCTGCAAAACACCAGTCTCAACGTCAACAGTGAAGAGGCGACTCCGGGATGCTGACCTTCTAGGCAGAGTTGCAACGAAAAAGCCATATCTCAGACTGGCCAATAAAAAGAAATGATTAAGATGGGCAAAAGAACACAGATGCTGGACAGAGGAAGATTGTAAAAGAAAAAGTGTTATGGACAGACAAATCAAAGTTTGAGGTGTTCGGATCACAAAGAAGAACATTTGGTGGAGGCAATGTGATGGTCTGGGGGTGCTTTGGTGGTGGTAAAGTGGGAGATTTGTACAGGGTAAAAGGGATCTTGAAGAAGGAAGGATATCACTCCATTTTGCAACGCCATGCCATACCCTGTGGACGGCGCTTGATTGGAGCCAATTTCCTCCTACAACAGGACAATGATCCAAAGCACAGCTCCAAACTATGCAAGAAGTATTTAGGGAAGAAGCAGTCAGCTGGTATTCTGTCTATAATGGAGTGGCCAGCACAGTCACCGGATCTCAGCACTATTGAGCTGTTGTGGGAGCAGCTTGACCGTATGGTACGTAACTGCCCATCAAGCCAATCCAAGTACGTAAGTGCCCATCAAGCCAATCCAACTTGTGGGAGGTGCTTCAGGAAGCATGGGGTGAAATCTCTTCAGATAACCTCAACAAATTGACAACTAGAATGCCAAAGGTCTGCGAGGTTGTAATTGCTGCAAATGGAGGATTCTTTGACGAAAGCAAAGTTTGAAGGACACAATTATTATTTCAATTAAAAATCATTATTTCTAACCTTGTCAATGACTACATTTCCTATTCATTTTGCTATATTTCCAATTCAAACTCATTTCATGTATGTTTTCATGGAAAACAAGGACATTTCTAAGTGACCCCAAACTTTTGAACAGTAGTGTATATTTGCGGGGGAAAAAAACATATGTGGGATTGGAAGTGATGCAGACAATTACATTGATGGAAGTTACAATCTATAAAAAATTTAATAAAAAGTTATCGTTACTCATTGTGTATTTATTCCTCCTGTTATTATTTTTCAATGTTTCTCTCTGTATTGGTGGGAAGTTCCCATAAGTAAGCATTTCACTGTTAGTCTACACCTGTTGTTTTACAAAGCATGTGACAAATACAATTTGGTTTGGTTTGATTTTTGGAAATGTCTTTGAAAGCTCTGAATAATCTTGCCTCAGAGTTTACTATTCTCCAACTTTTGTGTTTATGGTTTTGTGTAACATGTGGCCTGTGGAAGCTTTGTCACTGTAATGTGATCATAGAGAGGATCACCTATCTGCTATCCTCGCTCAACAATCTATCACCATCAGCAGGACCCCTTGATGCAACCCCCACCATTGGTACGCCACCATCCTTTACGTTTCTTATAGGATACCGTTGAATAGGCAGTGCTTGGTTTTATATTATGAGACTGACAATAGAGGGGCTTGAATTGTCCCTTCTGGTTTGAACCCACATAAACACTGGCTGGGCGTGAGCATGGTTGGTGGCCATGGGCTGCTTGAGAGCTGGTGAAAGACCACATGGGCTGACATGAGATGCAATACATAACTTTATTTGGAGTTTGGTACGCTCAAACATTGGATTCACCATTTATATTCAAACAGACCGCAAACGGCGGTTGTTTCTTCTGATGTACGTTTATTAGCGATATACACTGAGTGTATAAAACATTAGGAACACCTTCCTAATATTGAGTTGCACCCCCTTTTGCCCTCAGAACAGCCTCAATTCGGTGGGGCATGGACTCTACAAGGTGTCGAAAGCGTTCCATAGGGATGCTGGCCCATGTTGGCACCAATGCTTTCCACAGTTGTGTCAAGTTGGCTGGATGTCCATTTGGGTGGTGGACCATTCTTGATACACACGTGAAACTGTTGAGCGTGAAAAACCCAGCAGAGTTACAGTTCTTGACACACTCAAACCCGTGCCCCTGGCACCTACTACCATACCCCGTTCAAAGACACAAATATTTTGTCTTGCCCATTCACCGTCTGAATGGCACACATACTGTACACAATCCATGTCTCAATTGTCTCAAGGCTTACAAATCCTTTAACCTGTTTCCTCCCCTTCATCTATACTGATTAAAGTGGATTCTAACAGGTGACATCAATAAGGGATCATCGCTTTCACCAGGATTCACCTGGTCAGTCTGTCATGAAAAGAGTAGGTGTTCTTAATGTATTGTACACTCAGTGTAGGTCTGTATGAACCTGCTAGAGTAAAATCCTCATCACTCATTCTGTTAACTGACCAGATTCCTCTTTTCAATTGTCATTCCGAAACAATAACATGACACATTCCTAATTGTCAACAGGAATATCTATTGCTATCCATTGTTACTTTGAGGTGATTAGATAAACAAAAATATACATTTTAAAGATGAATTGGCCATGCTAAAGCAAAATCTTTTGGAGTATCGCTTTAGGCAACATGATATTTGCATTTCATCTGTCACATCAAATTTATTCGTCACATGCTTCGTAGACTAACAGTGAAATGCTTACTTACTGGACGTTCCCAACAATGCAGAGAGAAAGACAATTTTGAAATAATAGAAAATTAAAAACACATAATAATAAATACACAATGAGTAACGATAACTTGGCTATATACACGGGTTACCAGTACCGAGTCGATGTAAGGTAATTGAGGTAGATATGTACATATAACTAGGAATAAAGTGACTAGGCAACAGGATAGATAATAAACAGTAGCAGCAGTGTATGTGAAGTCAAATGAAGTTAGTGCAAAAAGGGTCTATGCAGATAGTCCGGGTAGCTATTTGGTTAACTATTGAACTAACTATTTAGAAGTCTTATGGATTGGGGGTAAAAGCTCTTCAGGGTCCTGTTGGTTCCAGACTTGGCGCATCGGTACTGCTTGCCATGCGGTTACAGAGAACACTATGACTTGGGTGGCTGGAGTCTTTGACAATCCTTAGGGGCCTTCCTCTGACTCCACCTGGTATAGAGGTCCTGGATGGCAAGGAACTCTGCCCCAGTGATTTACTGGGCCATACGCACTACCAAGCAGTTGCCAAACCAGTTGCCAAACCAAGCGGTGATGCAGCCAGTCAAGATGCTCTCAGTGGTGCAGCTGTATAACCTTTTGAGGATCTGATGGCCCATGCCAAATCTTTTCAGCCTCCTGAAGGAGAAGAGGTATTGTCATGCCCTCTTCACGACTGTGTTGGTGTGTGTGGACCTTAATAGGTCCTTAGTGATATGGACACCGAGGAACCTGAAGCTCTCAACCTGCTCCACTACAGCCCTGTCAATGTGAATTGGGGCGTGCTCTGACCTCCGTTTCCTGTAGTCCACGATCAGCTCCTTTGTCTTGCTATCGTTGAGGGAGAGGTTGTTTTCTGAGCTTGTGTGTGTTTGTAAGGGCATCTGTGAATGTGTATATGCAGGTTTCTTAGCATTTGTGAATGTTTTTGTTGTATTTCCTGGAGCTGAGTAAAACTATTTATATCAAAGCCTCCATTCTCGTCCATTCATAATTTAGAACCCTCACTACTGTTCTCTCCAGACTTATTTTAATTTGCTTTTGTTTCCCCTTCCCTCCACCTTGACAGAGTGCATTTCCCCTTTGCCCCGGGTCAGGAGGCACCTTTCGTTACCTCACCTGTTCTTCCCCTTTGGAACGGAACGCACTGCTATTTAATTTGGTTTGATTCGCGCCCTCTTCACCATCTCAACCCTTCTGTCTACTCCTTTTCCCTCCCATTCTTCCTGCATTAGAATCAAAGGCTGGCACAGCTTATACACACTTAAGCCCCCTTTTAAAAACTATACTTTTTCCTCAGCTGGAAAACATGTTTAAATATTTAGCACCCATATTCACAGCTGTTTGACACTTGTAATTCCTCATCTTACAAGTCCCAAACAAACCGCAGAGAAGATCACACAGTCAGTCTGAATCACAGCTGTCATCAGTATTCACTTCGACTCTGCCCCCTTATTGAAATAATAAGGAATCATCTGAACTTTGGAAAATGGTGATAGTAACCGCTGGTGTTTGATATTTAAAAAAGGCAGCAGAAAACGGAAGGAATAAATTATTTTGAGCTTCAGCTGCATTGTTCTTGGGCTGTGTGTTAATAACTTAGAACTGAAGTGCGGTTCTCCACGGAAGAAAAAAAATCCCCAAAACTAAATCCAATTGTCAGTTAAAAAGGCATAGGGGGAAATGGGGAAGGGGCGCGCACCAATGCACTCGCAGACGCATAATATTTATCATGTATTGTTTTTAAATCATTTGATGTTTAGCTGCATGAGAAGAAGAACAATTATTTAGATAACAGGCCATTATCATTTCTCTAGGAGATACAGGATATGGTAGGTATTTATTATAGGTCAATGTGTATGCGTCTGTGTATATGCATCTCTGTGTGTGTCTGCGCGTATGAGTGCACGTGTTTGTGTGTTTATTCTTATGATGTTTTGGTGACTCGGCTCCTCTGTCAAAGCCACAGGGGTCAAGGCTTGATATTGCCTGTTGGAGCTCACCAGGAGTGGCCAGCAACTTGGCACTTTATTTAAATGTAGGCAGGGAAGATGCTGACACTGACTGGGAGGCTTAGGGAAATGGACCATCACATTTCTGAAGGATGAAATTCTGCCCTTATTCCATCCTCTTGTCCCATTGCATAAATAGAGAGATGGTTGTACAGGTAAGTTGTGTTTTTTAAGGTTGTTGTCGAATTAAGGTATTAGGTTATGAATTTGGGACCTGTTTAGTACTTATACCTACAAATGCGTTTGGTACCTGTTTCGTGTACGAGGACCACTTTAGTTTGCGGCATAGTACGCTATCTATACAAAAGTATGTGGACACCTCTTCAAATTTGTGGATTTGGCTATTTCAGCCACACCCGTTGCTGACAGGTGTATAACATCGAGCACACAGCTATGCAATCTCCATAGACAAACATTGGCATAAGAATGGCCTTACTGAAAAGCTCAGTGACTTTCAACGTGGCACCGTCATAGGATGCCACCTTTCCAACAAGTCAGTTCGTCAAATTTCTGCCCTGCTAGAGCTGCTCCGGTCAACTGCAAGTGCTGTTATTGTGAAGTGGAAAGGTCTAGGAGCAACAACGGCTCAGCCGCGAAGTGGTACGCCACACAATCTCACAGAATGGGACCACCGAGTGCTGAAACGCGTTGTGCGTAAAAATCGTCTGTCCTCGGTTGCAACACTCAATACCGAGTTCCAAACTGCCTCTGGAAGCAATGTCAGCACAAGAGCTGTTCGTCAGGAGATTCATGAAATGGGTTTCCATGGCTGAGCAGCCGCACACAAGCCTAAGATCACCATGTGCAATGCCAAGCGTCGGCTGGAGTGGTGTAAATCTCACCGCCACTACCTGCCCCAATGCATAGTGCCAACTGTAAAGTTTGGTGGAGGAATAATGGTCTGGGGCTGTTTTTCATGTTTCAGGGTAGAACCCTTAGTTCCAGTGAAGGGAAATCTTAACACTACAGCATACAATGACATTCTAGACGATTCTGTGCTTCCAACTTTGTGGCAGCAGTTTGGGGAAGGCCCTTTCCTGTTTCAGCATGACATTGCCCCCGTGCACAAAGCGAGGTCCATACAGAAATGGTTTGTTGGGATCGGTGTGGAAGAACTTGACTGGCCTGCACAGAGCCTTGACCTCAACCTCATCGAACACCTTTGGGATGAATTGGAATGCAGAGCCAGGCCTAATCGCCTAACATCAGTGCCTGACCTCACTAATGCTCTTGTGGCTAAATGGAAGCATGTCCCCGCAGCAATGTTCCAACATCTAGTGCAGGGGTCTCCAACCCTGTTCCCGGAGAGCTACCCTCTTGTAGGATTTTGCTCCAACCCCAGTTGTAACTAACCTGGTTCAGCTTATCAACCAGCTAATTATTAGAATCAGGTGTGCTAGATTAGGGTTGGAGTGAAAACCTACAGGACGGTAGCTCTCCAGGAACAGGGTTGGAGATCCGTGATCTAGTGGAAAGCCTTCCCTTAAGAGTGGAGGCTGTTATAGCAGCGAAGGTGGGACCCACGCCATATTAAATTCCATGATTTTGGAATGAGCTGTTCGACTAGCACGTATCCACATACTTTTGGTCATGTAGTGTATGTTAAGATGTCATCTTTGCATTTTTAGGAATAGCTGAAACGTCCTGAGGTTCATTTTATTCTATTTATGTATGTTTTACATTCTCGTGTTTTCTTTTGGTGTCGTCTCGATTATTTCCTGTTGGTTGGTTATATCTCTGGCTGAAGTCGTTATAAGACCGGTGATGCGGTGTTGTTACTGGATCTGTGCCGGCTGGACTGCACTCTCACCTTTTCCTTCAGGTTCCGTCAGCGTCAAACCTGGCTGGGCGCATTATTCTAATGATCCCCCCCACAACTGCTACCACCAGCACATCCCCGAATAACCCCCCACCGAAAAGTAGACAGAACAAGGGAGAGAGAGAGAGGGAGAGAGAAATTCAGGGAAAGCTTTGAAGTGGCTTTTCACCGCAGCGAGTCTGCTGGCCGTCTCCCCGAGACGTGTCACCTTTGCCGAGAGGGAATAGGAAAATCACGTTTCGAATGGTAATGATAACATACTAATCACTTGAGCTCTTTGAAGAACGGGGGAGTGTGCTACTCTGTCAGTATCCCCGGCTGCCTTGTGCTCCGAGGCACACAGCCATGGTCTAGGTGTATTAGCTTAAGCGTTGCATGTCAATGCGTCCCCTCCATCTCCGCTGATCCATAGGGGCTCATTAAGCCGAGCTGACTCCCTTCTCTCTCCCCAAACGGCGCACATAGGTACACTACCACCACCACCATCACACTGCACACCCAGCCACCCACCACCCGCCAACCTCCTCCTCTCTCTCTCTCCCTCCCTCCCTTCCTCCTTCTCACCACCTCATTCTCTCACACCAACGCCCCTCCGCCCCTCCCTCCCTTGAACTATTAAAAGTATTTCTGCAATTTTAAATGACATCTGTCAACCAGCGAGGAGAAGACGGGTAGAAAAAAGAAATTCTGAGGCATTTTTTTAATTTTTTAAATCTGTTCCCATCCCTCTGATTGTCAAAGTTTGAAAAGTGGGATGTCATTTTATTTGATCTATTTTATGTCCTTGGAGTGATTAGCTGGTACATATTTTGACAGCTTCACTAGAACTAGAGATTCCAGTGCTCCTCTCCCTCCCTTTCAAAATGGGTGTAAACCCCTTTCAGAGAGAGTTACCATTCATCTGAGTGGTGGATCTATGGTACATCTATGGTAGTCTTGTTGGGCTTGCATAACATAACTGATGTTAAAGGGGTTCAAAACGTCACACATGTAGGTTCAGTAAAGACATGACTACTGAAAGACTGGAGAATCCCAAGGCAAATTACCTATATGTAGTCCTAGATGTAATTGAGTTCAGGTTATCATGAAAGATGGTACAACCCTTGACTGTGACTTTTCCGCATAACTATCTGAATGGCATTGTTAGGACCATTTATGATGTAATAATTCAATGACATTGAATTTGGCATTGTGCCAATGATGATTAGCAAATGAACGCAAGACCGTTTTCTTTTTATTAAAGCAGCTGATTTTACAAACATATTTCTTGCTTTGCAAAACACAACAGTGGTTAAATATGTTTTTGTGAATGTGACAACATTTGTGACTCGGATTGATTACATTTGTGACCTGCATTTTACGTATTTGTGACTTTCATTACATTTGTAAGTTGCCCCACATATTTGTGAGTTGCGTTTTACGGTCAGTTTGTGCAGATTAATGATACGGCATCCAGATTTGGACATCCTCAGTTAAAAAATATATAATAATCCTTGCTTTCTTTCCTAATTTCCTTGCTCCCTTTCCTTCCCTAGCACCCTTTCTTCGCCTCCTTTCCTAGTTCCCTTTCCTCCTTTTTTAGCCTCTTTCCTTTCCCCCTTTCCTTCCTTTCCTCCCCTCCTTAGCTTTCCTAGCTCCCCTTCCTTGTTTCCTTTCCTAGCACCATTTCCTTTCCTCTTTTCCTACCTCCCTTTCCTAGAAAAGGAGGAAAGGAAGCTATGAAAGGTGGAAAATAAATGGGGCTAGGAAAGGAAACAAGGAAAGGAAATGGTGGGGAAGCTAGGAAATGATAGGATGAGAGGGAGAGGAGCCGAAGGGAGGAAAGGAAGAAAAGGGAGAAAGGAAAGAGGCTAGAAAAGTAGGAAAATGAACTAGGAAAGAAGGAGAGGAAAGGAAGCTAGGGAAGGAAAGTGAGCAAGGAAATTAGGAAAGGATTCTAAGATGGGAGGAAAGGAAAGAGAGTTAGGAAATGATAGAATGAAAAGAAAGCTAGGAACACGAAGAAGGAGAGGAAAGGAAGGACATGTATCAAGTAAAGGAAACTAGGAAAGATAGGAAAGGAAGCTAGGATACCAAATATATTCATTTCTAAAAGTAAGTAAATCACAAATATACTCAACAAAAATATACATGCATCAATTTCAAAGATTTTACTGAGTTACAGTTCATATATGGAAATCCGTCAATTGAAATAAATAAATTAGGCCCTAATCTATGAATTTCACATGACTGGGAATACAGTCATACCTTAAAAAAAAAAAGGTAGAGGCGTGGATCAGAAAACCAGTCAGTATCTGGTGTGACCACCATTTGCCTCATGCAGCGTGACACATCTCCTTCGCATAGAGTTGATCAGGCTGTTGATTGTGGCCTGTCGAATGTTGTCCCACTCATCTTCAATGGCTGTGCGAAGTTGCTGGATATTGGTGGGAACTGGAACACGCTGTCGTACACATCGATCCAGAGCATTCCAAACATACTCAATGGGTGAAATGTCTGGTGAGTATGCAGGCCATGGAAGAACTGGGACATTTTCAGCTTCCAGAAATTGTGTACAGATCCTTGCAACATGGGGCCGTGCATTATCATGCTGAAACATGAGGTGATGGTGGTGGATGAATGGCACAACAATGAGCCTCAGGATCTAATCACGATCTCTCTGTGCATTCAAATTTCCATCGATTTAAAATGCAATTGTGTTCATTGTCCGTAGTTTATGCCTGCCTGCCCATACCATAACCCCATCGCCACCATGGGGCACTGTGTTCACAACATTGACATCAGCAAACCACTCGCCCACACGACGCCGTACACGTGGTCTGCGGTTGTGAGGCCGGTTAGACGTACTGCCAAATTCTCTAAAACAACGATGGAGACAAAAACAGTGACCATAATGACCATCGTTATGTTTGGAGGACAAAGAGGGACGGCTTGCAAGCCAAAGAACACCATCCCAACCGTGAAACACGGGGGTGGCAGCATCATGCTGTGGGGGTGCTTTACTGCAGGAGGGAGGGACTGGTGCACTTCACAAAATAGATTGCATCATGAGGAAGGAAAATTATGTGGATATATTGAAGCAACATCTCAAGACATCAGTCAGGAAGTTAAAGCTTGGCCGCAAATGGGTCTTCCAAATGGACAATGACCCCAAGCATACTTCCAAAGTTGTGGCAAAATGGCTTAAGGACAACAAAGTCAAGGTATTGGAGTGGCCATCACAAAGCCCTGACCTCAATCCTATAGAAAATGTGTGGGCAGAACTGAAAAAGCATGTGCAAGCAAGGAGGCCTACAAACCTGACTCAGTTACACCAGTATGAAAAATGTATGCTCTCAATAACTGTAAGTTGCTCTGGATAAGAGCGTCTGCTAAATGACTAAAATGTAATGTAAATGTAAAGGCAATGCTACCTAATTGAGTGTATGTAAACCTCTGACCCACTGGGAATGTGATGAAATGAATAAAAGCTGAAATAAATCATTCTCTCTACTATTATTCTGACATTTCACATTCTTAAAATAAAGTGGTGCTCCTAACTGACCTAAGACAGGGAATTTTTACTTGTATGTAAACTTCCGACTTCAACTGTATTTTGATTTGTTTATCACTTTTTGGGTTACTAAGTTATTCCATATGTGTTATTTCATAGTTTTGATGTCTTCACTATTATTCTACAATGTAGAAAATAGTAAAAATAAAGAAAAACCCTTGAATGAGAAGGTGTGTCCAAACTTTTGACTGGTACTGTACATAAAATGCAGGTCATAAATGTAATCCGTTGCCTCCCAAGTGACGCAGCGGTCTAAGGCACTGCATCGTAGTGCTTGAGGCGTCACTACAGACCAAGGTTCGATCCCAGGTTGTGTCACAACCGGCCGTGACCTGGAGTCCCATATGGCGGCGCACAATTGGCCCAGTGTCGTCCGGGTTAGGGGAGGGTATGGCCGGGGGGGGGCTCTAGCGACTCCTTGTGGCAGGCTGGACGCCTGCAAGCTGACGACGGTCGTCAGTTGAACAGTGTTTCCTCCGACACATTGGTGTTGCTGGCTTCCGGGTTATGCGGGCGGGTGTTATGCGGGTCATGTTTCGGAGGACGCATGACTCGACCTTCATCTCTCCCGAGCCCATTGGGGAGTTGCAGCGATGAGACAAGATAGTAATTGGATATCACGAAATTGTGGACCACTGTTTTTTTTTCAGAGCAAGAAACATGTTTCTAAAATGTGCTGTTAATACGAATAATTTATTTGCGAATCATCATTTGTTTTTGTTAATGATGACTCATATGCTTTTGGATCATGACATATGTTTGTGAAACTACACGGGCATATTTACAGACTGTGATTTTTATTTAAAAGTTGCATTCTGTATTTGCAAAATATATATTAAATGTTTTGAGAGAAATCTATCCCCATAATTCAGGTCCAAAAAGTCACTTTACAACCACTTCTAACAGGGGCAAATACAGTACCAGTCAAAAGTTTGGACACATCTACTCATTCAAGGGTTTTTCTTTATTTTCTTATTTTTCTATATCCGTAGCTTAGTGGTTAAGAGTGTTGTGCCAGTAACCGAAAGGTCGCTGGTTCTAATCCCCGAGCCGACTAGGTGAAAAATCTGTCGACGTGCCCTTGAGCAAGGCCCTTGAGCAAGGCACTTAACCCTAAATCGCTCTGGATAAGAGCGTCTGCTAAATGACTAAAATGTAATATTATGGCAAGAACAGCTCAAATAACCAAAGAGAAACGACGGTCCATCATTACTTTAAGACATGATGGTCAGTCAATACGGAACATTTCAAGAAATGTAAAGTTTCTTCAAGTGCAGTCGCAAAAACCATCAAGTGCTATGATGAAGCTGGCTCTCATGAGGACCGCCACAGGAAAGGAAGACCCAGAGTCACCTCTGCTGCAGAGGATAAGTTCATTAGAGTTACCAGCCTCAGAAATTGCAGCCCAAATAAATGCTTCACAGAGTTCAAGTAACAGACACATCTCAACGCAGTCTCCTTTTCAGAGGAGACTGCTTGAATCAGGCCTTCATGGTCGAATTGCTGCAAAGAAACCACTACTAAAGGACACCAATAGGAAGAAGAGACTTGCTTGGGCCAAGAAACACGAGCAATGGACATGAGACCGGTGGAAATCTGTCCTTTGGTATGATGAGTCCAAATTGGAGATTTCTGGTTCCAACCGCCGTGTCTTTGTGAGACGTAGAGTAGTTGAACGGATGATCTCTGCATGTGTGGTTCCCACCATGAAGCATGGAGGAGGTGGTGTGATGGTGTGGGGGTGCTTTGCTGGTGACAGTCTATGATTTATTTAGAATTCAAGGCTAACTTAACCAGCATTGCTACCACAGCATTCTGCAGCGATACGCCATCCCATCTGGTTTGTGCTTACTGGGACTATCATTTGTTTTTCAACAGGAAAATGACCCAAAACACACCTCCAGGCTGTGTAAGGGCTATTTTGCCAAGAAGGAGAGTAATGGAGTGCTGCATCAGATGACCTGACCTCAACCACAATCACCCGACCTCAACCCAATTGAGATTGTTTGGGATGAGTCGGACCGCAGAGTGAAGGAATAGCAGCCAACAAGTGCTCAGCATATATGGGAACTCCTTCAAGACTATTGTAAAAGCATTCCTCATGAAGCTGGTTGAGAGAATGCCAAGAGTGTGCAAAGCTGTCATCAAGGCAAAGGGTGGCTACTTTGAAGAATCAAAAATATATTTGGATTTGTTTAACACTTTTTTGGTTACTACTTGATTTGATATGTGTTATTTCATAGTTTTGATGCCTTCACTATTATTCTACAATGTATAAAATAGTACAAATAAAGAAAAACCCTTGAATGAGTAGGTGTGTCCAAACTTTTGACTGGTAATGTATGTATGGAAAGTTTTGTTTAAATCAAAGGTGTGCGGTGAAAAAAGTGATTGAAATCAAATGGAACAACCTGTCTTAAAGAAAATAATGGCTTGCTATAGATGTTGGCTATGGCATTCACTGATATTGTTGATGCCAAATGTAAAATTCCATTACAACTCCTACTAGTATGTAGATACACAAAACACCTCTCTTTGAAAAATGATCAAATCGCTCACTTGCTTATTTACGAAACACAAAGTACCTTGATACCCCTTTAGAACTACTGTATATCGTTTCAATGGGCAGCCTTGTCAGTTGTTGATAGCTATGAATAAGTCAACATACAATGCACTCTGTGTACAAGGCTTGATATGATGTTGTGAGATGTATTCTGTAACTGGAACTCATGGTTGTAAGGGTTACTGTTAGTCAATACAAGGATAATCTAGGATAGTAAGTGGCCAGTACTAACTGGTCAGCACCGGTATAGGTCTGCTGAACACGTACTGATTGCACATGCCGTGTAAGATTACCTTTATTCCATGATTATCAATGTATCTCAGTGTCCATTTGTTTATGATGTAAATGTCACTGATCCTTGTTTATATGATTGCATGGTACATGTCGCTGGTGTGTATTTTGCTTTATGTTTATTCAGCCTTCAGTAATTATGTTAGGCTAATGTTACGGTTCAGTACTCACTTTTTACGTAATACACTTCCAAATTCATTGGCATGATATGGTCCTATGGTCACCTCTGAGGTGCTCTACTTGGTCTGTCATCATCCATTTGCCACACCAGTAGAACCTTCTAGAAAGCAAATACATTAGGAGAGTAAATGCGTTTTATTTCCACTTTAATTAGGGGTTTCTCCTTAATTCCAGAGCCATCGCGTTGACAGGTTATTTTATTTTACTTGAAAGCTGCAAATGATAATTTATTACATCTCAATTAGCTCTTCCTCCCTCCCTCAACTTTGTCCTCCACGCTAAATGTGAAGTAATGAGTTGCAGTAGACTCTGAACAAGACGAGGAGGGGAAATCTCAATTAAGAAAGAGAATAACCTTCTGGTGATTCTCATTTTAATATTAAATAAGAATAGATACTTTATTGTACTTTTAGTTGTTTTTTTGTGTGTTTTTTTTGCAGTAACAACTGTGCCATATGCCCCCAGCTCAACATGCATGTTACCGATATTTCACCGGCTACACATGGTTGTTAATGACGAAATTGGAACTGGCCAGTGTTATTGCTGTTGTGGTGGTCTGTGTATGGTGACAGTGTTGAGATGTTTCTCTGAAACACTTCCCAGCCCTCTCAATCATTATTTTTCTGTCTCGTTTTTCTCCAATTTGTTTTAGAGAGCACATCTGTTGGACAACACAGAGAAGCTGGAAAGGTCATCTCGGAGGCTGGAAGCTGGCTACCAGATAGCAGTGGAAACCGGTATGCATTCTGTTTGGATGGTGGGGGGTGGGTGAGTGAGCGACAGCAAATTGTCTCGCTCGTACGTGAGGTGGATAGAGAGAAAAAAATAAATACAAAAACTCCTTGACGACTGGTGACATTTTCAGGAGCACATCAAAGGCAAGCAAGGGAGAGAGAGGTATACGGGCGACAGGGCAGGCGCCGCCGCTCCTTGTTCGGCTCCCGGAAAAACACACGCTCTTCTTCTCCCATGCATCTGCGTGGCTGTGTGTGTGAGGTGTTTTTTTATAGCGCCAAAAAGACAGGGGTCTACTGAAATAAACAACATCAGCGTTTTCCTCCACTAGTTCTTAATTTAGAGAACCAAACAAAGCACAATAAACATCACTAAATAAATCGCCCATCTAGAACAGAAAATCATGTGTTTTCCTCATTATCAAGGTTAGTTTTTATCTTTAAATATAGAGAAATTAGCTCATTTGAATTTGAATTAGAGTAAGCCAGTTATCTTTGTTTTTTTCTCCTCCTGACTGTCACAACATTATTGAGTCACAGTGTATTCCTTAGAGAGATATCAAAGCTCATTCTTGAAGTATCAACTGGCTTTCTCTGGCTTCCGCTGTAGTTTTGAAAAAGTTTGTTAATTTACACTATAATGGAGGGGTGGCGCGCTTGTACGACATCGACAGATTTAATAATTTAAGTAGAGAAAGGGGTGCACAGACCACTGCCTTTTGATGTTCAGTAAGTAGAACTCACAAATTCATAAATACAATCTGCATTCTCTGCTTAAAAATGTTGTTTCATATGATTCTCTGATGATCTCCGAGACTTATATTATTCCTGTTTTCACCGTGTCAAACTCTGTGGCAGCCCGTATTTTGATTCCATTCATGTATTTCAGTTGAATGGCTCTTTTTTTATGTTTTGTCACGTTGGTTGGTGTTAAAGAAATGGTCCGTATTCTAACCGTGTTCTGTACCTCCTGGGCCCAGTACTTTCCACAGTAAGGGCTACTCATGCGCCCTCTGAACCCTCATCGCCAGTGGTCGTCTGATCTGCTCTGTGTGTGCGGCTAACTGAGAACAATGGTTGTTTATCCTGGGGTCTGGTCCCACACACACTGCTCACTGCTCAGGTCTACACCAGCAGTGGGTTGCTTGGGGTTTGGTGGGGTGTGAGCCTTTGTCACCTCGTGTTTAATCTGTGACCCCCCTTCACCCTCCTGTCGGCCCCGGCCCTCCGCTCAGATGCACAACCTGAAACAACAAATGCTCAGGGAGAACCAACGCTGCGAGACAACAACTAGGTACCAACAGCCGAGTCACGTTGGGAACACTGTCAGACCACAGACAACAAACAATCTTAGAACTCCAATGTGTTGAGACCCCAGACATACAAGAAATACAGTGCCTTCAGAAAGTATTTACACCCCTTGACTTTTTCAAAATGTTGCTGTGTTACTGCTTGAATTAAACATTTATTAAATTGACATTTTGTGTCACTGGTCTATACACAATACCCCATAATGTCAAAGTGGAATTATGTTTTTAGAAATTAATTTAAAAAATGAAAAGCTGAAATGTCTTGAGTCAATAAGTATTCAACCCCTTTCTTATGGCAAACCTAAATAAGTTCAGGAGCAAAAATGTGCTTAACAAGTTACATAATAAGTTGCATGATTTTTGAAGGACTACCTCATCTCCGTACCCCACACATACAATTATCTGTAAGGTCCCTCAGTCAAGCAGTGAATTTCAAACACAGATTGAACCACAAAGACCAGGGAGGTTTTCCAATGCCTCGCAAAGAAGGGTAGATCGGTAAAAATGCATCCTGTTTGCAACAAAGCACTGAAGTAAAACTGCAAAAAATGTGGCAAAGAAATTAACTTTAAGTCCTGAATAAAAAGCGTTATGCTTGGGGCAAATACAACACAATACATTACTGAGTACCACTATTCATATTTTCAAGCATGGTGGTGGGTGCATCATGTTATGGGTATGCTTGTCATCAGCAAGGACTAAGGAGTTCTTTAGGATAAAAAGTAACTGAATAGAGCAAAGCACAGGCAAAATCCTAGAGGAAATCCTGGTTCAGTCTGCTTTCCAACAGACACTGGCAGACAAATTCACCTTTCAGCAAGACAATAATCTAAAACACCAAGGCCAAATATACAATGGAGTTGTTTACCAAGATGACTTTGAATGTTCCTGAGTGGCCTAGTTACAGTTTTGACTTAAATCGGCTTGTGTAGCGATGATCAATAACCAACTTGACAGAGCTTGAAGAATTTCTTAAAGAATAACGTGCAAATATTGTACAATCCACGTGTGCAAAGCTCTTAGGGACTTACCCAGAAAGACTCACAGATGTAATCGCTGCCAAAGGTGATTCTAACATGTATTGACTCAGGGATGTGAATGCTTATGTAAATGACATATTTCTGTATTTAATTTTCAATACATTTGCTAAAATTCCTAAACCTTATTTTGACTTTGTCATTATGGGGTATTGTGTGTCAATTTAATGAATTTTAAATTCAGGCTGTAACACAACAAAATGTTGAATAAGTCAAGGGGTATGAATACTTTCTGAAGGCAGTGTATATGCACTGAGAACACAAACATTGACTAGTGGTCATTCATCCCAGGTGGTTTGTGAATTGAAGTGGCCAACTGACCACTTTTGTCAAGTTTGCCTGCATCCAGTAGCGTTTTGAACTAATGCATACTGCATATTTACATCGGACAATCACACCACCACAACACATGAAATTCAGTGGAGAAATTCAGATTTTTAATATTTTTGGTTCGTAGTAATTTTGTTTTATGTTTTTCATTGTATTTCAGTGTTGACAAGATTCACTGAAGATTTTTAAAGATGTTATTTTGTGCAAGCGCCCAATTCACTTGTTTGGCCTAGCAAATGCCCCATTCAGTTCTCGCTGTCAAACTAAAAGAGATAATGATACAAGTATTTTATTCATCATTCTGGAGCATAAACATTTCTACATTTTAAGATTGCTTAAAATGGATAAAGGATATGCTTTGAAATGTTGAATGTCGGGGTGTATATTGTCTAAAAAGGGTTAAAGAATAATCATTTGTGCATTGTGTTTGTCCAATTGAAGACTTACTCTGGTAGTAAATACACTTTGTTACAAGAAACATTAACTCTTCTTAAGCGGCTAATAAAAGTGTCCTTAGTGAAGAACAGTTAGTGTAGCTATTTCACAATAATTCAATGTTGCCCTCCAAATCCACACAATATATAATTATGTACTGTAATTGACCAATGGGGAGAACATTTCTATTTAAAGACAGTTTCTCTTTTCTTTGAAAGTGAGAGATCCTGAACAAAGGCAGAAAAAAAGATGGAGCTCCAACTGCTGCTTTCCCCCTTTACTTTGGCATCGATAACATTCCACTTAATGACCACAAATCAAAAAAGCCAGGGTACCATAAGGTCACTTTATAAAAAAAGATGTCCTCTCAGTTCTTTGAAATGGTGAGTCTTCACAGAATATCATTTTAGATCATTTATTTTAGCAGTGTTTTCTATTACTCGCTCTCCAGTGTATTTTGGGAAGCGCAGGCTTGCCAAGAGCACTGAAAGCCCTTTGAGGGATATTGAAAAGGCTCTGTGGACATGCCGAGCTATTTACCACACACACCCTTAAGAACCAGCCTCTGTTTGTCTCATAAATAAAGTATAGGACTTCATTAGTGGAGGGCACAGACTTAAAAGGCGTGCATATGAACATGCAGACGGAGGGCTATCCTGTTAAAGAAAGCCCTAAGTACAGGAGGAGGGCATGTAGTTAGCCAATTTAAACGCATTTGAATCAAGGGTGTCTACAAGCCCAAAATGTGAGGAGGCTAGACTGACTCCAAATCAAAGAGGTCAGATTCTGAGGCACAATTTGACTTTTTGAAGATGTGAGAGGGGTCTGATTGGACATGTTTAGAGATAGATGGCATGTCAGATGATTTTTAGATGTACTGACAAGCTCTCTCCCCTTGATTAGAATCAATTGGGGTAGAGTTAGTTTTGTAACACAATACTGGCTTCCTTTGAAGTGCAAACACTTACAGTATATCTAAACACTAGACACACATGCATACTCAATAGATTATTGACCTAAAATAATAATTTTTGAGAAAATAAAGAGAAATACCCTCACACTGTTTAAACTTAAGATGCTTCAGGGAGTACATTTTTTATAGCGTGTACGTTTGTTAGATGGCACACTTCTTTTGTTTTTAAGTAATATTTTCCCATCTATGATTTGACAGGCATATTATTGTACATGTATTGGATATTAAGGAGCCCTTTTTGGACTTTCATCAGAAAAAACAGAGGCCTCTAATCTTGGCTCCACCAAAATGTCAACCCCCTTTTCCCCTTTTAAAGCTCAGCAGTCGAAACAAAGCAAAGCAACTGAAACAAACAACAAAGTGGCCAAAACAAATAAAAGAGAAACTCAAGGGGCCAGCGATGAGGCCGAGATCGCTCCTCGGTTCGCGGCCCTGGTGTCGGGGCCCTGATCGATGGGGGAAAATGAAAACAGCTCATTAGGGATTGATTTCAGCCCTGTTTAGATAAGCAGAGAGGGTCAGGGCCCGGCCCCTGGTGGCCCCTCGGCAGCCCAAAGTTCACTCTGTGCCAGGTAGAGAGCAGCACCGCAGGCCATCAACTTTATTAGCACTGAGATAAGCTGATTAGACCTTGTCAATCAAAGGTGCCAATGACTCAATCGACATCCCCAGCCTTTCTTTTTCTTCCTTTCTCTTCCTCTCTCTCTCTCCCTCCCACTCTCCCTCAATCTCCCTCGCTTTTTATGATAAATCATTGAAGCGACCAACAAAGCAGTAGGCAGACATCGTGGGCTAAGCTAAGCAGCCCTGCAGTTGTCACCAAGGCAGACGTGCAAGGACCCTGTGATGATGTGACGACTATATTAAAGATTAGATCAATTTGTTTTAGAGCAGTTTGATTTCCAACTGCAGCGGTATTAAAAGCATGGGGAAGAGAGGGAGGGAGAGAGCGTTGATCGTCGTCATCGAACATGACTCCAGCAGCAGAGCACAGGGTGTCGGGACACAGATAACTAAATAGATAAATGATGTGATGGAGAAATAAATAAATATGTTTTGTAAACATAAAAATGTCCTCAGCTCCCGTTTGAAGCAGAGCATGGCTTTGAGCCTTGCTGTGAGTCCATGGGTGCTGGAGTGGCCCAGTAACATGGCTCACGCTTGTCCCCGGCTTGCACTATCTCCCCCCTCCATCTTAGTCCTTTCTTTCTCTGTTTCTCTTCTCACTCTTCATTTCTCCCCGTTCTGTCTTAAGATCAGACTTTATCATTCTTTTGGTGTTTAGCTACCAAAGTGATGCTTGTGCTTCAAATCCTTTTGGCTAAACACTTAGCAAATGACATAACAAGCTATATTTAGCAATACCCAGAAATATTTTTAGGACTGTGTTTTAACATAGAATGTTCTTTTCTTGTTCTCTTCTTATGAGACGAAGCACATTTATAACCCATGTTGACAGGGTTTGTGCTATTTGGTACAGAAGACAAAATCTTACAAAAAAATCTGAAACGATATCTGTCAATGCCATTTAGCATCATTATATAATATCCAGCTACATTGGGTCTTGGGCAAAGAGAAAAGGCAAGGTGAAAAAGGGTAATATTCTGGTAACTGGCCAAAATAGAGGTTTCATTTTTATCTTGATTTCAGAAACAAAAGTATAATTTAAGTTATTTATCAGATAATCTAGTTAGTCACAAAATAGTATACTTAAGTAAAAAATGCTCTATTCTCATAATGTTGATAACAGTGAAAATTTAAGTTATGAATCTGTTGATCTGTTGATTTCAGTTTGAATAGCTTACATTGTGGTGTTGTTTATATGGTTCTCTTTGTCTCTAGCTTTAAACTGTGTGTCATTGTTTGAAGGAAATGTAGTTTATTAGAATTCCCATTAGCTATTGTACATGCAGCAGCTACTATTCCTGTGGTCCACATAAAACATACAAATACATGACAGAGTACAGAACAGTTATAGACAAGAACAACAAAATATATTATTACATAATAATACAAATACAAAGTAATACATTGTCAAGACACCAAGATAAACTATTTACACACTATTCATATATGCATATTCATATATTTCTATATTTATATACATTACATTTATATTACATCTTTATAAAGAGGAGAGGCGCTGTAATACAATGTTTTTTATCTGTTTTTTCTTTTAAAGCTAAATTAACATTAAAGCCAATCACGTTGTAGGGTGGGGTAGTTTTTGTATTTACTAAATGTATTAAGAGCAAATATTTAGGTATCACATCCAAATAATAGATATATGTTTATCCAAGAAGTAGTTAATTGATTAATACAATGTATTTAGATCATTTGCACATACATTGTGCCGTCTATGTCGAGATATACCCATTGTAGATCCCTTTCTTAGGAATGTTGTCTCTATCTCCACTTCTGCTTTAGTTTATTCATTCTGTGGCACAACGTCATTTTAATATTTCAGTATGTTCTTATTCATTTGTCTTTTATAAGGACAGTTTGCTAAAGTGGATTTCCTCGAGGTATAGCATATTAAATAACGTCGTTTTTTGTAGTCTGATAAAATCTGAATGCTGTGGTGTGTTTCAAAAAGAATAGGAAGTTATTTGATAATTGTTTGATTCATGGCGCTGAGAGCTGAGACTTAAATATTTCACAGCTCGAGTTTGCAGTTATGCAGAAAGGAGGCCTTTTATTAAATATATTTTAGGGGGAAATGTATTTGTCTTTTGTCTCAAGGAAAGAATTCAATTCTAAGAAATATAGACGAATATAGCCCGAAGCTGTATTTCCGACATATATAATGGCCTTAACATATAGCCTAACATTTTGCTTTCAGTAAATCTACCCACGGGTGAGCTGTTTATCGGTAAACCCCCCCCGGTGGATGAAAGGCCTCGTAATAATGATTTTTTTCTCTCCTAATCGGGCCTTGTCAGCGAGGCGTCTTATCGTGGCGAGGAAAATGACACCGATCCTATCGAAGAGCCCGAGTCCGAGTCGGAGGCGTGTGTCCCCCCACCCCCCTCCCCCCCAATCATGGCCGGCCGCGGCCTCGCCATATCTAGCGCTGCCACAAACGGCGAGCGCCGCTTTTTTCATGTGGACTTCAAAAACGACGCGAGTCATTAAAATTGCACCCGCATTTGGCTGCGGGTGTCAGCCGCTCCAGAGCGAAAATGCGATGTGGGAAGAGGAGACTCGCTAAATGTGCTAATTCCTTCCTCACATGTTTACGGCTTAATTTTAATCGGTTTGAGGGAGGAGGAGGAGGGGGGAAAACTTTGGGTGGGGAGGGGCAATGAGAGCCTCACATTGCAATAAATCGCCATTATCTTTGACACCCTAGGACTCAGCTGTTCCAAGGATTTAGGGGTCCACTGGCAACAGTGTATATTGTGGCACACAAAAAGTGTTTACGCTTGAACTGTGGTAGCTAAGGTGCAATCGCTGGTTTCAGCCTGCACAGACAAAGGCCCGACTCGACACAATGGCCAGCCAGCATACGGACCCCTCAATGCAAGAGCTCAACCAACAGACTTGAGTGTATGTCGCTCTGGATAAGAGCGTCTGCTAAATGACTAAAATGTAAAATGTATGTGAGGTTCATCTGTGTGTTTGCTTGTCTGTCTGTCTGTGGGTCCGCAGGTGTTTTTTCGCAAGAATCTGACTTGCGATGTTAGCTCAAGTTAAGTGGACTCATTGAGGCGGCCATATCAGAATGAAGCTAGTGAGATGTTTGTGAGAAATGAAAGTGACCAGTTGTCATAGATAGCCTATCCAGAATTCATGAGTGAACAGAATACTTCCTGCTCCAGTTAGTTCCATTATTACTGCTAGCATAGCATTCTGTTAGCAGCCCATTTAGTCTGCACAGTGGATCCTAACAAGGATCATCGATGTTACGAGAAAGCGGTGGATCTACAGTAATTAGACTTTTAGTAGAATGATAAGCTTCAACAAAGAGCATGCTTTCTATCGACATAACTAGAGTCTTAAAGTAATGATTAGCCTATAAAGCTTAGACTGGAAGGAAAGACCTCTGAGCATTTTCTTCTTCTTAGTGCAGCATTGCACTAAGAAGAAGAATGTAGCTCAGTTGGTAGAGCATGGCGTTTGCAACGCTAGGGTTGTGGGTTCGATTCCCACGGGGGACCAGTATGAAAAAAATAAAAATATATAATGTATGCACTCACTAACTGTAAGTCGCTCTGGATAAGAGCGTCTGCTAAATGACTAAAATGTAAATGTAAATGTAATTGCAATAAGGAAGGTTAACCCCTTCAAGTACAGAAGGCAACATTACCAAAAGAAGGATAAAACCCATGGAAGGTCAACAAATCATCCATTGGATTCATGTAAACAGCAATATCATTCATTATTACATTGATATAAATGATACATAAATCCACTTAAACAAAACAAATATTTGATTTTTTAAAAACATTAAGTGCTCATATTACATTTTACAATGAATAATTGTTAGTAAACATGTTGATTTATAGTAATAACTGTTTATAATGTAGCCTTATCTCAAATTATCAAAAACGCACCTTTAAAAGGTATACATTTTATTTCAAACCACAAAGCAGCTTATTTTCTGTTATTTTGAGGTTACAACCACTATAAAGATACCTCCCTGGACGCACAGCAGAAAGTGCAGCACTGACCTCTGAGTGACACAGAGAGAGAGTAAGAGAGAGCGCTTGGAAAACGGATGAGCGGGATTGCGTTAAAATGAACTGTTTCAGAAGGAAATGGGAGACAAAAGCGAGGACTCTGGGCCCCCATGGGCGCTTTAAAGAGCTGCTACATCTGAGGCACTGAAATATAAAAAAAAAAGAGAAGAGGAAAAAAGTGAAATTAAGTATAGGAGAGGCGGAGAGGGAGAAGTGTGCCACCTCGTCAATACTAGTCCTCTGATGACGATACATTGATGACAGACAGTAAATTGATGCCAGTGAAAAAAGTGGGAAATATGTTTTTTTGTTATAACTACGCATGGGGAGTAAGAGATTGGGTAAGGACAGAGAGATGCAATGCGATCAGCATATTCACACGTGTCATTGTTATTTTATGTATTGATTAATTCAATATACACCAATTGGTCCTCTGTAGCTCAGCTGGTAGAGCACGGCGCTTGTAACGCCAAGGTAGTGGGTTCGATCCCCGGGACCACCCATACACACAAAATGTATGCACGCATGACTGTAAGTCGCTTTGGATAAAAGCGTCTGCTAAATGGCATATTATTATTATTATTATTATTATTATTATTATATTATTATCTTGCCCTCCTATATCTTTACTCCTGTGGGTCAGTGGAGAGCATCTTCTATATTATGGAACCAACAAGCTTTGCTTTAATGTAGTAGGTTTGATGTGTGTTTATTGTATGTGAAGGCTAGTGTAGTATGTGGTCAACAAACCCCCAGTCTCGGTGGCTGGGTGTAAGAACAGAGGTCAGGGCTAAACGCTGTTATTAGCCACTTTCCATCTATACCCACACACACCCACACACATACACACACACACCCACACACATACAAATACTTTAAACACATTAACCCTCAGAAACACATGATTAGGCATCGCCGTCTGTCCCCTCTGTTTGCTCTCCTCCTGGTTGCCCTGAGGAGCGGGTCCCCACGCTTCCCCCCTCGGCCCCTCAAAAGAGCTTCCTCCTCGGCCACCCGATGCCCATGGACAGGGCGCCCCGCGCGTTTAGAACGCCCGGGGAAGATGAAACGGCCCAGCCCGGGATGTCAGCTGGTTGCCCCATCTGCCAATCAGTGGGACAGCAAGGCTTTTGTCGGGGGGGTTGGGGTATGGAGACAAGTAGGGTGGGATGGGAGATGGAGGGTGGGTTGACGTTTAAGTGCAAACAGCCACCACAACCGTGTGTTTAGCTGAGATAGGGATAGTAAGATGGGAGCATAGTGCTGGAAACTAGACATACAATATGTTGTTGTTTTGTTTTTGTTGCGACACTGCCATATTCTTGTCATGGAAATGGATTATATTGTCAATATGGCTGTTCGTTTCTGGCTCATATATACTGAATGAAGAACAGAATGTCACCTGCTATAGTTGTGATAAGCACACCAACAAACGTTTTCCAGTTTGGATACTCAGTTCTTTGTCATGTGAATTTGAATGACAATACAGTACAGTTTTTGAGGGACGTAGATGTGTGAAAAAGATTGTCCTACAGAATAGAGTAACTTAATTGGTCTCAATCAAAATATGACATTCCTTTTTTATGTAAATCACAGTTGGCACTCGTCTGATATGAATTTTAAGTTGCAGAACTTCAGTCTGTCCTTTCCTTCCTCCCGTTAAAGAACATAACCTTGGCACTACAAACAGTTTGACTCCCATAGTAATGAACCTGCCTCGTGTGTGTGTGAGTGGATGGATGTGTGAGTGGATGGATGGCTGGTTCTGCACGGGATAATTTTTACATGTGCATTCTGCTGTACGGCAGATAGGCCGCGCCCTTGAGCCACCATAGGAGGTACTGTAAGCCCGGGTTATGGGTTGTTCTCCATCTGCAGAAGGTGACAACGGGGCCTCTACACACACAGGCGTGCAGTATTAAAGTATTTGGACCTAAAATAGTTCCTGAAAATAGTTTTGTTTTTGTTGTCATGCCTTCTGAGAAAATCTGTTTGTTTGTGTGTTTTCTGTTTGCCCTCAGTTAAATTCCATGATTGTTCCAGTGTGTTAGCAGGCTCGTCTTGTAATAATTTTTGTCAAATCAGGATGTCACATAGAAAGAGTGAACAATGAAGTCTTTACTCACATTTCTCAGTCCCGCTATACAACATAAGCCATGTGAACTGTATTCAAACTCCTTCACCTGTTAGGAGAGCTCTGGTTAGCTCTATGTAAAGACTGAAATATCCTAACATAAGCCCCTGATTTCCAAGAACTGTAGAAATTCAGTTTTATATAGCCTAACATTAAGAAATGTAATGTACAGTATAATGGCAGTTGAGCAAGTATTGTTTACAAGTTAGATGTAATACAGCGTTGTTAGGTGTAATACAGCGTTGAGATTTATTTCTCTTCACTTTATATCACCGAGAACGGTTGTAGCATTTCTCAAGTTTTTATTTTATTAACACATCAAACAATATCAGAATATAATGTTGCCCTTAATGCATGAAAGTGTTTTTTTGGGGGGCATTTATGCAACACAATTAAATAATACAAATAAAAGACAATGCCAGTGAATGTTAAGTTAATCAGGTGATACTAAATATTTCAAGACCATTTTCCCTGACCTCTCCCCTCATTAATAGCTTTGGGGAAAACATGTTCGCTTAATTTGAAAACAATATTGAAAGGCTCTACTCGGTAGGAGCGGGTTGACTTGGATTGTTGTCCTTGTGCTTTGTCAGATATTTTCATGGAACTCATTTTAATACAGCCCTTAACCTTTGTCTTTTCAGTCAGACATCCCAGACATCTATCTATCCCAAAACCTGTTGTCATTGTGCAGGGCTAGATTAGACTCTTTTTCTGTTTGGGATCATAGCATTGAACTAATTAATAAAATGTGTTCAATGTTTTTTAACCACAAGACTCTCAGAAGCTGTTGAGGAAGGTCAGTTGATTCAATAGTACAGCTAACAAAGTTGAAACTTCCTGTATAGGATATTCACCCTCTAGTGATTAACATTATATAGGCATCTTTCAATCATTGGTCATCATAGACATTCAGTCATACACAGGATTTATCACATTGACATTGAATACATATTTCTAAGTTTTTTAAGTAAGATTTGGTGTAATTTTTATCAGCTTGCTATATAGACTAATGACTGAAAGAAAGGTGGCATGCTCAATGTAACAGCTTACTTAATGCATACAATAATCGTTAGTGTTTCTGAATTCAGACAAATGGACTTAATGCAAATGTGGTTGATGAGATGGGGGATGTGTGTGTGTTTTTCTTTAGAATAATTATATTCCAGGGTCCCTTCTTTCATGCGGTGGTAAGCTCTTTTGCTGAACACACACACGCATACACACACACACACACACACACACACACAAAGGGACAGGTGATGATGATGATGATGATGATGATTAAGATCTTACACAAATGAAGATGCTGTGTTTTGAACGTATGTCTGCTCTGCAGTCCCAGTGACAGGTTCACCCTCCTCTCCAGGGGACGCCTTCACTTGGAATTTACACAGTGGCACTGAAATGGAGGAGACAACAATGGCTTCACCAACATAACTGTCTATATTGTTAAAGGTAACTTAACATGCTTAGATATAGGAACTTGGTCTGTGATGTGAATTCATTTGAGCGCTTTCAGAATTTCTTCAGTATATTTTTCTGGAGGGGTTCATTCTCCTGGTGATATTGTCGTGATTTTATTCCTTCTCAATTATATGTCATTTTCTACCCAATTTTCTAGAAGAAGAAGAAGAAAATTAACGTTACTCGTCGTTTCATGGTTAGGAATGACATCATTTACTTTGATGGTATCAATTTGACTTATCAGGCGTCCTCTAACTTTGCCAATGGATATTCAATAGGAGTTTAAAAGACCTCAGTAGGTAAGGGCTCTCATCAAGGACATGTTTATATAAACATGACTTATATAAAGACTATAAACATGTGCTCGTTTAGCCTGAACCATAGAAATCTGCTGAGACCCAAATGCTCACATTTACTTGATCAGTAGGGAGGCCTTGTGTGTATGTATCCACATCGGGAAATGGCAACACTGCAGCCTCTACATCTCCCATCTGCAATGGACAGCTTGTTTTAAACTGATTTTAAATGTCAGCGTAAAACACAGCTCAAATGAGCCTGTGCAACCTGTTGGAAGGTGGCCTGTTACAACCAATGCACTATTTAGATCTGGACAACCACATTTCAGTCAAGCCAAGTAAGATGGCATGCATGAGTCTGTTGACCCTTTGTGTGTTTGTGCACATATACACAAAATTACCCAAAGCCTTTCTGCAACTTAGTCTATGGCCGTTTATGTTCTATAGAAGTTCTGCAATACATTGCCGGTTTGATAGAATTCAGCGAAGATGTGCACCCCCTTTAACATCCCTGTAAACCAGCGTTTTGGTTTTTGCCGTAACACTACACAGCTGATTCAAAGCTTGATGATTAGTTGATTATTTGAATCAGCTGAGTAGTGCTAGGGCAAAAACCAAAACGTGTTTGGGAAACCCTGCTGTAAACACTCAAGTGGTGAACGTTCCTTAATGCCCATTGCAATGTTCACCTATCCTGTTTCTTGTATGGGGGGTGATTTTGGGTGAATCTGGGGCAAGGCTGTGTTTTAAAACACAATGACAGAGGGGGTGTGTGTAGAGTGACCCGGCCAGGCGTCCTGGGCCACCTGGATTTATTTGGGCCAAACAAGAGGCCCATGTCCGTCTGAGGCCCCAGTCTCCTGTCCACACATGGCTGCAGATCGACGAACAGAAGGTGTCTCCTCAGAACTCACACCTGAGCTCGCTCCCAGCCTGGGACTGGCCTAACTTTTCCCTCCCTCTATCCAACCATCCATCCCCTCATCCTTCCATCCCTCATCCACTGTCCTCTCTCGGCATATCACCTCTGTCAAGCCCTATCACCCCCCCCTTCTCTCTCTCCATTTCTACCTCCATGCCTCTCTCCCCCTCCCCCTCTCTCTCTCCCTGTATCCCTCTCTCGCTCTCTCTCTCTCCCCCCCTTTCCCTCTCTCTCTCTCTCTCTATGGCCATGACCTAGTCTACTTTTATCTCTCTCTCCAGACCCCTTTGATGTCCGCCACTTTACCCCATCCACAGATCATGTGTACGTTTCACAAACAGCCTCTCACTCAATGCTTATTGTGTTGATGTATATTCATTTCAAACACAGATATTTAGTTAATGGTCACTGGACTCTCTCAGCCCACTGTATGTAACCAGATTGACTATGACTAAGGTTGAGTGTGAATTCTACTGTGGTGTAGGTACTGTATGTCTTATTCGCAGTCAATAATCAATGATAGTTTATTGGTCGCGTACACAGATTTGCTAATGTTATCGCAGGTGCAATGAAATGCTTGTGTTTCTAGCTCCAAACGTGCAGTAATAATACCTAGCAATACAAACAATAAGCACATAATCAAAAAAGTAAAAAGAAAGAAATATCAGAACGAGCAATGTCAGAGTCCGGAATATAAATATACACTCAGTGGCCAGTTTATTAGGTACACCACCCCATTCACGAAAATGAATCGCTCCGACAGAGACAGTAAGTCACGTGGCTGTGGCTTGCTATATGAAGCAGGCAAACAGGCATTGAGGCATTCAGTTACTGTTCGATTGAACGTTAGAATGGGCAAAACTAGTGATCTAAGCGACTTTGAGTATGGTATGATTGTTGGTGTCAGGCGCGCCGGATCCAGTATCTCAGAATCGGCCACCCTCCTGGGCTTTTCATGCACAACTAAGTCTAAGGTTTACCAAGAATGGTGCTACAAACAAAAAACATCCAGTCAGCGGCAGTCCTGTGGGCGAGAACAGCTCATTGATGAGAGAGGTCGAAGAAGAATGGCAAGAATCGTGCAAGCCAACAGTCGGGCCACAAACAGACAAATAATGGCGCAGTACAACAGTGGTGTGCAGAACGGCATCTCGGGAACGCACAATTCGTCGATCCTTCTCACGGATGGGCTATTGCAGCAGACGACCACACCGGGTCCCACTCCTATCAACTAAGAACAAGAAGAAGTGGCTCCAGTGGGCACGCGATCACCAACACTGGACAATTGAGGAGAGGAAAAACATTGCCTGGTGGGGAATGTTTTTCTGGCACACGTTAGGTCCCTTGATATCAATTGAGCAACATTTCCATGCCCTGAACAATTCAGGCTGTTCTGGAGGCTAAGGGGGGTCTGACCCGGTACTACACTGAACAAAAATATAAACGCAACATGCAACAATTTCAAAGATTTTACTGATTAACAGTTCATATAAGGAAATCAGTCAATAATCAGTAAACTCGTTAGGCCCTAATCTATGGACTTCACGTCTGGGAATGCAGATATGCATCTGTTGGTCACAGATACCTTAAAAAAACAAGGTAGGGGCGTGGATCAGAAAACCAGTCAGTATCTGGTGTGACCAACATTTGCCTCATGGAGGCGACACATCTCTTTAGCATAGAGTTGATCAGGCTGTTGATTGTGGCCTGTGGAATGTTGTCCCACTCCTCTTCTATGGCTGTGCGATGTTGCTGGATATTGCCCGGTACAGTTGAAACCGGGATTCATCCGTGAAGAGCACACTTCTCCAGTGGCCATCGAAGGTGAGCATTTGCCCACTGAAGTCGGTTACGATGCCGAACTGCAGTCAGGTCAAGACCCTGGTGAGGACAACGAGCACGCAGATGAGCTTCCCTGAGACGGTTTCTGACAGTTTGTGCAAAAATTATTTCTTTGTGCAAACCCACAGTTTCATCAGCTGTCCAAGTGGCTGGTCTCAGACGATCCCGCAGGTGAAGAAACCGAATAAGGAGGTCCTGGGCTGGCGTGGTTACGCATGGTCTGCGGTTGTGAGGCCGGTTGGGCGGCTTATGGTAGAGAAATGAACAATCAATATTCTGGCAACAGCTCTGGTGGACATTCCTGCAGTAATCATGCCAATTGCACGCTCCCTCAAAACTTGAGACATCTGTGGCATTGTGTTGTCTGACAAAACTGCACATTTTAGTGTGAAATGATCATGCTGTTTAATCAGCTTCTTGATATGCCACACCTGTCAGGTGGATGGATTATCTTGGCAAAGGAGAAATGCTCACTAACAGGGATGTAAACAAATTTGTGCACAACATTTGAGAGAGAAGCTTTTTGTGCTTATGGAACATTTCTGGGATCTTTTATTTCAGCTCATGAAACATGGGACCAACACTTTAAATGTTGCGTTTATATTTTTGTTCAGTATAGATAATAATAAACTGGCTCTGAGTGTATATAATGGTGTGTATAGACAGTATGGACATTATATGAATAGAAAAGCTGTGTATAGCAGTAGTTATATAGGATGAGCCTTGACTAGAATACAGTATATACATATAAAGGGGGTAAAACAGTATGTAAACATTATTAAAGTGACCAATGTTCAATGACTATGTACATGGGACAAAGCAGTCTCTAAGGTGCATCGTAGAGTTCCGAGTGGTAGCCAGCTAGTAACAGTGACTAAGGTTCATGGCATCTCTTGACTTAATTCCTTGAAAAGAAAGTCAGTTTTTTTTTGTTGTTGTGGAAACGTGTGTTTGGCTGTCTGTCGGCATCTTTTTATTTTGTCTTGAAGTGACACGGTGAGAAGCCACGGAAGCAGTATATGTCTTCAACAAGTCAGAAGCTAAGTCAGGTTCTTTGTTTTACTGTGTTGCTCGGCCACAGCAGGGGTTGAGGGGAAACACAACTAGCTGGCTGTGTGCGTGTATGTTGTGTTTTGGATGTGTTTGTCTGAGCTATCACACTTGCTACGTTTACATATTATGTTTGATAGGATTAGATAGCTGATAGACATCTAATTGCAAGTGATTGATAAAGTTGCACTCATCTGTTGTCTTTGTCTGTTGTTTATCCTTTCACAAGACACAGACCAAGCCATTCCTAATAATGCTAAAACTATAACAAGCATTTGCGAGAAAAGAAAATCTGGCTTTAGCTATGCCTGGCACTGTAGCAAGCCATGCTAGCGTTAGCCGTCTTTTGGTTACTGACCTGCCGGCACTGCTTACACCCTGGAGAAAGCCTGCCTACGCTAACTTGCTAATCAGTCCTTCCCACTGCGGCCTGTCTGGACAGAGACAAACGGCTAGCACATCTGCTTCCTACTGACATGTTGAAAGTGACTGTTGCTGATAGCGTCGATGCTAGCTCCTAATTGATCCAAATTGACTAGCGCAGCTTCTCAGGATTTAAAGCCAGGGCGGGCACGAACCAGTGGTGACACCAGTTGCCTGGGTAACCCAACAATTACAGGATGCACTGTATCTGTATTTCCTTTATATCCAATGTGAGGCTAACCATACGGTATAGTAGAGCTGAAGGGAACACATTTCTGCTGAATGTTCTTGTAAGTCGTGAAAGTAATCCCCTACATTATGTAATGGTATGACCAAACTTCAAACATATTTTTAGATATACACATACAGTAATTGTATAGGTACTGTGACTTGCATCTATGACATGTAGGCCTCGACCGCTGCCTTCTTTCACTTGCTATTTTTGACTGTAAAGTTACTATTTTAGCAATTAGCGTTTTCTGTAAAGTAGAATCCTCTGTCAACGTCAACATTATGGTCCATAACTCGAATTGTTCCATTAGTTATAATTAATCCTATCTAATGCAATTCTACCGCTCTTAATATTGGTTTGTGTGTTTCCCCATTCATATTTAATAAATATTATGAACATAGTTATTTCTCTCCCTTTGTCTGTGAAAGCAAAACGGGACAAATCTGCTGATAAGTTTCCAGAAAGCAGTCTTTGCAAGTACGTGTTTTTAAAACTTAAGTCGAAGTGACACTCCGCTCGGTTCATAGGGGAAATAACCATGTGGTTTTTTTCTCATTCAGAGGCCATCAGAGGGGCTGACTAATTTCTCTATCAGGCTAATAGTGTATTAGTCCATTCTCCAAGATGTTTGAAACCGTAATTAGTGGCTTGCTTTGAGTCGGGCGGGCTGGGGCGGAGGGGGTGTGCGGAGGTGCGAGTGAGGGGGATGCAACGGCGAGAGAGAAGAAAAAGGCTGTCCGTTTTATACTCCGATGGAGGTTATATTTTCTGTGACAACTGGACCAGAGTAATCAAAACGTGTTAATAATCCCTTCAAAGGGCTGGCGGCGCATCAGTGGAGCCTGAGTGAACATGAATCCCCTGTTAGCCTCGGCGCTGGCTGCTCCACCCACACTAGCCCTCCCGCTCTCTTTCTCTTTCCATCTCTCCTCTCTCTGTATCGGTCCCTTTCCCTCTCTTTCCATCTGTCTACATCCTCTTTCACTTTCTATCTTCCTCTCTCGTTCTATCGCTCTGTCCCTCTCTCTTTCTCCCTCTTTCTCTTTCTATCTTTCTATCTCTCACTGTAGACTGAACCTCAAGTACACAGCCTTAAGACCAGAGAGGGCCTAAAAAGACCAACACACACAACACAGGCAATACATATGTCAAGTCAAAGACTGTAAAAGATGTTCCAACACTCACAGTATTCTTGTGTTGCTGTCCATATTGAGGGACCAGCCCTGTCTTTGCACTAACCGTCCCCACCGAACTGCAGTACAGCCAGAGCCCAGGAGGGGGCATTGGACAGCACCCAAGGGTCCAAGCTGAAGCTGTTTGATCTCTTGGACAACTCAGGCTCTTTCCAGTGGTGTAGGTTGAAGTTGCCTATAGACACTGATGCGTTTTTTGTCCGTTTTTGGGGACAGAATCGGTAGCAGCATAGTTTCCTCATAATACTGAAACTGAAGTGAATTATAAGAACTATTACTATAAATCAAAGCAAATACTGCCTAGAAACATACTGCCTAGAGACAGAAGTACTTAAAATAGTTTTTTTTTTTTTTTTTTTGTCATTTAGCAGACGCTCTTATCCAGAGCGACTTACAGGAGCAATTAGGGTTAAGTGCCTTGCTCAAGGGCACATCAACAGATTTTTCACCTAGTCGGCTCAGGGATTAGAACCAGCAACCTTTCGGTTACTGGCACAACGCTCTTACCCACTAAGCTACGCTCTTACCCACTAAGCTACCTGCCGCCTATTCTTTGCATTTAAATGTGCAAAGAATAGCTGTAAAGATATTGATACATTTGGAAAATTTTGTTTGGACCTAATCATGGGGGCATACAACATATGTAAAAAGGGCTTTATAAAATAAATGTGATTTATTAAGTGTACAGCTTTTCTTTTCAGTTTCCCTCACAGACACATTCACACAGAGTGACTCATACAAAGGCACTGATGATGAAAATCTTCCTTTGAACCCCAACAAAATAGATATGGTACTACAACAGACTATTTCTTACAGTAAATTACATCAAAAGTGCCCATCACCCTTTAACCCACACATCATTCACATCTCTCCTGCATTTTCACTAAGCTCAAATTGGAATAAAACGTGCTTAAATTAGCAGCACTGCTGCTGTAGCTCTTAAGTTGTAAACTTAAACACACATTCTTAATAAATGTCACTCTCCTTTCCCCCCAAAGCTGTGAACATGTTACTCTGTATCTCACTGCCATTTAACCAGCCCATTAACCCTGAATGCTGGGGTAGACCCACACTGGCCCCGGGGTTAGTAAGCGGTAAAACCTCCACACACACCTCTTCTCTAAAGCTCATCCTCAACCACACATCCAACAGGCCTCTGCCTTAGACAACCTGATGGATAGGTATAAGATACAAGACGCTGGAATAATCAAAAGCATGGTTTTTGATATACTTCATAGTGTATTTTTATTTAATTTGAATTAGCTCTGCACTGATTAGGGCCTAGCACAAGGAGTATTTGTAGTCTTTGCTCGTCTTTTAAAGGTGTGTGTTACCCCTACGAAAACACTCAGCTTAATGTCAAGTGGAGGTGTGACGGGATCAGTTGGAGGCAGTTAAAAATGCATGGGGTCCAGGCAAGGCTCCGGACCCTAAACTGACCTGTGATCAGCCAGTGCTGCTGTCCCAGGGGACCTTCTGTCTGCTCTGTGGACCAGGAGACGGGACATGCTCAATAATGTAGAAGAGGCATGGCATTAAAGACGTGGCCTCTATGCCACTGTCTGTCATGACATACCGTCAATACACGAAACACATGTGTTTGGTGGTGGGTGGTTGGGTGTGTGCGTGAGTGACTGTCTAAATGTTAGTGATTGCTTTAATTTGTGTGTCAGTGTTATTTATGTCTGTATGTCTATGTGAGAAGCTTTTATTGACGGTTGTTGATTATTACTGTAGATTTGTGTGAATATAGACTGTAAAAATGTTCCGTCGTTAGCACTACTATATACAGTGGGGGGGAAACGTATTTAGTCAGCCACCAATTGTGCAAGTTCTCCCACTTAAAAAGATGAGAGAGGCCTGTAATTTTCATCATAGGTACACGTCAACTATGACAGACAAAATGAGAAAAAAAATCCAGAAAATCACATTGTAGGATTTTTAATGAATTTATTTGCAAATTATGGTGGAAAATAAGTATTTGGTCAATAACAAAAGTTTCTCAATACTTTGTTATATACCCTTTGTTGGCAATGACACAGGTCAAACGTTTTCTGTAAGTCTTCACAAGGTTTTCACACACTGTTGCTGGTATTTTGGCCCATTCCTCCATGCAGATCTCCTCTAGAGCAGTGATGTTTTGGGGCTGTAGCTGGGCAACACGGACTTTCAACTCCCTCCAAAGATTTTCTATGGGGTTGAGATCTGGAGACTGGCTAGGCCACTCCAGGACCTTGAAATGCTTCTTACGAAGCCACTCCTTCGTTGCCCGGGCGGTGTGTTTGGGATCATTGTCATGCTGAAAGACCCATCCACGTTTCATCTTCAATGCCCTTGCTGATGGAAGGAGGTTTTCACTCAAAATCTCACGATACATGGCCCCATTCATTCTTTCCTTTACACGGATCAGTCGTCCTGGTCCCTTTGCAGAAAAACAGCCCCAAAGCATGATGTTTCCACCCCCATGCTTCACAGTAGGTATGGTGTTCTTTGGATGCAACTCAGCATTCTTTGTCCTCCAAACACGACGAGTTGAGTTTTTACCAAAAAGTTCTATTTTGGTTTTATCTGACCATATGACATTCTCCCAATCCTCTTCTGGATCATCCAAATGCACTCTAGCAAACTTCAGACGGGCCTGGACATGTACTGGCTTAAGCAGGGGGACATGTCTGGCACTGCAGGATTTGAGTCCCTTGCGGCGTAGTGTGTTACTGATGGTAGGCTTTGTTACTTTGGTCCCAGCTCTCTGCAGGTCATTCACTAGGTCCCCCTGTGTGGTTCTGGGATTTTTGCTCACCGTTCTTGTGATCATTTTGACCCCACGGGGTGAGATCTTGCGTGGAGCCCCAGATCGAGGGAGATTATCAGTGGTCTTGTATGTCTTCCATTTCCTAATAATTGCTCCCACAGTTGATTTCTTCAAACCAAGCTGCTTACCTATTGCAGATTCAGTCTTCCCAGCCTGGTGCAGGTCTACAATTTTGTTTCTGGTGTCCTTTGACAGCTCTTTGGTCTTGGCCATAGTGGAGTTTGGAGTGTGACTGTTTGAGGTTGTGGACAGGTGTCTTTTATACTGATAGCAAGTTCAAACAGGTGCCATTAATACAGGTAACGAGTGGAGGACAGAGGAGCCTCTTAAAGAAGTTGTTACAGGTCTGTGAGAGCCAGAAATCTTGCTTGTTTGTAGGTGACCAAATACTTATTTTCCACCATAATTTGCAAATAAATTCATAAAAAATCCTACAATGTGATTTTCTGGAGAAAGAAAATTCTCAATTTGTCTGTCATAGTTGACGTGTACCTATGATGAAAATTACAGGCCTCTCTCATATTTTTAAGTGGGAGAACTTGCACAATTGGTGGCTGACTAAATACTTTTTTTCCCCACTGTATATTAGCTTGTACAACTTCTACAACTCTCAACCTTAAATATACGGTAAGCATAGGTGTGTTTTTATCCGTGTGTTGTGTGCTTATATATCATGTTTTTATTTCACATATGTATCGGTACTTCTGCATGCATTTGTAAAGTATGTATCAGATACACAAGTGGTGTATATCTGTGTGTACGCTAGGCCCAACTAGCTAGTGCCTGGCCCTGGTCTGGCTCCCTGGGAAAGCTAGCGTAGCTCGGAGCGCTGCAGGACTCATTGACTTTCTAATGATCACTGGTCAGCCCCCTATGCAAGTGCCAGGGGTTTCGCCTAGCCGCTGCACACCGCACCGCACCGCTATCGACTCAACCCCAACCTCTTTTTCCTCTGGCCCGACGGCGCTCTGTCAAAACCTATTAGCAACACCGGTAACGCTGAAACCCCCTTTTATTTTATTTTTTTCTTCCTCTACCTCTTCTTCCTCTTTTTCCCTCCCTTGTTCTTCCCTCTACTCTTCCTCCTCCGCCTGTTTGGAAGAGAGAGAGAGAGACAGAGATGAGGCTAACCTCTGGCAAAGGTTCCTGTAGTTGTAGTGTATAGCATATTGATCCAGATTCGCTTTAGGTACTGTGGAGAAACTCTTCTTGTTCCCTTCTTTTAAGTCCCACACATTTCTGTGGGTAGCTGGGACGTTTGAGATGAGGGTTTGTTGACCTTTTCAGGTTCCATCAATTATATAGATGAGTGTGGTTTTTTTCTTCTGACATGTTAATTTCCACTTGTATGTGGATGCGTGTTTCCTATATGTATTTCGGTACATTGTTAGAACAGCTATAGAGATTTGACCCGACATTCTTTAAATAGTTTAGAATGTCTGACTGGCGCTGTACACCGTAAGTATTCAATTTAGTTTACTTCACTAGTTTACTTTGCATTTCATTTACATTTACTTGTATTAAGAGATATGCTTTGCAATGGGTCACATATAGTACTATGCACAAGTAATGGACAGTGTACTATGAGAATAGAAGCTTTTGGTACATTTAGGAACACACACTGTGGAAAATGGTTCCTTGACACACAGCTCTCTCCTCGCACAATGTTCCTCTTGCTGATTGGCTCAAACTCCCTTGAGAGAACTCTGTCAAATATCATAGTTTGTCCAAATGCTGAGAGGTGGGAAAAAGCCTGATGCCTCCCCATCACTACTCATCAATCCCCTTGTTTGAGCCCATTATTTATTAATATTGGGTGTTATTTGAATAATGTGGGGATCGAGAAGGAAACCAAACAAACAACAAAATGACAACCACACCAAAACCACCCGAGGGCACATGCCAACGCATCACATCAGTGTCATCCTCTCCCCTCCTCTCCCCAAGACACAGCAGCTCTCGACAGGTACAGCACACACACACACACACACACACACACACACACACACACACACACACACGCAGACAGACGTGTATGCAGTCAGACACACATCTGGTAGAAACTCACTCACACACACGCTCATCGCCCACACACTTAGCCTCTTGAGATGGCAGGAGTGGCATGATGGTGATCTCATCTAGCTGTGATATCGGCTTGTCAGACAAGTGCCACATACCAGCCAAACACAATCAAAAACACGGATGGAGCACATGTCGGTTGTAAAGGTCTCATTGGAGCCCACATATCCATCAGTGAGTGAGAGGAGTACCGTTTGACATGAAATGAACCAACCCATATTAAAGGAAGGCTGTCAATGTGTTTGCAGCATGTGTTGTCTGTCAGTGTACACAGCAAATGGAGACTGATGCTTTTTTTATTGATATTTAATTATTTAGCAGATGCTCGTATCCTGATTGGCAGAGTGAGCTGATAGTAATGATGGGTGGAAAATGTATACAGTTACGTATCAGGACTTTCTTTTTGACGATATCACAAGATTATTTTTGCTCTAGTTGGCTGTACTTGCACCAAAACTCCAGTGTTTTTCCTTCATAGCTTGTTCTGTCTTTTTAAATAGGGAGCCAATTTGTTTTCAGCACTTTTATTTCCATGGCTGATCAAAACTAGTTTTCTTGTCACTCTGCAGAAGACATATGGTGAGCAATATGTTTGGAAAATCGAATCGCAATAAAATCAAAGTATCAAATCACAATACATATAGAATCATGAGAATTGCAATACATATCGTATCGGCACCTAAGTATCGTGATAATATGGTATTGTGAGGTCCCTGGTGATTCCCAGCCCTAACTTGATAGTGAGGTGTGATTTGGCATTTGAATTTCCCAAATTATTCTGATAATGATGAACATTGTATGAAATCCAACTGTAAGGGGATCACTGTGGTTAGAGCAGGGGTGTCAAACTCATTTTAGCTCAGGGGCCACATGGAGGAAAATCTATTCCCAAGTGGGCCGGACCGGAAAAATCATGGTATATATAACTTAAAAACAACAACTTCAGATTGTTTTCTTTGTTTTAATACGATCAACATACAACATAAAGCTGGAGCCTGAGGACAGTGTGTCCAAAATAGTACAAGCACAACATCACTATTAATCATAAAACACGTCAAGTTTATTTGAAAATTCTAAAGAAAAAGAACACACAAACACACAATGCCTCAGTGATTAACAGAACTGTTTCACAGATCACAGAACTATATCAGGGTGTCATTTCTCAGGCAGAAATGTAGATACAAATAATGAAATCCTGTTCCCCAAACAAGTGCAAGAACCACAGAGTCAAGAATAGGTTAAATATACAAATAAAATAAAATCAATTAAAAACAATAGCACATCAACATAAAAACATATAAACATAAAGCTGGAGCCTGAGGACAGTGTCCAAAAGCACAACATCACTATTAATCATAAAACACCTGAAGTTATTTGAAAGTTCTGAGGACAAAGAACACACAAACACACAATGCCTCAGTGATTCACAGAAGTATATCACAGATCACAGAACTATATCAGGGTGTCATTTCTCAGGCAGAAATGTAGATAAAAATAATGAAATCCTGTTCCCCAAACAAGTGCAAGAACCACAGAGTCAAGAATAGGTTAAATATACAAATAAAATAAAAACAATTAAAAACAATAGCACATCAACATAAAAACATATAAACATAAATCTGAAAGCGTTGCTCAAACTCCCGTAACAGTCCAGTTATTTTATCTTTGAACCGCTTCATCTCTGCCACATGTTGGGTCGCGCACACATTTTTCAGACAGGGGAAGTGAGCTGCATCACCACCGGCAAGTTGCGTCTCCCACAATGACAGCTTCAACTTGAAAGAACGTATGCTGTCATAATACTGCGTGACAACTTTGTTGCGCCCTTGCAGCTGTTTGTTCAAGTTATTCAGGTGCTCTGTAACATCCACCATAAATGCAAGGTCCGGCATCCATTCTGCGGAATGAAATTCTAACACTGGTTTGCCCTTTTCTTCCATGAACTGTTCAATTTCTTCTCGTAAATCAAAGAAATGCCTCAGCACAGCACCTCGGCTTAACCATCTTACCTCAGTGTGGTATGGCAGGCCATAGATGTGGTCTTTCTCTCTGAGAAGGCTGTCAAACTGACGGTGATTCAGGCTTCTGGATCGGATGAAATTAACAGTTTGGATGACCACCTTCATGACGTTATCCATCTTTAATGACTTGCAACACAAATCCTCCTGGTGCAAAATACAGTGAAAAGTCAAAAAATCACATCCTCCATTTGCAGATTGCACTTTCTCTCTGAACTTTGTCACAACGCCTGCTTTTTTCCCGATCATTGAGGGCGCACCATCTGTAGCCAGGCTGACAGCGCGGGACCAGTCCACTCCGACCCTGTCCAGCGCGCCGACGAGTGCGGTAAAAATATCAGCTGCTGTCGTTGTATCTGTCATCGGCACCAACTCCACGAACTCCTCGGTGACGGTCAATGTGTCATCAACTCCGCGGATGATAAAATTGCCAGTTGTGCAACATCTGTAATGTCCGTGCTTTCATCAATTGCAACCGAAAACGCAATAAATGACTTTACTTTTTGCTTCAACTGGCTGTCCAAATCCACTGAAAGATCGGAAATCCTGTCTGCAACTGTGTTTCTTGTCAGGCTGATATTTGCAAAAAGCCTGCCGCTTTTCAGGGCACACAATCTCCGCTGCCTTCATCATGCATGTTTTTACAAATTCACCCTCACTAAATGGTTTTGAAGCCACTGCGATTTCATTAGCAATGAGGTAGCTAGATTTCACTGCAGCGTCACTGATGTCTCGGCTGTGAGTAAACACAGACTGCTGTTTCTTCAGACCCGCCAACAGTTCATTCACCTTCTCTCATCTCCGCTGTCCTTGAAAGTTGTCAAATTTGTCGGCATGAAGACTCACATAGTGGGGACGAAGGTTATATTCTTTCAGCACTGCAACATGCTCTGAACACACCAAACATACAGCGTTCCCATTCAATTCCGTGATTAAATAGGATGACCATTTTTCTTGGAACACTCTGCACTCTGCGTCCACTTTTCTCTTTTTTGACAGAGACATATTGGGGCAATGAGGGTGCCAAAGCACATAATGTTAAAAGTAGAAGCCGTAATAAATATCGCGGGCAAAACAAAGTAGCTCATTGGCTGCACGTGCTTGACCTACTTGCTCTGCCCCGGTATAAACAGTTTGCTTGCTTAACACAATTGCTATTGCGCCATCCAGTGGACGCAATTGGAACAGCAGTTTATTTTATTGAAAAATTGCAGCGCATTTTTATACAATTTTTTTCCCGAAATCATCTCGCGGGCCGGATTAAACCCGTTTGCGGGCCTGATCCGGCCCGCGGGCCGTACGTTTGACACCCCTGGGTTAGAGAGAGTACTGTGTCAACAGTCAAACTTCACAACAAGCCCAATGTCCCTTTTTTGGTACTCTCTCACGCACACACATAACCCTCCACACACACACTCCCGCCACCCCCAAAAACCAGACATTAACACCAAATCAAAAAAAGCAGAAACCATCTTTTGTTTGTTATTCTCAAAGGTGGATCACGGACCGGGCTGGGTAAGGGATTGTGACAGAGGTGATGTCTAAATTAATCATTCATGTCTCTCTCACATGGGCTACAGTATAGCGCTGAAATATTAATGGCCAGGAATACATTTGATTCTCTTTCCCTCTGATTAGGATCCACCGGCGCACACAAATGTTTATTTATACCCTGGAGATGAGGCACAGGGGTCACTCCCAGGAATTTCTCCTAGCTCGCCACTCACCTCATTGTTTTGGAATATGTACATATTTTCGCATGTGGTGGGTGTACACTATACATCATACATTATAGAGATGTAGCAACAAGGTATAATATCATACAGTATGAATAATGTGCGGATGGGGGATTTTGTTTTGTTATTTTAATTAGGTAAGGGTGTATGTTGGTGGTGGTGGGGTGGGGCTGTAGGATTGTCCCTCCACCTTTTTACTTTTCGCTAAGGCTTGTTATGTTGAAGTGGCTTGACCACTCATTAGGTTTAGTGGACTTGGTGATGGAGATGAGGGAGGCAAGATGTGAGACATCAATGGAAGATGTAGCCCTTTGTTGCGACCTTGTTCACCTTTTTGAATCAGAAGTTATTACAACTCTTCGACATAATTTGCCAGGATCATGGCTTTGGGATGTTGATATCCTCATTCCTTTACTTGTGTGTAGGAAAATAATCAGAACTATGTGGTCAGACAAGTAAAAAACTCTGGGTCCAACTCTATAACAGGGACGGGCTAGAAAACCTCCTGGCTCTATGTTTATCACGGTCTTTCACATCAATGGCCGAGTATGGCTCAGTTGGTAAAGCATGGTGCTTGCAACGTCAGGATTGTGGGTTCAATTCCCGGGGCCACCCATACGTAAAATGTATGCACGCATGACTAGAAGTCGCTTTGGATAAAAGCGTCTGCTAAATGGCATATATTATATTATGTCAGTGACCTCGTCACACATTTCTAGCGTGGCATCTTGCCCCCATAGAACATCTCTGGTGTTGTTTTGACTCCCCAGACACCCATGCTGTGCCGTACTGTACCTGTAGTGACCTAACCCTAACCCTCACACTGATAACCATCAGGTGTTTATGTCTCAACATGTCAGAGGAGGTCCGTGTCGCCCTCCATTCCTTCCTCCGTCTGTCTGTCACACCCTCTCTGTCTAATGATAAACGCAGAACGGTTGGGGAGGTCAGTGTCTCCCTCCCTCCGTCTGTCTGTCACACCCTCTCTGTCTAATGGTAAATGCAGAACGGTCAACAAGGGGAGAAACTGGAGCTGGCCCATGATTCTTTGTGACAACACAGCCGGCATAGCAACATGCCTCTGGGAGTACTACGTTTTTAGCAACGTCCTTCTAAAAGCACCAAGGTTTATGCATTTACTTTTAGTCCTTTCTTGCATTGTTCGTTTTTTTCAATTGGAATGCAAGGCCCTATTAGCTATCAGTCTACTATCAACTATTGTCTGCAGTGTTTCCCCTAGGATTTTGTTTTCAGCAGCGGTGGCTTTCTTAACGTTTTTTTGCAGTCGTGGCCACGATTTAGCAGGGGCGGTGCGCCGCTGCTAATGCATATAGGGGAAACATTGATTGTCTTAATATATATACACCTCTGTGGGTGAAAATGTTGTCTATGACAGATAATCAACCCATTGTCAAACATCTTTTCATAGACAACATTCTGTCCTAGAGAGGTTTCTCTCTGCTGAGGTGTTACGAACCCCGTGGCTTTAAAAGTCTTGGGTGGATGGAAAAGAGACCCGTAACATAACTCATGCGAATTAGAATATTGACAATACACCGACAACCATATGCTACCGTCAAACACAAAATGTTAATTATAAACACACGGTAAACGGTTTGGGGAAAAGGGGCTGAGCTGGACCCAAGGAATGAAACAATGAAGTCAAAAATCCCTGAACTGATCTTGCCTGCCTCAAGAACCGCTAAGCTTACTGCTAACCATACAAAAATACAGTGGGTGGTCCGCTCAGGTCTAACTAGTGTGTTTAGACAAGGTTTTCCTACGGGTAGTGTATGCCCAACGGCAACTTCCTAAACCCCCCTTTTCCCAGGCAGAAACAAACAACATAGGTCCAATATGGACAAGACAGCAAACAAGTGAGTACACAAAAACAAGACACCACAGTATCCATACTCACAAAGAAAAAGAGTCTCTGTCCGAAAACACAACTGACTGGCTTTTAAAACCAGGGGATTTGATATGGTAACGTAAAACCAGAAACAGGTGGTGCAATACGGAGGAATGTCCACTGATTGGTCCACCTCAGCAATCAGCAGACGAACGGATGTCGGACAGGTGGGACACCCCAACGACCACCAATCAGGAAAACAAGGGACACCTGTGATTAGGGCTGAAGGAGAGGATCAACAAAGACACATACAGGATACCATGAGGCTATATTAAAATAACTGACAATGAAAATAATATAAAAAATAACTTAAATAATTGTAATGCTCAGGAAGGCATAATAAATAGTACATGTATACAAGTAATAACCTGCGGTCTGCGGTGTTTTGTGCATCTGTATTCAACTTTCTCAGTCGTTCAGATTGTTTGAGCTTGGTTGTATATGAATATGCACATTGATTTGATTTTGAGCTGAGACCATCTTGTATTGCCTGTTACCGCACTTTTATAGCCTGACTGTGGCAGTGATTTGTAGCCGTAACATTCTGTAAGGTAATTTTAGGATTATCTGTAAACCTAATATTGTTTGGGTCTGCTGGCATCCTATTTTGTTTCCCTGCGATACTCCGCCAGGTTATATTTAGCTGGTCTGTAACTAAACCATGTTCTGTCCAATTATATTTTTTATTTATTTTCATGCCATACTAGTCTGTTATATTTAGTGTGATGGCCATGGTAGGTCTGGTTACTGTGTCTGTCTGTCTGTGTGTGTGTGTACCATCTTTAAGAAGGTATTCATAGGGTGACATGTCTATACGGCCAACAGCTTCATGCTCTGTTTAGAGCCAGACGTTCTGTCATTCCTTCAACACTGGCTCACTTGATTGTCCCCCACGATGAAATCGGGGAGGGGACTATGGATCTGTCTTCGTCCGTCCGTTCGTACGTTAGTCACATGCGATTTCTCAGACAGCACTGGCCCGATTTTGACGAAAGTTGGGTGAATGATGTGTCTTGCGATAGAGATCTGGCATTTACAAAATTACACTGATCGGGCCAAGGCGGGAGCTATAGTAGTTAACTGAAATTTGTTAGTCACACGCGACATCTCAATTGGCCCAAGGGGGGGCGCTGCAACATTTGTGGGGGACGAAATGTTTACTGTTGCCTTGTTTTGTATCTGGAAAGGTACATTTCTGCAAAGACAAACTCACAATTCAAACTCACAAATACTCTTTCAGATATACATGCTCACACCTGCACACGGTCACTCATAGCCTAGTGTGTGTCTGTGTGTGTGTGTGTTTGGTTTTACTATCCTTGTGGGGAACAGAAGTCCTCACAAGGATAGTAAAACAAGGACAATTCGGACAAGTGGGGACATTTCGCCGGTCGCCACAAGGAAAAAGGCTATTTTGGCTGAGGGTTTAGGGTTAGAATTAGGGTTAGGGGTTAAGGTTAGGGATACATTTAGGGTTAGGGTTTAGGGAAAATAGGATTTTGAATGGGAATCAATTGTTTGGTCCGCACAAGGATAGTAAAACAAGTGTGTGTGTGTGAGTGTGAGTGTGTGTGTGTGTGAGTGAAACTAATGACACCTTACTCCGGGGCTGTCAGTGTGGTGCTGGTGACTGTCACACACACAGCGTGTGAGGGAGACCGGTCATTTTTCATTGTCAGGATAGAACATTCACTCTGGCACCAGATTGATCCCACACATGTTTGCATCATTCTCCCTTTGCATATGGCTTCTCCATATAGACCTGTTAGTTAGTGCATGGATCCTTTATGGAGGAACGATATGTACTGTAGCTGTTAGCGAAATTCTAAATGTGATTGACTTAATGTTCTTTAATCTTCATTGGTAACCTAATTAGACCAATAGGTCTGTCAGCTAAACAGCTTTCGTATCGGGGAAAATCTTAGCAACAATCAGTGGGTTTTTGGGAACTAATTGTTGACTAATGGAAAAAAGGTGCAATGTGGGAAAATAATGAAATAATTTATGGTTGTTCATACCGTACCTCTCTTCCCGCTCTCCCTCAGTCTGTTGGCATGGGCCTGTGCCCTGATCCTCACCGCCTGGCACTCTAGCCTCTCTGGTCAGAGTAGTAGACCCATGTCCCGTGTGGCTGGGCCTGGGCCTCAGTAGCTTGGTATTTTAATCTGGGATATTTGTAATAACGGCGCTCCTCCAACATAGAGTAGAGAGGCTCTGACAGGTGCTAATCGCTGACAGGAAAAGTAGCTGAAGATTGTGCCAACCCCCTATCTGTCTTTTTGGCTCATTGCCGCTGCCTGCCACTGTAAGCCCCTTCCCCTCCCTTCCAGTATCAGTCCCCATCTCATCCCAACATGTGGACAGTTGTTGACATTTCCTCGGTGAAAAAGCCTTGTCACGGCTGTCTGTCTGTCCGTCTGTCTGTCTCGTGAGGGGCATGAACAGAAAGGGGTGGGGGGTGCGTTGTCGACAGTGACAGGGACAGGGGTAGATATGGAGGGGGCAAGTCTCATATGAAGGTGGTGGGGGTTGACTGTGTAGTTTATCCATGCAGTCCTCCCTTGGCCCACACCTGGCTTCAGGGGATGAGCCGGTTATTGTGACTGCCTGTACACAGGGGCATATCCAGACACAGTTAGAGTAATGTGATTATAGTAGTAGACAAAACCACAGGAGGAGTTGTAATGGTTGATAGCTCCTGTTAGTAAGATGTAATCTCAATCTTTGATCATTGTTGTGTGTCTAAGTACTGTAGCTGAATCCCTTGTCACTGCTGATCAGGAGGGTAGGGTAATCACTAACAAAAAGTAAATTAATCAACAATATAAACTCCCGGTCAAAAGTTTTAGAAAGCTTACTCTTTCAAAGATTGTTCTTTATTTGTACTATTTTCAACATGTAGAATAATAGTGAAGACATCAAAACTATGGAATCATGTAGTAACCAAAAAGGTGTACAGTGGGGAAAAAAAGTATTTAGTCAGCCACCAATTGTGCAAGTTCTCCCACTTAAAAAGATGAGAGAGGCCTGTAATTTTCATCATAGGTACATGTCAACTATGACAGACAAATTGAGGAAAAAATATGCAGAAAATCACATTGTAGGATTTTTAATGAATTTATTTGCAAATTATGGTGGAAAATAAGTATTTGGTCACCTACAAACAAGCAAGATTTCTGGCTCTCACAGACCTGTAACTTCTTCTTTAAGAGGCTCCTCTGTCCTCCACTCGTTACCTGTATTAATGGCACCTGTTTGAACTTGTTATCAGTATAAAAGACACCTGTCCACAACCTCAAACAGTCACACTCCAAACTTCACTATGGCCAAGACCAAAGAGCTGTCAAAGGACACCAGAAACAAAATTGTAGACCTGCACCAGGCTGGGAAGACTGAATCTGCAATAGGTAAGCAGCTTGGTTTGAAGAAATCAACTGTGGGAGCAATTATTAGGAAATGGAAGACATACAAGACCACTGATAATCTCCCTCGATCTGGGGCTCCACGCAAGATCTCACCCCGTGGGGTCAAAATTATCACAAGAACGGTGAGCAATAATCCCAGAACCACACGGGGAGACCTAGTGAATGACCTGCAGAGAGCTGGGACCAAAGTAACAAAGCCTACCATCAGTAACACACTACGCCGCCAGGGACTCAAATCCTGCAGTGCCAGACGTGTCCCCCTGCTTAAGCCAGTACATGTCCAGGCCCGTCTGAAGTTTGCTATGGATTTGGATGATCCAGAAGAGGCTTGGGAGAATGTCATATGGTCAGATGAAACCAAAATAGAACTTTTAGGTAAAAACTCAACTCGTCGTGTTTGGAGGACAAAGAATGCTGAGTTGCATCCAAAGAACACCATACCTACTGTGAAGCATGGGGGTGGAAACATCATGCTTTGGGGCTGTTTTTCTGCAAAGGGACCAGGACGACTGATCTGTGTAAAGGAAAGAATGAATGGGGCCATGTATCGTGAGATTTTGAGTGAAAACCTCCTTCCATCAGCAAGGGCATTGAAGATCAAACGTGGCTGGGTCTTTCAGCATGATAATGATCCCAAACACACCGCCCGGGCAACGAAGGAGTGGCTTCGTAAGAATCATTTCAAGGTCCTGGAGTGGCCTAGCCAGTCTCCAGATCTCAACCCCATAGAAAATCTTTGGAGGAAGTTGAAAGTCCGTGTTGCCCAGCGACAGCCCCAAAACATCACTGCTATAGAGGAGATCTGCATGGAGGAATGGGCCAAAATGCCAGCAACAGTGTGTGAAAACCTTGTGAAGACTTACAGAAAACGTTTGACCTGTGTCATTGCCAACAAAGGGCATATAACAAAGTATTGAGAAACTTTTGTAATTGACCAAATACTTATTTTCCACCATAATTTGCAAATAAATTCATAAAAAATCCTACAATGTGATTTTCAGGATTTTTTTCCTCATTTTGTCTGTCATAGTTGACGTGTACCTATGATGAAAATTACAGGCCTCTCTCATCTTTTTAAGTGGGAGAACTTGCACAATTGGTGGCTGACTAAATACTTTTTTTTCACCACTGTATATATTTTATATTTGAGATTCTTCAAATAGCCACCCTTTGTCTTGATGACAGCTTTGCATACTCTTGGCATTCTCTCAACCAGCTTCACCTGGAATGCTTTTCCAACAGTTTTGAAGGAGTTCCCACATATGCTGAGCACTTGTTGGCTGCTTTTCCTTCACTCTGCGGTCCGTCGGGGGATTGTGGAGGCCAGATCATATATAATATAATATAATATGCCATTTAGCAGACGCTTTTATCCAAAGCGACTTACAGTCATGCGTGCATACATTATTTATTTTTTGTGTGTATGGGTGGTCCCGGGGATCGAACCCACTACCTTGGCGTTACAAACGCCGTGCTCTACCAGCTGAGCTACAGATGCAGCACTCCATCACTCTCCTTCTTGATAAAATAGCCCTTACACAGCCTGGAGGTGTGTTGGGTCATTGTCCTGTTGAAAAACAAATTATAGTCCCGCTAAGTCCAAACCAGATGGGATGGCGTATCGCTGCAGAATGCTGTGGTAGCCATGCAATTCTAAATAAATCACTCAGTGTCAACAGCAAAGCACCCCCACACCATCACACCTCCTCCTCCATGCTTTACGGTGGGAAATACACATGCGGAGATCATCCGTTCATCCACACCGCGTCTCACAAAGACACAGCAATTGGAACAAAAAATTCCCAATTTGGACTCCAGACCAAAGGACAAATTTCCACCAGTCTAATGTCCATTGCTCGTCTTTTTTGGCCCAAGCAAGTCTCTTCTTCTTATTGGTGTCCTTTAGTAGTGGTTTCTTTGCAGCAATTCGACCATGAAGGCCTGATTCACAGTCTCCTCTGAACAGTTGATGTTGAGATGTGTCTGTTACTTGAACTCTGTGAAGCATTTATTTGGGCTGCAATTTCTGAGGCTGGTAACTCTAATGAACTTATCCTCTGCAGCAGTTAACTCTTGGTCTTCCATTCCTGTGGCGGTCCTCATGACAGCCAGTTTCATCATAGCGCTTGATGGTTTTTGCAACTGCACTTGAAGAAACTTTCAAAGTTCTTGAAATGTTCTGTATTGACTGACCTTCATGTCTTAAAGTAATGATGGACTGTCATTTCTCTTTGCTTATTTGTTCTTGCCATAATATGGACTTGGTCTTTTACCAAATAGGGCTATCTTCTGTATACCCGCCCTACCTTGTCACAACACAACTGATTGGCTCAAACGCATTAAGAAGGAAAGACATTCCACAAATTAACTTTTAACAAGGCACACATGTTAATTGAAATGCATTCCAGGTGACTACCTCATGAAGCTGGTTGAGAGAATGCCAAGAGTGTGCAAAGGTTTCATCAAGGCAAAGGGTGGCTATTTGAAGAATCTCACATATATAATATATTTTGATTTGTTTAACACTATTTTGATTACTACATGATTCCATATGTGTTATTTCATAGTTTTTATGTCTTCACTATTATTCTACAATGTAAAAATAGTTATTTTTTTAAATAAAGAAACACCCTTGAATGAGTAGGTGTTCTAAAACCTTTGACCGGTAGTGTACATTTTTTGCTCAATAAAGACTCAAGGCAATCAATTATTGTTTTACTCAAAACAATAAAAATACTGTTCACACTAAAATGAGTTACTCAATTTAGCCATGTTTTATTGCATTCAGATGAAACAGGTGGACATGATCTACATTTGTACCAACATGTATGTTGCATGCCCTGATTAAAGACACCCAGCCGACAAGGCCAGGAGAGCATGATGATAGTATTCTTCCTCAGACAGGTGAAACTGCAGCAGATCTAATGTCCGTACACCATGACACAGACTCTATTGTGACTGTGGACAGGTTGAAATGGACCTGTTTTAATTATTACAGGCAGCTACGTCTTCATTTTGTAATGTTCTGCATTAAAACTTCTTAAGGATCTGACCCTTTTTTTCAATTTTCGCCTAAAATGACATACCCAAATCTAACTGCCTGTAGCTCAGGACCTGAAGCAAGGATATACATATTCTTGATATCAGTTGAAAGGAAACACTTTGAAGTTTGTGGAAATGTAAAATTAATATAGGAGCATATAACACATTAGATCTGGTAAAAGATAATACAAACAAAAAAACATGTGTTTTCTATATTCTTTTTTGAAATGCAAGAGAAAGGCCAGACAGTGATGTAGGATTATATATGTAATTTAGATGTTGTCCACCAGATGGCAGAAGTGTGTGTGCAAAGTTTCAGACTGATCCAGTGAAGAATTATGTCACTACACAATATTTTGTGTCAAGTCTGCCAGGAGTTTTCCCAAATGTGCCATATTGTTTTTCAAGTATATAGCATTTTTGTATGTTCTCTATTGTTATGGTAATACACAATTTAAGTTTGCACACTCCCAGGAATTTCATAAATGATGGATCATTAGCTTTCTTACAGAAAAGACACTAACCTTCACATACATCTAGATGGCCGGGCAGGGTGGGTGTGGAGTCAGAGGTCAAACTGTAGAACCCAGCTCCTAAATTTCAAAAGAAACTACACTACATTTTATCTCTGGGACCCTCAGGATGACAAATCAGAGCAAGATAAATGAATGTAAGTACATTATTTACCTTCAGAGGTGAATGTACCAAACCAGTTGCCGTGATAAGTTTTTTGTTGTGCACTATCCTCAAACAATAGCATGGCATTTTTAGCTGTAATAGCTACTGTAAGTTGGACACTGCAGTTAGATTAACACGAATTTAAGCTTTCTGCCCATATAAGACATGTCTATGTCCCGGAAAGTTGGCTGTTGTTTACAACACCATTCTAATCACATATCGCATATTTAGCAACAGCCGTCCCGTATAAGGGACACCGATCCCGTAGAGGTTAAAAGGATCTCTTGGCTCTTGCCAGAGCATAAAGATAACATCAGTTCAGGTCTTATGACTGGGTCTTCGCAGAAGGAGAACAGAAATTCAACTACATTTTGTTAATGTAGTCTGAATCCCTTAATGAGTCTGAATCCCTTATAAACATAACCCCTAGGGCGACATTTGCGAGGAAAGAAACCTTAAGCGTTAGAAAAACAAACATGCACACCACTTTGACTTTGTGGAAGCTGCTGAGTCCACAGATACACTATATGATGTAAACTGATTGCTCAAAAAGTGTTGGTAAGTAATAATAAATAATAATAATAATATGCCATTTAGCAGACGCTTTTATCCAAAGCGACTTACAGTCATGCGTGCATACATTTTTTGTGTATGGGTGGTCCCGGGGATCGAACCCACTACCTTGGCGTTACAAGCGCCGTGCTCTTGCAATGCCCTTCTTGGCGTGGACCACCATGCCCACTGCCTTGCGCCCAGGTACCGTGAGTGCCGGTTGCGCCAACTAAGCTGGCACACTGCGGGCATGGCCGCGACCAGTCTTCCTCAAAGCCCCTGTCTCCCTCCTCGTCTCCCTCCTTTCCTCTCAGTCCCCGCTGCTCCGTAGCCCAGGGAGCTCATTAGCCAACACTTCCACTTCATTTAATCAATTTTTTATACCCTAAAAAACAGCCCCTGATCTTAAAAATCCCCGCTAATTTAAGCCCTGGAAGTTGGGTGAGAGGAGGAAAAATGAGTCCATGTACCCATGCGTCCTTGGTGCTTTTTTTTTTCTTCTGAGGTCTGAAATGGGAATAAATGCTACTGCAGTATAGTACAGACGAGCATGTTGTCCAGGGTGGAAGGAAAGCAACCAATGAGATGAGCCTGTCCTCGCTTAAATTCAAGACATCCTTAAGCCTTATGGGAGAATGAGTTAACTTTGGAAACTCTGATAATAACATCCAGTTCTTAGAGTTTTACATCTTGGACTGGGTACTGGGGACCCTGTAGTCTCCCAGTTCTACCTGTTGTGAAACTAAAGTTTCATTTCCAGTGTCAATCCCTGGTGGAGTGACTTTTACTCAGCCGCTCTTACCTTAATTCCATTGCTTTTTGTCCATCTCAGCATACAGTGCCTTCAGAAAGTATTCATACCCCTTGATTTATTCCACATTTTGTTGTGTAACAGTCTGAATTCAAAATTGATTAAATATTTTTAAGAATCACCAATCTACACACAATACCCCATAATGACAAAGTGAAAACATATTTTTTGAAATTTTAGCCAAGTTATTGAAAATTAAATACAGAAATATCTAATTTATGTAAGTATTCACACCCCTGAGTCAATACATGTTAGAATCACCTTTGGCAGCAATGCATCCTGTTGCAATGAGGCACTAATGTAAAACTGCAATAAAATTGACAAATAAATTAACTTTATGTCCTGAATACAAAGCGTTGTGTTGTATTTGCCCCAAACATATCACTGAGTACCACTCTTCATGTTTTCAAGCTTGATAGTGGATGCATCATGTTATGGGTATGCTTGTGATCAGCAATGACTATGGAGATTTGTAGGATAAAAAGAAACGGAATAGAGCTAAGTACAGGCAAAATCCTAGAGGAAAACCTGGTTCAGACTGCTTTCCAACAGACACTGGCAGACAAATTCACCTTTCAGCAGGACAATAACCTAAAACACAAGGCCAAATATAAACTGGAGTTGCTTACCAAGAAGACATTGAATGTTCCTAAGTGGCCTAGTTACAGTTTTGACTTAAATCGGCTTGAAAAGCTATGCCAAGACTTGAATATTTTGTGTAGATCGTTGACAATAAATGACAATTAAATCAATTTTAATCCCACTTTGTAACACAACAAAATGTGGAAAAAGTAAAGGGGTGTGAATACTTTCTGAAGACACTGTATGTGTGGGGTACAGAGATGAGGTAGTCATATTTTTTTAAATGTTAAACACTATTATTGCACACAGTGTGAGTCCATGCAACTTATTATGTGACTTGTTAAGCACATTTTTACTCCTGAATTTATTTAGGCCTGCCATAACAAAGGGGTTGAATACTTAATTACTTATTTCCAAAAAAACTAATTCGACTTTGACATGATGGGGTATTCTGTGTAGGCCAGTGACAAAATAAATCTTAATTTAATCAATTTTAAATTCAGATTGTAACACAACAAAATGTGGAAAAAGTCAAGGGGTGTGAATACCTTCTGAAGGCACTTCATCTCTTCCCTCTCCTTCGCCACCTCTCGTTTGTTAGATCTGTCATAGTCTCATTTTATTTGACGAGACAATTACACAGCTAGTAGTTAAAATGACAGCTATCACCTGTTATGTAATCAACAGAAAGTTGGCCAGTACAAATGCAAATGGTATATCCCTAACTTGTCGAATCCTGTCTCCTTGTCCTTTATCCTTTTCCGTAAGAACGAAGCTCATTTGACTACTTGGGCCGTCATCACAGCCATTATTGTACATCTCAGGTTCCACTGTTGATGAGCAGCGTCTCCTCAGGACCTCAGACACGTAGCTACTGCACCAAAGGTCTCGGAGCGCACAAAGAACATGGAGGAAGGAAAAAGATCTCTCCTCGCCAACGGATGTGGCAGAATTCTTAAGCAGCCTCGTCTGCCCCCTCGTTAGCCTCGCTGACGCCTGCTGACAGGGGTGAGGTGGGGGGTCGGGGAAGGTTGGGTGCCCCCGGGAGTGCTATGCCATGACCATGCCAAAGACGGGACCCCGTGCCACCCTCCTCGTGCCCCCTGTCAGCGTGCCCCTGCCCCAGGCCAGCGCCGGGCTCCGTACAGGGGGCTGTCACACATCAGCCTCAATTACAATCAGATGACAACATGCCACCACCAGCGCTAATGCTAATGCTACAGTATGACTGTACTGTATTTCCCTATCATGGCTGGCTAGCTGGGGAGTTACATAATACTAGCTGTGTTTAACCCCCTCACCCCCACTACTGCTAAGGGAATCTCTTTTTTTTTTTTTCGCTCACTCACTTTGTCACATAGTGGCGAGGTGGTGTTTTGACACATGCATTTTATAGAGGTGTCAAGGACACTCTTAAAGCTTTTCGAACTTTCACAGTGAGTCTACTATACCCAAAGCACTGTGAATGAACTAATGAACATTCGTAGGAACCACAAAAACACACAGTTACTAAAATGTATTGCATATGGGTGTACTTGAAGGAGATACACACACACACACACACACACACACACACACACACACACACAGTGTTATCTGTTGGTTATGCTCATTAATAATAGTGTAGTTTCACTTTGTAATTGTTTTATTTAGCCGACAGAAAGCAGGAAACATTCTTGTCATTCTCAGATACCTGTGTAATTGAAAGAACCCTGCTGCAGTTTAGTGGCAAGTCTGTACAGTATTTCAGAATCAATAGCAAGGAAATAGCTTTTGAAATAAACAAGAAATCAAGTGAGAAGCCGCCGGATGCTAAGTGACAAGTGAAGAGCATTGAGAACCTTGAAAGGATCGCAATTGTTGACTTGAACACTTGAAATCATACCATTCCCCTGGCCGTACACTGCTGTCTACTCTTTTAGTCCTTCTCTATAACATGATGTACCATTCCTGCTTCCTTTGTATTACTCTCAATGCCAGCCACCCACATTTCAATTAGTTAATGTATCTCACATTTGGGAGTCCATTAAATAAGTTACAAATATATAATTAAAAATAGTTATACTGAAATGATGCACATTTTCAATTTAACTTTGTGACCAATGTTACAATTAAGAAATTGGACTTCCTTTATAGAGAGTAGATTATATTATTTCAAAAACATCAATAAAATCAAGTCCAATTGTATTTGTCACATACACCGAATACAACAGGTGTAGACCTTACCGTGAAATGTTTACTTACAAGCCCTTAACCAACAATGCAGTTCAAGAAATAGAGTTAAGAAAATATTTACTAAATAAACTAAAGTAAAAATTAAATAAACGAACACAATAAAATAACAATAACGAGGCTATATACAGGGGGTACCGGTACCGAGTCAATGTGCGGGGGTACAGGTTAGTCGAGGTAATTTGTACATGTAGGTAGAGGTGAAGTGACTATGCATCGATGATAAACAGCGAGTAGTCCGGGTGGCCATTTGATTAACTGTTCAGCAGTTTTATGACAAGCTGTACCCAAGAGCTTATTTTTTTGTTGAATCCTAGAATCTTGGATTCAGATTTTGATTGAATAGTGCCCTCGGGCATCTTGCTCCTGTATGGCTCTGGCCTCAAACACAGGCCTCTTCTTTCAGTGTTGTTGGGCAGCCAGCCTGTGGCCCCTCCACTGAGGCACTCTCTTTTTGTGAGGTGGCTGTCAGTCCATCCAGCACAGTATCGCTAACAGCAGCCCCTCTGTCCTCACCCACCGCACAGCTGTTCTCTCACACTCATTCACTCGTGTATGTGTGTGTACGACTGCGTGTGTGTGACTGCGTGTGTGTGTGTGTGCGTGTGTGTTCTCACTTTGACCCAGGGGGAGGGCATTGTTGAAAGTCCATTTCATGTTTCTAGAGCGTTTGCAATTTCCCAAGAAGCTTGCGACAGTCTATTATTCTTCACTAAAATAATAATGACTTATTACTTTAATTTGTGCACTCATGCATTAGGTGTAATTTGTACTTGGATACTCGGTCATGTAAAATGTTGATATATCTGTTGACTTGACGACAGAGAGATATGAGCCAATTGCTTGGTTGATTTCTTGATAGATTGACTGGTGGTACCACATACTGCTCCAATCCAAAACCCATATTATTACTATGTGCAAGTGTAATCTGCATGTTGAGCTTCTCTCTATGTTAGTTACCTGTGTGTGGAATGGGTAGAGGGTCTTTGCCGTCGGGGCGCCATAGCCCAGTCAGCCACTGCTGTGTCTGTCAGTCATTCCAGGGTCGCATTCCATCATCCTGCCAGGAGAAGAAACAGCAGCGCTACGCCGGCCGACGGGCCGCTGTGTGTAAAATGGAACTCGTCCCACCTCCCGGCGGCCACCACGTCCCCGTGCAGCGCCCGCCGCATCCAAACAACATTGAGACAAGGTGGGCTCGAGCAGATGTCATGTTTTATTCATGAGGGGACAGAAAGGTATCGGGGTTGTGTTATTACCGACGCCGAGCCTCTTCTCCTTTTGTGGAGCTGGCCCCGCCGGCGCACTGCACAAACCCACGGGGAGCCACGCCAATCGCTACCTCCCCTTCCCCACCCGCCACCGACCAACTTCAAAAAGCATATTATTTTGTTCGACGGCGACCATGACAATGTGTACCGCTCAGTTATAGATTAAAAGCTGGGACTCGCAGAAAGAAGAAAAGCGCCTAAGACAAAAGAGGAACAACAGACGGGATATACAATTTTAAAAAAGGACAGCCACTGAGTTGACAATCTAGTTATATCATGTCCTTTATGAATAATGAATTTGATGGCACCGAGGCCCTCAGAAGTTAGATTAAATTAGTTCTGGCATGTCGTAAAAAGTTAGATATGCTTAATTAGTGGGGAAGATGGCAGGGACGTTTTTTTGTCAGTGAGAACTGTTTTAGTTAATTCCCTAGAACAGGAGACATCTTGTCTCTGCTAGTGATATATAGAGAATTTCCTATTTTGAACGAGAGCATTGCTTCCCCTTTTTGATAGTGGTTGTAGACCTATCCGAGTGTTCTGTCAGGATCGGTTATATTTTAAACATTTCAGACATATATTATCCTTTTTCTCATTAGTGCATTATGCATAGCACTTCAGAATCAGAATGTGTAGCCTATGTTTTGTTAGTTAACCAAATAGCTACCCCGACTATCTGCATTGACCCTTTTTGCGCAAACTTTTTTGACTCATCACATACGCTGCTGCTACTGTTTACGATCTGTCACTTTATTCCTGTACATATCTAACTCAATTACCTCGCACCACTGCACATCGACTCGGTACTGGTACCCCTTGTACTGTATATAGCCAAGTTATAGTTACTCATTGTGTATCTATTATTACTTTTATTATTACCTGTTTTACTTTTCTATTTTTTCTATTTTCTTTCTCTCAGCATTGTTGGGAAGGGCCCGTAAGTAAGCAATTCACCTGTTATTTACGAAGCATGTGACGAATAAAATTAGATTTTGTTGGATCCTTGAAGCTGAAGTTTACAGGAAAGGTTGTGAGCATCCATGATCTCATCCACTCCAGTAGTTACAGAGCAAATATACTGAATACAATACATTCAGTTGTTATTCACACCATGGTATATTGTACAACACATTGTAACTTTTCTGTCATGAGCCCTCTCACTCCACCGGGTTACCACCTTAATGTGTTTCCACTATCTTCCACTCTGCTCATCTCTCTCTCTCTACTCAGCCTAACGAGCTCCACCTGTCCCTGCTCTGCTCGGCTCTAATTACTCTGCCAGCTGCGCTGCATTACCCACTAACCTCTCCCAGTATTTAAAGTCCCGTCTCTCAGCTCTCCTTTGTCAGATCGTCTGCAAAGCTCACACCCGGAACCTGTGTGCTCGCGCTTCTGGCTCACCCTTGTTTTGTGACCCCGGACCTGCCTGATTCTTGGATACTCTTCTGCCCCAGGAAAACCAGACCTGCTTTCTGCCATTACGACTCCTGACTACTCTTCGACCCCGGTAACTCTGACCAGCCTTCTGCCTTGCTACAACGTATTTGGATTTCCCTTGAACTGTACTTCTGCCTTGTTTCATCCGCCCCGTTGTGTCTGTGTTTCCTCCCCCAGGACTTCTGGACCACCAACCACCGGCGTCATCGGACGCACCGCTGCCACTGGGGGGCACAGACCCAGCACATTGGACGGGATAACCCCTGGAGCCTTCACTCACTCCCTACTTCCCCTTTTCCCTTAAGTTTTAATAAACTTTCTGGTGTGACGCAATTGTGGTCCTCTTGTCGTCTGTCTGAACCGTGACAGTACGATCTGACCATCATGGACTCAGCGCACACTTCCCCGACATGGAAACCGAAGAACCTGAGCAACCCACCGCCATGCTACGCCTGGAACACACTGAGAGAGAGCTAGGCCGCATGAGCGCGACATCACCTCTCTGCTTCAGGTCGGCCACCAACAGCATCAGCAGTTCCAGCAGCACCAGCAGCAGTCCCAGCAGCAGCAACAACAACTCGCCAGGATCATCCAACTCCTCACCAACCTTACCCCAGCCAGTCTGCCCACCAGCCCTGCCTCCGAGTCACCTGCCCCGGTCATTTCAGCCGCTGCCCCGGAACCCAAGATTGGAAACCCCGAGGCGGTTCAACGGCGATTCTACCCAGGTCCGGCCATTCCTGACTAGCTGCCGACTTCAGTTCTCCTTGCAGCCAAGGACCTTCGCCACGGAGGGGGCTAGGGTCGGGTATGCCATCACTCACCTGACGGGCCGAGCTCGACTCTGGGGAACAGCAGAGTTCGAACGTCAAACCCCCGCATGTGCAACCTTCGACCTGTTTGCTGAGGAGATGCTGAAGGTGTTTGACCTGGATTCACCAACCGCAGAGGCGTCTCGTGAACTGTTCAGTATTCGACAAGGCAGACGTACAGTCGCAGACCATTCCATCGACTTCCGAACCCTGGCAAGACGAAGTTCTTGGAACACACCATCGTTGGTGGACGCGTTCTTCCATAGCTTGGCTGACTATATCAGGGACGAGTTGGTCTCCCATGAACTGCCTTCCACTCTTGATGAAGCCATCGCACTGACTGTCCGGATCGACAGAAGGATACAGACCCGTCGTCGTGAGAGGGGGGCGCCAAGGTCCACCAACTACCGGCATTCGGAGAGATCCGACTGGGCTCCTGTCAGCTACTGCCACTCACCCAAGTCAGCTTGATCAGTCTGAGCCTATGGAGATTGGGCGAGCCTCTCTCACTCCTGCAGAGCGCCAGCGCCGCTTCACCTCAAACCTCTGCCTCTATTGTGGAGGTGATGGACATCGTGTGGTAACCTGCCCTTTAAAAGCCGAAGCTCACCGGGCATAGGGGAGTCCGGTTGAGCTCAATGACCATCCAGTCCTCCGACCGCAAACCCTTGCTGCAAGTTCACCTCCGCCTCTCTGACTCTACTCACACCCTGGCTGCTCTGGTGGATTCTGGCGCCGAAGCCAACATAATGGACATCAAGCTGGCACGCCAACTGGGACTGGAGAACCTCCGTTTGACACCTCCTATTCCTGCCCGGGCACTGGACGGACACTTACTCGGATCGGTCACTCATGTCACGGCCCCGGTCTTGATGGGTCTGTCCGGAAACCATCAAGAAACTATCCAGTTTCACCTGCTCCCCCTCTCCAGGCCAACCCCTCATCCTGGGTTACCCATGGCTCCGCCTGCACAACCCTCAGCTCGACTGGGTGACCGGGGTGATCAGGGAGTGGGGAGAGGACTGCCACCGAACCTGCCTGCTTGCTGCCGCACTACCCCCTCGGCCAGTACCTACTAACTCCGCCCCTGACCTCTCCCATGTCCCAGAATGCTACCATGGTCTCAGAGAAGTGTTTAACAAAGCAAGAGCCACATCTCTGCCCCCTCACCGACCGTACGACTGTGCCATCGACCTCCTCCCTGGAACAGCCCCTCCAAGGGGCCGTCTTTATTCGTTGTCTGCTCCTGAACGAAGGTCCATGGAGGACTACATCAATGACTCTCTGTCCACAGGATTGATCCGTTCATCTTCATCTCCGGCTGGTGCTGGCTTCTTCTTTGTGGGGAAGAGGGACGGATCTCTTCGCCCCTGCATCGACTACAGGGGACTCAACGACATCACAGTGAAAAACCGTTACCCTCTCCCTCTGCTCACCTCTGCTTTTGAGTTGCTCCAGGGAGCCACTGTTTTTACCAAGTTGGATCTCAGAAACGCTTACCACCTAGTGCGGATCCGGGAGGGAGATGAATGGAAGACCGCATTCAATACACCAACAGGCCACTACGAGTATCTGGTTATGCCTTTTGGCCTCACCAATGCTCCTGCTGTGTTCCAGGCTCTAGTGAATGATGTACTGCGGGACATGTTAAACAAGTTTGTCTTCGTTTACCTGGATGACATCTTAATCTACTCCAGAAACCTGTCTGAACACACCCGCCATGTCCAGCAAGTCCTTCATCGTCTTCTGGAGAATTCCCTCTACGCCAAGGCAGAGAAGTGTGAGTTTCACGTCAAGACAGTGGCCTTCCTGGGGTACATAGTGGCAGAGGGAAGTATCCAAATGGATCCTGCCAAAGTATCAGCAGTCACGTCATGGCCAGTTCCGGGGAACAGAAAGAAGCTGCAACAGTTTCTGGGGTTTGCTAACTTCTATAGAAAGTTTATCCGGAACTACAGTACCGTTGCTGCCCCTCTCACTGCTCTAACCAGCACCAAGCAACCCTTCACCTGGACCCCAGCAGCCGACAAGGCCTTCAGTACCCTCAAGGTAAGGTTCACCTCCGCTCCCATCCTCCAGATGCCTGACGTGGACCGGCAATTCATTGTGGAGGTGGACGCCTCGGATGTGGGAGTTGGTGCTGTGATTTCTCAGTGGGCTGCGGAGGATAGGAAGCTCCATCCCTGTGCCTTTTTCTCACGTCGGTTGTCCCCCTCTGAGTGCAATTACGACATAGGGAACCGAGAGCTGCTGGCTGTGAAGCTTGCCTTGGAGGAGTGGCGTCACTGGCTGGAGGGGTCCACCATTCCATTTCTCGTTTGGACCGATCATAAGAACTTGGAGTACATCCGCACGGCCAAACGGTTGAACTCCAGGCAGTCCCGCTGGGCCCTGTTCTTCACCAGGTTTAATTTCACTCTGTCATACCGGCCTGGGTCACGCAACACCAAGCCAGACGCCCTCTCCCGTCAATTCCAGAAGGATGACAACCCCTCCAAGGATCCTGTGTCGATTCTGCCAAGTCCCTGCATCGTAGCAGCTCTGACCTGGGCTGTTGAGGAACAGGTGCTGGAAGCTCTCCGTAACCAGCCCGGTCCCAGCACTTGCCCAGCTGACCGCCTTTTTGTCCCCCGAAAACCTAAGGTCCCAGGTCGTTCAGTGGGGACATGACTCCCCGCCTAGCTTGTCACCCTGGCTCCACCCGCACTTACAACCTGCTCGCCCAGAGGTTCTGGTGGCCCGCTCTGAGAAAGGATGTACGGGAATTCGTCCAAGCCTGCCCCATCTGCAACCAACACAAGTCGTCCTGCCAGCCCCCAGCCGGATTGCTGCAGCCCCTGCCTGTGCCCGGACGTCCCTGGTCTCACATCGCCCTTGACTTTGTCACGGGGCTGCCCCCTTCAAGGGGCAAGACCGTCATTCTCACCATAGTTGACCGATTCAGCAAGATGGCACACTTCATTCCCCTCCCCAAGCTCCCAACCGCCAAGGAGACCGCCCAGGTGGTCCTGGAACACGTCTTCCGGATCCACGGACTGCCAAAGGATGTAGTTTCTGACCGTGGTCCACAATTCTCCTCCGCTTTTTGGAAGGAGTTCTGTCACCTGCTGGGAGCCACAGTCAGTCTGACTTCCGGATTCCATCCCCAATCCAATGGGCAGTCAGAGCGGGCAAATCAGGAGCTCGAGAAGGCACTGCGATGCATGACTTCACGCAACCCCCCACTCCTGGTCGCAGCAATTGACATGGGTGGAGTACGCACACAATTCTCTGACCTGCTCTGCCATCGGTATGTCCCCTTTCCAATGTGTTTATGGATACCAGCCTCCTCTATTTGCCAGTCAGGAAGGGGAGGTTACTTGCCCATCTGCACTTGCGTTTGCCCGTCGATGTCGCCGCACCTGGTCACAGGCCCGAGCCACACTTCTCAGATCCGTTGCCAGCTACACTACCGGGCCAACCGTCGGAGAATCCCTGCTCCCACCTACCATGTTGGTCAAAGGGTGTGGTTGTCGTCAAGGAACCTGCCACTCAGGGTGGAGTCGCAGAAGTTGGCACCTCGGTTCATTGGCCCATTCCCTATCATAAGAGTGATTAGCCCAACTGCTGTCCGGCTCCAACTGCCTAATTCCATGAGGGTGCACCCCACTTTCCATGTGTCTAAGATTAAGCCCATTCATGAGAGTCCGCTGGTCCCTGCTGCGCCTTGTCCTCCTCCTCCACGGCTCGTCGATGGTGGTCTGGTTTACACCGTCCGCCGCCTGCTTCGGTCCAGACGGAGGGGTAGGGGTCTCCAGTACCTCATTGACTGGGAGGGCTATGGACCTGAGGAGAGGACCTGGGTGCCAGCTAGTCGGATTGTGGATAGGACTCTCATCACCGCCTTCCACCAACTGGCATCCTGATCAACCTGCAATCCGTAGGGGCCGCCCCAGAGGGATCCCCTAACCGTCCTGCCCGCTCGGCTTCCTGTCCTGTGCCTGATCCTGTCTCGGGACCTGTCCCATCTCCCCGACCACGGCCCTCCGGCTTCCTCCGAGGATGAGGGCGTTCGCTCGGGACCGTTCGGAGGAGTTCTAGCCCTCCTCCGGCTCCCCTCCTCCCGCCCGGCGTGGTGTTGCTCTTGGGACTTCTGGGGCCGTCCCCTTGGGGGGTTCTGTCATGAGCCCTCTCACTCCACCGGGTTACCACCTTAATGTGTTTCCACTATCTTCCACTCTGCTCATCTCTCTCTCTCTACTCAGCCTAACGAGCTCCACCTGTCCCTGCTCTGCTCGGCTCTAATTACTCTGCCAGCTGCGCTGCATTACCCACTAACCTCTCCCAGTATTTAAAGTCCCGTCTCTCAGCTCTCCTTTGTCAGATCGTCTGCAAAGCTCACACCCGGAACCTGTGTGCTCGCGCTCTGGCTCACCCTTGTTTTGTGACCCCCGGACCTGCCTGATTCTTGGATACTCTTCTGCCCCAGGAAAACCAGACCTGCTTTCTGCCATTACGACTTCTGACTACTCTTCGACCCCGGTAACTCTGACCAGCCTTCTGCCTTGCTACAACGTATTTGGATTTCCCTTGAACTGTACTTCTGCCTTGTTTCATCCGCCCCGTTGTGTCTGTGTTTCCTCCCCCCCCAGGACTTCTGGACCACCAACCACCGGCGTCATCGGACGCACCGCTGCCACTGGGGGGGGGCACAGACCCAGCACATTGGACGGGATAACCCCTGGAGCCTTCACTCACTCCCTACTTCCCTTTTCCCTTAAGTTTTAATAAACTTTCTGGTGTGACGCAATTGTGGTCCTCTTGTCGTCTGTCTGAACCGTGACACTTTTCAATTGTTTTGCTCTGGTTTACCTTGACAATGCACTCTTACCTATCAACTTGTGTGCCGTTTTATTCAGGAGAAAAATAACAGCAATAATGTTCAATGACAATAATTGTCTGTCTCCGTGGCTGTGCTCATTGTTAAATGAGGCGCATGATGCATCTCTCTTTTGCCTCATATCCGTCTTATAATAGCTGTATTATTGGGCTTTCACAAGAGTAGGGAAGTGTGTTAGCCCCAAAGCGAGAGACAAACTTGCTGTTGTGAGCAGCCACAAAGATGTAGTGTTCTGATAAAGTCATAAGCTTTGCTGTTACTTCGTAGAAGAAATAGCTGCGGTCACCTTAAACTGTTATGCAACCTCATGGGCAACTAAGGCCACAAAAAGGTCACTGTCGATCACTTCATGAACGATATAAGCTTAGTAGGTACAATGATAAACAAGCTTAGACTAAAGGAATTTGTAATAGCCACTGACATGGGGGCACACTTTTTTTTATTTAGCTAGTGGTGGTTGATAAAGTTTCACGTTTTAATGTCACATTCACAAGTACAGTGAAATGCCTTTAAACCCAACAATGCAGTAATCAATAACAATGTAATACTAAAAATAACAAGGTAGAACAAAAACACGGGAAAGTAAGTAAGCGTGCTATATACAGGGTGAGTCAGTTCTAGTACCATATTTACAATGTGCAGGGATACTGGAGTGATAGAGGTAGACATGCATAGGGGTAAGGTGACTAGGCATCAGGATATACAACCTTAAATCATCACCATTAAATGCGTGTGTAAGCCTTTAGACCTTCATCACTCTGTTGGGTGAAATGGGTTTCGTGTCTGTCTTGTTTTTTTGGCATTATGTCACCACAACAAATTGTTTTACTCTCAACTTCAGCATTCTCTCTGGGCACCATTTTCCTCTTTTGTAAAATCATAATTCATTTGTATTAATAGGTTTTCAAAGCAATGTTGGAGCATACTCAATACAGGAAACTATTTTCCATTGAACGAAGGCTTTGTTGGCCTTTGCGGTTCTCCCTGTGTCATTTTCCAGCTGACTATGAACTACGTCCAACCAAAACCCTCTCTGTGTTTTGGGAACACACGCTCCACTCCGCTCATGAGTATTAATGAATTCAAAGTTTGAGAAAAGAATCCTTAAGTGTTACTAACTGTCAGCTTCTGACAGCTCTCTGACTCTTATTGTCTTGTGCTTTCCGTTCAGGCTAATGTTTGATGTCTTGCTTTCACGCCCTCCTTTTCCTCTTTAGTTAAATTACCGCCGACAGTCCTACGTCCCTGTAGATTGTTTGTTTGTTTTCCGAGCACACTTGTTTTACATATCGTTGACGTGGCACTGAGTTTATTTAGCGAGCTTTTTAATAAGGGGGAATGGAATATTTTTTGTTGATTGCCTTTCATTTGATTAGAACTGGATTACGAGTCCGGGTGCTTCTTGACATTGCCTGTATGAATGGGATGAGGAACATTGAGGTCGTTCAAAACCTTGAAAGAGTGGGTCCTGGCTTGCCCTAGAGTGTGAAAGACCAATTCCTTCAAAAAGACCAAAGAGCTTCTGGTGTTATCTAAATCACTTTAAGAACAGTCAGTCAGAAACAGCCAGAGAGACAGAGTTTAATCATGTTGATCAGAATAGTCTGAACAGAAACAGTTAACAGCCATCAGGATGGCCACATAGTGGCTAGTTGTTGTGCAACTTAACATATTGTTTGCCTCACTTTTACTCAAACTTTCTGACGATTGGGGAGGGGAAAAGGATTTGAAACAAAGCACAAATTAATGAGTTATTAACAGTATAATCAGTAGGTGTTGAAATTTGCTAAATACTCCCCGTTCGCCGATTGGGGGGGGGGGGGTTGCTTGAATCACGACAGGCCCTGTCAAAACTTGCAAATGAGGGTGACGGCGCGTCCGTTTTGACAAACATAATTAAGGTGTTTCAATTTGGGACGTGCTAATAAAGAGAGGAACATAGGCCTCCCCCAGGTCTTCGCTAATTGTGAAGATTGCTTTAAAGCTCTTCGAAATGGTTGTGCCTGGTGTGTGTGTGTGTGTGGTGTGTTCGTTCCCCCCCCCCCCCTTTTTATTGGATAATGAACTGTTAAGAAGTGTTAGATCTTCCTTAGCCGTCTTTCGCCGAGAGTTTGAGGAGATAGGCAGGGAAGAGCAGCCTGAGGTGTGGTGTTATAAAGATAATTAAAAGGCAAAAAAATTGTGTTGCACGCTTTGATCTGCCTGTCAACTTTCTGATTAGAGACGTAAAAGCCTTTAATCAAGAGTAAAGCGATTATTAATGTTCCTAAACTGTGGACAAAGAAACGGCGGAACGTCAAGTTTCTTCTTCCCCTCATGTATTTTCTTCAAGTCCGTTTCGCTAAACTGACAAACTTCGTTCCTCCGCTGTGTGTTCCGCCCGAGGAGGGTAAATGGGATGCTGCGTGTGATTAGGAGGAATTGAGATGTTTGGGGGTTTAATTGCGAGTATTCCTCCCTCTGCTGCTGCCAAGTTTAGGAGTATTTATCCTTCTTTCATATGTATTCATCTTCTCTATCTTCTCATATGTGTTCTCTTTCGTCATCTTTCCATAGAATTTCCACTTATTTCCTTTCTACGTTGAGACTATTTGTCAGCTGTGAGATGGTAATTGTGTTATGTCAGTAGTTTATACTGTGATAGTCATTTCTATTATCCACTACACAAATGATAAGCTTGAATGTATTCCCCACTACATACTGGAAGTAAAAAGCTGTAAAGCTTATTGTAAAGGCACCTTGTCTTTCATAGGCTATGGCTTTGTCATATCCACACTACCAACAATAGACTGAAAGGAGTCTGATGTGGTTGTTTGTTCTGTTATTTGTGATACTGCTTGTGCATTCGGACCCTGTGACTTTTTCCACATTTTGTTACGTTACAGCCTTATTCTAAAATGGATTCAATTGTTTTTCCCCCCTCATCAATCTACACACAATGCCCTATACTGACAAAGCAAAAACAGGTTTTTATAAATTTTTGCTAATGAATTACAAATAAAAAACGGAAATATCACAAACGGAAGTATTCAGTATTTGGCAGCGATTACAGCCTCGAGTCTTCTTGGGAATGACGCTACAAGCTTGGCACACTTGTATTTGGGGAGTTTCTCCCATTCATCTCCGCAGATCCTCTCAAGCTCTGTCAGGTTGGATGGGGAGAGTTGCTGCACAGCTATTTTCAGGTCTCTACAGAGATGTTCGATCGGGTTCAAGTCCGGGCTCTGGCTGGGCCACTCAAGGACATTCAGAGACTTGTCCCGAAGCCACTCCTGCGTTGTCTTGGCTGTGTGCTTAGGGTCGTTGTTTTGTTGGAAGGTGAACCTTCGCCCCAGTCTGAGGTCCTGAGCGCTCTGGAGCAGGTTTTCATCAAGGATCTATCTGTACTTTGCTCCGTTCATCTTTCCCTCGATCCTGATTAGTCTCCCAGTCCCTGCCACTGAAAAACATCCCCACAGCATGATGCTGCCACCACCATGCTTCACCATAGGGATGGTGCTAGGTTTCCTCCAGACGTGACACTTGGCATTCAGGCCAAAGAGTTCAATCTTGGTTTCATCAGATCAGATAATCTTGTTTCTCATGGTCTGAGAGTCCTTTAGGTGCCTTTGGCAAACTCCAAGCGGGCTGTTATGTGTATTTTACTGAGGAGTGGCTTCCGTCTGGCAACTCTACCATAAATGTCTGATTAGTGGAATGCTGCAGAGATGGTTGTCCTTCTGGAAGGTTTTCCCATCTCCACAGAGGAACTTCGGTTTTGGTCAACTTCCCCAGATCTGTGTCTCTACACAATCCTGTCTCGGAGCTCTACGGACAATTCCTTCGACCTCATGGCTTGGTTTTTGCTCTGACATGCACTGTCAACTGTGGGACCTTTATATGGACAGGTGTGTGCCTTTCCAAATCATGTCCAATCAATTGAATTTACCACAGGTGGACTCCAATCAAGTTGTAGAAACATCTCAAGGATGATCAATGGAAACAGGATGCACCTGAGCTCAATTTTGAGTCTCATAGCAAAGGGTCTGAATACTTATGTAAATAAGGTATTTATATTCTTTATTTTTTATAAATTTGCAAAGATTTCTAAACCTGTTTTCGCTTTGTCATTATGGGGTATTGTGTGTAGATTGATGAGGAAAAAGGGAAGTGGTCTGAATACTTTCCGAATGCACTGAACACTGAACAAAAATATAAACGCAAGATTTTACTGAGTTACAGTTCATATAAGAAAATTAGTCAATTGAAATAAATTCATTAGGCCCTAATCAATGGATTTCACATGACTGGGAATACAGATATGCATCTGTTGGTCACAGATACCTTTAAAAAAAAGTAGTGGTGTGGATCGGAAAACCAGTCAGTATCTGGTGTGACCACCATTTGCCTCTTGCAGCGCAACACATATCCTTCGCATAGAGTTGATCAGGCTGTTGATTGTGGCCTGTGGAATGTTGTCCCCACTCCTCTTCAATGCTGTCGTACACGTTAATCCAGAGCATCCCAAACATGCTCAATGGGTGACAAGTCTGGCGGATATGCAGGCCATAGAAGAACTGTGACATTTTCAGCTTCCAGGAATTGTGTATAGATCCTTGCGACATGGGGCTGCGCGTTATCATGCTGAAACATGAGGTGATGGCGGCGGATAAATGGCACGACAATGGGCCTCAGGATCTCATCACGGTATCTCTGTGCATTCAAATTGCCATCGATAAAATGCAATTGTGTTTGTTGTCCGTAGCTTATACCTGCCCATACCATAACCCCACCGCCACCATGGGGCACTCTGTTCACAACGTTGACATCAGCAAACTGCTCGCCCACACGACGCCATACACGCTGTCTGCCATCTGCCCGGTACAGTTGAAACCGGGATTCATCCGTGAAGACCACACTTCTCCAGCACATGAGTGCCTATCGAAGGTGAGCATTTGCCTACTGAAGTCGGTTAAGATGCTGAACTGCAGTCCGATCAAGACCTTGGTGAGGACGACGAACTTCCCTGAGACGGTTTCTGACAGTTTGTGCAGAAAATATTCGGTTGTGCAAACCCACAGTTTCATCAGCTGTCCGGGTGGCTGGTCTCAGACGATCCTGCAGGTGAAGAAGCCGTATGTGGAGGTCCTGGGCTGGCATGGTTACACGTGGTCTGCAGTTGTGAGGCCGGTTGGACGTACTGCCATATTTTCTAAAACGATGTTGCTCTGGTGGACATTCCTCCAGACAGCATACCAAATGCACACTCCCTCAAAACTTGAGACATCTGTGGCATTGTGTTGTGACAAAACTGCACATTTTAGAGTGGCCTTTTATTTTTTCCAGCACAAGGTGCACCTGTGTAATGATCATGCTGTTTAATCAGCTTATTGATATGCCACACCTGTCAGGTGGACAAAATTTGTGCACAACATTTGAGAGAAATAAGCTTTTTGTGCATATGGAACATTTCTGGGATCTTTTATTTCAGCTCATGGAATATAGGACGGACACTTTACATGTTGCTTTTATATTTTTGTTCAGTGTAAGACGTGAGTACCAGCACTGTTAACAATATTTACACAATTTAATCTTATTTGTAGGTTGCTTTTAATGCCACACTTCATACATTTTCTACGCATTCTGACCACGACCTTAATCAATGCGTGCAAATAATTCCGGGAGCAGTGGAAATGGAATTAATCAGTCAAGTCCATTTGATCCATAGAATTGACCTGCGTGGCTGCGTGGATACAGTAGATGGATGGACTGACCAGCCGTCTGTGGAAATTCCCAATTTTTAATTGAAGACCTTGTAAGGCGTCGTTCCCATGTTACGTCTGTGTGTTGAGGCAATCACAGCGTAGCCCAAAGTCCATTAGTTTTAATTTGGATGGTTCAGTAAGACTGGGTTGATTTAAGTCCAGGCAATTTGCTGACAGCAACCCCCCTCCTCCTTCTCCTCCCCCTGTTACCCACTATTGTGGTTCAGGTTAATTTAGTCAGTATGTTTTTTAATTTAAACAACAGGACTTTACAGCTATTGAGCTACTTTATATATTTGCTCTGTTTTAACTTAGAGTTTGTGATTTTAGAAGTTTTGCCTCAAGTAGCCAATGTGTCTTCAGCACATTGGTGTATTTAAGTTTTTACATTGCAAGTAGTGTATTGGGATACTTAAAGCTGCAATATGTAACGTTTTGGGTGACCCAACCAAATTCGCATACAAATGTGTGTTATAGATATGTCATTCTCTTTGAAAGCATGTCAAAGAAGCAGTAGATCTGTTCTATGTGTGTTATTTCTATGCTTCCCGTCCTTAAGTTTAGTTTTTGCGTCTTTTACTTTCGGTTTTGTACACCAGGTTCAAACAGCTGAAAATACAATATTTTTGGTTATGGAGAATATATTTCACAGTGGTTTAGATGGTACAATGATTCTCTACACTATACTTGCTTGTTTTGTCACATAAACTGAAATTAGGCGAACTATTCTAATATTAGCAACCAGGAAATGACGGCGCGATATCTGCATAGTGCATGTTTAAGCAATAAGGCCCGAGGGGTAGTGGTATATGGCCAATATACCACGGCTAAGGGCTGTTCTTATGCACGACGCGAAACGGAGTGCCTGGATACAGCCCTTATCTGTGCTATATTGGACATATGCCACAAACGCCAGAGATGCCTTATTGCTATTAAAAACTGGTTACCAATGTAAGATAGAATAGTAAACAAGTTTTATACCCATGGTATATTGTTTCATATACAGACACCTGAAATGTTGTTTCAGCCAATCAGCATCCAGGACCCAAACTACCCGGTTTATAATGTATGTTAAAGTTCCCTCACATTTTAATATTGGTTTTTATTTGTAAGCTGGTGCATTGCTTTGTGCCTGAGTAGCTGACTGTGTGTACATGTCTGGTCTGTGGCCATGTCTACATCAGCGTCTGTGTGTGCTTGACTGAGTAATTTCATAAATGTAAAACAAGCGGCCCCGCTTTCGAGCCTCATCTATTCTCATTCACGGCGAGTGAGAGGGACCTCACTGTTAAAAGTCAATACGGGAACAGGAGTGTTTGAACTCGAGGCGGCGAGGGAGGCATGAAGGGGAGTTCAATTGAAGAAAAACAGCCTTCATTTTTCTCCCTGCCCCTTTTCTGCCTGAAACAAATGGTTCTATTACCAGCTGGTCCTCTTAGTCGGCCTGGTCATTTATACCCATTAAACCTGTGTCTTATCACCCATAAGACTCCCTTACATCTCTCCATCCGCCAATTGTCCGTAATCAGCCATTTAAAACAGTGGCGGAACATTTCCTTTGCGTCTTGCTCCGGTCTGACGGACAGGCGAGGGAGGAGGGGGAGCAGGTGAAGGGAAAGGGCGGATGATGAATAGGCTAAGTTGAGTGGCTGACTAATAGAGATCTGTCTTAATCAGAAGTGATTTGTCAGAACAGGAGATCTGCAGGGTCAGGGCGCTGGCGATGAATAAAACACGGCCCTGCAGAGTGAAGAAGAAAGGCCCCAGAAATATGGCCTGACTGGCTGCCTACCACACCGCTGCTCATAGCCTCATATACATGCAGACAAAGGCCCACAGCAGGGCTGGTCAGCCTGCTTGGTGTACACCCCTATCTGCTCACATCTATGGACATTCATGCAAGAAAAGGCCCCTCAGATGGGCTGCCAGCTCAGAATACACCTTATACCTCCACTGCTGTTCAAAGTAAACGCTGACTACACACTATTACTCAGGAGAGGGTCCTCAGCTGGACTCCCCCAGTGTACTGAGGTGAATATAGCTCCTTCTTATTGTTAGTTGTCACAACACTGTATATTCTCCAGATGCTGTATGACCCCCAATGACCTGGTTATTACCTACTTCACTTTGTGAGCCAAGTCAGTCAGTGTGACCAAGACTAGACACATGGCCTGTGGGCTCAGCATTTGAAACATACCTTAGTGTGTACAACTTCAATGAGTGTAAAGAAAATGAGTGTAAAGAAAATATTCCAGACAGTGTATAAAGAAAGATAACTTTGTTCCCCAGGTATTCTAGCCAAAGAATTTAGCGAATGCAGATGCAGACTTTGTCATTTTGTGTGTGTGTGTGTGGGGGGAGTGGGTTGTATTTGTCAGTGAGTCTGTGTGCTTGCATGTGAGACAGTGGCAGACTCTACCTACCCTCACCACTCCCTTGCGTCGTTTTCACTCCTTTGTCTGTGTGGATTGTGTCCGGATAGAAGTGTGTGTGGTAACCTTCAAAAAGTGGTTTCAACCAGCTAATGAAACAGAGCTGTGCTGAGCCTCAGAGTGTTGCCGCTGTCAGGGCTTGTACCCTTTCAGCTCAGGGGAGAGAGGGACCAGAGCAGAGAAAGATAGAAAAGTAGAGAAAGAAAAGGGGGCCCAGACATCTCACAGTGGAACTGCTCTAAAACTGCTCCTGTAAAATTGATGATGTGTCCAATTATATGTGCCTGTGGAGGGAGGAGTGGGAGGGGCCTCTGGAATGGTGACTGGGGTGGGTTGTCTTGGGATGGGATGGACTGGCTGGGAAGTAGACTTCTAACCTTATGGTAATTAACTCTACTGGGCCACTTTGGCCTGGGCTACAATTATCTCTACTGGCCTACACTGGCCTTTCTTTCTCCCATTGCTCCATAGATGTGTGAAGTGGACAACCGTGTGATGAGACCCAATGCATCTCTACCAACACTAGACCAAAGAACCAAAGGGAAGGTGGAAGGATGGATTTGGATACTGTTCAATTGAATTGTCTCAGTATCTGATTGAGGTCAACTCAGTCAGCACAGACCATTGGGTCTTATCTAGTACCTCTCTTTCTACCCTCTACATTGCTCACTTCTGCTAATCTCCTGTTAAGAGGATGAGTTAATGTATAAAGTCCTGCTCTCCAGTGGTGGTGTGATTATAATGTAATTGAGTAATAGGCTTGTTAAATGGACCTTTGGGGATGTGGATCATTAGCGAGCGAGTCTGAGCAAGGCCTTAGCGCTAGGGTCATTTAAATTGTTAATAGCCGTTCAAACGGGAGGGGAATATTTTATATGCTAACGAGCAACAAGTCAGGATCATCAGTAGGAAATGATAATTTCCTCCTTCTTTCCAGTGTTTTGGCCAAGTCTGTTAATTCTCTCTGATACAATCTCTATTTTACAATTCTCACTCTGACAATCTCTTTCACCTTCACGTCTGTCTATGCCAGCTGTTTATGATGGTTTCTTAATGCGCCGTAATCTAGATGTGAATCCACTTTTGATTTTCCGTTGTCATAAACTTTGATGACGGCTCACGTTTTGACACAGCGTGGTCTGTAGTGTAACAAACCATTATGGAACATACGTCTGGTGATGATCTGTCAAGTCAAAATCTCATTAGAGACTGTTAGATATGCAGGTGATTGTATCTAATACAGCAATTTCAACGTGCTCTTCTGTAGATGATGATGAATTGTAACATCAGACAAACTTTAGTGCTGAAGTGAATTTACATATTGATAGTAGCTTAAATACAGGCTGCATCAAAATGGATTTGGGGAGAATCTTTCTGTTTTCAGGAAGGAATGCCATCAGGGGAGGAGACGGTTATTAGAAAAGCCATCTTTCATCCTCCTCCACAGTAGCTTTGTTGGTTTTTCGAAAGCCAAATTCAACATTTAGCTGATACAAGAGCTCCCCTTTCCAGGTAACAGATTTGGCAATTCATCAACATTACCCTAACTCTCTGAAAGTGACTGTAGTCAGGTGAGAGAGTCAGGTACTGTAGATGGAACAATCTCAAAGTGTGTGTGTGTGTGGTGAGAGAGAGACAGAGGAAGAGGGAGATAGAGATGGGTAGAGGGTGAGCCCCTTTACCCCTCTGTGGGAGGCCATGTGTGTACATAGCTAATGGTCCAGTGGGGACGGGGCAGGACGGTGTGTGTCTGTGTGTGTGTAGGGTGAGGTCATTCTTAATGGGAACATCCATTTGTGGTCACACATCTAAGGAAATATTTATCTTGGAGTTTGTGGACCTGGCCGTGGCTGCTGAGAGTCTTTAATGTGTTCTACAGTCTGTCGGCTCTGGGGACACTTCATCATACTGCGATGGATTTTACAGCACACAGGCCCAGCAATTAAATTAATTTACAACTTACCTATGCAGGGGATACACTGTCTACACCATTGTTGGTGCAGTGGTTTTGACCTTCATCAGTAGTGGTTGGAGGATGAGTAGCTGTATTAGCAGTCATTGAAATGATGGCACTTAATCAATTGTGGTGGCTGTGGTACATGTAGCCTAGCTGACCTAGACGTTTAAAGTGGAAGCAATTCATTTTAACCAGTCATGGAAAATTATATACTTTCCAAATGGAGTAATTCATCCTCATTTTGTCATTGTCTGCCTTTGTCAAGAATAAACGCACCGCGAGTGACAAGCTTGAACAACTTCTCTTAAGGTGCACAATGATAGTGCTCTGCATAAGATAGATAGCGCGCTCTCAGAAACGTTAATGCTGCCTCTCTCTCGTAGAGACAGGCACACAGCTCCTCTCAGCAACACTGCCAGTAGAATGGAAAGAAACCTGAATCCACAAGGCCCATTCTTAACCACTGAAGGTGCCTGGGCGGGTTGTCGTTCCCTCCCTTTGTGTGTTTATGCACCTCTGTTAGGCAATACACATTTTATAGAATGTTTAACCGATTTCATTGTTTGAAAAGTGAGGCGAGCGAGCGAATAAAAAAATCTAGATGAAAAAGGAGACTCTCTTGTTAAAATACTATAGCAGCCTTAGTACATCACTGGGGCCGAGGTCCCTGCCATCCAGGACCTCTATACCAGGCAGTGTCAGAGAAAGGCCCCAAAAATTGTCCAAGACTCCAGCCACCCAAGCCATAGACTGGGGGGTAGAAGGATTACTGTTAGACTATTCCAGGTATTCCTTAAAGAGGTAGGGTTTCAAGTGTCTCCGGAAGGTGGTCAGTGACTCCGCTGTCCTGGCGTCGTGGGGGAGCTTGTTCCACCATTGGGGTGCCAGCGCAGCGAATAGCTTTGACTGGGCTGAGCGGGAACTGTGCTTCCGTAGAGGTAGGGGGGCTAGCAGGCCAGAGGTGGATGAATGTAGTGCCCTCGTTTGGGTGTAGGGTCTGATCAGAGCCTGAAGGTAAGGAGGTGCCGTTCCCCTCACAGCTCCGTAGGCAAGCACCATGGTTTTGTAGTAGATGCGAGCTTCAACTGGAAGCCAGTGGTGTGTGCGGAGGAACGGGGTGACATGAGAGAACTTGGGAAGGTTGAACACCAGACGGGCTGCAGCGTTCTGGATAAATTGTAGGGGTTTAATGGCACAGGCAGGGAGCCCAGCCAACAGCGAGTTGCAGTAATCCAGACGGGAGATGACAAGTGCCTGGATTAGGACCTGTGCCGCTTTCTGTGTAAGGTAGGGTCGTACTCTGCAAATGTTGTAAAGCATGAACCTGCAGGATCGGGTCACCGCTTTGATGTTAGCGGAGAACGACAGTGTGTTGTCCAGGGTCACACCAAGGTTCTTTGCACTCTGGGAGGAGGACACAATGGAGTTGTCAACCGTGATGGCGAGATCATGGAGCGGGCAGTCCTTCCCTGGGAGGAAGAGCAGCTCCGTCTTGCCGAGGTTCAGCTTGAGGTGGTGATCCGACATCCACACTGATATGTCTGCCAGACATGCAGAGATTATCAGAAGGGGGAAAGAGAAAATTAATTGTGTGTCGTCTGCATAGCAATGATAGGAGAGACCATGTGAGGATATGACAGAGCCAAGTGACTTGGTGTATAGAGAGAATAGGAGAGGGCCTAGAACTGAGCCCTGGGGGACACCAGTGGTGAGAGCACGTGGTGCGGAGACGGATTATCGCCACGCAACCTGTCAGGTAGGATGCAATCCAAGAGTGAGCAGCGCCGGAGATGCCCAACTCGGAGAGGATGGAGGAGGAGGATCTGATGGCTCACAGTATCAAAGGCAGCAGATAGGTCTAGAAGGATAAGAGCAGAGGAGAGCGAGTTAGCTTTAGCAGTGTGGAGAGCCTCCGTGACACAGAGAAGAGCAGTCTCAGTTGAATGACCAGTCTTGAAACCTGACTGGTTTGGATGAAGAAGGTCATTCTGAGAGAGATAGCAGGAGAGTTGGCTAGAGACGCCACGCTCAAGAGTTTTGGAGAGAAAATAAAGAAGGGATAATGGTCTGTAGTTGTTGACATCGGAGGGATCGAGTGTAGGTTTTTTGAGGAGGGGTGCAACTCTCGCTCTCTTGAAGACGGAAGGGACATAGCCAGCGGTCAAAGATGAGTTGATGAGCGAGGTGAGGTAAGGGAGAAGGTCTCCGGAAATGGTCTGGAGAAGAGAGGAGGGGATAGGGTCAAGCGGGCAGGTTGTTGGGCGGCCGGCCGTCACAAGTCACAAAGATTTCATCTGGGGAGAGAGGGGAGAATGAAGTCAAAGCATAGGGTAGGGCAGTGTGAGCAGGACCAGCGGTGTCATTTGACTTAATAAATGACGATCGGATGTCGTTAACCTTCTTTTCAAAATGGTTGACAAAGTCATCCACAGAGAGGGAGGAGGGAGGGGAGAGAGGAGGAGGATTGAGCAGGGAGGAGAACGTGGCAAAGAGCTTCCTAGGGTTAGAGGCAGAGGCCTGAAATTTAGAGTGGTAGAAAGTGGCTTTAGCAGCAGAAACAGAGGAAGAAAATGTAGAGAGTAGGGAATGAAAAGATGACAGGTCCGCAGGGAGTCTAGTTTTCCTCCATTTCCGCTCGGCTGTACATAGCTACCTCAATTACCTTGTACCCTTGCACATCGATTCGGTACTGGTACTCCCTGTATATAGCCATGTTATTTTTACTTGTTATTGTTATTCACTGTGTATTTATTCCTTGTGTCACAATTTAAATGTTTTATTTTAAACTATGCATTGTTGGAAAAGGACCTGTAAGTAAGCATTTCACTATTAGTCTACACTGGTTGTTTACAAAGCATGTGACAAATACAATTTGATTTGATTTGGTTCAACACCTAGCGGCCCTAATCAAGACGTTTTAGCCTCTTGGGGAGGCTAAAAGAGGCATAGTTCAACCATAATCCGAAAGGAAATTGTGTGTCTGTTTACTGGAAGCTCAAGGATATTATTTGTGCTATAATCCTGCAAATTCTTCAGTACAACTTTTACATTTTTTAGAGAGGGGCATCCGTTAAACATTGAATTAAATGTATATGGCCTTAAATGTAGGCCTGTATCATTCCGAGCGAGTCCCTGTACACTACAAGCAAGGACTTAATGTGAAATCGGCACCACTCCTGCACGGCGTCTTTACAGCAGGATATCATTGGGTCCTATTCTTCTGCAATGATCTCATCCATCTTCTCAGTTGGAGTGTGTGCTTTTCTAATAACGCTCTCTCGGTCTTCCTCCACGCCAAAGACTTGTATAGCACTTGTCACCCTCATTTGTTTTAAGCCCCATCCCGGACAGAGACAGATAGAGGCGCTTAGTTGTCTTTACAGAAGATTTCCTGCCGCACCTCTGTTCCCTGTTTATCCCTTGTTCTTTTGGAGGGGACATGGGGGGGCTTGTATTATTATGGTTATTAATACCTGTATTCAGTCTTTTAATCTGCCCTATTTGTCACATGTGACTGTCTGACTGCACTGTTTAATCTGTGTATCCTTCAATCTGTCACGTCCCTGATTAGAAATTAATGAAGGCAAAAAGAGACACATTGTGCGCCCGTTGAGGGGAATAGAAAGGAGAGGAAAGGGAGAACAAGCATCACTCATTCAACAGCGTACCCCCCCTTTTTCTCTTCCTCCTCTCTTTGCGCTCTCTCCTTCTCTCTTGTTTAGCTGCCAGATGTAGCCCATATTTGCGGCGTTCCCCTAAACAGGCAGCGCAGCACGTGGGCTCTTTGCAGTGCCGCACCTGTGTAGTGTAATCTAGTCAGGAGTGCGTTGTTTACGCCGGATTGTTTGGTGTGTTTGAAAGCCCGTCTTTGATCCATGCAAAGATTCTTCACTCTCAATCTTTTTTTCACCCTAATGCAGTATCTGCTTACAGTTGGTGGCATCTTTTTTGTGGGTTTGTTTGTTGGTGTGTTTTTTTCGTCTAACCCAAGGGACCAGGAAATGACAGTGACCACTGACGAGCTTGTCAGATGCCTTGTTGGCAATGTTTTCTAAGTGTGCGTTAATGTGTTTACATCCACGATAGACGAGCAGCATTTAAAAGAGAGCGGTTTTATGAATATTGCATCTGCTGATTAGACTCCAGTAGCAGGATGTAGTGTGCTGCCTGGGATATTGTTGTGGGAGCTGGAATTAAAGTGATATAAGAGCCCAGCTTAGTTGTGAGACCTTGAACATTTTGTCCATTCACCTGAACATATCCTGATGGAGTCCTTTATCAGAGGCCATTCATGAGTTGAAGATTCAATTAAGCCATTATTAAAGCAATTGTTAGAATTTTTATATCAAAATATTTACCTATGTTACCTATTGATCCATCCTCAGTTATCTCCTATCATAGTCATTAAACTCTGTAACTGTTTTAAAGTCACCATTGGCCTCATGGTGAAATCTCTCTGGCAACTGAGTTAGGAAGGATGCTTGTATCTTTGTAGTGACTGGGTGTATTGTAAAGTGTAATTAATAACTTCACCATGCTCAAGGGGATATTCAATGTCTGTTTTCTTTTATGTTAACCATCTACCAGTAGGTGCCCTTCTTTGCGAGGCATTGGAAAACCTCCCTGGTCTTTGTGTTTGAATCTGTGTTTGAAATTCACTGCTCGACTGAGGGGCCTTACAGATAATTGTATGCGTGGGGTACGGAGATGAGGTAGTTATTAAGAAATATTTTTACTCCTGAACTTATTTAGGCTTGCCATAACAAAGTGGTTTAATACTTATTTACTCAACACATTTCAGCTTTTAATTTGTAATTAATTTCTAAAAATTTTGAAAAACATAATTCCACATTGGCATTTTGGGGTTATTATGTGTAGGCCATTGACAAAAAATCTCAAGGGATGTGAATACTGTCGCTCTGGATAAGAGCGTCTGCTAAATGACGTAAATGTAAATGTAAATGAAGGCACTGTATATACAGTGATGCCTGAGACCAGCATATCCAGTGATTGACTTGGGATGGAAGAAGTGCAGGAGCTGTTCACCGAAATTCACAAATGACATTATGCTATAGAGACCTCCTGATTATTCACTGTTAACGGTTCATACACATTTTCTATGACTTCTAACCCTAATGTTCATGACTATTATTATAGTTTACATGAAAAAGTAAGCATTATTGACACTGGAAAGCTGCTGTGTCTGATTCCATGTAGACCTACCACCTCCTGCCGTTGTGCCCTTGATCAAGGCACTTAGCCCCCCACATAGAACTGCACTGTTAGTCACATGTTGTCAACATGTGGTCAACCCTCCATCTGGAGAGATCCTAGGTGTGCAGACTTTTTCAACATTACAACCAAATACTTTTGTCTTTATAAAATGATACCCTCATTCAATAAATCAGAGATCAAATTGATAAGGTAGGCGACTTCAAAGCAGCATATCTAACTAGACATGTTTATATATAAGGCTCAAATATTCATGTTTCGGGGGAGATCTATGCACAGCAAGTTAATTGTCAACAAGGCTATTCTTAGAATATGTTTAACGTTGTCGCAATTACATGGCTACTGTTTAATAGTAGGGAATCCCAGCTTTCCAACGGTGCAGATGTATTTAGGCTCTACAGTGCCGGTGGAAAGGCAACAATGTTTTGAATTGGCGATCTAGTTAGTCTGTCATTATTTTATACCTGCTGCTGAAATGTCCCGCTCTCTACTCGGGCGTCGGCCCACTCGCACTGGCACACACGCAGAACCACAGACATGCACTGAAGGGTCATTCCGATAATGGCTGATATGTAGTTTATTAATTGATTGATCATATTTAAAAGTGTGCTTTCATGAATTACGTTAACAACAATTATGAAACTAATTTCCATGACGTTTCATGGCCTTACAAACCCTAATTTGACAGCTTGGAGCAGTGCATCATGCCATTCAGGCTGGCACATTTTCAATCTGCGCAATATCAAAGAGCCTACTCACAGATTCACAGACTAGCGGCAAATACACTTGAACAAAGCGGAATCAGGAAATGAATGCCCAATCTCCATCGCTATTCAATGAAGATCGCACCTTCATTCCGCTTTGATCAACCTTTTTTGCCTCGGTTTGTGAATCTGGGCCAGCGATAGGCTACTTTGTTTTTATAGAGGAACACTGAGATTATCGTAAATTGAGACAATATCCTTTCCCCCTCCCCCCAATACAATCTATACTCTACTTTCCCCAAATAACTGTTCTTCTCTATGAAGTAACGATAGAAGTAGCCGATGCCAATGGACTACATGGACACTGAAAATAGCATTCTAAAGGGGAAATATACCATGTCTGTCAATAACTGTTCTGTGTGTGTGTGTGTGTGTGCATAGGGTATATGTTGGGCGGGAATGAGAATGGATGAGTAAGTCGATGGATGGGTGTAAATGCGTCTGCATGCTTCCCAGCCGAATCAGTTTGGTAGAGTTTGTGCATATATTATGACACCATTTTCTGTTTTGGACTTCGGTGAAGGTTTTTTCAGCTGTTCGGGCACACAACATTTTTCCTGGAGGCTAGCCGAAGTTCGGAGCCAAAGTCTACGTCCCTTTGTCGGTGATTGGTCAACAGTAGGGATTCTTCAATAAAGTCTTTGTTGTCATTCAGCGAGTGACAACTCGTTTTCATGCGTATTTCTTTATTGAAAAATACTGCACCAAACATCTTGGTTAGATGTAAAATTGCACAACTAAGATCTCCTCTGCAAAAACGTCAAAATTAATGACAGATTTCTTGAGTTATCTTAGATCAATTCTAACTATTTTGAGGCTATGGCGTCTCAAAAAGGACAAACGGTACTATTGCCACTTTTTTCTTCTTTCTCAAGCGAAGATCTTTTAAGGGAGTATGCAAGGACACTCCACTCGGTTGGGTTTGGCTTGGGAGAGGGAGAGAGAAGGAAGGATTTTTTGTATTTTTGTGATTTGCAAACCTGCTGTAAATTGAATGAGTTCTTTACAGATTAGGAGATGTCGAGTCATTATTATTCCTTGTCTGTCATTATAGCTAAGATTCAATAGTGGTTATTGGTGAGAGTGGAGAGGGGCTCTATCCGAGGGATTGGGACGGGGTGATTGGGAGGGCATCAGAAACTTCTCTGAGGTATGTGTGGGGGCTCCACTCATCTCACTTCAGTCTCTTGGTGGACCCACTCTCCCCAAGTAGACCCCCACCAGCCACTATATTTTAATTTAATTTACAAGGTAATACAAACTGACCACAATACTTTAGTGGCAGTCTTTCTCCAATGTACAGTATGAACAATGAGATATTTCTGTATTTCATTTTCAATAAATGTGCAAAAATTTATAAAACATGTTTTCACTTTGTCATTATGGGGTATTGTGTGTAGGAAAAAAAATGAATTAATGCTGTAACACAACAAAATGTGAAAAAAGTCAAGGGGTGTGAATACTTTCTGAAGGCACTGTATAAAATGGGTCATATCTTCCACTCTGGAAATTTGATGTGTTTGAAGAGTAAAAATAAGCAAAATCAAAAAGGGTATTATTTTTCATGTTGAATAAATTAATATGACATTTTTTATTTAAGAATCTAGACAGTCCATATTTTAGAACACACTATAAGGAGTATAATGACACCAAGATATTGTCTGTATCATGTACGGTTCACGGATCATAGGGTCTTAAAAGAGGCATATGTCTAAAAAGGGCCTGAAATGGCCACTTTCATCATGATTTCCCCCCAAATGGTTTGTGATACAACTGTTAAAGGAATATCAAACAACCTCCTTCCCAATTTAAGTTTCTATGTGAGAATTGCCAGAACAGTATGAGATACCAAAAATATTTCCGGGCCTTCCTGACGTGGAGCCGCCCATATCTATTCTAAGAATATGGCATTAAATGAGGATTCATTGCTAGTGGTGGTGAAGCTGATAGTTCTGTCTGCACAGCTGATCCAGGCTCACTTTAGCCGTGCTAAGTAAGGTTTAACTAGGCCAGACATGGGTTTGGCCCAATGTTCTAAGGTTAGTGGGCTGGTTGAGCTGAAGCTAGCCGTCTGCTACAATAGCTTACACACACACACACACAAACACCTCACACATACTGTGGGTCTTAACGTACACCTCAGTGTCATATCCTCTTTAGCTGTGGACTAGACTATTGGGCAACAGTAGCAGAGTACTTAAGAAATGGACTTAAATCACTTGTTCAAGTTCGGGGCTAGGTGCTGTCATGTCTTTAAGTAAGGCATTTAGCTTGAACTTCTCTCAGAAAATGTTCAGTTAGGAATCAAAGGGAAGACTGGTGCATCCCAGGCACAGCATACCCATGCTAACCTGTACTGTGTTTCTCCTCTCTTTTTCTTTCAGAACAAGTTGGCCAAGAGATCCTGGCTAACCTACACACTGACCGCGAGAAGATCCAGAGATCCAGAGATCGGGTGAGAACACTTGCACACACATGCAGGACACACACGCACACATACACCGGACATGAACCATTACCCTCATGATCTAATGAGTGTGTAAAGGTCTGTGCTAGAAGGACAATGGGATTGAAGAACAAAGGGCTGATGAAAACAAGGCATTGTAGTTGGAGGGATATTCACCACTTACACCGCTATGCTCACCAAAGCATTGTGTGTCCCATGTAAGATGATGTAAGACTGTCTAAGTGAACACACACAAACATATACACACACACACACACGTGGGCACACATGCATGAATGGACCCACACACTGACTGCATTAAGAACTGAGCATTAGACCTTGTGACTCTCTCTACCTCTCTCTCTCTCTCTCTCTCTTTTACTCTATCACTTTCACCTCCTCTCCTCTTATCTCTCTCACACATAGAGCATTAGACTTTGTGCCTCTCTCTCTCTCTCTCTCTCTGTCTGTCTGTCCCTCCCTATGTAGAGTCTTCCTCGCCTCCCTCATGTCCGCCCCCCAGACAGCCAGTCAGACAGACAGGTAGAGCAGAGAGAGCCCCAGCACGGTGAGGGGCCCCGCTCTGACGGCCCCTCTACGGAGAATGCTTTAAGATCACAACAGTGGCAGTGGGCCTCGCAGGCGATTTCAAAGGAAATCAAACATCTCCTTTCAAAAGGTCTGCCTGCCGTCTAAGGAGAATAGTACCTCTCTTTCTCTCCCTCGTTTTCTCTTTCCCATGAGCCTGCACAGGCCCCCTCTTCCTTTTAAAGACAGTTTGTGGGTCTAAAAGAGGGAGGGGGAAAGAGAAGAAAATCATGATGTGAAGACACAGGATGGAAGGGTCGGTAAGCGTCTTTCTTGTATGAAAAAGACAGAGGATGAAGGAGTTTGGGGGGCATTGTTTAAGCATAAATACCGAGACACACACTTGCATTCACAAGCAGTGGTGCACACACACACACACACACACACAGCAGGAGGCATGGCTTTTCCCTTCAGTCAAAGCAGGTGTGAAAGTTTATTCAAATGAGTTTTTCTGGTATTAATGGAGGTCGACAGCAGACACTTGAACTTGGGGGCAAAAGTAGATGTCCTTTTTTAACTTCACTCACTGAGCCCCGTCACCAATCCTCACAGTATATGGATTCCTTAAAGACTTAATTAGAATAGATTGTTTGCCTTATTGCCTCATCAATCTTAGGCTATATCTCATAAATGGGCCCTTTGATATGGCTGAGAGAGAGGGCGAGAGAGAGAATGAGAGAAAGCGAGAGTGTGAGATTGATTCCATAAGTGAGAGAAGGACAGAGTGAAGGAAAGAGTGTGAGATTGATTCAGAGAGAAAGAGAGTAGTATTTTGGGAGAAAGTGGGAAGTCTCTGGGGAGCGATCCATCCATGGTGTCATCAGGCGGCTATAGGGCTGGTGTCAGAGCCAGCAGCCAAACCCGCCCAAACCCACATCTGTCCCTGAGCCTGCTCAGCCTGGCAACCAGCACGGTCCTCAAAACAGCCTGCCAGAACAACCCTCACACGGAGAGAGGGAAAGAAAGAAGGAGAGATGGAGAAGAGAAAGAAAGGGATTGAGACGAGGGAAGGAGGAAGAGTGAGAAAGTGTGAAAATCAAATATGGAGAAGAGGGACAGTGTGTGAAACATAATAAGTAACTTTACTACACACACAGTTTTGTATTGCTATTTGAGGACCAAATCATTTATTCCCATCCAAAATCATATTTTCCCTAACCTTAACCCTAAGCCTAAAACTATACCTAACCCTAACTCCTAACCCTAAACCTAACGGTAACTCCTAACCCTAACCTTAATTCTAACCCTAACCCTAATTGTTAACCCTAACCCTAAACCCTAAGCCTAAAATAGCGTTTCTGCTCGTAGGGGCCGGCAAAATGTCCCCACTTGTCAGAATTGTCCTTGTTTTACTATCCTTGTGAGGACTTCTGGTACCCACAAGGATAGTTACACACACACACAGACAAGTCTTATGTGGAAAGGCTCCTCGTACATAAATCACACACGTACATAAATCACACTTCTAGTGTCACAGACGCTGAAAACCAAAACATAAATGTGACCCCAAAGAGAGAGAATGAAAAAGCGAAATACTAAAGGATATTCATTATTGCGCATTGGACATCATAAGTACTGTTCAGTACAACATAGTACAGACGGCAGTAGTAGAGACATCACTCAATGTTGCTATTTACCTTGACCCCTTAGTTCTTTGTACGAAGCAAGCAGTTGTGAAAGATCTCAACAGGGAAATGTCAAACACAAATTGGGGGAAACAAGAACCAGTCACAGTAATGCAAAGAGTAACACTTTGCAGATGGATCCGATTGTGCCATTAGTGTGTAGATGTGAAAGTAGGAATGCTCCGAAACCACAGCGAACATAAAGGCTACGATACTGCCCAATGTGTTCAGCTACTGGATGTTCTTCTGCCGCACACGTTTCTCTTTCATTTTAAACGCCCCTCTTTCATTCTCTGTTTATGTCTCTCTTTTATTTTATTTTTATTTTTTACTTTCTTACCCTTTTTTCTTCCCAGTTTTGTGATATCCAATTGGTAGTTACAGTCTTGTCTCATCGCTGCAACTCCCGTACGGACTCGGGAGAGGCGAAGGTCGAGAGCCATGCGTCCTCCAAAACACGACCCTGCCAAGCCGCACTGCTTCTTGACACACTGTTCGCTTAACCCGGAAGCCAGATGCACCAATGTGTCAGAGGAAACACCGTCCAACTGGCGACCGTGTCAGTGTGCATGCGCCCGGCCGGCCACAGGAGTCGCTAGAGCGCGATGGGACAAGGACATCCCGGCCGGCCAAACACTCCCCCCTAACCCGGACGACGCTGGGCCAATTGTGTGCCGCCCCATGGGTCTCCCGGTCGCAGCCGGCTGCGACACAGCCCGGGATCGAACCCGGATCTGTAGTGACGCCTCTAGCACTGCGATGCAGTGCCTTAGACCGCTGTGCCACTGAGGAGGCTGTTTATGTCTCTTTCTCAGAATCTCAGTCTCTCATTTTATCCCAGTTTTATTCTCTGCATCTCTTTCTCTCTTTATCGCCCATATTCTTTCACAAAGTTTCTCTCCCAGTCTCACTCACCTCTCAATCACCACTGAGCTGTGTTCTATATGGACTGTATACGTCTTTATGTGTTACATCCGTGCTTTCTCTTTCTCCTCCTTCTAGCTGAGAGAGACCGATGCAAACCTGGGCAAGAGCTCCCGCATCCTAACGGGAATGCTGAGAAGGTAAGAGGCAGGTAGGGACCATGATTCTAATGCACCTCTCTACAGATGTCTTCACCTGTGTGCCTGTGTCATCAACCACATTCACATCCACTCATTTAGACCCAAGTACACTTGAGAAGGGCCTAATTGACAGTCATACAGTATACACAGGTGGCAAATACATGCATTATAAGCACATACGGAAACTCACGCGCACTCAAACCCACAACATCTTATTTATCCCAAATACATACTGTACTGTTGTCATCGGAATCCTAGTGAGTGGGAAAGTATGTCCATGTGTTTGAAGACTGTTGTCTTATGAACATACAGTGGGGAGAACAAGTATTTGATACACTGCCGATTTTGCAGGTTTTCCTACTTACAAAGCATGTAGAGGTCTGTCATTTTTATCATAGGTACACTTCAACTTTATCATAGGTACATTGTATGATTTTTAAGTAATTAATTTGCATTTTATTGCATGACATAAGTATTTGATACATCAGAAAAGCAGAACTTAATAGTTGGTACAGAAACCTTTGTTTGCAATTACAGAGATCATACGTTTCCTGTAGGTCTTGACCAGGTTTGCACACACTGCAGCAGGGATTTTGGCCCACTCCTCCATACAGACCTTCTCCAGATCTTTCAGGTTTCGGGGCTGTCGCTGGGCAATACGGACTTTCAGCTCCCTCCAAAGATTTTCTATTGGGTTCAGGTCTGGAGACTGGCTAGGCCACTCCAGGACCTTGAGATGCTTCTTACGGAGCCACTCCTTAGTTGCCCTGGCTGTGTGTTTCGGGTCGTTATCATGCTGGAAGACCCAGCCACGACCCATCTTCAATGCTCTTACTGAGGGAAGATCTCGCGATACATGGCCCCATCCATCCTCCCCTCAATACGGTGCAGTCGTCCTGTTCCCTTTGCAGAAAAGCATCCCCAAAGAATGATGTTTCCACCTCCATGCTTCACGGTTGGGATGGTGTTCTTGGGGTTGTACTCATCCTTCTTCTTCCTCCAAACACGGCGAGTGGAGTTTAGACCAAAAAGCTCAATTTTTGTCTCATCAGACCACATGACCTTCTCCCATTCCTCCTCTGGATCATCCAGATGGTCATTGGCAAACTTCAGACGGGCCTGGACATGCGCTGGCTTGAGCAGGGGGATCTTGCGTGCGCTGCAGGATTTTAATCCATGACGGCGTAGTGTGTTACTAATGGTTTTCTTTGAGACTGTGGTCCCATCTCTCTTCAGGTCATTGACCAGGTCCTGCCGTGTAGTTCTGGGCTGATCCCTCGCCTTCCTCATGATCATTGATGCCCCACCAGGTGAGATCTTGCATGGAGCCCCAGACCGAGGGTGATTGACCGTCATCTTGAACTTCTTCCATTTTCTAATAATTGCGCCAACAGTTGTTGCCTTCTCACCAAGCTGCTTGCCTATTGTCCTGTAGCCCATCCCAGCCTTGTGCAGGTCTACAATTTTATCCCTGATGTCCTTACACAGCTCTCTGGTCTTGGCCATTGTGGAGAGGTTGGAGTCTGTTTGATTGAGTGTGTGGACAGGTGTCTTTTATACAGGTAACGAGTTCAAACAGGTGCAGTTAATACAGGTAATGAGTGGAGAACAGGAGGGCTTCTTAAAGAAAAACTAACAGGTCTGTGAGAGCCGGAATTCTTACTGGTTGGTAGGTGATCAAATACTTATGTCATGCAATAAAATGCAAATTAATTACTTAAAAATCATACAATGTGATTTTCTGGATTTTTGATTTAGATTCCGTCTCTCACTATGTAGAGGCCTATTACAGACCTCTACATGCTTTGTAAGTAGGAAAACCTGCAAAATCAGCAGTGTATCAAATACTTGTTCTCCCCACTGTATGTGAATGCCCCATACACTGTTTGTAATGTAGATTACTCTTTTCTGCGGTAAACTATGGTATAGTTCCATCAATCTAATACAGAATGGTACTGTATAAAAGCTGTCCAACAACCAATACTGGATGCTTTTCGACGAACAAGAAAAACACAAGCTGTGTACACTCCGGCAATTTTCTAAATTGTCCGTAATTTTCACAAACACACATACCACCACCCCTAGCCAACTCGCTTTCTCTCTCTCTCTCTCTCTCTCTCTCTCTCTCTCTCTCTCCTTCTTTCTTCCTTACTCTTACACACATCCGTTCACTCACAAGCATACCACCCCCCACCCCCCACACTCTCACTCACACACACACACACTCAGCTTAATGTCTTGTCACATCTCCATTTTATAAAGTGCCTCTGCGCCTACCCCTGAGCCGTGACGCCACGGTTTTGTTTATTTTTTATTTTTTTATTTCCCAGTGTGGTTTTTGATTAAGAGTAATATGTAAATGACACCAGCTAAATGTAAAATCCCGGGGCTAGGAAGGAAGTGCCAATTGAAATAGATGCTTCAGTGCCTTTAGACAATCAGGGGAAGGGGCAGGCGGTATGGGAGCGCTTGCAGGGGCCCAGGCAGGGCTGTGACGCCGACTGTAACCAATATTTCTGCATAGGTCTCTGTTTTGTCAAGTCTGATTAGAGGAGGCCTGGGCTCGCCTGGTGTCACCCAGAGCTGTCCAGAAATCATTCATCATCATGCCCCCCCTCCCTTGTCCTCCCCCGCTGCCCCTCCTCCCCCTGCCGCCTCCACCCGGGTGCTAAAGTAAATAACACCCACTTATTTCAATATTATCATATTAATGTTAAAGTTCAGCTGTCACCTAATGGGAAGACTTAATCAAACGTAGCATTTAAGAGCGGTAGCGCCTGCCTAACGCGGCTCAGGCTCGCAGTTTTCTCTGGTTAGCCCCGACTCAAATCAGGATTTATTAGGGTCTTTCTAAAGCTGGGCGGCCCCCAGCCTCTTCCCAACCTCTGCCTTGCTTTCTGCTTCATGGGGCTTCCCATTCTTCTTTTGACACATACCAAGCATTTTTACTCCTCTTTCCTTTAGAGTTTAAATAAAATAAAGTATTTTGGTTGTACAATTTTGTTTACATTTTTCATCCCTGAAAGTCATTTATAACCAGAAAAGGGGACAGAGAAACAAAAGTGTCACAGGGCGTAGTTTTGATATTAAGACTGACTACCCTTTTTGTGAATTTCCCCATTCATTTCATTACTTGCTCCTGTAGGTTTCACGCATTTGATTAATGTTGTATTTTTATTAGTCAAGGAAATTGTTGCGCTGTTTGGGGTGTTTTGTGTTTTAAGCTTGCCAGTAGTTTGCGAAAGAGTTATAGTGTTATATGTAAATGAGGCCAGTAGGTGAACCTCTACTACTCTGCTCTGCAACTTCAGCTGTGCTGCACAAATTGGCTTCTGGTACTCATTTGCTACTCCTCTTTTCAACTCTTCTTTTTTAATACTGAAACTCTCTCTACCTTAACTGTTAGAGGGTGACTGACCTCGTATTGACCCTGTAAAACAACACATTTCACTGCACCTATCCGGTGTATGTGACAATAAAGCATATTGTTTTTATTGACTATTTAACGCTTTGAATGCAATATGTATAATGTAAGTGCTTGGATATTAAAAAGTGAGTGAAAAAGGACAGGATTGCTCAGAGAGAGAGAGAGAGTAAGATAACATTGTATACTGTGTCCATAATAAGTATATAGGTTGTATGTTGGGAGCTTTTGGGAAAGAGCACAGTTAGAAAGATATGGCATATAGAAGCAAACCGGATGGACATCATGAAAATGATCGGAGAGGTTGAGAGTAGAAGAAGTTCAGGAGCAAAAACAAATAAAATAGAATTATTGTAAAATTGACTGTGTCCATAAGGTGTAGATAGTAAGTATAGGCTGGAAGTAGAGGCCTGGGCATTGTTGTTCACTAATTTACCCCAAGTAGGGAAAGGATGGCGGGGTTGAAAAGTAATAAAGGGGAGTATATATATAAAAAACATGGGAGATTGGAAGTGATGCAGACAATTACATTGATGGAAGTTACAATCTATCTGCAATATTAAGCTGATCTACCCCCAAGAATAAAAAAAATAATAATAATAATAAAAAAAAGATAACATCGTATTGGATTTAAGTTGAGACATTGGTCTTGTCACCTCTCCTTCTCTGTTTCTCCTGGTTGAGCCAGAGGAGAGGAGAGCCACTATGAATGCTGGATATCACTCCAGCTGCGCATCAAAGAGAAAGATACTGAGAGAGAAACATCACTTCTCTAAGAAATACTCTAAGATCAACACATCTGAGTTAGTTGTTGGTCTAGTGACACATGAAACAGTATTTCTTTAACAATATAATTTAATGTTAATAATTGGTTGAAATGAAACCCTGATTCTACAGTAGATCCCCAGGACTGGAGTTGAAAAAACCCTGTCCTATGCTAGTCCTCCTCTACAGCACATGCACTGCCATGTCATAGTCCCTCAATTACTTAGCCTAGTGTCGGCTGGTGGAGGGCTTCTTCCTCTGCACATATTTTAAATTATTAATCCAATCATCTGGGGTCCTGAGGGTTTTAATGATATTGTCATGGTCATGGTGATCTCATTAAGTTTTAATGCTAATGCCTGTTAAAGGATTTTTTTTGGGGGGAAGTAATAATATCAATGATGCTCATCGGGAGTTAAGCGGTATGAAATTGATAATGCACAATTAGAACATTCCCTGTTATTAATGGCCACTTGAGCTAGCATGCTGCAGTTCTTTTCAATGACGAGCTGTCAGGGGATCTGCAAATGTTGCATTAAGAGGTATTCAGGAATAGTAATACATGATTGAGTCATCAACCCATATCAATCAAGTCATATCAATAAACTTGCTGAATCATATCAATTCATTAAGAGGAAATTGCACACTGCATATTATCTAAATGACATGTTGTCAGATGGAAGCTAGACCTTCCCATGCTAGACCTTGGGAAGAGGAATGCTGGCAGTAGGATGTAGTGTCTCTGTGTTTTTAAGTCTTTGTTGGTGGTACCACTGTCCTGTGAGGGGTGTAAGGATGTGCTGGTGGTGGAAGCCATGCCTGATTAGTGGAGCCACAGGCCCCAGCTCTCTCCTCAGTTACCTCAGTGCCATGGGGCCCTGACATTACAGCCCTCACACTGCGGTCACAAAATGGCTCCCATGACTTTGCCCAACAGAGGTGGACTGTCTGTGGTGGGAACGGAGCCGACTCCTGCTGCTACTGCAATCATGTCCAGCATCTCCTCCCAGCCACAGCACACAGCAGAAAAGAGCGGTCGCAGAGTTAAGATGCAGCTCCAGACCCAGTTATGACCACTGGGGTTCTGGATGGTTCTGGGAAGGTGAGGGTGGATGGGGGGCAGTGTGAAGGGCAAGGTGAGTTGGGGCAGGGTAGGAGGGGTTGGTCTTCTTCTCGCTGGCGGCTGATCCCGCATGCAGGTGGTCGATTCAGTCACCAAGCAGATCAAAAAGTCAAACCCCTGGGTGGACCTCTCTTTGAAATGGGAATGGGGCTGAGATATCAGACAGAAAACATAAGCAAGCCCCAGCCGCAGAAGGGCTCCATATTCATGGCGGTAGCAGGGCTGGCAGTGGCAGGCAGGGGCCCCAGCCTTCAGAGGAGGGCTCTGATCGCTCTGGACACTGATTAAGAGATCAGCACTTGGCCTGGTGCTAGGACGCTAGACCCAGCATGCTAACTCCCTTCAGCTCCAGAGAACCCACCAATGACCAACGGTGTGCAAGTGCAGCGCACCTTAGCCCATTCTCTAACTTGCTCCATCTTGGCCAATATTCTATACTAGTATTATACTGAATGCTATACTACACTAGTAGCCCTCAACCTGGGCTCACTTGAGCCAGGGCTTATTCACTGCAAACTGCACTACCAGTGCTGCGGTAGAGCTAACAACTCTGTTCAGGCTAACATTAATCCTGACAAGTATAACCTTATGTGCATATGACCATAGAGTACATCCCGTTTGTTTATGCAACGTCCAAACAATTCTTATTATTGCTAGTACATACAATGATAGTTAAAGAAACCCGACCTTATTAGGACATTTTGTCCACACGTTCACGTCTTCACACCCCCTCCCTTCTGGAAAGCAGCGGGAGCCAGGCCTCTCTCCCTTTTGATTCACTGGAAAGTGGAGATGCAACGATGGGCTTTCGAACAGGGAAGAGGAGAAAGAGAAAAGAGCGTGGCTGCGTTCGTTCGTGTTTGCCAGTCCCATTAAAGCGACATTTGCAAACAATGTCAGGAGGGAAGGAGATCAAAGAGCGCCTCCTCAGAAAAGCGCTGGGAGTAGGGGGGCTCTGATGTCCTGAAGATCTCCAAATTTAGACCCTTTCCACCAGTATTGGCTGAGTTTCTCTCTTTCCCAGTGCTGGAATATTAACTATGTGATATGTAGGTCATATAATTAATGGAATTCAGCTCCACCAGTGGGCTGTGGCTGGATGCAAATGGAAGGGAGTCTTGGGGGCCCTCTTGAAGTCTTGTTGTGAAGTCGAACAAAAATATTTGATATAATTTTTAATTGAAGCTGAAAGATAGAACAAATTATAGTTCAGTGTGTGTTTTTCTTTCCCTTCTCATTCCTCCACTTTGGTCCTTTTTTCCTGTTCTTTTATTTATTTGGTTTGCCTTTTTGGAGGAGGAGCAGAGGAAAAGCCTTGTTAGGATGCGAGAGTCAGGGGAGTGAGAGGGAGGCTTGGGTGGAGCAGTGGCGGAGGGGGCAAGGCATCTTCTCCCACTCACGTGCACTCCCACACACACAGGAACTGCACACATAGCCTAATGTACACACACACACACACACACACACAAAATCCCTCACTAGAACTTGCACGATCAGTCTGTTTCATTTTCTGCTGTGTGAAGGTGATAACCTGCTATCGAGTTTTCACCCACTTGTGCACCATATTACCTATGAACAATAATTATTATATTTTGTGAAAGACATATCATTGATTTCCTGTTCCTGTCTCTTAAGCATTCTGATTATACTGTAGCCTGAGCTCTCGCACTGCCTACCCAGGTCCAGCACACCAGGGTAGACTTTACTAGCATCTCTGCATCCCTACCAACTCCTTCCAAAAGCTGCAGGCTGTGGTCTGAGTCACCACACACAAGTTCCTAGCACCAAGAGTAGGTCTGCCATTGGACCTCACTTGTCCGCTACGCATCTGATGATGTGATGTTCACCTCTTCCAACTCTGACTATCTGAATCACGTCAGCTTTGTTTTAGCCAACAAGGATTTTTATTAGCCTGCTCATTAGAAAGAGTCACATCCACATGGTGACCGTTGGTCGAATGTCAAACAAAGTTGATTTTTGATCAGTCGGAATAGGTTTGGTTTGGTTGAGATGGTTTAAAGCAACATGTTTGATAAAAGGTCATGCAAAAATATATTTTCCCTGTTTTATATTGGGTAATATTTCCAGTTGAACTCATTTATGCAAGCCAGAGAGGCTGGAATTAGCCATAGCCTAGCGCATATCGCCTGTCCCGAGAGTGGTGGACCAATCCCAACGGATACCTCTCTGATCTGTTCTCCGTGTTGCGGCGGATAATTTGTACTCCGTTCCCTCTCGTCTCTCAATTTATTCAGCATGGCTGATATCACTTTGGCGTTTGCTTCTCCTCCCTCTGGGTAGGCCTATCTGCTCCCTCTGTGAACTTCTCGTGTTTTCCTCTTCTCTTTTCCTGGCAAATGAGTGAAGTGCCAAAGCGTGAATCGTAGCTGGCTACCTCTTTCGCCCATCTCTGGTGAAGGCAGCTGGCTTTTGTTAGTGTGTGTTTGCGGTACATGAGCGTTCAGTAGGGGATACAGCGGTACAGTAGGGATAGCATTTTAGAGCTCAGTGCCAAGTGTCCAATGCTGAAAGACTTTATGAGAGCAGACCTCTGTGGATTGGAGACCTTTATCTATACTAGATCCGTGTACAGAGGGGCTTCATCACCAATCCACATAAATACGTTGATTGTATAGCTATGGAAGCAATGGCAGACTGGGAGGAGCTCCAGCTAGTGTCAAGCACAGAGATAGTCAGTGCTGCTCAGTACACTTTTTAAAATACTGTAGAAATGGGCAGTATCAGTGTATTCCACCACAGCATTCCTCTTTGAGTTTGTAGAGTTGTAAGTGGACCTACTAGCTGGCAGTAAACTTTTGTTGTGAGAAACAATAGCTTATCCATGTACCTGAAGGCTTTTTTTTTTTTTCTTTTATAGTACATTCAGTCTAGTGAGATAGGTATGTGTGTGTGTGTGTGTGTATTTACGCACACGCATGTGTGTGTCTGGCTGCTGGGACAATTACAGGGTGCGCCTGAGCCTCATTACCAGCCGCTCCGAGCCAAACAAGCAGCACTGCCACCTATCTCTCTCTCTCTCTCTCTCTCTCTCTCTCTCTCTCTCTCTCTCTCTCTCTCTCTCTCTCTCTCTCTCTCTCTCTCTCTCTCTCTCTCTCTCTCTCTCACACTTCCTCCACCTCTCCCATTAAAGAGTGCTGATGGGATGCTTTTGGGGAAAGGAGAGAGACACAAACAAGCCTGGGCTGCAGAGAACGGGGTTGTTTACAAGGGCAAAGATGGGCTCATGTTTTATATAAGGAATGCCTTTGTCTATTGAGGGAAGAGACTGTTTACTGACTAGCTCTGGCTTTCTCTTCTCTCCATTATTATCTGTACCACACCTATAGTTGCAATGCCTCTAGGACTTAATGGAGGTCAGATACTGCTTGTGTTTTTCTAGGTGTTGTTGAGATATTTCACTTACTATATATACAGTGCTAATATGTGATATCAGTCTAATATGTGATATCCGTCTAATATGTGATATGTCATTTCCCTACTTTTGGATTGTCTTGGAAGTTTCCTGTAAGTTGCCGAAGTTTGCAGTCTTGTGCAATACTTAAAATGTATTTCAATTCCAGATAAGGTAAGTGCTGCACATGGCAATGTAACCTTTTAAAGACGATGAGCAGATACTGTCAACATGTGTTGTTGTTTTTATCGCACTGCTTTGCTTTATCTTGGCCAGGTCGCAGTTGTAAATGAGAACTTGTTCTCAACTGGCTTACCTGGTTAAATAAAGGTTAAATAAAAAATATAAAAAAAAAAAAACAATGGAGTATACTGCCATAGCAGCCTATCAATCAACTAGTTTTCCACCCTGGAACAGGGACTTTTACTGTCATCCTTTTCCCAACACCGTGAGGTCAACCCCGTATGACATTGAGGTGATGGTTTATTCGCCCTCTCTGGTTGTGTTCCGGTTGAGGCGCTTTTCCCCCCCGACATCGACAGGCCGTTCCAACGAGCTGACTGGAGATCAGTGGCGCCTCCCCCCTTGAAGTGGCTCCAGGTGTCACTCCAAGGGTACCCACCCTGTTTGATCTGCCGTCGAGCGCCTGTCGGGCTGCGGCACCCTCTGATTCGCCCGTCAGACGTCCAAAAGTTCTGCCACTACTTTTGAGTAATGGCAAGGGAAGCTTGGTGGCAGTGGTATTGATGTGTAGTGGTGACAGTTAGGGGGAACTGGTCTGAATGCTGGTTTGAATACTTAACTCTTGAGAGTAGCCACTGGGGAAAGCCTTCATTCCCATCACTGTATAAGAAGACAGCATGAAGGTGTGACTCCATATGGTTCTCCAGACCCAGACAAAACACAAAACAGCTACAACACCAAAAATAAGACAAAATAAACATACAAAAACAGATTGATGCAGTGATCTTATTCGAAGCCTTGTTTTACGAAGTACAAAAAACACACACTCCTCAAACATCTTAGATGCTGTCCAAAGGAGGTCCCTGCCTTCTGGAGAAATGAAAGAAGTGCTAGTATGCAGAAGAGGAAACGGATCAAACGAAAAGGAGGGAATGTTCTGTGGATATCTGTGCAGACACCGGCATCTGCACTTCATTTCTTTCATTCCCTGTTTCCTTCATTCCTGTCTTTTCCACCTACTGTTTTTGCTGAAATTACAGGTGAGTGCCCAGACTGTGGCGGGCCCTTCCTTTCGTCAGGAGAAAGAAAGAGATAGATAGAGAAAAAAAGAAAAAGAGAGAGACTCTTCTCGTTGTTGTTTGTGGAGCCCACTCTCCCTTTACGTGGCTCGTGATAACTTATTCAGCGCGGCCTATTCATCCAGGGGTTGAGCGCGGGCGTCCGTCAAGAGGTATATAATGAGGCGACACGGAGAAGCTCCTCTCCCTTCGCCTGGGTCTCTCCCCCCTTCCTCTCCTCCTCTACCCTCCCAGCCTACCGTTTTCAACCAATTTAAATAGATAATAGGGGGCCTTCTTCTGGACATTTTGAAGCAATTAGAACCTATCACACTGTTCCTCCCCTGGCTGTCGTCCCTGCCAGCATGCCATTGTGTGTGTGTGTTTACATCTGGGCACTGCGCTCCTCTAAACAGCTGCCTCAGAGAATGCAGAATGCCACTGCAGACGTGGACACTGGTATACATGTGGAAGAGAGAGGCCTGGTTTGTCGCCATGTTTTAGAGCCATACAGACTCTAGCCCACTCGAGCATGTTGGGTTGGGAAGAATACCATGCTTTGGAATGCCAGGACATGCCATCACTGTGCCATGCCAAGCTGTTCTGTGCTGGGGTGTTTTAGCCTGTCTTAGTCCGTAGTGCAATGGCTGCCAGGATGAAACTGCTATAGCCAAATGGCCTAACTTCCTTTCACTCTATCTTTCTAGAACAGTCTTTCATCTACCCCTCCCTCTTACTGTATATGGACACATTGGTTTCTGGTGACTGAAAAGGGGATCAATACTTGACCTTACATTTCTGGTACAGGGAGACTTGGTACCGGAGCTCAGATGTTTTCTTTAGCCCCCAACTTTCCCAATTTGTTTTACTCATTTTACACATTCTCAGTGAGCGTTTATGTACTTTAAATATTCTGCCCTTTGCCGTGTCATTGAATAATGCATTGGATCACCACTACTCTCTAGCCTTTAATGTTGTAGTGCCCTCTTAATGGGAATAAGGCATTGTGTGTTTGATAGTTCAGATTTACTGCATTTACTGATAAAGCTTTCAGTCAAATGAATAGACAAATACAATATCTGTTGACTTATCAGATTATGGAAGACTAGAGTGAATGTCTATCATATCTTTGAGGGGGATCCTTATGTAGTGTTTGTAGACAATTGCATTGATAAAATACATGAAGAAATATCACCTTAGACTATGTTTTTTGACATCTGGTTGGATGGTTAAGCTGAAGCTTTGCTGTTGTTGTTGCATCTCTGATCTGTCTTTGGCTGGGTGTAAAAGCGTGAAATATTTACAAAATAGTGAAATTCATTTCCCCCCCCCTTTATATTCCTTCTCTTCTATCCTTTCAATAACATCTCCCTGTCTTGTCTGTCTGTCTCTGCCTCTCTCCTAACCCACCCTAGCAGACCCCCATCTTGGAGTGTGTTTCGAGAAGGGGGGGTATGAAGAACACAATGCAAGCCTGCTCATTTTGAGATGTTGACACACTCGTGTTGCAGATAGCATAAAAGATTCCCTTTATCACAATGGAAGGAACAATAAAAACAGGACCACATTTTGAAGAAGCTGAAGAGGTTGCAGCGTCACTCCCATCAAAGACTGGGCTTTGTTGGCTGTGGAGAGTTGAGAGGGGCTCCCATTATGACACTTCTCAAGAGTTTCAGTCCCTCGTTTTGGAAAGCTTCCAACCTTGAGAGCTTTTATGATTAACACAGTGATGGCGTATTGGGGACGATCGAGGTCTGAAAAATAGACCGACAGAAGAGAAGACTCCTATCGCTATTCACTGTTCATTTGCTTTGTAGGGACTTGTGTAATCCATATTGTCCATATCCTTATTGTATATACTGTATGTATATTGTAATTCCTCTGTCTATATTCTGTCTGTATATTTTATGTATTGCTGGCAGCACCATTTCACCAAGTCAAATTCCAGGTACTGTATATGCAAATGTACTTTGAATAAAGGTGATTCTGATTATAATTGCAACCAACCGAGGAAAGAAGTTAGCACACGCCAAGAGTTCCACAAGTACTTTGGAGAAAACACTTCCTTTTATAGATGGTTTTTCTTTTTAACACCACAGCAACAAGGTAATGTTGGTCTAATAAGGCTGGAGGATTGTCTTTGTCATTTTTGTATCTAGTGTTAAATCCCACCATTCAGGACCCACTGCTGTGAAAATCCACTACACCTCTAAAAGTGTGATCTGGAAATCCATTAGTGCAGGCCATACAATCGGATGACCAGCTTCACATTTCTCAAAAAATATATGAATTGTGAACAATACAAGGAAAAATATGAGCTGTAGCCTTCCTTTTGGTTTATGACGCTGCAAAACGTATTTTGTAGATACTTTAAGTTGATTTGGGCATTCAATTTATGGGACATTGCACCTCAATAGATGCTAGTCATCCTGCACAGTAAACACTTCTAAGGTAAGATAATGACCAAACAAGAAAATAATTTGTGCGCTTGCTTCAGTGTCAAAAAAATATTTGCATGGTATTGGGAGATGTGTTTAATTTAGAATTCAAGCTGAATATAAGCTAAAGCAGTTCAATATACACTGAACAAAAATATAAACTCGACATGTAAAGTGTTGGTCCAATGTTTCATGAGCTGAAATAAAAAATGACAGAACTATGCCTCTGAAATGCTCACCTCAATTAAACAAATAATTAATCAGTTTAACAGTTAATAACCTTTGTATGGTCCTATCTGTAATTAATTTAATCCCAGCCTTAGTATTAAATTGTTCTTCATCTGTATTGTATGTAAGCCATTGGACCTACATACCTCTTGCCTCTATAGAAATCATACAGTGTGAACGAATCAGTGTAGGCCTCACTCAGGTCCTCCTCAGTAAATCACAGCAAAGTGTCTTGGACTCTTTGACCCACATCAGCGTGGTCAACGACCCTTCAGGAAGTGACTGATGTCCAGGCTGGACAGGGTTCATGACATCATATTCGCTTGATGACACATCTGTGGAAAGCAGCTATTGGGCGATATTTTGTTGTTATTTTATACCCCCAGCACAAAACCTATGGTGTACACAGTGGGGAGAACAAGTATTTGATACACTGCCGATTTTGCAGGTTTTCCTACTTACAAAGCATGTAGAGGTCTGTAATTTTTATCATAGGTACACTTCAACTGTGAGAGACGGAATCCAAAAATCCAGAAAATCACATTGTATGATTTTTAAGTAATTCATTTGCATTTTATTGCATGACATAAGTATTTGATACAGTGAGGAAAAAAAGTATTTGATCCCCTACGTTTGTCCACTGACAAAGAAATGATCAGTCTATATTTTTAATGGTAGGTTTATTTGAACAGTGAGAGACAGAATAACAACCAAAAAATCCAGAAAAACGCATGTCAAAAATGTTATGAATTGATTTGCATTTTAATGAGGGAGGTAGCTTAGTGAGTAAGAGCGTTGTGCCAGTAGCCGAAAGGTCGCTGGTTCTAATCCCCCAGCCGACTAGTTGAAAAATCTGTCGATGTGCCCTTAAGCAAGGCACTTAACCCTAATTGCTCATGTAAGTCGCTCTGGATAAGAGCGTCTGCTAAATGACTGAAATGTAAAAAATGAAATGTAAATAAGTATTTGACCCCCTCTCAATCAGAAAGATTTCTGGCTCCCAGGTGTCTTTTATACAGGTAACGAGCTGAGATTAGGTGCACACTCTTAAAGGGAGTGCTCCTAATCTCAGCGTGTTACCTGTATAAAAGACACCTGTCCACAGAAGCAATCAATCATATAATCATATTCCAAACTCTCCACCATGGCCAAGACCAAAGAGCTCTCCAAGGATGTCAGTGACAAGATTGTAGGCCTACACGAGGCTGGAATGGGCTACAAGAAGGTGACAACAGTTGGTGCGATTATTCGCAAATGGAAGAAACACAAAATAACTGTCAATCTCCCTCGGCCTGGGGCTCCATGCAAGATCTCACCTCGTGGAGTTGCAATGATCATGAGAACGGAGAGGAATCAGCCCAGAACTACACGGGAGGATTTTGTCAATGATCTCAAGGCAGCTGGGACCATAGTCACCAAGAAAACAATTTGTAACACACTACGCCGTGAAGGACTGAAATCCTGCAGTGCCCGCAAGGTGCCCCTGCTCAAGAAAGCACATATACATGCCCATCTGAAGTTTTCCAATGAACATCTGAATGATTCAGAGGAGAACTGGGTGAAAGTGTTGTGGTCAGATGAGACCAAAATGGAGCTCTTTGGCATCAACTCAACTCGCCGTATTTGGAGGAGGAGGAATGCTGCCTATGACCCCAAGAACACCATCCCCACCGTCAAACATGGAGGTGGAATCATTATGCTTTGGGGTTGTTTTTCTGCTAAAGGGACAGGACAACTTCACCGCATCAAAGGGACGATGGACGGGGCCATGTACTGTCAAATCTTGGGTGAGAACCTCCTTCCCTCAGCCAGGGCATTGAAAATGGGTCGTGGATGGGTATTCCAGCATGACAATGACCCAAAACACACGGCCAAGGCAACAAAGGAGTGGCTCAAGAAGAAGCACATTAAGGTCCTGTAGTGGCCTAGCCAGTCTCCAGACCTTAATCCCATAGAAAATCTGTGGAGGGAGCTGAAGGTTCGAGTTGCCAAACGTCAGCCTCGAAACCTTAATGACTTGGAGAAGATCTGCAAAGAAGAGTGGGACAAAATCCCTCCTGAGATGTGTGCAAACCTGGTGGCCAACTACAAGAAACGTCTGACCTCTGTGATTGCCAACATTGGTTTTGCCACCAAGTACTAAGTCATGTTTTGCAGAGGGGTCAAATACTTATTTCCCTCATTAAAATGCAAACACATTTATACAATTTTTGACATGCGTTTTTCTGGATTATTTTGTTGTTATTCTGTCTCTCACTGTTCAAATAAACCTACCATTAAAATTATAGACTGATCATTTCTTTGTCAGTGGGCAAACATACAAAATCAGCAGGGGATCAAATACTTTTTTCCCTCACTGTACATCAGAAAAGCAGAACTTAATATTTGGTACATAAACCTTTGTTTGCAATTGCAGAGATCATACGTTTCCTGTAGGTCTTGACCAGGTTTGCCCACTCCTCCATACAGACCTTCTCCAGATCCTTCAGGTTTCGGGGCTGTCGCTGGGCAATACGGACTTTCAGCTCCCTCCAAAGATTTTCTATTGGGTTCAGGTCTGGAGACTGGCTAGGCCACTCCAGGACCTTGAGATGCTTCTTATGGAGCCACTCCTTAGTTGCCCTGGCTGTGTGTTTCGGGTCGTTGTCATGCTGGAAGACCCAGCCACGACCCACCTTCAATGCTCTTACTGAGGGAAGGAGGTTGTTGGCCAAGATCTCGCGATACATGGCCCCATCCATCCTCCCCTCAATATGGTGCAGTCGTCCTGTCCCCTTTGCAGAAAAGCATCCCCAAAGAATGATGTTTCCACCTCCATGCTTCACGGTTGGGATGGTGTTCTTGGGGTTGTACTCATCCTTCTTCTTCCTCCAAACACGGCGAGTGGAGTTTAGACCAAAAAGCTCTATTTTTGTCTCATCAGACCACATGACCTTCTCCCATTCCTCCTCTGGATCATCCAGATGGTCATTGGCCAACTTCAGACGGGCCTGGACATGCGCTGGCTTGAGCAGGGGGATCTTGCGTGCGCTGCAGGATTTTAATCCATGACGGCATGGTGTGTTACTAATGGTTTTCTTTGAGACTGTGGTCCCAGCTCTCTTCAGGTCATTGACCAGGTCCTGCCGTGTAGTTCTGGGCTGATCCCTCACCTTCCTCATGATCATTGATGCCCCACCAGGTGAGATCTTGCATGGAGCCCCAGACCGAGGGTGATTGACCGTCATCTTGAACTTCTTCCATTTTCTAATAATTGTGCCAACAGTTGTTGCCTTCTCACCAAGCCGCTTGCCTATTGTCCTGTAGCCCTTCCCAGCCTTGTGCAGGTCTACAATTTTATCCCTGATGTCCTTACACAGCGCTCTGGTCTTGGCCATTGTGGAGAGGTTGGAGTCTGTTTGATTGAGTGTGTGGACAGGTGTCTTTTATACAGGTAACGAGTTCAAACAGGTGCAGTTAATACAGTTAATGAGTGGAGAACAGGAGGGCTTCTTAAAGAAAAACTAACAGGTCTGTGAGAGCCGGAATTCTTACTGGTTGGTAGGTGATCAAATACTTATGTCATGCAATAAAATGCAAATTAATTACTTAAAAATCATACAATGTGATTTTCTGGATTTTTGTTTTAGATTCCGTCTCTCACTATGTAGAGGCCTATTACAGACCTCTACATGCTTTGTAAGTAGGAAAACCTGCAAAATCAGCAGTGTATCAAATACTTGTTCTCCCCACTGTATGTGAATGCCCCATACACTGTTTGTAATGTAGATTACTCTTTCCTGCGGTCTCTCACAGTTGAGGTGTACCTATGATAAAAAATACAGACCTCTACATGCTTTGTAAGTAGGAAAACCTGCAAAATCGGCAGTGTATCAAATACTTGTTCTCCCCAGTGTATGTGTGCCTGTGTGTGTGTTTATGCAGTCTGTGAGCTCCTGCACTTTTCCGTGTGTGCAGCTTTGTTTCTGGGACCATGAGAGGAGCGTTTAGTGTTGATTGCAGTGAAATGTGAGGGGAGAGAGGGAGCAGGCCTCACAATACAATCACCCACTCCTTATTGAAGCTCACTGATAAAACTGTGATGTTCTAATTGGTTCATCTTAATCTAGCGCTGTGTGTGTATGAGAGAATGCGCCAAACGGAAGTATCAAGCCAGGCGTCTGTGTGTGTGTGTGTGTGTGTGTGTGTGTGTGTGTGTGTGTGTGTGTGTGTGCGTGTGTGTGCATGCGAACCGCTGGTGACTCAATTTACTAGGTCTCCAAGATAAAGACACACAGCTGCCATTTGTCCTCTCATTTTATTTAAACACATCGCTCTCTTTCTATTTCGCTCAATCTCTTGTGTTTCAATGCCATTCTTTCTCCCTCACACAAGGCAGAAGATTTTATGTCATGTCTTTGTATTTTTTATGTTATTTTCACCCTCCCCCTTCCTTTCTTTTTTTAGTTATCTCATTGTTCCAATTAATTTTGGGTGTTTCATTTAATAACCGACTTGAGAGAGCGTTCAGTGTCACTTTGCTTGCCTGTGAGTTATGAGTTTATGAGGGATGTTTTGCAGTACTTAGTCTTCTGGTCCAGCCTTGAATTGTCTTGTTAGATAGGTAACTCTTTGGCTTACCTAAAAGTTTGGATAAAATACTTTGTTTGAAATAGTTACTTATTGATCAGTTAGCTTCAACTATGTCACGTATGTGATAAGTCATATATAATTTTCTACAGCATGATGTGGCTTATGACATACAGTGCATTAGGAAAGTATTCAGACACTTGATTTTTTCCACATTTTGTTACGTTACAGCCTTATTCTAAAATTGATTAAATTATCCCCCCATCAATCTACACACAATACCCCATAATGACAAAGCAAAAACAGGTTTTTAGAAATGTTTGCAATTTTATAAAAAATATAAAACTTAAATATCAGATTTACATAGTATTCAGACCCTTGACTCAGTACTTTGTTGAAGCACCTTTGGCAGTGATTACAGCCTCGAGTCCTCTTGGGTATGACGCTACAAGCTTGGCACACCTGTTTGGGGAGTTTCTGCAGATCCTCTCAAGCTCTGTCAGATTGGATGGGGAGCGTCGCTGCACAGCTATTTTCAGGTCCCTCCAGAGATTTTCGATCGGGTTCAAGTCCGGGCTCTGGCTGGGCCAGTCAAGGACATTCAGAGACTTGTCCCGAAGCCACTCCTGCATTGTCTTGGCTGTGTGCTTAGGGTCGTTGTCCTGTGAACTGTCACCCCAGTCTGAGGTCCTGAGCGCTCTGGAGCAGGTTTTCATCAAGGATCTCTCTGTACTTTGCTCCGATCATCTTTCGCTCTATCCTGACTAGTCTCCCAGTCCTTGCCGCTGAAAAACATCCCCACAGCATGATGCTGCCACCACCATGCTTCACCGTAGGGATCGTGCCGGGATTCCTCCAGACGTGGAGGCATTCAGGCCAAAGAGTTAAATATTGGTATCATCAGACCAGAGAATCTTGTTTCTCACGGTCTGAGAGTCCTTTAGATGCCTTTTGGCAAGCTCCAAGCAGGATATCTTGTGCCTTTTACTGAGGAGTAGCTTCCATCTGGCCACTCTACCATAAAGGCCTGATTGGTGGAGTGCTGCAGATATGGTTGTCCTTCTGGTAGGTTCTCCCATCTCCACAGAGCAACTCTGGAGCTCTGTCAGAGTGACCATCGGGTTCTTGGTCACCTCCCTGACCAAGGCCCTTCTTCCCCGATTGCTCAGTTTGCCTGGGCGGCCAACTCTAGGAAGAGTCTTGGTGGTTCCAAAATTCTTCCATTTAAGAATGATGGAGGACACTGTGTTCTTGGAGACCTTCAATGCTGCAGAAATGTTTTGATACCCTTCCCCAGATCTGTGCCTTGACATAATCCTGTCTCTGAGCTCTACAGACATTTCCTTCAACCTAATGGCTTGGTTTTTGCTCTGACATGCAGTGTCAACTGTGGGACCTTTATATAGACAGGTGTATGCCTTTCCAAATCATGTCCAATCAATTGCATTTACCACAGGTGGACTCCAATCAAGTTGCAGAAACATCTAAAGGATGATCAATGGAAACAGGATGCACCTGAGCTCAATTTCGAGTCTCATAGCAAAGGGTCTGAATACTTATGTAAGTAAGGTATTTCTTTTTAAAATAAATTTGCACAAAAAAATATAAACTGTTTTTGCTTTGTCATAATGGGGTATTGTGTGTAGATTGATGAGGAAAATGTTTTATTTAATCAATTTTAGAATAAGGCTGTAACGTAACAAAATGTGGAAAAAGTAAAGGGGTCTGAATACTTTCCGAATGCACTGTACATACATCTCAAAATATGTTGACTTCTTTATCCTTTCTCACAAGGGATATTTCATGATAATGTGACCTCTTTAAAGAATAATAAACATAATGCATCTTGGTGAATGGTGTTTGTTTGGCTTTCTGGGAGGTTTTCCCATACTTCAGTGCTGTGCTACCATGGCCCATATTCACAGAGTGGCTCACAGTAGGAGTGCTGATCTAGGATCAGTTTTGCTGTTTAAATCATAATGAATAAGACGTGGACCTGATCCTAGATGAGCACTTCTACTCTGAGACACTTTGTGTACAGGCCAAGAACAGAGAGAACACACGGCGGCCTCGCTTCAGAATACCTTCAATATTGGCATTTCTGCTGCTCCACAAATGACTTGAGCATGACTGCTGAGAAATATGTTGTGAGAAAAGTGGAGATTAGATGGGAAATTTGAATTATGCTGCTTGCACACTAGGCTAATTCTTTATATCTCGAACACTGCCGGCAGTTTGTGACACAGCTCATTTTGTTTGTTTATTTGCATTTTGCCTGGATACGTTTTGTGGAAACTGAATGCTTTGGCAAAAACCTGTGGTTAGACATTTCATAAAATATAATGACCCTCTGGTTGTCTTCTTGCTGTGGAGTGAATTCTAGAATGCCATTTTCATGGCTGTTTCCTCTCTGAGGCCAGCCAAAGTACAATGACAAGGCAGAGTAAGCTTTGGATGTCTGGATAACCCCTAATCAATGCAGAAAATGCCTGAGAGAGCCAATAACCAAGGCTGAACAGAGTCTCATTATAGAGCATCTCATTCACATGCGCTTGTATGTCTGTGACATCGGGCCTAAAAGGCTTTTCACATTACTTTTCCACCTATTTTTATTAGGATGTTATTGATATTAACCCCAGGTCATAAGGTGGTCAACTTCTTGTTATTTTATGGTAAAAAAAGACCCTCTGAAGTAGACAATTATTGGTATATCCTTGCTCTGGGACAGCTCTTGACAAGTTCAGGGCAGCGCAGGGCTGGCCTAGACGAGGCATGCAACTCAGTCAGTAATGACCGGTTCCATGCTGCCGTGGCTTCTGGCCCGCTGGGTTGTTTGTTTGGAGAGTGGTGCTCGACGTTGAAGTGCTGGCCCAGCTGCCACTGCCCTCACCTTCCCCTGGCCGACGGGTTAGGGTTTGGGCCAAGCAGGCAGGCAGGCAGGGTATTTGGCTGGGCACCCCGGTGCTAGCCCAGGCCCCATGCCAACTGAATGGCAGACTCCTCAACTCGACTCAACCCGGGCACCCAGCGTCTCCGTGGCGACAAGGAGGTTGGTTTTACACCTCCAGGGTCAACATCACCCTGTCGCTACCTGTCCCAGTTGTGACGGGCCCTGCCTCGCAGAAACCCGCTAGCCTCTCTGTAAATTACACAGTACGTTTTTACCCCCCCACACACAGCACTTTTTCAAAGCTGTTTACTTATTCATATATATATTTTGTCTTCTTACAAACATCAATCGACAGGGCAGAGAAGTAGTAGAACAACGAAAGAAAGGAAGCTTTTTAAGTGGGGCGAAAATACTGCTTAACCCAATTATCATCCATAATGGTACCAAAATTAGGTGTCTGCTGCCAGTGCGGCCTATTGGCAGGAGTGGCTTGAGGTCAATAAGATACTCTGACCTCTAATTGACCCCTACTTCCAGGAAATAATGACGTGGCCTTGGATCAGGGCACACACAGAATTCAGAGCCTGATTGTTAATAATGATTCCTTGTCAGCCATTCAGACAGCCCTATTTATCCTCACAGTTGTAATAATATAGCAGATGCTTTTATCCCGGGAATCGAACCCGCTATCCTGGCATTACAAGTGCCATGCTCTACCAACTGAGCTACAGAGGACTCAAACATGTATGTACTCAAGCTTGTATTTGTGTTTAGAATGTTCTATATCTATGCACTGTGGTTGTTTGCATATGCAAACACCCCTGCCATACTTCCATGCAAGGAGCACTGAATCGGCCCAGAACCCCCTTCAAATCCACAACCTCTCAAGTTGAGTCACTCGGCCAGTTTGTTTATTTGTCCTAATGTTTTCTGGGTCACTGCGCTGCTTCCTGTCTGCTGGCCTATGGGCCTATGGTCCTAAACCCCCAGTTCCGATGGCGCCAGGCCAACATTGCTAAGACGTTAAGGCGAGGTTGTGATTACATTGGCGTCTCGGCCTAGCAGTCTTGTGTCAGTTACCCAGCATGTTTGCAGAGCCTGTGAATCCCCAACCTCAGCTGACCTGCATAGTGCATACATCCCCCAGCATCACACACATGTGAGGAGCTGGAATATCAGCCAGGACCAGCGTTGCTACAATGTTGCACCACCATTGTGTGAACGTTAGTCCTCTGGCCTGGCAGACACAGAGAAAGCTCTGTCGTTGTACATTTTGCCTGCCTCTTTTTGGGCAGACGCTGTCGATGCACACCAGTCCCATCAAAAAGCTGCTCTGTGGTGGAGCATTTCAGGACAAACTTGACATAAACCATTCTAAACACTGGTTTCCTTTCACAAATCTTTAATTACATCTTTCGGTGTAGTCTGACGCGCAGAGTTTAAGCAAAGCACCCTGCGAGCAAAGCGTATAATAGTGTGGGCTACCACAGGCGAACAGGGGACAGTGGGGAGAGGAGCATGAACACATACAGAGAAGACTTGGATGGGAAATTGAACAAGTTGGTGGTCCTGAAAGGCTGACCAATGTAGCCTCAGAAAGATTCAGTGTTTTTCCATGGCATTATGATCAGGTAAATGAGTTCTTGAGGAGGCCTTCTGAGAAGAGCTTGGTGTCATCCATCTCCGCTGTTATTGAACTATTCGATCTGAGGTTGGATAAACTTCTCTTCATTAGCTATCGCTACAATGGAAGCTTTGTTGTTGTCTCATCCATTGTATTCTGACCCTACTCAATGGGACAAGTGTATCCATCTTTCATTGGCCTAGTTGCCATTCTCTTTTCCCTCTCGCAACACAAGTCGACTCACTAAAACATTGTTCATTGTGTTATTTGTCTCTCATTGCTCTGGGATTTTCTTCAGTAAACAGTCAAATCCATACCAGTCCTCTCCCATGTTGTGAATAGCTTCGTGCCAGTCAGTCATGGTCAATATATTGAAGAAATAAAACATCTTAGAGGCTGCAGTCTCATTGCCTCGTTGCCCAGTGTTTTGGTGTATTATGGTGCCTATGAAGAAAGGCATTGTAGCCCTGGACATTGGACAACCCCTCCTCCAGGCTTTGGTACAATGACAGCAGTGAGGTCGTCTCTAGGCCAGGGCTATGAGAGTGTCAGCTCCAGCAGATAAAGGCCACACAAACAGATGCTGTCGTATAATAGTGTCAGCGGTGGGCTTGTTTAGCATTTTTTGTGTGAGGACTGTTTCTGGTTTATGAATGTTGTGCATTCCCCCCCTCTTTTATTGTGTTGCGTTATTGCTCTACCAAGAGTTTTAAGTGATGTATAGTTTGTGCAAAGTATTGCTTTACTGCATGTGGAGCTCAAACTTTAACGTAAACATTTGAACGGTTAAAGCTGTATCTTATCTGGCCTGAAGTCATATTCTGTGGTGTAGGTGTCGACCAGGGTAGATGTACAGTGGCTTGCGAAAGAATTTCACCCCCTTGGCATTTTTCCTATTTTGTTGCCTTACAACCTGGAATTTAAATGGATTTTTGGGGGGTTTGTATCATTTGATTTACACAACATGCCTACCACTTTGAATATGCAAAATATTTTTTATTGTTAAACAAACAAGAAATAAGACAAAAAAACTGAAGACTTGAGCGTGCGTAACTATTCACCCCCCCAAAGCCAATACTTTGTAGAGCCACCTTTTGCAGCAATTACAGCTGCAAATCTCTTGGGGGTATGTCTCTATAAGCTTGGCACATCTAGCAACTGGGATTTTTGGCCATTCTTCAAGGCAAAACTGCTCCAGTTCCTTCAAGTTGGATAGGTTCCGCTGGTGTACAGCAATCTTTAAGTCATACCACAGATTCTCAATTGGATTGAGGTCTGGGCTTTGACTAGGCCATTCCAAGACATTTAAATGTTTCCCCTTAAACCACTCAGGTGTTGCTTTAGCAGTATGCTTAGGGTCATTGTCCTGCTGGAAGGTGAACCTCTGTCCCAGTCTCAAATCTCTGGAAGACTGAAACAGGTTTCCCTCAAGAATTTCCCTGTATTTAGCGCCATCCATCATTCCTTCAATTCTGACCAGTTTCCCAGTCCCTGCCGATGAAAAACATCCCCATAGCATGATGCTGGGTTTGCGCCAGACATAGCGTTGTCCTTGATGGCCAAAAAGCTACATTTTATTCTCATCTGACCAGAGTACCTTCTTCCATATGTTTGGGGAGTCTCCTACATGGCTTTTGGCGAACACCAAACATGTTTGCTTATTTTTTTCTTTAAGCAATGGCATTTTTCTGGCCACTCTTCTGTAAAGCCCAGCTCTGTGGAGTGTATGGCTTAAAGTGGTCCTATGGACAGATACTCCAATCTCCGCTGTGGAGCTTTGCAGCTCCTTCAGGGTTATCTTTGGTCTCTTTGTAGCCTCTCTGATTAATGCCCTCCTTGCCTGGTCCGTGAGTTTTGGTGGGTGGCCCTCTCTTGGCAGGTTTGTTGTGGTGCCATATTCTTTCAATTTTTTGATAACGGAGTTAATGGTGCTCCGTGGGATGTTCAAAGTTTCGGATAATTGTTTATAACCCAACCCTGATCTGTACTTCTCCACAACTTTGTCCCTGACCTGTTTGGAGAGCTCCTTGGTCTTCATGGTGCTGCTTGCTTGGTGGTGCCCCTTGCTTAGTGGTGTTGCAGACTCTGGGGCCTTTCAGAACAGGTGTATATATACTGAGATCATGTGACAGATCATGTGACACTTAGATTGCACACAGGTGGACTTTATTTAACTAATTATGTGACTTCTGAAGGTAATTGGTTGCACCAGATCTTATTTAGGGGCTTCATAGCAAAGGGGGTGCATACAAATGCACGCACCACTTTTCCGTTATTTATTTTTTAGAATTTTTTGAAATAAGTAATTTTTTTTCATTTTACTTCACCAATTTGGACTATTTTGTGTATGTCCATTACATGAAATCCAAATAAAAATCCATTTAAATTACAGGTTGTAATGCAACAAAATAGGAAAAACGCCAAGGGGGATGAATACTTTTGCAAGGCACTGTACATGCTAGCTTGCCTAAAGCCATAGATACTAGTGTACTGTTAATGGGAGGTAACACTCAAGCCTCTTACTGAGACCTCTATAAAAAGTCCTCTGGACAGTTCAGGCTCATGGTTTTGCTGTTCCACATTTTCACAGAATCCTAAAGAGCCCAGTCCCGCAAATGTTCTCAGTCTAACAGGCTTCGCAATGAATCTGTCACTTTATGGAAACACACCAATGCTCAGGCGCAATGGGCTTACAACAACATCTTAGCGTTTGGGCCATTTAAATTGGAAACCACAGAGTTTGTTTAACTTTCTTTTTCATGTTCAGTCAGTGTTTGAAAATAGATCTGGGTTAGAGAACCGTTAGGCCTCATGACAAGCAGAATTACAGTGCTGCTGTTGGTTACATGGATAGGATACTTTCCCCGTCCAGCCCCAGGGCTCTTCATGGGATCTAGTCCAGGGGACGGATTGGCCTGATGCCCTTTAAACTGAGTGGCCATTATTGAGCCGCTCTATGTCTCTCTCTCTCTCTCTCTCTCTATCTCTCCCTTCTGGGTTTGAGCACTTCCTCTCCATCCGACCCGCTGAATAAAATGATTTTTTCCCCTCTTCCGAATATTGCTTTTTTTAACGGTAAACGTTAAGATCCAGGAGCGGATCAATGGCTCTGGTCCTTTGATGTGCAGAGACGCATTACGACGGCCAACTTCTAATTGGCCAGGAGAGCTGTAGGATCGATGGGGGCTGTAATGGCTTGACACAGGATGGGTGTGAGACTTTATTATCATTAATATTTAGACATGACGTGGGAGGACCCGGCTGGGGTTAAATGTACAGCGGCGGCGCGCGCCTTTGATCTAGGAGATAAGCAGATCGATCGGAGGGCTGGGGAATGAGGTCGCAGGAAGCTCGACAAGCGAACAAACAAATGAGTAGTGACGCTAGATTTCTCTGGGAAGTTTCGATTTGGAAGCTCAGAAAAAGGTTGCTCTCGGCCCTCTCTTTCATTAAATAGCCTGCACCAGAGAAGAGGGAGGATGATTAGTAACCGGGTTGACATTCATGACTCTTCAATGGTAGATGAACATCACAATAACGACGCATAACGTCTGTCTACTGTGCCTTCATAACAACTGCTGATATTTTTTTGATCCTTTTGTATACAAGAGGTGTGAAAGAAGACACAATCACTGCCTCTTTCAGCCTATGACCTGAGCTACGGTTTGTCCTTTTGTTAGGATATATTGTTTTGGAGGTGTCTCTGTAGGAGTGGGGACTCACCGTGCCGAGGGGACTCTCCCCGTCCTCTCCTCGTCCTGTCCCCATCTCATAGCGTCGCCACAGGGCGTGGGACTACCCTTCTCAGAGGTGGGGCGGTGGGAGACTGGACAACCAGAGAGGAAAGAGGTAGAGATTGCGCTCACTCCTAGAAGCTGTCAGTCAAGGTATTTATGTTGCGCTGAGCTGTTCCCAAATTGATACTTTAGTCATTGTACTTAGTGGGACAAAGATCGGTAACAGGCAGGACAATTGCGGGCGTCTCGGTTTTCGCCGTTGTGACCCAGTGCCTGACATGGGACAAAAGGGAAAGGCCCCCAGGATCCAGGCCACTGGGGCTGTTGGTACTGTACTAGAGAGGAGGAGGGGATGAGGTAAAGGGGGAGGATTGTCTGTAGTAGTGTCCAAGACTGTGTCATACAAAGACAACCATACTAACAGATGCTCTTTTACCACATATATTTTCAAATGGTACCTTTAAATCAATGTGTGTTTTGTGTATATTGTGTGTGTGTGTTTGAGTCTCTCACCTTTTCAAGGATTTGCAACCTTTGACTCTTCCATCACAGTCTCTAAATAACATGGGGAGCAAGAAAGGGCGAGGGTCTGTGAGTTAAAGGAGGAATAGAGGAATGAAAGGAAGGAAGAAATATAGGGCAAGAAAGGAAGGAAGAAAAAGGAAATGTGGACATAGCTTTTGGCTGGAGGGCTACCCAGGTGATATTTTATATTTTAAAATACAAATATAAAGGAATGTATAGGAAATATAAAACAAATACAGTACCATAATAAGAGTAAACATTGTCTTTGCATCACACCAGACCAGATGTCATCCACTTTGGATAACATTGACATTTACTTGAACCCTCCATCACAAAGTCCTCTTTATTCTATCATACCCGAGTGTGACTGTGGGAACTTCCGCATAAGTAAGTCAATAACTCTTTACTGAAAGAGCGAGTCTGTAACTGAAAACGGGCATGTTAAAGTATTTTGTGCTAAACCGCGTAGGACAACTGTTCACGGCTAGCTCAGTCTATATGAAATTCTGTAATTATGTACGTCATATCGGTACAATATCAAGAGACCAGCACCGTTGTGAGCAAACTGGTGTTGCACAACAAATGCCCTATTATGTAATTTTCTGATTGTTATGCCGGCTTAGGCAACGTTAACGCACCCTTTGTTTATTGTGTGATCTTTTGTATATACAAAGCGTGCACTGTGTTTTCAGATGAGGATTGTAGTACAGTAGTTCATGCAGAGTTATTAGCTAGCTGGTGTAGTTTTCTAGCGAAACAATATGGAATGTATTACTTCTGTTATATTACTTCACGTAATATAATGTACATGATATTGATTATTGTCACCAATGATGCTCATTAAGTCCAATGTTACAACCAGTGAACTCTGAATAAACTTCGTCAGCTTTTTGTATTTCATCACCAATATTTAGGTTGTTTTGTTTGCAATAAAGATTGCATTTGTATGCCTTCACTTTTCAGTATGTTTTCAGAATATGTGATCTTGTGAAAATGAGTAGTGTAGGTTTGTGGGTGCACAAGTATGTGCGTTCACAGTTTCTTCAGTATGTTTCCACGAGTGCCTGAACATGTCTTCACTGTATTACATGTTTGTCTATGTGTGTACCGTTGTGTTTGGGTGAGGGCATGAACGTGTGTGTGTGTGTGTGTCTCTGTGTGAGTGCGAGATAAGAAAAAGATGAAGCCGTTCTGAGGACTTTTTCAGTCAGAAGCGTCCCCATCTGTTCGCCCAGGCCTAATTGTTCTGGGTGTGAAGACAGGAAAAGGGAGAGGAGTGATTGTACTCATCCTCTTCTCTGAGTTATTTCCGTAACCTTAAAAGAGACTGCCAGAATGCTCCTGATTATTACCATGTAAATAATGGCACTTGGCCCCATTCCCTACTAATGAATGTCATTTATTTTTCCAAACGAGGATTAATTATCGACCAAGGACCCCTCTCTCCTCCCACTGGGAGTCAGTCGCAATTAGCGGCAGGAGATGGCTGCTAATATTTGTGTTTTTTAATATGTGTATATGTATGTATGCGTACATATGTCGCCGTGACACCGGAGAATAACCTTGCAATTCATTATTTGCCTAATTCAATGGATTCAGTGGTAAAACGGAGAGAGTTTGTGTTTTATGAAATAGAGAAATGTGTTGTGTGGGTTGGACTGTGGGGCTCGTTTCAGTCAACTCTCCACAACCTTTTCTTGGTGAGGTTGTTGTTGCAAGTGGAACGTTGGACATTCTTCTTGTTTACGAAGGATAGCAGAGAGACGTTAGAGCTTAGAAGTTCGCCTCGCGCCTCCCCATTGCAAAATAAGGCCAGGAAAACAAAGAACAGACTCAAATTAGATTCCCCAAAACACAACATTCCCTCTCATTTGACACACCACTGCGGCCCGAATCCCGGAATAGAACTTCCAGAGAAATCCGCTCGGATGTGGAACGGCACAGTCATTCCTAGGAGCCATATGTTCGCTACAAATACGGTACCCTAACAAATCCCATCAGTTTTAACCCCAAAATAAGTTTAGCAAATGCTGAACATGCTAAAATATCAATCTTGCTTACTTTTTTATTTTTCTGCCTATGTGCATTTTATGAGACTTCCTGACTAATTTCGACATTCCGCTGTTGATGAGAAGGTTGCATCTGGTATCGCAAACCTTATCCATCTCTTCCCACCTCCCCCTTCTCTCTTTCCCTCCTTCGCTCCCTCGCTCTCTCCATCTATCTCTGGGTGCGTGGGCAGTGTGGAGCGGAGGCACTTAACCCAAATGAAGGTGGAGATGAGGATGAGGGTTATTCCAGTCGACGGTGTTGCCGTTTGAGGTTGCGGACCCCCTTCTGAGAGCAGGAGACTTTGATTTAGCTCCGGAGCTGAAGGGGTTAACTCATAAGCTGTGTAGTGGTTCTGAGGAAGCATAGTAGGAGAGATCTAACATGATAAATACTGTACCTGGATTAACCTAAAACATACACTACCGTTCAAAGGTTTGGGGTCACTTAGAAATGTCCTTGTTTTTTAAAGATTTTTTTTTTCTCATTAAAATAACATCAAATTGATCAGAAATACAGTGTAGACATTATTAATGTTGTAAATGGCTATTGTAGCTGGAAACGGCTGATGTTTAATGGAATATCTACATAGGCGTACAGAGGCCCATTATCAGCAACCATCAGACCTGTGTTCCAATGGCACGTTGTGTTTGCTAATCCAAGTTTATCATTTTAAAAGGCCAATTGATCATTAGAAAACCCTTTTGCAATTATGTTAGCACAGCTGAAAACTGTTGTGCTGATTAAAGAAGCAATAAAATTGTCCTTCTTGAGACTAGTTGAGTATCTGGAGCATCAACAATTGTGGGTTCGATTACACGCTCAAAATGGCCAGAAACAAATAACTTTCTTCTGAAACTCATCAGTCTATTCTTGTTCTGAGAAATTAAGGCTATTCCATGCAACAAATTGCCAAGAAACTGAAGATCTCGTACAACACTGTGTACTACTCCCTTCACAGAACAGCGCAAACTGGCTCTAACCAGAATATAAAGAGGAGTGGGAGGCCCCGGTGCACAACTGAGCAAGAGGACAAATACATTAGAGTGTCTAGTTTGAGAAACAGACGCCTCACAGGTCCTCAACTGGTAGCTTCATTAAATAGTACCCGCAAAACACCAGTCTCAACGTCAACAGTGAAGAGGCGACTCCGGGATGCTGACCTTCTAGGCAGAGTTGCAAAGAAAAAGCCATATCTCAGACTGGCCAATAAAAATAAAAGATTAAGATGGGCAGTCTGAGATATGGCTTTTTCTTTGTGACCCCAAACTTTTGAACGGTAGTGTACATTTCCCTGTTTGTCCATGCATTTGTATTACATGTTTTATTTTAAGGTGCAATATTTCATTCCATGATAGTTTTCAACAAATAGTATGATTTCTACCAGTGGCGGCTGGCCGATAGAGGGCGCTAGGCGACGCCCCTTAAATAAAATTATTTTTTTTTTTAATAAAAAAATAAAAATAATAATAATAATAAAAAACATCAGTATGTCAATATTTGTGTGTTTGAAATATGGAATGCACACAGTAATATGTGTAAGATATGATAGAAAATAATATTCGCAACCTTTCCTCTGCCTGTCAAACGCCTCGTCAGCTCTGGGCGATACAGAAAGTGCCCCGAGGAGGCGGGTCTACGTAGCAGTTAAGCCAATTGCTAATTTAAGATATGAATGTATGACATAAAATGTAGCTAATCAGCGATTTTAATTCGAATCCAAGGAGGGCGATTATTTTATCGCCCCAAGCTCGCCCCTGATAAAATAAGGACCGGGCTCCAGTGGCGCCATTTTTACTAGACGACAATGGCTGAACGCAAACGTTACTCCTCCAAGACCCAACCCTAACTCGGTGAAATCTCTCCTCCAAGATCCGTTTGAGAGGAGAACTTTGTCAGAGAAAGTTCGGGTGAAAGAGCTGGGCCCAGATCAACCTGACCTCTCAATCAGACAGCAGGCTAGCGAGAAAGGGAAGCAGTATATGCGCGGCTTCTCCCGTAGCTGGTACACCAGGAAGGCTTGGCTAGCTGGGTGCACTGATGCTAATGCTTTATTTTGCTTTCCGTGCTTGCTTTTTAAAACGACGGGGTCAGATTCAGCATGGACAGGTACCGGAGTGAGGGATATGAAGCACCTGTCAGAGAAGGTAAAGAAACATGAGAACACCAGGGCACACATGGACAACTCTGTAAAGCTAGCTGTATTAGGAAGGGTGAACATTGCTACGCAGCTGGATGACGGCCACAGGATTGCGGTGAGGAAACACAATGAGGAGGTGGATAAAAACAGGCACATTCTATCCAAAATTATCGATTGTGTGAAGTTCTGTGGGGCTTTTGAGTTGGCCTTGCGTGGGCACGAGGAGACTGACTCCTCGGACAACCCCGGCATTTTCCGGGGCTTAGTGGATTTTGTTGCCTCCCTCGACAGTGTGCTGGAGGAGCACCTGAAGACAGCTACCGTTACACAACACTGTGTACGAGTACAGGGATGACCTCCTAACGTGTTTCCAGACCATCAGAGACTCTGGGAACTTTGATGCCCCGACTGTCAGAGAGGCGGGGGGCTTTGTGAGGATGCTCGAAGACGAGGCTTTCTGTTTTTTCCTGGCACTGTTCCACAAGATCATGCCAAATGTGGACATGCTTTTCAGCCAGCTGCAGAAGAGGAACATCGACCCTGTCTTCATTAAAGCACTTGTCCAGAGGTTCACAGAAAGCATGCTAACAATCAGGTAAATAACTATATATACTATTGGCTGATAAAGATGCTGTTAGAAAGATGAATAGTTCACTTACAACAGTTTAAAAGCCTAAATGTGTCTGGTCATCAAAGTGAGTGATTATCATAGAGCCGTCACAATTATATTTGTTTTTAGTATTTTAAAAGGAAAGAGAAGACATTTACATTACATTTTAGTCATTTAGCAGACGCTCTTATCCAGAGCGACTTACAGTTAAGAGTGCATACATTTTCATACTGGCCCCCCGTGGGAAACGAACCCACAACCCTGGCGTTGCAAGCGCCATGCTCTACCAACTGAGCTACACGGGACCACATTAGTTTTGGCAAGATCTGAAAAAAGAAGTTGGTGGAGTGCAACCCTCAAACATTGAAGAATTACAGCAGTTTGCTGCTGAAGAATGGGCCAAATTGCCAGCAGAAAAGGTGCAGCAAGCTCATTGATGTCTACAATAAGCATATGTTGGCAGCTATCTTGGCCAAAAGCTGTGCAACCAAGTACTAGCTCCAGGGTGCCAATAATTTAGTCCATGACATTTGTCTATATTTTCTAAATTACAATTGTAAACTTAAGTTTACAGAAATATAATTAAAGGTGTGGAGACCCATTTTTTCCTCTCAAATTTCAACTGATTTTAGAAGAAATAGGGAATTATTTAAGAAAAGCCCAAGGGTGCCAATATATTTGGACACAACTGTATGCCTTCAGTCTAATTGGAATGTATGGCAGTAGAGTTGTTTGTATTTCTCCCTAACCAAAATGGCTGCCATTAGGATACCATTCAGGATTTTTTTTCACCTGTGTTACCCACGACAATCACGCCAAATGAGCATTGCATTTGTGTGCTCCTTCAGTGTGAATGCGCAAATTTGATATGGGTCACATGTAAAACTGATACATAATTGATACAGATTTACGGTATGTTGCCTATATATTACTATATACCGGTATTGATGCACAGACCAGTTTGGGTTTTTACTTTACCTTCTATAACGGTATTTCAATGTTTGGTTTGTTAAATGTGGTAATGCCACTCCGCCATGTGTAACGTCCGTTTTTCTAGTTTACTCCGCAATTTGGGTCGTCTCTCTCCCTCTCTCACCAAGTACCACCCCGTCACTCAAGGAGCGCAGTTGTTGTTACTCGACCACGAGAACAAGTGTTTGTCCAAAAAGACACAATCAGACGTTGATAATAATGCAGGAAAGTACTACACAGTTTGTAATAATTATTCAGGTGTCCACCAGGTCAATTTCTAGAAGAGGCCTAGTTGTTATTGAAGATTAACTTTATTGCTAAGTGCACAGCAGAACAAAATTATGTTGCATCCCTCTCACAAATGTAATAGAAAAAGGCTTTAAAACGTAATAACATCAGTTAATTATGTACATCACAGGTTAAAAGCAGTTACTAGACATAGTTTGTGTGTATATACACACTATCTGTCTGTCTGTCTGTCTGTCTATATATATATATATATATATATATATATATATATATATATATATATATATATATATATATATATATATATATATATATATATATATATATATATATATATAAAAGTCACTGGTTGTGTGTTGAGGGGGAATTACAGTGAGCTAAGAAGTCTGATTGCAAGTTATCAAATTAAACTTTATTTTTTGGACCCAGGGCCTCAATTCCCTCTTTGTGTGGGGACAGCGCATCTGACGAGCAGCAACAGCCCATCAAGCGACGGAGGATGCTGGGACCAGGAGAACAACAGAGGTTGGCTATAGAGGTAAGTTGTGATGTAATTGTCAGTGTTTCCCCATAGAACTTTTTTCAGGCCTGGTAGTATGTAGCCAAAACCCTGAACAATCAGCACCTTGGTAATCATATACTTGAGTTGGACATAGGCATGTGTCAGTCAGGATCACTTGCATCAAAATAGCTTAATTGCAAATTAAAGCTGATGATGTATCTTTTACAGGTATGTGATACCATCCTGAGTCATGCCAAAGAGAGGTTCTCCTTCACCCAGCACCTCATCAGCGCAACACTATTGCACGGAGAGTTGTTCCCACAACACAGTGTGAAGTTCCCCGATACAGCGCTTGAAACAACCGTGGAGGCGTACCCCATGTTGAACAAGGCCAAGCTCAAAACCGAACTGTCCCTCATCTATGAGAACAGTGAGTTCAAGGCTTGTAGTGGTGCAGTGCCCCTGTACCAGTTCTTCATGGAGAACAACCTTCAGAGCACTTTCACAGAGACTGCCAGCCTCCTCAAGATCCTCATCACCACACCCATGACAACTGCTGAGTCAGAAAGGTGCTTCTCTACACTGAAAAGGATCAAGACCTTCCTGAGAAACAGCATGACACAGGATCGCCTGAACGCTCTGGCCATGCTCTCCATGGAGAAGAAACTTGTCAGGGACATTCCTGACTTTAATCAAAGGGTCATTGAGAGGTTTGCCACTCAGAAGGACAGACGGGCAAAATTCCTGTACAAATAAGATGACAGACACACACACACAGAGCAGCTCTGGCCGCATGTTTCTTTGTATATAGTTGACCTTAGCATAAAAAATCCAGTTATATATGGTACTCTAGAAAGTCTTAATAGTGTCTTTGCTAATATTACTGTATATATGTTGTTTTGTATCAATTAATTGTTGCAGTTCTGGAGCACATTAACAATTAGTCACATTTAGTATGATCATAAAATACTGTATGCTATTCTTCCAGTCAAAGGTTTGAGTTCATCCACTTGATATCCATTTCTATATTATACATCCTTTTATACAGTGTAAGATTTCCTATAAACTTTATAATAATTTCATGTTATTGTCCACTTTCCACTCTGTTCTGACAGCATGCCTGTTGCGTTGCCTGTTTACTACCAATGGTAAAAAAGTTCACTTTAAATGCAAATGAAAGGCTTGGGTTTGTGTAATATGTTTTTGTGTAAGAATGCCTCAACTTTTTAATATTGGCATTAAATAATTACTGAATGTTTCACTGAGCACTGCTGTCCTGCAGTTTGTGTTAAAATATATCGCGATGGTTACAGGAAAAAAAAAGTATGGCACAGCCCCACCGAGAATATTTTTCACCAGCCGCCACTGATTTCTACTCTATTTTCAACCATGGCTTGCAAAGTTTGTTTATGTCAACAGAGGTTGACCCAAGTGCTTCTGTAATGCAAAAAGCCAACTGCAGGCTTAGCTTACCGTGACAGGCGTGCAGAGAGAGACAGCGATTATGAGAATTGATAACTGTGAGAAAGGCAGAGAGGGGGGAGCCATACTATACCACCCCACCCCATGTTTTACGACTGGATTCTGTTACTCCTCCTCGGCTCGCCCTGTGGTGTGAAATGAGCATGTCCCAACTTTCCTGACTCTCACTCTACAAACAATGGAAGGTGTGTGTGTGTGTGTGTCCATAAGGTTGTGTGTGCATAAGTGTATTTCTGCCCTGTGTGTGTCCATGTCTCCCTCCTCCTGTCTGTTGCTATACTCACAATAGCAGGTAAATTATAGGAAGGGCTGATGTTTGCTCGGTGGAGATTGACACTGCAAGTATGAACACATTTCAGCACCCTTCTCTTTCTGTCTCTCTTTCTGTCTCTCCCTCTCTTTCTCTCATCTCTTTCTTTTGGGGGAGAGAGGGCATGCTGTAGGCTGGTTCAGCTGGTTCTCAGTCAGAGGTATTTGGCTCCCTCGCGCTTTGTTTAAGCTTGACGTTTTTTCGTAGTCGGTTGTACCATTCTGAAGTAAATATCAAGTGTGACAAATAGAAGTATCGTCTTTCCTGTAATTGTTCAATGCGTTTTTGTGAGAACTTCGGGCTCTTTTTGTGTTTGCATGCTTTACATTTACATTTGAGTCATTTAGCAGACGCTCTTATCCAGAGTGACTTACAGGAGCAATTAGGGTTAAGTGCCTTGCTCAAGGGCACATCGACAGATTTTCTGTCTTTGTTTTGTTAGTTTCAGGTTATAGTCCCCTATTACCTTTCAAGATACCCCCACACACACACACACACACACACACACACACACACACACACACAGACACACACACAAAGGAGCTGATCGTGGACTGCAGGAAACGGAGGGGCGAGCTCGCCCCCATCCACATCGATGGGGTCGAGAGCTTCAAGTTCCGTGTCACTATTTCAAGGTTTTTATTTTTTTCAATTATCTTTATCTTTAACTCTGCGTTGGAAATGGACCCGCATTTGACCGTTAGTCTACACCTGTTGTTTAGGAACCATGTGAGAAATAAAATGTGATTTTACAAATGTACGTTAAGCTGCGTGAGCCTAGTTGCTCAGTCCATTCTTTTTCTTACTCTGACTATACATATGGTTTTAGAAAGACTATAGTTACATCATGAGATGATTATACTGTATGTAATGAGACCAGGGACTGTGTCATTACATCACATTGGTGTCCCTACTCTACCATGCCCCTGTTTTACCTGGCAAGGCGCTCACTCAGGCCCTGAAGAATGGATGAGAAAGGAAGAGTGATAAAGAATAAGCAATTCATTAGAGAAATAACCACAGGCCCCCATAGTGCAGTGTCACTTTGGCTGCGTGCCAAACAGGTAATTTTCCCCACGGCATATTTTTGGAAGGCCTAGAGCAAGAGCCTGGCCGCTCCTGTCTGCAGTCAGCCTGTCTGCGCATTCTGCCGCAGATCGCATACCAGGGGCACCATTTTCCACCCGGAGACAGACAAGCTGGAGGATCTGATTGGCCAGCTGCCAGAGCGCACTCACAAAGGCTCCTTTGACAGCAGGTCAGTTGGTTAACCAAGCAGTCGAGAGGCAGGGGGAGAAGAGAAAAAAACCTCTTCGCCAACTCCTCACCCCCTAAAAAAGCAGCCTCTCAACCAAAAAGGAGAAGGGTGTAATTGTGACACGCAATTCGGGGAGTCCCTGCGTGTGGGCATTCCTGCATCTGCAGGAACCCCTCTTTATACTTCTATTGGTACATTTTTTAGTTGGGCTCCGGTACACAGGCGGGAGGCGGGGGCGCTCCAGTACAGTAGGTGGCGGTAATGCACCATAACGTTGGATGGCAACCGCCAATAAACCCCACAGAAGAAGAAGAAGAAGAAGAAGAAGAAGAAGAAGAAGAAGAAGAAGAAGAAGAAGAGGCGGGGGCGACAACGGTAGCTACCTAGCTAGGGCACAGGTAGACAGTGTCCTTCGCCCCCACCTGTCAGGCACTGCTTTCCTGCAGTTCTGTTAACGATGCAGAGGCAGGTATTCAGCAGGCGTGAGGAAAGGACACTGAGTGCTAGCTAGCTAGGACTCCAGTACACAACATGTGGGCGGCGGGATAGGTAGCCAGCTAGCTAGCTAGGAATGCCCACATGCAGGAAAGCCCTGAATTGCGGGCCGCAATCACACACTATTGCCAAAAAGAGGCGGGTTCGTGTTTGTCAAAGCAATCGGAAAGTGTATTTTTAGGTATCTTGGTCATTTGGTATTTTTGGTTTGTTGCGTTATGACTCTAGGCCTTTACTCATGTTTGAAATGTGTCTGCTGCTCGTCAGCAAAGCAAGGATCTGGGCTTTTGTATGGACAGGAGTTCACAGTTCAAGGGTAAACTTGACCGCTGGTGTATGTTGTGGATGTGTGCCTGCATGCTTAGGTATCCTGTGTTGGACCACATGACTAACACAATCCCGTCTTTGCGTGTTAATTCTCCTGTAGTAATCCTATGCTGTAGCTGATACAGTCTCATATCCCATTTTCCCATAGTAATGCTGTTTGGGAGATCAACTGACATAGTTGTGTGTTAAATAGCTTTCTTTCTTTAGGAGGCCCCCACGCTCATTATTTCTCTCTGATAGCTCCCGTGTGGCTCAGTTGGTAGAGCATGGCGCTTGCAACGCCAGGGTTGTGGGTTCGATTCCCATGGGGGACCAGTACGAATACAAGTATGGAAATGTATGCACTCACTACTGTAAGGCGCTCTGGATAAGAGTGCATATGCTAAGTAACTAAAATGTAAATGATAGAGAAGTCCAGGCCAGGCTCTAGCTCTCTGGCTCTGCTCTGCCGCACCTGTGTACCAGCCGCTTTGCATACTACTGATGTTTAAATGCTGCATTGTTAACTGACGTTGGGTAGCCCTGCGCTCTCCCCGGAGGTATTTGTTCGTTTGATCGTGGGGCAGGAGTTTTAATGGATCCAAGCATCATTGTTCCACAGCACCCAGAATGGGATAGACAGAGGATGAAGGCAGGAGCTATGGGGCTCATAAGGGCTGATTTATAAGAATATCTATTAGTCAGGGACGCCATGGTGGGGGTGGGGGGCTGCTGACCCTGCAATTCCTCCTAACTGGGGAGGGTGGTCGTTAGCCATTGAAGGTTAGCAGCAAAGACACGGGTTAATGTCTATTAGTGGGGCGAAGGAGAATCGGCCTTTGTTATTCAAAGAAGATGTACTATAAAATGATTCAATTGGTAATATATGGATTTCTAGATCTATTAGTGTTCCTAAGTATTTTTTTAAAAACATGGCTGCATGTTTATTTGTTTGGCATTGTGTGTGGTTCCTCTTATTTGCTACTATGTAATTTGCATACTCTAAATAGATCTTCACCACACCTGTCTTTCTGTCTTAAAAATAAAACCACACTTTACTTTACTTCATCGCCTCTGTGAGGTTTTACCCACAATTCTCAGCTCTCTGCCTATAGCCAATCATCTGTCTTATCCCAGCCCCCCTTCCCCAGCCTCTAATTGGCTGTGGAGGAATAGGCCAACAAGTTAAGAAAAATCCCTTTGTTAGTATAAACCTACTTCTCCTTCAGCAGTGGCACTGAGGGGACAACCCCAAACAGGGTTGTGTCCTGGTAGAAAACTATCTCTCCTCTCTCTTTCTCTCTCTGTGTGAAGAATCGAAGTCTTCAGTATTAATAATGGATGATCGTTCCCCATTAATTTTCCATGGTGTGCCTCTGGTTCCTTGGTCAGCCTGTGATGTGTTGAATGTATGGGGATGGAAATGGAGAGTATCTGAGAAGGGACTCGACCCCTAGGACAGGGTCAAGCCTTACTGTAGATGACCAAGAGGAGAAACTGTAACATCAACATGGGATGTTTGTCCCAGATGTTTGTGAGGTTTGTAGTGATTTAGTTGGGTAACATTTAAGTGGAAAGGCCTGTATAAAGGATGTTCTGACATATAATGCGTGTCTAAACTGACTGTATATGGAGTGGCATCGACAGAACATTTGGATGCTTCAAGATTGGGGAGAGAAACATGTTACTGAGATTCAGAGAAAGAATTGGGCCTTCTCTACTTCTGTAGCCTACTAGACACCAGATATTTTAAGGTTTATAATACTGCCAAAGATGTCTTTCAACTCTCATAAATTGAGCTCAATATAACCATTACCAATAATCACTGGTTTTGATCAATTGCGCTCGCATTCAAGATGTGCACCTTGTCACTTTTCCGATTTGGAAAGAAATATCATTTTCAATGTCATTTTTATTCATGAATGTACCATCTGAAATGTGACTACGCTATTTTATTTGTTCCAAGTTAGCTCATAGGTTTGAGGGTTTGTTAAGGAGAGAGAAGGGGTAAAGAGTGGGCGGAGCATTATGCTGTGCGAGGTGCGTCTCCACAAGAACGTCACCAGTTAGAACTAACACATAGCAGCCCTGACAACCCCTGACTCTGCATCTCTCACGCTCACTCCACCGCTCCATACATTCAGAGATGGCAAGAAAGAAGGAAAGTGTAGTAAATTAATTTGTGCAGTTGTCAGTGGACTTAGAGAAGTCTTTCTGAACCCCTCTTCTCTCTCCTCTCCTTCTCTCGCTCTTTCCTCCCTGTCGTTCCATCGCAAACCTTCCTATAGATTTTTCCAGAGTTTTCTTCAGCCTGACCCTGTGGCTGCGGGCCTTGATTAGTTTGGAGCGGAGTCTATGGATTCCAGCCTCCAGGGCACAAAGCAAATGGAGCCAGAGCATCAAGCCAATAACACCGGGGAATCATGAGGGAATCAGTGTCACTCAGGGCTTCCTCCCCTCTACCCCTCCTATCCCCTCACCTCTCCTATTTCTCACTTTCTCTTTCTCTCTCCCATCCGCCTCTCTCTCTTGCTGGATAGGTCCCTCTCTCTCTCTTTCCTCTGCCTCATTGTTTCTCTCACTCACTCACCTCTTAGGTCTCTATCTTATCATCCCCACTATCCCCCTCTCACTCTCCACTATCTCTCATCCATACAACCCCCCTCACAGCTAAGACTGGGATTGTACTGGGGAAAGAGAAAGATGTGGGTCTGCAAATTTAATGCAACAGCATGGATTATTTAGACTGACTAAAACCTCCCTTGTAGAGTCAAACGGTAGATGACATTATCCTTTTTTTCCCTCTTACTGGACTGACCGACCAGCTTGAAGATTCCCCCGTTTATCCACTAGGAGACACAAAGTGGAGCTGGTTGGCTTTGAAACACAAGGCCCAAACAAGTGGTTCTCCAACAACCGATGAATCACAAGCCGTGATTCTATTGGGGCTTCTTGTGTAATCCGATGGTTATTTCACACGGACGCGTCAGTTGCACTCCTGTAGTTTTCCACTTTTACACTACGCCCTCTTAATGCGTACACAAACTCTCTCACACACAGACACACACACAGTGGACCTCAGTTGATCTCCTGTGCTCCTGCCTCCTGGCCACACTAGCGTAGTGTGTCCATAACCCCGGAGGTCGCAGGGTTAACTCTAAGACGGGCCTGCTGCCCTGAAGCCTGTGGACTTGACCTCTGACCTCTCCTGCTGGAGCAAATTTTAATCCACACCACTAAACAACCCGGCTCACCTTTAACCAGTAAACAGTCTGTTCAGACTAAAACAAGTAAACTATAGAAATCAAGACATGACAAATCAGAGGCCATTTTTTTTCTTGACAGTTTCCAGTCAGTCACCATCACCCTGTGTTTTGGCCTGTCCATTGAACTGTAGCTGTACTGCTATTATATGACAGACTATTCAAACCAGGTGAATGGCCTGAGGTAGAGGGAAGGAGCTCTTTGTTTTTTCCTAAGTGCTAGTTTTGAAGTGCTAGGCTGCTAACCGTCACAGCCATTGTTTGCATAGGTCGCCAAACGCGTATCGCCCCCCCCCCCCACTCCATGCTACTTGCCTATGGAGCAGCAAGAGGAACTGCCCCTCCCTACCTTAAGGCTATTCTCAAACCCTATACCCCAACCCAAGTACTCAGTTCTGCCACCTCTGGTCTCTCAGCCCAGTCAAAGCTCTTCTCTGGCCTGGCACCCCAATGGTGGAACCAGCTTGCCCCTGAAGCTAGGACAGTAGAGTCCCTGCCAATCTTCCGAAAACATCTGAAACCCTACCTCTTCAAGAAGTATTTTAAATAATCCCACAGCACTCGCCCCTCCCCCCTAATAGCACTGACTTTTCTGATAGATACTTTATTGAGGAACATTTGACTTACTATGACTGAGATAAGTGGTTGTCCCACCCAGCTATCTTAAGATGAATGTACTAACTGTAAGTCCCTCTGGATAAGAGCGTCTGCTAAATGAATGAAATGTAAATGTGAAATGTTGATTCAGTTTTGCCATTTGTTTTCAGTTATTCACTGCCACTTTGTGCAACCATCGCTGCATGTGCACATTTCTCCTTTCATTCTTGCAAATACTTGCCCACTGTCTATATACAGTAGTTTATAGTTCTATAGTATCAACTTGTTTTTCTTTTAGTTTGTTTTTCACTATCAGTTTCTTTGTATACAAACTTAGTCAACACTTCGTTAAAGATCCTGCTTGAGTGTATTTGTGGTAAAGTGTACACAATGGTCAATTGTATAGAGGGCTCATCTGTAAAAGAGACATTGGTCTCTGCATGACTCCCTGTCAAAATAAACGTTAAATGGTCACGTTGTGCTAAATTACTGTACTTTTTTCAAAATAGCATTTGTAAAAAACTTTTGCTGGAACAGCTTTTGCTGAAAATATGTATTTACAGAATAAATACCTTTCTATTCAGAAGAAATGTGTACTTACTCATGCTCTGGGTGAACTATTTGTGTGATAACTGAGTAGGCAATACTCTGTCTTGTGCGCGTGTGGGTGTGTGTATTTTGGGGTTGAGATCAGTATGTCAACATTACCCATATCTGGAGAAACAGGATGCTGAATGAAGCCACAGGGGGTTTTAAGCAAATATTTGGAGACTTTATTCGAAATGGCAAACAAATACAAAAGGAGTCTCCACACTATTTAGTAAAAAGAGGCAGACATAAACACACATTTCCTCATTACTTCTCCTCCATGGAATCCTAGCCCTATTTTACGACATAATTTAGTTTCAAGCATTGTTTGGAGTGGAGACAGTACTCTGGCTGCTTGCTTAAACAAACAATGTCACATGGTACCATACAAGAAGCATGGCAAATACTCTTGGCAATGCTTACATAAACAGAATTTGTTTTAGTCATTTCTGTTTGTTTGTTTTTCCCCCATTTTCTGTAATGCTGCGATCCCAAACAGCTTTTAAAAACTCTTATCTATTCCTGATCCAATGGCTTCAAGTTGCCAAATTCCATGACAAAGGAATCTGTGTCAAATGTCAATCCAGGCTGTATTCCTACTACCATTGTCAGACCCAATACTTCTACACAGAAAAGCAGCACAACAAGCACCTATAAAGCTAACATAATAACTTTCCCTAAAGTCTTTAACAAGACAGCCATGTGAAAGAATCCAATAAAACCCCATCTATCTTTCTCCTTTCACTCTGTCTGTGGCGGGTATTGTGTGACTGAAACGCAGCATGCAGACATCGTAAACCATTGCCCCGGGTCTGCCCTAGAACGCACAGAGCATCCCTGCTCAACTTCTCTTTTTCCCCCCTTCTCCTCCTCCCTTTTCTCCTTTTCTTCCCCTCAGTCTCGGTGAAAGCGAACGGACAGCCCATACGGATGATTTATGTGGCCTAATGAGATTCCAATACTGAACAAACAATAAAAATGTATGTGCATCATAGTTTTGGAAGCCTATGGTTCCATGGCTAATGTCACGCCCTTACAGCAGGCCCCGTTAATCCGATACGCAGCTGGCCCTCCCATGGAATGCAGCGGAGAGGTTTTGTGTTCGGAAATCTTAGCAGGCGAGACGAAATAGTGAGAAAAGTCATTTATCGGGCGCTGTATAAACGCTGTACTATTCACTATCAACCTCCAGGCTGGAGGGATTCCCGTCTCAATGTCCCGCTCTGCCCAGACACCGTCCCAGAATGCATAGCATCAGTCACAACAGCAGTTGGTGGCAGCGGTGGGACCCGTCAGGGGTTAATGCTTGAACAGCAAGTTAGGTCAAGTTTACCCTATTGCTTTGCTAGCCACTTAATTCAACCCCATGTATCCTTGCATACAGTATGCTTTTGTAATAATACATTGTATTGTAAAGATTATGAAAGGTAAATAAGTTATTGTTTTAACATGCAACATCCATGTATGGCCTACATACACAGTCGTGTGTCTGTAATTGTTATCATAGGTACACTTCAACTGTGAGAGACGGAATCTAAAACAAAAATCCAGAAAATCGCATTGTATGATTTTTAAGTAATTCATTTGCATTTTATTGCATGACATAAGTATTTGATCACCTACCAACCAGTAAGAATTCTGGCTCTCACAGACCTGTTAGTTTTTCTTTAAGAAGCCCTCCTGTTCTCCACTCATTACCTGTATTAACTGCACCTGTTTGAACTCGTTACCTGTATAAAAGACACCTGTCCACACACTCAATCAAACAGACTCCAACCTCTCCACAATGGCCAAGACCAGAGAGCTGTGTAAGGACATCAGGGATAAAATTGTAGACCTGCACAAGGCTGGGATGGGCTACAGCAAGCAGCTTGGTGAGAAGGCAACAACTGTTGGCGCAATTATTAGAAAATGGAAGAAGTTCAAGATGACGGTCAATCACCCTCGGTCTGGGGCTCCATGCAAGATCTCACCTCGTGGGGCATCAATGATCATGAGGAAGGTGAGGGATCAGCCCAGAACTACACGGCAGGACCTGGTCAATGACCTGAAGAGAGCTGGGACAACAGTCTCAAAGAAAACCATTAGTAACACACTACGCCGTCATGGATTAAAATCCTGCAGCGCACACAAGGTCCCCCTGCTCAAGCCAGCGCATGTCCAGGCCCGTCTGAAGTTTGCCAATGACCATCTGGATGATCCAGAGGAGGAATGGGAGAAGGTCATGTGGTCTGATGAGACAAAAATAGAGCTTTTTGGTCTAAACTCCACTCGCCGTATTTGGAGGAAGAAGAAGGATGAGTACAACCCCAAGAACACCATCCCAACCGTGAAGCATGGAGGTGGAAACATCATTCTTTGGGGATGCTTTTCTGCAAAGGGGACAGGACAACTGCACCGTATTGAGGGGAGGATGGATGGGGTCGTGGCTGGGTCTTCCAGCATGACAACAACCCCCGAAACACACAGCCAGGGCAACTAAGGAGTGGCTCCGTAAGAAGCATCTCAAGGTCCTGGAGTGGCCTAGCCAGTCTCCAGACCTGAACCCAATAGAAAATCTTTGGAGGGAGCTGAAAGTCCGTATTGCCCAGCGACAGCCCCGAAACCTGAAGGATCTAGAGAAGGTCTGTATGGAGGAGTGGGCCAAAATCCCTGCTGCAGTGTGTGCAAACCTGATCAAGACCTACAGGAAACGTATGATCTCTGTAATTGCAAACAAAGGTTTCTGTACCAAATATTAAGTTCTGCTTTTCTGATGTATCAAATACTTATGTCATGCAATAAAATGCAAATTAATTACTTAAGAATCATACAATGTGATTTTCTGGATTTCTGTTTTAGATTCCGTCTCTCACAGTTGAAGTAATAATATAAATAATAATATGCCATTTAGCAGACGCTTTTATCCAAAGCGACTTACAGTCGTGCGTGCATACATTTCTGTGTATGGGTGGTCCCGGGGATCGAACCCACTACCTTGGCGTTACAAGTGCCGTGCTCTACCAGCTGAGCTACAGAGGACCACAGAAGTGTACCTATGATAAAACATTACAGACCTCTACATGCTTTGTAAGTAGGAAAACCTGCAAAATTGGCAGTGTATCAAATACTTGTTCTCCCCACTGTATATACCGGGAGTAGAAAATAACATGGCTATATACATGGAGTAGAAAATAACATGGCTATATACAGGGAGCACCAGTACCGAGTCGATGTGCAGGGGTACGAGGTAATTGAGGTAGCTATGTACTGTACATACAGGAAGGGGTAAAGTGACTAGGCAACAGGATAGATAGAAAGTAGCAGCAGCGTATGTGCAAAAAAGGGTCAATGCAGATAATCCGGGTAGCCATTTCATTAGCTATTTAGCAGTCTTGTTCAGAAGTCTTATGACTTCGGGGTAGAAGCTGTTCAGGGTCCTGGTGCATTGGAATCACTTGCCGTGCAGTAGCAGAGAGAACAGTCTGTGACTTGGGTCGCTGGAGTCTGACAATTTTTTGGGCCTTCCTCTGACCTTCCTCTGGGATATGCCTAATTAAATGCTACCATATTAGGAGAAAATAGAAGCCCCATTGTGGACATGCTCAAAAAAGTACTCTGTCCTTTCTCCAGCTATTTGTTTGTTCCTAGATGCCTATGGTAGATAAGTGAAGTATGCAGGACACATAATGCACATATTATCCACATATTAAAAGGAGGGAGAGTGTAAAGAGAATAGTGGATGCAAGAAAAGACAAAGGGGGACCGAAAGGCAAGTAGGGAGGGAGAGGCCATGTGAAGGTAAGGAGAAAGTGGTTAAACAAAAAAATAGAGAGTAAGGTAAGTATAATACCGAAAAAGGAGAACATGAAGCAAGGAAAGTGAGAGGGGGATAGGGTGAGGGAGAGGGAGATTGTAGAGAAAGGGAGGTAAGGAGAGAGAGAGCTACTTTTCTGGCAGGCTGCTAGCTAGGGAAGTGGTCTGGTATCTATAAAAATAAGAGAAAGCCTCCTGTACATTTCACCGGGACAGGAGGCTGCAGCTACCTGAAACCACTACAGGCAAAAGTTCTTGAAAATTCCAGAAACAGTTGCAAACAAGGTATTTTCTCTCCCTCTATATTTTTCCCTCAGTCGCTTTCTTTGCCTGGCTCTCTTTTACACACACACACACACACACACACACACACACACACACACACACACTCAGTGCCCAACTCCTCTCTATATATTTCCTCTCTCTTTCATTCCCTCCCTCCCTCTCTCTCCCTCCCTCCATCTCTGCATCTCATTCTCCCTCCTCCCCTCTCTCCACCCTCCAACCCATTTCCAGGAGAGGTCCAAGTCCCAGCCTCCGCTGTTGGCTGGGTTGTTAGCTGCCAAATAAAAAATGGATGAACTTGTAGAGCCCCGGTGCTGCTCTCATGCGTCTGTGCGAAGCTCGTTAAAAAAAAGGTGCTCCGTCATGGTCTCGCTCAGACCACAGACTCCAAACGGAGACAATCAGACTTCCTTCCAACTGTCGCACAGAATGTACAATACAGTAAATAGAGATAAAGATTGAACAAGGTTGTTGGACGTGTGTGGAAGGAAAAGAGAGCCCTCATTGCGTATCAAGTCCTGTGGTGTATATGAGCATTTACTAGTACCCCCAGAAAATCACTCATACTTTCATAAAGAGATCCAGTGGTTAATTGCACAGGAATTTGGCTAATAAGCCCTTGTGAAAATGATGTATTCTAACATTCAGGTTCCTATTGAGATACAGCATCCCGTACTGGCTAGAGTGTGATAGTGTGTGTGTGTGCATAAGTACTGTTTTTCTTTCGGGAATTACATGATGTCGGGGACTTCGTATTTAGCTTGAATACACCCTTGGGGCAATGGGCAGAACATGCATACAGAGGGATCAAATCTCACTACTACAGGTCAGCCTATTATCCAAGCTCTTAACCCAACAGCTCTAATAGTTTTATGTGGGTTGACTGTTTATTTAAAAAAAATTATGTGGGTCTTCGCACACAAGTGATGTCTTTACACATTTATTTTGTATGCTGTTGATGATGATTTGACTCATTTTTTCATTCATTTCATTGAAACATGGCAAGTTCTTTTAGCTCTTTCCATTTAATCGATCAATTCAAACAGAGTACTTTGACATGACTGTGTGTGAGGAGGAGGGTAGTGAAGATGGACAATAGAATACAATATTTATTTGTATTAGTTCACGATCACAAGCAAACGCGTTAGTCAGGGCTCGGCCCCCCAGCTTTCTGCACCATTTCCATTACTCTCACTATTTGTGAACACATTGATTGTTCCGGCACCCCTCCCTCCTCCCTCTTTCCCTCCCTTCTTTTCTCTCCTCTCCTCCACTCCTGTCCCATGCTGCATATTCCCAGGATTTAGAAAGAACCAGAATTGGTCAGACAGACATTGATTTTAGTTTTATTGGCCTAGTAGTGGAAAGGAGGGATAAAGGGTAAAAAAATCTCTGGGTGTTAAGTTTGTTTTCTAAGGTAGTAGTGATGTGTTGTGTCGTCTGTCTGTCTGAATGTGTGTCTGTATGTCCGCAAGTCCACCTCAGAGAGCCAGCAGAGAGGGGGTGTGTGAGGGGCTTTAGGGCACACACACGCACACACACACACTCTCAATCACTCACACACCATAGAGGTGTATCCCTGGCCTCATTAGGACTGGTAATAAGGGTGTGCTGTGAAGAAAATACACTAAGGGAGAGGGAATATATATATAAAAAAAAGAGATTTTAAATTTTAATAACATGGGTAAGATTTTGTAAATCTTTCCTGACAGAAAAGTCCTCATTATTTTCATCTGTCTCTGAGGAGGCTCTCTTCTAGCCTCCTTCTCCGGGTAAACGGACTCTTCTAGGGTTTCTGTTTTCCCCCTCGCGCTCTCTGCTGCTTCTCTCTCGTTTTCATTCTCCATTGCTCCATCCCTCTTTCTTCTCTCAACCCTACGCCCCCCCCACCCCCTCTCTCTCATACTTCTCCCTCCCCTTGCCCCTCTCTCCCGCACTTGCATGCACATACAGCATCACCCAGTAGTACCACAGCTGCTTTGCTCTCTAGTGAACTACTTGGTTGCTTGAGGGAGGGAGGGAGGGAGGGAGAGAGAGGGAGAGCGAGGGAGAGAGAGAGAGGGAGTGTGTGGTGTGGATCACAGTGGAGGGTGTGTCACACCTCTCCACCCCTCCCATTCCTTTCTCCTATGTCAAGTGTCAAACACAGAGGATGGATCCGGTTTGATAAGTTCTGTTCTGTCTGGAGATGTGATGTCTCAGAGCTGGATCTGCCATAAGGTAGAAGAAACCATGTAATTCACACTGAAACTCTCTGGTCCAAGATGTGTTTGGAGAATTTTACGATGGCATTATGTGACTTCATTTTAATAAATAAGGCTTGTAATCGTATATGGCTGGTAGACTGATATGAATCCCTTTGTGTCACATCTCATCTTTGCAGTGTAGATGATATCTATTAGATGGACAACTTTGTAGCAAAAAGTATAATTGCAAATTTGGTCCAGTGGATTATAAAAATGGGGACTGTTACCAGTACTATCGCTGACTGATCTGGTTTTCATCCACTTTATGATGGATTGTAGTGACCAATTTTAAATCAACACATTACACAGATATGTGATCCTTTTATAAATGACTCACATGCCTGTATGACACATGTAGATTACTGAGATCATCATGCCATCAGGCACAATTGGATATACTGTACATTTGAATGCTCTTGTATTTTACAGAGAGACAGTCTGCAACTAGCCAAACCAACTGAATATTCCTCCTTTCACACCTCTAGCTTCTCTCTCTGTCGTAGGGGTTCTGGGGTTCATTTCACTGACTGTCAGAGGGCAGGGCATACACTCTTTTTAAAGTGTCACAGACACTGTTTTGTAAATGGATTTAAACATGGCTTAAGTGAATTATGACTCCATTCTAACCCCTCGCTCCTCTCCTCCGCTCTGGGCTCTCCTCTTCTCCTCCCCGTCTGGCAGCCTGGGCGTGAGGTGGTTGAAGGGGTGGCCTGTGGGCCTATTCCTCCCTCCTCGGAGGGTGTTATCAGAGGCCCCTAACCACCGGTATATTCATCTACATTACTGTAGGCAGGAGAGGGCTCGCCCGTCCCATGCATTTTACACATTCATTCAAATTTTACATTTACATTTACGTCATTTAGCAGACGCTCTTATCCAGAGCGACTTACAAATTGGTGCATTCACCTTATAGCCAGTGGGATAACCACTTTACAATATGTAAAAAAAATTATATATTTTTTTATTATTATTTTTTTTTTGGGGGGGGGTGGGGGTAGAAGGATTACTTTATCCTATCCCAGGTATTCCTTAAAGAGGTGGGGTGACCTGGCTGGCATCAAATGACCTGGCTGGCATCAAAAAGCTTTCCCGGTGTTATTAAGGAGGCATTTTCCATATCCAATGCACTAGACACCCCTAGTTAGGGTTTTCAATATAGGCATGTTGTGTTTTTATGTAAACGCGGATATGAAGTGTAAAATATGACCAGAAATAGGGCTTCAGAGAAATGGACCGAATCTTCCCTAGGCTAAGTGGTAAAGGGATACTGTGAGATTCACACAATCAAGCCGTTTTTCTACTTACCCAGAGTCAGATCAACTTGTAGATACCATTTTTATGTCTCTGCGTGCAGTATGAAAGAAGTTAGTTTCGCAAGCAAATGCTAACTAGCATTGGCATAATGACTGAAAGTCTGCAAGTACGGTAGCTTCTGACATTAAATTATGCTCTCGTTTTTAAGAATAATACTTTTACATTTGTATAGTGTAAAAAGTCACCCTATAGGTTACCCCATTATAAATACTTATAAATGCTTTCTAAATTATAATGAATGCTTATAATTAGTCATTTTATAATGCATACCATGTTAATAAATGGTTATGAATGCTAGAATACTCATTGATCAATAGTATCGGCCGATAGCTACGCTACTTATAAATAGTTTATTAAAGCTTATTAAAATAAAACGTATCCCTCTAACCAAGCTTTCGCCAGCCCAAAACGAACTTCCCCAAAAAACCCTCCTCATTCATCTCAACCCCTCCTCCACAGCTGTAAAATTAACTAGCAGCAGGATCCCCAAACACAGCACATACAGTAACATGCTAGCATCTCTGTTGGGGCATTTGCGGGTAAATAATCATGCTAAATAATGAATGGCAATTAAAGGGAGACATGGGGGAGATGTGGCCTAGCTAAACACGCACTGATTAATGTTTCCTGCTTGTCCCCCAATCGGCTCTGCATTATGCAAATTCTGCAGCGCCAGGTCCCTATCAGGAGAGGCCAGAGCCACAGAGACGAGGCCCATTTATTCAAATCAATCTCTAATAAACATGATGAATGGGTATACTCAGAGCGTCAGGGGGAGTGTTATGTCATAGCTTACTTAACTCTCATTACAAATGTATTTTCTCGCCCTTGCATGCGTTGCATGCACACACACACAAACACAACCAGTATCATGTACTGTACAAACATGTTTGCTCACACTTGCTCATAGGCAGACACTCGTAAAATCACTCACGGTACATGCTCCAACACACTTAAACTCTATACAGACACATACACGCATACAAGCAAAGGCACACGCCAGCACATATGCATGTAGAGACAAGTGTTGTGTTGGTGTGTAGGCTGGGGCTCTCAGGGCTGCTGAGCTGTCTCCAGGCTGATGGCTCAGGCCCCTGGAGACCCTCTCTATGTCAGGCTGGGGCTGGAGCACGGGTAGCATAGGTCCAGGCTGTGGGAGATAGAGTCATAACTGAGAGATGGGGATGGTGAGAGTAGGACAGGGGTAAGTGGATCATTCTAGAGGCTGGGGATGGAGTATAGACAGCAAGGACTGAGTTTAGAGGTTTGGGCTGGAAGGTGGCCAGGGGGTAAAGCGATGCGGACATGGGTTAAAGGGAAGTGGACCGGGTGTAAAGGGAAGTGGACCGGGGGTAAAGGGATGTGGGCAGGGTGTAAAGGGAAGTGGACCGGGGGTAAAGGGAAGTGGACCGGGGGTAAAGGGATGTGGGCAGGGTGTAAAGGGATGTGGACCGGGGGTAAAGGGATGTGGACCGGGGGTAAAGGGATGCTTACAGGCGGTAAAGGGATGTGGACCGACCGGGGGTAAAGGGATGTGGACCGACCGGGGGTAAAGGGATGTGGACCAGGGGTAAAGGGATGTGGACCGGGGGTAAAGGGATGTGGACCGGGGGTAAAGGGAAGCAGACAAAGGGGTGAAGGGAAGTGGACAGGGGGTAAAGGGAAGTGGACAGGGGAAGGTACAAGAGGAGAAGTTGGGGCCATAGAAGAAGGTGTAAGAAGTTGAAACTCAGGCTGGGATAAGTGTCTGACTATAGAAGATCAGTCCAGGACAAAGGCTAGAGGCAAGAGCAGGTCTACGGCTGGAGTTAAGAGCACACTGCCCTTATACTCAGGCCAGGATAGATGCTTGGGCTGGGGAAGGGGTAGGTAGGGGGTGAGTGAGCAGGCCTGAGTTGCAGCTCCACAGCCCCAGTGATGAATGGCTGGAGCATGGGCTATTCATCTCCTGCTTAGAGCAGTGGACACTGGCCCACCTCCCCCTCCATTCCCTTTCCACTCCCCCTCCACATGTCAGCAAATGTGATAATTCTGTCATTTGTCAGGAGTGACGGAGGGTGGGGAAGTGTGTGGGGAGAGGCACTCTGGAGACTACTTCTGGGACTATGGACACACACACACAGAGATACATTCACGCAAAAACACGCACGCACACACAAACTAACACATCAATTTTCTCTCATTCTCCTCCCTCCCTCTCTTTGTATAATTTTCTTGTACCAAGTACTTTTTTTGTCAAGTTTACTTAGGCGACAGTGGGAAAATTTTAATGTGCAAGAGAGTGGGGCATTTTATGGCAAATTCCATCAGTAATTCATTGATTTTATTACCTCCAGGAAACTTGTGAGACACATTTTCCACTTTCTGTCTGCAGTTTTGTGTGTGTGATTGGATGTGTGTTTACGAGTCTGTGTTTGGGAGATGCTGGAACAAACAATTGTGTGCGTGTACACAGGCTTTCGTGTGTGTCTGTGTGTGCGCGTGCGTATTTGTGCGTGCGTCCTTTTACGTGTGTTATCGCTTTTGGATAGCAGTGTTGTCAGTATGAACACTGTGAACAGTAAATACCCTTGTATGAGGCCCTCATGATACCCATTAAACATGATAACCTCTGAGTTAAGGGCCGGTCAATTTGTTGCACATAAATGCATAAAAGTTTGGGCGTGTTTAAGATGTCTCTGTGGATTCAAACAGACCACTGTAACCCCTGGCTAACCCTGTCTTTACCTCTTTTTCCTTCTCTTTCTCTCTCTCTCTCGCTCTCTCTTTCTTTCTTTCTCTCTCTCGGCAGAATCATCCAGAACCGAGTCCTGGTCTTCGTCCTCGGCGCCACCATCCTCCTCACCATCATTCTGGCCATCTATTTCAATGTGCGAGGGCACTGATCTCCCCCAATGCTCACACACACACACACACACACACACACACACACACACACACACACACACTCCATCACACACACACACACACACACACACATGATTAATAGCGACAAAAGCGTTGCTCTGGAGTAATTAGAACAAATGGTTCCCATGAATCACTCTTTCTGGGCCCTGACAGGGGTCTCTCTCTCGCTCTCTTTCTCTCTGAGACAGCCCCCACTGTTTTTTTTTTTTTTGCTATTGATAATATTCATGGTGTTGTTGTCACTGGACTGTGTTTGCATTGGAGATCCATCTTTTCCCTGGTTAGAGAGGAAAAGGCTAGGCGGGTTCAAATATGTAGAACCTACTACTGTTTTATTCGCCACGTCCATTGTCTGACCTAAGGTGATTGCGGTCCCATTTCTATATATATATATGTGTGTGTGTGTGTGTATGTGTGCAAATAAGTGTGTGTGTGTGCATGAGTGTGTGTGAGTGCTTGTATATCTGTTCGTGGAGCTTTTCTTTCCCTCTGTCAGACCAACTTTCAACACAGCTAGTCTATTAAGCTCTAGACTCAACTCTTTGTGTACAAGATTAACATGGGGGCCTACTATACGAATTCACACACACAGCCTCCAGGCCTGTAGCTCCTAGCTATCCTCTTTATGAAACTGAACATACAGCACAGCACAAAGGACAGTGCCTTCAAATAAGAGGTGGTATTCAGAGTCACCTTTTTCAACACGGTTGGGCCCAAATATGAGATATACATTTGTAAATGGAAGATATATTCAACCTATAGAAAATGCATGAAAAGTTTTGCTTGTGTTTTAGCTCAAGGATGGAGACCCAGGATTTGCTAGGAAAGCCCCTTTTTACTCACTCCTATCACTGTTATCTGACTGTAAGGGATCTCAATATTGTCCAGACTCCATGAACACACATGACATTAATAGAGAATTGATAATAGTAGGCAACATACTGTACTAAATGGCAAATGTACATACGTAGAAAAATAGTTTTTTTTTTGTTTTTCAACAGTAATTCTGTTACTATTTATTTATAAAATTGTTTTAGAATTGATGATAATCCCAAAAAACTATCATTAAAGATTATGTGATAGTAAGTGTATATTTTATGAAGTCTATTATAAACGTAAACTGACGCAGACCAATCGTCTTTGGCCGGCGAATCACGACATGTATAGTATGTATAGTCCAGGACCAATTGAAACATGGATTGCTTTGATTGTGTGTGAATTTAGACGTAAGTCATTTTTAATATGAGTGAAATTTCTCTGTTGTCCTGTCTAAATACTTGTATTTCTTCTTTTTTTGTCGAGTTGTAATGATGACAATAATAATGCAGTACTTTTATGTAGAGCCTTTTACCCAAAAGTCTTCAAGCTGACAATGATGTTCCTTGCTCTTTTTACCAACTCACAATACTGTGTGTGTTTTAGTCCAGTCCTTGTTTTGTAGGGGAAAGCCATTCTATTGTTTGTGAACAGGTTCATATTGTTGCATTTTATGTGTATAATTAGAGGCACTGCAAATGTTGGACTGTTGAGGGTGATTCTAGTGTCCAGTCATGAGGGCTGAATTATGCTCTCATTAACCCTGTAGCTCACACATTACACTCACACAGAAATATACTCTCACTAAAACCTACACAGGTACCCCCACGTCCACCTCCTTCAAACACACACAACAGACAGACAGACGACCGGTGGTCTCAGCCTGGCTCAGACCAGACGGCCGCCTGCCTCCGTGTGGTAGAACGCGCACGAGAGCGATGCCATTTGCTATTCCGTTTCAGGCCATGCGGATTGTATTATTTTGGAAGCGGGCTTGGTCGGGGGGCTTTCTCTGCCACCACCTCCCAACCGCCCGGCGGTTTCAAAGGTTCAAATTAATGGGCAACAAAATAGTGCGTCTCCGTCCGTCCCATGTGGGGCCAACCCGTGGAGAGTTATCATTAAGTTGAGGAATAATGGAAGTAAGAGGAGGGGGGGGAGAAATCCCTGACAGTTTGACAAACCTCATTAGATAATCACCTGTGCGATTAGTTTTTCCATCAAAAGGAGAAACTGGTGTGTGTGGAGGTCTGTATGAGAGTCTATGCATGGAGGTTGGTGTATATGAGCAAAATAACATATTATTGTGTGTATGTATCTGCTAGTCACCTATGTGTGTGCCTGCGTGTGCTCGTCCTCTCCCCTGTCCCTTCCCTCCTTTCTCCCTCCCCTCTCCCCCCTCACCCCCTCCCTCTATCTCTCTCTCCCGGCCTGTCAGGATGAGCTGAGTTGTAGCGCTGCTGCAGCCTCCTTTCCACCGTGCAGCGTGGCTGCGGCAGGCAGTGAGCGCGGCTCTATTTGAAGTTGTAATGGTGTCAAAAAGTCAGGGCTGACTGACAGCCGTCAGTCCCACAGGGCCTCATTAAAAACAGACCCACTTGACAAGGAAATAATTGAGCGCCGGCGACAACTCTGCCTGGGCTCCGTTTAGATGTTTTTATTTTCTTTCATTATTATTTCTGGCTATTATGTTCATTAAGAAATTGCATTAAACAACTTTAGATATGGGGGGGCTAACAATTTGTTTTGGGGGGGGGGGGATTATTTAAACAGGAAGCCTGTCGTGATTCCTTGGCTTGGCAGACGCCTGGTATCATCTGCCAGCTTTCTCCTTTTTCTTCTCTCCTTCTTTCTCTCATTCTCCTTTTTCTCTGCCCATCCTAGTCTTTCCTTTTTTTCATCCCTCTAATACAGTATCTCTACATGCCTCCCTCCTCCTCTCCTCATCTCCCACTTCTCTCTATCCATCCCTCTCTCTCCTTCCCTCTCTCTCTTTCTCCTTCCCTCCCTCTCTCTCCTTCCTTCCTTCCCTCTCTCTCCTTCCCTCTCTCTATTTCTCCTTCCCTCCCTCTCTCTCCTTCCTTCCTTCCCTCTCTCTCCTTCCCTCCCTCTCTCCCTCAGAGTAGCGAGTGCCTTTGGAATATGAAATAGATGATTCATTACACCCTTCTCTTCTTTGTGACTGATTTGGTTTTCGACGAGTGTCTTGCCACAGAGAGAAGGATGAAAACTTGTCAAAAATAGGTTATATCTTATTCCAAAGGGCAACAATAGCAGCAGGTACAGACACCTTTTAATATTTCATTAAGCCCAGTGTTAACCCTCCTTGAGTGACTGGAGGTGTGTGAGCTCCATACAGACAGGGAGAGCAGGGGGGGTGAGTGATTAGTCATTTGATGTCTAAAGCGATTTCAAAGCTTTTCCTTATCTCTGATTCGCTAGACAGGCTAGTCTTTGGGTGTCCATGGTTATATGGTCATTGTCTGAGTGGCTGGTGAGTCGTCATGTCCATGTTTTGGAGCTGTATGTTCTTGGCCATGTGCGTCATTGATTATAACACAATACCATAGAGGCGTATGACACATGTAAAATATGTGCCTACCAAGGACCCTCTCAACCACAATGCTGGTTAAGCGTACATCTCCTGGTGTTTGATATATTTAGATTTGCTTCTAAAACCGGTAAAAGGGGCAAATTGTTCCCCAGACAAGCCAACCTCTCAGCGGTGATCCCTTCCAGTACAAAATCCTGGCGTTTGTCAGCCATTTAGGCGGACAGGGATTGTGACAAGGAGCGTTTGAGCCGTTCTTCCTCTGAAGGGTGGGCCTTAAATGGAATAAACAGCTCCAACAGTGGGATCGCGATGGGAGGCAGATGGTTTATCTCCCAGAGAGTTTCTGTGAGTCTCAGTGTCCCGCTACAAGGGACGCCTGCCCACCCGCAGACCACGGAGCAGAAATCCACAATGACACCGTTTGACAATATGGATGAATCTGCCTCTGTTTCGACTGTCCACACATACACACACATCCATCTCCACTGTCACACGTGCTGGACCAACCCCCATCATCCCCCTTTTATTGTATGGCAGTAGAGAGAGAGCTATGTTCCCCCTTTGTACACGCCACCAGTCCAAGTAGAATGGCTTTCTTTCTTTTTTTTACCACCATGAACGCTGTTGTTGATTTTAATGGTGTTTATGCTCACCAGGACACGACAATAACCCTATTCTCTGTGGAAATCACTGGCCTCCACTTGCTTGTGTGTGTACGCACGTGAGTACGTATGTACATGTGTTCATTGATTCATTGAAGAGATGTAGCCGGAATGGTCAGTGCAACGGCGAGAAGTCCTGTTGAGTGCAGTTGTCGGCGTGTGTGTGCATGCTTCTGTCTGTGTCCACAATGTCCATCCATAGTGTAAGTCTTGATGATCAGGTCCATTTAACCCTTAATCCATAGCTGAACTTTACACACTATGCTGCTTTTCATACTTTTTTGGGCTGTTTAGTTTTCCGAGACATTTTGTGATTTCTGTAGATGTGAAGAATGCTTGTGTTGTCATTAAAGCAGTATTGCATTTGAACAACAACGATGCCCTGTCATAAGTTCCGGTCCTCTTCCCTCCTCCACCCTCTCTTTCTGTCGTTCATTCGTCACCGAAAAACAACCTGACACTTCAGGAAGGAGGAAAGACGGAGCCTGCAAGTTTACATTTCACCCACAGCTAAACCGCAGTCAAATCCAAAGTTTGTATTACTGTTCATTTGGCTATTATGTGTGGCGGTGGCACACCTCGACTTGCACAGAGAAAGCCCCAACACAGGTGGACTATTCATACAATATGAACATTGAACACAAAGACCAGGTCAGACTGAAGCAGACTAAACTACTGCACATGTTCTCCTCCCCCTCATTCTCTTTCTCCCTCTATCTCTCTCACCACTTTCCCTGTAGAATACTGACATATCCTTTTGAGCTAAAATTAATGCTTTACCACTACAAAGGAATACAGTTGTAACCAGCGCTGCCATTTGCATGATGATGGCGACTTAATATAATGTACCCAGTAGACACAGTATTAGGCATCTTAAATGTTTGCTTACTTTTAGCCTCGCATTTCGTTAAGCAATGCTTATAATTTCATTAGTGCCCTAATAGCTATTATATGAATATATAATGAAGTGCAGTAAATGTTAAAGATACTTTTGCAACATATTTAAATGTAGTAATTTGTTAAGGTCCATTGATTTAAATATTTGTTCAGTGGTACAGTGAATGTCAGATCCCAGAAGCATGTTGACAAATTGAAATCAGTGGTCAATGGTGGCATTTTTGTCTGTTCACTTTTCAGAGACCAAAATTCTTCTTCTGGTCAACCCTGAGACAGAGTGTAATGTAGAGATGGGTTGCGCTAGAGAGAGACTGATAGAGAGGTAAAAAGAGAGGGAGAGATAGATGGTTGAATCAGACTAGGTTGCTGGAAGCCTGGAAGGCAGGCCCTGACTGTTGAGCTAGTTCCACGCTGTATAGTAATTTACTTTGCATATGGTGTCTTACCAGACAAGATTCTACATTTCCAACTGGGAGGTATCAGTGGAGAAATCACTGTCTTCAAACGACGGCCTGCCATTCATGTTCCCCGTAGCCGGAGATCTGAGCAAACGGTGATAACCCACGACATCTTTCTGGAAAACGGGGAGTCGATCAGCTTTGATGGAGCACATCCTCTATGACAGGCTACTGAAGGGCTCGCTAATGAACTGGGGGGGGGCATCGCTTAGCATGGCAGCATGGCGAAAGAAGGGATGGGGGGGGGGGGCATTAGGGATGCAGGGATGGCGAAGGGGGTAGAATTGTAGCAGTGAGGCATTTCATATGCATGATTGTCCAAACATAAACTCATAAATATACTATGGATGGATGGAGATGAGGAAGATAGAATGGAAGGATGAGGGAAAGGTATTGTTGATGTTACGTGCAACCCTAGAAAAGGGCAATCGAACCCTCCTCTCCCTGTCCTCTATCCCCCTCCATGATACCTCCGCCTTAGATGGGGGGGGGTGATGAAATATTCATGGTGTGTCCAATCAGAGAGCTCGTCTGACGGTCTTTCTACACAGGGCAGGAAGTGGAATTGGATTCTAGCGAGTGGGGCCCCTGCAGTTTGGCATGAGGGGTCAATTGAATGGGGAGTTCAACAGTTACAGAATCTATTTGATGTCCTCTTATGTCCCCAACCACCCTTCCCTCATTCATACAATAGGATACATCTAAGACAGCAAGGAATACCAGCCTGCTTGCTTTTATATGGATATCTTGTTCGTTTATCAGTGTTGTAGAATGCGGGACAATATTTGGTTTCAAACTGTGGGCATTTTTCAGTTATTCAACTCAAACAGACATGATTCAATACCCTATATGCATGATTCAATACACGCACACAGCGGCAACAAAATGCAGAACTTTTGTTCATCTCAAGGATTTTCGGACTGCAAGATGAAAAGAGAGCCCATGTTGATTTTTCTCCTTCCCATGCAGTGACTGTGATTATCCATTTGCTCATTCATTTTTAAAGACAACTTGTGTGATTCTTCCCCTTTTTTCTCATCTCTCTATCACTCCTATTTTCTAAAGAGTGATTGTACCCTCCCCTTCTGTGGCAGAATCCCTCCTTGACCCTGAGAATGAAATTCTTCTATAGATCACTGCTGTTGAATATTAGGCCTTACAAAAGCGGTTAAATAAAATATGTTCAAATCGTCCAATCCCAGAGGCCACGGCAAACATTCTAATCAGGTGAGAGAAAGGGAAAGGAGTCAGTGGGGATTATGAGTAAAGGGAATCGTTGAAATCCTATTGGCCGAGTCTGAGGAAGAGAACGAAAAAGAGAGGACCGAACCTTAATCTCACTCATCAACAACACACCGGAAGGTTCTGCATGACAGTGGGTGGTTGTGGGTTAAAGCTTTTTTATATAAGAATAAGGATATTGAGGGTTTTTCGAAAGAATACGGATATTGAGTGCCTTCAGAAAGTATTCACACCACTTTTTCCACATTTTGTTGTGTTACAAAGTGTGATTAAAAAGGATTGAATTGTAATTTTTTTGTCAACGATCTACACAAAATACTCTATAATGTCAAAGTGGAAGAAAAATTTAAACATTTGTAATAATATAAAAATTTAAACAATAATATATCTTGGTTAAATAAGTATTCAAACCCCTAAATCAATACACGCTAGAATCACCTTTGGCAGCGATTACAGCTGTGAGTCTTTTTGAGAAGGGTGCAATTCCTGCATGTGGCCATTCCTGCATCTGCAGGAACTCCTCTTTATACTTCTATTGGTCCATTTTAAAGTTAGGACAGGCGGGAGGCGGGGACGTTCCAGTACAGTAGGTGGTGTTAATGCACAATAACGTTGGATGCCAGCCGTCGAAAAACCCCACAGAAGAAGGGGCAGGGGCGACAACGGTAGCTAGCTAGCCGTACACGGGTAGACACTGTCCTTTGCCCCCACCTGTCAGGTACTGCTTTCCAGCAGTTCTTTTAGCGATGGCATGTGTCCGGCAGGCAGGAGCGAAGGACACTGGGTGCTAGCTTAGCCAGTTAGTTCTAAGGAGGACTCCGGTACACAGCAGGCGGGAGGTGGTGGCGACACTGTGTGCTAGCTAACTAACAAACTAGTCAGTACACGATGTCGCCATTGCCTCCCGTCTGCTGTACTATCGGGAAGCGGGGATGACCGGTAGACAGTTTCCTTCGCCCCTGCTTGTCGGGCACGGTTTTCTCCGGTACACAGCAGGCGGCAGGCGGGGCACATGGTGTCGCTAACTAACAAGCTAGCTAGTTAGCTAGCACATGGTGTCACCCCAACCTCCCGCCTGCTGTGCCAGCAGGGGCAACCGGTAGACAGTGTCCGTCGCCCCCGCCTGTCTACCACTGTTTTCCCGCAGTTCTGTTAACGACGGTGAGGGCAGGTGTTTGGTAGGCGGGAGCGAAGGACACTGTCTACTTATGTCGCTGACGCTAGCTAGCAAAGGGGACTCTGGTAGGTGGGTGCGAAAAATCTCAGATAATACTTTTATTTCCCTTTTGAACCACATTCAAAAATGTCACACAAGCATGAAGATGTTGTGTTCGGGGGGGGTCTCTCGGGGGGGGTGTTCATACAGGAACCAATGTGATGCTCGATGGTGGGGATGTTCATGAAGGAACAGGAATTCCCACATGCAGGGACGCCCTGAATTGCGGGCTGTAGTTGCACAATATTGGTATTTCTGGGTAACTCTCTAAGAGCTTTGCACTCCTGGATTGTACAATATTTGCATTATTCTTTTTAAAATTATTCAAGCTCTGTCAGGTTGGTTGTTGATCATTGCTAGACAGCCATTTGCAAGTCTTGCCATAGATTTTCAAGTCGATTTCACTCAAACTGTAACTAGGCCATTCAGGAACAGTCAATGTTGTCTTGGTAATCAACTCCAGTGTATATTTGGCCTTGTGTTTTAGGTTATTGTCCTGCTGAAAGTTGAATTTGTCTCCCAGTGTCTGTTGGAAAGCAGACTGAACCAGGTTTTTCTCTAGGATTTTGCCTGTGCTTAGATCTGTTCTGTTTCTTTTTATCCTAAAAAAAACTGTAGTCCTTGCCGAAGCAAGCATACCCATAATAATAATAATATGCCATTTAGCAGACGCTTTTATCCAAAGCGACTTACAGTCATGCCCATAACATGATGCAGCCACCACCATGCTTGAAAATATGAAGAGTGGTTAATTTCTTTGCCACATTTTTTGCAGTTTTACTTTAGTGCCATATTAAAAACAGGAATATTTGTATTCTGTACAGGCTTCCTTCTTTTCATTCTGTCATTTAGGTTAGTATTGTGGAGTAACTACAATGTTGTTGATCCATCCTCAGTTTTCTCCTATCACAGCCATTAAACTCTGTAACTATTTTAAAGTCACCATTGGCCTCATGGTGAAATCCCTGAGCGGTTTCCTTCCTCTCCGGCAACTGAGTTAGGATAGATGTCTGTATCTTTGTAGTGACTATGTGTATTGTAAATGGAAAGGGAAAGGACAGTTGCATAACTGAATGCATTCAATTGAAATGTGTCTTCCGCATTTAACCCAACCCCTCTTGATACAACATCCAAAGTGTAATTAATAACTTCACCATGCTCAAATGGATATTCAATGTCTGCTTTTTTAATTTTACCCATCTACCAATAAGTGCCCTTTGCAAGGCATTGGAAAACCTCCCTGGTCTTTGTGATTGAATCTGTGTTTGAAATACACTGCACATTTTTACTCCTGAACTTATTTAGGCTTGCCATAACAAATGGGTTGAATACTTAGAGACCCAAGACATTTCAGCTTTTTATTTGTAAATCTTTTGTAAAACATTTAAAAACTATTATTCAACTTTGACATTATGTGGTAATGTGTGTAGGCCAGTGACCTAAATGTATTCCATTTTAAATTCAGGCTGTAACACAAAAACATTTGGAAAAGGGGTGTGAATACTTTCTGAAGGCACTGTAAAAAATATTGTTTGATCATAGGCTTGTCCAGTCTCTTTAATGGTTGCATGAGAGTGAAGTGGGGTGGACGATGGTGAGTGTGATTGTGAGCATGTCTGTGTCTATTGGTGTGTAGCTTCAATTCATAGACAGAGCTATGGAAGCAAGAACTGACCATCCCTGGTATTAAAAGTATAGTTTTAACCATGTTTTGAGGCTATACAGTGTTTGTTCACAATTGCGTAGTTTACAAACAAAGGGGTAAAACAAGCTTATATTTTGGGTTCTGATAGGGTAAGACAGTTGAACTAAGCTCATAAGTTATACTCTTCAATAATCAATGGGTACATACAGTATCATGAATTTAAAAGTCCATAAATTGATGTAGCAATCGCAGATCGCCCCTTTAAACACAATGAGAGCTGGATGCATACTCAGACCAAAAAGGCTTTTTACTCATAACCAACATACCAAAAGTGAATGAGGACTCAAGGCTATAGCAGAGTTGTTGAACCACAAACACTGAAGGCTCTAGGCATCCCTAGGCATTTCCATTTCCATTGTTTTTATTAGTACCGTTCAAGAGGGAATTCATTTAGAATGAAAATGTTGTATTCATGATGTGTCCATGCAACTTATTATGTGACTTGTTAAGCAAATTTTTACTCCTGAACTTATTTAGGCTTGCCATAACAAAGGGGTTGAATACTTATTGACTCAAGATATTTCAGCTTAGGTCGCCCGCATAGAATTAGGAATTACAATACTAGAATGGCCATGATCCTTCTTATGATGGGATAAAGGACAGCCATTTTGGTCAGGGTTTGGCAGTGCTGTGATGAGATATTGTGTAAAATAATGAATTTGAAGAATTTATCTGCACTGTATGTTTCTTAGCTAGCCAGCTAGCTAGCCAGCCAGTTTTAGAGGAATGATCCCATTAATTTTTCAAATTAACTGCCAATATGCCAACATCCCATTCAAACAATGTAGTCAATCCACAGCCATACACTGGCTGAAATCAGTAGATGATAGGATTTAAACAAGTGAATGCAACAAGCACTGATATTGTATCATATAATAGCACTCTCAGCTTTCCAAGATGTTATTATTTTGACATTTATGGTCTGTTTACATATATTTTAGAGGCTGTTTATACAGAAAATTGGTATAAAACCGGTATAAATTGTATTTATGATTAAATTACAATATTTTAGGTTGACAATAATTATATTACACCATTTCTGATATATCACATGCCTTTGTTTTATTTTTCTCCACAAGTAAAATCAGGATTATACCTCTACTGCCATTTATTCCAATTAGACTGGTTTGGATTTCTCCCTGACCAACATGGCTGCTATTTTCACCCCATTCTGGAACTTCAAGGGTTTATGACATAGCCCTTCTAGTAATTTAATAGGATCTATATGGTCGCCCCCCTCCCCAGATAGGATATGAACACTTCGCAAGCCATGTCAAAAAAAAATAGAATTACATGAAATTAGCTTTAAAACTGCTAAATGTTCTCTCAGCCTCGTGGCAAAATGTGTAGAATAGCAGGAAATTAGCTTTAAAAATGCACAATTCTCTCAGCCTCATTGCAGAATGTGTAGAATAGTATGAAATTAGCTATAAAACTGCACATTTTCTTCTCTGCCCCAAGGCAATATGTGTAGAATTGCAGGAAATTAGCTTTAAAATAGCAACTTTTTCTCCCAGCCTCATGGCAAAATGTGTAGAATTGTAGGAAGTTAGTGGTCCCCCCCCCAAAAAAAAAAAAAATATATAGATTTAAAAAATAATAATAATGCTTATTGCACAGTTGCGAAGGCTGAGCCCATACAACCAACATATAGAACTGTAGTTGAGCTTGACTGTATGGACTGTCCATAGAGGGTTTCCTAGATCTAGTGGGAGGGCCCCGCAAAACTGTAGTACGCCACTGGCACACACACACACATATATAATCACACACTTATTACCCATGATGATGCTGCCAATATTATGGTCCAATTTAGCTAAAGGTCTTCAAAGGGCCAACACTGTCTTAACCTGCCATGTCAACCAAACACACAGCCAAATAATTGTGTCTCCAGGTATTAAAACATGCACTCATTAATGCTAAACAGGACAAACCTTCTGGCCCCTGGATGCCTTCACTTGACCAGTTTATGTGGGGGTCAGAATGTATTAATTATACCATATTTCAACATGGAAGTTAGAACCATGGCTGGTCCAAAAAACTCTGAGGGCGATTCTGTATTGTTTTATATACATGTGTTTGCATTTCATCGAAAACACATACTTTAACTTATAAAGACACAAAGAAATTTGTGGGAGTTTTACTGGCATTGCTAGGTCTCCACAATTGTCCAGAAGTTGTCCAAAATGTAATGACCCTAGTGTTAATTCTCAATCAAAAGAAGCATTGAGCCCCTCACGGGTGGAAAAAATTAACAAAACAAAAAGTTGGTCACACTGAAAAAAGGTATTTAAGCGTATTGCACAGGTACGAAGGCTGATCCCATACATCTAACATGTAGTTGAGCTCTACTGTATGGACTGTCCATAGAGGGTGATTGATCAGAGATCCATCCCTCAGTGTGTTCAGAAGACTACGAGACGCTCAATTACACTCTGGGATTAAAACGCTGAATTCACAGACTGACTCCCTCTGAGAAATATCAGTGACCTTTAGCCAACCACCAAACTCCAAACAACAGCATCAACTGGAGATTTGCCATCGACAGAAAAACACTTCACCAAGTCGAACACAGGTTCTCGTTACCAAAAGGGCACGAGATATAGAATTTCACAAAATGACAAAATAATATTTAGTTGTTTATTTTTGTGTTAGTTGGAAGGAGATTAATCAATTCATGCCATGTGTGCATCAGATTCTCATGAGCCATTACTACACATTAGAATGATAATAATTGTGTACATAGCAGCTTATGAATCATTAATCCCCATGGTTTCCATCTGGGGGTTTCTATCGGGGGAGAGGGGGGCTTGGGCCCCAGCGGACAAGCCAGCGCGATGAAAGAGGAAGAGAAATATGGATAGTGAGAGAAAGAAACAGGAATACAGCCTACAGTGATGCATTACATTGTGAAACGGTCAATGTATCCTCAATAGCACTCACCTCTGAATATCATGTGCAGTATAACATGTAAAGGATATAGATTTTTTTAGTAAATGGAATATCTATTTCATGAATATTTATTCATCGTTTTCTTTATAACTTGGAATGGAGAACCATTAGCCCTGTTTATACCTGGTGCTAACATGCGTCCTTTGTCCTAATCTTATCCACATTCTGATTGTGTCCACATTTTAAGACAGGTGTTTTAAGATAAGTTGCATGGACTTCCAATAATAGTGTTTAACATGATTTTTGAATGACTACCTCATGTACCCCACACATACAATTATCTGTTAGGTCCCTCAGTCGAGCAGTGAATTTCAAACACAGATTCAACCACAAAGACCAGGGAGGTTTTCCAATGCCTCGCAAAGAAGGGCACTTATTGGTAGATGGGTAAAAATTCTAAAAGCAGACATTGAATATCCCTTTAAGCATAGTGAAGTTATTAATTACACTTTGGATGTTGTATCAAGAGGGGTTGGGTTAAATGCGGAAGACACATTTCAATTGAATGCATTCAGTTATGCAACTGTCCTTTCCCTTTCCATTTACAATACACATAGTCACTACAAAGATACAGACATCTATCCTAACTCAGTTGCCGGAGAGGAAGGAAACCGCTCAGGGATTTCACCATGAGGCCAACGGTGACTTTAACACAGTTGCAGAGTGTAGCCCCTTCCTGCAAACAAATGACCAAATCGCCCTCTAGTGACCTCATGGGTGCAATATTATTCATAATTTCATAATTAATACACTTTTTTTCTTTATTTTTTATCCCCCGGTGTTTCTATGTCATATAAAGTGTAATATTAGGATGGAAACTTAAAATTAAATGAATTTTTTAAACCCATAACCATGTGTGTGAGGTGTATACTTTTGTTTCAAGGTAGATTTCTTTAAGACTACCAAAAAACACTTTGTGTGACCCTGATTTAGACCACTGCAGTATAAAGGCTGTGATAGGAGAAAACTGAGGATGGATCAACAACATTGTAGTTACTCCACAATACTAACCTAATTGACAGAGTGAAATTAAGGAAGCCTGTACAGAATACAAATATTCCAAAACATGCATTCTGTTTGCACAAGGCACTAAAGTAAAACTGCAAAAATGTGGCAAAGCAATTTACTTTTTGTCCTGAATGCAAAGTGTTATGTTTGGGGGCAAATCCAATATAACACATTACTGAGTACCACTCTCCATATTTTCAAGCATAGTGGTGGCTACATCATGTTATGGGTATGCTTGTAACCGTTAAGGACTGGTGAGTTTTTCAGGATAAAAAAAGAAATGGAATGGAGCTAAGCACAGGCAAAATCTTAGAGTTACAGTTTTGACTTAAATCTACTTGGAAATCTATGGTAATACCTGAAAATGGTTGAAAAGAGCTTGAAGAATTTTGAAAAGAATAATGGGTAAGTGTTGCACAATCCAAGTGTGGAAAGCTCTTACAGACTTACCCAGAAAGACTCACAGCTGTAATCGCTGCCCAAGGTGATTCTACAAAGTATTGACTCAGGGGTGTGAATACTTATGTAAATTAGATTTCTGTATTTCATTTTCAATAGATGAGCAAAGAAATCCAAAAACATGTTTTCACTTTGTCATTATGGGGTATTGTGTGTAGATGGGTGAGAAAATATTTAATTCAGGCTGTAACACAACAAAATGTTGAATAAGTCAACGGGTATGAATACTTTCTGAAGGCACAAAAATACAGAAAGGTATTACTAACATGAAATAATATGTATAAAGAACTTATTATTATTAGTGAAGTTGTTTAATTTAAATTTATTTGAAACTGTTTTTTTACAATCAAACCTTGTTCATATCATGAATCATTGCTGCAATAGTCATATCAACAGCATGAAATCACATGTCATCCACACAGTAGGGAACCCTCAGTTACCAAGGTTATCTTTACCAAGGGAAAGATTCTATTTTAAACCAAGTCAGAATAATATGTTCATATTTAGAAATGGGATACAGTAAAAGTATCTGCACACACTGACACACATTGACACTCAGACAGACGAGGAAGTGATGAAACCTTCCTGAGTGCATTGCGTCTCATTAAAAAAAGCCCCTACTTTATCTGTACTGTAGCAGAACCAGAGAATGCTGGGAAGGCGAGGTCAGCGGTTCATCCGTCAAAGAGGCTCCTCGTTGATGGATGGCACACCGAGCACCGCCGTACCCACCGTACCCTAACCGGCAAAAAGGCCTTCGCGGCAACAAAATTAATAAATAAACAGGGCACATCAAAGGGATTTTCAAAAAGAAAAACAAAGCCAGCACACGTTCGTTCGCAAACACACACACACTCACTCTCACTCACTCACTCACACACGTGGAGAAAGAGAGAGGGGGGAAAAACTCAAAGGGCTGAAAACGTACACATAGTTTACTCTCCGATGACACCCAGCTTGAAGAAAATACCAGACAAAACAAAACAGAGTGGCGAGAATTGTGTGTTTGATTCGATATTCGGTTTGAGAGGCGGCTCAAAGCGAGAAATTGGGCCAAAACAGATGGTTGCCATGTTCTCTTTTTCATGAAACGTAAAGGTACTTACAGTCATCTTCATCCCCAATCCTCACGTCTCATATTGATGAGGTCAGTCACTATTTATCTCAGTAGACAGAAAATATCACAACACAGTAGGCTACTGTAATACTGTAGTTCCATGTTGGTTTACTAAATCAAAGCAATCTGCTCAAACACAAACAAACACAACAACACTCGGAATATTGAACTGTTTAATTGCTCTAAACACCTAAAAATATGGACAGTTATCAATGCATACCACGGCCATGGTGTACAATTATACTCAAATTCTGTTGAAGTTGCTATTGAAGTTGTGTGAGCCTGAAGTCTCAGTGGTTGGAGCTAGGGTTAGTGTTTTCGGTGAAAATACAGTCTGTCAGATTGTTGCAAATTGGAGGTAACTGTATTTTTTTTTTCATAGTTGGTTTTGGGATACCATGGAGCCTATGTTCCAGGTTTGTGCTCTTGGTTCAGTTGGCTTTGAGAAGCTCCGTTGGGGCTGTATGAAATATTGAGAGAGCTGTGGACGTGTTTAACTATACTTGTAGGGACCAGAAGTCCCCACAAGAATAGTAAACAAAACAAAAAAGACCAACTGGGATTTTGTTAGTCCCCACAAGGTCAAATACTATTTCTATGGGGTTTAGGGTTAGGGTTAGGAGCTAGGGTTAGTTTTAGGGTTAAGGTTAGGTTTTAGGGTTAAAGTTAGGGTTAGGGATAGGGATAGGGTAAGGGTAAATAGGATTTTGAATGGGACTGAATTTTGTGTCCCCACAAGGTTTGTTGTACAAGACTCTCTCTCTCGTGTGTGTGTGTGTGTGTGTGTGTGTGTGTTTTCCTACATTATCAAGACCCCAATGTCCTAAGAATTCACCTGAATGTCCTGAAAAGGTAGGAAAACTTTTTTCAGGTCCTGAATTTGTTCAAATGCTATTTTAAGCTTAAGGGTTAGGTTTAGGGTTTTGGGGTTAGGGTTAGGTTAGGGGTTAGGGAAAGTAGGATTTTTAATAGTCAAACATTTTTACACTCCAAAAAGTCCGGAAATTTCACGAAAACAAAGCTGTGTGTGTGTGCATGTGTGTGTGCGAGAGCCCATACACGTTATGTGAGGGTGAGGGCAGACTGCTTAGGCCCCAGCACGCTCTTAAGAGTAGAAGAATGGATGTCCATACCTTCCATCACTGTAAACCTATTGATATGGATCAGCATACTCTACTGACTTACTCTCTCTCTTCCTCTCTCTTCCCCCTTTTCTCTTTCTCTCCCTGACACCCTCTCTCATACACGTACATATTTAGCTCCCATAGATTTAATTGACTCTCACATCATATGTATATCCCTCTCTTTATCTCCTCTCTCACCTCCTCTCTCTGTCTATCCCTCGGTCTCTCCCTCGTTCTTAATCTGCTGACAGTGGCCTGCCTATAGTCAATGAGCCTGGCTCAGTTTAGTACAGTTGAAAGAACACATCAGATTTCTCCTACTTTCTCTGAGGGCTAATAATATGGGTTCTCTTACCTGTTAGGAGCTAGTGAGGCGTCCCGCCTCCCTTTAAATGAACTTCAGAGGGGGAGATTGACAGAAACACAGAGAGAGCCAGCCCGTTTGACTGGCGGCCCTGTCAAAGTGCACCCAGAGGCGCTCCCCTAAACTCCCTTCCACACATTTCCACTCGCTGCCTCTCTGAGTTGATTTGGGCGTAATGGTACAGTAATGACCGGACCGACGCAAACAGGCATTGGTCCCCCCCACAAGCACACACACACACACAGTCTTACATACCGTAAAACGTAAATGAAATGCAGTCAAAATGAATTGTTTACCATTTACCATGAATTACCATGAATTGTTTACAAGGTTTAATGTTTGATTTGTTACATTGAATAATTCAGTAATGACTCGAATAAATTATGGCAATCATCCATTTTTATTGCCAGTAAGAAACTGCTAGCCATTGGCTGCTAACAGCTGAGAACTGCTAGCTAACTGGCAAGCACAAAAACAGTCAACAACTTTAGGAGGACAGACCCCCAGAAACCGTCCGATCGCCCTCTAGAGGTGAAAGTAAAAACTGCCAAAAATGCACAGTCAAAGACGGGAATAATTATTCTGTCAAGGAATTGTAAAAAAAAAAAGTATATATATATAGAGGCATACTAACACAAAAGAAACGTGACACAGTATGTAAATGATAACACTAGTGCAGGAAATGAAGACATTTATTAAAATGCTTGAAGTGAGTGCAATTCACTATGCAAATGTGCAAAAGCTATGTGCATTAAATAAATAGATGCCTGGCTCAAATAGAAGCCTGTCTCTAATAAGTGCCTGTTTTGTTCAGTGATTTAAGCAAACAAACACCCGGGCTATTAATTGAAGTTTTACAGTATGTATAGAGACTATAAGCTTGAAAAACAGAAGTGGGGCTGAACTAAACTGAAATGCATATCACTGTAATCTTTTTTAAAGATCTTTCTTTAGTTGTTATTCATCTCTGTCTGTAAGTGTGTGAGATAATACGAGTTAGTTAAAGCACTGAGAGTGTGGCCCAGGTTCCTGACTGATGCAGCATAGTAATAAAGCCAGGGAAGTGTCTCTTTACCACTGAAAGCCCTAATAGCCTGTATGATGACACTTTATCTGTAGTTTGTGCATATAATCACTAAACTAAAGGGTGTGACCTCGGGGGCTCGGGTTCACCGGCTGACATTTGACATCTTTATAATTAACTCGGAAGGTCTAATCTCATCCTTCAAATGACGTGGAGCTATATTCCATTTAATATGCTTATAAGCAGCATGTATTATTCAAACATGCAAATGAGGCACCGTTAGAAAACAGACTTTTTGACACAGGTTTCTCCGATCACGGGGACTCTGGATAATAATGGACAGAGTGAGACGTGGGAGCAACAGCCCTGCTGAAATGTTCATTCTCTGCAAATGACAATGACAAACTTTTTTTCCCCTTCTCCTTCTTTGTCATTTTCTTACTTTACTTCGGGTGTGTTTGAAATGCAAGAGAGTTGAGAGAATTGAAATAAGGCACCTCTAATGATCAATGGTGATTTACAGTTCAATGACACACACCTGTCACCCAAGGGCGTAGGAGCCGGGCAGGACAGGGAGGAAGCAGGTAAAGGGGTCTTTACCTAAAGGGGTCTTCAAAGATGGTGCCGTAATCGATGGCCGCCGTTTTGCGATCTCCGACCCAAATTTGCTATTTTGTGATTCTTTTGGCGTTTATCTTTACTTTATTTTCACAATGTATCCGCTATAATTTCTTATAACCGACAGGAACTTTTGAACATCAGATCAGCAGTTACTTACCCCAATTCCGGCTTCAACTTCAACTTCTGTAATTCCAACCCAATTTTTGGGGTATGCAAGAAGAAACACTGGCATTACAGAGGCAGAAGAGGGGGAGTCCTGGCAAGATTCAGGTGAACGGAAAACCGGCCACCTCTTCCTTCCATTATATTGGCCAATCACTTGATAATATGATGGATGACCTCCGATTGCGGATTTTCTACCAACGGTACTCTCTTAGCTGCAATATTCTCTGCTTTTCTGAAACATGGCTTTCGGACAAATACCCCCCATGGCTATCCAACATGCCTCAGATCAGTTTAAGAATATCTGTCTTGAGTTCAACTTGAGTCAGCTGATAACGAAACCCACTCGGATTAATGCAAAAAAAACTAGCAAACTCCTCATTGATTGACCTTATCCTGACTAACCGTACCCAAAGGATTTGGCTAGTGGTGTTTTTGCAAATGATATCAGCGACCACTGCCCAATTGCTTGCATTAGAGATACCAAATTGAAAAACTCGGACCCTCGTATAATTGTGAAGTGAAATTTACAAAAAGTATTGCCCCAGGCGTTCCTTCATGATCTATATTATTCAGATCTTTTTTCTGCTAGCTGCATACCAGCCCCTGTTTTGGCACTTGAATTTTTCTCATTCATTTTTACCTCTGGTTGATTAACATGCCCCTTTCAAGCAGCTCAGAGTCAAAAACCAAACTGATCCATGATACTCTCCTGTACTCTCAGACCTCTCTCGATAAGAAATCAAGCCTGGGCCCAGGCTAGACAAATTGGCTCGTTACCTGATTGGCAGCTATAGGCAATTGAGAAATGGGTGCACTGCCTCGGTTAAACAGGCCAAATCAAACTACTTCCTTAGCGCTATGGCAGACTCTGTTAGTGATCCCTCTAAATTCTGGAAAACCATTAATTCACTGAAGCGGGGTAATTCCTATACTTCCCTGCCTAAGCAATTCGTTTTAGACTCCTGCATCATTACTGAAAAAGTTACGATTTGTGATGCTTTTAATCAGCATTTTAGCTGGTTTATTATTTGAAAGAAATGGTGGTCCTACTGGTCTTGGCCAGTCAGTTGACTGTTCTTCCCACATACAGCCTCCAGTTGCCTTGATGGATGATCAGTCAAACTGACGTGACTTGTGAAATGGTAGTCAGGGTTTTTCTTTTTGGCAACTCACAGAAACAGAAGATCTTGCTGCCTTATTAGCTATTGACACCAAGAACTCATTAGGAGCTGACAATTTGAACCCGTCTTTGCTTAAGTATGCAGTGGCCCTCATTTTTTATTTAACTTTAGTATCAGGAAATATTCCAAAAGTGTGAAAAGCAGCTTTTGTGCTGCCACTCCATAATGGGGGGTATATATAAGTAATCTCAATAATTATCAACCCATTTCCAGGCTCCCTTGTCTTGCGAAAATCCTAGAATCATTGGGAAACAAACAGCTACGTTATTTTCGATCTGTAAATTGTATTGTTATTGTTAATCAATCAGGTTTCAGACCTCAACATAGTACCACTATGGCTACCATGCTTGTTGTAAATGATATTGCAAATGCCTTTGATGATAGAAAGAATTGTGATGCCATGTTTGTAGACTTGTCAAAAGCTTTTGATACTGTAGACCATGTTATTCTTTTAAATAAGCTGTCCTCGATAGAGTTGGGTACTGATGCTTGCCAATTGTTTCATAATTACAGTATCTCAATGACAGAACTCAGGCCATCAAGGTAGATGGTGTCAAATCTGATTTCCTTGAGTTACATAAAGGGGTGCCCCAAGGTTCAATACTCGGCCTACTACTGTTTAAAATCTATATAAATAACATTGGTAATGCTCTAAAAAAGTGTAATGTTCATTTGTTTGCAGATGATACAGTGTTGTATTCCATTGCTCCATCGGTTGGCCAATCATTTCCAAATTTAAAATCAGATTCTCTAGCACTGCAGAGGTCACTATTGGATCTAAAGTTAGTGCTAAATGCAAACAAAACAAAGTGCATGCTTTTTTCTAGGTCCCATAACCCAGATGAATTTGTAATGACTAGTTTGAACGGTACACAAATTAAGTGAGTTCGTTCCTACAAATATGTTGGTATCTGGCTTGATGACATACTGTCATTTAAAAAAGATGTCACTGAGCTGGTGAAGAAGTTGAAGTTCAAGGTTGGTTTCTTTTACAGAAACAAAGCATGTCTGACTTTTGTTAATAGGAAAGAAATTGTCCAGGCCACTTTCATGTCTATTTTACTTTAGATTATGGGGATATTATCTGTATGCATGCAGCAGCATCTACACTTAAACCACTGGATGCTGTTTTCCATTGTGCCCTTAGGTTTATTACTGGTGATGGTTATAGAACTCCCCATTGTGTTTTGTATCAAAAAGTGGGTTGGGCCTCTTTGTATGTAAGGAGAGAGCAGCATTTTCTTGTGTTTATTTACAAAATACTCATGCAGAAACTTGTATGTATCTATCATCATTAATTCAATCTAGACTTACAAATTATCAAACCAGGTCACAGGATTGGATAACATTGGAGGCCCCTTCGGTCTCCACAGAGTTGGGTAAAGCTGCTTTTAGTTTTTTTGCGGTCTTCTTGTGGAGCAATTTACAGAAATCTCTGAAATTAGATGTTCTGGTCCCCCTATGTCAGTTCAGTGAAATTATCAGAGACCAATATGTTGATAAATGTGTCTGTTTTTCTTAATATGTTTTGTTATATTGTATGTTGTATATACACTGAACAAAAATATAAATGCAACATGTAAAGTGTTGGTCCCATGTTTCATGAGCTGTAATAATAGATCCCAGAAATGTTTCATACTCACAAAAAGCTTATTTTTCTGAAATTGTGTGCACACATTTGTTTACATCCATCCCTGTTAGTGAGAATTTCTCCTTTGCCAATATAATCCATCCACCTGACAGGTGTGGCATATCAAGAAGCTGATTAAACAGCATGATCATTACACTGGTGCCCCTTGTGCTGGGGACAAAAAAGGCCACTCTAAAATGTGCAGTTTTGTCACAGATGTCTAAAGGGAGCGTGCAATTGGCATGCTGAATGCAGGAATGTCCACTAGAGCTGTTGCCAGAGAACTGAATGTTCATCTCTCTACCATAAGCCATCTCCAACGTCATTTTAGAGAATTTGTCAGTACATCCAACCGCCCTCACAACCACAGACCACGTGTATGGCGTTGTGTGAGCAAGTGATTTGCTGATGTCAACATTGTGAACAGAGTGCCCCATAGTGGCGGTGGGATTATGGTATGGGCAGGCATAAACTACGGACAACGATCACAATTGCATTTTATCAATGGCAATTTGAATGCACAGAGATACCGTGATGAGATCCTGAGGCCCATTATTGTGACATTCATCCGCTGCATCACTTCCTGTTTCAGCATGATACTGCACGGCCCCATGTCGCAAGGATCTGTACACATGAAAATGTCCCAGTTCTTCCATGGCCTGCATACTCACCAGACATGTCACCCATTGAGCATGTTTGGGATACTCTGGTTTGACATGTACGACAGCGTGTTCCAGTTCCCGCCAATTTCCAGCAACTTTGCACAGCCATTGAGGAGTGGGACAACATTCCACAGGCCACAATCAACAGCATGATCAACTCTATGCGAAGGAGATGTGTCATGCTGCATGAAGCAAACGGTGGTCACACCAGACACTGACTGGTTTTCTGATCCACGCCCCTGCCTTTTTTTAAAGGAATCTGTGACCAATAGATGCATATCTGTATTCCCAGTCATGTGAAATCCATAGATTAGGGCGTAATTTATTTATTTCAATTGACTGATTTCCTTATATGAACTGTAACTCAGTAAAATCTTCTAAATTGTTGCATGTTGCTTTTTTATTTTTGTTCAGTGTGTGTTTGATGTATTTATGCAGGGCTCATCTGAAAAAGAGACCCTAGTCTCAGTATGACTTCCCTGTCAAATAAAGGTTTAATTTGAAAAAGAATCTATGGATTCTCCATTCACTGAGCGGATAGGACAGTAGAGGTCAACACTCGCAAAGACGCGTGGCCAGATGGTATTCCAGGCACATTCTCAGAGCATGCGCAGATCAGCTTTCAGGCATATTCACGGTAATTTTCAACCTTTACTTATCCCAGTCTGTAATCCCTACATGTCTTAAGATGACTACAATCATTCCTGTTCCCAAGAACTCTAATGCTTCATGCCACAATGACTACCACCCTGTAGCACTCACATATGTAATCATGAAGTGCTTTGAAAGGCTGGTTATGTCACACATCAACTCCATCATCCCAGACAACCTAGATCCACTCCAATTTGCATACAGCCCCAACAGATCCATAGACAATGCAATCTCAAATGCACTCCACACTGCCTTCACCCACCTAGATAAGAGGAATACTTATGTGAGAATGCTGTTCATTGACTATAGATCAGCGTTCAACACCATTGTCCCCTACAAGCTCATCACCAAGCTTAGGACCCTGCAACTGGATCCTGGACTTCCTGTTGGGCCGACCCCAAGTTGTGAGGGTAGGCAACATCACCTCCACACGCTGACCCTCAGAATGGGGGCCCCACAGAGGTGTGTGATTAGTTCCCTTCTGTACTCCATGACTGCGTGGCTACGCAGGACTCCAACACCATCATCAAGTTTGCTGACGACACGACGTTGGTAGGACTGATCACCAGCAACGATGAAACAGCCTACAGTCACCCATTGAGAATATTTGGGATGCTCTGGATTGACATGTATGACAGCGTGTACCAGTTCCCGCCAACATCCAGCAACTTCGCACAGTCATTGAAGAGGAGTGGGACAACGTTCCACAGGCCACAATCAACAACCTGCAACAGATGCATATCTGTATTCCCAGTCATGTGAAATCCATAAATTAGGGCCTAATACATTTATTTCAATTGACTGATTTCCTTATATGAACTGTAACTCAGTACAATCTTTGAAATTGTTGCATGTTGCATTTATATTTTTGTTCAGTGTAGCTTCTTACTCTCTCTTGTTCTTCTTATTTCTTATTTTTATTTATTGTGTTTTTGTTGTACCTTGTGTTATTTTTAGTGATACATTGATATTGATTACTGCATTATTAGGTTTGGAGCTAGCAAGAAAGGCATTTCACTGTACTTGTGCACATGACATTAGAACTTGAAACTTGAAATGGTCCCCCCCAATAAAATGTTTTACATTTACATTTAAAAAATGATATATATTTTTTTTAACGAGTCGCCAGACGCGTTGAGGGAAGTTGTTTTGAAAAGGCCTCCTCTACTGGAACGTCCCTTCCCCCACCCCCACCCCCACTGAGTGCTTCATTCTCACTCTTGGTTGTTACAAGCAGGGTGGCAATGTGTGAGTCAGAGAAGAAGCACTGTGCACCACCACTATCATTACTCATCGTACCGGGGAAAATAATTGTTGGCAACAACAAAGTTTGTTTTGAGCAACTATAGGCTTTCTACTGGCTAGTAGCTACAGTAGTCAGATTTACATTTACAGTTTAGTCATTTTTAGCTGTGTCAGGTTTTATCTAACTAGCTAACGCTGGGTAGTCCCGGCTGTGTGAAAAACTGATAGTGAATGTTACAGAATTACTGTCTTAGTCTTCATCATAGGGTCAGCAATTTAGCAATGGATGTGCCACCAGTCAAGAAGAGCAAAAATAGAGTACATTTGTTTTCAAAGTTGGGTTCTTGGAAACTGCCCCGGGCAAACTAGCTGGCAAATTTGAGCAATTTCAGCTAAGATGTGGTTTTTGTGTGTATTTATTAGGGATCCCCATTACTGGGGTCCAAACACATTAAGGCACTTACATTACACAAAAAACTAAACACCGCTTCCAAGTATACTACTTGCTAATGTTCAGTCTTTGGACAACAAAGTCGACGAGCTCTTGGCAAGGATTTCTTTCCAGAGAGACATCAGGGCCTGTAACATACTTTGTTTCACGGAAACATGGCTCTCTGGGGATATTCTGTCGAAATCGGTCCAGCCAGATGGGTTCTCAGTTCATCGCGCAGACAGAAATAAATATCTCTCCGGGAAGCAGAAGGGCGGAGGCGTGTGTTTCATGATTAACGACTCATGGTGTAATTGTAGTAACATACAGCAACTCAAGTCCTTTTGTTCACCCGACCTAGAATACCTCACAATCAAATGCCGACCGTATTATCTCCCAAGAGAATTGTCTTCGGTTATAGTCACGGCCGTGTATATAGCCCCTCAAGCCGATACCACGATGGCCCTCAAATAACTTCACTGGACTTTATGCAAACTGGAAACCACATATCCTGAGGCTGCATTTCTTGTAGCCGGGGATTTTAATAAAGCAAATTTGAGGACTAGGCTGCCGAAGTTCTATTAACATATCGACTGTTGTACTCAGGCTGCTAAAATCCTTGACCATTGCTATTCAAACTTCCGGGATGGTTATAAGGCCCTCCCCCGCCCTCCTTTCGGCAAATCTGACCACGACTCCATTTTGCTCCTCCCTTCCTATAGGCAGAAACTCAAACAGGAAGTACCCGTGCTAAGGACTATTCAACGCTGGTCTGACCAATCGGAATCAACGCTTCAAGATTGTTTTGATCACGTGGACTGGGATATGTTCTGGGTAGCTTGTGAAAATAATTTAGACGAATACACTGAAACGTTGACTAAGTTTATCAGGAAGTTAATAGGAGATGTTGTGTCCACTGTGACTATTAAAACCTACCCTAACCAGAAACCGTGGATAGATGGCAGCATTCGCACAAAACTGAAAGCGCGAACCACCGCATTTAACCATGGCAAGGTGACTGGGAATATGGCAGAATGCAAACAGTGTAGCTACTCACTCCGCAAGGCAATTAAACTGGCAAAACATCAGTATAGAGACAAAGTGGAGTCGCAATTCAACGGCTCAGATATGAGACGTATGTGGCAGGGACTACAGACAAACACGGACTACAAATGGAAAACCAGCCACGTCACCGACACCGACGTCTCGCTTCCGGACAATCTAAACAACTTCTTCGCCCACTTTGAGGATAACACAGTGCCACCGACGCGGCCCACTACCAAGGACTGTGGGCTCTCCTTCTCCGTGGCCGACGTGAGTAAGACATTTAAGCTTGTTAACCCCTGCAAGGCTGCCGGCCCAGACAGCATCCTTAGCCGCGTCCTCAGAGCATGTGCAGACCAGCTGGCTGGAGTGTTTACGGACATATTCAATCTCTCCCTATTCCAGTCTGCTGTCCCCACATGCTTCGAGATGGCCACCATTGTTCCTGTACCCAAGAAAGCAAAGGTAACTGAACTAAATGACTATCGCCCTGTAGCTCTCACCTCTGTCATCATGAAGTGCTTTGAGAGACTAGTCAAGGATCATATCACCTCTACCTTACCTGTCACCCTAGACCCACTTCAATTTGCTTACCGCCCCAATAGATCCACAGACGATGCAATCACCATCACACTGCACACTGCCCTATCCCATCTGGACAAGAGGAATACCTATGTAAGAATGCTGTTCATTGACTATAGCTCAGCATTCAACACCATAGTACCCTCCAAGCTCATCAATAAGCTCGAGGCCCTGGGTCTGAACCCTGCCCTGTGCAACTGGGTCCTGGACTTCCTGACGGGCTGCCCCCAGGTGGTGAAGGTAGGAAACAACAACTCCACTTCGCTGATTCTCAACACTGGGGCCCCACAAGGGTGCGTGCTCAGCCCCCTCCTGTACTCCCTGTTCACCAATGAATGCGTGGCCAAGCACGCCTCCAACTCAATCATCAAATTTGCAGATGACACAACAGTAGTAGGCTTGATTACCAACAATGACGAGACAGCCTATAGGGAGGAGGTGAGGGCTCTGAGAGTGTGGTGCCAGGAAAATAACCTCTCACTCAACGTCAACAAAACAAAGGAGATGATCGTGGACTTCAGGAAACAGCAGAGGTTGCACCCCACTATCCACATCGACGGGACCGCAGTGGAGAAGGTGGAAAGCTTCAAGTTCCTTGGTGTACACATCACTGACAACTGAAATGGTCCACCCACGCAGACAGTGTGGTGAAGAAGGCGCAACAGAGCCTCTTCAACCTCAGGAGTCTGAAGAAATTTGGCTTGGCACCTAAAACCCTCACAAACTTTTAAAGATGCAAAATTAAGAGCATCCTGTCCATCTGTATCACCGCCTGGTACGGCAACTGCACCGCCTGCAACCGCAGGGCTCTCCAGAGGGTGGTGCGGTCTGCCGAACACATTACCTGGGGCAAACTACCCGCCCTCCAAGACACCTACAGCACCCGATGTCACAGGAAGGCCAAAAAGATCATCAAGGACACCAACCACCCGAGCCACTGCCTTTTCACCCCGCAATCATCCAGAAGGCGAGGTCAGTACAGGTGCATCAAAGCTGGGACTGAGAGAATGAAAAACAGCTTCTATCTCAAGGCCATCAGACTGTTAAATAGCCATCACTAGCACATTAGAGGCTGCTGCTGCCTATTGAAATCACTGGCCACTTTAAGAAATGGAACACTAGTCACTTAAATCATGTTTACATATCTTGCATTACTCATCTCATATGTACAGCTGAAGTCTGAAGTTTACATACACCTTAGCCAAATACATTTAAACTCAGGTTTTCACAATTCCTGACATTTAATCCTAGTAAAAATTCCCTGTCTTAGGTCAGTTAGGCTCACCACTTTATTTTAAGACTGTGAAATGTCAGAATAATAGTAGAGAGAATTATTTCTTTCAACTTGTATTTCTTTCATCACATTCCCAGTGGGTCAGAAGTTTACATACACTCAATTAGCATTTGGTAGCATTGCCTTTAAATTGTTTAACTTCGGTCAAATGTTTCGGGTAGCCTTCCACAAGCTTCCCACAATAAGTTGGGTGAATTTTGGCCGTTCCTCCTGACAGAGCTGGTGTAACTGAGTCAGGTTTGTAGGCCTCCTTGCTCGCACACGCTTTTTCAGTTCTGCCTAAATATTTCTATAGGATTGAGGTCAGGGCTTTGTGATGGCTACTCCATTACCTTGACTTTGTTGTCCTTAAGCCATTTTGCCACAACTTTGGAAGTATGATTGGTGTCATTGTCCATTTGGAAGACCCATTTTCGACCAAGCTTTAACTTCCTGACTGATGTCTTGAGATGTTGCTTCAATATATCCACATAATTTTCCTTCCTCATGATGCCATCTATTTTGTTAAGTGCACCAGTGCCTCCTGCAGCAAAGCACCCCCACAGCATGATGCTGCCACCCCCGTGCTTCACGGATGGGATGGTGTTCTTCGGCTTGCAAGCAACCCCCTTTTTCCTCCAAACATAACAATGGTCATTATGGCCAAACAGTTCTATTTATGTTTCATCAGTCCAGAGGACATTTCTCCAAAAAGCAAGATCTTTGTCCACATGTGCAGTTGCAAACCGTGGTCTGGCTTTTTTATGGCTGTTTGGAGCAGTGGCTTCTTCCTTGCTGAGCGGCCTTTCAGGTGATGTCGATATAGGACTCATTTTACTGTGGATATAGATTATTTTGTACCTGTTTCCTCCAGCATCTTCACAAGGTCCTTTGCTGTTGTTCTGGGATTGATTTGCACTTTTCGCACAATGTTCATCTCTAGGAGACAGAATGTGTCTCCTTCCTGAGCGGTATGATGGCTGTGTGGTCCCATGGTGTTTATACTTGCGTACTATTGTTTGACCAGATGAACGTGGTACCTTCAGGCATTTGCAAATTGCTCCCAAGGATGTACCAGACTTGTGGAGGTACTGTAAGTCGCTCTGGATAAGAGCGTCTGCTAAATGACTAAAATGAGGTCAACAATTTTTGAGGTCTTGATTTTCACATGATGTCAAGCAAAGAGGCACTGAGTTTGAAGGTAGGCCTTGAAATACATCCACAGGTACACCTCTAATTGACTCAAATTATGTCAATTAGACTATCAGAAGCTTCTAAAGCCATTACATCATTTTCTGGAATTTTCCAAGCACAGTCAACTTATGACCCACTGGAATTGTGATACAGTGAATTATAAGTGAAATAATCTGTCTGTAAACAATTGTTGGAAAAATTGCTTGTGTCATGCACAAAGTAGATGTCCTAACCGACTTGCCAAAACTATAGTTTGTTAACAAGACATTTGTGGAGTGGTTGAAAAACGTGTTTTAATGACTCCAACCTAAGTGTATGTAAACTTCCGACTTCAACTGTATATACTGTATTCTATAATATTCTACTGTATCTTAGTCCATGCCGCTCTGTCATTGCTTGTCCATATATGTATATATTCTTAAATTATATTCCTTACTTAGATTTGTGTGTATTGGGTATATGTTGTGAAATTGTTAGATATTACTTGTTAGATATTACTGCACTGTCGGAGCTAGAAGCACAAGCATTTCGCTATATCATCTGCTAAGCACGTGTATGTGACAAATAAAATTTGATTTGATTTGATAAAACAGTACATCATATTTACATTTACATTTTAGTAATTTAGCAGACGCTCTTATCCAGAGCGTCTCACAGTTAGTGAGTGATCATAAAACATTATTACACCACTACATGTCTACAATACAAAATGTATAATTCCACCATACAACAATATTACAATGTACGTGTGTGTGTGCGTATGCGTGTGTCTGTACCTGTGTGTGTATTTCTCTTCACAGTCCCCGCTTCCTGGGGTCCAAGCACATTAAGGCACTTACATTACACAAAAAAATCAAAAAATAGAACAGTACATCATATAACATTATTACACCACTACATGTCTACAATACAAAATGTATAATACCACCATACAACAATATTACAATGTACGTGTGTATGCGTATGTGTGTCTATACCTTTGGGTGTGTCTCTTCACAGTCCCCGCTGTTCCATAAGATGTTTTTGTTATCTGTTTTGTAAATCTGATTCTACTGCTTGCATCAGTTACATGATGTGGAATAGATTTCCATGTAGTCATGGCTCTATGTAGTACTGTGCGCCTCCCATAGTCTGTTCTGGACTTTGGGATTGTGAAGAGACCTCTGGTGGCATGTCTTGTGGGGTATGCATGGGTGTCGAAGCTGTGTGCTAGTAGTTTAAACAGACAGTTGGTGCATTCAGCTTGTCAACACTTCTTACAAAAACAAGTAGTGATGAAAGTCAGTCTCTCCTCCACTTTGAGACATGAGAGATTGACATGCATATCATTCATGTTAGCTCCCCGTGTACATTTAAGGGCCAGCCGTGCTGCCCTGTTCTGAGCCAATTGTAATTTTCCTAAGTCCCTCTTTGTGGCACCTGACCACACGACTGAACAGTAGTCCAGGTGCGACAAAACTAGTGCCTGTAGGACCTGCCTTGTTGATAGTATTGTTAAGAAGGCAGAGTAGCGTTTTATTATGGACAGACTTCTCCCCATTTTCAAATCAAATCAAATCAAATCAAATTTTATTGGTCACATGCGCCGAATACAACAGGTGCAGACATTACAGTGAAATGATTACTTACAGCCCTTAACCAACAGTGCATTTATTTTAAACAAAAAAGTAAGAATAAAACACAACAAAAAAAGTGTTGAGAAAAAAAGAGCAGAAGTAAAATAAAGTGACAGTAGGGAGGCTATATATACAGTAAAATAAAGTGACAGTAGGGAGGCTATATATACAGGGGGGTACCGTTGCAGAGTCAATGTGCGGGGGCACCGGCTAGTTGAGGTAGTTGAGGTAATATGTACATGTGGGTAGAGTTAAAGTGACTATGCATAAATACTTACTTAACAGAGTAGCAGCAGCATAAAAAGGATGGGGTGGGGGGCAGTGCAAATAGTCCGGGTAGCCATGATTAGCTGTTCAGGAGTCTTATGGCTTGGGGGTAGAAGCTGTTGAGAAGTCTTTTGGACCTAGACTTGGCACTCCGGTACCGCTTGCCGTGCGGTAGCAGAGAGAACAGTCTATGACTAGGGTGGCTGGAGTCTTTGACAATTTTGAGGGCCTTCCTCTGACACCGCCTGGTATAGAGGTCCTGGATGGCAGGGAGCTTTGCCCCAGTGATGTACTGGGCCATACGCACTACCCTCTGTAGTGCCTTGCGGTCAGAGGCCAAGCAGTTGCCATACCAGGCGGTGTTGCAACCAGTCAGGATGCTCTCGATGGTGCAGCTGTAGAATTTTTTGAGGATCTGAGGACCCATGCCAAATCTTTTTAGTCTCCTGAGGGGAATAGGCTTTGTCGTGCCCTCTTCACGACTGTCTTGGTGTGTTTGGACCATGATAGTTCGTTGGTGATGTGGACACCAAGGAACTTGAAGCTCTCAACCTGTTCCACTACAGCCCCGTCGATGAGAATGGGGGCGTGCTCAGTCCTCTTTTTTTTCCTGTAGTCCACAATCATCTCCTTTGTCTTGGTCACGTTGAGGGAGAGGTTGTTGTCCTGGCACCACACGGCCAGATCTCTGACCTCCTCCCTATAGGCTGTCTCATCGTTGTCGGTGATCAGGCCTACCACTGTTGTGTCGTCGGCAAACTTAATGATGGTGTTGGAGTCGTGCCTGGCCATGCAGTCATGGGTGAACAGAGAGTACAGGAGGGGACTGAGCACGCACCCCTGAGGGGGCCCCCGTGTTGAGGATCAGTGTGGCAGATGTGTTGTTACCTACCCTTACCACCTGGGGGCGGCCCGTCAGGAAGTCCAGGATCCAGTTGCAGAGGGAGGTGTTTAGTCCCAGGATCCTTAGCTTAGTGATGAGCTTAGAGGGCACTATGGTGTTGAATGCTGAGCTGTAGTCAATGAATAGCATTCTCACGTAGGTGTTCCTCTTGTCCAGGTGGGAAAGGGCAGTGTGGAGTGCGATAGAGATTGCATCATCTGTGGATCTGTTGGGGCGGTATGCAAATTGGAGTGGGTCTAGGGTTTCTGGGATTATGCTGTTGATGTGAGCCATGACCAGTCTTTCAAAGCACTTCATGGCTACAGACGTCAGTGCTACGGGTCGGTAGTCATTTAGGCAGGTTATCTTAGAGTTCTTGGGCACGGGGACTATGGTGGTCTGCTTGAAACATGTTGGTATTACAGACTCAGTCAGGGACATGTTGAAAATGTCAGTGAAGACACTTGCCAGTTGGTCAGCACATGCTCGGAGTACACGTCCTGGTAATCCGTCTGGCCCTGCGGCCTTGTGAATGTTGACCTGCTTAAAAGTCTTACTCACATCGGCTACGGAGAGCGTGATCACATAGTCGTCCCGGAACAGCTGGTGCTCTCATGCATGCTTCAGTGTTGCTTGCCTCGAAGCGAGCATAGAAGTGGTTTAGCTCGTCTGGTAGGCTTGTGTCACTGGGCAGCTCGCGGCTGTGCTTCCCTTTGTAGTCTGTAATAGTTTTCAAGCCCTGCCACATCCGACGAGCGTCAGAGCCAGTGTAGTATGATTCAATCTTAGACCTGTATTGACTCTTTGCCTGTTTGATGGTTCGTCGGAGGTCATAGCGGGATTTCTTATAAGCGTCCGGGTTAGAGTCCCGTTCCTTGAAAGCGGCAGCTCTACCCTTTAGCTCAGTGCGGATGTTTCCTGTAATCCATGGCTTCTGGTTGGGGTATGTACGTACGGTCACTGTGGGGGACGACATCATCAATGCACTTATTGATGAAGCCAGTGACTGATGTGGTGTACTCCTCAATGCTGTCTGAAGAATCCCGGAACATGTTCCAGTCTGTGCTAGCAAAACAGTCCTGTAGCTTAGCATCTGCGTCATCTGACCACTTTTTTATTAACCGAATCACTGGTGCTTCCTGCTTCAGTTTTTGCTTATAAGCAGGAATCAGGAGGATAGAGTTATGGTCAGATTTGCCAAATGGAGGGCGAGGGAGAGCTTTGTATGCGTCTCTGTGTGTGGAGTAAAGGTGGTCTAGAGTTTTTTTCCCTCTGGTTGCACATTTAACATGCTGGTAGAAATTAGGTAGAACGGATTTAAGTTTCCCTGCATTAAAGTCCCCGGCTACTAGGAGCGCTGCATCTGGATGAGCGTTTTCCTGTTGATTAATGGCCTTGTACAACTCATTCAGTGCAATCTTAATGCCAGCATTGGTTTGTGGTGGTAAATAGACAGCTATGAAAAATATAGATGAAAACTCTCTTGGTAAATAGTGTGGTCTACAGCTTATCATAAGATACTCTACCTCAGGCGAGCAAAACCTCGAGACTTTTAGCTACTGTTGTATCAATATGTTTGGACCATGACAGTTTACAATCCAGGGTTACTCCAAGCAGTTTAGGGTTTAGTGAATGATTTGTCCCAAATACAATGCTTTTAGTTTTTGAAATATTTAGGACTAACTTATTCCTTGCCACCCATTCTGAAATGAACTTTACTCAAAGCCAGTGGCATGTCGTTAGTAAAGATTGAAAAAAGTAAGGGGCCTAGACAGCTGCCCTGGGGAATTCCTGATTCTACCTGGATTATGTTGGAGAGGCTTCCATTAAAGAACACCCTCTGTGTTCTGTTAGACAGGTAACTCTTTATCCACAATATAGCAGGGGGTGTAATGCCATAACACATACGTTTTTCCAGCAGCAGACTATGATCGATAATGTCAAAAGCCTCACTGAAGTCTAAATAAACAGCCCCACAATCTTTTTATCATCAATTTAACTGTTTAACTTCATCACAGTGATTATGGGTCGTGAAGGTGTGTTCCATGTGAAACCTCTTAAATGTAATGGCAAAATGTAGATTTCCGCCTAAATAGACACACCCAAAAGTAACTGCTATTCATGTGTAATTACATGATTCTGACATGCAAAAACTTGGTAAATTTGGAAAGAAGACATCTGGGAGATTATGAGAAAATGATTAGAAGATAGATAGGAGTTATTTTTTTTTTTTAAGTCATCTTTCATTGACAAGCTATAAGTGAATTATTGATGACTAGAGCTGGAAACACATCAGATGGCTTCCACAACATGTGAACAATATGGGATTGATAGACCTAACAACTAGAAATGGGCAGATGTTTTCAAGTGTCCCTTAACCTCTCCAAAGTGGCATATGTCTGTAAATTAGATAATTCCAGTGCTATTACATATTTGCAATTCCTAAATGTTATTTGTTCAGTATAAAAACACAATTTCTACCATATCAACCTCACTCAAGCATTGTGGTGGTGTTATGGGGTATCCAGGGTACATTCAAGTTTCCTTTTAACCTCTCCAAAGTATCCGAACGTGGTAATTGCACTGTTTTTGCACACTGGATGTGCCTAAAATGTATTGTTCACTACTAAATTTCTACAACACCAACCTCTCTCAAACATTGTGGGGGTGTCGGGGGACATACAGGGGATATCCAACTCCCGAGTGGCACAGTGGTCTAATGCACTGCATCGCAGTGCTAGCTGTGCCACTAGAGATCCTGGTTTGAATCCAGGCTCTGTCGTAGCCGGCCGCGACCGGGACACCCATGGGGTGGCGCACAATTGGCCCAGCATCGTCCAGGGTAGGGGAGGGAATGGCCGGCAGGGATGTAGCTCAGTTGGTAGAGCATGGCGTTTGCAACGCCAGGGTTGTGGGTTCGTTTCCCACGGGGGGCCAGTATGGAAGAAAAAAAAAGCTCACTAACTGTAAGTCGCTCTGGATAAGAGCGTCTGCTAAATGACTAAAATGTAAATGTAATCCAAGTTGTTTCTTCAACCTAGTCACTCGGTGGACATTCAATGTTGCCATTAAGTCATACATCATCAGATAACATAGGCTAGATTTGTTCTTACCAACCTAAGGATTAATTCGATACCCCCCATGTAGCTATAGCTCAAACACAGACCAAATCGAAGCTTACCTTGTAAGATGTTTGCTGTTTGGTGAAAACCTTGTGTAAAATAAACATTTTGACTCTCGGGGCTGGTGATCAATAACGGTAGGTCACAGGCAGACAAATAAGGTATCCTCATGATCTGTGGAGTCCCGGATTTTGGTGTGTATCAACGTATTCCGTGTTTATTTCATTTATGCTTCACAACGCTAACCGGAATGTAGGTAGCAGCCATCTTGAAATGAGGTCACCGACTCGGCCTGCCCTTATAAATTAGTTTGCCCATCAAAGATTTGAAGTCACCGATCAGTAGCCAAAATACTCAGCTTTCCGCAGACCCCCTGCTTTTGCAGATAGGGGCTACCATTCTCATACCAGACTGAATATAATTTAAAAAATCAAATAGGGTCCCCAAATATGGGGACTTTACATTTAAGAGGTTTTAAGACTTTGTTTGATGCTATCATGGTCATGGCAGGAGAGTGACAGCCATGAACAGACAGATAAGCAGAGAGGGAGAGAGAGGCCACAAACCAACAGGTACGACAGTGAGAAGTGCCTCTCCAAGCTCTTAGAGTTCATAGACGGATGATCTGTCATGGTGTGAATCAATCTGAATGATCATATATGATCTGATCTCTAATGAAATGATAACACCCTTAAGTCTAGAGTGTGTAGTGCATGTGTTAACTTCATGCAGGAGAGAGGCAGCCATGATTTTACTTTTGATAATTGTGTAGTGGAGATTGATTAATTTCAGTTTGACCTTTTATTTTATTAAATCAGTTTTGAACTGTGTATGTTGCTGGTTATTATTACAGTATAATAACTGTATTATAAGTAGAAAATATTACATTATGTTTCAAACCATACAGTATGTAGAGCAGCAGTAGTAACCACCTGGCATAAGGGAAGTGAGAAAAATACTAGGACATGAATCATACAGTAGCAGAGAAAGAGTACAAAATGGTTGTTTAATTGAATATATCCACATTAACAGTCACACTGGTTTCAGTACAGTATGAATGGCCATAGCCCAAGACTGATTGGACTACCAGAGTAAGTGCCCCTCTGCAAGGCCCCCCTTAGCCTTGTACATTTTCTCATTTGTAAGTTAAGATTTGTCTGTATCCTTTTCTCAAAAGTCACTAGAAATGAGCATTTAAAACCTGTTTGAAAAAACATTAGCAACATGCTAACTCAGTAGCAACATGCCCCCCACCCCCATGTCAGAGTCGCTCCTTCGCGCCTGTGTCCCCCTAAGACACATGACTTTGAATATATTTAAACCAACTTAGTCAGACAGGTTTTTCTTAGGAGGTTTTACTGGTTTGGTTTGAGGTGTTTGGAGTAGGCGGCCATCTATAGACCAGTTGACCAGAGGAGCTTTTTATAGATGTGGCCGTCTCTAACAAGGGTGAAAGAAAGGACCTCTTATGTTCACTTTTGGGTTGAGTAACTTTTGAGAGGCTGGTGGTCGCTGGGCTTCACTGAGCCGGTAACCACTACACGAGCCTTCAGTCCTCACATGGGCTGTTTAGGAGCAACTATGGCCCTGTTCAGACCCACTTAGCTCTGAGTTGACTAGAAAAACACACTCTGCTATCCTGAATTGGTTAGAAAAACAGAGCCAAATTGAATGAAATATTTTAATGACAATTATTTACATTTACATTTTTTGTCATTTAGCAGACGCTCTTATCCAGAGCGACTTACAGTTAGTGAGTGCATACATTTGTCATACTTGCCCTTATTTCACTTAAAAATATAAGGTACATCATGAATTTCAAAAACACACTATGATTGTACTTGTATACATTTCATGTCTTAACACAGTGTAATTCCAGTAACACAATATACTTTACTGTAGCAATGTATCTTTTTTTGTCATGTTGCTATACTGTTTATATGTATAGTTATATACTGTACTTAAGCTGTATTAGATTTAGGGCCGTTATTTTAGGCCTGAGAAATGCACCAGGGATCTACCTGGTACCTGAATATGTATCTGGTCAAAAACCCATCTCCTGAACCACTACCCCCACACGACTGTACCTCCTCTGTTTAAACAGCACTATACTCAGGTTCATATTTCCCCTTATAAATACATTTAATATTTGCTCACTTAAAAATACTGATTATTAAAAAATATTGCTCTGTTTATACATCTTGCCTACAGTGTTCAGTGATTCAATTTCAGACCGGTTAATTGTTACATGCATGTTTATGTTTTGTGTTATGGTTTATGTAGCCCATAAAAATATAATGTATTTATGCCTCACATTGCAAGTACACTATAAAGTTGTGTAAAACAATTGCTGTTTATCTTTTTCTATGGATCTGGATACATAAACACTCTTTATATAATTTTCTCCTTTTCCTCTGTTTATAACTTCACGAGACCCTCTGTAAAAAGGAGGCTTGAGTCAAAACAGATGCAAAACAAACAAACCAACCCAACAACCCCTCTGCTGCAGATATCGAACAGCATTGACAAGTCTTTTTCTGTTCCTTAAAGGATGTAAACATTTGTAAATGAATGCTCACGTGTCGAGCGGTATCAGGTTTCTTCCTGTCCGTGGGGGTTTATCGAGTGTGTCTATGGTTGATTTGCTCTCTAAATCCTCCCATGCCCTCTCCCTGCCTGGAGCCAGCCCCCAGCTTCTCTGGGCTCCATGCTGTGCTCTCTCACCATCTACATCTCCCTCTACCTCTTGCCATCTCTTCTAATACCTTTCCGTCTCTCCTCCCATTCCCTTTATTGTCCTCTTTCCATTTAACCTATTCTCGCTCCATCTACCTATCTTTCTATCTTTCTTGCCACCTGTCCATCTCTTCCTTTGACCCTACTCCTCAGTCCATCGCACTGACCTATACCTATTTGTTTATCTCTTAATACTTCTACACCTCTTTTTTGTTTTCTCTCAGTCTCTCTATGTGTCCCTATGTGTCAGCTGGCGAACTGCTGACAGGACAAATGGAAAGAAAAGCTTCCTTTTCTCCACTCAGGGCTCTTTCATGACATTATTTCATTTCTTTCAACATTTTCACTTGCCCTTTCCCCTTTTTGAGAGGGGACTAAATAGCATGCTAATGAGTCCACTATGGTGCCCTAGCCTACGCCACACTCTAATAAAGCACACTTTCGTTGGTCCCTTTTATGTGGAGAGAGGTTGGGATGCCCAGCTGAAGATGTTAGAGGTTAAAAAGCTGCTCCAGTGTTTCAGACGTGTTCCAATAGACATGACTTGTGGCATCCTTGTTTGTTTACAAATCCACCTGATGCTGTGCAGACTGGCTTTGTGAATCTTTGTTTCTACTGAATCTTCTAAGTGAATAAAATCTTCAGAATACATGGCCCAGCAATGGGCATTGCCTGAATCTAAACTCCAAATACATGGCTCTACAATGGGCATTGGTGGTGCCTGTGGTTTGTATTCCTCCTATAGTTACCAGAAAGCTTCACTTTATGGGTTGAGTGACCCAGACAACATGAGTGGTGTGGGCCAGGCATGACAGTGTTAAAAGAGGGACAGACTGTGATGATGTGGGTTGTTGTTTGGAATAAACAAAGTCATGTGTCACAGCAACGCGTAATTCACACAAGCATGGGGACAGTACTGTGAAATATCATTCACCCATAAACAAATAACCCAGAATATTTTTCCTGACACCAGTGCCAGTGTGAGAGCTCAGTCCAGAGTTGGCCTATTTTTTAGCATCCAGATTGCCATTGAAAGGTAGCTGTGTGTGCGCATGTGTGTGTGTACGTCAGAGGGCACTGTGTCACATAAGGTGCCCATGCCATGGAGAGCAGATATAGAGCATTTGAAATACAAATGTATGAAATACCACCTCGTCTCTCCATCTCGCTTTCTCTTCATCCCTCTCCATCCATCCCCCTCTCACCCTCGCTATCTCGCCATTGTGCACTCTTTCTCTTTCCTTTACCCCTTTCTCTCTCCATCCATCTCCCTCTCGCTCTATTTCATCTTATTAAAGCACATGGATTGTCACCGTTATTTACCAAATATAGTCCGACAAAGAAGAAGTGGGAATTTTTACTGATTGAAGATCAAAGTGGCAAAGTCTCCTCCTCTTCTATTAGAACCCCTTAAGAACAGAGGAAAACATCAATTTCTCACACATCAATGGCGGCATCATAATCAATTGAAAAAGACACTTGTATGGGGATGCAAATCTTATCTTTGTCTTATTAAAGCTTTTAGAAGATACATGTCGGGATTTAATGTTATTAAATAAAAGAGGTCGTTTTTTAAATCTAAAGATGCAGAGGCGTTAGTAATGGTCTAAATCAAAGCCCAGGGACTCTCTTAATTACCAGAGGAGCTTGCCTATCCTTATTAATATTGATAAAATATACTGTGATCTGATCTCTAGGCTTATGATGCATTTGGGAGGTTGGTTAATGAACAGAAATAGAACATGGGACTAATTTCTCTGAAGTGAAGAAAAAGCACGGACCCTGATGGAACAAGGGTCTCTGTTTCATTACCGTTATCATTAACTACACTGGCCAAAATATAACGCTATCTGTGCTGTGGTTTATGAGGACTGACTGTAGCTAGTGAGCACTGGGCAAAACATTAACCTGTGGCTTCAATGGCTTTAAAATACATTTGTGTGGGGTATTTTGTCTGTCTCTTTGCTCTTTGTCCTGTTTTGGTTCAGGTAACAAATTGCTATATGCTAAAGTTAATTGCATCAAAGAAAATTCAAGGTTGTTGTCAATTGAAACAATTTTGATAGAGTGCACAACTCGACCCACCCAAATTAGCTTTTGTCGAACCACCCAAATTAGCTGTTGTCCTCTATAGGCTTGAACACACAAAACACACTGATTCATCCACTGACACAATACAGGGAGAATATCACAGATCCCTGAATGCACATTTGAACTGTAAATCGGTGGGGACACGTTCAAATGTGTAAGTAGACAGTAAGCAAACCAGTAATCAAACATACAGCGAAACACAGGAGAAACCTTACTGGCAATTTTTGATATACAGTGAGGGAATTAAGTATTTGATCCCCTGCTGATTTTGTACGTTTGCCCACTGACAAAGAAATGATCCGTCTATAATTTTAATGGTAGGTTTATTTGAACAGTGAGAGACAGAATAACAACAACAAAATCCAGAAAAACGCATGTCAAAAATGTTATAAATTAATTTGCATTTTAATGAGGGAAATAAGTATTTGACCCCCTCTCAATCAGAAAGATTTCTGGCTCCCAGGTGTCTTTTATACAGGTAACGAGCTGAGATTAGGAGCACACTCTTAAAGGGAGTGCTCCTAATCTCAGCTTGTTACCTGTATAAAATACACCTGTCCACAGAAGCAATCAATCAATCAGATTCCAAATTCTCCACCATGGCCAAGACCAAAGAGCTCTCCAAGGATGTCAGGGACAAGATTGTAGACCTACACAAGGCTGGAATGGGCTATAAGACCATCGCCAAGCAGCTTGGTGAGAAGGTGACAACAGTTGGTGCGATTATTCCCAAATGGAAGAAACGCAAAATAACTGTCAATCTCCCTCGGCCCGGGGCTCCATGCAAGATCTCACCTCGTGGAGTTGCAATGATCATGAGAACGGTGAGGAATCAGCCCAGAACTACATGGGAGGATCTTGTCAATGATCTCAAGGCAGCTGGGACCATAGTCACCAAGAAAACAATTGGTAACACACTACGCCGTGAAGGACTGAAATCCTGCAGCGCCCGCAAGGTCCCCCTGCTCAAGAAAGCACATATACAGGCCCGTCTGAAGTTTACCAATGAACATCTGAATGATTCAGAGGAGAACTGGGTGAAAGTGTTGTGGTCAGATGAGACCAAAATCGAGCTCTTTGGCATCAACTCAACTCGCCGTGTTTGGAGGAGGAGGAATGCTGCCTATGACAAACATGGAGGTGGAAACATTATGCTTTGGGGGTGTTTTTCTGCTAAGGGGACAGGACAACTTCACCGCATCAAAGGGACGATGGACGGGGCCATGTACCGTCAAATCTTTTCCTTCAGCCAGGGCATTGAAAATGGGTTGTGGATGGGTATTCCAGCATGACAATGACCCAAAACACACGGCCAAGGCAACAAAGGAGTGGCTCAAGAAGAAGCACATTAAGGTCCTGTAGTGGCCTAGCCAGTCTCCAGACCTTAATCCCATAGAAAATCTGTGGAGGGAGCTGAAGGTTCGAGTTGCCAAACGTCAGCCTCGAAACCTTAATGACTTGGAGAAGATCTGCAAAGAGGAGTGCTGACAACATCCCTCCTGAGATGTGTGTAAACCTGGTGGCCAACTACAAGAAACGTCTGACCTCTGTGATTGCCAACAAGGGTTTTGCCACCAAGTACAAAGTCATGTTTCGCAGAGGGGTCAAATACTTATTTCCCTCATTAAAATGCAAATCAATTTATAACATATTTGACATGCGTTATTCTGGATTTTTTTGTTGTTATTCTGTCTCTCACTGTTCAAATAAACCTACCATTAAAATTATAGACTGATCATATCTTTGTCAGTGGGCAAACGTACAAAATCAGCAGGGGATCAAATACTTTTTTCCCTCACTGTACCTCAATTACCCTGTACACCTGCATATTGACTTGGTACTGGTACCTCGTGTAGCCAAGTTATCGTTACTCGTGTATTTATTCCTCGTGTTATTATTTGTCTATTATTTGTCATTTTTTCTCTGCATTGTTGGGAAGGGCCCATAAGCAAGCATTTCACTGTTAGTCTACACCTGTTGTTTACAAACCATGTGACACATTTGATTTGATTTGAGTCCCGGTCAGGGATACTCCCTGAGTTCGCTACAACATAGTTCCTTGGTTGGTTTCATTGACTCTCCCCTTAAACTGCCCGAAAATGACACATTTATAGCTACAACGTCCGAGTCTGTTGGAGAGGATCAGCTTGAGCGAAATGAGATGTAGAATCACTGATCTACAAATTGGCATTCTCTCAACCAGCTTCATGAGGAATGCTTTTCCAACAGTATTGAAGGAGTTCCCACATATGAGGAGCACTTGTTGGCTGCTTTTCCTTCACTCTGCCGTCCAACTCATCCCAAACCATCTCAACTGGGTTGAGGTCGGATGATTGTGGAGGCCAGGTCATCTGATGCAGCACTCCATCACTCTTCTTATTGGTCAAATAGCCCTTACACAGCCTGGAAGTGTATTTTGGGTCTTTGTCCTGTTGAAAAACAAATTATAGTCCCACTAAGCACAAACCAGGTGGGATGGCGTATCGCTGCAGAATGCTGTGGTAGCCATACTGGTTAAGTGTGCCTTGAATTCTAAATAAATCACTGACAGTGTCACCAGCAAAGCATCCCCACACCATCACACCTCCTCCTCCATGCTTCACGGTGGGAACCACACATACGGAGATCCTCCATTCACCTACTCTGCGTCTCACAAAGACATGGCGTAAATCTCAAATTTGGACTCATCAGACCAAAGGACAGATTTCCATCGGTCTAATGTCCATTGCTCGTGTTTCTTGGCCTAAGCAGGTCTCTTCTTCTTATTGGTGTCCTTTAGTAGTGGTTTCTTTGCAGCAATTCGACCATGAATGTCTGATTCACGTGGTCTCCTCTGAACAGTTGATGTTGAGATGTGTCTGTTACTTGAACTCTGTGAAGCATTTATTTGGGCTGCAATCTGAGGTGCAGTTAACTCTAATGAACTTATCCTCTGCACCAGAGGTAACTCTGGGTCTTCCTTTCCTGTGGCGGTCCTCATGAAAGCCAGTTTCATCATAGCGCTTGATGGTTTTTGCGACTGCACACTTGAAATGTTCCAGATTGACTGACCTTCATGTCTTAAAGTAATGATGGACTGTCGTTTCTCTTTGCTTATTTGAGCTGTTCTTGACATAATATGGACTTGGTCTTTTACCAAATAGGGCTATCTTCTGTATACCACCCCTACCTTGTCACAACACAACTGATTGGCTCAAACGCATTAAGAAGGAAAGAAATTCCAAAAATTAACTTTTAACAAGGCACACCTGTTAATTGAAATGCATTCCATGTGACTACCTCATGAAGCTGGTTGAGAGAATGCCAAGAATGTGCAAAGCTGTCATCCAGGCAAAGGGTGGCTACTTTAAATAATCTCAAATATAAAATACATTTAGATTTGTTTAACACTTTTTTGGTTACTACATGATTCCATATGTGTTATTTCATAGTTTTGATGTCTTCACTATTATTCTACAATAGTAAAAATAAAGAAAAACCCTTGAATGAGTAGGTGTGTCCAAACGTTTGACTGGTACTGTAGGTAGGGATAAAGTGAGTAGGCAACAGGATAGACAATAAACAGTTGCAGCAATGTATGTGATGAGTCAAAAGAGTTAGTGCAAAAAGAGTCAACTCTCACGCAAAACATTGATTGATTGAATGGAGACAGCTTGTGTCAATTACAGAACATTTTCTAGGATTTTCTACCTGCAGCAAACCTAGTGGATAATGCTGAAAATACCAGTCAAAATCAAAATAACTAAATAAAATAAAATAAACAACTGTCGCTATCCATAATATGGTGTTTGTTTTTTCTCGGTACATGCAATGTCCTATACAAAGAGCACCTGTGCGCAATCAACTGTGGAGCTATACACCCTCTACCCATGTGAGCGCACCATTACTGTACATCATATGTTTCTATATATGGGCTCCCGAGTGGCGCAGTGGTCTAAGGCACTGCATCTCAGTGCTTGAGGCATCACTACAGACCCCCTGGTTCGATTCCAGGCTGTATCACAACCAGCCCAGCGTCGTCCGGGTTTGCCCGGTGTAGGCCGTCATTGTAAATAAGAATTTGTTCTTAACTGACTTGCCTAGTTAAATAAAGGTAAAATAAAATACAAATAAATATACAAATATGATTGGAAAGCAATTCCACAAAGTGTGAGAGCGAGACAGAGAGCAAGGGGGAGAATGTAAACACATGATGTGAATAAATATCTGAAATTAGCCCCTCTGTATGGAAATCTCATTATCTGACCCCCCTCCACAATCACTACATACACACTTAATTTATCCACAAACAGGGCAAACTGCTCTCAGTACAGTTGTAATTATGGGCCATTCTTCTGAATGTCATTGAAACATTGTTCCTGGTCTTTCTCCTCCTGGTCTAAGACCTGCTGTTGCTTCCTCAGGAAGATGAACCATAGAGGTAATGTGGTCCAAAACACAAGCCCATTGTTATAAGAGGGATTTCCTTTTTGTCTGAAACATAAAGCAGGGATCAGGATAGCAGTTATTTTCCACATGCCTCTTGTGCATCTATTTTGATGTGGTTGTTTGTGAGATTTGTGAAAAGATTAGAAGAGACAAAAAGGCTGGTTATCCATCCATTTTCTTTGTGGTAATGTCTAGCCCCACACCTGACCTGCTGTCAGTGGAAGCCAAATGCCACAAGCCTTGTCAGCATCTTTATAATGACTGCACGTATTTTTTTATAAGACCAGACAAAAATAACAAACTTAACAATGACAACAAATTTGAGTCACTCTCCCGCAAAGACGATACTCTCATATTCTGACTGCTGACAATAAGACCACCAGAATGTGCTTGTGTGAATCGTCCAATTTAGCACTAACCCATATATAAATCTATGATGTAGGCCTCCATAGTTTTTCACTTCTCATTCAGTAGTATAACAATACAATAACACCCAACACAAACCTTCTGTGTCGTTGGCCTACTATTGACCATTACCTAACGTTTACAAGCCAGAGCTTGGCTCGCCATCCAGCGAGACGATTTCTCTGACAGACAGGAGTACGCTGCTGTGCCTTGGCTGACATATCGGAGGTGACCACAGGGCTTGAGGTCAGCAAACACATGCCCTAACTGTGTACTGTAGCTCCAGGCGCTGCAGCCCTGTCTCAGGTGGGTTCCATGTTTAGAGAGCTCCAGGTCTGCCTCATCCACTGATTAATCACTATCACATTCATTTCTGAAAAAGCCTGCTGTTTGTTTTGGATGAAGGAGGCAGTTCACTTAGTTCCTCTAATATGGTTCCCACGATGCACTGTTTTGTAACGGTGGACGGGTTGGAGACAGGCAGGTGCTGCCAGCAGCCAATACCTACCGAGGTAGAAGTAGAGCTACAAAACCAGAATGTTGCCATTTATCATGTTAGTCTGACCTGTTAGTTGCACAAGACAACTCTTCTTCATGTTGTGCTTTTTACTTAGAAACATTCTAATGCCTACAGTGCCTTGAAAAAGTATTCATCCCCCTTTGCATTTTTCCTATTTTGTTGCATTACAACCTGTAATTTAAATTGATTTTTATTTGGATGTCATGTAATTGACATACACAAAATAGTCCAAATTGGTGAAGTGAAATGAAAAGAAAAGTTCAACTCCATTACCTTGACTTTGTTGTCCTTAAGCCATTTTGCCACAACTTTGGAAGTATGATTGGTGTCATTGTCCATTTGGAAGACCCATTTTCGACCAAGCTTTAACTTCCTGACTGATGTCTTGAGATGTTGCTTCAATATATCCACATAATTTTCCTTCCTCATGATGCCATCTATTTTGTTAAGTGCACCAGTGCCTCCTGCAGCAAAGCACCCCCACAGCATGATGCTGCCACCCCCGTGCTTCACGGATGGGATGGTGTTCTTCGGCTTGCAAGCAACCCCCTTTTTCCTCCAAACATAACAATGGTCATTATGGCCAAACAGTTCTATTTATGTTTCATCAGTCCAGAGGACATTTCTCCAAAAGCAAGATCTTTGTCCACATGTGCAGTTGCAAACCGTGGTCTGGCTTTTTTATGGCTGTTTGGAGCAGTGGCTTCTTCCTTGCTGAGCGGCCTTTCAGGTGATGTCGATATAGGACTCATTTTACTGTGGATATAGATTATTTTGTACCTGTTTCCTCCAGCATCTTCACAAGGTCCTTTGCTGTTGTTCTGGGATTGATTTGCACTTTTCGCACAATGTTCATCTCTAGGAGACAGAATGTGTCTCCTTCCTGAGCGGTATGATGGCTGTGTGGTCCCATGGTGTTTATACTTGCGTACTATTGTTTGACCAGATGAACGTGGTACCTTCAGGCATTTGCAAATTGCTCCCAAGGATGTACCAGACTTGTGGAGGTACTGTAAGTCGCTCTGGATAAGAGCGTCTGCTAAATGACTAAAATGAGGTCAACAATTTTTGAGGTCTTGATTTTCACATGATGTCAAGCAAAGAGGCACTGAGTTTGAAGGTAGGCCTTGAAATACATCCACAGGTACACCTCTAATTGACTCAAATTATGTCAATTAGACTATCAGAAGCTTCTAAAGCCATTACATCATTTTCTGGAATTTTCCAAGCACAGTCAACTTATGACCCACTGGAATTGTGATACAGTGAATTATAAGTGAAATAATCTGTCTGTAAACAATTGTTGGAAAAATTGCTTGTGTCATGCACAAAGTAGATGTCCTAACCGACTTGCCAAAACTATAGTTTGTTAACAAGACATTTGTGGAGTGGTTGAAAAACGTGTTTTAATGACTCCAACCTAAGTGTATGTAAACTTCCGACTTCAACTGTATATACTGTATTCTATAATATTCTACTGTATCTTAGTCCATGCCGCTCTGTCATTGCTTGTCCATATATGTATATATTCTTAAATTATATTCCTTACTTAGATTTGTGTGTATTGGGTATATGTTGTGAAATTGTTAGATATTACTTGTTAGATATTACTGCACTGTCGGAGCTAGAAGCACAAGCATTTCGCTATATCATCTGCTAAGCACGTGTATGTGACAAATAAAATTTGATTTGATTTGATAAAACAGTACATCATATTTACATTTACATTTTAGTAATTTAGCAGACGCTCTTATCCAGAGCGTCTCACAGTTAGTGAGTGATCATAAAACATTATTACACCACTACATGTCTACAATACAAAATGTATAATTCCACCATACAACAATATTACAATGTACGTGTGTGTGTGCGTATGCGTGTGTCTGTACCTGTGTGTGTATTTCTCTTCACAGTCCCCGCTTCCTGGGGTCCAAGCACATTAAGGCACTTACATTACACAAAAAATCAAAAAATAGAACAGTACATCATATAACATTATTACACCACTACATGTCTACAATACAAAATGTATAATACCACCATACAACAATATTACAATGTACGTGTGTATGCGTATGTGTGTCTATACCTTTGGGTGTGTCTCTTCACAGTCCCCGCTGTTCCATAAGATGTTTTTGTTATCTGTTTTGTAAATCTGATTCTACTGCTTGCATCAGTTACATGATGTGGAATAGATTTCCATGTAGTCATGGCTCTATGTAGTACTGTGCGCCTCCCATAGTCTGTTCTGGACTTTGGGATTGTGAAGAGACCTCTGGTGGCATGTCTTGTGGGGTATGCATGGGTGTCGAAGCTGTGTGCTAGTAGTTTAAACAGACAGTTGGTGCATTCAGCTTGTCAACACTTCTTACAAAAACAAGTAGTGATGAAAGTCAGTCTCTCCTCCACTTTGAGACATGAGAGATTGACATGCATATCATTCATGTTAGCTCCCCGTGTACATTTAAGGGCCAGCCGTGCTGCCCTGTTCTGAGCCAATTGTAATTTTCCTAAGTCCCTCTTTGTGGCACCTGACCACACGACTGAACAGTAGTCCAGGTGCGACAAAACTAGTGCCTGTAGGACCTGCCTTGTTGATAGTATTGTTAAGAAGGCAGAGTAGCGTTTTATTATGGACAGACTTCTCCCCATTTTCAAATCAAATCAAATCAAATCAAATTTTATTGGTCACATGCGCGAATACAACAGGTGCAGACATTACAGTGAAATGATTACTTACAGCCCTTAACCAACAGTGCATTTATTTTAAACAAAAAGTAAGAATAAAACACAACAAAAAAAAGTGTTGAGAAAAAAAGAGCAGAAGTAAAATAAAGTGACAGTAGGGAGGCTATATATACAGTAAAATAAAGTGACAGTAGGGAGGCTATATATACAGGGGGGTACCGTTGCAGAGTCAATGTGCGGGGGGCACCGGCTAGTTGAGGTAGTTGAGGTAATATGTACATGTGGGTAGAGTTAAAGTGACTATGCATAAATACTTACTTAACAGAGTAGCAGCAGCATAAAAAGGATGGGGTGGGGGGGGCAGTGCAAATAGTCCGGGTAGCCATGATTAGCTGTTCAGGAGTCTTATGGCTTGGGGGTAGAAGCTGTTGAGAAGTCTTTTGGACCTAGACTTGGCACTCCGGTACCGCTTGCCGTGCGGTAGCAGAGAGAACAGTCTATGACTAGGGTGGCTGGAGTCTTTGACAATTTTGAGGGCCTTCCTCTGACACCGCCTGGTATAGAGGTCCTGGATGGCAGGGAGCTTTGCCCCAGTGATGTACTGGGCCATACGCACTACCCTCTGTAGTGCCTTGCGGTCAGAGGCCAAGCAGTTGCCATACCAGGCGGTGTTGCAACCAGTCAGGATGCTCTCGATGGTGCAGCTGTAGAATTTTTTGAGGATCTGAGGACCCATGCCAAATCTTTTTAGTCTCCTGAGGGGGAATAGGCTTTGTCGTGCCCTCTTCACGACTGTCTTGGTGTGTTTGGACCATGATAGTTCGTTGGTGATGTGGACACCAAGGAACTTGAAGCTCTCAACCTGTTCCACTACAGCCCCGTCGATGAGAATGGGGGCGTGCTCAGTCCTCTTTTTTTTCCTGTAGTCCACAATCATCTCCTTTGTCTTGGTCACGTTGAGGGAGAGGTTGTTGTCCTGGCACCACACGGCCAGATCTCTGACCTCCTCCCTATAGGCTGTCTCATCGTTGTCGGTGATCAGGCCTACCACTGTTGTGTCGTCGGCAAACTTAATGATGGTGTTGGAGTCGTGCCTGGCCATGCAGTCATGGGTGAACAGAGAGTACAGGAGGGGACTGAGCACGCACCCCTGAGGGGCCCCCGTGTTGAGGATCAGTGTGGCAGATGTGTTGTTACCTACCCTTACCACCTGGGGGCGGCCCCGTCAGGAAGTCCAGGATCCAGTTGCAGAGGGAGGTGTTTAGTCCCAGGATCCTTAGCTTAGTGATGAGCTTAGAGGGCACTATGGTGTTGAATGCTGAGCTGTAGTCAATGAATAGCATTCTCACGTAGGTGTTCCTCTTGTCCAGGTGGGAAAGGGCAGTGTGGAGTGCGATAGAGATTGCATCATCTGTGGATCTGTTGAGGGCGGTATGCAAATTGGAGTGGGTCTAGGGTTTCTGGGATTATGCTGTTGATGTGAGCCATGACCAGTCTTTCAAAGCACTTCATGGCTACAGGCGTCAGTGCTACGGGTCGGTAGTCATTTAGGCAGGTTATCTTAGAGTTCTTGGGCACGGGGACTATGGTGGTCTGCTTGAAACATGTTGGTATTACAGACTCAGTCAGGGACATGTTGAAAATGTCAGTGAAGACACTTGCCAGTTGGTCAGCACATGCTCGGAGTACACGTCCTGGTAATCCGTCTGGCCCTGCGGCCTTGTGAATGTTGACCTGCTTAAAGTCTTACTCACATCGGCTACGGAGAGCGTGATCACATAGTCGTCCGGGAACAGCTGGTGCTCTCATGCATGCTTCAGTGTTGCTTGCCTCGAAGCGAGCATAGAAGTGGTTTAGCTCGTCTGGTAGGCTTGTGTCACTGGGCAGCTCGCGGCTGTGCTTCCCTTTGTAGTCTGTAATAGTTTTCAAGCCCTGCCACATCCGACGAGCGTCAGAGCCAGTGTAGTATGATTCAATCTTAGACCTGTATTGACTCTTTGCCTGTTTGATGGTTCGTCGGAGGTCATAGCGGGATTTCTTATAAGCGTCCGGGTTAGAGTCCCGTTCCTTGAAAGCGGCAGCTCTACCCTTTAGCTCAGTGCGGATGTTTCCTGTAATCCATGGCTTCTGGTTGGGGTATGTACGTACGGTCACTGTGGGGACGACATCATCAATGCACTTATTGATGAAGCCAGTGACTGATGTGGTGTACTCCTCAATGCTGTCTGAAGAATCCCGGAACATGTTCCAGTCTGTGCTAGCAAAACAGTCCTGTAGCTTAGCATCTGCGTCATCTGACCACTTTTTTATTAACCGAATCACTGGTGCTTCCTGCTTCAGTTTTTGCTTATAAGCAGGAATCAGGAGGATAGAGTTATGGTCAGATTTGCCAAATGGAGGGCGAGGGAGAGCTTTGTATGCGTCTCTGTGTGTGGAGTAAAGGTGGTCTAGAGTTTTTTTCCCTCTGGTTGCACATTTAACATGCTGGTAGAAATTAGGTAGAACGGATTTAAGTTTCCCTGCATTAAAGTCCCCGGCTACTAGGAGCGCTGCATCTGGATGAGCGTTTTCCTGTTGATTAATGGCCTTGTACAACTCATTCAGTGCAATCTTAATGCCAGCATTGGTTTGTGGTGGTAAATAGACAGCTATGAAAAATATAGATGAAAACTCTCTTGGTAAATAGTGTGGTCTACAGCTTATCATAAGATACTCTACCTCAGGCGAGCAAAACCTCGAGACTTTTAGCTACTGTTGTATCAATATGTTTGGACCATGACAGTTTACAATCCAGGGTTACTCCAAGCAGTTTAGGGTTTAGTGAATGATTTGTCCCAAATACAATGCTTTTAGTTTTTGAAATATTTAGGACTAACTTATTCCTTGCCACCCATTCTGAAATGAACTTTACTCAAAGCCAGTGGCATGTCGTTAGTAAAGATTGAAAAAAGTAAGGGGCCTAGACAGCTGCCCTGGGGAATTCCTGATTCTACCTGGATTATGTTGGAGAGGCTTCCATTAAAGAACACCCTCTGTGTTCTGTTAGACAGGTAACTCTTTATCCACAATATAGCAGGGGGTGTAATGCCATAACACATACGTTTTTCCAGCAGCAGACTATGATCGATAATGTCAAAAGCCTCACTGAAGTCTAAATAAACAGCCCCACAATCTTTTTATCATCAATTTAACTGTTTAACTTCATCACAGTGATTATGGGTCGTGAAGGTGTGTTCCATGTGAAACCTCTTAAATGTAATGGCAAAATGTAGATTTCCGCCTAAATAGACACACCCAAAAGTAACTGCTATTCATGTGTAATTACATGATTCTGACATGCAAAAACTTGGTAAATTTGGAAAGAAGACATCTGGGAGATTATGAGAAAATGATTAGAAGATAGATAGGAGTTATTTTTTTTTTTAAGTCATCTTTCATTGACAAGCTATAAGTGAATTATTGATGACTAGAGCTGGAAACACATCAGATGGCTTCCACAACATGTGAACAATATGGGATTGATAGACCTAACAACTAGAAATGGGCAGATGTTTTCAAGTGTCCCTTAACCTCTCCAAAGTGGCATATGTCTGTAAATTAGATAATTCCAGTGCTATTACATATTTGCAATTCCTAAATGTTATTTGTTCAGTATAAAAACACAATTTCTACCATATCAACCTCACTCAAGCATTGTGGTGGTGTTATGGGGTATCCAGGGTACATTCAAGTTTCCTTTTAACCTCTCCAAAGTATCCGAACGTGGTAATTGCACTGTTTTTGCACACTGGATGTGCCTAAAATGTATTGTTCACTACTAAATTTCTACAACACCAACCTCTCTCAAACATTGTGGGGGTGTCGGGGGACATACAGGGGATATCCAACTCCCGAGTGGCACAGTGGTCTAATGCACTGCATCGCAGTGCTAGCTGTGCCACTAGAGATCCTGGTTTGAATCCAGGCTCTGTCGTAGCCGGCCGCGACCGGGACACCCATGGGGTGGCGCACAATTGGCCCAGCATCGTCCAGGGTAGGGGAGGGAATGGCCGCCAGGGATGTAGCTCAGTTGGTAGAGCATGGCGTTTGCAACGCCAGGGTTGTGGGTTCGTTTCCCACGGGGGGCCAGTATGGAAGAAAAAAAAAGCTCACTAACTGTAAGTCGCTCTGGATAAGAGCGTCTGCTAAATGACTAAAATGTAAATGTAATCCAAGTTGTTTCTTCAACCTAGTCACTCGGTGGACATTCAATGTTGCCATTAAGTCATACATCATCAGATAACATAGGCTAGATTTGTTCTTACCAACCTAAGGATTAATTCGATACCCCCATGTAGCTATAGCTCAAACACAGACCAAATCGAAGCTTACCTTGTAGGATGTTTGCTGTTTGGTGAAAACCTTGTGTAAAATAAACATTTTGACTCTCGGGGCTGGTGATCAATAACGGTAGGTCACAGGCAGACAAATAAGGTATCCTCATGATCTGTGGAGTCCCGGATTTTGGTGTGTATCAACGTATTCCGTGTTTATTTCATTTATGCTTCACAACGCTAACCGGAATGTAGGTAGCAGCCATCTTGAAATGAGGTCACCGACTCGGCCTGCCCTTATAAATTAGTTTGCCCATCAAAGATTTGAAGTCACCGATCAGTAGCCAAAATACTCAGCTTTCCGCAGACCCCCTGCTTTTGCAGATAGGGGCTACCATTCTCATACCAGACTGAATATAATTTAAAAAATCAAATAGGGTCCCCAAATATGGGGACTTTACATTTAAGAGGTTTTAAGACTTTGTTTGATGCTATCATGGTCATGGCAGGAGAGTGACAGCCATGAACAGACAGATAAGCAGAGAGGGAGAGAGAGGCCACAAACCAACAGGTACGACAGTGAGAAGTGCCTCTCCAAGCTCTTAGAGTTCATAGACGGATGATCTGTCATGGTGTGAATCAATCTGAATGATCATATATGATCTGATCTCTAATGAAATGATAACACCCTTAAGTCTAGAGTGTGTAGTGCATGTGTTAACTTCATGCAGGAGAGAGGCAGCCATGATTTTACTTTTGATAATTGTGTAGTGGAGATTGATTAATTTCAGTTTGACCTTTTATTTTATTAAATCAGTTTTGAACTGTGTATGTTGCTGGTTATTATTACAGTATAATAACTGTATTATAAGTAGAAAATATTACATTATGTTTCAAACCATACAGTATGTAGAGCAGCAGTAGTAACCACCTGGCATAAGGGAAGTGAGAAAAATACTAGGACATGAATCATACAGTAGCAGAGAAAGAGTACAAAATGGTTGTTTAATTGAATATATCCACATTAACAGTCACACTGGTTTCAGTACAGTATGAATGGCCATAGCCCAAGACTGATTGGACTACCAGAGTAAGTGCCCCTCTGCAAGGCCCCCCTTAGCCTTGTACATTTTCTCATTTGTAAGTTAAGATTTGTCTGTATCCTTTTCTCAAAAGTCACTAGAAATGAGCATTTAAAACCTGTTTGAAAAAACATTAGCAACATGCTAACTCAGTAGCAACATGCCCCCCACCCCCATGTCAGAGTCGCTCCTTCGCGCCTGTGTCCCCCTAAGACACATGACTTTGAATATATTTAAACCAACTTAGTCAGACAGGTTTTTCTTAGGAGGTTTTACTGGTTTGGTTTGAGGTGTTTGGAGTAGGCGGCCATCTATAGACCAGTTGACCAGAGGAGCTTTTTATAGATGTGGCCGTCTCTAACAAGGGTGAAAGAAAGGACCTCTTATGTTCACTTTTGGGTTGAGTAACTTTTGAGAGGCTGGTGGTCGCTGGGCTTCACTGAGCCGGTAACCACTACACGAGCCTTCAGTCCTCACATGGGCTGTTTAGGAGCAACTATGGCCCTGTTCAGACCCACTTAGCTCTGAGTTGACTAGAAAAACACACTCTGCTATCCTGAATTGGTTAGAAAAACAGAGCCAAATTGAATGAAATATTTTAATGACAATTATTTACATTTACATTTTTTTGTCATTTAGCAGACGCTCTTATCCAGAGCGACTTACAGTTAGTGAGTGCATACATTTGTCATACTTGCCCTTATTTCACTTAAAAATATAAGGTACATCATGAATTTCAAAAACACACTATGATTGTACTTGTATACATTTCATGTCTTAACACAGTGTAATTCCAGTAACACAATATACTTTACTGTAGCAATGTATCTTTTTTTGTCATGTTGCTATACTGTTTATATGTATAGTTATATACTGTACTTAAGCTGTATTAGATTTAGGGCCGTTATTTTAGGCCTGAGAAATGCACCAGGGATCTACCTGGTACCTGAATATGTATCTGGTCAAAACCCATCTCCTGAACCACTACCCCCACACGACTGTACCTCCTCTGTTTAAACAGCACTATACTCAGGTTCATATTTCCCCTTATAAATACATTTAATATTTGCTCACTTAAAAATACTGATTATTAAAAAATATTGCTCTGTTTATACATCTTGCCTACAGTGTTCAGTGATTCAATTTCAGACCGGTTAATTGTTACATGCATGTTTATGTTTTGTGTTATGGTTTATGTAGCCCATAAAAATATAATGTATTTATGCCTCACATTGCAAGTACACTATAAAGTTGTGTAAAACAATTGCTGTTTATCTTTTTCTATGGATCTGGATACATAAACACTCTTTATATCATTTTCTCCTTTTCCTCTGTTTATAACTTCACGAGACCCTCTGTAAAAAGGAGGCTTGAGTCAAAACAGATGCAAAACAAACAAACCAACCCAACAACCCCTCTGCTGCAGATATCGAACAGCATTGACAAGTCTTTTTCTGTTCCTTAAAGGATGTAAACATTTGTAAATGAATGCTCACGTGTCGAGCGGTATCAGGTTTCTTCCTGTCCGTGGGGGTTTATCGAGTGTGTCTATGGTTGATCTGCTCTCTAAATCCTCCCATGCCCTCTCCCTGCCTGGAGCCAGCCCCCAGCTTCTCTGGGCTCCATGCTGTGCTCTCTCACCATCTACATCTCCCTCTACCTCTTGCCATCTCTTCTAATACCTTTCCGTCTCTCCTCCCATTCCCTTTATTGTCCTCTTTCCATTTAACCTATTCTCGCTCCATCTACCTATCTTTCTATCTTTCTTGCCACCTGTCCATCTCTTCCTTTGACCCTACTCCTCAGTCCATCGCACTGACCTATACCTATTTGTTTATCTCTTAATACTTCTACACCTCTTTTTGTTTTCTCTCAGTCTCTCTATGTGTCCCTATGTGTCAGCTGGCGAACTGCTGACAGGACAAATGGAAAGAAAAGCTTCCTTTTCTCCACTCAGGGCTCTTTCATGACATTATTTCATTTCTTTCAACATTTTCACTTGCCCTTTCCCCTTTTTGAGAGGGGACTAAATAGCATGCTAATGAGTCCACTATGGTGCCCTAGCCTACGCCACACTCTAATAAAGCACACTTTCGTTGGTCCCTTTTATGTGGAGAGAGGTTGGGATGCCCAGCTGAAGATGTTAGAGGTTAAAAGCTGCTCCAGTGTTTCAGACGTGTTCCAATAGACATGACTTGTGGCATCCTTGTTTGTTTACAAATCCACCTGATGCTGTGCAGACTGGCTTTGTGAATCTTTGTTTCTACTGAATCTTCTAAGTGAATAAAATCTTCAGAATACATGGCCCAGCAATGGGCATTGCCTGAATCTAAACTCCAAATACATGGCTCTACAATGGGCATTGGTGGTGCCTGTGGTTTGTATTCCTCCTATAGTTACCAGAAAGCTTCACTTTATGGGTTGAGTGACCCAGACAACATGCGTGGTGTGGGCCAGGCATGACAGTGTTAAAAGAGGGACAGACTGTGATGATGTGGGTTGTTGTTTGGAATAAACAAAGTCATGTGTCACAGCAACGCGTAATTCACACAAGCATGGGGACAGTACTGTGAAATATCATTCACCCATAAACAAATAACCCAGAATATTTTTCCTGACACCAGTGCCAGTGTGAGAGCTCAGTCCAGAGTTGGCCTATTTTTTAGCATCCAGATTGCCATTGAAAGGTAGCTGTGTGTGCGCATGTGTGTGTGTACGTCAGAGGGCACTGTGTCACATAAGGTGCCCATGCCATGGAGAGCAGATATAGAGCATTTGAAATACAAATGTATGAAATACCACCTCGTCTCTCCATCTCGCTTTCTCTTCATCCCTCTCCATCCATCCCCCTCTCACCCTCGCCATCTCGCCATTTTGCACTCTCTCTTTCCTTTACCCCTTTCTCTCTCCATCCATCTCCCTCTCGCTCTATTTCATCTTATTAAAGCACATGGATTGTCACCGTTATTTACCAAATATAGTCCGACAAAGAAGAAGTGGGAATTTTTACTGATTGAAGATCAAAGTGGCAAAGTCTCCTCCTCTTCTATTAGAACCCCTTAAGAACAGAGGAAAACATCAATTTCTCACACATCAATGGCGGCATCATAATCAATTGAAAAAGACACTTGTATGGGGATGCAAATCTTATCTTTGTCTTATTAAAGCTTTTAGAAGATACATGTCGGGATTTAATGTTATTAAATAAAAGAGGTCGTTTTTTAAATCTAAAGATGCAGAGGCGTTAGTAATGGTCTAAATCAAAGCCCAGGGACTCTCTTAATTACCAGAGGAGCTTGCCTATCCTTATTAATATTGATAAAATATACTGTGATCTGATCTCTAGGCTTATGATGCATTTGGGAGGTTGGTTAATGAACAGAAATAGAACATGGGACTAATTTCTCTGAAGTGAAGAAAAAGCACGGACCCTGATGGAACAAGGGTCTCTGTTTCATTACCGTTATCATTAACTACACTGGCCAAAATATAACGCTATCTGTGCTGTGGTTTATGAGGACTGACTGTAGCTAGTGAGCACTGGGCAAAACATTAACCTGTGGCTTCAATGGCTTTAAAATACATTTGTGTGGGGTATTTTGTCTGTCTCTTTGCTCTTTGTCCTGTTTTGGTTCAGGTAACAAATTGCTATATGCTAAAGTTAATTGCATCAAAGAAAATTCAAGGTTGTTGTCAATTGAAACAATTTTGATAGAGTGCACAACTCGACCCACCCAAATTAGCTTTTGTCGAACCACCCAAATTAGCTGTTGTCCTCTATAGGCTTGAACACACAAAACACACTGATTCATCCACTGACACAATACAGGGAGAATATCACAGATCCCTGAATGCACATTTGAACTGTAAATCGGGTGGGGACACGTTCAAATGTGTAAGTAGACAGTAAGCAAACCAGTAATCAAACATACAGCGAAACACAGGAGAAACCTTACTGGCAATTTTTGATATACAGTGAGGGAATTAAGTATTTGATCCCCTGCTGATTTTGTACGTTTGCCCACTGACAAAGAAATGATCCGTCTATAATTTTAATGGTAGGTTTATTTGAACAGTGAGAGACAGAATAACAACAACAAAATCCAGAAAAACGCATGTCAAAAATGTTATAAATTAATTTGCATTTTAATGAGGGAAATAAGTATTTGACCCCCTCTCAATCAGAAAGATTTCTGGCTCCCAGGTGTCTTTTATACAGGTAACGAGCTGAGATTAGGAGCACACTCTTAAAGGGAGTGCTCCTAATCTCAGCTTGTTACCTGTATAAAATACACCTGTCCACAGAAGCAATCAATCAATCAGATTCCAAATTCTCCACCATGGCCAAGACCAAAGAGCTCTCCAAGGATGTCAGGGACAAGATTGTAGACCTACACAAGGCTGGAATGGGCTATAAGACCATCGCCAAGCAGCTTGGTGAGAAGGTGACAACAGTTGGTGCGATTATTCCCAAATGGAAGAAACGCAAAATAACTGTCAATCTCCCTCGGCCCGGGGCTCCATGCAAGATCTCACCTCGTGGAGTTGCAATGATCATGAGAACGGTGAGGAATCAGCCCAGAACTACATGGGAGGATCTTGTCAATGATCTCAAGGCAGCTGGGACCATAGTCACCAAGAAAACAATTGGTAACACACTACGCCGTGAAGGACTGAAATCCTGCAGCGCCCGCAAGGTCCCCCTGCTCAAGAAAGCACATATACAGGCCCGTCTGAAGTTTACCAATGAACATCTGAATGATTCAGAGGAGAACTGGGTGAAAGTGTTGTGGTCAGATGAGACCAAAATCGAGCTCTTTGGCATCAACTCAACTCGCCGTGTTTGGAGGAGGAGGAATGCTGCCTATGACAAACATGGAGGTGGAAACATTATGCTTTGGGGGTGTTTTTCTGCTAAGGGGACAGGACAACTTCACCGCATCAAAGGGACGATGGACGGGGCCATGTACCGTCAAATCTTTTCCTTCAGCCAGGGCATTGAAAATGGGTTGTGGATGGGTATTCCAGCATGACAATGACCCAAAACACACGGCCAAGGCAACAAAGGAGTGGCTCAAGAAGAAGCACATTAAGGTCCTGTAGTGGCCTAGCCAGTCTCCAGACCTTAATCCCATAGAAAATCTGTGGAGGGAGCTGAAGGTTCGAGTTGCCCAAACGTCAGCCTCGAAACCTTAATGACTTGGAGAAGATCTGCAAAGAGGAGTGCTGACAACATCCCTCCTGAGATGTGTGTAAACCTGGTGGCCAACTACAAGAAACGTCTGACCTCTGTGATTGCCAACAAGGGTTTTGCCACCAAGTACAAAGTCATGTTTCGCAGAGGGGTCAAATACTTATTTCCCTCATTAAAATGCAAATCAATTTATAACATATTTGACATGCGTTATTCTGGATTTTTTTGTTGTTATTCTGTCTCTCACTGTTCAAATAAACCTACCATTAAAATTATAGACTGATCATATCTTTGTCAGTGGGCAAACGTACAAAATCAGCAGGGGATCAAATACTTAATTCCCTCACTATACTGTAGATAAGTAGTGACCAAAAGAGACTTTATTGAATATATCAATACACCTTACAACATCATGAAGGTGTAGAATTAATTAGGTGTTTATTTAAATGAAATTCATATAAAGATCCTCCAGCTATAGCTTTCAAAACAAAAGAGAGACAGTTTTATCCACCCATGTGAAAAGCATTGATTGGTGTGAGCTTGAAGCCATCATGAATATATTGGACACAAACTTGAGGCCAATTGATTTTCCTGCATTAATTTCTTAATTAGAGTCCTGGTATGGCAACCATGAGGGATGTTGATAACATCACTGGTGGAGTTTAAACACTTGGGAAAGAGGGCATTTGGAGGATAGGGGGAGCAATTCAAAACAGTAAACCAGGATACAATACACAGTCCTGGTTAAAATAGATATACGGCCATTTTGATATGGATAATTTTGATATACTTTCAGGAAAATAACAGATTTTGACCTAGGGCAGAAGCAATCAATATTGCAAATCATCATGCCCTTAAACTAATTCCCATGATAATAATTTACATCCTGCCAGAACTCTCTAAACTCTCTGATTACGTCATATACTCCATCATTTTGAAGAGTTTTGTTCTTTTGTTTACCTGTACTGTATTTGCGCTTCTTTTTAGCTCCCTGACTGTATGCACTGTGAGTCACTCTGGATAGGAGAGCCTGTATAATGACTAAAGACTAAATATACTGTAAATTCAAAGCCGTGGATTTTGTATTTCACGATTTGGATTTAAAAAATACATCACCTCACCCATTGTGAGTGATTCTAATGATCCGATGGTCCCAGGGGGTGAGGGTTACCTCATTTTGCCTATCGGATCCCTATGCCAAACTGTTCCTGTGTAGATAAAGACTAGCTAATGTGTCTGCTGCATTCATCTTGTGGTTTGCCAGGCATCAACCATAACCCTGTGGCCTTAACCTCGAAACCATTCTCTGCCTCCGCCAGTGTATAGGCTCTGATCTTGCATTCATCTGTATCTCTTCACCCACCTGCTGTTTATGAAAACACACACTGAACAAACACAACCCGGTGATAGTCACAAGTAATTGATGAGAAAATGATTTCATTTGCATTGTGAAGCATCTCATTTGACCCAAGGTCGCTATGCCATTGTGGCGGTATTGAATGCCTAGTGAATGTACAGCATAATGCACAATCGTGCCTCCTGCCAAAGCAATTACCAATATTAAAAAACAGAGAGAGAAAAACATGTTTTTTGATGGCTGCAGCCATAACTTTGTAGCATAAAAATATTGTGTTATGGCGATAGAAAGTTTTAGGTTAATTAAAAAGCCTGTATTATCTTGGCATTTCTTTAGCAATAATTGAAATGTAGAGCAACAATCATAATGCCATGGCCTCAGTGCTGAATCATGTTGCTGGTGTTTTAATTATTGCCTCTGCATTTGAATTCATTATATAAAAAGGCCAAGAGAATACAGGCTTATTACTTAACCTTTTTCACGTTCGATCTATACAGTGCCTTGAACATTCTAGGGAACATTCCTGAGTCTATTAAAACATTTTGTGCTACAAAGTAGTATGGAAGCACATTGCCGACACCAATTCTTTTTTTAACATGTTGATACTATCTAAAAATGTTGAGATACATAAGTCAACATTTTGAGATACTGTCAAAATATTTTGAGATTATATTGAAAAAATTTCAGATACTAAGTCGAAATTTTGAGATACTTAAGGGGGGGGGTGAATAGTTATGCACGCTGAGGTTTTCTGTTTTTTAGTCTTATTTCTTGTTTGTTTCACAACAAAAAAAAGTATTTTGCATCTTCAAAGTGGTAGGCATGTTGTGTAAATCAAATGATACAAACCCCCAAAAATCCATTGTAATTCCAGGTTGTAAGGCAACAAAATAGGAAAAATGCCAGGGGGGTGAATACTTTCGCAAGCCACTGTATATTGTCCAATTGCAGTTGTCTAGTTTTTTTAAACAATATGAACTGATTAGAAAAAATCTGGTCCAATCATAGCCCATATAAAACTGTTTTACAGCTGATGTATTTCTATATCATACCCTACAACTAGGGTCTGGAGTTTGCCTGGTTAGGTAGCCTACCAGATCAGGAAAACCTCTGGGCCCCAGGAAAACACTCCTGTGCTGCCACCTATGAAATCACCACACAATGTTACAAATGAAGAAACATATCCTATAAGTTTTGTCTACTATCTAAACATTTTGAGGTAGTATATCGAAATTCTGACTTACATATCTCAGATATTTTACTTAGTATTTCAAAAAAATGTAATAGTATCTCGAAATGTTTACTTACGTATCACCAAATGCTAACTTAGTATCTCCAAGTTTTGAGATAGTAACTAGATTTTTTTTTATAGTATTCCCCCCAGAAAATTTGGGGTGGCGGGAATGGGCTTCCATAGTAATGGACTTCCATTATTATGGGCAGTTGTTTTGTTTTGTTTTTTTATCTGTATTTCCATCGTTATCCACTAGGTTTGCTGCAGGTAGAAAATACTAGGAAATGTTATTTAATTTACACAAGCTGTCTCCAATTAATCACTCAATGTATGGTGTGAGTGAGTGTTTGGTGGGGGGATCGCCTAAGCCAGGGGAAGCGTAGCTCTACAAATCTTAATTGCACAAACCTATTATTTGGCAAGGAATACCATTTGTAGATCAGTGATTCTACATCTCATTTCGCTCAAGCTGATCCTCTCCAACAGACTCGGACGTTGTAGCTATAAATGTGTCATTTTCGGGCAGTTTAAGGGGAGAGTCAATGAAACCAACCAAGGAACTATGTTGTAGCGAACTCAGGGAGTATCCCTGACCGGGACTCAAATCAAATCAAATGTGTCACATGGTTTGTAAACAACAGGTGTAGACTAACAGTGAAATGCTTGCTTATGGGCCCTTCCCAACAATGCAGAGAAAAAATGACAAATAATAGACAAATAATAACACGAGGAATAAATACACGAGTAACGATAACTTGGCTACACGAGGTACCAGTACCAAGTCAATATGCAGGTGTACAGGGTAATTGAGGTACAGTGAGGGAAAAAAGTATTTGATCCCCAGCTGATTTTGTACGTTTGCCCACTGACAAAGAAATGATCAGTCTATAATTTTAATGGTAGGTTTATTTGAACAGTGAGAGACAGAATAACAACAGAAAAATCCAGAAAAATGCATGTCAAAAATGTTATAAATTGATTTGCATTTTAATGAGGGAAATAAGTATTTAACCCCCTCTCAATCAGAGATTTCTGGCTCCCAGGTGTCTTTTATACAGGTAACGAGCTGAGATTAGGAGCACACTCTTAAAGGGAGTGCTCCTAATCTCAGCTTGTTACCTGTATAAAAGACACCTGTCCACAGAAGCAATCAATCAATCAGATTCCAAATTCTCCACCATGGCCAAGACCAAAGAGCTCTCCAAGGATGTCAGGGACAAGATTGTAGACCTACACAAGGCTGGAATGGGCTACAAGACCATCGCCAAGCAGCTTGGTGAGAAGGTGACAACAGTTGGTGCGATTATTCACAAATGGAAGAAACACAAAATAACTGTCAATCTCCCTCGGCCTGGGGCTCCATGCAAGCTCTCACCTCGTGGAGTTGCAATGATCATGAGAACGGTGAGGAATCAGCCCAGAACTACACGGGAGGATCTTGTCAATGATCTCAAGGCAGCTGGGACCATAGTCACCAAGAAAACAATTGGTAACACACTACGCCGTGAAGGACTGAAATCCTGCAGCACCCGCAACGTCCCCCTGCTCAAGAAAGCACATATACAGGCCCATCTGAAGTTTGCCAATGAACATCTGAATGATTCAGAGGAGAACTGGGTGAAAGTGTTGTGGTCAGATGAGACCAAAATCTAGCTCTTTGGCATCAACTCAACTCGCCGTGTTTGGAGGAGGAGAAATGCTGCCTATGACCCCAAGAACACCATCCCCACCGTCAAACATGGAGGTGGAAACATTATGCTTTGGGGGTGTTTTTCTGCTAAGGGGACAGGACAACTTCACTGCATCAAAGGGACGATGGACGGGGCCATGTACCGTCAAATCTTGGGTGAGAACCTCCTTCCCTCAGCCAGGGCATTGGAAATGGGTCGTGGATGGGTATTCCAGCATGACAATGGCCCAAAACACACGGCCAAGGCAACAAAGGAGTGGCTCAAGAAGAAGCACATTAAGGTCCAGGAGTGGCCTAGCCAGTCTCCAGACCTTAATCCCATAGAAAATCTGTGGAGGGAGCTGAAGGTTCGAGTTGCCAAACGTCAGCCTCGAAACCTTAATGACTTGGAGAAGATCTGCAAAGAGGAGTGCTGACAACATCCCTCCTGAGATGTGTGTAAACCTGGTGGCCAACTACAAGAAACGTCTGACCTCTGTGATTGCCAACAAGGGTTTTGCCACCAAGTACAAAGTCATGTTTTGCAGAGGGGTCAAATACTTATTTCCCTCATTAAAATGCAAATCAATTTATAACATATTTGACATGCGTTATTCTGGATTTTTTTGTTGTTATTCTGTCTCTCACTGTTCAAATAAACCTACCATTAAAATTATAGACTGATCATGTCTTTGTCAATGGCCAAACGTACAAGATCAGCAGGGGATCAAATACTTTTTTCCCTCACTGTAGATACACTACATATACAGAATTATGTGGACACCCCTTCAAATTAGTGGATTCAGCTATTTCAGCCACACACGTTGCTGACATGTGTATAAAATCGAGCACACAGCCATGCAATCTCCATAGACAAACATTGGCAGTAGAATGGCCTTACTGAAGAGCTCAGTGCCTTTCAACGTGGCACCGTCATAGGATGCCACCTTTCCAACAAGTTTGTCAAATTTCTGCCCTGCTAGAGCTGCCCCGGTCATCTGTAATTACTGTTATCTGACGGACAAATCTGGGTTTGGCGGATGCCAGGAGAAGGCTACCTGCCCAAATGCATAGTGCCAACTGTAAAGTTTGGTAGAGGAGGAATAATGGTCTAGGGCTGTTTTTCATGGTTCGGGCTAGGCCCCTTAGTTCCAGTGAAGGGAAATCTTAATGCTACAGCATACAATGACATTCTAGACGATTCTGTGCTTCCAACTTTGTGGCAACAGTTTGGGGAAGGCCCTTTCCTGTTTCACCATGACAATGCCCTTGTGCACAAAGCAAGGTCCATACAGAAATGGTTTGTCGAGATTGGTGTAGAAAAACTTGACTGGTCTGAAAAGAGCCCTGACCTCAACCCCATCGGACACCTTTGGGATGAATTGGAACACTGACTGCGGGCCAGGCCTAATCGCCCAACATCAGTGTCCGACCTCACTAATGCTCTTGTGGCTGAATGGAATCAAGTCCCCGCAGCAATGTTCCAACAGCTAGTGGAAAGCCTTCCCAGAAGAGTGAAGGCTGTTAAGGCAGCAAAGGGGGGACCAACTTTTGGAATGAGATGTTCGACGAGCAGGTGTCCAGATACTTTTGGTCATGTAGTGTATGTACATATACAGTACCAGTCCAATGTTTGGACACACCTAATTCAAGGGTTTTTCTTTATTTTTTACTATTTTCTACATTGTAGAATAATAGTGAAGACATCAAAACTATGAAATAACACATTTGGAATCATGAAGTAACCAAAGAAGTGTTAAACGAATCAAAATGTATTTTATATTTGAGATTCTTCAAAGTAGCCACCCTTTGCCTTGATGACAGCTTTGCACACTCTTGGCATTCTCTCAACCAGCTTCATGAGGAATGCTTTTCCAACAGTATTGAAGGAGTTCCCACATATGAGGAGCACTTGTTGGCTGCTTTTCCTTCACTCTGCCGTCCAACTCATCCCAAACCATCTCAACTGGGTTGAGGTCGGATGATTGTGGAGGCCAGGTCATCTGATGCAGCACTCCATCACTCTTCTTATTGGTCAAATAGCCCTTACACAGCCTGGAAGTGTATTTTGGGTCTTTGTCCTGTTGAAAAACAAATTATAGTCCCACTAAGCACAAACCAGGTGGGATGGCGTATCGCTGCAGAATGCTGTGGTAGCCATACTGGTTAAGTGTGCCTTGAATTCTAAATAAATCACTGACAGTGTCACCAGCAAAGCATCCCCACACCATCACACCTCCTCCTCCATGCTTCACGGTGGGAACCACACATACGGAGATCCTCCATTCACCTACTCTGCGTCTCACAAAGACATGGCGTAAATCTCAAATTTGGACTCATCAGACCAAAGGACAGATTTCCATCGGTCTAATGTCCATTGCTCGTGTTTCTTGGCCTAAGCAGGTCTCTTCTTCTTATTGGTGTCCTTTAGTAGTGGTTTCTTTGCAGCAATTCGACCATGAATGTCTGATTCACGTGGTCTCCTCTGAACAGTTGATGTTGAGATGTGTCTGTTACTTGAACTCTGTGAAGCATTTATTTGGGCTGCAATCTGAGGTGCAGTTAACTCTAATGAACTTATCCTCTGCACCAGAGGTAACTCTGGGTCTTCCTTTCCTGTGGCGGTCCTCATGAAAGCCAGTTTCATCATAGCGCTTGATGGTTTTTGCGACTGCACACTTGAAATGTTCCAGATTGACTGACCTTCATGTCTTAAAGTAATGATGGACTGTCGTTTCTCTTTGCTTATTTGAGCTGTTCTTGACATAATATGGACTTGGTCTTTTACCAAATAGGGCTATCTTCTGTATACCACCCCTACCTTGTCACAACACAACTGATTGGCTCAAACGCATTAAGAAGGAAAGAAATTCCAAAAATTAACTTTTAACAAGGCACACCTGTTAATTGAAATGCATTCCATGTGACTACCTCATGAAGCTGGTTGAGAGAATGCCAAGAATGTGCAAAGCTGTCATCCAGGCAAAGGGTGGCTACTTTAAATAATCTCAAATATAAAATACATTTAGATTTGTTTAACACTTTTTTGGTTACTACATGATTCCATATGTGTTATTTCATAGTTTTGATGTCTTCACTATTATTCTACAATAGTAAAAATAAAGAAAAACCCTTGAATGAGTAGGTGTGTCCAAACGTTTGACTGGTACTGTAGGTAGGGATAAAGTGAGTAGGCAACAGGATAGACAATAAACAGTTGCAGCAATGTATGTGATGAGTCAAAAGAGTTAGTGCAAAAAGAGTCAACTCTCACGCAAAACATTGATTGATTGAATGGAGACAGCTTGTGTCAATTACAGAACATTTTCTAGGATTTTCTACCTGCAGCAAACCTAGTGGATAATGCTGAAAATACCAGTCAAAATCAAAATAACTAAATAAAATAAAATAAACAACTGTCGCTATCCATAATATGGTGTTTGTTTTTTCTCGGTACATGCAATGTCCTATACAAAGAGCACCTGTGCGCAATCAACTGTGGAGCTATACACCCTCTACCCATGTGAGCGCACCATTACTGTACATCATATGTTTCTATATATGGGCTCCCGAGTGGCGCAGTGGTCTAAGGCACTGCATCTCAGTGCTTGAGGCATCACTACAGACCCCTGGTTCGATTCCAGGCTGTATCACAACCAGCCCAGCGTCGTCCGGGTTTGCCCGGTGTAGGCCGTCATTGTAAATAAGAATTTGTTCTTAACTGACTTGCCTAGTTAAATAAAGGTAAAATAAAATACAAATAAATATACAAATATGATTGGAAAGCAATTCCACAAAGTGTGAGAGCGAGACAGAGAGCAAGGGGGAGAATGTAAACACATGATGTGAATAAATATCTGAAATTAGCCCCTCTGTATGGAAATCTCATTATCTGACCCCCCTCCACAATCACTACATACACACTTAATTTATCCACAAACAGGGCAAACTGCTCTCAGTACAGTTGTAATTATGGGCCATTCTTCTGAATGTCATTGAAACATTGTTCCTGGTCTTTCTCCTCCTGGTCTAAGACCTGCTGTTGCTTCCTCAGGAAGATGAACCATAGAGGTAATGTGGTCCAAAACACAAGCCCATTGTTATAAGAGGGATTTCATTTTTGTCTGAAACATAAAGCGGGGGTCAGGATAGCAGTTATTTTCCACATGCCTCTTGTGCATCTATTTTGATGTGGTTGTTTGTGAGATTTGTGAAAAGATTAGAAGAGACAAAAAGGCTGGTTATCCATCCATTTTCTTTATGGTAATGTCTAGTCCCACACCTGACCTGCTGTCAGTGGAAGCCAAATGCCACAAGCCTTGTCAGCATCTTTATAATGACTGCACGTATTTTTTTATAAGACCAGACAAAAATAACAAACTTAACAATGACAACAAATTTGAGTCACTCTCCGCAAAGACGATACTCTCATATTCTGACTGCTGACAATAAGACCACCAGAATGTGCTTGTGTGAATCGTCCAATTTAGCACTAACCCATATATAAATCTATGATGTAGGCCTCCATAGTTTTTCACTTCTCATTCAGTAGTATAACAATACAATAACACCCAACACAAACCTTCTGTGTCGTTGGCCTACTATTGACCATTACCTAACGTTTACAAGCCAGAGCTTGGCTCGCCATCCAGCGAGACGATTTCTCTGACAGACAGGAGTACGCTGCTGTGCCTTGGCTGACATATCGGAGGTGACCACAGGGCTTGAGGTCAGCAAACACATGCCCTAACTGTGTACTGTAGCTCCAGGCGCTGCAGCCCTGTCTCAGGTGGGTTCCATGTTTAGAGAGCTCCAGGTCTGCCTCATCCACTGATTAATCACTATCACATTCATTTCTGAAAAGCCTGCTGTTTGTTTTGGATGAAGGAGGCAGTTCACTTAGTTCCTCTAATATGGTTCCCACGATGCACTGTTTTGTAACGGTGGACGGGTTGGAGACAGGCAGGTGCTGCCAGCAGCCAATACCTACCGAGGTAGAAGTAGAGCTACAAAACCAGAATGTTGCCATTTATCATGTTAGTCTGACCTGTTAGTTGCACAAGACAACTCTTCTTCATGTTGTGCTTTTTACTTAGAAACATTCTAATGCCTACAGTGCCTTGAAAAAGTATTCATCCCCCTTTGCATTTTTCCTATTTTGTTGCATTACAACCTGTAATTTAAATTGATTTTTATTTGGATGTCATGTAATTGACATACACAAAATAGTCCAAATTGGTGAAGTGAAATGAAAAGAAAAGTTCAAAAAAATAAATTACGGAAAATTTGTGTGTGCATATGTATTCACCCCCTTTGCTATGAAGACCCTAAATAAGATCTGGTGCAACCAATTACCTTCAGAAGTCACATAATTAGTTAAATAAAGTCCACCTGTGTACAATCTAAGTGTCACATGATCTGTCACATGATCTCAGTATATATACACCTGTTCTGAAAGGCCCTTGAGTCTGCAACACCACTAAGCAAAGGGCACCACCAAGCAAACGGCACCATGAAGACCAAGGAGCACTCCAAACAGGTCAGGGACAAAGTTGTGGAGAAGTGCAGATCAGGGTTGAGTTATAAAAAAATATCCGAAACTTTGAACATCCCACGGAGCACCATTCAATCCATTATTTAAAAATGGAAAGAATATGGCAGCACAACAAACCTGCCAAGAGAGGGCCGCCCACCAAAACTCACGGACCAGGCAAGGAGGGGATTAATCAGACAGGCAACAAAGAGACCAAAGATAACCCTGAAGGAGCTGCAAAGCTCCACAGCGGAGATTGGAGTATCTTTCGCAAGCCACTGTATATAATATTATCCTTTGTACAGAACGAGTATATAGGTTGGGGAATTAATTTATAGTGTTCAATAATCTAATCAAACTACAAATGCTTGGTTAAACAGATTGTTAAAGAAATTGTGGCATGGCGATAGTATTGATTGCATAAGACAAATCTTTGCTCATTTATGCTACTTACTCTCTGACGATATATTTGTTATCTTTTCTGTACTTTTCTGTAGGCCTGCTACTTTTCTGTACTTTTCAGCTTTATGAGTTGTATTGTATGTTTGTACTGTACACTGGCAGGAAACATTAAATAACCACGTTCAAATCACCTCTTGAAACAAGTTTTATTTCTGTGGTCCGATTTGCTTTTACAATAATGATGAATATACATCATAAAAGGACCTTTGCATAATCAAAGAAAATTTGTAATCAATTTCCCCATTATTGTCCTTTACACAATGTGGAGAGCCATTAGAAACACATAATTGTGGTTAACCATGTCATTATTCATATGATATAATTCATCTGAACTGTACTGGAAAAAATCCTAAAATGGTTAGCAGTGCCTCCCCATACAATGGGTGGAATTTGCAATTGACTAAATGCAACAACAAAAAAAGGTTAAATGCCAAGTTCCACTTGTTAAAGACAGACATCTTTATATTGCTAAATTCATCTAGCTCAGTGGGGATCTGGCATGAATCAAGCTGTAGTTACCATTAAACAGGGCTTTAAAATGCACATATTGTTACTATGAAAACAAGTGGTAGACAGACCCTATAATATGCTAGTTGAGACCAGAGCCATTTCAGCCTGCATGGTCGGGAATATAGAGGCATTGTGGGTAATTAACCGTTTGCACACAGAGTTTAGCATGTGTGCAGAACTATCTTGCTCGAGGTTGGCTGTAAGGACCACTAGGACTATAATAGCTATGTTCACTGTAATATCTAGGAAAGAAGAGTGGGTAATCTAATACAGTAGCGTGTATTGCTGTATGAAGTAGTGAAAATGTGAGAGAATTTATAAATTCTATAGATTTGATAACATTCCTCCAAAGTAAAATGATGATAACACTCCACACACCCCAATGAACTCTCAGGCACCTGCTGAGGCAATCCAGGAAGGGGCAAGCTTGGAACTGCACTGCTTTGGTCTGGTCTGTGTGGGCTCCAGGTTTGTAGAGATGGGAGGGGTGGGGTGTCTCTTCTCTGCTGCTACACAGACATACATGATTACCTAAGAAAAGCATCCTTATAATCCCTCCAGCCCCTCAAATGCATCCTTCCTTCCATCCATCCATCCTTGCTAGAGGAACTCAATAATTGGAAAATATTGTGTAGGTTTCCACCATACTGCTTTCAGCTGATCCAGTCATGCCTGATCAGTGATCATATTGCAGAAGGATGCGCTTTTAAAGAAGCCTGTTCTAAGCGAGTCGATATAGGCTACAGGTTCATTATATAGCTCTTATCTCTGTCATGCAGTAGGTCTATGTGAAATAAATGTTTGTCAACACAGTATTTTGACAACTGAGCGGAAGACAGACTCAAAACAAGTATATTATGCCATTTCTTGAAAGACATTGTGTTACTATAGCTGTATATTTGGTTTTTCTGGAAGAAACATTTTATGATTTATTAAACATCACTTTTATGATTGTTAAATAAAATATAGCTTTCCCAGGCTACCTTTTGGAGCCCCAGTGGACAACTGAGCCACACACACACACACACACACACACACACACTTGAGTGGTCTTTCTAGAGCAGCCAAGTGAGAGGTGAGTGTCAGCTATAGCCTATTCAGTAAACTGCTTATATTTTCACAATGCTTTTTTCATAGGCTACCACCGACAGCTTGTTTGGGGGTCATCAAAATAGGAACCCTAGGCTTAAGTAGAGATATACAATTGAATAATTCAATTTCAGAATTAAGAGTAGCCTAAATAATGAAAAAATCCAAAGCACTCATTTTGTTTCTCCCCCTAATTTATTCAAACACTTCATCGCATTAATGATATTCATCTGCTGTTTGATGTCCGCATGACCCTGATTGGAATAGAATATGTGGCCGAAACCCAAAGTGGATGATAGAATAATGACTTGTTTTGAGCTCCAGAGGTTGCTGTTTTTAAACAACATTTGGGAGATGAAGGTGTGAAAACAAGCAGCAATAAGCATTGAGGACTCTAGTCACATATTCAGGTAGGCTATTTTCTATTCAATATAATTGAAGTTTAAAGAAGATTAGATAGACTACTAGCTAGGTAGGCAATTTGTACACTACACCATAGGCCTACTAAGCTACTGTCAATTGACCGTGACCTGGTGTAGGCCTAGAGCTATCAAGGAGTTAAGCAGATTTATCATTTGACAGGCTACATAGTTTTTTACACAAACAGTGGATTTTATCGTGGCATTCATTAAATTGTTCTACTAAAAATGTCTAGCCAAACGTCTAATTAAAACCACTGGATGACCATTATAAATAAACCTGCTCCATAATGTAATGATACAATTTTTTCGAGTGCCGTTAAGAATTTGCATCAATGACTCAAATGAGCTGAAAAGTTTATTGGTGGCATTTTTTATTGTGCTTTAGAAATCTGTCAGATGGAGAAAAGAACCCAGCACAAATACCAAGCCCCTGCCTGTTCTTTTATAATGAATAGGCTACAGGTTAGTCCTAAAACCCGGCCTCATTAGCCCCTCTGGCTGTAGTCTTCCCAACGTTGTGCCGACTGTCAGAGCACGTCTGTACCTCCATCATCGCGTCCTTTATATTTCACACTCCATGCAAATATAGGCCTATCTGAAGTAGAACAACATGTTTTAATGCAAATACATAGCCTATGCATGCAACCTAATTCAGGATATAGTCTAGAATAGAAGATTATGCAACAAGATATGAGAAATGTACAACAAAATCTCTAATATATTTTAAATATATTATAGCTTGGTTTAAATGGGCTAAATAAAAAAGGAAAGGGTTCAAGCTGTCATAGTGATCAAAATGGTATTCATACTACTTCATATCCAACCCGAAGCTAATGTTGAAAGGCTATAGGCTTATTCAAGTTCATTCTGGAAAGCATGCGTGGTAAACTTTTGGCCCCTATGTCTTGGCTTTTCAAAATTGCTACATTGAAACTGGAGAAAATAAGGAAGTGCTCTCAATTCATTTTCAGTGGGAGACCGCCCATATATTTAATCCGCATTTACAAGTAACTCCTGTCTTTCGCCTATTTTGCTATACCAGCACAAAAGCAAACAGGGGCGCTTCACTGTCCCGCGCTCCTCAACCAAACTGCCTTTTCTCACTCGCTTTTCTAACTGCACACTCGTCCGTCGGCTTCCTCCAGCCTTTTTTTCGCTCCCTATTTATGAAAACGTCACTTCAAGTCCCTCCCTTTTTGAATCTCATTAGTTTCTTATGTGTTTCTCCCTGTCAATAATCCTGAATCCAGACTCTCTCTATTTCCATCCCTCTCTATCTGTCAATCAGCGCCGCCTTTGAACTGAAAACCACTCCGACCAACTTCAACTCACTCAATTCGAGCGGCTCAGCTCCATCTCCGGCTTCTTTTTCTGCCAAGGTTCCCCTCTTTTTAGTTTGTACAAACCGCCAGTGCTTGGAAAACGCCAATACAGACTCTAAACTTTAACTCGGATTCTAGATCACCAAGATCAAGGGTTTAAAACGTTGTGTTTTTGCCCCCCAAAATTGCTCGGGAAAATGCCGCAGCTCAACGGCGGTGGAGGGGACGATTTGGGTGCGAACGATGAAATGATTTCCTTCAAAGACGAAGGGGAGCAGGAGGAAAAAATTTCGGAGAACTTATCGGCAGAAAGGGATTTAGCAGATGTCAAATCTTCTCTTGTAAATGAATCAGAAACAAATCAAAACAGCTCGTCAGATTCGGAGGTAAGTGAAATAATCGGAATCGATTGTCCATTCGGTAGTTTGCAAACGTTTACTTATTGTGCGCGAAATGTGCAGTGAAACCACAGTTTACACAACTAATTATTTCCCTATGTGTTTCTTTAATGCAACCCCTGTGTTTCGTTGTTTTTCAAGGCGGAAAGACGGCCTCCGCCTAGGTCTGAAACTTTCAGAGACAAAACAAGAGAAAGTTTAGAGGAGGGTGAGTTTCTGCTTTTCTGTCGCTTAGATTTGTACACAATGGCATATGAGCGTACCGAGTGGGTTTCTTCTGGAATCTCAGATGTATAAAAGTTGTCAAGGCACTTATAAAAGTTTTTCTTCTTTCCCCCCGCCATGTTAGCTGCGAAAAGGCAAGATGGAGGGCTGTTCAAGAGCCCACCGTACCCGGGCTATCCATTTATAATGATCCCCGATCTTACAAGCCCGTACCTTCCGAATGGATCACTTTCTCCAACAGCTCGCACAGTAAGTTCATTTATTTACACCGATGTGCGTACATTAATGGACACACACAATCCACGTAGCCATGAACAAACGCGCATTTACACCCAGCAAAGTGTGTTTAACTGTTAAATGTAGCCAGACGTTTCGCAACTTTTCATGAACTGTACAATGGCATGCATGTCGTTTGCAACAATGTGCCTGCATGTTTCTCTGTAGCCTACAGTAAGAAGCATGCCAGGAATAGGGATACTCAATGCATTTCCATCACCTCAAATAAAAAAATGGTATGCAAGGTCATGCGCCCATGATGAATATTCTATTTATTGTACACCTGTGATCAAATTATAGTACAAAACATAAACATTAATTTGAATAATAACATATCAGTTTATAGTGGACAATTGAACAATATTATTATGCTTCTTCTTGATTTTTTAATTATTATTGTTATTATTATTATTATTATTATTACTGTATTATGTGAGTGTTAGATAGGCTAACTCTGACTTTGATTTCATACCGCCTCCTAATATAAATGTAATATAATGTTGTACTGAGCCTTGGCTACGTTGTTTGCACAACCTCATTGAAAACATTTTTGTATTTTAAGCTTAAAACACATGCCCCATTTAAACCTTTTTATCCCAGGGCAGTATAATAACACCTAACACAAGTTTCTATAAATATATCAACAATACAGGAACCTCAGAAAAGCATTGAGAAAGGACCTTATAAAAACAAAGCCAATGTGTTAATTAGTTTATTTATGTAATTTGCATTTGTCAAACTGCATTGACATTAGCTGAAAGAGGCCTATCATTGACAGTTACTTTGAATATGCAGACATTAATATTTTTACCTCAAACGTTTAAATAAATCTGAAATCATTTATTTATAGGCAGGAAATGATGTTAGATTTTTACATGTTGTAGCCTATGTACTGCATGTATACCACTCTAGCCTGTAATGGGTAAACCATCGCTCTTAAAAGCATGTGCCATGTAAAACGTTATTTATAAATAAATTCATGTTATTTATTAGAGGCAATCAGCTCTGGTATAATTATGCATACTTACTCATTTACTCGCCACCTCCTAGTCCCACTGGGCAATGCTTAGGCGGGATCATTTTCAATTTTTTTTTTTTTTAATGGTTGCAATTACAAGTCATTGCTTTAGGACCTGTCATCTCGTCTTACAAGGTTAAGGCAAAGACCAACCATTAGGAAATATGATCGTACCCCCACATATACCTCTGGGTAATGAAACTGATATTTGTTTCCTCAATTTAGTCCACCACACACACCTTGAAAATAAACACACATGTGATAGACAATGCAATGCACCCCTTTGTGTCTGACACATTTTCACTTGTTAAGAATTTTAAGCATCTTATAACATGTCTACAAAATAATTGCACATATGACACTTTTTTACATCTTACTGAATTATCTTGCTATTTGTATATTTTATGATTTGGTGTTTTTATTAACTGTGTGTCTTGAGCATATTTGAGACCGTTTGCCATTCTTTATCATTATTACGCAGGAGTGTGTCACTCATGTTCACAATACTGGCGGACTAGTCATCCTTTATTCACACGCACCTATGCACAGGCATACACACACACACTGGGTTTAAGCTGGTTATTTGTTTCAATGGGTTAGTTTCTTTTTGCACATGTTCACTATAGTGCCAGGTCCAGTACAAGCTCACATAACTTCCACATTCAAATGTGCTTATATACCAAACTGATCAGAACAAAGTCATGGAATGCCCTTGCAGTGTAAGAAGATGCTGCTGTACATGTCTCTATCTGATATCAGGTCTGTGTACAGTCTACCTCCTTGTGCCCATTAGTTCAGTGGTTGTCAGAGGTAATTCAAATCTGGAAGGTTTTCATAGTAGCCTATTTGATCAGTTTTGTTATACACTGTCTTTCTGTTTCCTCTACCCCACCACCTCCCTGTATCTAAGATAAGATCATCTTCAAAAATACAATTTTAGAAACGCCCAGTGAGCCATGTTTAATTGGTTTACAAAGCAGGGAGACATTGCAAACATGATAGAATTTATTGCACAAATAAAACGGCGCTATAAATGTTCAGTACAGCTTTATTCAAGATCACGTCATACATTTTTAGGCTTATTATGGTTTACCTAGTGTACTAACTCAACCCCCCTCTCATTAGGTCGGTTACATTTGAGCACCATGTGTGTCCACCCATTAGTGTTTTCTTTGTGGCTGTTGTATTCATAAATGTATAGCATCAATAATTCACCTGGGCATTGATTATCTGTCTTCCTCCCTAACTAGTAAAGAAGGCTCCAGAATATAACTGGTACTGTGTCTGTGATTAGAAATGGCTAGCTCGCTCCATTGTTGTATGGTTCTTTCATATAGCAGGCTTTGTCGGTTGCTTTTTCTCCTCAATCCAATTGAACCGTTTGATCAATTTTGGGTCTCATTGATGCAGACGGTTCAATACTATGATTTTGGAATTCATGTTTTGGCATGTGTGTGCAATCGTTTTTTGTAGTTTCTTTACTTTTAGACGTAAAATGGCCCAATTTGATATGATTGTGATGTTAGTGATGTTACAGCCTTGCCACTTGATTTATATTTTTTTGTCAGCTGGCCATGATCTTGACATTTTGGGCATGCCTTTCTATGCTTCCTGTGATTCCGTTACTGCATTTCTTTTTTTGCTTGTGAGTCTGTTTGTGTGTTTGAATGTGTGGAGGTTACTATAATTTGTCTGACCTCAGACAGCTATAACGAGCGAGAGTTTGTTTTTCCAACCACCTACGTCTAAAAAGCTGTACAATTTGGGATAATTTAGCAATTTGACATGACGTTGTGCCCAGGGTGTTAGGCCTCCTGCCCTCTTAACCCCCCTCTTCCCCTCGTCCCTCTATTCCTTCTTCTCCCTCCTTTCTCAACCTCACACAAAGGCCTGCTGGTTCAGTGGGAACAGGTTGAATTGGTGAAGTGGCCTGGCCAGCTAACCCCGGGTGCCATGCTGTTTCTTGCACCTCTCTCTCTCTCTCTCTCTCTCTCTCTCTCTCTCTCTCTCTCTCTCTCTCTCTCTCTCTCTCTCTCTCTCTCTCTCTCTCTCTCTCTCTCTCTCTCTCTCTGCGATTGTGCAGATGCTTAATGCTAACATGGGGCTTTCTGAAAAGGCGACAGGTTAACTCCAGTGCTGCTGGCTAACATCACACCTCAACAGGTATGCAGAGAGGAGAGAGAGAGGGAGCGGGGGCATAGGGCTGCAGGGCCGTAAATCGTCCAGGTTTATTTACTGCTTCTCTGACTTATGAATGTTAAGATATTTGACACCACCCCTGGCCCCATCATTCCTGGGGCCTGCAGAGTTTTGGCTGGGGTTTTGGTTTTTCTGTTTCAACGTCTAATTATGAGTAGTTTAAAAAAAAGAACCAAAAAGAGAGAGGGAGAGAGAACGCAGCACCCAGCATCCACTGTTCTATTTCGAGTAAAAAAATACGCTCCCGAGACCCGTGGCGATTCCACAGGAAGCTTGGCGAGAGGCATTGTATGATTGAAACAATAGCCCTTTCCCTCTTTTCTTTGTTTCATTTGTATTGTTGCACCAGTATCGCTCCTATTGTGGTAGACCCACCTATTTAAAAATTAATGCCACTTGCCTACACAATTTTTACATTTTCGGGACGGAATGGTGGATTTGTGGCAAGATTAACATCAGATCAGCAGTCGTATTTGTACATCGGCCCGAATTTAACACCTAGTGTAATCCTTTGTGTGTATGTAGATGTACTGGTATGGGCAACATTTTATAATTGACACATACAGTATTTTTTAAAACATGTTAGCAGCATATGCATAACAATGGTATATCATATGGATAATGTGTGTTCTGGTACAGCTCTGAATGGCTTGTCCCTGCGAGGTGAGGAAAGATAGCTTAATGCGGATTTAGGGGATAGACCCACACCTTATCAAATTGGCTTTACATGTTAATAGGTCTTAATTGCAATCCGCAGGGGGTTCATGGCACTACGTGTCCACATTTAGTCTCTCCTCGCAAAACATACTCCACATTTTTATTAGAAGGTTGTGCTCCTTTTGTCCTGCAAATGACTTTTGTTTACAAAGTATGGCGGAAGCAGGACACGCTCTCTTTCTCCCGCCCGCCCTCTTTTTCTCTCTATCTTTTCTCTTCTTTCTCACCCCCCCCTTCCACGTCTCTATTTTTCTCATCCCATGCAAGGAAAATAAAAGGTCCTTATTTTTATTGAGCTTGATAAACACCCATAAAAAGTGCAATCTGTTTTGGATTTGAGGGAGTAAAGTTGGGGAGCAAAGTTTGGCACCATTAAACAACAATTGGGGCCTGCTAGACATTAGCGGTGCGCTGCACATTCTCCGAGCTTAATTAGTCCGAACTGTAATTGTTCATGGTCTGCCAATAGGAGTAATGCTCAGGAAAAGTGGAGTTGCACTAAATCGGCCCACAGTTTTTAAAACAATAAATCACTCGCATATTTGTGTCGTGATTCAGATGGAGGCTCGACCTCTCCCATCTCGACATGTGGTAAATTGTAAAGTCAATGAATCGCAGATGTAGAGAGAGAGGGGGGTGAGAGAGGGAGAGTACAGTAAGGTTTTGTTAGCGCCTGGTGAATGAATGGTAAAGATTTGCGCTGTAAATATTTACGTTTAAAAAAAAAATCTTTCACTGGCAGGACTTAATTGTCTTATGCTGATGATGTTGGCATGCTAAGCTGTGTGAAAGCATACAAAAATGGCTCTCTGTCAGTTCGTTTTGAAACGACACACAACAAAATCAGTCAGTCCAACATGTTTATGGGTGTGTTTTTAATTAGGTATTGAAATACTGTGATGGGAGTTGTTCCCTAGTGGTAATGAACAGAGTTTGGGTGTAGTATATGCTCAACTGCACATCCAACCCTGGTTTTGTTTAATTTATTTATCAAACTTATGCAATTGAGCTTTGTGTAATAGAACTACTAATCTGATGTTCAATTTCAAAATGCGTGTTATGCTGAATGCAAATCTTTTATCAAAATAGTGATAGGCCTATTACAATTTAATGGAATCTATAACTGAAATATCTAACTTTTCTTTCTTAATAGAACTGTAGCTGGGAAGGCAAATTGCACAGACTACTGACAAATACACCCCCCCACTGCTGCATGCTATTCTGTCTCAAAAAACAGCATTGGCTTAGCAGCTGTGAACTGGTGCCCCCCTCTTCTCCTTCCCCTCCACTCACCTTCTCTCTCTCCTATGCATTTCCATAAAGCTCAACACAAAGATCTCCCTGTACATCTGGAATGCAACTTTTGTCATCTGTTAAATATAGTCTTGCTGCCGGCCCACAGGGCTTGGGGCTCCCTGAAACATGGAAATCAAATTATATCCTATTTGTGTGTGTTTGCATTTGCATCTATGTACCATATGTGCGCGGCACAGTATGTGCATGCAGTGTGCACTCACATGTTTTATGTTCTATGCACTATGCTCCCTAGATCCGAAGTATGTAAGATGCGTGGATGTTCCTTGAATTTCAAGGGGCATTTCTTAGGATTCTTTGCTCTAGTGTCCTTATATCTGTCAAGTGTTCTGATACAAACACACGTGTTGGGAGTGTTGGTTGCGTTAGTCCTGGACTGCTAGTCGAGATGTCAAGGTTTACCTTGCAGGCAATGACTCCTTAGATGATACTGATAGACAATCTCATCCTTTTATTCTATAATTCTACTGAAGCTCAAAGTTGTTTTCTCTTTCTGTCAATTATGGGATCAATATAGTTTAGAGCAGGTGCTAGCAGGGGTTTGTATTCCTTTACAATAGAGCTGTGCTTTGGCACAGCAACCAGTACAAATATGAGATGTAGGTCTGTAGTATTGATTGCCTGTTTAATGATAATTAGACAAATTACCTTTATAGTGAATAACTGTATCAGTAAGTATGTAGCATTTTTTAAATGCATATGTAAGATATTTTACTGTATGTTTTTTGGGTAAATAATTATTGATACTTTTATACAATTTTAAGACTAGGTATATTTATTTTTCGTTGGAGTGTGCATATTTCTGTAAGCCCATTCATTCGTTATGCCGTGAGTCCCCAGCAGCGAAAGGAGTTTACCAGCGGAGTGGGAGAGAATGTGGGGTTTAAGAAAAGCGGGAAATGCGTCCAGCGGTGTGTGTGTGTGTGTGTGTGTGGGGGGGGGGGTTCACACAGGCCGTCTGAATAGGGCGCATAATTGCTGTTAATGCCAGAGCAATGAGAGCAGCGACAGTTCCTGGTTAGATCTCTAAACAATAGTGCCCCCAGGCCTCACATTTATCTTCCCCCAAAAAAACAGCGGGACTAAGAGAAGGGGGGGGACAAGTTTATTGCCACAGTTGATGTGGATAGGCCATTTGTGTGACTTTTCCTCTTAATGATTCTGGCCAGTTGTCTCCCAATATTTACTTGTTTCCATGCCTCGTCATCAAAATGTCGGCCCCAAAAGCGTAGTCGAGTGAGAGTATTATTTGACGGTGGAGGAATTTGGTGGTGCCGGGCTTGTTTAGATTGGAGTGTGTTTGGGGAGGGTCAAAGTGCAGGGAGGCTGACATGCTTTCTGTTGGAAAAGGAGCTGCCCCTCTAACCCTTTTATGATGAGAGATAGGAGTGCTTGAGGTTTCCATTGGGTGTGTGAGTGTGTAACGTCATCACAGCTCTTAATGATCATGTTGGCTATATAATGACTAGCTATGCCAATGTGCAGGGAACACCTGTACTAGGCCAGCCTTTTATGGATGTGTCAGATTGCTCTAGATTGTAACACTGTGTGGAAATTTCACTCAGGAGAGCTTGGTGTTTTGGGAGAAGTGTTTATGAAGGATCACCTGCAATGTTTGGTGAAAATATGTGAACCAACACCACCCTTCAGCACTTAATCTTCCCTATACCATCTCACCATTGTTATAAACTACAACAAACCTATCTGTCTATTTTTTACTTGAAAGGGAAAATAAATTGCATATATTAGGACATTGTCATTACAATATTAAATCCTGCTTACAAAGATGCAGCAGTCTGACGAGTGTCCTGTTATGGTGATTATCTGCTGTATTAAAGATATTCAAGGATTTCTGTATTTGTAAGCAACATAGATAATTTGGTATCCTGTCTGTCCAGTTTGTGATTGCAAATGTGGATTCTGGAATTTTCTGTTTATTCAAATAATCTAGACAAAAGCTTTCAGATGTGAGGGACCATTTTGTATGTGTTAAAAACATATTGGAGAAGTGAAAGGTGATAACTCAAGAAGTTTAATCTTCTAATTAAACTTTTAATTGCAGGAGGATAAGCTCTGAGGAGTGGATTTTGTGTAGTGTGTGTGTGTGTGTGTGTGTGTGTGTGTGTGTGAGCACACTAATGAGGTGATTGTCTGCTTGTTTGCCGTTAAAGGTGCTGGATTTATAACTGCTTGAAAAGGTGAGGGAGCTTTAGAGCCAGAGCAGAAGAAATGTATCTACTAATCTCCGGATTATTGTAGGATTTAGAACAAAATGTTTCAGAGATTACTGTATGTAAAAATGCACAAGGCTAATGAAATGTAAGCCCTTTGCACACACTGGAATAGTGAGAGATTTTCCGGGTCTGTGCAACAATTTTCAGAAAAAATAATTAAGAGAGTAGATCGAATACCACATCTGACACTGTTGTGGGATATTGTATGTTGTGGTCTGTGTGGGTGAGTGGGTGGGGGGTTGTTTGTATGAAAAGCATAGGTTTAAATGCCCCTAATGCATTCTACTCTCCACTGAGGAATGGTGTCAGCAGTGTTTGGGGTCAATTCCAAACGTGAAGAAATTGACTCCCAGCACTGAGTGAATTGTCAATTGGCTCCCCAAGGGGTCAAAGTGAATTGAGTGTCTGTTTGGACAACTGGCCCGAGGTGGGATGAGTGGCCTTCGCTGTCAGCCAGAGGGGACTGATGCGGAATGAGGACCAAATCAACTGACAAGCAGAAGGAATTTAGCCCTGTTGAAGTAGAAAACAATTGAATTCAGCATCCCAATGTTGAAATAAGGTTTGGGTTGAAATAATGACCTGTTGTGCACAGTGTTAGCAAGTCATATAGTACTAAGATAGATATCTACAGGGAAAAGGATGAAAGTAAAGGATGATTTTCTAGATTAGGCCTAGTACAGTATTATAACAGGTTTGATTGACAGTCAATTGAAAGGATTTATATGTAATAATGATAGAAGACAAATATGAAGATCTTTGAACTGAAGTGATTAATGAAATATTGAAAGTATACTAAGGGGTCTGGATTGTCATCTTGCGGGGGTGGCAGGTGACGATCATGTGACCGGCTCTTGTCACGTCCATCACAGTGCCCTTTAGAACGAGGAGTTTCTTTACCCCCCCATCTTATTTTTTATCTTCCACTTTACTGCCCCTCTATCTTTATGCGTCGAGCCTTGCATTCTTCAAATATCAATAAAGATACATTGCTGGCGTTGTCATAACAGGTGATGTTTAGTGGCAAGATTTCAGGATGGAAAACGTTCCCAGTTTTAACTCTTGATCTTCTGGTTAGCTCATCTGCCTGTGCCCAGCTGACTAGCCTAGCATTTCTGAAGAAATAAAACCCATTCAGACATTACAGTGGAGGTCAAAATAAACATTTTATGGCCATGCTAAGTCTTTATTGTCAATTCAGTCTAGATTCTGTCTGTCTGTACATATGTATTTGTCTTTGGAGGATTACCCTGACGACTTTGACTAAACACTGAGCCTGTCTCTGGTCCGTCCTGCACTGAGGCCTCAGTGGAGAGCAGCTGCTCTGGTAGGGTGGAGGAATTCTCTGCTGTTTAAACAGTGGGTCGTCTCAGTGCAGGCCTGAAGGACCGGAGGGAAGGAAGTTCCTCTGTGTTTACATAGCTGAATTGTCCTGTGGGCCCCAGAGTGTCTAATGCACTACTGTTCAAACACTACACAAGTGTAGAGATGACCCCCACCCACACCAGTGTTCACAGCCATAGCCTCCTCTGTCTGTCTCTGTGTGTTTGCATGGTTGCTTACAGGCCTCATTTACTTCCTAGGTACCACAGCCATAGGTTGCTTCAACCTGGAGGTTTGCATGATTGATATTAAAGAATTGCAAGGCTCTATTTATCTCAGCAAACAGGGGAGGGTTGAGAAAGGGTGTGGTTTAGACTGACAGACAGACATAGAGATAAATGGCCCTTTGCTCCACCAAGGCCTTGCCTACTGGGCAGCCAGACATTGACATAATGGTGGAGTCATCAAACTAATTGTTGTTTGAATTACCTGTTATGATCCGATGACAAATCTCCCCCACTCCCGCCATTGGAGCGGAAAATGTACCCGGGATTTGCATGATGTTAGCAAGTGTGTAAACTGCGCTTCAACAAGATGGATAAATGCAATTATTGGGCAGACCTGGAGAGGGGAAAATCAATTTAAAGTCTGTAACACTAAACAGGGGCTGTGGTTAATTCATTTGGCCAATTTACGGGTGATGTATGAGTGTCGGGGCACATTAGTCAGGGAGGGGAGTTGGGCCTGAGTGTCAGTCTGTGTGTGTGTTCAGGGGGAGGTTGGCGTTGAGATTCACTGCTGTAAAAAAAACACAGTCTCCTTGCAACCAGACCCCCCTTTCTCCTCCCTACCTCCTCCCTCTGCCTGCCATTACAAATGGTCCCTCAGCAGGGAAATGACAAAAAGATACACTGAGTGCAGAAAAGCGGGATTGCTGTGCAAATGAGGCGGGGAAAGGGGCTGTGGTCCGCTGGGCGGTAGAGTGAGCACCGGCAGCATCTACATACCAGGGGCTGCAGCGCTCAATCAGGCTCAGTCCACTGCCCCAGCACCCAGCCTGGCCCCCTGACCTCACATCCCCCCCATTGCTAGTGGTATACTGCTGGGGTAGTTTTCATACAAGCAACAGTGGTGACAAGCACACTATATAGCGTAAATATACTATGGGTAAAGAAGTGCTAGCACTAGTAGTAGTAATAGTAGAATGTTTCAAAGTAGCTACAGTGGTGTCTTTTGTAGGCCTAGCTGTTGTTGGACTGTACAACTCAATTACACCCCCCCCGACCCAGCTTGACTTTGATACTCTCAGTGAACTCAGGGGAGTTTACAATTAAGTTACAATTACAGCATGGATTCCGATGTTTACTCCAGGCACGCAAGGCTCAGGGCATCAGCCACAGGCAGTCTTACTGTCACGATCGTCGGTGAGAGAGGAGGACCAAGGCGCAGCGTTGAAGGCGAACATATTTATTATATTAATGATCACACGATCAAAACAACAAAACGATGACGTGACAGTCAATGGTAAACACAAACCAAATACGAACAAGAAACCACACCAAATGAATGCCTAACGGCTACCTAAGTATGACTCCCAATCAGAGACAACGAGCTACAGCCGTCTCTGATTGGGAGCCACCCTGGCCAACATAGATATACCAATCCAGAAAGTGAAACCTAGAACACACATAGACTATACACACCCTGGCTCAACATATTAGAGTCCCCAGAGCCAGGGCGTGACAGTACCCCCCCCTAAAGGCGCGGACTCCGACCGCGCCCACCAAATACCACAGGGGAGGGACCGGGTGGGCACTCCGCTTAGGCGGCGGATCCGGCTCGGGCCTGATCCCGCTCCCTCTCCAACCCCCCAAAGTACCCCTGGTCCGGTCTGGCCCCGCTGGCCGGAGCTGGACTGCACACTGGTGGAGCGGATTGCTCTAGCTCCGGCGTGAAGCATCTGACCGGTGCCGGACCAGCCACCGGTGGAACAGGCACGGGCCGTGCCGGACTGACGACGCACACCACTGGCTTGGTGCGGGGAGCAGGAGCCCGGGCCAAACCGGGCTGACGCAACGCACCACTGACTTGGTGCGGGGAGCAGAAACGGGCCGAGCCGGGCTGGACGGCGCACCACTGACTTGGTGCGGGGAGCAGGAACGGGCCGAGCCGGACTGACGGCGCACCACTGACTTGGTGCGGGGAGCAGGAACGGCCGAGCCGGGCTGACGAAGCGCACCACTGACTTGGTGCGGGGAGCAGGAACAGGCCGGACCGTACTGGGGACACACACCACTGGTCCTACGCAGGGATCTGGAATGGGCCGGACCGGACTGGTAACACACCCCAGTACCTCTCGCCGTGCCTCTACACCTTCCACCCCCTCTTCGACCAGTGGCCCCCGTAACCTGGCGGCCTCCTCTGCCAACCCGCTGGGCCGCTCTGCCGCGGTCTCCTGCTGGCCCGTCGTCCACGGCGTTAGCCCCCCCCCTAAAAATTTTCTGGGCGTCTCTCCTACCCGTGGACAAGGTCTCCATGTCCCTCGCCAGCCTTTCGCCCTTCTGCCTCAATGTCAAGCCCTTCTCTTCCTCACCCGGCTTGACCCAGTCGAGGAGGCGAAGGAGATCTGCTAGAGATCTCCCTGGCGATGGCTCCTGGACACGCTGCTTGGTCAAGTCTTGGTGGTTTCTTCTGTCACGATCGTCGGTGAGAGAGGAGGACCAAGGCGCAGCGTTGAAGGCGAACATATTTATTATATTAATGATCACACGATCAAAACAACAAAACGATGACGTGACAGTCAATGGTAAACACAAACCAAATACGAACAAGAAACCACACCAAATGAATGCCTAACGGCTACCTAAGTATGACTCCCAATCAGAGACAACGAGCTACAGCCGTCTCTGATTGGGAGCCACCCTGGCCAACATAGATATACCAAACCAGAAAGTGAAACCTAGAACACACATAGACTATACACACCCTGGCTCAACATATTAGAGTCCCCAGAGCCAGGGCGTGACACTTACCTATCTGCTTCTAACTGTTCTCTTAAAGAGCGACTGCCCTTAACCAACTTCTCGTTTTGAATTTGATCTTTGATAATTTTGGTCATAATGGCAGTCTCGTCCAAAACAGAGATTTGCGAGATGATAGGAAAAAATGGTATGTCGCGGAATGAAGGGTACCATAAGAGTTTTCCTTGAGTTGGGTTTATTTCAATCCTGCCCACATGCCCACAGCTGGCAGCACCCAAGTAATCATCAATTCGGAGCTCAGCTTCATGTGACCCGATCGTAATGCCCATGGTCAATTTTGTTTGATATTCAATATCCATATGGGGCTAGTTAGGGACCAGCAGTAAATTACACAATGTACATGGGACATTATTTTATAACATCAATAACTCCAAATGTCAATGACTTAAAAACCTCAAACCAACTATAAATTGTATATTGTATATTGAAAGGATTTAATGAGACAACTAAAAGATGTGCAATATTAACATTTACGTTGTGTAATTTATTGATGGTCCTTATCTAGCCCCAGAGGTAGGCTATCCAATGTCAAACCAACTTTGCCACAGTCGCACACCAGCCGGCTAGGGCTAATTGGCAAAATCAGGAAGTTCCAAGGCCAAATCAGGAAGTTCAGCACCCCTTTAAAGAAGCAACATTACTCAACCCTCATAGAAATGTTTATTTTTATACAGTGGACCGAACATGTTGTCTATCTCACAATCTGTAGCCTATTTAAAGTTGAAAGATTTGGCCTGCTCTGTACACAGTCATTGTTTCCCGGGAGAGAAACCACTCGACACTTACGTAAGTCAAGCGATATGCAAAAACAGTGGTTACAGCGGGGCGGGCGCGAGACTTGGGGAAGCGTTGGTTTACAGCTCCAAGCCACAGATTGAATCAGGGGTTTGATATCTAAGAGACATGAGAGGGTAAGGCCTCTCTAGCCATGGTATTGAGGCTTTGTAAGTGGTCTTGATCACACTTAAGTGCCTCTTGGTTAAGATGTTGCTGTGTGTGTGCCTACTGTGTGTGTGTGTGTGCTGTCAGAGGAGGTGTGGATTAGTGTTTGTCACCTGACTGCCAGGCAGCGAGCTTCAGGAAACCAGAGTCACTGTGTGAATGCTGGCACTTGTTCGAGACAGGTGTCAGAGCTGCCAGCCATGGCGCCCACCCTGCCACACACACAGCAGCTGGGAGGGCAGGGGTCCATGGCTGTGGCGTGGGGTTAGGAGAAGGTATTGGGTGGAATTCTTCACCCTAATCTCAGCGGGGTTCAGTTGGTATGGCACTACAGTGGTCCCATGGCTTAGTGTTGTTAGCAGGCCACTTGATGCTACTACTGTGGACCAATGGCATTTGATTATTTAATCCAAGGATGCGGGTTAGTTTGCAGTGTAGGCCTAGTGATTGGAGCTGTAGACTCCTGTCCTTCCAGCTTGCCAGAGCAGAATCTTCCGTACTCAACATATCTGCTATTCCCCCACCCTTAGCCCCAGAACCATGGCAGAGTTGGAGACTGCAACAGGAAACTCTTATTTTCAAGGCCATGGAGTGGATGTGCATGAGATACTTCCTCTGAGCCTTACGTTTGCCTGGGATGTTGTCTGTATTCTCCTCTGCCCACCACCCCCACTCCTCCTCATCCTGTTACTTGGCCTGCGGGATCGCTTTGCAGACCCCCACATTTTACGAATCCCTCTGGAAGAATCCCTCAATTTCTCAACTTGCCATGTGGTTGGTAATATCCAGCCATCTTCCAGAATCCCCCCTCCTACCCCCTCCTCCCTACTTCCTAGTCGCTCACCACCCTCTTGGGAGAACAACTGCTGGCCGCGCTCTGTAGGCCAACGGAATTCCTCACCCCGACAAAAAAACAACAGCTTGGAAGTTTTCTATATGCTCCGAGGGTCGTTTTACAACATAGGACGTGCCACTCGACGCAACTGTTCTCATTTAGTGGGGAGCTGCCAGTCTTATTAGGGTCGTGAGAGGGACAAAGTTTTTTCACAGCCATTATAATGTATATGGATTCAGACTTGGCCCAGTCAAAATGACTCAACCTGGCGAGTCAGTCTCAGCTTGACCCATATATCCCCCTGGAAATTCCTGTGCTGATTTAGGCTATGGTGCTCCGTTCTAATGGAGGAGAAGAGGTGGGAGTTGCCATAGTGTTCTTGTTGTGAGGGGAAATGTTTGTTGCATTGATGTCCTCCTTGTCCCTCCGATGGTTAGGGTAGATTTATAGCCCTCCTCCGGCCTGTTGGGCTCCACCCCCCACTAGCACGAGGCTCCGAATAAATTTCGTAGAACATGACACACCACGGTGCAACCAATCAGGGCAAGATATATACCCAACGACCAAACGGGCAGCCAATCAGCCTGGAGATTTACAACCAGTCAGATCCAAGCATTTATCTCTCAAGTTCAAGTATTTATGAGTGCAGCAATATTTGTGCTATTAAGTTCTAGCCTAAACTAACCAGGAGGTGTTTTTCTTCATTGGTTTTGGCTTTGGCATTTGTAATAGTATCAATATGGAATCAATATTGGTCGGCATCAGTGTTGGTTTGAAGCACGTCTGAGTAGCCAACACTTCGAAATGATGGGCCAGAGATTGAGATGCTTGGGGAGCTGTGGTCAGAGACGCTGGGAAAGCCGACCTCTAATTGTTCACAGAAGCCATTGGCAGGAAGAGCAAAGCATCTGCAGGGCGGACACTGAGCGGAGCTCGCTCACTGCTGGGTTTTCAGGAAAGGAGCCGAGTCCCGGGATGCTCCCCAAAGACAAACTGCCGGGCCCAGAGAAAACCCATAAACCAAACTCTCTTCCCTCTCTCCTTTTAAGAGACAAACACTTTCCTCACTTTTAAAATTGCCCTTGTTATGTGGTTTACCAAACTAGGCTGTTGGGAGCCTACTTGTTTTGCATAGGCCCTTGTTTTTTTTATTCATGAAAAATAAGGGTCTATTTTCACTGGCACTGATTACAGTATTATCGTTTTTTTTTTAAACTAACACTGTCTTGCGCTTGTATTCTTCATGCCTTCTTGATCTCCGTCACAGATGCTTGGCAAGAGGCACATCTGCTTTCTCCCCCCACCCCACACTTGTAGCACAAATCCTGTTTTGTGGTGTTTTTGTGTGCCATAATTTAGCAAATAACATCAGTAATGATTAAATTGGGCATAAAGTAATTGAGAGGCGGCCTGCTTGCCATCTGTCTCGTAAGATTACTGTTTCTGTGTAATTAAAAGTGTGACCTTGAGGCCGTGGTGGGAGGTGCCAGTGGGCAGTCAGAACCACAGGCCTGGGCTGGGATCTCTTATTTTAGAGGGGGGGGGGGCCAAAAGTGGCAATCTCCTTTACATGGGATGTGTCCTGTATGCACACTAGTAATGTGCGGGTTTACTCATAATTTATAATTGAATAAAGCAAAAACAATACCTTAAAATCATAAATATATAATTCTTGTGCAATTTATATCTATAGGCTACATTGAGGTTTTTCTTTCATTATTTTAGGCTATCTGGCATTAGTGCATAAGCCTGAGCTTTAGGGCCTAATTGTACTAGCGCCAACTAGCCTACACGCCAATCGCCAAATGCTTTTGGGAATGGGCAGAAAAAGTTAATGTTGATCCACCGTGGCAAAAAGGCCAATGTCGGAGTTTAATTAAATAAGAGAAAAACAGTGAAATGGAGAAAAGGGAGTGCCAGAAAAGGAATGTTTGGGAAAGATTTGGTTAAGTGGTAAAAGAGGATGATAGCAGTGCCGGCTATGTTATGTGTGATGATTTTGAGGCGCTATACAAATTCCACAATCACAAGACGTTGGACTTCGAATAGGCCTATGGCACGTCAAGGGAACTGTAGCCTACTGTTCAGATGGGTTAAATGGAAACTGAAATCTGGACACTGACTGTAGGTCTATAACCTCTCACCTAGCCTTAATATTAACTCATGCAGAATGAAGCTGCATTAAAATGATACACCAAATGTAGGAAAAATGTAGAAATATGATTTCTTTCTTTCAGCATCTTGAGAGAATGCAAATGCGCAGTTAGGGACCGTCTGTAGAGGTGCTATCTTTATCAGCATCATAAAAGCTGATAGTAATTCAACCACATAAAATATGCATCCAAGCCGAACTAAACTCTTATCAGAAAGATGTTGGGTCGTTTTTACAGCTTTCTATTTCATTACAACCGGTCAAACTGACTTTGGAAATCCTGCACAGAAAATCTTTCCATTTTTTTTTCTCTGGTCCCTTAACGTCTTTGCTCCACGAAAGTAGCAGAGATCACAGAGAACTTTACTTTAGACCGAAGCATTAATTCTATAAATATAACATTATTCTGGTGAGAAAGGGTTTATTTAGTCTTCTAGGGCAACATATAATGACAGAAGAGAAGCTGCATGTATCTAATTATTGACAAGTTGACTAACAAATAGCCTTCCAAAATGTCTGAAATTATTAGCAGAAACATATTTAAAAAGAAATAATATATATATATATATATATCCTGCACCTCCTGTCAAAATAACGTTCTGCCGTCTCTGACTGTAGCCTACAGCGCATTGTCTATATTAGTGGGTTAGGGTCAGGTGCGGGCCTCAGATTTTCAATTTGTCACATATAGTCTGGTGGTTGCGGATGGCTTATTAGCAATTGCGTGCGGGTGAACAAACAGCTGGCCCGCGCACCACTAATACACACAAGTACTGGTCCGTGTCAAACACCCAAAACCTCCTTCAATTTGGAGGGGTGAGAGGAGCCCCACAAAGTCGTGGTGATCCCTGTGTGCATCCAGTGTAACCACGAGAGGGCGGAGAGATAAGGGAGGTGAGGGGGGCTGAGGTGGGCCGGTTTTAACTCTGATTTCACGTCTGGTTTTGTTTTGACTCCTGAGGTTCAGTTTCCCCTGGACAGTGTCCAGAGACTACAGAGCCTGCTTTTTTTCACCCCTCCTCTGAAATCCCAAAGTGAAGGGTCCTGTAAGGCCTGGAATTGGATTTGAGATTTTATCTTGTTGCATGTACTAAACAGGACAAGGAGATGGGGGTGAACTGTGAGTGAGTGTGAGTGTGTGTGTGTGTGTGTGGTATGCATATTCTCTGCATCCCCATTGTGATAACACACCTAGATCAGAAAAGGAACTGAAGGACTATACCATGATTACACATACAGTGGGGAGAACAAGTATTTGATACACTGCCGATTTTGCAGGTTTTCCTACTTACAAAGCATGTAGAGGTCTGTAATTTTTATCATAGGTACACTTCAACTGTGAGAGACGGAATCTAGAACAAAAATCCAGAAAATCACATTGTATGATTTTTAAGTAATTAATTTGCATTTTATTGCATGACATAAGTATTTCATCACCTACCAACCAGTAAGAATTCCGTCTCTCACAGACCTGTTAGTTTTTCTTTAAGAAGCCCTCCTGTTCTCCACTCATTACCTGTATTAACTGCACCTGTTTGAACTCGTTACCTGTATAAAAGACATCTGTCCACACACTCAATCAAACAGACTCCAACCTCTCCACAATGGCCAAGACCAGAGAGCTGTGTAAGGACATCAGGGATAAAATTGTAGACCTGCACAAGGCTGGGATGGGCTACAGGACAATAGGCAAGCAGCTTGGTGAGAAGGCAACAACTGTTGGCGCAATTATTAGAAAATGGAAGAAGTTCAAGATGATGGTCAATCACCCTCGGTCTGGGGCTCCATGCAAGATCTCACCTCGTGGGGCATCAATGATCATGAGGAAGGTGAGGGATCAGCCCAGAACTACACGGCAGGACCTGGTCAATGACCTGAAGAGAGCTGGGACCACAGTCTCAAAGAAAACCATTAGTAACACACTAAGCCGTCATGGATTAAAATCCTGCAGCGCACGCAAAGTCCCCCTGCTCAAGCCAGCGCATGTCCAGGCCCGTCTGAAGTTTGCCAATGACCATCTGGATGACCCAGAGGAGGAATGGGAGAAGGTCATGTGGTCTGATGAGACAAAAATAGAGCTTTTTGGTCTAAACTCCACTCGCCGTCTTTGGAGGAAGAAGAAGGATGAGTACAACCCCAAGAACACCATCCCAACCGTGAAGCATGGAGGTGGAAACATCATTCTTTGGGGATGCTTTTCTGAAAAGGGGACAGGACGACTGCACCGTATTGAGGGGAGGATGGACGGGGCCATGTATCGCGAGATCTTGGCCAACAACCTCCTTCCCTCAGTAAGAGCATTGAAGATGGGTCGTGGCTGGGTCTTCCAGCATGACAACGACCCGAAACACACAGCCAGGGCAACTAAGGAGTGGCTCCGTAAGAAGCATCTCAAGGTCCTGGAGTGGCCTAGCCAGTCTCCAGACCTGAACCCAATAGAAAATCTTTGGAGGGAGCTGAAAGTCCGTATTGCCCAGCGACAGCCCCGAAACCTGAAGGATCTGGAGAAGGTCTGTATGGAGGAGTGGGCCAAAATCCCTGCTGCAGTGTGTGCAAACCTGGTCAAGACCTACAGGAAACGTATGATCTCTGTAATTGCAAAGCAAAGGTTTCTGTACCAAATATTAAGTTCTGCTTTTCTGATGTATCAAATACTTATGTCATGCAATAAAATGCAAATTAATTACTTAAAAATCATACAATGTGATTTTCTGGATTTTTGAAAATTACAGACCTCTACATGCTTTGTAAGTAGGAAAACATGCAAAATCGGCAGTGTATCAAATACTTGTTCTCCCCACTGTATACACATACATTCACATACAAACACAGGATGCATGGCTGAAAAAAGACATTAGACGATGTTACCAGTGTGGGCTGGATGGCGTCTTGCAATACTTCCGCTGGGAGTGGTGAGGGGACAGAAAAAAAGGCCCAAACAAAAATAACTGTTTTAATTGCTATGGCGCAACCACAGTGTGGCTGGCAAGGCCTGGGTGAGGTGGCACCAGCCATAGGGGACCATGACCGAGACTGGGCGAGGCTCCAGGGAAATTACAGGGTGCTCAGGGCAAGAAATAGAGCCAGCGGCCTCCACTGCCTGCTACCCCTTCAGCAGTCTGCCTGCTCCACTTCAGCTATCATCTCCAAGTGCTACTGTTGCCATCTCTTACCACTTTCCACTCACTGTTTCATATTGCTGCTCCAGAGATAATTGGTATCTTTTCAAAGTTACTGTGTTTCACATAGTCAATGTTTCAGTCAATAGACCTGTGTAGCGGTAGGCCTAGACATTCACGATGTGGAAAAAAAACCTCAGTGTTTTCTAGTGTAGCAATATTTGGGCTGTTTCTCTAGATTTTACGTCCTCATTTTTTTTTCATTTTTCCCCCTTTCAGTGTTTTGCTGTACTCTGTGCCTCTGTATTCCAGCCTCTCAGGCTATCTGTTTCTCTTTCTCTCTGCTTCTCTCTCTCTTCCTCTCTTCTCCCTCTCCCCCTCCTATCTCACACAGTATGTGCTCTGATTACCTTTCGAAACAGGCAATAAGTTGATTGCTTTACAGAGATGATGTAAGCCCATACCCTAGGGTACATCAGGTTGGATTTCTCCTGCTTTATCTTGTAAAGCCTAAATTAACAGCTGGTTTGGTTTGAGTTCTTCTGGATCTGACTAAAGGATTAGGCTTCGTTCTCATGTGAGTCAATCTGGTTTGATTTATTGCAGGTCTATCAAAAAAGATCAATGGGAGTCCTTTTGAAAGTAAATCCTTAATGTCATCATTGTTTTTGTTTTTTTGTCTCACACTCCCTCTTTCTCATTCTCTCCCTCCACCCGCCGTCCTCGTCTATCCTCCTGTCTTTTCTTCCCCCTAACCCGTCGTTGATAGGGAGGGAGCTAACGATCTGCCCTGTCGATGGTATTCTGTTGTATCACCGGATGGATTTTTCTCTCGCTCATTAGCTATCCATCATGGCGAGGCAGACTGAAGCCGAGCTTTAGCAACACAAGCCCTGATCACACCCCAAACGTGTCCCTGCTGCTGTTTTTTCCCCCTTCATTTTTAAAACTTCATCCACCCATTTCTGTCTTTTCTCCACAGTGCAGCCATCACTCAGATTTGCTCTAGTATGGCTACAGAGTCTGAGCACTAGTCTACCTTTTTGTGTGCTTCATTTCTCTTTTGCTATATGCACTATTTCCCAAAGAAATTAAATGACTTAACATATAAACATGTTTTAAATGTCAATGAACAGCCTTAAATGAATGAATAGCGTCAAAGGCCTTATCCTTCAACTACTCATTTTTAATGGGAAGTGCCCCATCTGTTTTGTGTGTACATACAATACCTTAGCACTTGATGTGAGGGAATAATTTGTAGTTCTATCATAACCTATACATTCAGCCACTCACATAGCCAAGGCCTACTCGTACTCAGACACACACAAAGACCTGGAAATGCAAAATGTCCATATTGACCTGGCAGCTGTTGCGAAACAAGATCCAGCCATGTTATATATTCCTCCCTCTCTCTCTCTCTCTCTCTCTCTCTCTCTCTCTCTCTCTCTCTCTCTCTCTCTCTCTCTCTCTCTCTCTCTCTCTCTCTCTCTCTCTCTCTCTCTCTCTCTCTCTCTCTCTCTCTCTCTCTCTCTCTCTCTCTCTCTCTCTCTCTCTCTCTCTCTCTCTCTCTCTCTCTCTCTCTCTCTCTCTCTCTCTCTCTTTCTCTTTCTTTCTTTCTTTCCAGTCTCACTCTCTCTCACGTTCTCCTATTCCTCCAACAACAGGCTCATTATGTTGTACCTCCAGTCTTTTTTCCCCCACTCCCTCTCTCAAGGCCATGACTCTTAAGGAATCTGTAACTTGAAGAATAGGGCTGTGGTGGTGACCCAAGGGTAGTGGACAAACACGACTGACATTGAAATTGGCTGGGCATTTAGATGTGTGTGTTGGGCATAAGACTGCTTGTGTGTTGACGTGTTTGTTTGTATGCTATGCAGTGTGCTAGTTGGTTCATGGATGGCAGGGATGGTAGGTTCTCAGAGTTCTCTCAAGGATGGCTCCTTGTCCTCCCATCAAGGGGGGAAAAATTGATACAGTTACATATCAGGATATTATTTTGGAAGATATATCATTTTGGCAATATCGCAATATAATTTTTGCGCTAGTTGGCTGTACCTGCACAAAAACACTTATTTCCATTACTGATCTAAACTTTTCTCATGGCTCTCTCTTGTCCCTCTGCAGAAGACATATGGTGAGCAATATGTTTCGAATCGCAACAAAATTACAGTATCGAATCGTAATACATATAGAATTGTGAGAATCGTGAGTATCGCAATACATATCATATCGGCACCAAAGTATCATGATAATATTGTATTGTGAGGTCCCTGGCAATTCCCAACCCTGCTCTTCATCCATCCTCAACTGTACACCTCCTTGAGGTGTCCTCTTCCTTTCACCACTCTTTTTATTTGGTCAGATTTTGTGTGTGTGTCTGTGCACGCAAGTGTGTGTGACTGTGTGCAGAAAAAGCTTGGGGCCGATCGATGTCAAGTTCAGGTGTGTCCTCCTCGCAGACTTGGCTAGCTGGCAGACCAGGGGTGGAGGGGCTGTTGGGGGAGATCGACGGGATACGTGGGAAGGAAGGGCTTGCTGTCAGCCAGCCGGACCTCTTAATCCTATAGCCTTGGGGAAAGGGTGTGTGTGTGTGTGTGTGTGTGTGTGTCTAGTAAAGGTTTGACAATTTCAGCACACCTGCTCCAGTATTTGGCCCAGCTGAGGCCACATTTTGTGTGTGTTTGTCCATGTCCTGTATTGTGTGTGTGTGTGTGTGTGTGTGTGTGTGTGTCTGTGCATTTAATCTCCACTGTGTTTACTGTAGTCCTCACTTTAACAGCACACTGTAAATTTACGTAGAGACGACACTGCCTCACACCCTTGATGTTCGAAAGGCGATGGGGGTAGGTTCCGCACGGCTGGTTGGGGGATTGGCGGCAGGGTAACAAACACTGCCAGTACACCCCCCCCAGTATCAAACAAATGCCTATTCTCTGATTCATACACACGTTATTTTCACTTCTCATTGTAGCTAAAACAACATAAGAGAAAGCAGCCAATTGCATCATCTCCCGCCGTTCATTAAAAGCGAAAAATACTATTTAGCCACATTCCTTGCAAGCTTGCTCTCTCTTGCTCTCTCACTCACACCACTCTGTCTCTCCCTCTCTCCCTTTCTCCGTCTCCCTCCCTCTCTCTCTCTCCAACTCTTGCCCTCACTCTCCCGTCTCTCCCTAGCTTGCTCTCTCTCTCTCCTTTTTGGCGTAGACTTTTGCATATATCACAGGCTGGCAGACTAAGAGCCTGGGACTTCCCCACGCCACACTCCAAGCCTTTGATCCTTTGCTTTGGAGGTAACATCAAAAGGAGAGGCATAGAAAGGCAGCTACTACTGTGAAGTTCAATGTTCAACTTGATGGCTTGGCTGAGAGTTTTTTTTCTCTCTCCTCCTCCTCCTGCCGCTGTACTGCATCCCTCAGCTGACAAAAACACACAGTTTGTAGTCAAGTTTTTTTCTAGTCCATGTTAACCTTTATGGAACCCATCTGGAACACAACAAGAACCAAAAAGCACTTCATGAATCTGTATCTACATCTCTATAGGTTTATATATAGGTTTATTCACAAGCCCCGTATTAATGTGTGCAGTATAAACTGTTGCCGGTGCTAGGACCTAGCCTTTCTTTTCTTAATTCAGCTCCCAATATTGCAGTGGGTTGCGTCAATGCTGGGCCTCGTTGGCGGAAGGGTTCAGAAGAGAGGATATTACTCCATATTGTTTGCGACACGCATGTTCAGATGTATTCATCTGCCTGTTTTTTTTTTTTTTTTTTTATCTGAGAGCTGTCAGAATGTGTTAAGGGGAGGAGAACATCCAGCGTTTTAGCTCCCATGTTGACATGGGCGTGTGTGCGAGGCACACTATTGTGTTCACTCACTGGTAAACAACACATAACTGATCTAATGATGAACGCTTAGCTTATTATCAGCATCTGTATCTCAAAAATGATCCCTTCGAGGCAGAAAACAATTTCAGAATTTAGCTTATTCTGGATGTGGCCATGTGAAATACCACAAAACTAGTGAGAATATAGGATATATAGGGGCTAAATGGTACAATGTACAATGAGACTATATGGCACTAAGGTACAATCTTTTTTCCTCTCTCTTTTTTTATCTCTGTCTCATTGCACCAATTAGTAAAGACTTGTGGCCTGCTCTCTCTCCCCTCTCTCTCTCTCTCACACACACACACACACACACACGTTTGGCGTGTCATTAGCCTGCTGGAACGCGGGCGGTTGAGCTGAGCTCTACCTTATCTCCATGTCAATCACAGCGTGTGAACATCAGTGTAATGATCTCCATCCAGCCTGGCTGTCAGTGTGCGTTACGCCCGCTTTGGCTCCGAGCCGCACCTCTACAGCTAATAGATGCTAAATTAAACTGATCAATAGATGGCCTCAGCTCGTTATCGACGTATTATCATGGTGTGGGATTTCTGTCCATTTTTATGGGGCTCGTAGGACAGATATGAAGAAAGGAGTAACAAAGTGTTTTCAGATGGACAGTATATCAGCTCATTGGTGACAAAAATAAATCATGTTTTATTTGTAAGATTATTAATTTATTTTAAAGTATACAGGGCAGAGGTCACAAACAGCAGATAGGCTTTCTCACTCTTTCTTCTGTATCTTTCTCCCTTTCTCCTACTTTTCCCTTGGCTGGGGGAGATAACCCCTAGGAAAACCAAACGGGGACATTCATAGCTAAACCAAACAGGGAGTTGGTAAAATACCATATTAAAGATTCATCAATAATTAGCTTGTGTGCTCATGTTTGTGTGTGTCGGTGGTGAAGGAGAAAGTCTTCAGAGTCAGACAGATCACCCAGTGATTAAGCAAGGCTGTAATTAGCCATGAGGTGTCTCTGTGTGTGTGCACGAGACAGAGAGGGGTGTGTGTGCAAGGGGGGGAGTCATTGGCAGTTGATTTGGAGGTGAGGGGCGGGGGCGCCTGGGTGGGGTACCGAGGGACAGGAGAGGGGAAGGAGAAACACCCACGCAGACACAGCCCGGCCCACGTAGCAGCCTCCCTGACCCTCCCGGGGTCCTATTGTCACGGCAGCGTCCTCCATTTTAATGAGCTCCAATAACCACATCCTTATGACTTATTTATTTATTAAGCCGCGACAGTGAAGAGCTAGTTTCCTACTGCTATATTGTGTGTGTGTGTGTGTGTGTGTGTTTAATGGAAGGAAAATAATTATTCAGCCTATTCCCTGTATCACGGTCAATAAGATCATATGGCCCTCAGGAACAGCAGATTAGTTGATATGTTTAAACTAGGCTTAATCTGACTCGGTCAATGGAGGTATGAGGATGTTTTCTGTAGGATACTGTATAGTACAGAGTATTGCAGCTGCACTAATTCCTCTGACTGCTGTGAGGGTTTCTGCTGTAGTGCAAACTGTCTTCACAGTCTTGGAGGTGTAGGGCTCCATGCCTGTGTCCTGGAACCATTCTGAATTTTGAGCTGGAGCCCTGGTAATGGGGCTCTGGCCTGCACAGGGAATGGGCCTCATGAATATGGAGTGTGAACTGCTCCAAGGTGTGTGTGTGTGTTCATGCGCAAATGTGTAAAACGCATTTCTGTAGGTTGTGTGTAGAAATGGTGTGTGTGTGTGATTCCTTTGTGTTGGTTGAGGGTGTAGATGTGTGATGGTTGAGTGTGTGTGTGTGTGTGTGTGTGTGAAGGTTGAGTGTGTGTGTGTACGCATGTTCTCTATCTGAAGGATTTTATTGCTTCACAAGGTGAGTGTATTTCTTCTAAAGGATCCTGCATTCTTCGCTTTATATTCCAATAGAAGTCTTCTCCAACCCAACGGCCATGGAACTAATTTATATAAATACCTAAATTAACAGGTAACCTTCTTGTTGTGTCAGGGTGCTATCCATCCAACATCACAAAGCCAATCATCAGCATCCTCTTCAAGGAGAGGTTCCAGGGCTCTGGCTCAACCTTCAACTTCTTATTTTATACTTTTAATATTACCACTGCTCCTTAACAAAGGCAAGCATGTACACACAATGTGCACCTATTACCCACACTTTTCCTACCACAGAGCGAGCTCCTTGCATAAGGGGCTCAGACACACCTGCTGTGCTAGCTTGCTGAGCTCACGTAGCCACCAAGTAGGTCAGTGTGTATGAGCATCCACCGGGCAGCAGGACTGGGATCTGACCTGAGCTTCTCATCTCAGCCCTGATCTCACTCTCTCACTGCCCACACTCGCTGTGCTACTGTAGACCAGTGTTGGAACAATAATAGTGCGGTCATCAAGCAGATTCTTTCATCCAAAGCGACTTACAGTTGACAAATTCTGTGTATTTACTATTTGCTGGAATTGAAAGAGTTAGAACCTTGCCCCAACCATCTCAGCCATCTGAACCACAGTAGACCCAAGAGACCCTTAAAGAGCTTTGTTTAAGCATAAACTGAGGAGGATCTGGAAGCACAGTCTTGGGAAGAGGCCCAGGCATAGACATTGAGAGATGGACGGTGGAGAAAGGTGAGAAGTGAACTGGAGACAGAAGCTGAGATCTAAGCAGTACCTGAGAGCAGAGCCTGCCAGGAAGGCCTGATGTTAAAGATGCCTGTGCTGTTCATTAGTGTCCCTGGTCTGTCGGAGGAACAGCATGCCCTGCAGTCCTCAGCCTCCCAGCTATATTTATAGACAGGCCCAGAGATGCCCTTAATGACAGGGAGGCAGAGACGGGACGGGGCGGGGGGGGGGGGGCGGACGGACGGATGGACGGAGGGGAAATCCACCAAGAATTTGGAGTCTGGAATGATGTCATATCCTCGGAGAAGGAGGTGCCCCAGTATGTCTGTGACTGGTCTTTCTTCTTCCAAGTGGGATTGGATTACTTCAGCTACAACAGCCATTGGTTCAGATGCTTTTTGTCTGTCAAATGGAGCATTTTACTGCTGTTATTGATTTTTGTTCACCTTTTTAGGAGAAGTTTAGTTGAATATGTATTGCGCAATCTTTAGAAACTTTCCTGCAAATCAGCTGGTGTTTGAATAGCGCATTTGTCCACACCTATTAAGTAAACAGTGTAGGTGCAAGACTGCACGTATCTCATGAACCCGTGTTTGAGACCAGAGTTAACATCCAGAACAGGACAGATAAGGAAAGGGTTCAGGGCCACATTTTGAGAAAACAGTGAAAATAATATATTCGAAAATAAACCTTTTTTTATGGAAGAGTACAATGTCTCAAAGTCTTTTGAAACCAGCTCGGCTTTGGCCATGTTGTTTTCAGACAGTTTGTAGAATACGTTTAGAGGAGGCGGGACCGGGGGGCAGAATCCCCCCCCCCATAAAAAAAGAAACGTCCATATAAAAGTGTCAGGTTGAGTTTGTCTTGCGCGAGAAGAGGTTGGGTTTGGAGTGGGTCGACGGCCCCATGCTGTCAGGGCCTTGTGGAATCCCCTAGTGGTTCTGGCTTTGGAGTAAATACAGGCCCAGCGGACCCCTTTCCCGCCCCGGGGCACACAAACCCCAGGCCTTCCCACATTCCACTTTTATTTTCCTGCTTGCAAAACGCCTCTGGCTATCAGAGCTGGTGGGACTTTTTTTTGTATTTACTCATAAAATGTGTATTAGAAGAACTAAATCAGTCATGAAGAGCCCTCTCGCGTCAACTAACCTCCTCTCAGTTTTGGTTGGACTTTCTTCCCTCTACTCCCCTCACTTTCTGCCAGCTTACATCACTCTTCTTCCTTCTCAAATTTGTGGTGTATCCTATAGATTGGGAAAAGGTCTCTCTTTTGACCTGGTGGATTTCAAAGGATCTGGATTGCATTATCCCCCTCAATTACAGAAAATTACTGTTCCAGCCCCAACAATTGGGTGTATGTTTAACCCCTGCACCTGTGGCCTAGACAAAGGAACCCACAAATGTCAAGAAGGAAACATATTCGCACCATCATTTTCAAGTATTATTTGAATGTAGCAGCTGTCCTTTTGAAGTTAACTAAACAATACTCTTTCTCAGACCTTTTTAGTCTTAGTCAAGACATGACACTGGGGTAGTGGGATTGACTCTGTTTTGAATGGGTCTCTCACTTGTTTTGGGCACAGCAAACACAAATAAAGCTCTTTATATTTGTTGTTTGATTTGGTGTAATCTGCAAGCTGTCATTCTGATCCCAGGCCCCTGTCCCCAGGGTGTTATTGGACATGATGAACGGTTAGCCACAGTGTCTTCCTGTGTGTGAGCATGTGTTCAGTAATGTGTGTGTGTGTGTGGTGAACATGCGTGTCTCTTTGTGCATGCAAGTAGCTTTATTTTTATCTTTAACTCTGCGTTGTTGGAAAATAACCCATAAGTAAGCATTTCACTGTTAGTCTACACCTGTTGTTTACAAAGCATGAACCATTATTATTTGTTATTGTTTTATTTGAGCGTGTGCGTACATGCATGTGTCACTGTGTGAATGCACATGTGTTGCTCCTTGTAGCCTACATGTCAAAGTGTGTGTGTGGTACACGCCCACTTCTCCTATGTCTGGATGGCGGTAGCTGTGTCATGGCTGCAGCCCTCATGGCCACAGATGGGCCGGGGATCTGCCGAGGTCTCCAGAGCAAGACCCAGGCTCCATATGTTGGCTGTAAAACCGAGCTGCTCGCCCCTCTTTCCCGCTCTCTCTCTCTCTCTTCCGCCGATCTCCCCCTAACATTTGTTTACGTGGCTGGAATGCCTCTGGACCTCGTTTGGCCTGACACCGGGATTCACTTCATCCTCTCTCGGAGGCCTGCTGGGAATATTAGGAGCCCTATTTGTCTGATTGTGGAAAAGCCTCTGCTGTTAATCCAAAACAATATGAACAAGCCGGTTTGTGCTGAGGCTCGGGTTGCATGTAACAAACACATCAGATGGGGTTTCAACAGGAACAGGTTTCACAGCATTGACCACCTCCAAAATTCAGGGTAGCTGACTCAGTGTATATAGTTTATCGCTAATAAAAGTGCATGAGAAGATTTCTATGGATTTGATTTGCTTAGCTTATTTTTAAATAAAATGTGCAAGTGTTTTAGTAGCATTATGCATTAGACTAGTGTTAATGACATGTATCAAAGTATTTCAGGTTAAAATGTTCTAGTAGTCTATTTGTTATATATTTGAAATAAGAGTCCTCTCATATTCCAAATCAAATATTCAGTACTATCACCCACACTGTTGTCTCCCGCTGTGACCTCCTTCTGTATAACGGATGGCACTGGGTTAGCCTCAGCTTGTTTGCATTGTGATGAAAGTTAGTGTGTGTCTGGGTCACATTCAGCAGCTCATACCATGCCAAGCTGAACATTTGCATCAGTCACTCAAATATGGCGAGCAGACAGCCCAGCAGTTGAACCTTGGTAGTGAAATGTGGGGGCTTGGGGCTATTTTTTAAGACCACCCTCTTTCCCTCTATCACTCACTCTCACCCCCTTTCTAACCAGTATGCTTGTCACTATGGGAAATCTCCAGGCGAGAGAGGGAGAGTTCATCCCTCTGTAAGGATTTAGAGGACTCCCTTGTCTTTCACTTCATCAGAGACAATTGAGTCATTCAGCTCCCATTGTGGGGCCCAGCGAGGCAAGGAGGGGCGACGGGTTAGGGGGGCGAGAGGGAGTGGAGGGGGAAGCCCCTGATGCACAGTGTGTACTCTAGGTGGCTCTTAGGGGCGGGAGATGGGGGGAAGGGGGTAAGAGGAGGAAGAAGAGGTGGGGGGGCGAAAGAGTTATCCTGGAACTCCGGAGCAATTTGTCACATTGGAATGGCTCTTGAGTTACCAACAGGGCCCTAATAGTGGGAGAGTTTTTTCTGTGTGGGAGGAGGAGGAGCCGGGCGGCAGAGAGGGGTCAGGGGCCATGGTCTACTCAAGCCCAGGCGACGCGTCCGTCACCAGGCACTGGGGGGAAGAAGGGAGGGAGGAAGGAGGAGGTGGGGTCGGAAAGCTTGGCACTCGCCGGGGCTCCGTTTTCCTTGGCATGCTTGTAAAACCTGCAGGAGGGATTAGCGTGTGAGAACATTTGCAATAGCAGGCTGAAGTGGAGCCGCCTGTCAGGGCATGTGCACTCTGCCTCTCACCGCTCCAGCGCCACACTCTGGAGTGTCACCTTTCACCCCCCCACCCACCACCTCAACGGAAGAGGCTTAAGGGATGTCCCCTCACTGAAGGCCTCCCTGCGGTTGTGTCTGAATATTTGTGTGTATCTGTGTGCTCAACTTGGACAATCATTTGGCTAGTCTAGTCTATGAGAAGACCTTCCCATGACTGGAATCAGAATTCGTAACCTGCCATCCACCAGCCCGTCTGGCACCAGTATAGGCTGTCTTGAGTTACCTCATAGATTACAGTGGTACCCCCCCCGACCCCCCACACACACACTCATGGCAATTAATACCCAATATGGGGGGGTCTGTAAAAACCACAAGACCACAACACTGGAGCTTTACAAGTCGTACTTTCCACCCCTCAACGCACAAACAAACGCAAACAAAGACAGTTGCAGAAAAGCATTGTGGGGGTCATAAATTAGTGGTTGTGGAGCCAGGCAGAGTTTTTTTTTTTTGCAGGGGCTGAGGCAGAGGACGGGAGTCAATAACTCCCTCCAGCACAAGCCACAGCCAGGCACCCTGCGGTGAACCCTCCGCTAATTACCACTGATTTAGCCACGGTCTCAGGAAGGGTCGTGACACACACACAAGCACACACACAAATACACACGCACACACAGTTGCACACAAAAACAAACTCTTGCTGATGTAGTAACAACCACAGACAGACAGATGCACACAGCAACACACAAGTGTACAGATTTCTTCTAGCACAGGCCCATACTTAGAGGACAGAGAGTAGCTCTGATTAGGTAGTTGAGTAGGCTACAAGAAAGGAGCTGTCGTTATCGGACAGCAGGGTAGCAGGAGGGCTATTGTGATTGTTTTATTTAGAGGATAAGGATAGGAACAAAGACGTAGATGGAATGACAACATTCCAATTCTAGCTCTGGCTGAGTTTTTTGGCCAGAATCGTAACTAGCCCAGCGGTTGATGTTCCGATTGCATCAGAGGCCAAGATACAAGGCCAACTTGACTTGTCAGAACTTTCCTTTGGGGGACCCAGTGTGGTATGAGGCGGCATACATTACGGATGCTTCTTTTTAGGTCGAGATTACTCCAAATCCATTTTTCATGCGCCGGCCTTGACACTAGAGAGAGCAGTGCCTGTGGTCCCAAGGTTAAGAAACGAGTCCGTAACCCTCTTGTGTTTCCACTATCCAACTCTAATGACTAGGGCTGTGACGATACCAGTATTGCAATATTTTTTTACATGTCAAAAATGAAAACACAAAGCAGACCAAACTCTTTGGTCCTTTAAAAACCTGCTGTCTGTAAACTATTGTGTGCTATAAATAAATAAATAAACGTGACTCTGGATGACAACATAATAATGTTTGTTTCCAACATTAGGGCTGTTTTTCTTAAGAAGTTAAATCTGCTTGGTGTTTTGTTTCCTTGCCACGATACTAATGATCGTCCCGGCCCTACTAATGACCCCCTATTTCTTTCGCTCTCCTTTTTCTCTTTCCTCTATTCATTTAGTCTTATTGGCTTGGTGTCCGTTTTCCTATCTGACCTTGTTGCGCTCATTTTCTCTTGATCTCCCTGTGCATATTTAGTTGTTGATCATGTTACATGTATATCAACTGTACAGGGTTTTATAGTTCTTTGTGACGGTGTATTTTGCCCTTAATATTTTGACTGCCCTCATTCCCATTAGGAGTGTTTGCACAGCCCCACATGCAAATTCAGGGAACTCCTGTCACTGTTTGACGTATTGGTTTGGATACCTATTTGAATGTACTCTCCTGTAGCAGGCGGTATGGAAAGGTCTTACACAGTGTGCCCTGCCATGATATTTAGTAGTTCTATTTTTCACACTGTACAATAAGTGCCTGTTTCACCCTGTTGACCCCCTGTAACTTAACTAATGTTGGGGGCCCTCTCTGAGCGCAGGCAGGCAGCTGAGGTGACCTCAGTTTGTACCCCCTCTGACTAGGTGGCCTTGACATTCGTAAGGGAGACTGTCACAGCCGATAGCAGGGTCACCCCCTAGGATCACTGGGTCAGAATGGAGTGGGAGCATTAGCTATAGCAAAGGGCAGGCACAGCAAACAGAGGTCTAGAAGGGAAAGCATTCAGCTGTGGGTAGTGGAATGAGCGGGGGAAATGATGCTTGAGTTATTGCATTATATGAGTATCCTTTGGAGAGTATCATTGAATCCTTTGAAAGTACTTTTAGGCAATATGACCTGTTGACAAAGAAGATATTGGTCACAATACTTGAGATGCTAGGCTTCTTCTTTATGAAGGTCTTGCCCTTGTAAAGTTTGTCTTACAATTAGACTTTGCTCTCCCTGATGGCTTAGCTCATAATTCAGATCAACTGTTCTTCCTCCTCCTTCCTTTCTCGTCAGGAAACTAAATATGGTAGACTATGTCACCAAAGCAATTGGCATGTAATCTGATTTAAAGGGCTCTACCCAATTTATGAGAGAATTGTAATGTCTCATGTAAGTCTCTCTCTCTAGCTGTCTAGCTCTCGCGCTCTTGCTCTCTGTGTGTCACTCAGGCCTAATAAAGCCAAGTCAATCATTCACTGGGACAGGCACTAGGTGGATTCAGACCCATAAGAGCGTGCAGTGGCTCCACAGTGCACCGTTTTTATGAGGCTGTCCAATAAATGTCATTCAAGTCACCTGGAATCTCAGAATGGGCACATTTATGGCATCAAGTCATTCTAAACCCATAATCCACGTACACTAGCCTTCTCAGGCATAAAAGCTGTGATTTAGCTTACCTACGATTTGGAACGGTTCTAATTCTTGAATGGATGCCCTATAACACAACTACTGTATCCCGTTCAAACTGCTAGGACATGTAGCTCTCTTTTTTTAATGTTTATGTAACATAGCAGTAAAAAATGGTTTCAATCTACTGTAGTTGTTTTTTTCTGACTAATATGACACAGAAAACACAATGTTATGACTCCTCTCAATCCATATGAAATGTGTGTACTAGTTCCTGAGGTAAAACCCACCACGTGTGTCACCTGCTTTGGGATCCCCGTTTGCTTGCTTTTGAGTTTGTTTTTACTTTCTAAGTCGTGATCACATTTAGAATGTTGATTCCTTTGTTAACATGTGTTTTCTTTCTTTCTTCATTTTGTCTCTTTCTCACCATATAGTACCTACAGATGAAATGGCCCCTGCTAGATGTTAACCACGGAAGTCTTCAAAGTAGACAAGCACTTAAAGATGCCCGGTCCCCGTCACCAGCACACATCGTTGTAAGTAACCCTGCTTTAGTCCTTTACATTTCTCTACCTCTTTTTGCCCCTAAAACAGAAATACAACCCTTCTCCTGTATCCTGTGTTGTATACCCTCTTTTTCCAACACAAAATCTGTTGAATGGATGTCGGTGACTAACTGAAATACCTAGAGAGCAGGGTTGGGCTCAATTCTAATTGAAGGCAGTCAAATCAGGAAGTAAACTAAAATTACAATTCAATAATCGAAAAAATTGCATTTACTTTCAATGACTTCTCAATAAACTGAAAAGTAGAAGCTATTTATTTCAAAAGTTTGAAAATGTCTGGATGTTAAATTCGAATCACTTCCTAAATTGACTGCCTTCAGTTCTAATTGAGCCCAACCCTGCTATAAGCATTATATTGACTGTATTGATTGCGTAAAACCAATTGTAAGGGAAAGCTCACTCTGTGAAAGGGATAAGCTGGCAGCTGTAGTGGAGTTGCCAAAGTGGCAGATGGCCTTTGCTCTTTGGACGGCCACGCCGCTTCCGACGCAGTCTGTGTGGCGACACAAAGCCCAGCCCAAAGCTTACTGTACATTAGAGTTTGCAGCTGGATAATTATATTAACCTAATAGGAAACCTATGGAGATGACCCACAACCTCAGAGCAGGAATGTTTACTCTTCTGACTTTATGAGCACAGTGTAGGAGGAGTTATAGCCACATTGTTAACTAACCCACACTGTTCACTTTCCAAAGAGCATGACCGCCCTGCGCCCGGGCTGGCTACGTGACTGGACAGTGATCGTCTAATAGGGATCATGTCAATATTTAAAACGCTAGAGGTGGTATATAGTGAAGAATATAAAAATGTGTGGAATGAAAGTTGGTGTTAGTAAGGTGACTAAAACTGCCCTGAGCCAGTATTGACATGGTGGGTAGTATTGTTTCTGGAGTTGTAATTAGGATAGTTGAGATAACGCCAACGTTAAAGTTCATACATGGGCTATATGCAATACTATCGGACATACACTTAGTTAAGGCTACACTATAGACCCATTGTGCGTAGTGTTTGATTCATTTAGAGTTAACCACATAGCTGACCCTGTGTTGTCCCATGGAGAGAATATATGTAGTCTACATTTGTTTAGGTCATGAGTTTTACAGAAAGACGTGAATATTTAGTGGCTTAAATGATGTTAAGGCACTGTCTCCACGAGTCACTGTTGGTATTTGATAAGTAGAGCTACTTTTTATGAGCCTCAATAAAAGATACTATCATCAATGGTTTCCAGTTCAACAGTATGAGAAAGTTGTAAACCTCTTGGTCTTTTGCCTATTTTCGCTAAATACAGCTTAAAATAGTCTTTTTTATTTAAAACAGAAACCCTGTCAAAAGTTATGCTTAAGACAAAGAGATGGTGATGACAGCACTCTAACGAACACAACAACCAAACTCAGTAGGACAGGCCCTCCTTTTCCTCAGAGCGACGCCAGTGTTATTTTTATACCGTAAAGTTCAGGATGCCTAACTTGCGTGGTTATTTTAAGAGACACCATTTCCTCTGAAATCATTAAGCTGGTAGGAGGCAGTTAAGCTGCAGGTAAATGCTTCAGGTTTTATTCCTCCATGAGTCATATGGCTTTAAATACTTATCACCTCACGTCTTCCATTGCTCCTTGGTACCGAGGGCTTTAAGAGGAGTTTCGTAAGATGACATCAACATGTCTCCAGCAAACGCGTTTATCTTCATTGTTTATTTGTTTATTTTCATTGATTGGTATGATCTGTGATTTGTTTGATAAAAAACGGGAGTTGGTAAGATCAGAGGTGATCTTAAGCGTACGTGATCAAATTGAATGTGAGATGAAGTTTGTATTGTCTTCTCCCTCCTGCCCTCCTCTCCACTTATCTCCAACTGAGGGGAGTTTTATTAGAAGTTTCCCTGATTTGCATTATACCAACGTTAACAACGTATAGACAGACAGACAGATCAGTTTTGGCGACTCGGGCAAAGTCAGAGATAACAACACTTTGGCCCTTCGTATCTCAATCAAACCCAACCCCCCCCCAACCAACATGGTCTATATCAGTGTTATTCAAAGTCGGGGGACGCAACTCCTAGTGGGGTGACGGGGAAACTGCAGTGTGGTCACCAAAAAATAACATTGGGGGGGAACAAAAAATTAAGAGTAAATATTATTTTATGGGACAATATACAACTTTTTTTGAGAAAGATACATTTGAAAATACAATTTTATTGAGCAAATGTTTTCTTATTATTTGTAGTTTTGGGGGGAACAAATTTTTTTGAATACAGATTATTTCATGGGACAATACACAAATGTTTTTTGAGAAATATACATTTGAAAAATTACATTTTAATGAGTGTTTTCATTACTTTCTTTTAATTTTTATAAGAGATGAAAATGTAATGAATGGAAGGTTATTTGTTGATGTAAAAATATATTTTTTGGTTGTCATTAGATTTGGGTGGGGGTGGGGTGTGGTCGTGAGAAATTCTTGCAAAATAAATTGTGTCCCTAGAAATTCTGGCGGGAAAAAAATGGGGTCCCAGCTGAAAAAATGTGAATGCCACTGGTTTATATATTCCTTTACATCAGCCACCCCCAAGTTACAAAAAAATATATATTATTATTGTTGGACATAAAAGACTGTAAAAACAACAGCAAATCAACTCCAAGTGATTTTTATTGTGGAAATCTGTTCCAAAGTATTCCCACGCGTAATAGAGATACAGGTAACTGATTGAGATCTGTTGACTGAGACTGCCATGGCATATGGTTTACATCGTTTTCATGCTCATCAAACCATTCAGTGACCTCTCGTGCCCTGTGGATGGGGGCATTGTCATCCAATGGGGGCATAGCCATGGTAGCCAAAATAATGGCCAAAATAATAACCTGCCCAGCATTTTTATACATGACCCAAAGCATGATGGGATGATAATTGCTTAATTAACTCAGGAACCACACCTGTGTGGAAGCACCTGCTTTCAATATACAGCACTTTGTAGCCCTCATTTACTCAAGTGTTTCCATTATTTTGGCAGTTACCGTATATGTGATCATTTAAGCAAGGTTTGAAATGATTATGTTTTAGTCAAATATTATATCTGTTTGGGCTTCTTGCGGTCAATTTGCAGTCTACAAATTATTTGTAATTATGTTCCGCCCCCCTGACCATTCTCTCAAGAAAAAATCGACCCGTGGCTGAATCTAGTCGATGATCCCTGCTTTACGTGATCCCCTTATCAAAAAATGTGGCCGTAAACAGTAGTTTATTTTTGCTTTCAAATGGGAAAAAACCTGGGCACCTTGACCGATCTTTGGCTAGAAATGTGCGATCTGCACTGTAGCGATTAAAGCCAGCCGATAGGCACCAGCGATAAGGAGAGAGCGAGCCGAAGTTCAAGTGACCTTCAACAACTTCAGAAAAAGTCAGAGAGAGTGAAATAGTAAATAAGACAAAAATATGAAGTTTGAGACATACATACAAATGCTAAATTGAGCAAAGAGAGATGTAGAAGGACAAAGACTGATGGACAGATGGAGATGGAAAAAGACAAATGGGCAGATACACATAGAATCAAACAAAAACATACTGTCTTGTGTAGAATCTATGGATAGGTCAGTTTCTGGGGTAGAAGTAGGTGGAACTCTTGAGGGTCAGCCATGAAGGGAAAGGAGGAAGTGACCTCACAGGAGCTTGTCGTTACGAGGGCGTGCCCCTCTCCACCACGCCCGCAAAGGGTGCACGCCGGTACCTTTGATGTGTCTGACCGCCCTGCGGGGCAGCCTCCAAACCGCTGCCGCTGAACTTTTAGACCATTGGCTGAAAGTTATTATTTATTTATGTCTATTGATGTGTATTTTTTTCTGAAAGAAACCCAGGGAGAGACATTTTTGTCCTGTGCTTCACATAGTCAACAGTCTGAGAAAATCTTGTATAAAATAGCCCTCAGTTCGTAGAGTCGTGCAGTTCAAGTTCATATGCTACAATATCTTCATGTGACACATTTTCATACACACACAAAGTCAATTCTCAAAACTCAATGAGTTGAGTCATCTATAAAAAACTGAAGGTTATCATTTCTTGTTAAATTATTGGTGCACCATATACAGTAGGCCTACATCAGCTGATGTATTATGTCATTTCCCTAGTTGCTTAGAGGTGCTAGAAATGGGATTTGTTTTGAGCCACGTGACAGATTTTTGATTTGTTACGGGATCTGTTTCGTGTGTGTGTGTGTCCCCACATCACAGCTGCCAACTGCTGCAACTCAAGCAGGACAAAGCTGTGTCCCAGTAGCATAACAGGGTGGTGTTCTGGTCATGCCATGTCTTTACACATTCAAGTTGAGAAAAGTACTTTACATTTCTACTCTGTAAGGCAAGAATTGTGTAAGGGAATATTAGAAAGGGGACGTCACTTGTTGTTGGCTTTAAAATATTGAGTCATCTTCTAACTCAGTCATCTGACAACGTAAATGGCTAAATCCGTTTTTTTGGGGGGCGAGGGTGATTTTTGGGGGGTAAAAAAAAACACTCCAGGCCACTCTTGAAGGTCTAAAACTAGATAGAAAGTCTGTAGAAATTATAATGAACCGATACATTGTCAAATAACTGCCCTTCTTCTGGCCCGCAAATTGCTTTTGACGAACAAATCGGTTCAGAAGAAAAATCTGTGCGGCCCTCCGCTGAATTTTGAAATAAACAATGTGGCCCTTGAGCCAACATTTCTGCCCATCCCTGGGCTAAGTGATGAATAACCTAAATTAGAGGCCACTTTAGAGTTACTATTGTGGTGCAAGTCAAACATTTTTAACAATGTTTCTTAAATTGAAATGCTGGGAACTGGGGCAGAAATATGCATATGTTTGAGAGCGAGAGAGAGTGTGCGCGCGCACACACACAAACGAACACACACATACACACACACACACACACCACCACTCTAGTCCTTTCCTCAGAGTCTGTTCAGGCCGGACAATGTCTCCATTGTTTTCTGGGCTTTCACTGGCAGCAGGGGATGGCTGGAGTGTTAACCATTTTCCAACCAGGCCTCAGTGTAGTGTGTGTGTCCGGGTGTGTGTGTGTGTGTGTGTGTGTGTGTGTGTGTGTGTGTGTGTGTGTGTGTGTGTGTGTGTGTGTGTGTGTGTGTGTGTCAGGAGCAGTGAAGCATGGAACTTGAGGGAGTAAGGGTGAGGTATAGTGTCCTGTTGTGTGCATACTCCAAGTGTATGCTAATGAGCGTTGAGTAAGTGATGGAATCTGACCATTACATCGATGTGTGGCAAGACCTCCCACCTGAACCAATGAACACTTGGCTTTCACGTTTTAGGCCAATTTGTCTCTCCATAGAAAGTGCAATGGAACAAGAGCTACAGAAAAGAGTTGGCTTGAAAAGAAGTCTCCTTCCCAAATTTTTGAAATCGAATAGATTTGTTCAGGAAATGCCCACAATGACTTCTCAGTCCCCCACTGTGGCTAAACAGCTTAGCCGGTCATCCTTAGAAAATACATGGCCAGTGGTCTCTTGTCCACTCCATGTCCATCTTTGTACGTTGAGAAACGTTAAATAAAGACAAGTCTCCTCCCTATGAATTGCAGTGCACCTGGGCTGTACAGACAATAGCTCTGGGGGTTGGAAGCCCTGGTGTGAGAGCCTGGCCTCCTTCACTGGAGACACACTGCCCTCACTGTTTACGAGGGGATACCTCTCTCTCTCCCTCTGTCTTTCTCGATCTCTCTCTCTCTCTCTCTCTCTCTCTCTCTCTCTCTCTCTCTCTCTCTCTCTCTCTCTCTCTCTCTCTCTCTCGCTCTCTCTCTATTCCTCTACCTTGCTCAGATACTCATCCTTTCTTCAGTCTGCAAGCTCTAGGTAGTCTGAGCAAAGTCTGTGGTAGCATTATCACAGATGAATGTAATGCTGTCTGTTGTTATGGCAGTAGTGCTCTAAACCAGAGCCCCTTAGGCTCTTCTGTTGATAGGAGACATGGCCTCACCCTTAGACAGGGGGCTTTGTGCCTCTTCTGGCCACCCAACAGGCCTTAGCCCTGTCCATTGGCTCAAACCAGACGTTGCACTGTCATGCTGACATCACAACCAACTTGGTGGCCAAATGTGAGACCAGCCGAGACGTGTGTCAATCATGGGAACTGTGACAAGAGAGGGTAATAGGGGTTTGCTGTTTCACTCAGTGAAACCCAATCTAGACAAAGTCATTGTTTCTCTACAGCACTGAATGTCCAGTTGTTTACAGACTTCCCAATGACAGTCAGTGTCTGCTGAGCAGCCAACAAAGGAATGACTGAGCAAACAACAGTGGAATTTATAGGGATTTATAGAGGAGAAATACCATCCAGATTCTGACCTGTAATAGTGGGTAGCCTATTTTGTTGTACCTTTTCCTTTATTGCTGACATTTTTTTCCTCAGGAATGCACTCTAGGCCTAGCGCACACCACCATTAGTTGTCATCTGATTGCAGGAAGAAATGTGAATAGCGGCTTTTATAAGCACATGAATAGTTGGGAGTTCATTGTCCTTTTTACCTCTGAGTGGTATTTAGACGTTATGTAGGCTAACCCCTGTAAACTTAGGCCACCCTGCGTAATGGGCAGATCTAGACTGTGTTTGTGTGTTTACAAGCAGTCACACCGATAACCATTGTACATACTGTAAGCCTGTTGAGAAAAATCTGTCTCCCACAGGATCAAGCAGTCATAGGGTCAAAAGCACAAGACTAATTGACCTTTGTGCAGAGTAGGCTAACCTGTACAGTACAGTAACGTTGTGTGAGGTTTCAGGACTGTATATGGTGAAAACACTTTGTCAGAACTAACCTAGGTGGTTCAGTAGTTTTTTGGGGTCTGTGTGTGTGTGTCTGAATGACTGTGCACCTGTTTCTTTTTCCCTTTTCCTCTTTTTTCCCTCCCTCTTTCTTTCCATGCCCTTCATATCCTGATTTTAGAGTGATGTAAAACATTATTTGGCTGTTAGCTGCACACCTACCTAATGCACAGGAATACATCTCCCCATGTTCACCCTAGTACAAGCTGCATTTAGTTAAGAGCCAAAGAAGTCAATGTCTTTGAACCAGCAGCGAGAACAGCTGAGAAACTCCAGTGTATAACAGTATAACAGCCACGTAACCAACCCAAAGCCAACCCATGTTCTCATATTCTCTGTGTAATGTGTGTTTATACGGATAGGCATGGCACCCTGGAGAAAGCTGAGGTAGCCATAAGGAAAGGAAATAGAAGGTTACATAAATGAATAGTCTAGCTAGTGAAAAAAGCATTAGGCCTATATATTGTGAGAAGTGAGAAAACATTGCTTTACATTCATGTTCCTGGTAGGCTAGGATGATGTGTGTGTGTGTGTGAGCTGATATAATTGTGTGACTCGGGAACGTCCGTCTTTGCCTTTCAGGGGCCCTTCTGCTTGGAATTCCCCGGACAGTCAGATCTGAGCCTTCACCAATTTCAGTTGGTGAGAACTTTGAATTCCAAGTATCTTGTTAGCTGGTTGATGATGCCAAAATAACAACTGACAAATTATGATGATGTTGATTTAAAAAAATAAAAAATAATAATAACAACCATAATCCTAATGATAGCCTAATCATGCTATGTTGTTGTGTTTGCTGCTGATTGAGTGCTGCTACTGCTGTGTTGTTGACTTGCTTTGTTGCTCTAAAATGGCAACTGGTGCAGATATGTTGGGGGATACTTTTGACAGCCTAAACCTACTGACCTTTTAACCATGGTTTTCACACTAAATATGTACTCATGTCTTGTGCAACACGTACATTCCTAGTTCTCTGACAACCCTGATTTCCCGAGATTTTTTTAAAAAGACTGTGAACTGTGTTTTGTAAGTAATTGGCTTGTAACGCACTAGTGTTGTGATACTCGGTGTAGCCCAGCTCAGTTTGCTGACTGTGCTTTGTCTCTGGTGTAGCTAACATCAGATGGTTTAGAATGTTGATTCTCAAGGTAGCATTACGGTCTCTATCGATAGGGATTGTACCCTTTGGCTTTACAACAGTGCCAAAGTGTCTATTGATTTAAGTCTCTGCTGTTTGAACATGGTATATAATGATGCTTTCAGATCCATAAAGTTTTCTGTCAAACAGTATAGGGTAAATCCATTTGAATTCAATCACTTCTGACAGCATCCCTTTTGATTTAAACAAAACTTTGCATACCTGTTTGCCCATGGAAGAAGTGGTCAGAAAGTGACTTTTTGGACCTGAATGCCAAAACATTCAGGAGATAAATGTGCTCAAAGTTGACCCATTTTGCATACCCCAACTCAACCGTGATGTCTTCATCACTGGAAAAGATAAACGGTTGAGTTTTATATGATTTAAAAGCCTACAAACAGGGTTATCAAACTATGTAATATTTCTTGAAAAAATACTTTTTTTTATTACAAATTAATACTTTTTTAACCTTTTAAAGTAGATTATCTAAAAGCGCTTAAATTCAACAACAACAAAAATATCACGTCAGGGGTCGGCAACAGGCGCCAAAACCGGCCCGCAAGTGATTTTTTTTTGCCACCCCAAAGTGTCTAGAAAAAATCACCAGGATTTCAGCTAAAAATGAATTTCATTTAGAAAATCTGTTCACCAAGTATTCCCACAAACAAAAAAAGAGACGTGATCGTGTATCAAAGTAATCAAGGTATGAAATGATTGTTATTTTTATATATAATTTCTTTTTGGCCTTAGTTGTGGTCAATTTGCAGTGTACAAAAAATCGACCTGCGGCTGAATCTAGTTGCCTACCCCTGGCATATGTTGTAGCTTAGACCCTACTTTACATAATTGGCTGAGACAAAATGCTCTCGAGGACAGGGTGGGTGTCATTTCAATCACAGAAATAGAATTCATAGAATGGACTTATTTATTTTTTATATTTTTATGCCATTTAGCAGATGCTTTTATCCAAAGCGACTTACAGTCATGCGTGCATACATATTTGTGTATGGGTGGTCCCGGGGATCGAACCCACTACCTTGGTGTTACAAGCGCCGTGCTCTACCAGCTGAGCTACAGAGGACCACATCCCTTCAGACCACTGCAATTTAGCTGGTACACCATTTACATTTAAATTGAATTGACAATTTAGCTTCTAATTACTATCACAAAGATGGCCGCCGGTCCACCCACCATCAAATGCCAACTTAAATGGTAATGTCTATTCTATTATCTATTTTTCTATGATTTCAGTAGGTTTCCTATGGAGGATATAATTTCAAACAACAGATATTCCCATTTAAGTCAACATTCTCTGATGTGTGGACCTCCAACCATCTTTGTGCTACCATTTGAAAGTTGACATTTAAATTGTATTCCCATTTTAGTACATTTATCAGCCAAAACATGACACCTACCCTGCATCCAAGAGCATGTTGTGTCTCAACCGATGGCGGACACATCACAAAAACCTCAGATAATGTAAAATAGGGTCTAAACTACAACATATGCGAATACGCGTTTTTAGATAATTGACGGGAAAAAAAAGAAAAATCCATAATTGAAGAAAAAAAAAGAAGAGAAAAAATGGTTTAACAACCCTGTTTGTAAGCTTTTAAATTATATCAATCTCAAAAGTTTATCTTTTCCAATGTTTTGGCATTCAAGTTCAAAACATCACTTTCTGAGCACTTCTACAATGGGCAAACATGTATGGAAGGTTCCGTTCAAATCAAAAGAGTGCTGTCAAAAAGTGATTGAGTTCAAATGGATTTACCCTATAATGTATTTATTGATCTGAATCTCCATCGGTTCTGAGGTTCTTGGTAAAAATGTGTCATATATTATGTAAATAGTTTTTTTTTTAGTCTTCTGCTGGAGGACTGTACTCTGTATTTGTTTTTGTGTTTGAATTACCATCCTGGAGAGAATTTTTCTGTTCTCTTTTAATCTACTTCTCTTAGCAGCTGTCTTGAAGAGGATTCTCTATATTATCGGCATCTGTGGTTGAATTTGAGCCAGCAAGAAGTTAACTAGGGAGTGCAGTGTGTGTGTGTGTGTGTGTGTGTAGTCTAAGTGAGTGACTGTGTGTGCCTGCCTATGTATTTATGTTGGTGGGTGTGAGGTCAATGTTGAAGACGAGAGACTCGGACGAGACAAGGCTGTCTAGCTTTTCTTAATTGTTCTCCTGTTGTCAGAAGGTGCTTAGAGCCATCCAAGGTCCATGAATGCTTTGTTTCGCATTTTTATATTACTACCCAGTGTCTCATTTAACTATGGTGCCCTCCTTGACGGACCCAAACAGTCAGGGTTTGAATGGATGGGGACATAATGGTTAGCCTTGGTCTGCAGAGCTGACTGCTGCCTGCTGCCAGATCAGTGGGTGTTAGGCTAGATTATAGCTCATGGTTGCACGGTTAGCCTGATGAAGGGAGTGACAGGAACGGCAGGACATGGGTTGTCACTGAGGAGAAAACACATTTCTGTCTCCTTTATATGGACCCCCGGACTCTTGAGTTGCCTGCTTGAATTGCTCCGGCTGATCAATTGCTTGTTGATTTTCCATGCTACATCGGGACCGTGTTGGTAATAAAGTTGTTGCACTTGGAAAAAACACTTTCGGAAACAACAACCTTAAATGTAAAGTGGAGAGAGATATTCCTCCTTCTAGTTTTCCTTCCTTCCCTCCCTCCCTCCCTCCCTCCCCCTCTTCTGTTAAAAGTGTCTGCCAGAACATGTTTGACTAGGTAGGGCAGGAGCTCAGTTGGGTGTGTCTGTGTTTCTGTGTGAGTGCGTCTTAAATATGTGTTTATCTGCACAAGTGCGTCTGCATGTTGTCCGTGTCTCTCTGTCTAATGTGTAGATGTATGTATGCCCAGTCCAATGTAGGTGTATGTTTGTGTGCTAGATAAGCAGTCTCAGTCAGGTCAAGTAAGGTTGTCAAGCACAGTTGTGTGTGTGTGTGTGTGTGTGTGTGTGTGTGTGTTTGGTTTTGTGGGGACCAGCAGTCCTCACAAGGATAGTAAAACAAGGTACATTTAAGGGGAAATTTCACCGGTCCCCACAAGGAAAAAGGCTATTTTAGGCTTAGGGGTTAGGTTTAGGGTTAGGGTTACAATTAGGGTTAAGGTTACGGTTAGATTAAGGGTTAGGGTTAATGTTAGGGTTAAAGTTAGGGTTAGATTAAGGGTTAAGGTTAGGGTTAAGGTTAGGGTTAGATTAAGGGTTAGGGTTAAGGTTAGGGTTAAAGTTAGGGTTAGATTAAGGGTTAAGGTTAGGGTTAAGTTTAGGGTTAGATTAAGGGTTAGGGTTAAGGTTAGGGTTAGATTAAGGGTTAAGGTTAGGGTTAAGGTTAGGGTTAAGGTTAGGGTTAGATTAAGGGTTAGGGTTAGGGTTAAGGTTAAGGTTAGGGTTAGGGTTAAGGTTAGGGTTAGGTTTAGGGTTAGGTTAGGGTTAGATTTAGGGTTAGGGTTAGGTTTAGGGTTAGGTTAGGGTTAGATTAAGGGTTAAGGTTAGGGTTAGATTAAGGGTTAGGGTTAAGGTTGGGGTTAGATTAAGGGTTAGGGTTAAGGTTAGGGTTAAGGTTAGGGTTAGGGTTAAGGTTAGGGTTAGATTAAGGGTTAGGGTTAAGGTTGGGGTTAGATTAAGGGTTAGGGTTTAGGTTAGGGTTAAGGTTAGGGTTAGGGTTAGGTTTAGGGTTAAGGTTAGGGTTAGATTTAGGGTTAGGGTTAGGGTTAGATTAAGGGTTAGGGTTAAGGTTGGGGTTAGATTAAGGGTTAGGGTTAAGGTTAGGGTTAAGGTTAGGGTTAAGGTTAGGGTTAGGGTTAGGGTTAGATTAAGGGTTAGGGTTAAAGTTAGGGTTAGATTAAGGGTTAGGGTTTAGGTTAGGGTTAAGGTTAGGGTTAGGGTTAGGTTTAGGGTTAAGGTTAGGGTTAGATTTAGGGTTAGGGTTAGATTAAGGGTTAGGGTTAGGGTTAAGGTTAGGGTTAGATTAAGGGTTAGGGTTAAGGTTAGGGTTAGATTAAAGGTTAGGGTTAAGTTTAGGGTTAGGTTTAGGGTTAGGTTAGGATTAGATTTAGGGTTAGGGTTAGGTTTAGGGTTAGGTTAGGGTTAGGGTTAGATTTAGGGTTAGGTTAGGTTTAGATTAAGGGTTAAGGTTAGGGTTAGATTAAGGGTTAGGGTTAAGGTTAGGGTTAGGGTTAAGGTTAGGGTTAGATTAAGGGTTAGGGTTAAAGTTAGGGTTAGATTAAGGGTTAAGGTTAGGGTTAAGGTTAGGGTTAGGTTTAGGGTTAAGGTTAGGGTTAGGGTTACATTAAGGGTTAGGGCTCAGATACACCACTAGTGGTTGCTGGCCAAGAGTACTTAGCACCTCTGAATGTAATTTGCGAACCGAGTGCACACTGATTTTACATGTAGAATCGAGTAAAACATTTAGTCAGTCAGATGTCTACAGCGAGGTGGTCCTTAAAAGCAGACGAACGCTAGATCCACATTCAGTGCGATGTGTGTGAGCCTTTAGGGTGAAGGTTAGGGAAAATATGATTTTGAATGGGAATCAATTGTTTGGTCGCCATAAGGATAATAAAACAAATGTGTGTGTGTGTGTGTTCTTGAGAGCAACATAGAAAAGGAAAGAGAGTGATGGTGGCACTGATTTTTTTTAAATAGCAGCTTAGTTTTGCAGTTGGATGCAAAATTGTCTAATCAAAATGTGACCCTAAATCATGGTACAATGTGCAGACAGATACGTTTATTTGTCATATTGGTCTTTAGGAAACTTCAATCAAAATTTAAAGTGAAATATCCCACTACTTATTTTCCAAATAATGATCATTTACTTGTTCTATTTCCCCCTGCTTGACCAATCCTACCTCCTTCCTCCTCTTCCCAAGTCTCACATCTGATTCTGGGGCTGGGCTGTGAGCGTGTACTGTATTAGTACTTGAGGCCGTTTCACAGGGAAACTTGTTTTGACAGATCTCCAGGTGTCTCATTATTGGAACTGCTATGGTTCAACAGATTTACCAATTAGTATTGGGCTGAGGGTATGGTTGGGTGGGAAGGGGGGACCGGGGGCAGAGGGAAGGGTAAGTATGGAAGAATTGAAATGGGGAGGTGGGATGGGATGTTCTGGGTTGGGTAGAGTGATGGAATGAGATGGGGAGAGGAGGAAGAAGAAAGGGGGGTCTTTTGGAGGGTCTTGTGGCTAGAGAGAGAGAGAGGGACGCTGAGCAAGTCGATACGTGACCTCCTTTTCCTAGCGGAGGAATAGAATGACTGATTTCAGCTGAGTGACAAAGAGGAGAAGAAATAGGAGGGCTGGTGTGAAGGAGGCAAATGCAGAGGAGGAGGAAAAGGAGGCTTAGGCTTGAACTTTACAAGTGGCCTATAGTCCAGCCTGATGCCTCCAACAAAGCATGTCATTTATTCTTCTCTTGCTCTGGCAGTTAGGGATTGCTAATGTTACTGCAAAATTGAGACGATTGGATTTACACTAACACAAGTGGGCGTCAGTACACAATGTGTTGACTCAGCAGATAAAATCCCAATCTTTGGAGGGGAGTTTTTACACACATCCGTTCGCCGAACCAATTATTTGTTTTTATTGAAATCCTTGCTTCCTCCTCTGTTCTCACTTTCTTACTAGGCTGAATTGTGTGGGATTATAGACAGTGGTGTAACTTTCTGAAACTCTTTGTTTTTCCTTCAGAACAGCCTGCCTCTTTTCCAGGAAGTTTTTACATGAACTTTGGAAAGTAGGGTGAAGTGATTTAGAGAATATCCCTAGGGTCGCCTGTAGAATTTAGAGCACTGTTTGGCTCCAGAGTACAGTATGTGTTTGTGTGTGCGTCATGACTCTCGTGTTAGCGCTCTATGAAATCACTGCAAGTGCTTACTTGGTCAGAAAGTGAAAGGAAATGCCGTAAATAAAGACAAAAGTGATGATCCCTCTAGAAATAAGGTCGTAAAGATTTCTCATTGAGTACGTTTACATGCACGCTAATAATTAGATATTAAACTGATTATGGCAGTGGGCAGATTATGCAATAGTCATGTTAACACCTTACTCTGTTTATCTTAATTGGCGTAAGGTCAAAATCTAAGTATGGAAACAGTGCCAGGGAAACTAAACCAAAGCATGGATTGCTGTCATACCTTGTCCATAGACTGCTTACAGGGTAAGGAAACCAATACGTCATTTTGTAATTTGGGTGAACTATCCCTTTAAGGACTATTTATCTCTGTATCTGGCTGAAAGATATCCGTAGGTTTGGGTCAAATAGCAGTGGACCCCCTGGCTGTACAACTCTAACGTTCTACTGCAAAAGCCCATCACATAGGCCTACGTATATAGTGCTACAGTCTGCTGTCCTCTTGAATCCCTGTCAGACCCTCAGCACGCTCTCGCCTGCTAATCCACTGTTTGGACTAGCACAGCGCCCCTTGTGTTGGAGCACCCATCCCCTGGCTGGTTGTTTGCCTGACTGCAGTGGCCACACTTTGGGGTGAGAGATTTTTTAGGGTGGATTTTGGAGAGGGGTAGGGCGCACTGGGGGTGCACGGAGAGGCGATGAACCCCACATCCCCAAAGAGCAATTTATTGCTACAGTTGAATGCACAGTGTGGATGTGTGGCAGTTAAAGTTTAACACCTCTTTCTCTGTGTCTGTGTGTGTGTTGGCCGGTGGAATGCTGACTGTTTCCAGGGAGCACTTAAGCTGCCCTGAATTAGGTTTAGTTTCCCTGCTCGTACGGCAGGAGAGCGGGTCAGGGGGATTAGTTAAGAACACTCGGTATCTAATTCCTGAATAGTTTTGCATTGTCCTCTTTCTCATTCCTCAAACCTCTTTTATATTGTTTTCACATGTGTGTCGGCTCAACCTGAGCGAGACTAACCCCCAATTTATTTTATTTTGTTCTTCTCAGCAGTTTCAGTGAAGACATCCCTGAACTTTCTTTATTTGTTTGGCTGTGTTTTTATGTTTTCTTCCACAGTTAGTGTAGACAATGATGCCTGAGAGCCGGGCTCCTCTGAATCCTCAAAAAAAGCTACTAAATTTGACGTGAGACTATTTTTCTTCCAAGTCAGTTTCTCTCTGAGGTGTTTTTTGAATAGTTGTGGAAATTTGGAACAGCTCACACAGAGGCAGGTGATTATATTTGCATGCACTTGCATACCTCTGCAGGTGTGCACATGCTTTTTATTTATTTATTGGTTTTTCCAGCCCTCTAAGAATAATCTCTGATTAAATGGCTTATTAACATACCATTTAAATCATCCAGGGTGAAGGAGAAACATCTTACGTAATAATTGCCATACATGTCAGGGAAACATTGCCCAATTTCATTGAAATATGGGCGTGTTGTTCTGAAAAATCTGTTACATAATATAGTTAGTGGATACAATATTATGTCAGGCAACGTTTCACACAGGTGATGGGCAAACAGATCTGCCATGTGCACCAGGTAATGGTCATACTGTCAATAAAAGCACAAGAGCACAAGAGTTGCTACTTGGAAAATAGAAAAAAATTATGAACCAAGTCTGCAAAGTCCTCAGCATTGGGATAGCTGTCAAAAAGCAAAAAAGCAGCTTACTTTTCATACATTATTAACATTATCTAAACGCATTATTTGTGCATTTATTCATTCATTTGTCTTGTTAACATGCTTTCTGAGTAAAATAAACAGCACGGTGACAGTTGTGTGTGAGATTTGAATAAAAACCTGTGAGGCGTTGTGATTGGAGTAAGACAGGCGTGGTTTTTCGGCCACACGACAGGCTCTTCTTTACAGGCTCATTAAGGGACAGTGAGGCGATGATGTCGAATCTGCGCAAGTTTTACGGGCCTGCCTTCTTCTTTGAACACTGTCACGCTGTTATCTGCTACATGCTCTGTTCCTCCGTAACAAGACGTCGTCCCCCCTCTTCCCCCTCCTCTTCATGCTTATTTATTTTGTGCTCAGCAGAAACCGAGAAGATGCGGCTTGTCCGTAGCATTCGGCAGCTTTTGTTGTGTTTTCCTCGACTTTGTTGGAAAGCCCAGTGTTTGGGCTTCTTCCCTCACACGTCATGGTGAACGGAGATTTTAATTGGAACTTTTGGCACTGTCTCCATCTTGTGTTGAAATGGCAGACAAGTGACTGGCTGGTGGTGTGGCCGGCGGGCGAGCAGATTGGTGTGTAGCGAGGCATGGATAAATCAACTGGCAGCCTGAATGGCTCAGTTGATTCTCACTGGCATTCATTGAGACCATAGCCGTTGTGTAAAAAAAAAAAAAGAAGGGATTCTGTCTTTAGAGAAGAGTCTAAAATAACAGACAAAAGAAAGAACGCTTCTTCTTCTGCAGTGCAATGTACTCAGAACTGATATCCAATTTATGTTTACGCATGCATTAGCTATTTCTGGCTCTATAACTATGATGCAGGTTGTTGATAAGCTGCTAAAAGGGCAGACTCAGAATAAATAATAAGAGACCATTTTGACATGTTAGACTAGACTGCTGCTAAAACGCTGGTTTAGCTCTTTTTGGCTATTTCTCCTTGCTGTAGCTAATGCAGACCACATGCTCCATTGCATCTGCATAAGCACACCTGTTTGAACTACAGATGACCTGCACCGGACAGGAGAGTCAGTCCTGGTAGACATAGAGTACAATACGCTAAAGGCAAAGGAGTTGACAGGGGAGTATCGCAGTATGTAGGGGGCCTGGAGAACAGGATCAGATTGAAGTCATTGTAATCCTCCTAAAAATGATGTGGGTTTGTGTCTGGCTGTGTGTCAGACTGATTCTGCAGGTTGAGGGGAGGTGTGTGTGTGTTCGTGTTCGTGTGTGTGTGTGGGCTATCTATCTGGGCTGGTAGTCAGTGCTGTGTAATTACCTGGAAGGCTGCCACTGAGCCCCACTGGAGCAGAGAGGAGTAAAGCTGTGTCTTATACAACGTGGGGTCACTTACATTAATGCCCATCTGGGCTTGAGTAACTAACATTAAGACAGATAACTCCTATTTTGGATGAGTTGAAGAAAGGGAGATAATGACAGAGATGCAACGGAGAGCAAATTGAGATGGATAGAAGGTTGGAAAAGACGCCATGAAATATGTGTCAAATTCCTTCATCACTTGTACAACGGTCGTTGCTGATCCGTTAGCCGCCATGCCAACGGCTCGCTTGTCTCTCCTCTATCGTGGCCCACCTTCTCCTGAGAGAACGTGCTTAAAGCATGAGCTCTCCTGCTTCTGCACAAGCCTGTGTGCGGTGGTGTGGGCCTGCCTCTCTTGCTGTTTTAATTGTTATATCTCCTCACCCTTGATATGAGCAAAAAGGGAGGCCTCTGCAATGCCTGGGACTTCAAAGGCTACCTCCCCCAGTCTTACAAGTTGCCCGTCTCTTTGGAGGAGTAGGCTCCAGAGAGCGAGGGGGTTTGAGAGGCGGCGCCGAGTCCCGGCTGGAATGAGTTTGATGGGCTAATTGTAGCCCCCAGTGGACACAGTTGCACATCACAGAGAGGACTGGCAGAGTGGGGAGCACTGGATAAGAGTCTACAGCTCTGCTAATCATGGGAATGAATGAAGACTGCAGACTCCCACCATCTCTCTCTCCCTCCCTCCCTCTCTCTAGTCTCTACCTTACCCATGCTGACTTTTTTCTCGGTTTCCCTGGCTCTCTGTATCTTGCTTCATGACGGGGAAATAAATGGACGCTGCAAAGACTTCCTTCGTTCCTCTCGTTCTCCCTCTGCTGTCAAGCTTTCTCTCCATATCTTAACATCTCCTTCTCCCAGCTCCCTGCGCTCATCATTTGTTGAATAGTTGTGCTCTTCTTTTATGCTTTTCCGTGTGTCTGCAGTTTTGTACCATACAGCGAGTGAGTGTATTCACTTTGTCTACCATTAAACTCCATAGGGATAGGCAGCGTAGGTCATGTGCTGGCACATTCTGATGATCTCCTATCAGCGTGTAATTACGCTACTTGCCGTTGGTCACTACATTTAATGAGCCCACTGACCGCATGGAATCTGGGTATGAACTTGGAATCTGGGTATGAACTATACACAACGCAGAACAAAGGAATTCACAGACAGACGCATGTCTCTGTCTACTATAACTACTACCCCTACTACCAAACACCACTACTGTAGCGGTGATCAAAAAAGAATCTCCTCAGCTTTGAACTGTTCTTTCTTTCTTTCTGCCCCCCCGCCCCAATCTGCATCAAACAGAAATCAATAGATGAAACTTTGGAGCGCATGTATCAGTTTTTCTTCTCCTTTCTTCCCCCCTCCTCTCTGGCGGTTTAGTACACTACACCACTTGAGTAAAGCACAGTTAAAAGGAAGAATGGCACTGGAGATGACACCATCAAGGAGGCGCCTCGTGTTGGGAAGGGCCCCGGCTGGGAAAAATCAATGGAAGGGAACACTTCCACACACGGAAACTGCACACAGGGTGGGAGAAAGGATATCTTTTTTTTATTTTTTTACCGAAAATGATGGATTTTTTTCACCCAGAGAGAGAGGAAAGTAGTAAAAACAACTTCAGGATATCAAAATCAGTTATTTGGTGAGGTTGAGTTGTGCGGTTAAGGTTTGTTTTATCCAACTGTGAGGAAGCGTGTGTAGCTAGCTGTCTTTCAGGTCTCTTTTTGTTGGGACACAGAAAGTCTACTCATGGCATGTCCAGGGCACTCAGTGGGCATGGATTCCATAGAGGACGCAGGGGTTTGAGTTGTGAATACACAACAGTAAATGCCTAAGAATGCCGTAAACAGTACAGTACAGACTTTAATTTGATATCGAGTAGTAGTATGAAGTTGTGCTGGCAGGTGAAGGTCATTGTGACTGACACAGAATACTATACCCCAACACTGTGAAGGATGCCTACTGAAGGGGCTGAGAGGGAAGCATTCTCACTTTCCAGTTTTTATTGTTGGACTTCCTGTTTTGAAATCCATTAAGAGCAAATTTCCTCACAGCAAGAGCATCTGAGGTCAGCTCACCTGCTGACCCCGGGCTGGTTAAAGACGAGTCTTGACTGACAGCGAATCGCTTTGAACCTGGTGAACATGAACATTTTTTGCCACTGTTTACATTGGCAGCCGAGTCGTCTAGTCGTCTTTCAGTCGTCAGTTAATTTTTTGCTGAGGTCTGCTGGCATTTGCCCTTCTCCTCAGAGTAATGGCTCTCTTCCCCTCAGCCAGCCTGGCTGTGTGCAGTGCAGTAGATTGGTGCTGCTGTAGCTCCCCCCTGCTCCCTACACTGCCCCCAAGCCTGGCCAGCTTGTACCTCTTAATAAAACCGACAGGCTCTAATTGGACTTAATTGCCCCCTTCGGGTGTCGTCAAATGGAGTGTTGCTAAACAAACTGCAGGATCTGCAGGCAGGCCAGCACTGAAGTCTATGGGAGTGTATCAGGGAATACAGCAGTGGAGGCTGCTGAGGGGAGGACGGCTCATAATTATGTCTGGAATGGAGTATAATGGCTGGAATGGACTGAATGGAATGGTATCAAACATATGAAAACCACTTGTTTGATACCATTCCATTTACTCCATTCTAGTCATTATTATGAGCCATCCTCCTCTCAGCAGCCTCCACTGGAATACAGTACATAGGCCTACATGTATTAGTGTGTGTGTGTGTGTGTGTGTGTCAATATGTGTGTGCCTGACTGTAAGTGTGTTGGTGTGAGTATATGAGTGCATTAATGGGTTTTGTTGATGTACTAGTGTGTATTTGCATGATTGTCAGAGTTGTCTGAGGGTGATTTAATAGTGGGAGTGTATGGATGCAAGGTGTGTCTGTGTGCGTATGTGAGTGTGAGCAATAGGTTGTGTGTGTGTGTGTGTGTGCTGTATTTGTGGCATGCTGAGTTTGGAGGCTGTAGCAACACATTCCTCCCTCACAACAAGCCAACAAAACAAGAGAGCACAAGACTGAGGATCTCCAACATTCAGCCAGGCAGCATCACCTGAATGTGAACCTCTATGTCCTCTTCACCATTAAATAGAGTTTGACAGTAAAACCGAGTGTCTTTTTAAATCCCTGCTAATAGAAAAAGCAAAACAAACCCCCCGCAGTAGGCCCCACATTTCAGGGTAAATACATGAAGCGCCGCTGCCTGGTGCGGCAGCCATTTTGAACTACTCATCCCGGTGGCACCGGATCCTGGTTAATGGAGAGGGGTGGGTTGTACGCCTGGGCTCCCCCCCAGGACGGCGAGACGGTGGTGGGCATTCTCCACAGTGGCCTCTCTGGGGTCACTGAACACAATTGATTAAGAGCTCCTGATTCAATTCAATCATTGAAATGGCAAGGCCAGGCTTGTGTGTGTGGCACCGCTGACCCCGAAACCTGCAGCCAGAAAGGAGATAATCACATTGAGCTGAGCACAGGGCTGCCTGGCTGCTATAGCCGCATGTAAGCTGGGCTTGCTCTTCTGGGCATTTGTTCCTCTTCACCTTCTCCTCAGTTTTATTCTCTTTTATCCCACATTGCAGGCCGAATGGGTTGTTGATTTTCAGATGCCCATGTGTAAGAAGAGATAGGCCTACTGCGGGTCATTAAAAAAGTATGTAGGACCTTGATTATGTTCAAATAAATTATTATTTGAAAGATTTTACAAACAAGCGTCGCTTCATGTGGAGCCATTGGCCTTGAATAGTGTGTGCGCACATGCTTGTTTGAGTGCGACACACTGTTTAGAGAGGCTTTCGGGCCGGCTGGTCGTGAGTTGTGTAATGATGCAGTGGGTATGACAGAGCCCATGAAGTCTAGCATAGCCTCATGACAGACGCCTTCTGCTGCACTGGAATGACTAGGAGACCGTCCGCCACTCCACAAAGAAACGGAGCACATAATTAAGATATACAGCCAGGCTGGGGCTGAATATATAGACTGAAAATATAGAGTACCAACAGACCAGTCTCCCTCAATCAGGGCCTGTGGTTAGTGTTGGACTGCTTTGAACATGAGACGTGTGTGTGTGTGTGTGTGTGTGTGTGTGTGTGTGTGTGTGTGTGTGTGTGTGTGTGTGTGTGTGTGTGGGTGTGGGTGTGGGTGTGGGTGTGGGTGTGGGTGTGGGTGTGGGTGTGCGTGTGTGTGTCTGCTGTCTCTCAGCAGTCTGAGCAGCATGCTGTAAAAGGGTGCCGAGCAGAACCATAGCCTCTCTGTGTGTTGGGGTCACTGGCATCCAAGTGGTGTGTGTATGCTCATATATATATATATATATGTGTGTGTGTGTGTGTACTTTTTATGTATGTTTTTCCAGTATGCATCCTGCTCTCTGACCCAAAAGCATTCGCTCTGTCCCATCTCTCCACACACACCCCTTGGTAATGTATAGAAGGCAATAGTGTGTGTCTGAGAGGACGCATCCTCTTGCACGTTACCCCGGCATTAGGCCCAGCACACACACACACACACACACACACACACACACCCACGCACACACACACACACACACACGCACACACACACACACACACACACACACCCACGCCTCAGTCATTTCAGTGCTTTGTCACCCTCTAATGATAACTATCCATCAACAAGATGGGCGGTGCCGGGGAAATGAAGATGGATTGAATTAGCGATGTTAAGTGAGATGGTTGGTGCGTTGTGGGGAACCCGTAATTACACTGCCAGGAGTACTGAACCCCTTCTACCAGAGGGTAACCTTAACACATTTGCACCAGTGTTAATTACAAGGTATTTTATACAGACAGATTCACCTCATGTAGTTCCTAATAGCAAGTGACTGGTACTGTCGTTTAGGGGGGATTAGCTGGTTGTGTGTGTGTGTGAGGGGGGGTGGGGGGGGTGGTCTCTCTGTGTGTGGTAAGATGGAAAGGTGGGAGAGATGTTATTTTTTTTTCTTCCAAAAAGAAAACAGAATTATAAACCGTAGCTACCAAATTCTAGGAAAAATACTAAATCGACCAACCATATTGGTCACTCATGCCATTTTCTGTACTACCACACTTATGAACCTACGCATGACAGTGGATCATGTTTATTTCCCTATCTGAAAGTACACCATGGGCTATCTATGAAGAACATATGATGGTGTCAGGAATCTTGGGAAGGCGGGGTAAGACCAACCAGAATAAACAAACAAGCAGACACGGTGAGATCAACACATACCTTTTTTCAACTCTGTGGGAAATAGAAATTGGGCTGAAGTGTTTGTAATTAAATAAGTTGTGGAAACTCCAGGAAATGGCTTAATTTCATATTGAGACACATGACATGGGAACTTAGCGAACCAATTAACCCTAGTGCAGCTCATTAAAACGCTGCTTTCATGGCAAGGAGCAGCAACTTATCTGCCAACACGGGACATGAAAGTGCACATTTGTAAATCCCAAACTCTAAAAGTAATTGGAAAGGTAGATACCAAATGTAGTAATCAAGTGACACGGCCAAACTTTAATGGACTGAAAATAGAAGTGATTATAAAAAGTCACGACTCTACGATTGATCGCTAGTTTTGGTCTCAAATAAGCATGGTCTGTGAAGAGTGTTTAACTAAAATAGGCAGTGATTGTTAATAAATGCCAGGATTATATAGACCTAGACCTATGAACACTTAAAAAACGAGAGTCAGGGTTAGTGCTTTGTGTATATTATTTGTTATCCTGACCTGGATGCCATGTATTATAGTCTCTAAAAGGAAAATATTACCACCGTCTCTTGCCCATGTCATTTTCCTTTCATAATGCATCCTTATTTACAAAGCAATTGACATGATGGGAGTGTACTGTATAAGAGACAGTATCACCAATTGCCCCACACAAAAGAAAGCTGAATTGCTTGCTTGTAAAATGCATGGAATTGAATTAATTTAACAGAATGCAGTGTTCCTCTATTATTGCAACATGTTTTAATAATTCCTTAGGCGAATAATAGATGTTAGTATAAAAAGACAGCATTATTTACATTAGGATTACTGACAATGCCTTGCACTGGCGAAGGACAGTCATTGTTTTTAACCTTGTAATTGCTATTTTAAACTGTCGATGTACAGGTAATGGGAAAAATAGGATGGAGATCTCTTCAATAAATAATTTATAAATGCTAGGAACATTTATCTTTGACTTGATAGTGGTTGATAATTATGTTTTGTGAAGAACAACCAATTCTCCCTTACAATTGATGCCGTGGGAGATGTGCGGGTGGCCCTGATTTGCCCATTGAAGCACTGTCTGCTAGCACAGCAAACGCCATGCCGTGGTCGCACAGTTTGTCTGTTTTTCTACCTCATTGAAAGTCTATTTGTGTCACGTCACAAAAACATTACTGTCAGTCATTACTTGACTTGAAGATAGTCATTGTGTGTGCTTGGACCTGCTCTTTCACCTAAAACAGTATTACAAATCTCTTACTATGAGTCCTTTTTGTAGGGTTTTTATTAAAACAATCTAATGGGTTAATGGTATTTAGAGGCACCACTCAGCTTTGTCCATGCAGAGGTCTTTATCTCACTGTCTGTGTGTCTGTGTGTGTGTGTGTACACGTCATCAAGCCTTACACACAGCCGCACAAACAATCTGTCATCTGCATCAAAATAATTACAGGGAGATAAACAGAACCATTTGACAATTTTCACAGTGATCTAATCTGCAACAGGCCTGTGAAAGCCATAGGAAAGATGATCAAATCCCTGCTTAATGGAAATGATCACTTCTGTATGTTCAGCATTCATTTAGCAGAGGTATTACGAAAGCACCTCTACTTATTTAATTCTGCATTTAGCCAGCTTGTTTGTTTTAGCCATATTTACAATGTTGTACATAGAAATTCAGGTAGATGTGTCACCATACATTTAAAGTTGAGTTCTTCCGTATCGGTGTGATTTATAGCCTATAGCTACACCTCGGATGCATCTAACCTCATTAAAGGCCTTCTTTTTGAGGTGCGGACAGATAGTGGACTCTGATGGACTAGGGGAAGTGTATTGGTTACATCCCTCTTGCCCTATGCCACACGTCTCCCCTTGGCTAGAAGGCAAATAACATCCGAAATCTGATTAGCCCCCATTATAAAGAGTGATATTTTCATCCCAATGATTCTCGGCACTGTGTCAGAGCACTCCACTGCTCCAGTGCCGGGAAAAGCCTGCTCTTTCGACAGATAGTAGATATCCCCACCGTCGCTTGTTTGGACAGCCCTGTTTTTTGTGACATGGAAGAAAGACGGGCAAGAAAATAAAAAGCAACTAAATAATGTCAAAAGATCCTAAATCAATGGGCCGGAGGAACATGATCCGCGCATCTCTGTATGTGATCGGCCCTCTCCCCAATCGCATTAAGAGTGTCTTTCCGCAGCCACTAAAGTTGCTTTTGTTCACCCCCTCTGAGATGTAACTCAAGCATAAGGAAGCCCTCTGACGATGTTTGCATATCAGCAGAAAATAGCCTTTTACTTATTTTATTGTTCATCAATGTTGCGAAGGGGGAAAAGTTGAGCAAAGAACGTTTTTTTAAATGCGCAGGTTCATGTTTCGACACACTGTGATGTAATGCGTGATGTAAAAAGCAGGATATGATCAATTGAAATGAGCTGATGTATAGTATTTAATATGGCAATTATTTTTGGGGGGCATTTCAATTATCCAGGATCCAGTAATGGGAAGGAAATATTGCATTTAAAAGCAAGGTTAAACTATGAGGGGGTGTGATACCATGCCACATACATTGCAAGACTACTTCTCAGTACAGTGGATTTTGGATATTGAGGTCTTCAATTATTTAGACTTTAATTTAAGATAGGATTAGGGTAAAAACAAACTAAATAAAACTCAAGAAACATATGTTTCCCTCAGATTTGCCATGTGATATGATATCTGGTGTATTTAGTCACAATTTTAAAATAAAAGTAGATGTTAAATCATTCTACAGTAGGTCTATGTTTTTATTTGACAATAGGTCGGTTAAAGGGTTATTTTTATCTAGGTCTCCATCACAGGAAAATGTTGGATTTCTTTAAAATTGTTATTTTCCGGGTTGGATTTGGCATTACAGGGTTTCAAGTTCTGTGGAGGAAGTTGTAAGCCGTTATAATGAGAGAGGGAAAATGCTGCACCACTATGCTTTGTGTTGCCCGCTGAGGCCGCGAGATAGACACAGGATTAAAAAAACACGCCAAAAAAACAATTTCTGGACATTTCTAGAAGATACGTTTAATTTCTTTGCTATTTGGAGGTCTTCTTTGAAAATGCAATTGTAATGAACACATTCAGAAAGCGGAGAATAGATTTTCCCTCAGCTTCAAATAAGTCTGCGTTATCGGACTCTGTCATTCGCTCCTTCCCATTTTCGAGCTGCTAATTGATGTTTTTGATGTTTGGCGAGAAAATTGAAGAAAATGTCATGTGTGAACCAGCGCGGAAGTTAATAAGATTGACTTCGTTGACTGAATTCACAATGAGCGAAGGAGAGGCGTGTAATGGGGACCACTGCGAATTGGGGGGGGGAATGAAATCGACAACCTGCATACTATAGACCCAAAGTGGTCGATATGGAGAGATGGAGCATTTGGGATGGTCTCCCCCCTAATCTGGATCTTTGTTTTGGGGCTCTTGTTTTTTTGTTTTCCCACTTTGCTCTATAGAGTTGCTGATTCGTGCGCATAAGCAGCTGTTTATCCAGAGGGCTCCTGCCCCGGACCAGGCCCAACAATTCTGTGGAATCGTCTCCCAGGGCTGCCTCCCCCCTGCTCCAAACAATGCTCCTTCTTAATGCTGTTTTGAGTCTGAAAAGCCACAGAGCTTTAAAAAGGTTAGATTAAGATATGGCTAAAAGATGCACCGATATCAGTTAGGGTCATTGCATGTGCTTGGGCGATGTGTAACAGAGCTCAAACCCAAATCCCCTTGAATAAAAGGATAGAAGCACCACCATGGTAGCTCCATCTTGAGCCCTTTATTGAGCGTTGGCTGAAAGCCTAGTGCAGTCCATTGTTCTAGAATTCTCTCTGCATATATCGTTGTTTTATTTTTTCTCTTTATGTTCTGACTTTTTTTCATTCCATTTTATTTCTTTTAAAGTATTTCTTTTTCGATTGGCATTACGGTAAAGTGAATGGGGTTCTGAGTTTTTAATTAGGGTGCGGATTAGCCGAGTTTGGTTCAGTGCCTCTGATTATTTCACTCGCCTTTAGGGGACTGAGCTAAAACCCTAATACGGTCAGTACCCCCAAGCGGTCCTCTTTTTGAAGACGCCAAACAAAAAAAAGTGGCCTCCGCTAGCGTTCGGCCCTCCGAGGATCATGGGTAAGGGACATTATTCTCGGAATAGCCAATTAATTCCGCTGGCAATGATCGGTTAGCACTTCTTTCCCCCACCTCTCCAAAGCCCGCCCTCAACTCGCCATTTGAAATGCTAACACAATGAAATATTTTTCTATTGGTCCGTGTCCCTCGGCTAAGCCACTGCCGCGGGCAGAGAATTTAATCGACTGATGAGACCAGAGGCAGGCCCGATAAAAAGGTTACCTGTATGTGACATGCACTCCAAGTAGATAGCGCTACCTTGAACTCGAAAGTTCTGTAACTTTTATTTGACTTTTTATCGTTAGTGAGGCCACACTTGGTGTTGCCGTGGAGGCTAGAAATGAAGCAATTCTTCTAGTTACTGTTGCCGCAATACTGAAAAACGGAGCAACGTGACTAATTCTTTATTGAACGATTTCCTTTGTTTGATTGTGTCGTTTCTCCAAGAACCGTTTTAAATTATACAAAAATGTTTTAAAATTGGCTAGATTTTCAGTAAATGAGCTTTAATCAAATAAGATGCTTTATAGTAGATACTTTTTTTGCAAACTTAATGCAGCATATCATAGCCTCTTGATTGAGACAATAATTTATAGCTCAATGAAATGGATAGTTACGATTGTTATGAAAGTGGAATATAAAATTGCATCAAAGCAGAAACACATCTATTTATTGTATTTTAATTTCACTCCTATTAACAATGCAATTTTGATTTTTTATTTTTTTACTACTGATAGATTTAAATTGATTTAATGTATTATTATTATTATTATAGAAATAGAAATTAATAATATATTACAATAACAATATTATACATTTTCATTTTTGCAGTCATTGCACTGACACAAGCTTTGTCTGGCTGGACTAGGTGAGATTAAAACAGTACAGGTGCACCTGTCACATTTGAACACTTCAGGGATGGGTAAGGTAGGAAGGAAGAGAGTGGAGGAGGTATTGAGGCCCTTCTCAAATTGTTAGTAAAAGATATACTGGCACAGAATAGGTATATATGGTTGCTGCAATACCCCCCAACCCAATCTCAAATCCACACACACACACACAAACCCACACACACACACACTTTGCTGTCTACGAGGACTGAGGCAGGTGGCTCCCCATGGCTGCGGCTTCATGACAACATGCCATTAGAAATAGCAGGCCTGTTGATCAATCCTGCCGACATGACAGCTTCGCCGCGAGGCCTGGCTCTTTGAGTGCCGGCGCTGCGGCAGCTCCCTCTCCCGTTTCTCCCCACTAATTGGTGAAAGTTCTCTTATATGTGCTCGTGGCACAGGGCTCTTTTTTCCCTCCTCCTCCTGCTCCTCTTCTTCTTTTTCTCCCTCTCCTTTTTATTTTTCTCTCCTGCCTCTCCTTCCCCTATCCACCCTCCAAACATATTTTTTTGACTTTAACATTGTCACAATGGAAATGATAACTTTGAGCTATATATTGCAAGGGGGTTAAGAAAAGGATGCGTGTGCCGCAGGCGTTGTTCGTTCTGCATACTGCGGGTGTAGTGCAGCTCAGATTTGACATTGACTCTTGGCAATATATATCAATGCGAGATAGGAAGCATAAAACAATTGTCAGGTGATCTTACTTGCAAGGAGAATGCGGTCATGAACGTTCTAGCACTATTAATTGCACTTTTATATTGTGAATTCAGTTGATACTGTTTGAAATAGAAAATCGAATTCAAATGTTTTGTCATTGTAGATCCCGTGTAGCGCAGTTGGTAGAGCATGGCGTTTGCAACGCCAGGGTTGTGGGTTCGATTCCCACGGGGGGCCAGTATTAAAAAGTATGAAAATGTATGTACTCACTAACTGTAAGTCGCTCTGGATAAGAGCGTCTGCTAAATGACTAAAATGTAAATGTAAAAATGTCATTCAATGTCATAATATCATCAAATTTGAAACCAATGTAATTGTTGCCTCTAATAACAGCTGCATAGCAGCATAAGTATTTGTATTTATTAAATTCATTGTATAATCCCTCTCTTTTTTATCAAACAGAATTTAGTTGAACAGTAAAAAATGTCAAAACAATTGTCAGGAAATCTCTCTCTGTTGCCTGCTGGCTGTCACGGTAGAGTGGCGGCTACATTTTAATCCGACACCATCTCTCCCATCAGTCTTTAACACCACCCACCCTTGAGTCTCCTCTGAACTAAATAAATTAGTGCGAGAGGGGAGAGATAAACACACATTAAATGTTTAACTGTCTCACATTTGTCATCTGTTTACACCTCTTCATTTAACAGACACAGCTTAGCCCTGGAACTCCGATCGCAGCCACACACACACACACACACACACACACACCCCACACACACACACACACACACACACACACACACACACACACACACACACACACACACACACACACACACACACACACACACCTTTCAAGCACTGGAGCCTAAGCGCAAACACTGTCCTGTCCATCATTTAGCCATTCATATTTATTTTACTCGGCCCATGTGGGTTAGTGGAGGCAGAACCTGAGAACTTGTACCTCTTGTGTTTACAGTGGGGTTTTTGAAATCCATTTTCCAGCCATTCTAGTGGAATGGAGAGAGACAATATAGGATATAGGGCTTCTAGTGAGTGAGTCAGACACTGCTTTTTGTGTTATGTTATTTAAAGTAGGCTCTATAGAGGGTTTGCCCAGAAAAGATGGTGTTCCGTGGGCATGTCTGGATTTGTTTATATCTCCAAATGTAATTGTGATTTAGCATGAACTGAAAACATTAACTACTACCTCCACCCAGTGGCACAAAAGGAGATGGTTGGCATTCTGCAGTGTCTAATGTGGGTGTGAAGATTTTCCTTGGGGGGGATTTCACCACACAATAGCAATGGTATATCTAGCTCTCCAAATTGTTCCTCTTATCCTTACAATATTAAATACTGTAAATTCGGTCAGGAGACTCCCCTCCTTATCAGCAGTGAATTTTAATGGTGACGTCTTTAGAAGCGACACTGTAGCCGACGTGAATGCGTCTTTTTTGATGCATCGTAGCATGCAGTCAAACAGTGTGTGTGTGTGTGTGTGTGTGTGTTTGTTTTCATGTAAGTGTGAATCAGACAGGAGTTCTGCACCACTGTAAAAGCTACTGTATTCTCCATGTTAATCATTCCCTTGAATATGTGCAATTAACAGTGTGTGGTTGTACAGTAGTGCTGTGCCAGTTCTCCAGGCTGCCGGAGAGCGATGGAGAGAAATAGAGAGCCGGTCCTAAAGCCTGGGCCTCGGGTGAGTGGGAGAGAGGAGAGTAGAGGAGAGAGGAGATGAATTGGGGGTTCCTCAGAAGCCCCCTCTCCAGATCCGAGGCAAGGGGGGGGGGGGATCAGAGTGGCTTGTTTTATGTGGCTCGCGCGAGACTTTGAAATCCCCGAGTCACCTACAGCACTCACTTCATCAAGTTCACTAGTGTCTTAATAGCAGATCAATAAGTTTCAAAGTCGGAGAGTTAATTTGATACTAGTGCTGATGTGATCACGCTGGGCCACAGAGCTGCCTGCTCTCCTCTCCTTTCCTCTCTCCTTCTACTCACCTAGATTGGACCTGTTATAGACTCTCAACATGCATTAAGACATGGAGGGGTTCTCTGCTTGCTGTTTACTTTTAAAGACAGGCTCCGGTGAACACCAAATTATTTGGGCTATGTGTCTGTGTTCGTGCAATTGCAATGTGTTATTGTATGCTAAAATTATAATAATAATAATAATAATAATAATAATAATAATTGTTATTACAATGATTATTAATTGTTATTATTATTATTATTATTATTATTATTATTATTATTATTATTATTATTATTATTATTATTATTATTATACCCAATTATGAATGTATGCTCAAGTAGACATATAGACCAGCATTTGTCAATCTCAAATTGACAAATACATTGTGAGGAACACACAATTGTATTTGTAATATTAACCATATCTTAATTTAATATTGCTAAATTGGTTATATTCTCACATTTTACAACTCAATATCCACCCAAGGTAAATGAAAACTCTAAATATAGCATTTGGTCAATTTTCTATTGACCATGATCATACATTTTTAAAGCTTACAATATCAAAATATTATTGTGAGGTCAAATACAATAAAGCGCTTATGAAAATTAAAGGTATATACTGCAAAGTTATCTAAAAATAAAAACACCCGAAAAAATCACACCGATGCCTGCGGCTTTTCGAGGCGCCGTAAAATGTTGATATTGAGCGGTCCTATGCTGCTTTCTTCAGTTCAATAGAAGACACTACCATCTGTATTTTGGGGTGGTAGTGCCGCTGGTCTGTTGGGGTCGGATCAGCACCTTGAGAACAAAAGCCCAATTTTGAATGTTCATCTAAGGGTTGCTAATGGTATTAGGGGTCCGGCGGGTGGTCGACAGGGGCCCGACACTCCAAGGTGTGTCCATAGCTTGACCCCCGACCTGCACCAATTCACCGGGCCGGTGGCATTAATACCCCACATCTGTCATTTTCCGTACACCCCCCTTGACGCCTTTTTACTATATTTCAAAGTGGTATTTTCCATGAAAAGATGGAAAGAAACTCCAAACGTGCCCTAAAAAAAGGTTCCTATTTTGGTCGCCCCCCTGACGGATAACGGGAAAGGAAAAGCAGGGAAAGTGGCGAAAGCACCTCAGAGTGGTGAAAAGAACCGGTATCGCACTGTAGAGTTCATTTTCTGTTTGTTCAAAATCTTAAGCCTCAAGCGTGAGAAGACAAAAAAAAAAGAATTGTGTGTGATGTGATCTGTGCTTTTTTCGCTCTTCAAAAACATGCAAAAGCATTTACAATGGATGTTGGATTAAGAGTAGGACTGAACTAAATGGCATGTTACCTGGCTAATTTCTCACCGAGTCAGGTGCAGGTAAGGATGCTGTTGATTAAGGCACTGCATTAAAAAAAATATATATGTTATTTTGACTTGGCCAGTCTCGATTAGAAAATATGTGATTTTTCACACGTTGTTTGATGTACATCCCGGGTTATAGGTACTGTATTTCAGACTGTTGGGAAAAGGTTCCCTGGTTTGAACTGTAATGGTGTAAGCGGGTGGTTCAGATGGTGTAGGGAAAGGGTTTCCCGGTTTTAGTTGAAATGATGGTAGCGGGTGGTGTTGGTGGAAGGCTGCCTGTGTGGTCCACGGTGAACGGCACTGTGTCGGGCTCCGCGTAGAGTGCTGGAGGTCCAGGTTTCTGATGAATGTTTCATGTCAAATTTGTGCGGGAATTATTTACTACTCCGTCTATATCTTTCATTGCTCTTCATTCCAATTCATGTTAGAAAGCCCCCAGGAAAAGGTATTCCAGAAGGATGGGAGAAATGTTCATTAGATTTCAGATTCTATCAAAAAAATAATAATAGTACTTGAATCATAATTTTTGACTGCTGTCACAGAAAATATTTGTAATTTGTGGTTTCAGTCCTTTCAGTAAAAACTGTTAAAATCGTGAGTCAGAATATTTCTATTGTCCTTTATTTCTGACGTTCCTCCAGCTCACGCACAATGAAATCTTGCTTCATTAAAAGTGTATTAATCTTGTCTCTTGTCTCTAGGGAGGCACCTTAAGATGATGTTTTGTCTTTTTCTTTAAATTGTTGGAGAAAATAAATCTCCCAGATTTGGTCCCTGTCAGTCAGAAATAATTGTGTGCTTAATCTTGTCCCTGATGGATGACTTGGAGTTCAGCAATGGGCCAGCTCCAATGACAAATACAATATTAATATTCATTAACTGCTTTGACAATGCTAATTTTGATGCAGTAGTAAAGGGCCTTCCAAAGTTAGCGGCCAAACCATCAGAGCTGCGCAAGGTGACAAGATAATTTGTGCTGGTTTACTGAGCTGAAGGCTTTTAAAGTCTTAAGGAAGGAAAAAAAGCTAGGTACCACAAACAAAATAAAAGAGAAACGGAAAAAGTTCACACGTATAGGAAACCAGGACTGCGGAAGTAATACGATCAAGAGACGGCTACAAAAATTTGACACCTCCGATGCCTCATCTTTGAGCAAATATATATATTTTTTTAAACAAAAAGTTGCAACCAAAAAAAAGAGTATAACATGGTAAGTCAGCACATTCTTGATTTTGTTTAATCTTTTTGATCTTTTAAATTATCGCCATTTGAAGATCAATAGTCATTTTTTTCTGCTATGGTTAAAAGGCTCACAGCGGTGGTATGGTGGATGGTCGGATCACGGCTTTAAGAGTGGGCTTCCTCTCTTCAAGCCACCAGTTGTCCGGGCTTAATTTCCTATTGCCAGTTCACTAGGAACCACACCGGCTTGTTTCAATTTATTAGTATTTTTGTTATTGTTAACTGCTGTTGTTGGCTTGTCTTCTGGCTTTGTTTGACTTTGGAGTTGGGGCTCCTTTTTCTTCTCGGTTGTCTTTAAAGATTACAGGGAGACACTGGATGTTGCAAAGCTTTAACAGTGCGACTTGCTCTTTTGTTAATAAATGTCTGGTTGGTCTTTTTGGTATCGTTGTATTTTTACGGTGTCCCTTCATCAAAATCTGGGGCTACCGGCAGGCAGGACCGGGGGGCAATTTGGCCATAACACCACACACTCGCTGCCCGATCGGATTACTTTCTTTGGCTTTTTAAAAACATTTCTTTTTTGCACTGTTGTTTTTTTTGATTTTGCGTTTTATTTCGTCCGACTCCTAATGAATGGAGCGTAGCTAGCGTTGAGAATTAATGACATGACGAGGGACACCCCACTGCTTGAGTTTAGCCAAGTTAGGGAAACTCCTATAGAAGACTCGAGTACCTTTATGTCTACCAAGCCGCGGAAGGAAAGCCTCTCTCTCCGTCTCCCTCACTTCTTTCTCTCACTTCTTTTTGTTGTTCTTTCAACTTATCAAAGAAAGTGAGATGGACACAAAGGAGCTTATTAGGGGGGGATATGAAGATGGGCGAGGGGGAGAGAGAGGGACTCCTGGTCAGACGTGGAGGAGAGCAATGTTGCCTGAGAGTGTGTGTGTGTGTGTGTGTGAATGAATGAGGGGGCTGAGTGTGAGAAGCCCGGTTTGGCCGCTCGCTCGCTCTCCTCTGTCGGACCTGGATGGGCTTGCCATCGCTGTCTGGAGCTCCACCGGTCATTTCCCCTCTTCTTTGCGCTGGTGTGTTATCGACTCAGCCGATCAGGCGTTTGGTTTGCGAGGGGCTGCCGTAGATGAGGTGCTGCCCCCCAGTGGATTAGTGGATGACATGGTGATGGGCGTCTTGTTGTAGTCGGTGCGCTACCATGAGCGCCAGCATGCTTGTTTTAACCAGGAACCGAGCAGCATCCCAAATACAGCTCTTTTAAATGGTAAGACATTAACATTATTTATTACCTCCTGTGCTTTATTGTTCAACTAATGTAAGTGGACTTGTCTGTTTTTAAATATTATTTTTTATTGGAGTTCGTTGACATTATTGTATGTCTTCCATTTGGCAATTTATAATAGTTTAGTTGCTAAGTGACAGGTTGAAAGGCAGTGTTTGATTGCTTTGTCTGACAGTCTGACAGTGTTTTATTAATCTAAGGCAACTTTAATTTAAAATGATATTTATTATTTTGTAATAATATATTGATCATAAATCATATCAATTATGATTAAGGTAATGAAAATGGTGAAGTGTGTTGTACTGTTAATAACTAAATCTAATGTATTTTTAATTCAGTTTCTTCTATTAAATTTTTTTTGTATACATTTTGATAGTTATTATTCTCAAATAATTTTGAAATATGTATTTTTAATTGCATTTTAAATCATGAAACTCAATTTGTATTATCAGTAAATAATCTATTAAATCAATTGTCATGGTATGTTATCACAAAACAATGTGCCTAGATTAGGGGAATCTCTTTGAGTGTATGCCAATCATTTTCATTATCGTCTTATATTCCTCAAAGTTAAGTCCAAATTAGCAGGATTTGTAACGGTCGCCATCCATTGTAGTCCATTCCGGTTTCCTCTCTTTCGTTTCTTTTCTTGCACACTTTTTGGTCTAGTGTGAACACCGGAGACAGTGGAGTGGGATAGAGGGTCTTTTATTTCTCTCTTTTTTCAGAGGGGTCGTCTCTCCTGTTGGTCGCACTGTTGCCATTGTGGCCGGCTGATTGGGAGCTGTCCATCATTTGCGGGCGAACTGGCAGTTTACTTAAGAAAGTGCACGTGGGACAAAGGAGGTCGCGGGAGTGTGGCGGCCGAGCTGAATGGAGGGAGGGAAGGCAATTAGCTGCCACGTTGTTGGGGCTCTTTTACTTGTCAAGCTGGAGCCTCGTTGCTTTTGTGGGAGCCATGTAAAGGACCTTCCCAGGGCTTTGTTTTGGCATTAAGGGCCTCAGGACTGCCTGGCGAACGCCAGAGAAGAGCAGGCCAAAAAAGAAGAAGATTGAAATAAAATAGTGTGCTAAAAGCCATGCATTAGGTTTTTGTTGCTTCCGTTGTTGTCATTTTTATACATCTTATTGTTGCTCAGATATAAAAATATGCTGCTCCGCCTTTTCAGTTGCTCCTTTATTGCAAATATGTTTTTGATTCATTGTCACCAGGTAAAATTAGGTGATAATGTATTTGGAATATACAATCGGTCAACTCTACCTACTTTTTTGTCACTAAATAATATTAAAATTATAACCATATAATTATATATTTATTAGAAACCAAAATTGTATATTTCCTTTACATTCAAAATATCTAATTAAACCTTGGTGAAGCAAGTTCTTGTGCAATTAGTTAATTCACCCTGCTTGTTAATTGGTGAACAGTCCTGCGTATGCTTGCACTGGTCTAAGGCCCTGGAAGTGGTAAGAGCCTGGAAAGCGGCAGGGACAGGAGCATGGTTGTGGGGCCCGAACATTCAGAGGAAATGATCTCATGATAATAATGTTTCAGAGGTGGAGGACAGAGAGAGCAGTTGGGGGTATGGAGGCTTTAGGCCTTGCATAGTTGATCTTCTCACACAGGTCAGGAAGAGTTAACAGTGGAAACTGTATTATTGGACAGAAAAAAAAAACAGAAAAGGAAAAACAGAAAGAAGACCCCACGTAGATGTCATGTCCATGTCAAAGTGAAGACAATACATTTCAACCCCCCCCAGTAAGTTGGGTTGGAGAGGGGACTGTCAGTATCACACGGATAAGTGACTGTTCGCTACACTTTGCTGAACCTGCCCTCCCTTTGTGGATGTTGTGTCTTGTTCTTTCTTCTCCCCCTCTCTCTTTGTCTCTTTCCTCTTTCCTTGCTCGCTTTACCTTGTTGTAGCCAAAGCTTTTCAAGCTGCCAGTTCGACTCTGGGCTTCCTGGAGGGACTGCAGAGCCCACACACACATACACACACATATATACGAGTGTGCAATCTTGGAGTTTTGTAATAACAAGATTTTTGTTGTGTATATTGTTGTGTATTTTTTCTCGTTTGTTGCTTGTGGGAAGTCTTCTCTGCCCTGCCGAGAAGCAGTACTTTATATTTTTTTCTCGGTTTGTGTTTTCGCTTTCAATTCTTGTGACCGGCACAAACTTTTCTGAGAGAGGAGGCTGCGAGGGGCTGCTGAGAGTGGTGGAGGAAGCTGGGGGATCCTCAGGCTCTTTTGGGGAAGGTAGGGGGGCAGGCTAGGCTCCAGACCCTGAGCCCCATCCGTGAATCCTCAGACACAAATGTCTGTGGAACTTCCAATCATAAAATCCTGGGAACAATGGGCCACTCGTGTCGCGATGAGGATGCCTCGGTTTGAGGGACACACACATGCCCAGCCGCACACACTTCAGCACTTTGGGAGAAGAAGAAGTGAGGGCTAAGAAAAGACGAAGAAGAAGAAGTGGAGGAGGAAAAATAGTGTGAAGAAGAAAGGAAAGGCCATTGGTTTTGAACGCCGTAGTGAGGAAGGAGAAGTGGGGGGCAGGTGAAAAGTAAGCAGGGGGTCATGTACCCGAGTGAGGGCGTTTTAGCGGGGCCGGAGGAGAGGGGAGTCAAAGGAGGAGTCCTTGCCCCCGGGCTCCCCCTCCTCCAGCAGATCGGCTGCTGGCATCTCAATCTCAGTGGCTGGGTGAGTAAACCATACTCCCCTACCTCCTCTCTCTGTCTCCATCTACCTTTCTCTCAATTCCTGTGCTCCATCACTTTATGTTACCGTTGAACTTTAAGGATCAGATGATGATTGTTGTGATTTAAGGGGGGCCCGGGGGGTATTCCCCCTCCTGTAAGTGCAGGCCGGTGGTCATCTGCTTTAAAGTGGCTTTTTCCTTTCAAATATTCCTTTTTGCCTTTTTTTAAGTGGCTGTGTATGTTTATGTGCGGGGAGGGGGTGTTCTTGATCTTGGCGTGTGTTTGGGAGGTGTGTGTGGGGATATGCAAATTAGCAGTGTACATTTACAGAAACAGGCCAAAGACAGGACGCAGCATTTGAAATAATTGTCCTAATTGCCATTTTGTTTTAAATTGCTATTCAAATCTATAAACAGTTATTTACTAATAAGTTCAGTATAACTTTGTATTATTCCTCAAAAGATCATACCTTGTTATTCAACTGAATAGTATTTCCTAGACAAAGCATTATTTGATCATGCTCATGTCTAACCATGAAATGTAAAATATAATTGAAATAACCCACAAATTAACATATTCCTCTCTTAATTTTGCCGTCTAATTCAAAATTATAATTGCCTCCTCTTTCAACTGAAAATGTGAGGCGCTGATTGCATTTCAAAAGATGATGACAGAACTCAGTGTAGCTCTTGCACTGTAGTATCACTGCTTCGAGACACCACTTCAACTCGGGTAGGACAGCTCAAGAGATGTTTACATTCTAATGAGGAAGCATAAACACACATAGCACATTGCTCTTGTATAAAACTCAATATACAATACATTTTAGACAATTATTTATTAAAATCACATTGACAAAGTCATATGGAAGATATATTGCTAAATGTAAATTTGACAAATGACAGACTTCAATATGTATGAATGAATGAAGAGAGATGGAGAATGAGAGCAAAGGCTTTGGCCCAGATACATTTTTTGTTAGGTCCTGTGATCAGCAGCAAGCATGTCACAGAAGCAAAGTGAATAGATTAACTTTTAAATATACTGACTCGGTCTCTAGAGCAAGATACCCTTGGAGTGGGCTGCTTTTTTTCTCCCTTTCTGGAATAGCAATACTGATCGCCTGGCGCCTTTCCTAAATTCTTACATTTTTTCCCCAACACAGTATTGAGATCCTTTAATGTTACTGAGATAGTATTTTAGTGCAAACACAACAGTGAGGGTTGGTTCCACGTCTAAATATGGAAAATATTGGTGTATTTAATGCTGCAGAAATTGTCCAGTTTTAACTAAAATATGGTGATCTAAGTTCATGTTTGTATTTTTATTCTGACACTGTACACTCTTAGAAACAATTTGTTCTCTAAAAGGGTTCTTCGGTTGTCCCTATAGGATAAACCTTTGAAGAACCCTTTTTGGATCCAGGTAGAACCTGTTTGGGTACCACCTGAAACCAAAAAGGGTTCTACCTGGAACCAAAAAGGGTTCTCTTATGGGTACAGCCAAAGTGTTTATACAGTATGTTGATAGAAGATTACGCTTTAAGATATTGTATTGGTAAAGAAACCAACACAAAATGGTATATAATGTTGTTTCTCTGCTCGTTTGACCCCAAGGTGTTGCATTAATGAAAATGTAGCATTGTTACTAGGATTTGATGTGTAGCCTAGGATCTGTATCTTTGTGAATGTTCAGTTTGATCTCCATCACTGCTAACAGTGAGAGGGAAAATGTAGTTACTGTCAACAGAGATGTGATATGGGCGTCGCTTGAAGATGATAATATTTTGCCTGGAGCGGGCACTCAACGCCTTAGAGGTGAACTTTTTATGAAAATAAATCCTATCACGCCAATAAGACCTGTTGTGATAGTGGACAATAATTTTGTATTGCCATGGTAATGACATCAGTTTGTGTTTAGTTTTTGAGTTTATCAGATAATGTAAAAGTCCACACACACAAGCTCCAATCATTCCCTCCCTCCCTCCCTCCCTCCCTCCCTCCCTCCCTCCCTCCCTCCCTCCCTCCCTCCCTCCCTCCCTCCCTCCCTCCCTCCCTCCCTCCCACTCCTCTTGCACAGTGTGTGTTTTCTGCATCGTGTCCCTGTGTGTGTGCTTGGATGCGGGCCACTGGCACATTTTGGGAGCGGATCAGGGCCCTGGCAGCTTTTTCTGCTAGCTCTGGAATTTGTGCGCCTGCGAGGACCCCTATCCATCACTACGCTGTCAGCCCCCCACCTCTTTCCCCCTCCCTGGTCCCCCACCGCCCCCCTCACTCAACCCCACTACAGCTCATTAGAGCCTGCAAGGCGTTGTGACAACTCATCATATCATGAGATAAAGCATGGAGAGACGTGCGGGCCCCCCCAGGGGCCACTAGGTCACCACCTTCACATTTAGTCTTCAAATTGCCCTGCAAGGTGCCACCAGGCGGAAATGCAAGGCCAACAGCTTTTTCCTGTCCTGCTTTTCTCTCCAGGGTCGCTCTCGCTCTCGCTCTCTCTCACAATCTGTGTCCTCCTCCTCTTTGCTTCTGTCTCTCACATGGCATCCTCTTGCAACTGTCATTCCCACATGCCTGTGGTGAAGCAGCTCAAAGAGTGATTTGTAAGAGTTTTTTAAAATGTTTGATTAGCCTAGTTTCCTCTTATTTATTTTAATAAGTGTATAACTAGACTAATTGATAAGCAATATTGTAAAAACATAGTTATTGACTCAAATGTACCATTGTAATGTGAAATACCACTTGATAAAGGTCAGGCTTTATTTTCGGATCCAAAACCATGGTCAGTTGAACTATAAAGAAAGAGGGTACCTAACCAACTCTGTCAAGTTGTGTCCGCCCTACATTAGCCCCAGTACATGAGTGGCTGATGGGAAAGCCTAGGGGTCAGGGTTCGGACAATGATGCTGAGTGAGTGTGACACGGCCTCTCCGTGGCAACCAGAGAGCCTGCACACAAATACACAGGCCCTCTCTCCATCCACACAGCCCAGACACTAGTGAGGTCACCACCAGGGGTCAAGACCCTGATACTGTGGCTGTCACTCGCACAGAGGGGGTTCAGCGTACGCACACATACACTCATGTGAACACGCACGCTCTCACAGACACACTCACGCGAACTCTTCTCGAGGAAAAACATTTATCTTTCTTGGCAGTGTGAATCTTTTTATATACAGTTGAAGTCGGAAGTTTACATACACTTAGGTTGGAGTCATTAAAACTAGTTTTTTCAACCACTGCACACATTTCTTTTTAACAAACTATAGATTTGGCAAGTCGGTTAAGACATCTACTTTGTGCATGACACAAGTAATTTTTCCAACCATTGTTTACAACAGATTATTTCACTTATAATTCACTGTATCACAATTCCAGTGGGTCAGAAGTTTACATACATTAAGTTGACTGTGCCTTTAAACAGCTTGGAAAATTCCAGAAAATGATGTCATGGCTTTAGAAGCTTCTGATAGGCTAATTGACATAATTTGAGTCAATTGGAGGTGTACCTGTGGATGTATTTCAACTCAGTGCCTCTTTGCTTGACATCATGGGAAAATCAAAAGAAATCAGCCTCCACAAGTCTGGTTCATCCTTGGGAGCAATTTCCAAACGCCTGAAGGTACGACGTTCATCTGTACAAACAATAGTACGCAAGTATAAACACCATGGGACCACGCAGCAGTCATACCGCTCAGGAAGGAGACGCGTTCTGTCTCCTAGAGATGAACATACTTTGGTGCGAAAAGTGCAAATCAATCCCAGAACAACAGCAAAGGACCTTGTGAAGATGCTGGAGGAAACAGGTACAAAAGTATCTATATCCACAGTAAAACGAGTCCTCTATCGACATAACCTGAAAGGCCGCTCAGCAAGGAAGAAGCCACTGCTCCAAAACCGCCATAAAAAAGCCAGACTACGGTTTGCAACTGCACATGGGGACAAAGATTGTACTTTTTGGAGAAATGTCCTCTGGTCTGATGAAACAAAAATAGAACTGTTTGGCCATAATGACCATCGTTATGTTTGGAGGAAAAAGGGGGAGCTTGCAAGCCGAAGAACACCATCCCAACCTTGAGGCACAGGGGGTGGCAGCATCATGCTGTGGGGGTGCTTTGCTGCTGGAGGGACTGGTGCACTTCACAAAATAGATGTTATCATGAGGAAGGACAATTATGTGGATATATTGAAGCAACATCTCAAGACATCAGTCAGGAAGTTAAAGCTTGGTCGCAAATGGGTCTTCCAAATGGACAATGACCCCATGCATACTTCCAAAGTTGTGGCAAAATGGCTTAAGGACAACAAAGTCAAGGTATTGGAGTGGCCATCACAAAGCCCTGACCTCAATCCTATAGAAAATGTGTGGCCAGAACTGAAAAGGCGTGTGCGAGCAAGGAGGCCTACAAACCTGACTCAGTTACACCAGCTCTGTCAGGAGGAATGGGCCAAAATTCACCCAACTTATTGTGGGAAGCTTGTCCCAAGTTAAACAATTTAAAGGCAACGCTACCAAATACTAATTGAGTGTATGTAAACTTCTGACCTACTGGGAATGTGATGAAATAAATAAAAGCTGAAATAAATAATTCTCTCTACTATTATTACCTGAGTTTAAATGTATTTGGCTAAGGTGTATGTAAACTTCCGACTTCAACTGTGTATATATATATGTATTTATAAAGTAGGCTACTGTGTGTGTGTGTATGTGTGTGTGTGTGCGGAGGTGCATGCACATGTCCTAGTACTACAGCTTTTCTGTAAAGGGTTTTGCCATTCAAAAGTTGGGATTGCTGCGGGACACTTTCTTTGAAATGGTTAATCAGGGTCAAGGAACAGTAGTGAATACAAATTCATACAATTGTGTGTTGGTTGTGTACTCGTTTGAGCGCGTGTGTGTGTACGCACATTCTTGAACAGCTCTCATGATTGGTCTCCTAGTATATTTCTGTCGATTGTAATGCTGAAAGTAGTGGGAGTGATGGCAACAGGGCCAGGAAGTCGGCTTTGCTCCTTCCTTTGTAGAGAAACAGAAAATACTCCCACGTAGTTCCTTTGTTTAGCATGTGTGCTTTGCATAATGCTCCACTTGTTTGAGGAGCTGTGTTGTGATTCCATCAGCGCCTGTTGTCCGAGGGTGTTAAAAGCAGGTGCTGCACCGAGGCCTAATTTACACTGGGGCGGCAAGGCTTCATTTTAATGGAAGTTGTGTGTGTGTGTGTGTCACAGGAGGTTGGTGGCACCTTAATTGGGGAGGAAGGGCTCATGGTAGTGGCTGGAGCGGAATAAGTGGAATGGTATCAAATACATCAAACACATGGTTTCCATGTGTAGGCTATATATATTTTCTGGAAGCTAAAATGTATTGTTGATTGAATAGATATGGTGTGAACCTAGCCTGTGTTTTCTGCAAAGGCCTGAACTTCAGGTGTGATTGGGCTCATATCGGTAAAACAAAAAATCATCCCGCTTCTCTCCATGGCTGTTTCAATTAAGCTCTGTAAATGTGTTACAGTCCATATGGGCTCTGCACTGTAGGTGTTGGAATCTGGGATGGCTCACCTGTTCTCTCTGTGAGAGTGCAAAAGCTTAACTCATAGGCTTGTCAGGGAAGTCTGGACTACAGGGCATGTAGAGGTGTGTGAGTCAACTTGACCAAAATGGAAGCTGCAGAGAGTCTTTCACTCTCACACCCTTCTCACTGCATGTAAGCATAGAATTGAGGCATTCTCCAGAGTTGTTTTAGAATAATTGCACTGAAAAACAATCATTAAAAATAATAAGGAATTCTTTAGACTCGATACAGACCAGCCTTCTCTGTAAGGCAGCAAACCTCCATTGCTTAAGAATTTTTCTCTCTATGGGTGACATTACACCTCCCTCTTTCCTCCTCCCTTCATGGGGTGGTTCTAATCCTCCCCTCAGTGACACAGAGAGAGGCTGGCCGCCACAGTAGCCAAACAGCAGTAGTGTCTGTATGGCCCAGAAGCCATATAAACTGGAGCGCTTGTGTTGTCTATTATTTGCCTGGCTCGGCTCGACTTGGGGCTTCTGAAATGGAGGCCTGATAGCCCCAAAGTGTCTGTGATGTAAATCTCTTTCAATATCTCACTCACTCACTCACTCACTCACTCACCACTCCTCACTCACTCACTCACTCACTCACTCACTCACTCACTCACTCACACACACACACACACACACACACACACACACACACACACACACACACACACACACACACACACACACACACACACACACACACACACACACACACACACACACACAGTTTCTCTCTCACAGCTCTCTCTCTATTATGCTCAAACAGTCCTTCTCTCTCGCCCTCCCTCTCTCTCTCCATTCCTCACCCTCTCTCTTCTCTCTCTCTCTCAATGCAGACTCAGTGGATGGGCATTTTAAACTGTCTCTCAATGGAGACAAAATAACTAATTTAAATGACCTCTAAAGCCTTTCAGCACAGGGAGAATTGACAGCACAGCTCAGGAGTGAAGGCCGTTTGGGGCAGCCAGTGCATTTCGCTCAATGGCTACCTTGTCAGCTGTGTTTGGCAGCTGTCATCTCCCCAATCTTTTTTTGTATCCCTCCATTCAAGATTTTTAGATTAGATATGGGGACTGTGGGGAAGAAACATGTTGATTTGTGTCTTGTATTCATTTTAACGAGTCGTGTACCACAACCAACCACAACCAACCCCCCCTCCCTTCTTCTCTCACTCTCTCTCCTCCCTCTCTCCTCTCTCTCTCCAGTCTTTTGAGCTCAGGGCTGTGAATGAGTCCCCAGAGTCTCTCCATGTTTCCCAGTAGTTCTACTGGGTTCATTAATCTTTCATTGGGACCATGGCGGTGTGGAATGCCACCCCACTCCCTCCCTCCCTTTCTTCCTCCCTCCCCTTGCGCTACCCCTCCCCTCCCCTTCTCCTCTCCTCTACTCTCTACCCCTCTCACAGCTCCACTGGAGGGGGGTGGGGGGGCTGGAAGGGTACTTTACCCACTCCAGCCTGGTACAGTTCAGTCCAGACCAATCTGGTAGTCAGTTACACAGAAATGTATCTCATACATTGGTCACAGTAGGTTCAGCCTATGGAGATGATGGATTTTCAGCATGAAGTGCTGCTTACATGTGTCTTGCCTAGGGCCCTCAGCTTTGCATTTGTATAGTTAAATGAGCATAGAGTCCATGCATTATCCCTCCCTCCCTCTTACCACTTTAATGCCTTTAAAAGTCTATTGGAAAATTGCCACCGCCAGGTTTTGGGTTGGTGCCACGCCATGGTTAGGGCTGCTAATGAGTGTGTTTGGACTGTAAGAGTACAAATTGAACTTGTGAAGGGAACATTACCCACACCCCCATTGCCCCTACTCCTTCCCTCTCTACACACACACACACACACACACACACACACAGACACACACACACACAGACACACACCAGCTAGCTCACTCTCCTTTTCCCCAGCACACATCAGCCATGTTACCACAAGCCTGATTAGTGATGCCTCTTTGACTGCCGAGGGACAGAATATGAGTTGAAGAGCAAGACCAGCTCACCGCCAGTGGTTTAAACCAGAACACTAATCTGGTTACTGTGTGTGTGTGTGTGTGTGTGAGTGCGTGCGCGCGCGTGCCTGGAGAAGTGGGCTGAGCTCTGGTTAACATGAGGCCCATGACGGAGCACCCCTCAGCTTAACTGTAATCTTTGGGTAATTGAAAAAGGGGCCTGCGCCACTTAGGAGCACAAAGAGTAGATTACATAGCTAAAATTAATTTGGCAAAAATGTAGAAATGGATTTTCTCCCCTCTTTTATTACAATGCCCCGCTATCCTCTTTACCTCCCCTCCTCCTCTACCCCCTCCTAAAACAGACCCTGGGGGGACAGAGAGGGGAGGGGTAGGGAGGTACATAGCAGAGGGAGGAGAGGGAATCAGTAGGGTAAAGCACTAAGTGAGGGGTTGGATGGTAGAGGATTGCTGACTGTTGTTATAATGGGTGTGGATTTTACACATTTGGTGGTTTGCACATGATCGATCTACCCCCCAGTAAGAGGCCCCCTTGTCATGCAGCCCCAGTCCAAAACTAAAGTGACAGCCGTGCGTCTGAGATAGTATTACTGAGTCGCAGAGTGTCGCCGCAGAAGTGTTCTTAATTACCAAGCACACTATTTTCACTCTGCTCTGGCGGTTTGGGGCTCCGAGGGGGTCGATCATTTGATAGCTCTCGTTTTTCAAGAGCTTTCTGAGCGATGTTGTAACTCTACTGCCGGCGCCTGCAATCTCTAGCCCTAACTCTTCTTTTGTTTTATTTTCTCCCCCTCTCTCCTCCTCCTCTCTCTCCCTCTCTTTATAGTCTAATAAGGTCCCAGTGGTACAGCACCCTCACCACGTGCACCCGCTCACGCCTCTGATCACCTACAGCAATGAGCACTTCACACCGGGCAACCCCCCTCCGCACCTACAGGGAGACGTGGACCCCAAAACAGGTAAGACAGAGAACATGCACACTACACTACACTACGCTACACTGTTGCCCCGTTGGGAAACATGGTTGGGAAATGGTTAACACTCCAGCCACTGTTCCAAAGAAACACGGTCCTCAAATCCAAATAGTGATAGTCCAGCGATTAACATACAATAGCCACGAGATCTTCTCCCAAGGTCAGAACACAGAATAATTCTTATTGTTGTCGACATACAAAGGCTACCACTGCTGCCTATGCAACCACACACACACACACACACACACACACACACACACTCACACACATCTGCCTGATCAAATATCGTTTTATTTAAGGAAGATATAGCCCTTACAAAGCACAACATTGCAGGGCCTGCTTTCTCTGACCAGGTGTGAGGTATTTTAGGGCAGACAACAGTCACAGCTACTCAGACAGAAAGCTTCTCTCTCCTTATGGGCTCCCGAGTGGTGCAGCGGTCTAAGGCACTGCATCTCAGCGCTTGAGGCGTCACTACAGACCCCCTGGTTCGAATCCAGGCTGTATCACAACCGGCCGTGATTGGGAGTCCCATAGGGCGGCGCACAATTGGCCCAGCGTCGTCCGGGTTTTGCCGGTGTAGGCCGTCATTGTAAAGAAGAATTTGTTCTTAACTGACTTGCCTAGTTAAATAAAGGTAAAAAAAAAAAATGGTATGGCTGTGCTATTGTGTCTTGCAGAAGTAATCCTGTTGATTTTGCTCTGGCAGGGAAGGGAGGGCCACTATTTCATCTCTCCTCTGCCACTACAGGGGGAGGTGTGTGTGACACACACACACACACACACACACACACACACACACACACACACACACACCACACACCACACACCACACACACACACACCACAGCATGCGACCCATCCATCTGACTGAATTTAAATGTAGCATTCCTTCATTTTAAATGTCCACCTGCAATAAACATTTTGACCTAGTAGGTCAACTCACTTTCAATATGTGTACATAATATTGAGTTAATATTGAATAGCTTTGAAGGGTCTCTGGTTGTTTTGTTCGGGTTTTGTACTCACAAAGGGGTGATAACGACCCAGCTGCTGTTTAATGTGCCAGTTAATGGTGCTGCTTAATTGAGTGTAGTGTTTAATTAATTAACAAGCTATATTAAGACTTCAGCACTGGATGGCAATGCAGAGCAACGTTAGAAACAATTTCCTCTGAAGAGTGTGTCAGTCAGTGCCATTATGTCTATAGAACTAGGGCTTACAACATTTTTGAAACCCTCCTCAGCTACAAATGTGTAATTAATGATCCATAACATTTTTCTCAATTAGTTCGGCATCAGTTTTGAGAGACAAACCCCAGTGAGGGTGTGTCTGCTTCTTGGATGCACACAATGTTCCTTAGACACCTGTCACTGAACAATGTCTATGGAAACCTTCCCATGGGGCTGATTTTCACATACCTGGCTCGGCCTTGTGGCTTTGGGTGTAACACACACCAGCAACACACCGGCTGTGGACAGATTCATGGGGCCAGGGTTAGTTCTGCAGTCCTCTTCATCTGGGTCCACTGTGGCCATATCGGCACCAGCCAGAACAAAAACTGCTCCACAGCTGCACCGATATGCAGGCCAGGCAGGACTACTGTGAAAGAATGCACCAGAGCAAATAAAAGTCCCTCCGCTGCGCTGTTAGCCAGTGGAACTCAAACACTTCCTTGTCACGTTTTAACGCTCAACACTAGAAAAATGGAAAAGCCATCATTTCTTTGCTTTCACCATTTCTCCTTTTTTTTATGACAGACCTTTGGAGGCTTAATGTTTTGGGTGGCTGGTCTGCATGTTTTATTTGCCTGTCAGCTGCCACAGTAAGTGATTGCGACATTGGCAAATGTGTGATTGTTTTGCAGTGCCCTCTGTAGGACATCTCTGTCGCTGTGCATCAGATGGGAAAACTACATAATTTCTGTCTCTTTGTTAAAAACATTAGGATGAATAGTGGAACATGAAACCAATTCTGGTTAAAAAAAATCTGGAAACCAAGGGCCCCTATTTATAAGAGCTACTTTACAATGTCATAAGCATGTCATAATAGATGTTATAGAAAGTTATAAATCAAATCAAATGTTATTGGTCACATACACATATTTAGCAGATGTTATTGCGGGTGTAGCGAAATGTTTGTAAGAGCCTATGTCAGTTGAAGACAGCTAGGCTAATACAACACTGTCATGTCACCCAGTATATTGGGTAAGCCGACTAGCTATGAAACAAGCTGGTCATTAATAACTTGCAGTGACTGTTTATAACATCACTTCATTCATGCTTATGACAGTAAGAGAACTTGTTGGGTTTATATGAAGTCAAACCCCCCCCTCTCTCTTTCTCTCTGTCTCTCAACACGTTATGACACCTTACCGCCAGACTCAAACAGCTTTGATCAGGACGTGTGATTTAGCACTGTGTACATGTGAGCGCATCCGCTCTTCCTCCTCCTCCTCTCTACCCTCCCAGCTTCCTGTGATGTCGACTCTGTTCATTATGAAACTCACAAAGGATGAGTTTAACCCTGACTGATATTTCGGTGTCCATCCCTCTCTCCCTCTTTATTTGTCCCTCTACCCTTTCTATCTTTCTCTCCAGGAATTCCAAGGCCTCCACAACACCCAGACATATCTCCCTATTACCCTCTCTCGCCTGGCTCTGTAGGCCAGCTCCCCCATCCGCTAGGATGGTTAGTACCACAGTAAGCAACATTTTATGACCTTCTTTCTCCACTGTCATCAAGCATGTTTTATTGCTCCAAGCATGTGCTGGTTACAATGTTTATAACTATGTCTAGATGTAGATCTATTTAGTGGTTTGGAGCATTAAGTTCTGTATATAAAATCAGCATCCCTAATGTAGATTATATAATGTCAAATAGTTCTCCATCAGAGGCAATGTCTTCTGGTTTTGTTGTGGGAGGAGAACTTGATTTCTGTATTTTCCTGTCTGGTAACATCATAAGCAGAGCACAGGGAAAGCTCTATATCCACTTATCTCAAACTGGGCCCTCTCAGTTTGGATCAAGCACTGATTTGACTCCTGGCTGACCACAGTGCAGAGAGGAGGGCTAAGTCTCCCTCTCCACTGGAGTCTCCAGTTTATACATTCAGGCAATGGACTGACTCCTGGGCCACAGAAGCACACTGCGGTTTCCTAACCCCCCCCCAACACCAACTTGCTTCTTTGTGGCGAATGCTATTTTGCATTTCTCTGTATTGTCCAATTAGATTAATGAACCGTGATTGCCCGTATTTTACCCACAATTCCACACGGGGGCTCTCCCCTGGTAACTCTTGTCAACACTTGTTAATTTGACAACAGGCTACAAATTAAGCTCTGTTAATTTAATGTTTTCTCACCGCGATCTAAATACCGGAAAAGGCCCCGAGCGCAGCCACGGCACCCTTTGATTTGCTGCACTTTATTTTGGTATAAATTTACATTAATTATTGTTTGTCTTTGGATGTGTAGACCTCAATTAGCGTGATGGCTCCATTAAAGAGTCCCGCGCTTCGTCTTTAATTATCACAACAAAACACCTAGTTCCAGCTCGGGGAGGAAGTGGCTCCCTCTCCGTCGACACCGAGCGAAGGGTTATGAAATTTAATTAGCCATTCCTAACAGATTTGTGGCATTCAAATTGTTCGGAGTTTGCCTCTCCTTTGATCCGCACTCTGCAATCCCCTAGATTTTAGTCCTGATCAAATGAGAATAAAGAGACCTGCGATCGGGGAGAGAGGGAGAGGGCTTTACCTCCTCTCCTTCCATCAACCCTGTTTCTTTACCTCCCTCTCTTCTCTTTGTTCCTTTTCCTTCTCCTAGGCAAGGTCAACCTGTTTACCCAATCACGACGGGGGGTTTTAGACATCCCTACCCGACTGCACTCACTGTCAACGCATCCATGCAAAGGTGAGTTGAGCCTTGGGAGATAAACACACACACACACACACACACACAGACACAGGAGGAGGCCACGACGCGGGTGCATACCCAGGCGTCACACACAGTACTGTGTAAACTTCTCCCTTAAGGAGAGTGCACACACTCGTCTCTGTGCTCAAAAGGCCGATCCTCCAGTGTCCCCCACTATGTGTTGAAAATTAATTATATTTATCACTATCTAATGAGGCCCCTGAAGAACATTTACCCTAGCTGCATGTCAGCCTCATCTGTAATGGACGGGGCATGTCCTAGTTTTTAGCAACCAGACACATTGATAAATAAACATGTAGACACTTAAAAGGAGAGTATGATGTAGACTGGGGCTTGACACTTGGCTAATGCTTTGTTGGGCCCATTAGAGTCCAGCTCAAGAGGAGAGCTAAGGACACAAGTGGACCCGGAGGGGCATATATGTTTGTTGTTGTTGTGTTATGTGTTTTTAACTGGGCATGGCTTCCCCGGGGGCTGTGCTATAATACTCTGTATTGTGTGGGAAGTGGGAAGAGTTAACTGTGGATGACAAGTACCCCATGATTTGTAGGTTCGGAGTCTTTTCGAAAAACGACAACAACAACAAAAAGAAACAATTCCATATGGCCGCCCCTCCCTTTTCCCCTGTCCGCCTCCCCGAGCCTAGAGCAGTATTCACAGGCGTTTCAGTGCAGGCAGCTGGAGAGTTTGGAACGGGGATGGTTTATAGATTGGAGGGGAGGGGGTGAGAGGCAGAGGCCTAGGGAGCCTGGGGAACAGGCCAAGCTTCAGTTTAATTACATGCTGATTGGAAAAGCAGCTCTTGAGAGTAGACTGTTCAGACCTCTGTGACGTTGATGGATAAGTGTGAGCGAAGGAGGAAAGGAGAGAGAATGCAAAGGTAGGGAAGAAGAGAGAGGGAGGCCTCGAATGGGGTATGGAAAGGTTCATGTTGTGAAATAGTACCTCACACCCTTAGCACTTTGGCATTGAACACGTGTGCACTCGGGTTCCTTATTCCACCCCTCTCTCTCTCTCTCTCACACATACACGCACACTCTGACATGGCCTCTTGAACACTCCTTTTAATTACAAGCAGAAAAGCACATTCACTTCACACTTTCTGTTAAAAAGAGAGGCTATGTGAGCCATCAGCTCTTTGTTTGTCCTTTTTTCTTGGTTAGCCTTACATTCACATGTATTCTTAATTAATACACATTACCTACATACTTAGGTTGATAGTTTCTATCATTGTTGGCCACACCTTGATCCAGACTCCCTCATGGCTTTAGGAACAGACCCAACCACCTTCACAGTTCGCTGTAGCACAGCCTTGCTTTCCATATGTGGGTGTCATCTGTATAACAGGGTTAAGATGGTGCTCATTTCTCATCTCTATCCCTATTGGGTCCCTCTTCCACTCCTAGTGACCCCCGTAAAGCAGACCTTGCCCCCCCCTCTCCCCATCCTAGCCCAGCCCTGGTTGCCCTGCTCTCGGGTACAGCTGGTAGAGCGCAGGCAGCCAGACTAACCAGGACCTGGCAGCATCTAGTGGACCTGTGTTTTAAGTGACAGCTAATTCACCCCTAATGACGGCCTCTACATTGTGATCATCTTATTTCCAGCAAGGCTAATTGAATCTGCTGGATGGGGGCTAGGGGGATTGGCTGGGCTGTGGGGCTGGGGAGAGCTAATGCGTTCTGATGAGCCCTAATTGAATTAGATATAGCTGTTTAGGTGGAGGTCTCCATCTCTCTGGAGAAAGGGGCTTTAGCATGTCCTTGTTAAAACTGCCACTGGAGATTTGACCCCAAAAAAAGATGTCCGATTGGGGTGTCGACGGCGTAGAGAAATGGCACAGAGTGGAAAGGTTTGGATAATCGTGTATATGACAGGGTTTCGGAAGCAAAAAATGAAAACAAGATTTGAGAATTGTCTCTTGGCTTTAAAAAGGCTTTTCTTGCTTAAATATGCCACAAGACATCCAGTAGTTATAAAGTCCAGTCCATGTCTAATAACCACATTGAGATGTCCTGATCCTGTATTTCACTGGCTAGCCAGATCTTAACAAGAGATCTAGTGCTTCAGTACTAGCCCCTAGTGCCACATACCGGCCCAATTAGGATGCAGAGAGCAAGTCTGGCTCTCATACCTTGCACCCACTCAATGAGCACCTTATACCTAGGTCCTGTTAAAAAATACATTCTCTGGAAGGGAAAAAAGGCAGGCGAGAGAGAAAAGAGTCAGTCGACGGAGCAAATGAGAGACATTATTTTGATAATGGGGTTGGAACCGTACAGGTCCATTATCTCTGGCGGGCCTGTGTGTGACAGGTGGGAAGAAGTGTAAACCCCTCGCCCCCTGCCTAACCCCTGCGCTTTGATATGTTCCCCCCTCATCCCGCTCTCTCCCTTCCTCCCTCGCTACCCCTCTCTTTTTCCTGCGGAAGGGAAAGTACGCTGGCCGAGTCAATATACTGTACATTAACCAGGCATAGGGGTACTTCCTCACATTGGCAATTAAATGGCACTGGCTGACACTGGGCCTGCATTGCAGCCAATGACCCACCCCCATCCTTGCCTTTCAGATTGAGACGTAGGAGCCTGGGGGTTGTTCTGTTCTGTGCTGATGAGGCAAGATGATGATGCCCCGCACATCAAAGGGATGGCCATCATGTTTAAACCATAACCTGGGCCGCGCGGTGGCAGCTGGGGGGAGGAAGGGGAGGGAAGGCGAGGGAGGGGGAGTGTGGAGGTGGTGAGGGGACAGGGAGCAGGAGGAGGAGGAGTGTAGAGGAGGAAGAAGAGAAAAAAATGGGATGCTGGAACAGAGGAAACTTAACAAGAGCACCGAGAGAGAGAGGGAAGGAAGGAAAGAGGGAGAGGAAGAGACAGAGTAGAGGAAGTGTGGCGGCCTAATGATGGGTGATCTGCAGCCACTGCCGCGGTCCCCTCAGCAGATGACATGGCGCAAACACAAACATGTCAATGATGAAGGGAAGAGAGAAAAGCAGTGGAGGAGAGCGAGGGAGGAGGGAGAGAACCCACACACTCCCCAGAGATCGCCTGCAACAAAAACGAGTTGTTCCTGGCGACTTTATGCTCATCATTATATTCTGGCTCCGAGCCATGCAGCCAGACATAGCCAGATAATGAGCTGTTTAAAAAAAGAAGGAATGATTCCTCCTTTTTTCCCCTCCTTCATCCTCCCCTCTTTTTCTATGATTTGTGAACGGTCATGCATAGCTGAGATATATATATATATATACTGTACACACACAGACACAGACACACTCATACAAATAATCTTACACACACATTTATTCTCTCTCTCTCTCTCACACACACACACACACACACACTGCTCTGTGAAGTGAATCCATAGATGCGGGTTATTGCCCTCAATCAGTGTAGCTGTGGGAGATGATGAAATGATTCTACCAGTGTTATGAAGATGTTGAGGGGGAGATAAAGGATGATAACCCCATGAATAATCTGATCTAGCATGAGGCTAGATAGAATAGGCCTAGGCCTAACACAGTGATGCACAGAAAAAGGTGCCTTGCCAATGGTTAAAGCTACTGGGAAATAAAGATGTTTTAACATTACCTCAGTATTGACATCAGCTAACACAACGGATTGGCACGAGACTCCATAGACCTGTAGTTGGTCACATTGTAAAGGGGGCAAGACATCCTGGGACCTGTATTTGTCATCCACAGTCCAGAGAGAGGGGTGGCAGTAATAAACACTGAATTGGAGCCAAGTCACTATTTTGTCTCCGTTATAGAAGCAAGTGAGGACTTTTTAGAACTCATTACAAGGACACATGTAGCTGAAGTGTCTGTATGGACCATTTTGGCTTCTCAAAGATTAACCTTCAGTGCAATGGGAGCCCTGTCTTTCCATTTAACTCTCTTCCCACTCAAACACAAAACGGCTCTCTTTTTTAAAATGAATATACTATATGAAATATGACTCATTATGATGTGTTTACTGTGTAACTGTTTCTATGTGATTGTGAGATCTAAATTCTGTGATACTTATGGGCCGAATCCTTTCTTGATATACGTGTGCGAAACTCAAGCTTTTGTGTAAGTCATGCATTGGATGTCAATGAGAGATTTGCGTGGAAATCTGACTTTCATGCTCGGACCTCAAGGTAGGATTCGGCCCTATATATGCACGTCTGTATGAATGTCGATTGAGCATATTCTGTCTATGTGTCCATCTTCCATTTCACACGTGTCCACTCTGACGATTTACACAGTTTTCTGTCCTCCAGGTTCCCTCACCACATGGTCCCGCCTCACCACAGTTTGCACCAGACCGGCATCCCCCACCCCGCCATCGTCACGCCCAACGTCAAGCAGGAGTCCTCCCACAGCGACATAGGCCTCAACAGCTCGTGAGTACACACACCTGCACACACACACCTGCTTGTTTTCACCATTGTAAACGAAACAGCAGTATAGTCAAAATTGGCACTGGTATTGTTGTTCTAAATTCGACCATTACAATAAGCTGTTTAATACCAATTCTGGGTATTTGCCAACCATACAGTACTATACTGTACACACTCCACAGGAAACACCAGGACTCCAAAAAGGAAGAGGAGAAGAAGAAGCAGCCCCACATCAAGAAGCCGCTGAACGCATTCATGCTCTACATGAAGGAGATGAGGGCCAAGGTCGTGGCCGAGTGCACGTTGAAAGAGAGCGCCGCCATCAACCAGATCCTGGGACGAAGGGTGAGAGAGAGACAGCACTGCTGTAGACACAGAGGCTCACTCACGATACAGATACAGCTACAGCTTGGTAACTCCCTGTACAAGGGACTATGAATGGGGAAGGTATCCATCACACAGATATCCACCGCACACACACAATGTGTGGTTTAGTTGACTATAGGCCTGCTACTGGGTCTGGGAGACAAAGGCAACCTGTCTTATTTTGTCTCTACCTCTCACTGCTCTTGGCTGAAGACGGTCATATTTACTGTTGACAATTATAGTCTTCTCGCCTTGCACTCATCTCTTTGTATTATGTCCTGTCCCCCTCTCATCCCCTCCCTCTCTCTTTTTCTGTGTGTCTGTCTGTAGTGGCACGCCCTAACACGAGAGGAGCAGGCGAAATACTACGAGCTGGCCAGGAAAGAGCGACAGCTTCACATGCAGCTCTACCCCGGCTGGTCAGCACGAGATAACTATGTAAGTTTTTAAGTTTTCAACACGTACATCCTGTACTTCTCCCCTCACAAGGACATGTGCCTGGGATGAGTGCTCTTACTGTTCTGTCTGAGCTGAGAGCTCACCTCACTAGCCAATGCCTGCTGACTGTTGCCCTAAACACCTTAGTCGATGGAATCTCCTATATACTTAAAAGCCCTGAAATGCTGATGCTGCAGGAAGTTTCTCTCCCAGCGTTGGTGTGTGTCCAGCAGTGCAGGGCTCATCATACACCCCTGCAAGGGTCAGGTTGACCAGTGAAACTCTGACCCCTCTCAGCCTACCCAAAGCATTGTGCACAAATCTGACTCCCTCACTAGAAACCAACAAAGCCTCTACATAAAATACAACAAAAGAAAAGAGAAAAAAAAAAAGTACAAAAAGGGAGAAGGGAAAATTCTGTTATGGCCTGCAGTGGCAGTTAAAACCGGCGGGCAGAGAAAGAGAGAATGAATGAATAAATAAACAGAGAGATGGGCCCCGTTTCTATTTCATGTCTCGGGTCTTCTGCAATATAATAACTAAGGTTCCTGTCTATTTCTCTTCTTTTGGCGGGTAACCAACAGGGCAAGAAGAAGAAGAGAAAAAGGGATAAGCAGCCAGGAGAGGGCAATGGTAAGTGAGCAGCAATTATCTCCTATTAGAGGAGCCCCATCATGTGTCAGGACTGTGTGACATCTCACAAGATAAAAGCCTGTTTTTTTCCTCTACTGCTTTTTTTCTTTTTGTGTTGTTGTGCCTGGCTCGTTTTTTTTTTTGGTAGACTTGCTTGTTCGCTCCCTCCTTCCATTTCCCATCCCCTCCCCTAGCCTTCCCCAGCTAATAACGTTGAATATGCATGACACCCCCCTCCCCAGCCTCACCCCTCCCCCCTCTCCTCCCTCCCTCCCCACCAACATCTCCCCTCTCCACCTTGCCCCCCAGCATTTATGATACTGTGATATGTGTTTTGAGAATGTGAAATTTAAGCGTTGTGAGAGCCATTAACTTTGCCAGTGTTGTGTGTGTCTGTGTGTTATAATGCCTGTGCCCTCTGGATAGACTGTGTGTGTGTGTGTGTGTGTGTGTCTGTAACTTGGGCTGCCCCTGCTTGTCTGCATGCATGCTTTTAATCGCACACAAACAAACAAAATCACCCACATCTTAAAATTAAGGAGGTTTGCTAATTCTATTATTTATTCATTTTATATTCTTATTCTTCATATTCTTCTGATAATCCATATTGTGAGTTGAGAAGGAGAAATGCGGCATATTAAACTGTATTTTACGCTCGTTTACGTCACGGATCCCCTCTTGAAGGCCTCTCTATCTGTTCTTTTTTTCAGAACACAGAGAATATTTTCCAAACCCTTGCCTTTCACTCCCTCCGATTACAGGTGCTAATGTCATTTTGAGTCTTAAATTACTAACTTGTTTTTTTTTTCTCGTTTTGGTTTATCATGTATTTATTGATCTATGTATATTATATTTCAAATTAATTTTACTAAGCTAAATGCAATCTTTTTAAGGATGTTATGTGCTTTGTTTGCTGCTTTCTTTCTTAAAAATGTGCTTATGTTTATTTATTTTACCATTTTATTTGTTATACTAGCAAAAGTATGTTTTATTTGATATACTTACACATTTATTTAATGATGCTTCTATGTTAAAGTCATTCATTCTAGAACAATCTTCCCCATTTGGCCAAATCAATATGTAGTATATATTTCTAGCGGTGACTGTTAAAGTTAGAGAATCTTAATGTTGAGTTATGACCCAGAGATTTGATGTCAGTCAGGGTAAACCTCCTTAATCTATTTGCTTCAGTAGCTGCGTGTGTTCCTTTCCCTGGGCCAGCATGAGTTGGGCCTATTCCCCTTCTATGCTGTCTAAGGCCTGGATTCAAACCACTCACCATAGGATTCCTCCTTTGACCCAAGTGTAATTTTGCTCTACATTTGATTATTAAGCCATTATGGCTGCGTTTACACAGGTGGCCCAATTCTGATAATCTTTCCACTAATTGGTCTTTTGACCACATCAGATCTTTTCACATCAGATCTTTTTCAGAGCTGATCTGATTGGTCAAAAGACCAATTAGTGTGGGGGGGGGGAATCTGAATTGGGCTGTCTGTGTAGAGCCTATGGTAGAGTTCTCGAAGATGACAAAACAAATTGGAAAGGAAAGCTTTGTGTCAGGTGATTGAATTCAGGTCCAAGTAGAAGTGCCCTTGCTGCATTCACTAGGGTTCAACCCTTTAATGCTTTCCCTGGCTGGGACTAACCCGAACCTTCCCTTATCTTAACAGTCTGATACTGCTGCCTCTTCCTACCTACCACCTATACCCGCTCCTTTTCAAATATGCTATTAAAAAAGATAACTATGAATGGCACTTAGCAGAAATGTAATTAAGTCTGCATTATTTTCCCCATCATATTCTCCTCAAACAAATACGTATTATCTTTTTATTAGCTTTAGCCTTTAGCTTTTTTTTCGACTTAATCCTTGCACATTTATGCATTTGTTTACTTTTTGCTTGTGGTTTGATTTTACTTAAACTGTGTCTTCTGACAGTCCTTTTCTGTAAAGGCATACTGCACAATTACTTGCATCTTTTTAATTAGAGGGGGGGGGGTGAATAAGCTAAATATTCCACGTTTTCGAGCCTCACTGGTTTACGGTTTTTCTCCTTTATTTCTCTCCTCTTTCTCTTCCCCCCTTTTTGGGTTTTCTTCCTCCTCTCTGCTGGCTTTCCTCCCTGTTGTGGCATCAGACCTGAGTGCTCCTAAGAAGTGTCGAGCGCGCTTTGGGCTCGATCAGCAGAATAACTGGTGTGGCCCGTGCAGGTGTGTATGCTGTGTGTGGCATGAACGCCGGGGCCAGGTGACGGCTGTTCTCTGAGCTGGGACTTCCTCCTTCCCTCCCCGACTCCCTCTCTCCTTCCTTCGCCAGGCTTTCGCCATCTCCCAATTCTTCCTCCTACCCAGCCCTGCCAGTTTGGCCTGCCTCTATCCTGTAGTTTTATTGGTGTTTGGGAACAGGGTTAACAGGGTATACGTTAATGTGTGTGCGGGTGTTTGTGTGAATGGTGTTTGTACATAAGTCTAGATTCGAAACATATAGATGTGGGGTTGGGTGGGTCCTATAGGTGGTATTCTCTTTAGGAATTAGCCATAATGAGGGGCAGGACTCATCAGATGGCAGACTGGGTCTGAGAGGAGTTGGAGACGCGATGGCCTGGTCTGTGTGGAGGAAGTCCCAGTGTTGACAGCCCAAACCTAAGCCCTGCCTACATGTGTTGTCTGTCCAATGACGTGTCCATTTTCTGTGTTTTTGTATTGTTTGTGTGTCTACCTCTTTGGCTAACAGATGCAAATACCCCAAAGAAGTGTCGTGCCTTGTTCGGGCTTGACCAGCTGGGTTTATGGTGCAAACCATGCAGGTATACCCCTGTAGTATCTATGGGAGGACAACCATATAGACAACCACTTCCTTCTCTTATACCTTCTCAAGACATCCCTCTAAAATATATGTATTATGTTTTCTTCAATGTGTTAATTGATGGCCTTCTTTTATCTGTTCCTTTTCCTGATTGTGGAATTCTTTGCAATAGCTTCTCATAGCAAGTCATTTTACTTATTTTCTTTGAAAACTAGAAGCCCAGTGGCAGAAAATGGATTTACTAGCATTGTTATTTGTATACTACCTTGGCAATAACATTGTAAAGATTGTAAACAATCAAATTTAGGAGACCTTTGGGTATTGTTGCTGTAATGTAATTAAAAAAAAAACACATTTATGGTTTATGATACTATTCTTGTTGAAAGGTTGAAATCCATTTTCTATCCAGGCTGTATGTAAGTGCCTGACATCCTAACTGTCTAAAGTGTCTGTCTGAATTGGCCCTCTTGATAACCGTGTTATGCTAAGACTTGGCCCTGCTTCTCAGAGGGCACCAGAGTGACTTTCTTCTATGCCCTCTTCCTCCTCCTCCTCTTCTTCCTCCAAACTCCTCTCTGATAACCCTTACTTAGTCCCTACATGTTGTCTTTCTGTTCTGACACAAGCAGTCTTTGAATTGGGAATATTTTCATGGTAGGTATTTGTTTCTGCTAAGTAATATCCCTCTCTGTGTCTGGCTTGCACTGTGTCCCCACCTCTACCCTGACCATTGTGACATGACGTTTGGTACTATGTATCACTGGTCAACCCAAGGCATGCGATCAATACATTTCATTTTTCTTATTTTGTTTTCAATATTGATCTGTAGTTATTACTCCAGAAAGATTTCTGGGATTTTGTCATTGCCTCAAAGAAAACAGCTCATAAGATATTGAGTGATCTTACCAAGTCACTTTTCCCCTCACATTTTATGAGCGGTTATAAACGTTGAATTCATATGGCATCCAATTGAAGTCAACATCCAATTAAAGTAATCCACAAAGCCGTTCAAACAGCTGAACTCTCTTAGAAATGCTCCACACTCAGTTTCAACAGTAACAAGTACTGTTACAGTAGATTTAAATTAAGACATACACAGTTGATCACATTGATAAAGAGATTCTATTCTCACAGTATTTCCTGATCTAGTCCATGAACGTTCTGGGTAGATGATGAGGGAGGCAGCAGCGGGTTGCCTGAGGACCAGGTTTGGGAATAGCCAGGGATAATTCCTGCTTCGTTTAAGGAGCCGAGAGGTTAACAGACCTCACTGGGCCCCATTTCCTGAAAGATGCATCTGGCGTAATTCCCCTGGAGACGGGGAAATCAATATGTTACACAGGCACATACTATCAATCGATATGTCTGTTTAAAAAATGGATATTAGCTCATTTGTAGTGGTTTGACAGGCAGTTATCAGTTTAGCCCTGACAGAGGAAGAGACACAGCCTAGCACTGGCAGAATAATAGCATTTTACACTGGTAGCTAACACTCAATACCACACAATACTCATACAGGGTCTTTGACAGCCAAGCAGACAACTCAACCCAACTCCCTTTCCTTGCTTTTCAGTTTACATTTCCCTGTGGTTTACTCTTTCTTGTGTGTCCATGTTGTGTGCTTGTCCTCTTTGTGTAGTTGTTCAATCACAGAAGTGCTTGCCGTTTTGTTCAGCATGCTATCAGTGTAAGGTATATGTGGCTGTCCAAATGTCTGCTTTTCTTTCCCCACTCTCCCTTTCTCTTCATTCCTCTGTCTTATGAGTTCTCACTGATCAATCTCCCTCTCTTTTTTCCATCTCTTTCTCTCTCACACACTATTTGTGTGAACCTGTTACCTGCAGAAGTACAGGCAGGGTATGACTTGACAAACAGGCCATACCTTGATTGAACATAGAACAGAGATGCTGATATTTCTCAAAGGCTAGCTGAACCAAAGCATCATTTCTATCAGTCACTTCTGCCCTTCTCCCTCCCTCCCCACCTCCGAATTCTGTTCTTTCTCCTTCTTGCTCATTGTCCCTGTGAGCTAGCAACACAGTCTGAACCGCAGTGTATTTGCCTTTCAGGCAAGCACAGACCTTGTGATAAGGAGTTGTTGTAGAGGTCATGGTAAGACGAGGTGGGCAGAGGCTCCCCCTCCCTCCATCCTTCCCTCCCCCCACACCAACTGAACATAGCACACACACAGCCATCTCAGAGACAAACACACACACACACACGCTGCAGGCGTGCCAGACGGGAGGGTCCAAACCCGAGCAGAAATGCAAACATGACGCCGTGACCCTTCATACACACACATATGTCTTAGGGGCAGGTGCAGCGTAGTGTGGAATCCCCTGAACTCTTACCTCTGCATCCAAACTCTCCCCCCTAAGGAAAGGAGAGAGAGAGAGAGAGAGGTCAGGATAGTGCAGGGAAGTGAGGAGGGAGGAGAGAGGGAGGGAGGACTAGTATTTCAGAAGAGCAGGGTGATCCCTGGCGGTAGCTCTTCACCAGGGCCAGCTCTTTGTTTCAGTCAAGATCAGAAGTCTGTGAGGAAACGTTTGAGAAAAAATAAGAAACCCACACACTGCTCTTTAATAAGCTTTACGTATTGGCCTCGGCCTTCGTCAGAGCTTTTGTGAGATTTAAAATACGTTTTAAAAGATGAGAAAAATAACAACAGAAAAGGGAGCTGTTATAGATTTGCCATGAAAACCAGTCTTCATCCTTCTTTATTCTTCATCCATTTCATCCATCATTTTCATCATCCTGCTGCTTCTCCTATTTCATTATCCTGTCTGTCTGTTTGGTGTACTGTATTGTACTGTATATGTCCTGGGAATCTGAGAAGGCCACCTGTAGCCTTAATCCTCAGCCGGGCTGTAGTGGTGGCAACCACTTAAATGCACCAGAAAACAACAATAATTTAAGGCCCAGAAATAGGTTTTAGATTGTATCTTTAAGACACTGATGGTATGCATAATGCAAATGAAACAAGATGGTGCATTTAAGTTGACTGCTAAGGCTCAGCTATTGCCCAGCAGATTGTTGTCAGTTCTGGGATGTCATGCTAAAAAGCGGATTTCTCTGTCCCCCATCTCCAGGAGAAAAAAAAAGTGCATTCGCTACATCCAAGGTGAAGGCAGCTGTGCCAGTCCTCCCTCTTCGGACGGAAGCTTACTAGACTCCCTCCCACCCTCCCCCTCCTCGGTGGCCCCCTCCCCCTCCTCGAAAGAGTCCAAACCTCAGACTGAACAAATGCAACCTCTCTCGCTGACTATGAAACCGGCCCACCAGCCTCTCCACCACCCGCACCTCCTGGCTGGGCATCCTCCTCCGCCATCTTTGGTTCTGCTGGAAAACTCTGCTGCTGCAGCAGGTAAAATGCCTGGCGCAGCCCACAACGGAGCCCATGACCACGGCAATGTCTCGTCCTCGCGGCAACCAGGCTCCTCAGGCGCCTCGCTGTCCCTGGCCAGGCCCTCGGCAGCATCGCTATGTCATTCCCACTCGCTACACCCCAACTCCACGGCCCCTCAGCCTCTGTCGCTCGTGACCAAGTCTATAGAGTAGCCTCCCTCCTTATTCACTCCTGTCCTTCCTTCCTATATTTCTAGCTCTGCACACCTCTATTCGGGCCCTCTTTCTTTTTATCCTTTTTTCTATTTTTGTGCCATAAGGCTTTGAAAATTTGTTCTTGTTTTATCAAAGTTCATTGGTCAATATTTGACCCATCATTATCGAAAAAAACAAACATATAATTATTATAATGAATTAATAATGCAATGAGCTGTAGACTATAGCTTTGGGAATCTGCCAACATTTTCTCAACTTTTTTCTTTGTTTTTATTTTGTAGTGTTAAACAGTGCAACAGAATATTGTTATGTAGTTCCACTTAAACATGTTTAAATGACAGATATAAAAAGGTAGGTTAGATTATTATTCAATGAGCCCTTTTCTTGAAAGAGTTGGTTCTCCTTCATTATTTGTATTAAATACGAGCTTGCGAACCAATCATTTGACACCCGTTCAATCCCTGGAGGGCATGAGGATCGTGGAGACACCTCTCTTACTGAGGAACAACTTTAATTGTGATGTTACTTGTTCTTCTTTAAATGTACAGAAATATTGGGGGGGTTATTGTGTTAATGTGCATTGTTCCATTACGTTGTCTTTTTTGTTGTTGTTTACCTTTGGGGGTGGAGTCAGGTGGGGTGGTTGGACTTGGAGGGGAGACAGGGGGAGGGCTATTGGGGTGGGTGGTGGGTTGCGGTATTCAATACAAAATGTCACAACGCTAGGACCAGTAGTATTTATTGCTTTAGAGATTGCTTGTTGTATCTTGTATGTTGTCCCTTTTTAAATATTTTCTTTTTCTTAATACATTGTATAAATATTTTTTCTTAACGTAAGCAACTTATATATAAAATGATCCATTTTTACAAGGAGGTTTTAAAGGTAAATCTTTTTGTTGTTGACAACCTGGATTCCACCCAATGTACTGTGTAGATTTCACGAACAGAGGTATGCACAACTTCATTTCAAGAAATGCGTCTATAAGCCATTTTACAAAAGAAGAAAATAAACTTGAAACAAGGGACAGTGGGTACCGTGTCTTCAGTAGTTTGGGAAAGTGTCAAAGCCCTTCTTTTTTATTGCACAGTCTCATCTCTCCCAGACTAGATTTGTGTACAGATTTTCCGTGCCAAATTTTGTGATAATTTTCTCTCCCCCCTCTAACCACGCTGTAGGGTTTTTCTGTTGTTGATTGTTTTTTGTTTTTTTAAACCATACTTTGCTGTGACGTTACATAGATTGCTATGTATGTAGTATAAATGTTGCTATAACAAATGTGTTTGGTAGCAGATTGTCAAATATTACAATTTAAACTGAATAAAAAGACGGACATCATACTGTATAAACCCACAAGGGCCAAATTATGTATAATAGGAGGTTCATAAAAAACTATGAAATAACTACAAAAAAATACACAAACTGCCACTTTTAAGTACACTACTACATATAGGTAGATAGAAAAAATAGGCATGTTGATGTTGCAAGAGGCTGTAAAAAAAGCTACAAGAGAATCATCCACTTGGTACCATTGTAGTTGACATGACGCGACTGTAACCTGTCGATTTCTTCTCTGGTTTATTAAGATGCTAATGATGAATAGTTTGAATGTTTCCTTAACGGCTGTGATGTTCCTCTTCTATTTTATGCTCTTATATTTTGTTTAATTTTTAGTTTTTTTCCCTGTTATTTTAAATGGTTCCAAAACCATGTTTTTGTAATGAATAAATGTTTATGCTGTACAGTCTCTGTAGCATGCAGTTCTGTATTAATAAAAGCGACTTAGTATGTGCAGATCAATCTGTGTCTAACTTTTGTGATAGAATATGTGAGTGCAGCAACTCAATGAGCGTTCGCAGTAGTGTAAAGGCGTAGCCGTTGGAAGTAGGGGTGCTGACGGTGCTGCAGCACCCCCTGAAAAATCAGAATAAAACAAATGTTAATAAAAGCAACATTATTGTTTGAAAAAAAACAATGTTTCACTAAAGTTGTGCACTGTGCCTTTAATTGTATTAGTGGACCGATGGAGACGTCTTTAGCGCTGGCAAAAAAATGTTTTGTTGCATGTCCACTTTGGCAAAAAAAGGTAGTTGTATAATTAAGAACAGTATCTTGCAGGATTCAATAGTTGGAATTGTAAGAGTTGTTGCCCTGTCCCTTTCTCTGCCATTGTCATTTTAATGGAATCCAGAAAGAACAAAACCCTGTCTACAAACTTTTACATCAAAAGGTGCAAAGTTATGGGCAAAGACACAAAACATCCACATCAAATTAAATATTTTTCTTGATCAAATAACATGGAAAACAACCATTTTTTGTGCAGTATTAAACCATGCTTTGCTGTGACATTACATAGATTGCTGTGTATGTAGTATAAATGTTGCTATAACAAATGTTTGGTAGCAGATTGTCAAATATTACAATATTACAAATATTACTGAACAAAGTGTAAAATAACCACTTTGTTCATTATTAAAAAAAAATATATATATGAAAATGTATGCACTCACTACTGTAAATTGCTCTGGATTAGAGTGTCTACTAAAATGGAAAGTAAATGAATAGACCATTTCAGTTTTCACGTAGAAATAAGTTGCATTTGCAAAGTATTTCAAGAAACTGGAAAGTTATATCAAGCAAGTATTTTTGTATCCCACAAGTATTATCAGATTAACTGTTTTGTACAGATAATTATAAGATTCAAGTTACAAATGCTGGTAAACACTCAAATACATTTAGTTTTAAAAATGTTCAGCGGGGGCAAAACAAAAAATCTGCGTCCCCCCGTCTGCAAAAAATTTGCAGCACTCCCACCCTCAAAATACACTGAACAAAAATATATAAACGCAACATGTAAAGTGTTGGTCGCATGTTTCAAGAGCTGAACAAAAAAAATCCCTGACATTTTCCATGTGCACAAAAAGCTTATTTCTCTCAAATTTTGTGCATACATTTGTTTACATCCCTGTTAGTGAGCATTTCTGTTTTGCCAAGATAATCCATCCACCTTACAGGTGTGGCATATTAAGAGCTGATTAAACAGCATGATCATTACACAGGTGCACCTTATGCTGGGGACAATAAAAGGCCACTTTTAAAATGTGCAGTTTTGTCACACAACACAATGCCACAGATGTCTGAAGTTTTGAGGGAGCATGCAATTGGCATGCTGACTGCAGGAATGTCTACCAGAGCTTTTGCCAGAGAATTGAATGTTAATTTGTCTACCATAAGCTGCCTCCAAAGTTGTTTTAGAGAATTTGGCAGCACGTCCTACCGGCCTCAGAACCGCAGACCATGTTTAACCACGCCAGCCAAGGACCTCCACATCCGGCCTCTTCACCTGCGGGATCGTCTGAAGGGGGTTGCGTTTATATTTTGGTTCAGTATACCTTTACATATGTGTAAAGGTACTGAGGGCCTGTTTCCCAAGCACAGATTAAGCCTAGTCCTGGACTGAAAAGTATGGTCAAATTCAATGGAGAATCTAGTCCAGGACTCAACTTAATCTGTCTGGGAAACCACAGTTAAGGGTATGCATGTTTATCAGGGAAGCTGCCACCACCATGCTTCAACATAGGCATGGTTCTAGGTTTCCTCCAGACGTGACGCTTGGCATTCAGGCCAAAGAGTTCAATCTTGGTTTCATCAGACTAGAGAATATTGTTTCTCATGGTCTGAGAATCTTTAGGTGCGTTTTGGCAAACTCCATGCGGGCTGTCATGAGCCTTTTACTGAGGAGTGGCTTCCGTCTGGCCACTCTACCATAAAGGCCTGATTGGTGGAGTGCTGCAGAGATTGTTGTCCTTTTGGAAAGTTCTCCCATCTCCACAGAGGAACTCTGGAGCTCTGTCAGAGTGACCATTGGGTTCTTGGTCACCTCCCTGACCAAGGCCCTTCTCCCACAATAGCTCAGTTTGGCCAGGTGGCCAGCTCTAGGAAGAGTCTTAGAAAGAGTCTTGGTGATTCCAAACTTCTTCCATTTAAGAATGATGGAGGCCACTGTGTTCTTGGGGACCTTCAATGCTGCATAATTTTTTTTCGTACCCTTCCCCAAATCTGTGCCTCAACACAATCCTGTCTCTGAGCTCTACGGACAATTCCTTGTACCTCATAGCTTGGTTTTTGCGCTGACATGCACTGTCAACTGTGGGACCTTACAGTGCCTTCGGAAAGTATTCAGACCCCTTGACGTTTTCCACATTTTGTTAGGTTACAGCCTAATTCTAAAATGGATTAAATTGTTTTTTCCCCCTCATCAATCTACACACAAAACCCCATAATGAGAAAGCAAAAACTGTTTTTTAGAAATGTTTGCAAATGTATTAAAAATAAAAAACAGATATCTTATTTACATAAGTATTCAGACCCTTTGCTATGAGACTTGAAATTGAGCTCAGGTGCATCCTGTTTACATTGATCATCCTTGAGATGTTTCTACAACTTGGAGTCCACCTGTGGTAAATTCAATTGATTGGGCATGATTTGGAAGTGCACACACCTGTCTATATAAGGTCTGAGACAGGATTGTGTCGAGGCACAGATCTGGGGAAGGGTACCAAAACATTTCTGCAGCATTGAAGCTCCCCAACAACACAGTGGCCTCCATCATTCTTAAATGGAAGAAGTTTGGAACCACCAAGACTCTTCCTAGAGCTGGCCGCCTGGTCAAACGGAGCAGTCGGGGGAGAAGGGCCTTGGTCAGGAAGGTGACCAAGAACCCAATGGTCACTCTGACAGAGCTCCAGAGTTCCTCTGTGGAGATGGGAGAACCTTCCACAACCAACCATCTCTGCAGCGCTCTACCAATCAGGCCTTTATGGTAGAGTGGCCAGACGGAAGCCACTCCTTAGTAAAAGGTACATGACAGCCCGCTTGAAGTTTGCCAAAAGGCACCTAAAGACTCAGACCATGAGAAACAAGATTCTCTGGTCTGATGAAACCAAGATTGAACTCTTTGGCCTGAAAGCCAAGCGTCACGTCTGGAGGAAACCTGGCACCATCCCTTCGGTGAAGCATGGTGGTGGCAGCATCGTGCTGTGGAGATCCTTGATGAAAACCTGCTCTAGAGCGCTCAGGACCTCAGACTGGGGCGAAAGTTCACCTTCCAACAGGACAATGACCTTAAGCACACAGCCAAGACAATGCAGGAAAGGCTTCGGGACAAGTCTCTGAATGTTCCTGAGTGGCCCAGCCAGAGCCCGGACTTGAACCCGATCGAATATCTCTGAAGAGACCTAAAAATAGCTGTGCAGCGACGCTCCCCATCCAACCTGACAGAGCTTGAGAGGATTTGCAGAGAAGAATGGGAGAAACTCCCCAAAAACAGGTGTGCCAAGCTTGTAGTGTCATACCCAAGAAGATTTGAGGCTGTAATCGCTGCCAAAGGGGCTTCAACAAAGTACTGAGTAAAGGGTCTGAATACTTATGTAAATGTCATATTTCCGTTTGTCCAAAAACCTGTTTTTGCTTTGTCATTATGGGGTATTGTGTGTAGATTGATGAGTGGGAAAAAAAAACAATTTAATCCATTTTAGAATTAGGCTGTAACTTAACAAAATGTGGAAAAAGTCAAGGGGTCTGAATACTTTCTGAAGGCACTGTATATAGACAGGTGTGCGCCTTTCCAAATCATGTCCAATCAATTAAATGTACCACAGATGGACTCCAATCAAGTTGTATAAACATCTCAAGGTATGATCAATGGAAACAGGACGCACCTGGGCTCAATTTCGAGTCTCACAGCAAAGGGTCTGAATACTTATATAAATAAGGTATTTCTGTTTTTTGTTTTGAATACATTTGCAAAAAATTCCAAAACCTGTTTTTGCTTTGTCATTATGGAGTATTGTTTGTAGATTGATGAGGATTTTTAAAAATTGTATACATTTTAGAATAAGGCTGTAACGTAAGAACATTTGGAAAAGTGAAGGGGTCTGAATACTTTCCGAATGCACTGTACTATTTAATTTCTAATTAGGTACGATGAAAATGATATGCTCCCTTTACATTTCTATTAATCAAACAATAAGCAGGTGCAATAGAAATGGATAATATAAACTGTGTACAAAACATTAAGAGCGGACAGATATCCCTGTACTTGGGCAAAAACACCATTTTTCTAAAAACATTTCATTAAATAACTAAACAAGTGTAAACTGTAGCCACTTATTTCCCTTCATAATTTGTTTGCCTAAGCATGACCATCATCCACGTACCACATTTTTTACCAAATCTAGCATTTTTGTGTCAGCAATTGGACTTTGTTCTTAGGGGAGGCGTGTTACCTCACATTACCCTACTCACAAAGAGGTGTTGTCTGAGGTGCAAATAAGTGTTGTTTACACAAGTTTTGTAAGTTTTGGCATTATCTCAACCAGCTTCACCTGGAATGCTTTTCCAACAGTCTTGAAGGAGTTCCCACATATGCTGAGCACTTGTTGGCTGCTTTTCCTTCACTCTGCCGTCCGAGTCATCCCAAACCATCTCAATTGGGTTGAGGTCGGGGGATTGTGGAGGCCAGGTCATCTGATGCAGCACTCCATCACTCTCCTTCTTGGTCAAATAGCCCTTACACAGCCTGGAGGTGTGTTGGGTCATTGTCCTGTTGAAAAACAAATGATAGTCCCACTAAGCCCAAACCAGACGGGATGGTGTATCGCTGCAGAATGCTGTGGTAGCCATGCTGGTTAAGTGTGCCTTGAATTCTAAATCAATCACAGACAGTGTCACCAGCAAAGCACCCCCACACCATAACACCTCTTCCTCCATGCTTTACGGTGGGAATTACACATGCGGAGATCATTCGTTCACCCACACCGCGTCTCACAAAGACATGGCGGTTTGAACCAAAAATCTCAAATTTGGACTCCAGACCAAAGGACAAATTTCCACCGGTCTAATGTCCACTGCTTGTGTTTCTTGACCCAAGCAGGTCTCTTCTTCTTATTGCTGTCCTTTAGTAGTGGTTTCTTAGCAGCAATTCGACCATGAAGGCCTGATTCACACAGTCCCGTCTGAACAGTTGATGTTGAGATGTGTCAGTTACTTGAACTCTGTGAAGCATTAATTTGGGTTGCAATTTCTGAGGCTGGTAACTCTAATGAACTTATCCTCTGCAGCAGAGGTAACTCTGGGTCTTCCATTCCTGTGGCGGTCCTCATGAGAGCCAGTTTCATCATACCGCTTGATGGTTTTTGCGACTGCACTTGAAGAAACTTTAAAAGTTCTTGACATTTTCAGTGTACACTGACCTTCATGTCTTAAAGTAATGATGGAATGTCATTTCTCTTTGCTTATTTCAGCTGTTCTTGCCATAATATGGACTTAGTCTTTTACCAAATAGGGCTATCTTCTGTATAACCCCTTGTCCTTACCTTGTCTTGTCACAACACAACTGATTGGCTCAAATGCATTAAGATGGAAAGAAATTCCACAAATTAACTTTTAAGAAGGCACACCTGTTAATTGAAATGCATTCCAGGTGACTACCTCATGAAGCTGGTTGAGAGAATGCCAAGAGTGTGCAAAGCTGTCATCAAGGCAAAGGGTGGCTATTTGATGAATCTAAAATATAACATGTATTTTGATTTGTTTAACACTTTGTTGGTAACTACATGATTCCATATGTGTTATTTCATAGTTTTGATGTCTTCACTATTATTCTACAATGTAGAAAATAGTAAAAATGAAGAAAAACCCTTGAATGAGTAGGTGTGTCCAAACTTTTGACTGGTACTATATAAATATATATATATATATATTGTGACGTCACGAGAGGCTACACAGCTTTCAGCGGGATTGCTCAAGTAGTGCAAGGAGACAAGGTTCAAACAAAACAAGGATTTTATTATAGGTCTTGGGAAATTAACGAAAATATAACAAAATTCTGTTCTCTTGTGGCTCTTTAAGGGTTAACAGTTCAGGGATGTCTCTTCCACATCCAGAATCATAATTCTCACTCGCTCAGATAACTTTTCCCCAGCCTTACTGTAGTCCACGTTGCAGCTAGTGGCCAACCCAGCAAAAAGTCCTTCCAAATGTCTCTCACGTATTTCCACAGGTGCATATATCCCAAGGTGAGTATTTCCCAAAGGTAAGTATCTCCAAATCCTTATATTCCTCATGGAAGTGGACGTGCAGCACTCTTGTCCTCCAGAGAGCCCAGGTTGGAGACTGTGTCTCTTCCCTTCCCAAACCTTCAGCTCATCAGCTCCTCATTTGTTTCAGCTGCGTGGGGAAGATTGGCCATAGAGGGGTGGAGATCCCGACCATACCAGCAGATGGAGCCATAGCTGTCTGGGTTGCAGCCACCTCAGGGGGATGTAACGTCCCTCCAGGACACAGCCTCTCGTGACATCACAATATATATATATATATATATATATATATATATATATATATATATACAGTGAGGGAAAAAAGTATTTGATCCCCTGCTGATTTTGTACGTTTGCCCACTGACAAAGAAATGATCAGTCTATGATTTTAATGGTAGGTTTATTTGAACAGTGAGAGACAGAATAACAACAAAATAATCCAGAAAAACGCATGTCAAAAATGTTATAAATTGATTTGCATTTTAATGAGGGAAATAAGTATTTGACCCCCTCTCAATCAGAAAGATTTCTGGCTCCCAGATGTCTTTTATACAGGTAACGAGCTGAGATTAGGAGCACACTCTTAAAGGGAGTGCTCCTAATCTCAGTTTGTTACCTGTATAAAAGACACCTTTCCACAGAAGCAATCAATCAATCAGAATCCAAACTCTCCACCATGGCCAAGACCAAAGAGCTCTCCAAGGATGTCAGGGACAAGATTGTAGACCTACACAAGGCTGGAATGGGCTATAAGACCATCGCCAAGCAGCTTGGTGAGAAGGTGACAACAGTTGGTGCGATTATTCGCAAATGGAAGAAACACAAAATAACTGTCAATCTCCCTCGGCATGGGGCTCCATGCAAGATCTCACCTCGTGGAGTTGCAATGATCATGAGAACGGTGAGGAATCAGCCCAGAACTACACGGGAGGATATTGTCAATGATCTCAAGGCAGCTGGGACCATAGTCACCAAGAAAACAATTGGGAACACACTACGTCATGAAGGACTGAAATCCTGCAGCGCCCGCAAGGTCCCTCTGCTCAAGAAAGCACATATACATGCCCGTCTGAAGTTTGCCAACGAACATCTGAATGATTCAGAGGAGAACTGGGTGAAAGTGTTGTGGTCAGATGAGACCAAAATGGAGCTCTTTGGCATCAACTCAACTCGCCGTGTTTGGAGTAGGAGGAATGCTGCCTATGACCCCAAGAACACCATCCCCACCGTCAAACATGGAGGTGGAAACATTATGCTTTGGGGGTGTTTTTCTGCTAAGGGGACAGGACAACTTCACCGCATCAAAGGGACGATGGACGGGGCCATGTACCGTCAAATCTTGGGTGAGAACCTCCTTCCCTCAGCCAGGGCATTGAAAATGGGTCGTGGATGGGTATTCCAGCATGACAATGACCCAAAACACATGGCCAAGGCAACAAAGGAGTGGCTCAAGAAGAGGCACATTAAGGTCCAGGAGTGGTCTAGCCAGTCTCCAGACCTTAATCCCATAGAAAATCTGTGGAGGGAGCTGAAGGTTCGAGTTGCAAAATGTCAGCCTCGAAACCTTAATGACTTGGAGAAGATCTGCAAAGAGGAGTGGGACAAAATCCCTCCTGAGATGTGTGCAAACCTGGTGGCCAACTACAAGAAACGTCTGACCTCTGTGATTGCCAACAAGGGTTTTGCCACCATGTATTAAGTCATGTTTTGCAAATACGGGTCAAATACGTATTTCCCTCATTAAAATGCAAATCGATTTATAACATTTTTGACATGCATTTTTCTGGATTTTTTTGTTGTTATTCTGTCTCTCACTGTTAAACCTACCATTAAAATTATAGACTGATCATTTCTTTGTCAGTGGGCAAACGTACAAAATCAGCAGGGGATCAAATACTTTTTTCCCTCACTGTAAATTTCTAATGCTTTTAAGAAGATTGTGGGGATTTTTTTTTTCAATACATCAAGGCATCTTAAAGAGATACAGATGCATCGTGAATTAAATGAAACCGCCTAAAATGTCACAATGCCTGCCTTCCCTTACCGTGACACCTTTGGTCAAGGACGATAACTCCTTCAGTTCAGTTTGAAATGACAAGAAAGAAGTAGCTCAGTTTGATTAAAGAACATTTTCACCGGAGATAGTATTCTCTCCTCCAAGTCTCGGGAAGTGTTTTTTTTCAATGATATCTACAAAGACGTGAGCAAAGACACAACAAACAAAGCCAAGTTTGAACTGTAACTCCTATGGCCCATTTTTTATGTGTGCATATTTGTTAGGTACCCATACACAACAATATCCCAAACCATGTACCAATAATAATTATACATCACACCATGTCAGGAAGTGTATATTGTTATGTTTCTCTTATTTGTCTGTTTAGCCTGAGGTACATTTTCATTAAACTCTTCCTCTATACCTTCCACTTCCTTTCAGTACCAAAACCACTTGTAACACTTAGTTATGTGTAGTCCTACATTAATGAAGATATCATAGTACTGTATTCCCCATTCATTGAATATCTGGCTCTATATACACTTCCCTATGTATTTATTTGGACAGTGAAGCTAAAAGTTATCATTTGGCTTTTTGTCACTGTATTTTGAAATATCTACAAATTAATAAAAAATGAATAGCTGAAATGTCTTGAGTCAATAAATATTCAACCCCTTTATTATGGCAAGCCTAAATAAGTTCAGTTGTAAAAATGTGCTTAACAAGTGACATAAGTTGCATGGACTCCGTGTGCAATATAGTGTTTAACATGATTTTTGAGTGACTACTTCATCTCTGTACCCCACACATACAATTATCTGTAAGGTCCCTCAGTCGAGCAGAGATCACAGATTCAACCACAAAGACCAGGAATGTTTTCCAATGCCTCGCAAAGAAGGGCACCTATTAGTAAATGGGTAAAAAAAAGTTATTAATTACACTTTGGATGGTGTATCAATACACCCAGTCACTACAAAGATACAGGCGTCTTTCCCAGTGGCAATTTTAGCATGTAAATCTTGGTGGGGCAAACTCTATTTTTTTTCTTTATGCATGCCAGCAAAGCCATTACCCAACACTAAACAATACATTAATTGCACTATAACGGTGACAAACGGTGCCTACATAAAGCTGTCCAAACAGTAGAGCTTTCTATTCAGCACCATGGAGTGAATCCTTACCACCGCTACCATCTGGCTATCAGCGGAGCCTTGTCTGGCAGCGAAACACTTCAGTTAGAGCCATTTACTGCCTTAAAAAAAAAACCATCGCTGATATGGCTGACTTGCTTAAACAAATGTGGTTTCTACAGCCAATTGAGATGTACAAACTATGGCATAAGGGAAGGATGAGCGGATAAGAGGCAATCTGTAATTTCGATTAAGACATTCATGAGCGATCGAAGATGGACGTAGTCAATATAACTATTTGTTCAGTGCTTTTGAAATGTACAGCGACAGAATTCAGAACATGGGCCGTTCTTACAGTGTTCTCCCTTTACACCAAGTCAGAACCGTAGGATAAATAAAGGGGGCATATAAGCAGACAATGAAAGCTCTAACAATATTCGATGATGACATTTCTCTAAAACAGGCTATATGTGCACCACCAAGTCAGAACAGTAGCCTTAGTTATGAGGGGGAAAGGGACCAAATTATTAGGGTGAGGGACATGGGCTACTAACAGCTCACTACACAACATACACTTAGCTACAGTGTACATATCTCCCTGGCATATTACATCATTTATGCAGCAGCATACAATACATTTTTGGACAGGAAGGTGATGTGGCGGTCTTTCTTGTGGGAAAATTTTGTCATGAAACTTTGTTATCAAGGTCTGTCATTCTCTGGATTTATGCTGCTTTCAAGACATCTGGGAACTCGGAAAAAAACAAGGTCGAATCATGACGTCAGTGATCTTCAGGTCGGAGCTCTAGAAAGAGGCCAGAGTTCCCGACTTGGAATTCCGAGTTGGATGACCATTCATAACGTATTTTCCCAGTCGGAGCTCGTTTTTTCCAGAGTTCCCAGTTGTCTTGAACTCATTGAAATCGGAGATTTCCGAGTTTCCAGTTGTTTTGAACGTGGCAGAAGTCATGTTGGATTGACATCACGGCCAATGTATTCAACCTTTTCTGTCCCATGGTGTTGCATGTGAATGTTTCTCCTTTTAAGTTTGGAAAAGAGACCCTTAAATCCAGACCCCACACCCTCTCCATCGAATAGCAGGGGAAGCAAAATAGTGATTGCTTTGCAACGCTTGCAGTTAGCCACTGATTCTTTCTAAACCACTCATTGTTGAATTTGCGATTTCCAACATGTTGTGTAATATTTATGAGCACCGATACATTTTATCTATAATTTATCTTCATATGACAAGGATTGAAAAGGATTTGGCAGAAGATTGTCGACGTGATTCAAATGTTTTTATTTAATCCATTTTAGAATAAGGCTGTAACGTAACAAAATGTGGAAAAAGTTAAGGGGTCTGAATAATTTCAGAATGCACTGTATAAGTGAATTTGTCCAAATGCTTATGACACCTTCAAATGTGGGGACTAGATACATAAAGTGCTTTTAATTTCTAAATGGTAAAACAGATATGTATGAAAATACCCTCAAATAAAAGGTGACATTCTGTACTGTCGCCTGATATGAAACAGTTGATCTCAAATCCAAAATCCAGTATAGAGCCAAATTAATTTTAGCTTCACTGTCCAAATAAATACGTAGGGGAGTGTATCTTATCAGTAAGTAGAGACTCAGAGGAGTGTGGTCTGTTTGCCGGTTAACAAAGCCCCTTCGTCCATGGCCACTTAACATAACCACTGTCCTTCTATCATTGCAATAAACATTCCTATTTCAAGGCTGCATGGGATGGGGTGGGGGGGGTGGTAAGTAGGAACCGGGATTCATCAGACCAGGCAATGTTTTTCCAATTCTCCAGTGTCCAGTGTTTTCATTCCTTAGCCCACTGCAACCACAGTTTCTTGTTTTTTGCTGAAAGAAGTGGAACTCTGTAAGGTCATCTGCTGCCGAGTTGTGCATTATATTATGGTCTTTGGGCACGAATGTTGTACTGTACTGTCAGTTGACTAACTGTAGCCCGTCTGTTGCTCTGCCGAATTCGTGTCAGCCTCTTTTGTTCTCTTTCATCAATGACCCGTTTTCGACCTCTGGCCTGCTGTTGGCTAGATGTCCTTTGGGTGGTGGACCATTCTTGATACACACTGGAAACTGTTGAGCTTGAAAAACCCAGCAGCATTGCAGTTCTTGACACACACAAACCGGTGCACCTGGCACCTACTACCATACCCCGTTCAAAGGCACTTAAATATTTTCTTTCCCATTAACCCTTTGAATGGCACACACACAATCCATGTCTCAATTGTCTCAAGGCTTAAAAATCATTTTTTAACCTGTCTCCTCTCCTTCATCTACACTGATTGAAGTGGATTCAACCGGTGACATCAATAAGGGATCATAGCTTTCGCCTGGATTTACCTGGTCAGTCCATGTCATGGAAAGAGCAGGTGTTCCTAATGTTTTGTACACTCAGTGTATATTATTCACATTCCATTCAGAAATTCTCTTGACTGAGACTCACTCTTGACCTTGAGGAGACCATCGATTCGACCTTTGATTTCATTATTATTATTTAATCCAATTCCTTTCATTGGTATTTTGCCTTATTTGAAGCATTACAGTTCTCGTGTCTTGGTATTGCTGTAAACAAACTGTATTTTAAGTTCATGCTTTTGTCCTGCTTTGGTATATGAATAGCAATCTAACTTCAGTGGATCAAGACGATTACAGTTGCACTCAAATATGTTGGCACCCTTGCACATTTTATAAAATAATTCACTATTTCTCAATTAATTCGATGAAAAAACATTGGTGTTCACATATGTATTTGTTTGATTTACAACTGCACAGGACCAATAAAAAAATGTCTGCAGTGAAAATTGTTAATTTCAGTTAAAGTCAAATGGCCTGGACTAAATTATTCCGAAGAATTCAAATTGTTTTGGTGATTCTCGTTTACTGTGTAATTGATCTCGGCTGTGGTAAATTGCAGGTGCCTACTTAGTAGTTAACTACAAACAACCACAGGACAGAATTCAGTTTTTTGTTGAAACGCATTACTGTACAGATCTGCATAGACGTTTACATAGATTTCCAGGAAATAAAACTTGATGTCCCTGAGTAATGAAAATGGTATCATTTAAAGTAAGCATGGTGTGGAGGGGACTGCCCGATGTTGTAGGGAAGGCCCATGCTGCAGGCAAATATACAAATAGCCTGCCTAAATCTAACTAAAATATGTCCCCTGACCTACAGGGACTGAGTAATGTATTGTTGTCTATCCTGAGTTATTAAAACGAGCTGAATAGGGTCTTCTGTGACCCCTATTCAAGTGGGACGGCGAAGCTTTTAGACATGCATATTTCTATGGCTGCAACATGAGAAATGGATCACACTTCACATACCACCACAGATCGTCTCAAATATTGATATTCATGCTAACTAATTGGACCCCCTGACAATGCAGAATAATTTCAACAAAACACTGTATTCTGTCCTGTGGTTCTTTGTCATTTACGTTTTAGTAGACGCTCTTATCCAGAGCGACTTACAGTTAGTGAGTGCATACATTATTTGTATTTTATATACTGGCCCCCTGTGGGAATCGAACCCACAACCCTGGCGTTGCAAACACTATGCTCTACCAACTGAGCTACATCCCTGCCGGCCATTCCCTCCCCTACCCTGGACGAATTGTGCGCCGCCCCATGGGTCTCCCGGTCGCGGCTGGCTACGACAGAGCCTGGATTTGAACCAGGATCTCTAGTGGCACAGCTAGCACTGCGATGCAGTGCCTTAGACCACTGCGCCACTCGGGAGGTATATTCATTAACTGTTGTGGCTTGTTGTTACATTGCTACAACCGTTAATGAATTCAAAAGTTACAGTGGAACAGAGGTTGACTGACTCTTGGAAGAGACAGTGGTGTGTTTTTGTGGCCGAGTAAAGAGAAGGTGAACTTTTTCACCTAGTCTGCACCCACTTAGCTTTCCTGGTGGACAGGTGACTGAGGTGACACCTTAGTCCATATCAATGACAACTGGATCAGGAAGAGGGAGCAGAAATGAAGAAGATGAGAAATGAAGGGGAAGGAAAAGGAAAAGGCAGATGGTACAGTGACTATATGGTACAGTATGATCATGGCTGCTTCCTACTTTGTGTGTGTGTGTGTGTGTGTGTGTGTGTGTGTGTGTGTGTGTGTGTGTGTGTGTGTGTGTGTGTGTGTGTGTGTGTGTGTGTGTGTGTGTGTGTGTGTGTGTGTGTGTGTGTGTGTGTGTGTGTGTGTGTGTGTGTGTGTGTGTGTGTGTGTGAGAGAGAGAGAGAGAAAGAAAGAGTGAATGTGAATCTCAAGAGGGTGGAATAGAGTGAGGAAGAGACTAGGTAGAAATCCCATGGAGATGCTGTGTAGCTTTCTAATGATTTGAGCAATGCCTTCGCTGGTAGCCCAAGAGTCCTAGATGACATGACGACTTGACTTTGATTGGAGACAACTGCTGTGCCATTGAGGAATCGTGTGACAGCTGTAGAACGCTTCGCTAGTGGAGTGTGTGTGGTGGGGTGAAGGTTTGGTAGTGAGGGCTTTAGAATGTACAAACATTAGAAGTGCCTGTCCCATTTTAATTCCATATATTTCATCTATAATAATTTCTGGAGATTTTAATATGTGAATTTCTCTCACTACTTTTCTTTTGCCTGACCTGTACATTTGCACTCAAATACTGTATGTTGCCACCTTTGCACGCATTTTATTTTTATAATTCACTATTTCTTCTCAACTTTAGTGTTCGCATATTTGTTTGCATTACAACTGCACAGTACCACAAAACAATGTTTCACTTTAAAGATGAAAAAGAATTGCCTGAATATTGCCTGGACTCAAATATGAATTTGGTTGGAGGCAGGTGATTCTTGTTTACTGTGTAATTTATCTGACCTGTGGTAAATTGCAGGTGCTTACATGGTAGAAATAGCCACTCAAACAGTTTTGAAAAGTGAAAACAACGTTCTACTCCATTGTAAAGTGCAAGGGTGCCAAAACATTTGAGCGCAACTGTTACTGAAGAGAATCATTGGAACAGTTATTGGAATTGAAAGGTTACTGGAGTGTTTTGTGTTCTCTTATGTTAGATTGGATGCAAATGTAATCTGTTTTCATTCATGTATCTACACTGTTCTGGCTCTTGCTATGTGGATGTGTGGAGGTGTCTGTATGTTTTCTGAAGATTTCTCTCTCACAAAGATACTTCTCTGCAGATGAGGGAAATCATTCCATGGTCTTTTTTGAGGCAACTGTCTTACAACTTTAGGAAACACAATATTAATATGGTAGAACGTTTTTACATTTTGAAAGACTCTTTTTCAATCTAGAAAATACTGACCACCCAATACAATAGAAGATTTGGAACAATATAGTACACAATGCTTGCACAGAGTATCCCACAGTCTGCCTTTTAAAAGGACACATTCACACGCACAACAATGACGTTTTATTTGATAAGTATTCAACTGGCAAAAAGACACACAAACACGCACACATGCACCTGCATACACAACATATACACAAACAGAATGGGTGCGCTTGCATGTTGTATTAGTGTCTGTGTGTGTGCGCATGCGACTGTGTGTGTGTGTGCGCATGCGACTGTGTGTGTGTGTGTGTCACCTTCCTCTCCCTACCACAGTCCCTAATGATGGCGGTGTGTAGCCTACAGTTAGCTAACTACCCTCACAGTGGAGCGAGCCCCCAGGCTAGTGCCACATCTCTCCGTCAAGGCCTTCCTTCATCCTGTGTTACACCGGCCCACTCAAAAGACACCAACACATACACTCTCAATGACAAATAATTCATAGCTGCCTGAAAGTTTGCCACACTACCTCATTAAGCAGGTATTGGAACTCGGTGACATTCTGAGACGGTATAATACGATCCTTGGCTGGGTGGTTTTGAATGGCCATCTCAAAAAATTAAAATAAATAAAATGGATATGGTGTTTGTCACCTTCAGAATTCTCAAGGTAAATCCAACTTTAACAAATAAATAAATAGTGCATCTCTATAGAATGCCTTGAAGGAAAAGGTCCAGATATAAAACCTTGAATCACTCCCAATTTATTTTCTTCACATTTTGTTATATATGCTACATACAGTAGTTTGCAAATGTTTCGTTTACACTTCACCAATGACCACTCTTTGACTTGTACTAAATATGTTAAGTAGTCTAAGGCCACAATGATAAATGTATGAGGGTGGGGGTTATGATAATCACATGACATCATCACTTCTAGCGATGTCCTGCAGATGTGGATGATGCAATGATGACACGGTGAACCATTATGTAATGTCAGGTGTTTCAAACTATAATCAACTCAGCCATTCCCCACAAAAAATGTGCCACGTGTCCAAGAACACAATGTAGCCTGGAATGAATAGAGATGGCTTCTTGTTATTGTAAATTGCAGTCTAGACACATCACAGAGTAACCTGCACAAATAAAGCCTGAACAACCCCCGTTCAAATACACTACCGGTCAAAGGTTTTAGAACATCTACTCATTCAAGGGTTTTTCTTTATTTTTTACTATTTTCTACATTGTAGAATATTAGTGAAGACATCAAAACTATGAAATAACACATATGGAATGATCTAGTAACCAAAAAAGTGTTAAACCAATCAAAATACATTTTATATTTCAGATTCTTTAAATAGCCACCCTTTGCCTTGATGACAGCTTTGCACACTCTTGGCATTCTCTCAACCAGCTTCACCTGGAATGCATTTCAATTAGCAGGTGTGCCTTCTTAAAAGTTAATTTGTGGAATTTATTTTCTTAATGCGTTTGAGCCAATCAGTTGTGTTGTGACAACAGAAGATATACAGAAGATAGCCCTATTTGGTAAAAGACCAAGTCCATATTATGGCAAGAACAGCTCAAATAAGCAAAGACAAACAACAGTCCATCATTACTTTAAGACATGAAGGTCAGTCAATACGGAACATTTCAAGAACTTTTAAAGTTTCTTCAAGTGCAGTCGCAAAAACCATAAAGTGTTATGATGAAACTGGCTCTCATGAGAACCACCACAGGAATGGAAGACCCAGAGTTACCTCTGCTGCAGAGGATAAGTTCATTAGAGTTACCAGCCTCAGAAATTGCAGCCCAAATAAATGCTTCACAGAGTTCAAGTAACAGACACATCTCAACATCAACTGTTCAGAGGGGACTGTGTGAATCAGGCCTTCATGGTCGAATTGCTGCAAAGAAACCACTACTAAAGGACACCAATAAGAAGAAGAGACTTGGACATTAGACCAGTGGAAATTTGTGCTTTGGTCTAGAGTCCAAATTGGATATTTTTGGTTCCAACCGCCGTGTCTTTGTGAGACGCGGTGTGGGTGAACGGATGGACTCTGCATGTGTAGTTCCCACCGTAAAGCATGGAGGAGGAGGTGTTATTGTGTGGGGGTGCTTTGCTGGTGACACTGTCTGTGATTTATTTAGAATTCAAGGCATACTTAGCCATCATGGCTACCACAGCATTCTGCAGCAATAAGCCATCCCATCTGGTTTGGGCTTAGTGGGACTATCATTTGTTTTCAACAGGACAATGACCCAACACACCTCCAGGCTGTGTAAGGGCTATTTTACCAAGAAGGAGTGTGATGGAGTGCTGCATCAGATGACCTGGCCTCCACAATCCCCCGACCTCAACCAAATTGAGATGGTTTGGGATGAGTCCGACCGCAGAGTGAAGGAAAAGCAGCCAACAAGTGCTCAGCATATGTGAGAACTCCTTCAAGACTGTTGGAAAAGCATTCCAGGTGAAGCTGGTTGAGAGAATGCCAAGCGTGTGCAAAGCTGTCATCAAGGCAAAGGGTGGCTATTTGAAGAATCTCAAATATAAAATATGAGTTGGTGTTCTAAAACTTTTGACCGGTAGTGTACATACAGATTTATTTGGTTGTAATGAAGACGCTGTCGCCCAATCCAAACGTACATATTGAGTTTGATCTCTCACTTTGGGACGCATTGATTTTCCCCTTAGACACACGGTCCAGTGCACCGCTTCAGTCGTACAGGCGAAAATGTGTATTTTTGATTTCATCTGTAAAACTTAAGACGAGTGAGCCAGGGGGGTGTGGATGAGGGCATATGGGGAAGATGGTAGGGGTGGGCGTGGGGGGGTGTATCGGGGTGATTACGATGATCTGAGTACTTTCCCGACCCTTCACCAAATGCGAACACATTTAGGGCCGTCTGATTGGGCCAGAAACTGATGGGTTGGGCCAGAGCCTGAACACACGTGTAAAGCAGCGGTTTGAAAATTCATCATTGGCTTTGATACTCTGATTGTTTAGAGACGATCCAATCACTGATGGCTTTGTTTTGTACAACGCCCCTTGTGCCCTTCGTCACCACAAATGACTTCAATGATGGCAGTCTCAGACTAAAGTATGTAGTGAATGACAGAGCAGCGGAATAATTTAGTGTGAGTCATCAGGCTAATCATTTCAAGCATACTCAATTTAGGAAATGTCACATATAATAATAATATGCCATTTAGCAGACACTTTTATCCAAAGCGACTTACAGTCATGCGTGCATACATTTTTGTGTATGGGTGGTCCCGGGGATCGAACCCACTACCTTGGCGTTACAAGCGCCGTGCTCTACCAGCTGAGCTATTTTCGCATACCCAAATGGCCTACTATTGAGGACGCAAGTACGGGTATCTGGACACAGCCAGTCTGTCTCCCACCCACCCCCCAAAGATAATAGGGGAGCTAAAGGAGCACATTCCAGTGTGATATAATAGAGTCCAGATGTATTGAGACAGTACTGCTCCTCATCATCTGATCTGTGAGCTTGAGACACCTCAGCCATGGCTCCTCTCCTATCTGTAACAACTGCTCTGGGAACTAAGCAACAAAAGTTCCCCATTTTAGGGATTGTGAGTAGACATTTCCAAGGGTTTTCCAGAGTTTCGGTCTTCTTTAAATCTTAGAAGATACTAGTGGATTACAAAATTGAGTTCTCTACTCCCACCAACCCCCTTACTCTGTCATACAGGAGGTTGTACTATTCCACTGACTTTGACCTATCCGTTGTAACAACAAATTAAAGTCACTGTCACCTCGGAACATCTGTTCTGGCTTTAACATGCACCGTACAGTACATTGTACAATACAGCAAGGGCCTGAGAAGATTACAAAGCAAGATTTAGACAAAGTAAAAAATATCATATATGCCTATTGGTAAGAGCGAGCCGAAAGGAGACGATCAAAAATCGAATATATTCGGAATCAAAAATGGAAATAAAGATGACAGACATAAAAATTGTTCGATTCTGGTTTTACTCATGGAGTTTGTTTGTATGTGGGCTGGATTTGCAGGAATATAGTTTTGGTTCACATCAAAACCAATACTTCACATAAGTGTCATTAAATAAGCAGAGGCAGTATGAATCTGTTCTTACACAATTATTGCACAGTTATTACATAATTACACAGTTATTACCCTGTTATTACGTCATCTACCAACATCAGTTATATTACTAGTTCCACTTTCACTCCGCTCAGGTCACTTTAGCCAAGAGCCATATCACATATTATCGTCACTTACAAACCACAAGTTTCTTTCAACTTTGTTGCTCTCCTCTTTTGTTTAGAGCGGTAGCTTTGCTGTAACTTCACTGAGGCGTAGCATGAATCTATGATGGCAACAGAAAGTATACCAGAGAGGAGATAATTAGAGAGAGACAGTGTTCACGCTACCGTGAGTGTTGGAGCAGACAAGAGAGACATTTTAAAGGAGATTAGTGCTGACATTTCCCGTGTCTCTTTGTGCGAGCGATCACACCGACACCACCGTGTGTGGGGGGCCCTTTGTCACTTGTATGACTCAAAGAGGGAGAGGGAACAAGAGCTGCGATGACACCCAACCACTTGAAACAGATCAAAACCCAAACTAATAAGCCAGGATGCTCAAATTAACAATGCAGCTTCTTGTTCAACTCTGCTTCCTGACTTCCTCCCGGTGCCTCTGCATTACACAATTTAAACAGACACATTCATATCTATATCATGCGTAGAATAAATCTAATGTAATTAGTGTCCTCTGAATAAGGATGTAGCTAGGTGAAAACAAATAGCAACTTACGAAATTTCCTTTCAACAACACCACAGTAAGTCAGTTGTAAGTAATACAAAATATCACCGGCCCAAATATTATGCTTCAATATGAGAGCTATCGCTAGAGAGAACCCTTCCATTCACGGGAAAAGCACACAGAGATGAGAAAGCGTTATCTGTAGAGGAGGGCCTGGGGTTAACAATGCGAGGGCCCCTTACAACCATTATCCAGGGCTATTGTCAAGTTGTAGAGTGCTGTTGAAAATTAATTTGGGCTGTTCAACACTCAATAACATATTCCCTGGGGGCCTGCGGTTTTCCACTGCGCTCCTCAGTCATGTTAAAGCCTGCACTCCCCCACTGCTACTCAGCTAGTGACGGACTAAGCGTTATTGACTACTTACAGAGCTTATTGTCCCCCCCCCCCCGGGCTATTCCTCCTCCTGCTTTATCTGTGTCCTCCATGTTGTGATGGTGCGATGGATGGGACCCTGTTTAAATTAGAAATGAAGGAAAGGACGGCTTGACAACCTTACAGTCTGACAGTGACATTACAGGGATAGGAGCGGGAGCTTGTTGTTGCTGATAGTAAAATAGCAGTCTGTTGGTTAAAAATCTACCTTCCCTTTCAAATCATTCACATGTAGGACTGATGCTTGCTTAGTACTGGCTTGTAAAGGGTTTAAGCATACACTGTTGCAATTCAGTAATAACTTGATGTCATATCTATGGTCATCAAATGTAAATGTTCATCAGTACCTGAGTTAGGAGGCAGAAATACAATGATATGCCATTCTTTGCCACTTCTATGACTGTAGACACTGGGGCTGGCCATTGTTGAGCTCCATAGAATCACAAGATAGTTATGGCCAATTCCATGGAAACAGAATGATGCGGAGACTATGCTTTTTCACTTTAAACCATTGACTGCAAATTTAAACAAACCATTCAACTGTATATGCACAAGGACTACCTTTAGTAGTTGGTAGAGCACGGCGCTTGTAACGCCAAGGTAGTGGGTTCGATCCCCGGGACCACCCATACACAAAAATGTATGCACGCATGACTGTAAGTCGCTTTGGATAAAAGCGTCTGCTAAATGGCATATTATTATTATTATTATTATTTAACAATTTCTACTGAACATTTTACAAAAACAATTGTACTCGAAGAACAGTGCAGATGTAAAGTTTGGTAACAGAATGAGGGTAAAATATCCCTGCGTTTTTTATGTGTCCATGTTTTCCCAAAAGGTCTGTTAAATATAAACTCTGAACTAAGATTCAAAGATGTCTGCAGAAAGAATGGTGTTTGACACCTTGAGTTTGAAAAAAATCTATTTTGGTTATTGAACTACAGTAAGTGAAGTGGATTAACACCCAGTAACAGAGTGGTGGTAACATAATGACATCATGGGTCCCTGATCTGTACTATACAGAAATGCATAATGATGAATGTCATTCTCTTCCATGGTGATGTATCCTGAATAAGTACACAAAGGTAGAAAAATGCAATATCCTCTTTTGCTTGTTTGGGTATTATTCTACATATTGGCTACTATTCTCATAAGTACAGTACAGTATAGTTCAGTAAAGTACAGTACAATACAGTAAATTATACTGTACTCTACTCTAGTGTGCTCTACTGTACTGTACTAAACTCTACTCTACTGTACAGTACAATACAGTACTGACCTATACTCTACTTTTCTTTACTGTACTGTACTGTGCTCTACTGTACTGTACTGTATTGTACTGTGCTTTCCAAACATGTGAAACAGATGTCTATGTTTGGTTGAGATTTGGACTGACCAAATTTCAACTACAGTACTTTTAAATGTCTATGGTGATGGTAGGTTCTCAGTGGGTGAGAGTAGGGCTGGATTAATGCAGGGGCTTACTGGGGCTGAAGAGGCAGCAAAAAAAGTATAAATAAATAAATATTAAGGAAATATATACTGTATATTTTATATATATACATTATATATTATATACAGTACCAGTCAAATGTTTGGACACACCTACTCATTCCATGGTTTTTATTTATTTATACTATTTTCTACATTGTAGAATATTAGTGAAGGCATCAAAACTATGAAATAACACATATGGAATCATGTAGTAATCAAAAAAGTGTTAAACAAATCACAATATATTCTTCAAAGTAGCCACCGTTTGCCTTGATGACAGCTTTGCAAATTCTTGGCATTCTCTCAACCAGCTTCATGAGGTAGTCACCTGGAATGCATTCCAATTAACAGGTGTGCCTTGTTAAAAGTTAATTTTTGGAATTTCATTCCTTCTTAATGCGTTTGAGCCAATCAGTTGTGTTGTGACAAGGTATGGGTGGTATACAGAAGTTTGCCCTATTGGGTAAAAGACCAAGTCCATATTATGGTAAGAACAGGTCAAATAACCAAAGAGAAACGACAGTCCATCATTACTTTAAGACATGAAGGTCAGTCAATCCAGAACATTTCAAGAACTTTTAAAGATTCTTCAAGTGCAGTCGCAAAAACCATGAAGTGCTATGATGAAACTGGCTCTCATGAGGACCGCCACAGGAAAGAAAGACCTCTGCTGATGAGGATAAATTCATTAGCGTTAACTGCACCTCAGATTGCAGCCCAAATAAATGCTTCACAGAGTTCAAGTAACAGACACATCTCAACATCAACTGTTCAGAGGAGATTGCGTGAATCAGGCCTTCATGGTCGAATTGCTGCAAAGAAACCACTACTAAAGGACACCAATAATAAGAAGAGACTTGCTTGGGCCAAGAAACACATGCAATGGACATTAGACCAGTGGAAATCTGCCCTTTGGTCTGATGAGTCCATATTTGAGATTTTTGGTTCCAACCGCTGTGTCTTTGTGAGACGCAGAGTAGGTGAACGGATGATCTCTGCATGTGTGATTCCCACCATGAAGCATGGAGGAGGAGGTGTGATGGTGTGGGGGTGCTTTGCTTGTGACACTGTCTGTGATTTATTTAGAATTCAAGGCACACTTAACCAGCATGGCTACCACAGCATTCTGCAGCAATACGCCCTCCCATCTGTTTTGGGCTTAGTGGGACTATCATTTGTTTTCAACAGGACAATGACCCAACACACCTCCAGGCTGTGTAAGGGCTATTTGACCAAGAAGGAGAGTGATGGAGTGCTGCATCAGATGACCTGGCCTCCACAATCCCCCGACCTCAACCCAATTTAAATTGTTTGGGATGAGTCGGACCGCAGAGCGAAGGAAAAGCAGCCAACAAGTGTTCAGCATATGTGGGAACTCCTTCAAGACTTTTGGAAAAGCATTCCAGGTGAAGTTGGTTGAGAGAATGCCAAGCGTGTGCAAAGCTGTCATCAAGGCAAAGGGTGGCTATTTGAAGAATCTCAAATATAAAATATATTTTGATTTGTTTAACACTTTTTTGGTTACAACATGATTCCATATGTGTTATTTCATAGTTTTGATGTCTTCACTATTATTCTACAATGTAGGAAATAGTAAAAATATAGAAATACCCTTGAATGAAACTTTTGACTGGTGCTGTATAAAAAAACGGTCCCTTGAGAATTGAAAATACAGTCAACAAGAAAAATACAGTGTTCAATACCGGTATGTTAATTCATGTAAGACTACACAATACTCATCATAACATTAGGTATAGGCTAGCTACTATACACTGTATACAATAAATGCACTGCTCTAAGAGGCACTGTTATATGGTAAGACACCACTACCACTACCATTATCATCAATTACAAATCAGCCTCAGTAAAATCCAGTTTGTGTGATTGTACTTCCACTATATTCCCTATCCCCCCCAGGGTCACCAACAAACACACAGTCACTTCCTTGTGACAGAGTGAGGCAACAGCCAGCAATAGCCACAAAATTCCCTTGAACAAACTTGACTAAATTGCTCAGTTTTTCACTGCCAATTATTTTCCAAAGTGAAAACAAAACTGTTCCCTGATGGCACTCCCCTAACAGCATTGTTAACTCTAATAGCAGATTACAGAGTTAATTGCTTGGATCATTATAGAATTAGTCAGATTTATGTGGATAAAGTATATGGGGGCGTAAATCAACATTTGTTTATGTAGCGCAGCCTTGGAAACGAAACATTCATACATTGTGTCGCACAACTGTATTCTCTTGGAGGAGAGACCACATAAGCATGATGGAGAATTTGCTTTGTACCACTTTCACATAATCAAGGCTACTGGTTTGAGGGTGCAGAGAGTGAGGGGTTTACTGTACTGTATATCTAAGATGATATGTGTGGTATTGTTGGTAGCAGTCAGGGGAATGAATTCAGTGACTTTGTTCCTAGACTTCAATATACTACCAAACCTGTTTATCTGATATTGGGGGGACCAGGAACAGAGATGGACAAAGCCAGAAGTCAAACCATTTCAAGCTGCTGAAAGTAAATATTTGTAGCTACTAGCGCACAATTTACTGATGCCAACGCTTAAAAATTAGCCTTCTTGTTCTTCAACGTATCATCTCAAATACAAAAAAATATTTTCTGTGTTGATTTGACTCTTTACCACCACCAGGAACATCTATTAATAGTGAAAACTATCAAGTCTCCTCCACTGAAAAAAATATGCTTTGGGAAGGTAATGGCGCCACTCAAACAGGTTGCGGTGCACAATATTTCCCATATTTTGTTGGTGCGAGCGGTAGAGATTTATGGTGAGTTAAGACACTGGAGGAGAGTGAGAGGGGCTTGCACAGAGAGATTGGGGTTCAACCCCCCCACTTCAAAGCTTTGCCCACTGGCGGTGTCTTGTGATATTTATTTATTGAGATGATTTTGCCAGAAACCCACTGGTCTCCCCATGCCCTTCCACTCTTTGATATGCTGCTTCATTCTTAGCTCAGTGTCCTCCGAGAAAGAGGGGTCAGGGGTCGCCAAAGAGTGGAGTAAAACATGGCTCACACACTTGCACACAGAGATACACACACACACACACACACACACAGACACACCCCGGATGATGCACCGGGAGAGAGCAGGATGAGGGTAAATTAGGAATTGATTGTTGTTAAAGGACCAATGATCTGTTTCCTCCACCATGTTGAGGCCTGCACCTCACATCTTAATAAACACCAGATTAGCACCTTGAAATCATTACTATGCAACCTCTATTACATCAGCACTGTGTGTGTCATACTGGAACTAGCTTAGTGCTACAACCCCTAGTCTCTGGATGGGGCCTATCCCACAGTGAAACTCAGTTTAACTTTGTGTGGCTAGGGGGACAAAAACACCCCGAGGCCTGATTCCACTCATTTAAAAACCTCCATAAAACAGATTGACACCAAAGTAATGAGGTGTCATGACACATACATATGCACACACACACACACACACACACACACACACACACACACACACACACACACACACACACACACACACACACAAGTAAATCAAAGACGATGGCTGTGCGCTGATCATATCACCAAGCCCCACCCAGCACCTGAGCTAATCATCACCAAAGTGCTGACATGACACAAACAGATGAGCTCGCTATATGACAATATCCCCACATCCCACCCCAGTCGACCCCAACCGCCGTGCCCATGTGTGACAAATCATCTGAGAGGGGCTGGGGGAGAGCAGCGTCATAGGTCCTTCTGGTTTCCATTAGGTAACACCATTACTTTACTAGGGGGTTCAGTGTAACACAGCCAGTCTAGGCCCGGGATGGACCAGGGGTGTTGTGTTTATAGGCCCAATAACGTCCCAGTGACGGTCTCAGTGTACCAACCTTTCTGCAGAAACCACAAGACGCAGAGTAGGGGCTTTTAAACCATGTCTATCCTGGCAACTATTTCTGTCTGCTATATTACAGTGACGTGTGGTCAGGGTAAGCAGGGTAGGGACTAGGCAGTGCCTAACCTGTGATAATCATATTAAAATAGCTGTTATGAAAAGCCAAATACAAAATAAAATGATATATACATTTTCCATTCTTTTCTCTATTGGTTTTTCTCAATGATTCTGGTGTTTTTTATGCTCAAAATCCCCACATTTGCTAAAACTACATCAAAAGCTCAGGAGTCGCCAGGGTATGCATTGTCAATCTGTGCCTACTTTCCCGTGCACATTCCTGGCTTCTGTCACTGTTAATGGACAGGAGAGGCACAGGGCTTCGGTGCATACTCTTAAGGATGCTAGTTTCATTCATTTCATTGAGCGGAATCCATATTTTGCGTATGCCTACAGGCTTTATAATGTTGTGGGAGAGGCACACAGTGCCCATGCCTATTTGGGAGTGACTACAACGTTTGGAACTTGCATTCCTTGCTTGTGAATTAAACTAGCTAGCTAGCAACATGGACATAATGCACCATGAGGATAGACAAATGTACTTAATTTTCAAGTAAAGGTAGGCTTAAATGCATTTTTACTTTGCAATTAGTGGTTCACTGTTGGATGAACATGAGAATAACTGGTTTATTACAAACGTGTAAAACATATGTGACTTTTTGACTTGGCATGGACCCTGACATTCATTTTGAGCTCTACATAGCCTTCAGAACAATATTGAGCTTGTGTATCAACTCTCACAATTGAGTGCAGCAGAGCTAGATACAAGAGAGGTATCACTGATCAGCTGTGTAGAGAAAATCACCCCCGAAGTTGCACGTCGCAACCAAGTGCCACTGAAGAAGACATTATATGTCTGTTATTTGGCAAAATTGTAGCTTTCTAGCTACTAATTTAACAGTTTAACAAGATAATGTACTTGCTAGCTTGTTAATTTGTTTAACATTTTACTGCAGTGGGCTAAATCAGGGTCACACAGAGTGATTCTTGGTTGTCTTAAACAAATCTACTTTGAAACAAAAGTATACACCTCACACACATGGTTATGGGCTTTAAAAAATGAAGACACCTGTCAGATATAGAGTTGAAATGTATTCAATTTTGAGTTTTCATCCCAGTATTACACTTTATATACATCACAGAAGAATGAAATATAACAAAACTGTTTGACATTGAAACACAGGATTTTCGTCGGGTGTTTTGAAATAATCTTGATTAATTAGGAAAATTATGAAAAATATTAGTAACATTCCACCCATGAGGGCAAAGAGGGCGCTTTTAGTCATTGACTGCAGGAAAGGGCCACAATGGGTTCGTGATCAGATTGAGTGTGCTAGCAAGCTAAACAACTAGCTTGTCTGTTTGACTGTAATCTCGTCCACCAGCGAGGTTAGTTTAGTTAAGATAGTTACAAATATGTCCATAATTGGTCTTTAGTGCCACCTATCGGTTGTAACTGTGGATGGCTACATCGGTCTATGGCTGTGGTTGAGCTGTGTGTTATTTTGTTAGATTATATGAAATATGCGTCCATCAGAGGCTATGTACTCTACTATATTCTACTGTACTATATTCTACTACTGTACTGTACTCTACTGTACTCTAGTGTACTGTGTTCTATTGTACTGTACTGTACTGTACTGTACTGTACTTGAGTTTACTTTACTTGAGTTTCTAACAATTGACGAAAGGGCCCATGGACTCTTGATCTAGTGGTCTTGGTCTTTTACTTGGTCTTACTCGCTGATCATTGGCTGATCACTCCCAGCCCATAGGAATCCCCACCCAGTTGACTGCTTTTAAATGGTGGAAGCGCTCAATGGCAATGTCTATACTAAAATGAGTTATTTCCATCTAGAGTCCTCTATTTACTGTATCTCTATGATTGACACTTTACACTGAAATGCCTGTTATTTTGTCAAAATATAACCGGCATATAACAGGCAAAAAAGATAGGTAAAGTGATAATTTAAACATCTAAGAACATCATTAATTATATGCATAAGTAATTCAATCAATCAACAAGTTTCAGGTTTATACAATCAACATTGAACATTTTACAGAGAACAATAGAGATTATATTTCTCTAAATTAAATTGAAAGGTTTAGAAAATCAGGTTAAAAAGAATGTTTTTACTATTTTGTTAATTTGGTACGCAAATGAAAATTAATCTGCAATAGAAGGTTAATCAAAATGATCACTACTGTGCAAAGGATTGACATGACTGTGATGATTGCGCCGGAGGGGATGGCTGCCGTTTTATGGACTCTTAACCGTCCGTGCTATTTTGTTTGTTTTTTCGCATTGTTTGTAACTTATTTCCGATGAAAAACATCGGATGGTGTTCTCGGGGTGATGATAGGTGTTGGGTTAGCGCCAGACATAGTGTTTTCCTTGATGGCCAAAAAGCTCAATTTTAGTCTCATCTGACCATAGTACCTTCTTCCATATGTTTGGGGAGTCTCCCACATGTCTTTTGGCAAACACCAAACGTGTTTGCTTATTTTTTTCTTTAAGCAATGGCTTTTTTCTGGCCACTCTTCCGTAAAGCCCAGCTCTGTGGAGTGTACAGCTTAAAGTGGTCCTATGGACAGATACTCCAATCTCCGCTGTGGAGCTTTGCAGCTCCTTCAGGGTTATCTTTGGTCTCTTTGTTGCCTCTCTGATTAATGCCCTCCTTGCCTGGTCCGTGAGTTTTGGTGGGCGGCCCTCTCATGGCAGGTTTGTTGTGGTGCCATATTCTTTCCATTTTTTAATAATGGATTTAATGGTGCTCCATGGGATGTTCAAAGTTTCTGATATTTTTTTATAACCCAACCCTGATCTGTACTTCACAACTTTGTCCCTGACCTGTTTGGAGAGCTCCTTGGTCTTCATGGTGCCGCTTGCTTGGTGGTGCCCCTTGCTTAGTGGTGTTGCAGACTCAAGGGCCTTTCAGAACAGCTGTATATATACTGAGATCATGTGACAGATCATATGACATTTAGATTGCACACAGGTGGACTTTATTGAACTAATTATGTGACTTCTGAAGGTAATTGGTTGCACCAGATCTTATTTAGGGGCTTCATAGCATAGGGGGTGAATACATATGCCCGCACCACTTTTCCGTTATTTCTTTATTTGAATTTTTTGAAACAAGTTATTTTTTTCATTTCACTTCACCAATTTGGACTATTTTGTGGATGTCCATTACATGAAATCCAAATAAAAATCAATTTAAATTACAGGTTGTAATGCAACCAAATAGGAAAAATGCCAAGGGGGATGATTACTTTTGCAAGGCACTGTACCTGACATATTTTCAAAGTTTGGGAGAAATAGGATACAAATGTGATATTTTTTCAGCCCCAAATTTACACCACTGCTGTAGAGCGACCCATCTACATCAGTGTTTACATGTGGTGAACATTTTTTCTTAATTTCGGTTAATAGCATATGTCACTCTGGTTGTTGGAGCTATCTGTTGTTATCTGTTAAGTATTCAACCCCTTTGTTATTGCAAGCCTAAATAAGTTCATGAGTAAAAATGTGCTTAACAAGTCACATAATAAGTTGCATGGACTCACTCTATGTGCAATAATAGTGTTTAACATGACTATTGAATGACAACCTCATCTCTGTACCCCACACATACAATTATATGTAAGATCCCTCAGTCGTGCAGTGAATTTCAAACACAGATTCAACCAGAAAGACCACAGAGGTTTTCCAATGCCTCACAAAGGGCACCTATTGGTAGACGAGTACAAATAAAAAAAGCAGACATTGAATATCCCTTTGAGCATTGTGAAGTTATTAATCACACTTTGGATGGTGTATCAATACACCCAGTAAATACAAAGATACAGGCATCCTTCCTAACTCAGTTGCCGGAGATGAAGGAAACCGCTCAGGGATTTCACAATGAGGTGACTTTAAAACAGTTACCGAGTTTAATGGCTGTGATAGGAGAAAACTGAGGATGGATCAACAACATTGTAGTTTCTCCACAATACTAACCTAATTGACAGAGTGAAAAGAAGGAAGCCAATACAGAATAACAATATTCCAAAACTTGCATCCTGTTTGCAACAAGGCACTAAAGTTAAACTGCAAAAAATGTGGCAAAGAAATTCACTTTATGTCCTGAATACAAAGCCTTATGTTTAGAGGCAAATCCAACATAACACATCACTGAGTACCACTTCATATTTTCAAGCATGGTGGTGGCTGCATCATGTTATGGGTATACTTGTCATCGGCAAGGACTAGGACGATTTTTTAAGGATAAAAATAAACGTAATAGAGCTAACCACAAAATAGGCAAAATCCTAGAGGAAAACCTGGTTCAGTCTGCTTTCCAACAGACACTGGGAGACAAGTTCACCTTTCAGCAAACAATAACTTAAACCACAAGGTCAAATATACAATGGAGTTGCTTAACAAGACAACGTTGAATGTTCCTGAGTGGCCTAATTATAGTTTGACTTACATCAGCTTGAAAAACTACGGCAACGATGAACAACCAACTTGACAGAGCTTGAAGAATTTTCAAAAGAATAATGGGCAAATATTGTACAATCCAGGTGTGCAAAGCTCTTAGAGACTTAACCAGAAAGACTCACAGCTGCAATCGCTGCCCAAGGTGATTCTAGCATGTATTGACTGAGAGGTGTGAATACTTATGTAAATGAGATATTTCTGTATTTCATTTTCAATACATTTGCAAAAAATACTAGAAACATGTTTTCACTTTGTCATTATGGGATATTGTGTGTAAATGGTTGAAATCAATTTAATCCATTTAGAATTCAGGATGTAACACTACAAAATGTGGAATAAGTCAAGGGGTACGAATACTTTCTGACTTTCTGTATATTATGCATAGCTGCACTTGCGCGTGTTATATTGTACATGATCATGTAAGATGAAACGTTGTATCGTCTATGATTCAGACATAGCATCCCCTTCTTACCTAGTTACAAAATAAAAATGGTATGCATAATTTTCAATATTTACCTCACGCTTTTTTTCTCTCACATAAAGTAATTTTTTACAATTACATTTCAATACATTTGACATTTGCAGGCTATGTGAGTTGTTCTGTATTGTAGCTCTGTGCTAATTGGGGGACATTTCAGTTCATTCTCATTAAAGATGCGTTATAAAGGTTTTGTATAATTTCAGCCAGCAGTTTTGAAAGTAGCGCTCACAAGCCAAACGTGTCCCCAAAACTTGTGCACAATTATGTACAATGTCATCCATTTCATATATGTTACGTCCTGCAAAAAAAAAAGATATGTTACAAATTCCAATTCGTACAATATGTTACGAATTTGTAAGTGCTTAAGGTCCCTTTCAATCTCTTTAATGAGAGCTAATAAGCTGCCTCATATCCTAAAACAAACCCCTACAGCGGTTTAAAGCTGCAATAGGTAACTTTTTGGGCTACCCGACCAAATTCACATAAATATGTGTTTCTTGGCCAAGCAGGTCTCTTCTTCTTATTGGTATCCTTTAGTAGTGGTTTCTTTGCAGCAATTCGACCATGAAGGCCTGATTCACACAGTCCCGTCTGAACAGTTGATGTTGAGATGTGTCAGTTACTTGAACTCTGTGAAGCATTTATTTGGGCTGCAATTTCTGAGGCTGGTAACTCTAATGAACATATCCTCTGCAGCAGAGGTAACTCTGGGTCTTCCATTCCTGTGGCGGTCCTCATGAGAGCCAGTTTCATCATAGCGCTTGATGGTTTTTGCGACTGCACTTGAAGAAACTTTAAAAGTTCTTGACATTTTCAGTGTAGACTGAACTTCATGTCTTAAAGTAATGATGGAATGTAATTTCTCTTTGCTTATTTCAGCTGTTCTTGCCATAATATGGACTTAGTCTTTTACCAAATAGGGCTATCTTCTGTATACCCCCCTACCTTGTCACAACACAACTGATTGGCTCAAACGCATTAAGAAGGAAAGACATTCCACAAATTAACTTTTAAGAAGGCACACCTGTTAATTGAAATGCATTCCAGGTGACTACTTCATGAAGCTGGTTGAGAGAATGCCAAGAGTGTGCAAAGCTGTCATCATGGCAAAGGGTGGCTATTTGATGAATCTCAAATATAAAATATATTTTGATTTGTTTAACACTTTTTTGGTTACTACATGATTCCATATGTTATTTCATAGTTTTGATGCCTTCACTATTATTCTAAAAAAATTAGTAAAAATGAAGAAAAACCCTTGAATGAGTAGGTGTGTCCAAACTTTTGACTGGTACTGTATATATATTGAAATCCATGCATGCTGATAAAATGTCCATTTTGGCAGTTGCTAACCCTGAGAAAGTGGGGGTGGCCCCTATCAATGGGACCCATGTCGGAATAGTCCACAGAGGATTGGAAACGCAGGGGTTGGAAAAGAGGTGTTACTCACTGCACCACCGACCATAATTTGAGCCACAGGGGACGCCTCACTCATCTTTTTTGTGTGACAGATCTCCAACATAATGCATTGTCAAATAATTATTAATATGGCGAGTGTGACTCGACGGACGCACTCTCAATATTTAGATTTTTTCTCTGCCTCTGGTACTGTATATATATTGAAATCCATGCATGCTGATAAAATGTCCATTTTGGCAGTTGCTAACCCTGAGAAAGTGGGGGTGGCCCCTATCAATGGGACCCATGTCGGAATAGTCCACAGAGGATTGGAAACGCAGGGGTTGGAAAAGAGGTGTTACTCACTGCACCACCGACCATAATTTGAGCCACAGGGGACGCCTCACTCATCTTTTTTGTGTGACAGATCTCCAACATAATGCATTGTCAAATAATTATTAATATGGCGAGTGTGACTCGACGGACGCACTCTCAATATTTAGATTTTCTCTGCCTCATAAACCCGCACGGCGCTCGCCCATCAATCAACTCGTCTCCCCCCTCCTCACCTGTCAACCCATCTGAATATAAGGTGGCGCTTCGATGGCTTCCGCAAATAAAGCCGGAGGGAGAATGAGGTCTTGCAAACCAGTTACATGTGTTAGGGGCTGTCATTTTGATTGAGGAATACTGTATGCATACCTCCTGCCCCAAAGTATGGGACAGCTTTTTCTCTCCCCTTAAAGGGCCAATGCAACCATTTTTATCTCAATATCAAGTAATTTCTGGGTAACAATTAAGTACCTTACTATGATTTAAACAAAAATAAACAAAAATAGCTTTTTTAGCAAATAGCAATATCTCAAGCAAGAATTTAGGGAGTGGTCTGAGTGGGGAGGGGAAAATTAGCTGTTATTGGCTCTTTCTTATTGGTATATTACCTAATTTACCGCATGGTGATGTCACCATGGAAGGCCAAAACTCCATCCCGCCAAAACAGGCTGAAATTTCAGCCGGTCTTTTCCAACAGCTCTTACAGCTCTTTCATCCTTAAGAGTAGATTGAAGCACCCTCATTAACATAATACACAATGGCTTAGACGTTTAGGGGTTTTTAAAAGGGCATTATCATAATTCTCACAATTTCACAGTATTATTCCAACATCATAGTGTGGAAATATACACTGAGTATACAAAACATTACGAACACCTGCTCTTTCCTTGACATAGAGTGACCAGGTGAATCTAGGTGAAAGCTATGATCCCTTATTGGTGTCACTTTTTAAATCCACTTCAATCAGTGTAGATGAAGGGGAGGAGACAGGTTAAAGAATGATTTTTAAGCCTTGAGCCAATTGAGACATGGATTGTGTATGTGTGCCATTCTGAGGTTGAATGTGCAAGACAAAATTTTTAAGTGCCTTTGAAAAGGGGTATGGTAGTAGGTGCCAGGCGCACCGGAACGGCAACACTGCTGGGTTTTTCATGCTCAACCGTTTCCCGTGTGTGTCAAGAATGGTCCACCACCCAAAGGACATCCAACTGTGGGAAGCATTGGAGTCAACATGGGCCAGCATCCCCGTGGAACACTTTTGACACCCCCACGAATTGAGGCTGTTCTGAGGGCAACTCAATATGTTTGGTATACTCAGTGTATATAAAACACAGGAAAATCACGTTTTTGACTGCACTGGGCATTTAACCAGAACTCTTATTCAGAGTGACTCGCAATTTCTATAGCATACTGCTACCACATCATATATTTCTATCAAGAAGTGAGATGTATTTAGGAAGTTTTTGTGAAATATTTTTTTTTTTCTCAGGTTTGAAGACATCTGTTACATTTGTTGTGTGTGTCCTTGTAAAAATGTCTGTGTGAAGAAAAGTTTGAGAGCCTCTGCTACTTGAGAGACATTTCCAAATAAATGTCTAGGGACATCAAACACCACTCATAAGCACTTTGTTATCTGTGCTTCTGTATTAAATCAGCTCTCTTAGTAAAAGCTATAAACTATACCGCAAACGATAATCAATCTATAACAGAGTAGAATACCAATTTAACAGACACCGCAAGTCTTGTGTCTAAAAGCGAATGTAAGCAAACTAACGGCCTGCCACTGTTTGTCTGTCACGGCCAGCAACCCCCAGATAAGGATGGATAGTGCGGACCGCGGCTGAAAGCCAGAGATGGGCAGAAGAGAGCCCTGTCATGTAGTCTTCCTCATGCATTTAATTCAAAGGAGACGGGTGCACACAAAAACAAACTCCCACTGATCAATTGTAAGCAAAAAGGAGGGAGGGAGGGAGGGAGGGAGGGAGGGAGGGAGGGAGGGAGGGAAGAGCACCAGGGTCTGTTTGTCATACGTGATAAGCACATTGGCCAAATGATGTCATCCATCAGAACGGACACTGCAATTTGCCCGCTATTTCCTCATCAATCATACTTGAGGGTTTGTATGGAGGGGAGGGGTGGGTGTGTGTGAGAGGAAACGGGAGAGAGACAAAGATGGACGGAGCGACACCAGCAATCTCCAGACTTCTGAACATTAGGTTGGCCTCAGCAACAAAGTGCAGCAATGCGCTCAGCTAGAAAGGAGGCTTGTATACCTTGGGCTTATGGGTGAGTTTGGTACCTAGTAGCCTCATCTATAGCTCTCTGAAGGACACTTTGTACTGTACTATACATACCATCTGTACTGCTACTGACAAAACAAACCCCTACTCTCTCCCTCATCGGTCCTGACCTTTACATTGCTGTGATAATGTGGGAAACGGGGAAAGTAAGTCAGGTCAGGACTGGAGAAGATCTCCCTCACTTCATTATTAACTCTCCTCTCCTCTCCTCTCCTCTCCTCTCCTCTCCTCTCCTCTCCTCTCCTCTCCTCTCCTCTCCTCTCCTCTCCTCTCCTCTCCTCCTCCAGCCTCACCCACCCAGCAGCAACATGTGCTTCTCATTGTGGGGCTCATTCATTGCGAGCTTCTTTAAACCCCCAACTGTTTTAGAACGGGGGGATGCAGAGTTTGATTTACTAAACTCAGAAATTGGCCCCCGGTGATTTGGATGCAGAGTCTGAACTACGACTCAGCGTTGGTACTGTAGATTAATGAGTGTTTGGGTACATATTTGGATTATTTGAGTTTTTTTGTTGAATGATTTTTATTTTTTGTCATTTAGCAGACACTCTTATCCAGAGCGACTTACAATTAGTGCATTCATCTTAAGATAGCTAGGTGAGACACATTTTCCCTCAATAAAGTAGTTATCAGCAAACTCAGTGTAAAGTCAGTGCTACTATGTTTTACATAGAAAAAAGCTGATTGCAAAGTATACATAATCTTTCACATTAGCATATGGTTTTGCCAGGTCGTATTGTCAAATAGAATGTGTTCTTAACTAAATTACGAATGTGAAATCCTTTGGAGATTTAAGTTGTTTATTGCTGTTTAGAACAACTAAGTACAGGCTATTATACTCATTTTGTAGTCTGAGGGTGCTCTGCATCTGTTTGCATAGTGGTTGATGTATAACCATTCATACTTGTCTATGAGTGAGTGGGTGTGCAAACCCATCAGTATGATTTGTCTGTATATTTGATGAGGATTTCAGGGGGTTGTGGGTTAACACACAACTCACTTGTCTTCTCCAAAGATGTCCCACTGAGGATTTACACATCAATCATCTTTATACAAAAAATACAAACAAATGTAATGTATTGTTAAAGGACAGTCATAAAGAGCTGCTTTTTATTGTACTGCTTTTCTCATAATGCTTCTTTTGGCAGTATTTGAGGGGCTAAATTTGGACACAGTACTTGTTTGTTTTTTTTTACAGTTGAGCGTGCCTTATTTTCATACAGAGTGTATTTGACATTTATGAAGAATAAAAGAGGAGAAAGAGATAGCAGAAGTGAAGGGAGTCAAACAGGATGGGAGGATTAGAGAGTGTGATAAGGGAAGCATGTGAAACACAAAAAGTAGAGTGAAATAAAGGGTGAAGGGAGTAATGAGAGGCGCGTACACACACACACACACACACACACACACACACACACACACACACACGCTGTCATTCAACCTCAGTGCTGGCATCCATTCTGGCTGGGAACGGTTTTGAGACAGGTTCTGTGTACCAGTTCTACCACAGTAATACCCCAGTGGGTCTATGTTAAATCTCCCATCTGCTTCCCTGCTCATAATCTAGCTCCGAGGCAGCCACCTTCCCCAACATGACACACACAGAGAAACACAGTTAAATCTTTGTGCTGATGACGCATTTTAGACTTGTGTGAAGCACACACACACTGTGCTTTTTATCTTTACCTTCCTTTTTTGACAGATCGAGAAGAGGGAAGAGAAGTGCCGTCCTCTGGAGAGAGAGAGGACTTAAACTTCCTCTGAGTGTGTGATGATCGCTCCTCTCCCAGGATGTTAAATCAGGGGTACAGTACAACTCTGAATATAACCAACCAACTTAGCATGTAGGTTTGGGGCAAATGTAGCTTTTTTCTATAGGTAATTACATGATATTGGCAAGGGTTAAGACTTATGAAAGTAGTTAACAATCAAAATCTGCCCCGAGTTTTTCAATGGAAGGAAATAACGTATAATAATTTACTTTGAATATATGTAAAAGTGATATCCATCCTTTCTAAGTGTTTCGAGTAAGTGTTTAAACATGTAGATCCTTCTCAACGGTCAAAGGATCGTCAACACTGAAAAAGAGGCATACAAACAGCAAGAAAAAAAAGAAGGGGCACATAGATACCACTTCTCTCCTGTCAAAGAGCAGATGCAGTGATGAAACCCTGCTATGCTCTCTGCCACAGCCTCCCGGTGGCACAAAAAGAGTCAATTGAGCTGTCTGCTCCGGGAGGTCAGAGGTCAAACTCATCCTGTCAGGATGACACAGGCGGCGAGCGGCGGGGTGTGGTCAAGGGGCGAGACCTGTTGATTCTTCACGGTATGATGGAGTGTGACGCTCGGGAGCACGGCTCCATTCAGCTATGAGGGAAATCAGCGGCGACACAAGGAGACTCGGGGTGGTCGCGTAATTCTGTCACCAGCTGACAACCTGACAGATAGTGGAAGTAGGTACGAGACAATAGAGCAAGGTGGTGGGAGGATGAGAGAGTGAATAGCTGAGAGGCGTGTGGCCAAAAAGAGTCTCGCTCTATCCAAGGATTCAAGACGCTGAGAATGTTTGTGATTTCCTACCGTTGTGTGTTTATACGAGTGTTTGTGGAATTATGAGCTTGAGGACTTCTTGGCCTTGAGAATTATATCTGGAAACCTTCATAGAAGCTTTCATGATAAATCAATATAAAATTGTTGACATATAGGCCTATGATATTTTTCCATCCTAATCCTCGTAATGACAGTGTATCACATAGCTATGGATCATTCATTTTCAATTCTGATTATAAATATTATCCAGTTCCCCAAATCCTAAATGGTAAATATTAGTAGTAGTAGTAAATATTATTTTTTTATATCAGGGACACAACCACTGTCCCTGAGATGTTAATTTATACTACAACACAGGTACAGATAAAAGCACAGAACCATCACAGCCAAGCAATACAGTCAAACACATTTTTATTCATGAAGAGAAATGACCTTACACGGTTTTCATGTGTTTTCTTTCTATAACCATATAAACCTCACCCAAGCCCATTTCCATGGCCAACAAACATGGTGTGTGTGTGTGTGTCTGCTTCCTCTCCCTAGTTACTTTGTTTGCTTATCTTTGCGTTTACTTATTCATAACTTGGTTTTGGCCGCTCTTTTTGCCTCTTGATATTTGTCAATATGGGCTTGACCTCAACGGGCGAACCCTCCTCTCTGATGTTAAACCGGCAATAGCCTTGAAAACAAACCTTTAAATGAAATGAGGGCGAACACAGATTGTTGTATAATTCATCTGCCCCCCCCGCAGAGAATCCTCTGTGCCGTTGTGTTACTGTCTAGATTCGAATGTCCTTTTGTTGCCTGTGTTTGTATAATACACAATGTGGGTCCTGCCAGGGCCTAGTAAATTACCTCTTTAAACATTCATTTGCCTTAACAAATAAGAGAGGAAGGAGAGAGGAAAAAAACCTATTGATTTTATAAAGAATGAATAAGTTAATAAAATGTTTTTTACCATGCACACATTTTTCTCCCATTTTCTCTATATATTCTCATCATTCTGAAAATCTAAACAATTTGAGAGAGAAGGCAATAGGGGGACAGAACTACACAGAGTGACTAAGAGAATGTATACGTGTGCAGAAGTACAACAACAACAACAAAGGGAGAGGAGTGGAACGAATTGGAGGGGGGGAGAGGGAGAGGGAGAGGGAGAGGGAGAGGGAGAGAGAAAGAGAAAGAGAGAGATGAGCTCTTGGAATGATGCATCTCATAGGCCTCGCTCGTGCCTCCCAAAATATCCAGTGCTGAAAATGTGAAAGCCAGGCGCGCGACGGACGCCATTCCCCAGAGAGGCTCCGCTGGTATCATTAGCGAGGGAAACGGCGGGCTCAAGTGGCGTACAAACTTCAGCAAAACGTCAAGAGAGAGAAACGCACATGCAGAGCAGCTTTCCCCCCCCCCTCCATCTCCATCTCTTTTATTCTTCTTGGTGTGTTCAGATGCGGCGCACTCTCAACCAAATTAATATTTCTGAAAATAAAAGCCAGGACAACTTTAAACCAGTGGAAAGAGGGAAGAGAAGAAAGGGAAAGTGAGGGAAGGAGAGCGCGATTGGGTTGGGTTTGTGTCGTTGCTGTGAAGTTGAGTCCGTCTCTTCCTGCTCCTTTTGAGGTCTGTGGTTTCGTCGTCTATACCTGTCTATCTGACTCAACTCCACCTTATGGATAGGCCTAGTAATGAAAGCAAAACAGATTGGCCAACTCATCATCAGGACAACTCATGAAAATGAGGGAAATTAGGAAATGTGTACGGCAGCAGTTGTAGCCGGTATTTACACACAGTTTGTCTCATAAGCAAAATCCTGATCAACCTTCATCTATGGGGTATGGATTGATTGTACGATGACTTTACAGTTGAAGTCGGATATATTTAAATTCAGTTTTTCACAATTCCTGACATTTAATTTCGCCCATTCCTCCTGACAGAGCTGGTGTAACTGAATCTGCCCACAAATGTTCTATAGGATTGAGGTCAGGGCTTTGTGATGGCCACTCCAATACCTTGACTTTGTTGTCCTTAAGCCATTTTGCCTCAACTTTGGAAGTATGCTTGGGGTCATTGTCCATTTGGAAGGCCCATTGGGCTCCCGAGTGGCACAGCGGTCTAAGGCACTGCATCTCAGTGCTAGAGGCGTCACTACAGACCCTGGTTCGATTCCAGGCTGATTCACAACCGGCCGTGATTGGGAGTCCTATAGGGCGGCGCACAATTGGCCCAGGTTTGGCCGGGGTAGGCCGTCATTGTAAATAAGAATTTGTTCTTAACTTACTTGCCTAGTTAAATAAAGGTTAAATAAAACATTTGCGACCAAGCTTTAACTTCCTGACTGATGTCTTGAGATGTTGCTTCAATATATCCACATCATTTTCCTCATGATGCCATCTATTTTGTGAAGTGACCAGTCCCTCCTGCAGCAAAGCACCCCCACAGCATGATACTGCCACCCCCGTGCTTCACGGTTGGGATGGTGTTCTTCGGCTTGCAAGCTACCCCCTTTTTCCTCCAAACATAACGATGGTCATTATGGCCAAACAGTTCTATTTTTGTTTCATCAGACCAGAGGACATTTCTCCAAAAAGTACAGCGTTGTGCGAGATCTTCAGTTTCTTGGCAATTTCTCGCATGGAATAGCCTTCATTTCTCAGAACAAAAATAGACTGACGAGTTTCAGAAGAAAGTTCTTTGTTTCTGGCCATTTTGAACCTGTAATCGAACCCACAATTGCTGATGCTTCAGATACTCAACTAGTCTCAAGAAGGCCAGTTTTATTGCTTCTTTAATCAGTACAACAGTTTTCAGCTGTGCTAACATAATTGCAAAAGGGTTTTCTAATGATCAATTAGCCTTTTAAAATGATAAACTTGGATTAGCAAACACAACGTGCCATTGTAACACAGGACTGATGGTTGCTGATAATGGGCCTCTGTACGCCTATGTAGATATTCCATTAAAAACCAGCCGTTTCCAGCTACAATAGCCATTTACAACATGAACAATGTCTACACTGTATTTCTGATCAATTTGATGTTATTTTAATGGACAAAAAAAAGTATTTTCTTTCGAAAACAAGGACATTTCTAAGTGACCCCAAACTTGCACACACACACACACACACACACACACACACACACACACACACACACACACACACACACACACACACACGACACACAGACACACATACACAAAAATACACACACACACAAAGACACAATTATAGTATCTCATAACACTGAAAGTTTAGACATTCTACACTACATTACCAGAATTATGTAGACACCTGCTCGTCAAACATCTCATTCCAAAATCATGGGCATTAATATGGAGTTGGTCCCCCCTTTGCTTCTATAATAGCCTCCACTCTTCTGGGAAGGCTTTCCACTAGATGTTGGAACATTGCTGCGGGGACTTGCTTCCATTCAGCCACAAGAGCATTTGTGAGACACTGGTGTTGGGCGATTAGGCCTGGCTCGCAGTCGGCGTTCCAATTCATCCCAAAGGTGTTCGATGAGGTTGAGGTCAGGGCTCTGTACAGGCCAGTCAAGTTCTTCCACACCGATCTCAACAAACAATTTCTGCATTAACCTTGCTTTGTGCATGGGGGCATTGTCATGCTGAAACGGGAAAGGTTCTTCCCCAAACTGTTGCCACAAAGTTGGAAGCACAGAATTGTCTAGAATGTCATTGTATGCCGTAGCGTTATGATTTGCCTTCACTGGAACTAACGGGCCTAGCCCGAACCATTATTGCTCCTCCACCAAACTTTACAGTTGGCACTATGCATTGGCGCAGGTAGTGTTCTCCTGGCATCCGCCAAACCCAGATTTGTCCGTCGGACTGCCAGAGGTTGAAGCGTGGTTCATCACTCCAGAGAACGCGTTTCCACTGCTCCAGTGTCCAATGGCGGGGAGCTTTACACCACTCCAGCCAACGCTTGGCATTGCGCATGGTGATCTTAGGCTTGTGTGCGGCTGCTCTGCCATGGAAACCCATTTCATGAAGCTCCCTGCGAACAGTTATTGTGCTGATGTTGCTTCCGGAGGAAGTTTGGAACTCGGTAGTGAGTGTTGCAACTGAGGACAGATGATTTTTACTCGCTACACGCTTCAGCACTCGGCGGTCCCGTTCTGTGAGCTTCGCGGCTGAGCCGTTGTTGCTCCTAGACATTTCCACTTCACAATAACAGCCCTTACAGTTGACCGGGGCAGCTCTAGCAGGGCAGAAATTTTACGAACTGACTTGTTGAAAGGGTGGCATCCTATGACGGTGCCACGTTGAAAGTCACTGAGCTCTTCAGTAAGGGCATTCTACTGCCAATGTTTGTCTATGGAGATTGCATGGCTGTGTGCTTGATTTTATACACCTGTCAGCAACGGGTGTGGCTGAAATAGCCGAATCCACTCATTTGAAGGGGTGTCCACATACTTTTGTGTATATAGTGTACAATTCATCAATAAAGTCCGGTGCCATGTTGGATGCATAACTGAAACAGGGTCCATACCATCACAAAAATCTGCTGCGTCACAACTTGACCCTGTTACATGGCAGGGATGGGTTAAAAACACAACTTGACCCTGTTACATGGCAGGGTTAAACAATGAAGTGCAATCAAGAGCAATTGAGCACAGCCTCAGAGGATTGGTTTCAAACCAACGTGGTCTCAGAGCATTTCGTATTATTCTGTACGTAAATCTGACATTTAGTGTGATAAGTTACGTTTCGTATGGTACAGTATATGTTAATTTGTGGATGTCCATCATCCATTTTGTATGATATGTTACGAATTACAAATCATATGATATGTTACGAATTGCAATTTGTACAATATGTTAAAAATTGCAATTTGTACAATATATTATGGATTTGCTAAACATGTAATATGTTACGAATTTGCAAAATGTATGATATGTTACGAATTTGTTGTGGCTAACGTTAGTTAGGTGGCTAGCTTGCTAATGTTAGCTCTAGGGGTTAGGGTAAGGGGTTAAGGTTAGGGTTAAGGTTAGAAGTTAGCTAGAAGGGTTAAGGCTAGGGTTAGGTGAAGGGTTAGCTAACATGCTAAGTAGTTGCAAAGTAGCTAAAAAATAGTAAGTAGTTGCAAACAAATGCTAATGTTGTCCGTGATGAGATTCAAACACGCAACCTTTGTGTTGCTAGACAATTGCATTAGACACCTACCTGTTCAAACTCGAGCCAGATATGGGCTTTCTCCGTGGTACATTCTGTCAGAGCCATAATTACAAGTTAGAGTTAAATAAACAAACTGCTGTAGTCCGACCGCCCCCTTCAGGAGCTATTTGGTTTGTGCTGTCTGAGGATTCTGCTGCCCGCTGCCACAGCTCTGGAGGGAATATGAGCACAAACATACTGTAAACACATTCGCTCTGCTCACATCCATTCACACTTACAGTGCCTTCAGAAAGTATTCATACCCTTTGACTTATTCCACATTTTGTTGTGTTACAGCCTGAATTCAAAATTGATTAAATATATGTTTTTTTCTCACCCATGTACACACAATACCCCATAATGACAAAGTGAAAACATGTTTTTAGAAATTTTAGCAAATTTATTGAACATGAAATACAGAAATATCAAGTTTCCATACGGATTCACACCTCTGAGTCAATACTTTGTAGAAGCACCTTTGGCGGCGATTACAGCTTTGAGTTGTCTTGGGTACGTCTGTATCAGCTTTGCACATCTGGATTTTGGGATTTTCTCCCATTCTTCCTTGCAGATTTTCTCAAGCTCTGCTAAGGTAGATGGGGAGCGAAGGTGAAAAGCAATCTTCAAGTATCTCCACAGATTTTCAATGGGATTCAAGTCTGGGCTTTTGCTGGGCCACTCAAGGACTTTCACATTCTTGTTCTGAAGCCATTCCTCCGTTGCTTTGGCTGTATGCTTGGGTCTTTGTCCTTTTGGAACGGAAATCTCCACCCCAATCTAAGGTCGTTTGCACTCTGAAGCAGATTCTCATTAATGATTTGCCTGTATTTTGATCCATTCATTGTTCCCTCTGTCCTTACCAGTCTCCCAGTCCCTTCTGCTGAAAAGCTTCCCCATAGTATGATGCTGCCACCACCATGCTTCACGGTAGGGATGGTGTTAGACGGGTGATGAGCTGTGCCTGGTTTTCTCCAGACATGGCGCTTTGCATTCAGGCCAAAGAGTTAAATGTTTGTCTCATCAGACCACATAATTTTTGCTTTATGATGTCAGAGTCTTTCACATGCCTTTTTACAAACTCCAGGTGTGCTGTTATGTGCCTTTTTCTCAGGAGTGGCTTCCGTCTGGCCACTCTCCCATAAAGCCCAGATTGGTGAAGTGCTGTAGAGCCTGTTGTCCTTCTGGCAGGTTCTCATCTCAGCCAAGGAACTCTGTAGTTCTGTCAGAGTGGTCATTGGGTTCTTGGTCACCTACCTGACCAAGGTCCTTCTTGCCCGGTTGCTTAGTTTGGTCGGATGGCCAGTCCGGGTAGTTCCATTTTTTTCCTATGCTCTTTCTGACCACTGTGCTCTTGGAAACTTTCAACACTCTAGAAATGGTTTTATGCCCTTCCCCAGATATATGCTTCATCACAATCTCAGAGATCTACGGACAGTTTTTTGGACTTCATGGTATAGTTTCTGCTCTGACATGCACTGTCAACTGTGGGACCTTATATAGACAGGTGTGTTTCTTTCTAAATCATGTCCAAACAATTGAATTGGTCACGGGGGGACTCCTATCAAGCTGTAGTGCCATCTCAAGGATGATCAAAGGAAATTGGATGCACCTGAGCTCAATTTGGAGTGTAATAGCAAAGGGGTATGAATTCTTATGTAAATTAGATATTTCTGTATTTCATTTTCAATACATTTGCAAACATTTCTAAAAACATGTTTTCACTTTGTCATTATGGAGTATTGTGTGTAGAATGGTGAGAGAAAAAAATATATGTCATCCATTTTGAATTCAGGCTGTAACACAACATGAGGAATAAATCAAGGGGTATGAATACTTTCTGAAGGCACTGTACATGTATAGTATAGCTATTACCATACGTACTAATTATATATCTCATAAAAATATAAATATAAACATACAAACGCATAGACTCAGACAAACTGTATTACATATAATTTCAGTAGTATGGAAACATTCTACAGACCTGAAAGACATGGCTATTTTGGTTGGGCCCTGTTTCTAAAAAGGGCGGAAATGTTGAAATAAATACACAATCTGTCAACCCAACTAACAATTTTCCCTTCTTTTTTTTATCGGGCACTTCAAAACATAGTCAATGAGCCTCTAGGCTGACCAATGGTACTGAGTGGTCCTAAACTTGGAGTGTGTCAGGTTTTGTCCCACTCCTGTTTTAGAACAGAGGGAACAAGAGAAGGGAGAAAGAGAGGAGTGCTCTATGATCAGGGAATTCAGCAGAGTCCAATAGAGCATTGTTGCCACTTCAACAAAAACATGTTTGTGTCCAAATCACTAAGTATTAAAATGGTCCACACACACACACAGTTTTGAAGAAAGTGTGACAACGCCTCATCCCCCTCAGGAGGTTGAAAGGATTTGGCATGGCACTTCAAATCCTCAAAAAGTTCTACACTGTAAAATAATTCTAGTTGTTTCAACAAATTATTATTGAGTAACGGTTCCACAGCATTTTTTATTTTACTCAACTTTTCGTTCAAAGTGTTACCTGAAGCCAGATGTGGAGGTCCTGGGCTGGCATGATTACACGTGATCTGTGGTTGTGAGGCCGGTTGGACGTACCTCCAAATTCTCTAAAACGACGTTGGACGTGACGTGGCTTATAGTAGAGAAATTAACATTAAATTATTTGGCAACAGCTCTGTGAACATTCCTGCAGTCAGCATGCCAATTGCACTCTCCCTCAAAACTTGAGACATCTGTGGCATTGTGTTGTGTGACAAAACTGCACATTTTAGAGTGGCCTTTTATTGTCCCCAGCACAAGGTGCACCTGTGTAATGATCATGCTGTTTAATCAGCTTCTTGATATGTCACACCTGTCAGGTGGATGGATTATCTTGGCAAAGGAGAAATGCTCACTAACAGAGATTTAAACAAATTTGTGCACTACATTTGAGAGAAATACGCTTTTTGTGCGTATGGAACATTTCTGGGATCTTTTACTTCAGCTCATGAAACATGGGACCAACACTTTACACGTTGCGTTTATATTTTTGTTCAGTGTAGTTGAATGAACATATGACTGAATTTTTGCCAATGTTTTCTCAAGTTGGAGCTAAGTTTGGGCCAACTAAACGTTGACTGAAAAGTTGAGTAAACTTAAAAAGGCTGTGGAACCAGTTACTTAATAATAATTAGTTGAAACAACTATAATTTTTTCTACAGTGTACAGATGCACCACTGAGAGCATCTTGACTGGCTATATCACTACTTAGTATGGCAACTGCACCGCCCTCGATTGCACGGCTCTACAGAGGGTGGTGCGGACAGCCTAGTACATCACTGGGGCCGAGCTCTCTGCCATCCAGGACCTCTATATCAGGCGGTGTAAAAGGAAAGCCTGGAAAATTGTTAAAGACCCCTGCTTCCTCTAGGCAAGCTGTACCGAAGCAACAAGTCTGACACTAACAGGCTCCTGAACAACTTCTATCCCTAAGCCATAAGACTGCTAAATAGCTAACAAAATGGATACACGGACTATCTGCATTGACCCTTTTTTATTACAATTTTTGCCCTGAAGCTATGCACACTCACAGGATTCTACACAGTCACACTCACACTCCAACACACACACTTCATTGGCTCACACACACATAACATGCACACACATTCATACTGACTCTACACACACGCACACACTCTCACATGCAATCATCATACACGCTGCTGCTACTCCGTATCATACAGTGGGGAGAACAAGTATTTGATACACTGCCGATTTTGCAGGTTTTCCTACTTACAAAGCATGTAGAGGTCTGTAATTTTTATCATAGGTACACTTCAACTATGAGAGATGGAATCTAAAACAAAAATCCAGAAAATCACATTGTATGATTTTTAAGTAATTAATTTGCATTTTATTGCATGACATAAGTAGTTGATCACCTACCAACCAGTAAGAATTCCGGCTCTCACAGACCTGTTAGTTTTCCTTTAAGAAGCCCTCCTGTTCTCCACTCATTACCTGTATTAACTGCACCTGTTTGAACTCGTTACCTGTATAAAAGACACCTGTCCACACACTCAATCAAACAGACTCCAACCTCTCCACAATGGCCAAGACCAGAGAGCTGTGTAAGGACATCAGGGATACAATTGTAGACCTGCACAAGGCTGGGATGGGCTACAGGACAATAGGCAAGCAGCTTGGTGAGAAGGCAACAACTGTTGGCGCAATTATTAGAAAATGGAAGAAGTTCAAGATGACGGTCAATCACCCTCGGTCTGGGGCTCCATGCAAGATCTCACCTCGTGGGGCATTAATGATCATGAGGAAGGTGAGGGATCAGCCCAGAACTACACGGCAGGACCTGGTCAATGACCTGAAGAGAGCTGGGACCACAGTCTCAAAGAAAACCATAAGTAACACACTACGCCGTCATGGATTAAAATCCTGCAGCGCACGCAAGGTCCCCCTGCTCAAGCCAGCGCATGTCCAGGCCCGTCTGGACTTGTCAAATCTTGGGTGAGAACCTCCTTCCCTCAGCCAGGGCATTGAAAATGGGTCGTGAATGGGTATTCCAGCATGACAATGACCCATAACACACGGCCAAGGCAACAAAGGAGTGGCTCAAGAAGAAGCACATTAAGGTCCTGGAGTGGCCTAGCCAGTCTCCAGACCTTAATCCCATAGAAAATCTGTGGAGGGAGCTGAAGATTTGAGTTGCCAAACGTCAGCCTCGAAACCTTAATGACTTGGAGAAGATCTGCAAAGAGGAGTGGGACAAAATCCCTCCTGAGAGGGTGCAAAACTGGTGGCCAACTACAAGAAACGTCTGACCTCTGTGATTGCCAACAAGGGTTTTGCCACCAAGTACTAAGTAATGTTTTGCAGAGGGGTCAATTACTTATTTCCCTCATTCAAATGCAAATCCATTTATAATATTTTTGACATGCATTTTTCTGGATTTTTTTGTTTGTTATTCTGTCTCTCACTGTTCAAATAAACCTACCATGAAAATTATAGACTGATCATTTATTTGTCAGTGGGCAAACGTACAAAATCAGCAGGGGATCAAATACTTTTTTCCCTCACTGTAGTAAATAATAATAATAATATACCATTTAGCAGACGCTTTTATCCAAAGCGACTTACAATCATGCGTGCATAAATTTTTTGTGTATGGGTGGTCCCGGGGATCGAACCCACTACCTTGGCGTTACAAGCACCGTGCTCTACCAGCTGAGCTACAGAGGACCACATAGTACTACGGATATTGATTACTGCATTGTTGGGAAAGAGTTTGCAAGAAAGGCATTTCACTGTACTTGTGCACGTGACAATAAAAACTTGAACTTGAAACTTGAACACTGTCTCCCTCTCTGAAAATTACAGAGGGAGAATAATTCAGTTTGTATGTTGTGGACTTTTCAACGCTTTTGTGGCTAGCGAGTTTAACTAACTGAATAGTTCAAAACCATTGCATGAACAAAAGGAGTAAGAATTAGGCTGCATGAGGCCATGGGGGCTATATTTAAGCATGTTACCAAATTATCATATTACATAGGCCTACATGGTATACTGTTTGTCTTCAATTAATAAATTGTTGGTAACCACTTGAAATCTATTTAGAAGTTACAATGGCTATATTTACACTGTCCAATCCCAACCCTACAACCATAGGAACAACTGTAAGGCCCAATGGGCATCACTCAAAAGGTCAAAGGTCACAACTCACTATTAGATTGGTGTCATTCAACCGGCTTTATTAGTTAATGCGCTGATCACATTAACTTAGTCATATTAATGGTTTGTGCTTTAAAAAGGCACTAGAATATAGTGTGGGAAGCCAATCCATTAGATAAACCCCACAGTAATAGGTATCGGGTATCAAAGGGAACAGTTAAACTGTGGCTGCTTGGATATGTTCTCTGCTGTTTATTGTTTAAAGTGGGGCTTTATGCACAGGAGGTGATACCAACACACTAACAAATCCCTTTCAACACAAGTGGGGCCACATGACATAAAATGTGTCTATTAACTAACCTCTCCAAGAGCCAAGGTGATTCATCTTCAGTGCTATGTTTGAGTGTGTGCTTATGTGGGTTTCAGATAGTGTTTTTATGTAGTCTAAGAACAAAACTGAAGTGAATAAGTCCTCACTATTTTTAACTCAGTGCTCCTTAGATGTGATATTTTCCCAGTGACTTTTCTCCCTTACCTGAATTTGTATTAAATGTTGTATTCAAATGTTCTCTCTCCTTTTTCTAAAACTAGAGGCTACAAAAGATAAAGACAATTATATTCCTAAATAAAATACCACACACATCAAAGCGTCATGTTTGAAAAAGGCAATGTTGTGCCTACTCAAGAACTGGTCAGGTAGGCAGGCCTCCACGACTGAAAGGGATTTTTGATGTGGGTTAAAACTTTCCAATTGCATGACGACATCTACCCATAGATTCCTGAAGACTAGCAGCTGAACCTTTTGGCATCCTAAAAACAGAAAGACCGAAATCAAAGTCCCCTTGAACTCAATCACTATCGCTGCGGCTCACAAACACTAATAATCACTTTCCTCTGCTTTTTTCTCCTCGTGTGAAAGATCTGATTTTCTTTGATTGTGCTGTTCAAATTATTAGCACACCACCTCTGCAGAGACGGCGAGCGATGGCGCGAGGAGTGAGGAGAGAAGAGAGAGCACGTTTCCCGCTGCATAAACCGAGCCGCGCAGAATGCATGAGCTCTGGCCCTGTCACTTCAGAGATGGATCGCGATAAACACACATCAACTCTAGGGAGGAAGAATCTCGTCCCTCCCTCCTTCCCTCCCTCTCTCAACTTTACTGTACACCTTACCTATCTTTGCCTCTGTCCCCTTACCTTAATTTGGGCAACTAATTTTTTCGTTAACATGAGTAGGCCTAGTAGCAGTAGGCCTACAGACTCCATGGAGACAAAATCCCGCATCCCATGCAGAGCTCATTGGGAAACGAGGGGTTGCAGAAACTGATTTGATGCAGCCTACACTGAACAATGGAAATAAGCCAACTTTAGAATGTTTCAATGTTAAGATTAAACTTAAAAACGGCATAGCCTGACTTCAGTGGTAGGCCCTACCTGCATTCCATTCAGCAACATCCAATTAGCCTACACAAAGCATGACAATTATTAGGCTATGGAAGGAAGTTATTATGTGTTTTGAGATATTGCATGATCACAAAACAAGATGTGGGCAATTATTTAGGCCTATATTAATCATGTTTGCATTGCTCTGTCGTGGGCACACCCTGATACTAATGCATTGAATTAAATGTGCCTAAATTCTATCTCCAACATTAAGTTAAATAATTATACTCTGACGCAGTCATTTCTCTATTACTGATCTGTCCTTATTGCCTTCACTGCAAATATCGGCCTACACTTCCATATTTGAATCCTAAATAAGAGCTAGGCTATTTCACCTGTAGCGAGCATCAATAAGAGCGCAAAATGATATTATATAGGGAGAAGAACCATGAAGAGGCACATAAGACACACAACAAAGTGTATTCTCTGAACAATGTTAATAGTTACAACACAAAATACTCTATAACACACACACAGAGGTTAAAACAATATAATAACTATTCATTTAGGAAATAGCCTACAGACAGCCGTTTCAGGAGTGTCGGGATTAGGCAAATTCCGTGAAAAATACACAGACTGGCTATCCTATTTATATGCTCTCAAAATTCACTAATGATTTAAATAAAATGAAATAATAAAACCAATATAGGTTACCGAAAACCACAATAGCCTGATAATAAGCCCATAACAATAATAACAGTAATATTTACAATTATAATATTGCACTACCACCATAAAAATATTATCTTAAATCACATCAGCCTACTTTGAAAATGTAACAATGAATCGCTGTGCCTGTTGGCATAGTTTTTATAAATGCCACAGGCAAACAAAGTAATAAATTGTCTCTTACGATGGAGCGCTGGTGCTGATGCTGTTTCAAAGCGTGCGTGTTCCTTGTGCTCTACCGCCACCTGGTGGTCACAAGGGAGAAACAGTTTATTCTCCAAATAGCTCAAATCTGTTGTTACATAGCCTGGTAACAGCAGAAAAGCGTCAATCTGGTACGTTTTTTCTACCTCAAGGAACATGATACTTATTTAAATACACTGCATTCAGTGGGTGGAAGATTGGTATCACAATATTGAAGCCTAGAGATAGGCATCATAGACATGACACCTAAGTTAATACATTGCATTCAATGGGGGGAAGATAAGTTTCACAATATTGATGTCTAGAGATTAGGATCAGAGACATGACGCCTAAGTGAATACATTGCATTCAATTAGATTAACTCATAGATATGCATCAAGTAGTTGACACAAGTCAATTGCATTCATGTCTGTCGGTTTTCTCTCTCTCTCTCTACATCCTCTTTACCCCGCTTCCTTCTCCTCTCCCTCCCTCCCACTTCTTTCAGCCCCTCCACTCTCTCCCTACCTCTCTCTCTCTCTCTCTCTCTCTCTCTCTCTCTCTCTCTCTCTCTCTCTCTCTCTCTCTCTCTCTCTCTCTCTCTCTCTCTCTCTCTCTCTGTCTCTGTCTCTGTCTCTGTCTCTGTCTCTTCTCTCTTTCCTTATTCTCTCCCACCTCCACCTCTCTCTCCTATCTCCCACCTCCACAGACTGGATATTGATGCATACAAGTCAATGGATTGCGTTCAATGCAAAAATATATGCTTCAATTGATTTGACGCGTAAGTCAACACATTGCATTTGAGGCAAAAAAGTTGGTGATAAAGCGGAAATGGGTAAATTGGAGAAAGACTTAGACAGACAGGCATACTCACAGACATACATAGATACATGCATTTATAGACAGACAGAGACAGATACCCTCTAGTACTGCAAGACCATTGTGTCCAATTGAGGTTAAAAAAATCATTTTGGGTCGAATGGCTTTAAATTTCACATGTCGGGTCATAACAGTCCCCTGGTCACAAATATGTACAATTTGGGAAGATTTGACTTTTTTAACTCTTCAAAACAGCCCCTATGATCCCCATTTAAGTCACTTCCTGTAATCGCAATGTACTGCCTCCTGGGGACACTCCTTAACAATGTCCTGAGTTTCAAGTCTTTACGTTAAGAAGCGAGAGAGGGAGGAGAGGGTGGAGGGGGTGAAAGAAGGGGGCGGGAGAGAGAAGATAAGGAGAGGGGATAAAGAGGAGGTTAAGAGAGAGACAGAGGGAGGCAAAGAGAGGGAAAGAAAAGGAGGGAGGGAGGGGATTAGAGAATAGAGAGTGAGAGCGAGAGAAAACCGACAGACATGAATGCAATTGACTTATGTATCAACTACTTTATGAATATCTGTGCGTCAAACTCATTGAATGCAACGTATTCACTTAGGCATCATGTCTCTGATGCTTATCTCTAGGCATCTATATTGTGACACTAATCTTCCCCCCATTGAATGCAATGTATTCACTTAGGCTTCAGATTTCTGATGCTTATCTCTAGGCATCAAAATTGTGATACTAATCTTTCCTCCATTGAATGCAATGTATTCACATAGTCATCATGTCTCTGACAGTTATCTCTAGGCTTCAATATTGTGACATTAATCTTCCCCGCATTGAATGCAATGTATTCACATATGCTTCATGTTTCTTGAGGGCTATATTTTTGCACAAACATACCAGATTGACGCTTTTCAATTATATAATGTTGCACAGCACACATGAGAGGTTGGCAAGTTTAGTTCTTATCCTTCATCAAATGTGATGATTGCATTTTAGAGACTCATCCCATCAGCCCAGAAGGCAAAAATAAACTTTTCTCCCTCTTGTTTGTGTCTTCACATTCTTCTGTCTCCCTTTCTCCTTTTGTCAGTTGCATGACAGTAAAACCTATTTTTAATGACTAAGATAATTAACTTTCTTACAAGTAGGAAATAAGGCTATGGAGAAAAAGAAAGAATCCTGAAGAAAAGTAACGGCATGTCTGTTTACGCACCACGTCATCATTAAAGTGAAGGCGATGGGAGCCCAATGGGATAATCTGCATAATGAAATAGAGCAAGAGAGTTATGCTGATCACTAAAGCCGCGGTTTTTCTGCCTGTGGACTCCTGAGAGTCCAGTCTTCTCTCTGTTCTAACGTTATCATTAGACCCCCTCTCGCCTGCACTATACACAAAGTAAGCTCATTACTGACCAAAAAATGGCACAAATTATTCCATTTAAATTGTACGAAAAAAATAAAAACATCAGGAGGTAAAAAGAAGAAGAAGAACAGATACAGGGACATGGCCACAGTGTGTACGGCTATAGACATTTCAAAATGGAAGAATGAAAGGGCTTTCTTCCTGCCAACATCTGTCACAGGAAATGCTCTGTGCGAGCGTGCGTCTGTGTGTGTTACGGCATATGTGTTTGTGTGTGTATGCATATTCGTGTTGTACTCGTGTGTGTTCATGTGTATGTGTGTTTTCATCATGTGTACTGCTCAGCCTCCTCATTTCCTGCTCTTTAATCCAGGCCATTGTGATTAGTGATGACAGGTGTAGCCTCTTCACCCCACATCGCTCATATCAGCGTATAAACCTGCATCCTGTCTGTCAGAGGGCTTTTGGCCCCTCACCACCACCATGAATCACGCTGTGCAGTGCATGTCGGAGACATAGGCAGACACATAAATATCTGTGCAGTGGGATGGTCTTTTCTGTTGTTCAGTTGACTCTCCCTTGGTATACCCTGAGGACTAAGCCCATTGTTTCATGAGGAGAGAGAGAACATCTTGCCTCCCTCATCTCTGGCAAACCCTCAAAGACAGGTAGAGCACAGTGGAAATAAACAAACCACAATAACCTAGAGAGGGAAAGTAGAAAGAGGAATAACACAGAGGGAGATAGACTTAGACAACACGATAGAAACCCTGAGAGGAGGAGGAGAGATTGGAAAATGTGTTTTTATCTCCATCCATACAGTGTGCATTTGACTCATCAGACTTCGTCAAGCCCTGGTGCCGCATTACAGCATGGACCGTGAAAAAGACAAGGTCAATAAAAAAAATCAGGGACTACTCAAACATCCGGAAAAGTCATTTCCCGGAAATGAAAAATAAATTGCAAAAATTCCTTCAACCAAAAGACATATGGAAATGACAATTACAGAGAGAGAGAGGACAGAGGGATAACGTCATACATTTGACGGTTGTAAATTTCAAGCCTTATGCATTTTCCAAATTCTATCAAAAACCAAGAAGCAAAAAGTTCTCCTTGAAAAGTAATACCGGATCAGCAGAACACTGTGAGACTCTTATGGTGCAAGCAAGCTACCCAAAGGCATAGACTGGATTGGGTGTGTTGGTGCTTAAATTGAAAGACACATCTTGTCCTATAGACAAGGGTTCTTCGGCTGTCTCCATAGGATAACCCATTTTGGTTCCAGGTAGAACCCTTTTGGTTCCAGGTAAAATCCTCTTGGGTTCCATGTGAAATCCTTTCCAAAGGGATTCTACCTGAAACCAAAAATAGTTATCCTATGGGGACAGCCGAAGAACCCTTTTGGAACACTTTTTTCTAAGAGTGTACCCTATTTTACATGCTGTAGGCTGAACAGCCTATTCTCATTTCAATATGCTTATGATTTTGATCTATGGTGCCTCCTCACTAAACAGCTACAGCCAAACCATATAGGCTATAGCCTGCTGGCTTCTACCTGCTCTATCAACATCTATTTACTATGTATATCCCCCTTAAATCAATACCTTCCACCTGCTAACACTCTTTAATCCGCATGATGTTCTTTGAAGACATCTAAAGCCAGACTTGGTCTACAGAACTATCACCTCTAGCCCCTCTCAAAACAAGTTCCGGTCTATGTGCTCTCCAAATCCTCTAAATACCAGACCTGGTCTAGCCCCTCTCGTCCCATACCAGACTAGGTCGGCTGGCTCTGCCTCCCTCTCTATACATCTCCCCGGTAGAAAGTTTCTGTGTTGCTGGTCTGATTAGTCGACTGGCTCAGCTCAGTGCAAAGAGATAGGATCTTTCTATTTGGCCAGCGGCAGGCCTGCTCTCTATCCCTGGTACCTCTGGAGGGGTTTTATCTGGCCTGCTGATAAGAATGTTTTCCCTGCCTGACTCCGTCAGTTATTATTAATAATGGGAGTCAAGGCTGCGTGCCTCTTCACCGGCAGTCTGGCAAGACCAACGCTACTCTCATAAACAAGATTGGGTTGTTGGCTTTTACGTTTCCTCTGTGTGTGTATGTGTGTGTGAGCGTGCGTGTGTGTCTGTGACTTACACAGTACCTTCCATCTCCAATATCACAGACAAAAAAGCCAAATATTCTCAATCATCTACCTAAATTCCTTTTTGTGTAAACACACAAAAAAGTGCTTTATGATGTGTCTCCATAATTCCCCTTGGCCCTCAACAGAGTTTAGCAGCCACGTTGCCAGTGACTGACGTCCATCTAAGCCTGCAGGACGGTGGGTGCATTCCTAGCATTTTCCAATGCACACAAAGCTCAAGATGCCATTGTCACCTGCAATAGCATGATTCTGTTACAGGGCCATGTGGTGTAAGCTTTCTCCCCCTCTGTTGCATCGCTGCCAACACATCTGCTGTTGGACAGCTGCCAGCTAAACATTATACTTTAAAACTTTGTGCATAAAAATATGCAATAAGTCTATAGAAGCAGCACTAAATTGTGTATCTGACAGACAACACTCTGATGCTGATGCTGGGGGTAGTACAGAAAAGTGTATGCAGCTATAAGTCATAGATCACAGTCAGAATTTGGCCAGGGGAGAACTTTCTACATGCTTTTTCATTCATAGCGTAGTGGGAAAAGGCTCACACTCTCTGCATGGCTGAAACATCTGTAAGCTGTTGCAGAGAGGGGAGCCCAGAGGAAAACATTTACCTAACAGAATACTAATTCTTTCAGGCCCTCGTGTCAGCACTTCATAAATAAGCAGGCACATATGGTATTGTTTTCTCAAGGCAGGTCTGGGAGAGCCATTTTGCGGTGGCAATCTGCTGTATCGACACATGGTCTTTTTGAGTGACATTCGGACACTCTGTCTCCCTTTTTCTGCCTCCCTCTCTAACCTCGCCAACTCTTTCCTCCCACTCACTGGCCTTAATCACTTGCTCTCTCTCCCTCCAGTGTCCCATCTCCTCTTGTCTCCCTCATGTCTTTATATCAACACTGTTCAATTCCAGCCCTCTGCCCTCCTTCAAGCATCTGTTCCTGTGTCTGTCCCTCAGTATCGTACCCCTTTTCTCCACATTATTTTTCTTCACAGTGTTTTACCAGTGCTAAATGGCCACCCTTGCTACAAAACTGCTAGCATTATCGTGAAGACAAGCCTGATGTGATCATTTAAAACAATAATATGACCAGACTAGATGCTGGTACAGTTTGACATAGGGGAAAGTGGGGTAAGTTGAGCCATTTTTTACATTTAGCATCACTACGTCAAGGGAAATATAGTACTCTTTCTAACAAAGAAATCTACATATATTTCATGATGTTGCGTATCCCGTGGAATAATCAGAATTCAAATGAACATAACAGTTTTGAAAACTTAGCTTGGCCCAAAAAAGTGGTCTCCCGGGTATGGGGTATGTTGACCATAAGGACAGGGTAAGTTGAGCCGCCTTGGGGTAAGTGGCCGATGGTGTCCTGTGACAGTGGATGATGGCGCTGGTAGGTCAAAGTTTAATTCATGGAATGGGGGTATGTTATATTATATACAGTATCTTAAATGTATGCCTACATTCAGATATAGATCTCTCTGTTCAATATCACTTGCCTATAAAGTCAACAATATCCACCTGAGCTACACTTTACAAGCATTAAGGAGCACAAGAAGTCTTTAGTGGCTAAGAACCTCGGACCACTGATAGTGCAGCATCTCCATCTCCCTCTTTAGCACACTAAAAAGGGCTTTTATGATTCTGCGATGAGTATAGTGCACCCCTCTTTGGGATGGTTGTCCTAGATTTAAGAGCTTGTCAGACACCACTAGCCCTCTATTTCTCCTGAAACCCAGGCTTTTTATTTAACATCTTGCATTGGGGAATTCTTCTCGCTGAAATGCTGAGGTGTATAATACAATAACGGTCCACAACTGGGAGTTGGTGCGGAATGTGCCTTCATCTCATCTTTGTTGAAGCATCTTTTATATTGTGATGCTTTTTTTGTGGTGGCTGATGGAGTCCAAAAGGCATTACAATAAACTGAAATTAACCAGAGGATTTCCCTCAAATCACAGGTGACTAGAGAAATTGTCTTAATTCATCCACATTTAATTCATGCCAAAAGAAAACTGACATACAGTAGACCGTGGTTGATATTCCTTAAAATAAAGTGATCATCCTGAAAATACACAGTGGCATCTACTGTGAGGCAAAAACGCAATACCCAAGCTGCCTACTTCTACTATGCCGTGACAAGAGCCCAATGAGGTCATGTGTTTATTAAGAATGAAAATGGAGATATGCAGTGATATGTGGAATATTGTGACTCTGACAGGCAGAGGATGCATAATTCAGTGGTTTTAACTGGACCAGTCTCGTGAACGGAGAAAGGCGTTGTGCCGTTTCTTTAGTAACTCTGTCTCTTCCTCACTTCTGGAGGCTGACATCTCTTTCACAGCAGTGTGATGGAGAGAAAGAGAAAGCAGTGCCGTGCATACAGGTGAACCCACCAAGAGGAAGGCAGCCCTCTCATGAATAAATGATTGTGACACACAGCAATAATTTGCATCTGTGTAAAAAGTGACGCATCAGCACTTTGTCTACCAAGATCTGGGGGTGTTTTTGTTTTACATTGTTATTTTATTATTTAATTTAAAAATGGCTTTCATTAACAGTGGCACTCCAAAAGTTGTCGACTGCGATGCTCTGACTTGTCAAGCCAATCCTAGTCTGTTCTCTGCTCGTTTATTTATTGGGTCTATACAGCATGCATCATAACAAATGCTGAAACAGGTTTGTCCTTGCCTAATCTGGGCTACTAATTTTTGAGGTTATTATGCAAATCAATACTGTTTACAAACATGAAAGCCGCCATGCCGTTTTTGATCAGCAGCAGAAATAGCATTGATTATCGATAGCTAAAGCCTGGCTCGGCAGGTGTCATGTCAATAACAACCCGATCGATATGCGCTAGTCTGAGGGGGATTGGAACAGCAGGACTTGTGTAGGCTTTTTTTGTATAAAGATTCTGAGGTGCCACGCATTCAAAGCCAAATCACATCATTAACTGGGCTTTGCAGATGGACTACGCCACTGAAATGTCACTCACATACCACCGGCTCAGCAAAGGCAATTTATTCTAGCTTTATATTGCTTCAAGATTATGTCATTATGTTCCGAGAAAAGTTCTAGCTAGGCCCTTTACCAAGAGTGATGAACAGAAACAGTCACAGAGAAGAAATTAAGCACAGGTTTTCTCTGTGCTTTCTCATCCTCAACTTAAAAACTGTGTGTTTCTCGTGCCTGGGGCATGTTACTATGAGAATCAAAGTATCTCAAATTTTCATGAAAACACCGGAAGAGGCATTTTACACATCATATTTAAATGTGTAATTTATTCCTTTTTCCTTTACTACAACGCAATCTCTGGTTTTCCCTGATGACTTCTGTTTAGCTGTTAATTTTCCTATTTATTTATTCATCCGTTTATTTGAAAATTATTTCTCCGGCTCTCTGGCACCTGACCCTTGCTCCATCAGCCTTCTCTCCTTACAGAAATAGAGGATGACCACTCCCTCAAGAGTAAAGGATTGTGGGTCAGAGACAGAGTTTGCAGAGGGCATCGTGGAAACGCTTGGGGGGTGACTTGAACAACGCAGAAGTGTTCACCAGGCAATCACACTGCGATAGCGCTTGTTTCTGGGATCATGCATGCTTATGAATGTTAAGGAGGGTTGTTACAAAGGGCTCCAAAATTACCCTTGAAATCAAACATTGACCTTGTTGTGGTACTGGATCGTATTGACGAGATTATCACTGTCTGCGTTGAGTGCTGCTTGACTTTTTTAACCAGTGTTCTACCAATGTTAACCAGTGTTAACCAGGGTTCTACCAATGTTAACCAGTGTTCTACCAATGTAGTTACTCTACATATTCACTTACTTTTGATATAGAAAACTATATCACCATACAGACAGTGTACATGTACTCCTGCTAGGGCCGGCATGTACTTCCAAGAAAGGTCTAAATAAAAATGTACAAGCAACTGAAAAAATACCTATTTGGCCTATTCGGCACCTCCAATCACTCATGTCCCAAGGATCCCAGATAGCACTAACCTTACTGCCACACACAGGTGTCAACAACAGCTCAATACATTGGAGGTGCCGAAGAGGCATTTTTTTGGTTGCTTGTATATTTTTTTAAATGAAGATAGTTGCTCAGTGAAACCCCATATTTGGTGAGTAATTAACGTATTTTGACATTATAACGCTTGCAGAGTTGTCTGATGGGAGTTTGAATCAGAGCTTCCTGGGCGTTAGAGAGGAGACACGTCATACTCATCGTCAACATCTCTAAAGCACAGATACTGGGGCAGGTGCTGCTCATAATCAGAAAGTGAGTTAATGACATAGAACTGTAACAGAAGGTGAGTTTACACTGATCTATTCCACGTCTTGTCTACTCTAAGGCCAATGTGCTCAATAGCTCTATATATTCCTTACCAAGTGGCTGAAGGGATCAAAACAAAGGAGTTGAGGGACAAAAACAAAGGAGTTGAGGGACAAAAACAAAGGAGTTGGCCCAGCTTTAAAATCTACTTGAGAAGGTCGGCTTCTTTTCCGACAATATCAACACCCCTTCAGCTACTGTTGTACTACTGAGGCTTGAAAGTTGAGAAAACACAAGAAGACTTTGGCAAAAAGACTACAACTTTTCTGTTAACTCAACCAAACAGATCCAAGTAGTTCAGCTCCTTATCAGAGTGTGGGATAATTGTTGAAACAGGTCTGTGTTCTGGTCCCTAAAATCAACCTCCGCCTCTGTCTCCTTCTCACAAGTCTTTCAGACAACCTTGGTGTGATTTTTTGACAAAGTACGCTGCCTCTCAAGGTGCACTCGTGTGCTCTACATATAAAAGGACAAAGACAGAGCCAGCGAAAAGATGGGAGAAGAAATAGATTTCTCCTCTAATTATGCGCTAAAAAGTGACTTTGTGGAAGATAAAGTTGGGTGACATAAGGGTAACATTGAGGGACACAGTCACTTTAGGAGGGTTTTCAAAGTGGGAAGCACAAATTGATGTTTGTGCAAAGTTATTGCCGCTAATTGGTACAAACTTAATGAATGCAGGGTGTTGTGTGGAGACAGATGCTTTGTGCAATGTGGCAGATTTCAGTGGCTGCGCGTCTCTCTCCTTCCTCGACACATCAAGAAGGCGAGAACATTTGGCAGGTCACAGAATTATGCGAGGAGAAGGGGAAGCCCTAGAAGAATAAAAAAAATGAAAAGTTATGTGTGTTTATTTGTGTGTTAATTTATGTGTGGATGAATGTGTTTATGCATATGGGTGTGTGTGTGTGTCTGTTAACTCTTGAGCGCTTGTCTGTTTGTTTGAGCCATCCTCTTTTGTTTGGGCTTTCTTGCCTTGCCCGCTCTGTGGCTCGCAATTAGTGTGCAGGCCTCAGGGACCTAATTAACCAGTTCAATTAATAAATAATTTTCATAAAAATCCCATACAAGTCACCCTGACATTTGTCAGCCAGTCATGAGGTGTGTGTGTATGTGTGTGTTTGCGTGGAGAGAAAGATGATTAGCTTGTTTGCTTATCCCCCAGGTGGCTGAGGCAGAGGCAGAGGCAGGGACTGGGGGGGACAATGGTGTGTGTGTGTGTGTGTACGTGTGTGTGTGTGTGTGTGTGTGTGTGTGTGTGTGTGTGTGTGTGTGTGTGTGTGTGTGTGTGTGTGTGTGTGTGTGGAGGAGCGTATAGAGAGAGAGAGAGAGGGCTTACTCCCAGAGCTGGACCCCACAGCAGAGGAAGGCTCCCGTGACCTTTTTATCGAGCGGCAGATCGATAACGCGTGAGTGGCCATCCCTTTGAGTCGGAGCCTAGGCCTGGGCTTAGAAGGCCAGTGGCCAGCAGTAACAAGGGCTGGGGGGGCAAGGAGTCCTGGGGGGGCAGGGAGGGGCATTTAACTGCCTCATGTCATTGACTCATAATGATGTCTTCCTTTGATTTATGAGGGGGAGGCTGTGGGGAATCATTGGTGGCCCCCCACTGGCCACCACAAAACGAGACCCCTCTTTCCTTTGTCTGTCTGTGAAAGCATCGTCTTTAGTCTGTCATCACACTCGATGTTGAAGGAGCAAAACAGACTCTGACTGTTTTCACATTAGAATCCCATTTAGTTAGAACATACTAAATCTATCTGGTCCTATACTGGATGGAGATTTATTTTTTCACGGTCTGGCTGTAACATATATTCCCTTGTGGGCATGATAGGACAGAAGTGCTTGTTTAATTTGTAGCATAAGCTCTAAACGGTGACATTACAGCATCTCCTTGTCACTGCAAAGTGCCACACTGTTGGATCTGACTGTGTACCAGTGTTCATTAAACACACAACAAACATCCTTCAAACCGACTCCATTAGAGGCTGTTCTCTTTTCTACAGTAGAGGACGCACACCATTTCTTACTATCAAATGCTTTTTATGCATATGTGTGGGGCTTGAAAAGTGTTTTCTTTCTGAAATGCCAGTTAGGAGTCAATCACTGGATATCAAAGCGCCCGGGTACAGTACAAGAAAACCCAACGATACAACATCATGGGCTGTGTATTCAGACTGCCTTTCATATTGGCCATCGTGGACTGATTCTACACCAAGAGCAAACACTGTGTGTTAAGCGAGTTACCATCTGTCTGTACATATTACATTGAGAAATATGATAACAGTTGGGGTCAAATTAGGATGAATTTGCTATCATAAATGTGTAGTTTCGAGAACCAGAGAACCAGAGCCAAGCAGCCCACAGTGCTGTATGTATGGCTCAGTCATACTTTACTGGACGTTAAGAAGTTATCTTTAAAAATTTCATTTCGCAACACTCTGATTTTCTTAGAAAACCCACGCAAGTTGATGCTTTCTCAAATGCAGCATAATACAGCATAATTCATGTTGACGGACCAAAAAAATGAATAGCCTAATATACATTTCAAGATTGTGTGGGTTAAAATATCTAATACTAGGTCTGATGCATTTCTCACTAGACTTGGTCCAAAGATACCACAGTGGATCGATAAGATGAAGTATGGGGAGTAAGTGAGAATGACTCAATGACTGATACAAAGACGGACGGACAGACGGATAGAGAAGGAGAGGAAGAAGAAGAAGAAGAAGAAGAAGAAGAAGGACCATGTTTGTAGTTCCCAGTCAGGTTTGACCGAGTCCTGGCCTTTTCTAGGGTGACTCTACACTACCAGCCTTACAAGCCCCTCTGAGAAAACTCAGCAAAACTCAACTGCCTCCGCTTTGAAGCAAAAAGGGGTTATTGTGTAAATATTTTGCGCAAGTGTTTGTGCGTCTTAATCTTCCGTTGGGTGATCTTTGGAGAGGAGGAAAGCCGGATGCCGATGTTCAGAAGAGCTCCCAGTTGGAGAGAGAGAGAGAGAGAGAGAGAGAAAGAGGGAGAGAGAGAGGGTCTCTGTACTTGCGAGAGCGCTGGGAGCTAGAGTTCACCATGGGGGCGTAAGTGTGTCAAGAAGAACGCTTTTCCCCCCCATCCGCAAGCCCGGGGCCTTCTCCACAACATTAAAAAGCATAAACAGTCAATACTGAATGTAACTCAGAGAGAGAGAGAGAGAGAGAGAGAGAGAGAGAGAGAGAGAGAGAGAGAAAGAGGGATAGAGAGAGAGAGAGAGAGAATGAGGAACGCAAAGGTTTTTCAAGTGTTACACAACACAATGAGATCAGAGAGGTAGAAGCTTGGCTGTAGTGTATGGTTGGTTGTGATGTGGGGGGAGTGGGGTCTTCCAAGTGAATCATTCATTGCGGGTGGTGGGGTGGGGATCAGGGGAGGTAAGAGAGGGATCAAGGAAATCTACACCTGGTGCAAGACGGGTCAGAGCAACCTCATACAAGGGAAAGAAAGAAAAGGAGAGGAAGTTATTCAGCATTCTTCCGTTTAGAAAGAGGCAATCTCTCAATTATCCAGTGCACTCATCCAAACAAGAGCACATTAAGTATGTAAGCACATATGGTGGTAGGCTGTCTATAGTAGAGGAGCGCACTGAAAGCCGCCTTTCATGCCGATAAGAGCAAAAACACTCCCGATGATAAAATATCAAATGTACAGTACACATTTGAGACTTCCCGTTTGAGACGGTTTGTTTATCTGTAGCGCAATGTTCTTACTCATAACCGTTCTATCTGGGAGGGATAAGCGTCTTTCACTCACTCAGTCGCCCTTTTCCACTCCCTTTCTCTCACGATTTCTCACAAACACTTGACACCTGGCTGACTTCAGTCTGTGATAAGTGGAAGTTGGCATGTCTCTCTCTCTGTCTTTTTTAATCAAATCTTCAGTCACACCTCACATGATGTGCAAGCCAGCATTCAGACGAGCTCTCTCTATTGTCAGGGTAGATAGAAAGACTTACAGATAGTGTGGAATTGTCAGTGTCAGTGTCAATTTCTGTGTCTGTGTCTGTGTCTGTATCTGTATCCGTGTCTGTGTCAGATCTGGGTTCAAATACATGAGTATTTGAGTATTCAAATACACAGCCCAAAACAAGTACTTTTATTTGAGTATTTGAATGGTTATTTGTAGAAACCAAAGAGTCGACCAAATTGTATTTGAAAGTATTTTCAAATACTTATTTTAAATACTATTTTTAAATACCTGTGTTAAATACATGAGAGTGTATTTGAGTCAGTGTATTTGAGTATTTTCAAATACTTTCCAAGTGTATTTCCAAATACATTCCAATATTCAACTACTTGTTTTTTTAAATGAAGGTTATCTGAATACTTGTTTAGAAATGTATTGAAAAGTAATTTAAATACCTGAAATAGTATTTGAACCCAGGTCTGGTGTGTGTGCGTGTGTGCGTGTGCGTGTGCGTGTGCGTGTGTGTGTGCGTGTGTGTGTGTGTGTGTGTATAGAGTACAATTGTTTGCACAGGGTAACGTGGAGTAACAATGTCCAATTACTGATACAAAAAAAGCAAAGTTTGGTAAAATGTTGGTATGTGGATGATGGTCATGCTTAGGCGAACAAACTATGAAGGGAAATAAGTGGCACACTTTTTTAGTTATTTAATGAAATATTTTTCCCAAGTAACGGGGGGTGGTGGGGGCAAGTTGCCACATTGGAGGGGGGGCAGTTACCCCCAACACACTCACCTTAAATTTTACTGCTTTATTAAAAACTGATTAAATTTTTTATCTCTTAACAACTGGATTATGTATCTACAGTATGTATCTGTAGGCTCCCCTAATAGTTTATCTATAAAAAGTTAATAGATCTAATTTAATTAGATTATATACATAACGTTTTCAAAATGATGACATTTAGATCAACTTACCTCAGAATTGTTTTGTTAGAGTGAATTAAACAATTTAGATGAGACAGATAAACTTTTTAGTTGAGCAACGGTAGTGTCAGCCAGGGAAAGTTTTGGAGAAACAAAATTGGTGACATACAATTGAAGTCGGAAGTTTACATACACTTAGGTTGGAGTCATTAAAACTTGTTTTTCAATCACTCCACAAATTTCTTGTTAACAAACTATAGTTTTGGCAAGTCAGTAAGGACATCTACTTTGTGCATGACACAAGTAATTTTTCAATTTTCCAACAATTGTTTACAGACAGATTATTTCACTGTATCACAATTCCAGTGGGTCAGAAGTTTACATACACTAAGTTAACTGTGCCTTTAAACAGCTTGGAAAATTCCAGAAAATGATGTCATGGCTCTAGAAGCTTCTGATAGGCTAAATGACATCATTTGAGTCAATTGGAGGGTGTACCTGTGGATGTATTTCAAGGCCTATCTTCAAACTCAGTGCCTCTTTGCTTGACATCATGGGAAAATCTAAAGAAATCAGCCAAGACCTCAGAAAAAAAATTGTAGACCTCCACAAGTCTGATTCATCCTTGGGAGCAATTTCCAAATGCCTGAAGGTACCACATTCAACTGTACAAACAATAGTACGCAAGTATAAACACCATGGGACCACGCAGCCGTCATACCGCTCAGGAAGGAGACGCATTCTGCCTCCTAGAGATGAACGTACTTTGGTGCGAAAAGTGCAAATCAATCCCAGAACAACAGCAAAGGACCTTGTGAAGATGCTGGAGGAAACAGGTACAAAAGTATCTATATCCACAGTAAAACAAGTCCTATATCGACATAACCTGAAAGGCCGCTCAGCAAGGAAGAAGCCACTGCTCCAAAACAGCCATAAAAAAGCCAGACTATGGTTTGCAACTGCACATGGGGACAAAGATCGTACTTTTTGGAGAAATGTCCTCTGGTCTGATGAAACAGTTTGGCCATACTGACCATCGTTATGTTTGGAGGAAAAAGGGGGATGCTTGCAAGCCGAAGAACACCATCCCAAACGTGAAGCACGGAGGTGGCAGCATCATGTTGTGGGGGTGCTTTGCTGCAGGAGGGACTAGTGCACTTCACAAAAAGATGGCATCATGAGCAAGGACAATTATTTGGATATATTGAAGCAACATCTCAAGACATCAGTCAGGAAGTTAAAGCTTGGTTGCAAATGGGTCTTCCAAATGAACAATGACCCCAAGCATACTTCCAAAGTTGTGGCAAAAGGGCTTAAGGACAACAAAGTCAAGGTATTGGAGTGGCCATCACAAAGCCCTGACCTCAATCCTATAGAAAATATGTGGGCAGAACTGAAAAAGCGTGTGCGAGCAAGGAGGCCTACAAACCTGACTCAGTTACACCAGCTCTGTCAGGAGGAATGGGCCAAAATTCTTATTGTGGGAAGCTTGTGGAAGGCTATCCGAAAAGTTTGACCCAAGTTAAACAATTTAAAGCCAATGCTACCAAATACTAATTGAGTGTATGTAAACTTCTGACCAACTGCGAATGTGATGAAAGAAATAAAAGCTGAAATAAATCATTCTCTACTATTATTATTCTGACGTTTCACATTCTTAAAATAAAGTGGTGATCCTAACTGACCTAAGACAGGGAATTTTTACTAGGATTAAATGTCAGGAATTGTGAAAAACTGAGTTTAAATGTATTTGGTTAAGGTGTATGTAAACTTCCGACTTAAACTGTAAAGTGGTTTCTGTGAGAATTTACCCTGCCAATAAACATTTGATTCAGTTCACTTCAATTAGGTTAGATACAAATGTGGCTTAAAAAAAAAACAGTCAGTGTATATTACTACCACCCAATATTGCTCATATTGAGGTTGCACCTGAGTGTATCAGAGCAACTTTTCTCAAATAATTGCGCCGGTTGTTTACAATGCTAGGCAACAACATATAAACAAGTACACCCTGCTACCTCCAGAGTTAAGGTTCCCAATCCTTTATCAAGTTTAATAAGCAATCATAAACTCATGTTTTCTTCAACAAACAATGCTTTGACTACATGGAACTCTATTCCACATAAAGTAACTAATGCAAGCAGTAAAATTAGATTAAAAATACAGATAAAAATACACTTTATGGAACTGTGGGGACTGTGAAGCAACACATACACAGGCACAGACACATGCATGCACACACACGATAACATACGCACTATACACACACGTATACATGGATTTTCTATTGTAGATATGTGGTAGTGGTGGAGTGGGGGGCTGAGGGCGCACAGTGTGTTGTGAAATCTGTGAATTTATTGTCATTTATTTTAAATTGTATAACTGCCTTAATTTTGCTGGACCCCAGGAAGAGCAGCTGCTGCAGCTAATGGGGATCCATAATAAATACAAATACAAATGCTTTCTAAGACCAAGGACGCACTGACTGCATACTGTTTTCCTTGAGAGAATATCTTCCTGTCTTTCTGGGCAAACAAAAGTTGCTCCCATACAATGAATGTCAGCCATTTTGCTGCCAGTACAGGCTCAGACTCATTTGGAGGAGGCAACAATATCAGTGAAAGTGTGAATTTGATTTCCACTCCCCGGAATAGGCAGTTTCCTTTTGTTGTCAAACAGAATGACTAAACATGCTCATTCACATGCTCCCATGGTAGAGCGTTATTAATTTATTACTTTGGAGTTATCTGTGCTTTCACACACACGCCTGCCTAGATGAATGACAATGTTACATTTTGTTTGAATATGGCTGATATGAATTATGTAACCATAGAGACTGACAGCTTTGTTGCGTCCCCGTAGCCCTCGCTCTCCTACGAGATAATAGGCTATACAGTAAATAATGCACAGTAGGTCTTATTGTATGACTATATAGAAAAGACATGGGGAAAATTATCCTCTGAGAATAAAAGCAGTAAGCTCCAATATGGAATAGTTTAGTTGAATCGTGAGGCCTCTGGTGAAAACTACGTCACTGTAACATTCTGGCAACACTGGGAGAAGGTTAGGGCGGTGAGAGTCATCTGCCACCATTTGACACTGGAAAGTGGGGCACTTCATTCCGTCAGGGTTCCGCTCTGATGTTAGTGAGGAGGCCTCAGAAGACTGGGTTAAGAGAAAAAATGAAATAAATAAAAATAAAAGAAGTCCAAAAACAGTGATGGCGGTGGTGGTATCAGATGTTGATCGTCGTGGCGAAGGGCTGCCTTTGATAGGCTTGAGAAAAGTGACAGGACAGTTTTTCCAAAGTGCTACTCCTCGAGACGGGTAGCATAAAAAAAAAAACTGTCAGCGCTGACTGATTGGTCTGAAAAGACTGTCAAATGTCAAGGAGTTATCAAATGGCAGACGTGTTCTTTAAGAAAGATGCCTGGAGAAGGAAAAGTGTAACCTTTCAGTGAGGGAGTGGAAGTCACTCTTCCTCCATCATGTGCAGTCCTCTAGAATAGATGGGAAAAAAAACCTTCCTTTTTAACATGCTTACACTTTCACCTCTAAATGAAATCTAAGGCTGTTGACGTGAGCTATTGAGATGATTCAGTTGAGATGATTAAATCCATGTGGACATAAATCCACATCATGGAATGCTTCCAAATTATAAAGACTCTTAACTGGTTGGATACACTGCCTGGCAAAAAATTGCCAAGTAAGAGTAAGTTCTTACGGAATACGTTCTCAGGAAGTTCTCAGACTATTCTTAATGTAACAACAACAGTCTATGTGTATGTAAAATATATGAATAATGTACAGTACCAATCAAAAGTTTGGACACACCTACTCATTCAAGGGTTTTTCTTTACTTTTACTATTTTCTACATTGTAGAATACTAGTGAAGACATCAAAACTATGAAATAATACATATGGAATTATGTAGTGACCAAAAAAGTGTTAAACAAATCAAAATATACTTTATATTTTTTTATATTGATTCTTCAAAGTAGCCACCCTTTGCCTTGATGACAGCTTTGCACACTCTTGGCATTCTCTCAACCAGCTTCACCTGGAATGCTTTTCCAATAGTCTTGAAGGAGTTCCCACATATGCTAAGGAGTTGTTGGCTGCTTTTCCTTCACTCTGCGGTCCAACTCATCCCAAACCATCTCAATTGGGTTGAGGTCGGGTGATTGTGGAAGCCAGGTCATCTGATGCAGCACTCCATCACTCTCCTTCTTGGTCAAATAGCCCTTACACAGCCTGGAGGTGTGTTTTGGGTCATTGTCCTGTTGAAAAACAAATGATAGTCCCACTAAGCGCAAACCAGATGGGATGGGGTATCGCTGCAGAATGCTGTGGTAGCCATGCTTGTTAAGTGTGCCTTGAATTCTAAATATATCACAGACAGTGTCACCAGCAAAGCACCCCCACACCATCACACCTCCTCCTCCATGCTTCACGGTGGGACCCACACATGCGGAGATCATCCGTTCACCTGCTCTGCGTCTCACAAAGACATGGCGGTTGGAACCAAAAATCTCAAATTTGGACTCATCAGACCAAAGGACAGATTTCCACCGGTCTAATGTCCAATGCTCGTGTTTCTTGGCCCAAGCAAGTCTCTTCTTCTTATTGGTGTCCTTTAGTAGTGGTTTCTTTGCAGCAATTCGACCATGAAGGCCTGATTCACGCAGTCTCCTCTGAACAGTTGATGTTGAGATGTGTCTGTTACTTGAACTCTGTGAAGCATTTATTCATTTGGGCTGCAATTTCTGAGGCTGATAACTCTAATGAACTTGTCCTCTGCAGCAGAGGTAACTCTGGGTCTTCCTTTCCTGTGGCGGTCCTCATGAGAGCCAGTTTCATCATAGCGCTTGATGGTTTTTGCGACTGCAAAAAAATAAATAAACGTATTACCCGTAATACTCCGTATTGACTGACCTTCATGTCTTAAAGTAATGATGGACTGTCGTTTCTTAACATCATATGAAGTTGGTCTTTTACCAAATAGGGCTATCTTCTGTAGAGTCCCGTGTAGCTCAGTTTGTAGAGCATGGCGTTTGCAACGCCAGGGTTGTGGGTTCGTTTCCCACGGGGGACCAGTATGAAAAATAAAATAATGTATGCACTCACTAACTGTAAGTTGCTCTGGATAAGAGTGTCTGCTAAATGACTTAAAATGTAAATGTAATACCAACCCTACCTTGTCACAACTAATTGGCTCAAACGCATTAAGAAGGAAAGAAATTCCACAAATTAACTTTTAACAAGGCACACCTGTTAATTGAAATGCATTCCAGGTGACTACCTCATGAAGCTGGTTGAGAGAATGCCAAGAGTGTGCAAAGCTGTCATCAAGGCAAAGGGTGGCTTCTTTGAAGAATCTCAAATATAAAATATATTTTGATTTGTTTAACACTTTTTTGGTTACTACATGATTCAATATGTGTTATTTCATATTTTTGATGTCTTCACTGTTATTCTACAATGTAGAAAATAGTAAAAAAATATATATAAAAAAAAATTGAATGAGTAGGTTTGTCCAAACTTTTGACTGGTACTGAATATGTAATAGAATACCTGTCAAAACTGAAACAGCAGTCTAAATTCTGTACATTGTACCATTGGCAATGAGGGGTCCTAGTTATGCCGTCCCTGCCCCACCTCCTCTCCTCTCGTCACAGGGTTCTCCTCAGCACTGATGGGGCTCAAGGCCCACATTATGCTTACATGTACATCACCCCATCTGCCTGGAGTGGCTGACAGGAACAACTTGTTCACCACTAAATCCCCAGCAAACGCCTGGTCTAATTCTCAGGGCTGATGTTGCTTGGACTCCCCTCACACAGAACACTTGTAAAGCGTGGAGAGATGGGATGATGTGGCTCAGCTTGAGAAGATCAGCAGCACTGACAAGACTTGAAACAGCAGCAATCATGACACAGTCCTTAGCTACCATGGGGTGATTCCATACCAGTGTGGGCCGAAAAGGTCTTTGCTATCTCAGATTGTTCAGTCAATTCTCACATAGAAACTTAATTGGGAGCAAGTATGTTTGAAATTCTTTTAACATTTGTATGACCTTTTTTTTTTGATGATGAAAGTGGCCATTTCAGGTCCTTTTTAGACCAATACATGCCTCCTATATGACCCTATTATCCGTGAACAGTACATAATTCAGACAACATCTTGGTGTCATTATACTTCTTCTACAGTAGTGTCCTCTAAAATATGGAGTATGTCTAAATGAATTTTTCATATGAATTTATACAAGATAAAAAAATATTAGTATTCATATCTCAAAAGTACCCTTTTTGATTTTGTTCAATTGAAGACATTGTTTTACACAATATACTCTACAAGTACATCACATTTCCAGAGTGGGCTCTCTGCTACTTTTGAAGTTATGATACATTTTATGTGCACCACCAACAGTGAATAGAGGGCTTGCAGCTGACGTGCGATGCCTCCATGTTGGAAGACCACTACATTAATTATTCTGACAACAACAGCCAAGTGGCTACCCCAAACTGCATGATAACAGTGTCTAAAACTAGTTGATTCATCACCATGGTCATTTTCTGTAGAGCATTTGGCTGCTCTTACAAGGCAGGAAATACAACGGGAAAAAAAGATGTTTCTCCGCAATCATGAAACACCATTGGTGACACCAAGATAAGACGCAAGAACTGTCAGAAAAGCAAATAAACATTTTTGCCCGTCAAGACCTGAACACAGACAGCTGTCAGTAACGGGTCTGCTACGATCACTTCATCACTGGTAAGTCAAGTCTGATCGATTTCAAGTTTAGTTTAGCTGTTATGCTAACCAGGTGTTAACAACAACACTAAGTTAGCCAAAATTAGCTAGCTAGATAGCTTGTAGTCTAGCAACTAGCATGTGTCGTGTGAGTTTAAAGTTTTGGGGAAGCTATTTTTCACCATAAAAATTCACAAAGGATTGCGTGCCTCTGTCATCGCATTTGCAGACAAATTAAAGCCTACTATTCCTAATGTTATGAGTAGATTGAATAGTGATAATTTAGGCTATTAATAAAAAAATATTTTAAAGGGAACTCCCACTGCTGGTGAAATGCTGAATATGATATCCTAAAGGAGGGCTATGATTGGTTAATGATCTATAATGTCAATTTATATGTATAAAATGTACCTTCAAATGTACCAGAGAGCCCACTCTAGAAATGTGATGTGTTTGAAGAGTATATTGTTACAAACGATATATCATAAAAATAAGCTAAATCAAAAAGGGTACTTTTGAGATATTCATATTATTATGATGAATGTTTAATAAATTAATTAGACAATTTTAATTTTCAGAATCTAGACATACTCCATATTTGAGAGCACACTATAAGGAGTATAATGACACCAATATGTTTTTTGTATCATATACAGTTCACGGATCATACAATACATGACGAAAAGTATATGGACACCTGCTCTTCGAACATCTCATTCCAAAATCATGGGCATGAATATGGAGTTGGTCCCCCCTTTGCTGCTATAACAGCCTCCACTCTTCTGGGAAAGCTTTCCACTACATGTTGGAACATTGCTGCGGGGACTTGAGTCCATTCAGCCACAAGAGCATTAGTGAGGTCGGGCACTGATGTTGGGCGATAAGGCCTGGCGCGCAGTTGGCGTTCCAGTTCATCCCAAAGGTGTTCAATGGGTGCAGGTCAGTCAGGTTCTTCCACACCGATCTCGACAAACCGTTTCTGTATGGACCTCGCTTTGTGCACGGGGGCATTGTCATGCTGAAACAGGAAAGGGCCTTCCCCAAACTGTTGCCACAAAGTTGGAAGTACAGAGTCATCTAGAATGTCATTGTATGCTGTAACGTTAAGATTTCCCTTCACTGGAACTAAGGGGCCTAGCCCGAACCATGAAAAACAGCCCCAGACCATTATTCCTCCTCCACCAAACTTTACAGTTTGCACTATGCATTGGGGCAGGTAGCATTCTGCTGGTATACGCCAAACCCAGATTCATCTGTCGGACTGCCAGATGGTGAAGCGTGATTCATCACTCCAGAGAACGCGTTTTCACTGCGCCAGAGTTCAATGGCGGCGAGCTTTACACCACTCCTGCCGAAGCTTGGCATTGCGCATGGCGATCTTAGCCTTGTGTGCGGTTGCTCGGCCATGGAATCCCATTTGAAAGGTGGCATCCTATGATGGTGCCACGTTGAAAGTCACTGAGCTCTTCATTTAAGGCCATTCTACTGCCAATGTTTGTCTATGGAGATTGTGTGGCTGTGTGCTCGATTTTATACACCTGTCAGCAAAGGGTGTGGCTGAAATAGCCGAATCCACTAATTTGAAGGGGTGTCCACATACTTGTGTATTTATAGTGTAGGGTCTTACAGGAGGCAAGTAGACCTAAAAGTGCCACTTTCGTCATGATAAAAAAATTAAATAGGCCTACAAATGTAAAAAGTAAGTAAAACACCTTTATTTTCAGATCACACTGCTGTGGAATCACTCCATTATTCATTCCATACAACCTCCCCACTCCACTATTCAATTCAACCAACGATATCCCCAACCAATACACATTTTGTGATGAAGTGTAGGCTATTTATGCCCACTGGTCACGAACGTGCACACTATCTAATCTGCCACAATAGCCCATTCTATTAAGCATTTAGCCATTTATGTATATTCTTTAGCTCCTTTGTTAGCAGTAAGATATAGTTGATAGTTAATGCCCAATCCGCAATGAAATGTTTGTTTGGAAAGGTATTTGAAAGTGTACATGGATGTGATCACGTCTGGTTTAGATGGAATATTATGTAATGCGCTGATTATGAGAATGCCAGGTACATTTGTATAATTTGCCAGTTTTGGTGTTACATGTTGCAATGTCTATTGGTATCTTCCAGGGAGTGTCCTTGGGTATGAGCCTGTTTTAGGTGACAATTCAGTTCTGGTTTAGAATTCAAGTGGGGATCGAGCCAGGTACACACCCAACCTGTAATACCTATGGAACTTACAGGGTACGCCTGCTTGAGGCTCAGTTAGTTTTGTTGTTTTGTATTGAAGGCAAGTAAGTATTTTGTCTGTGTATTCCGTCTTTATCACCTGCTGTACTTTAGCATTTTAAATAAATATGGACCTGAACCTTCTGCCTCCTGCTGAATCTCTGCCCTTGCAACATTACAATGCATGGCTGGCTGTCTTTGGATGACTTTCTCTATCTTATTGTATATAGGCTATTGAGCAATCATGTTACGCTTGCTGTTGTGGCCCTCAATTCAATAAACTCTTTGACCGTTGATTATTTCTTAGTAGGCCGATGGGTAAAGTGTGTGTCATCATGTTCCTAGGACCTAGTCTTATATTTCTGTTTCCTGGTAACAGCTTTACATCCACAGCCCTTGTCAAAGTATTAAGCAGTCTTTCATTCAGAACAAGGCCCTTCTGAGGCTTTAGCTCATATCTACAAAACGAGGTGAGTGTAGGCTGAACTGAAATCATTCAAGTAAATCAACATAGCACATTCCTTATGACGAACAAAGTAAATATCTACCTTTCCTTTAAGCAACTCTTTCTGAGCTCCGTTTTTGTCCTGGTGAGAGAGCTTCTGAACAGTAGGCCTACCATCAAAACAATACTAGAGGAACAAAGGGGGGAAAATATCAAGTCTATTCCTCAGCCTGCCTGACGACTGCCTGCCTTAAATTTAATCTAATTTGGTCTTTATTGAGAAATGAGTAAGAGCTTTTATTCAGGCCTATGTGTGTTTTTTCCTCCTATGCTCCTTCCTTTGTTGCTTTTCCTCAGCTGCCTCTGACAAAAGACAGCCAGCCTGCCAAGCCCGGTGCTGCTCTGGGACGAACCTGTCAATCACTCCTGACGGCACCCTGACAACATGTACGTTAAAAATTCAAACGCGACTCAAAGCCAGTGCGTGACAGCCGAGCCTTTGAAAGTGGCTGCAGCGCTCTGCGACTGCCAGAGGAATACGAGTGGAAAACAAACTAAGAAAACAACACTGCGGAGGGAAAAAGAGAGCGAGAGAGAGAGAGAGAGAGAGAGAGAGAGAGAGAGAGAGAGAGAGAGAGAGAGAGAGAGAGAGAGAGAGAGAGAGAGAGAGAGAGAGAGAGAGAGAGAGAGAGAGAGAGAGAGAGAGAGAGAGAGAGAGAGAGAGAAAAAAGTTAAAAGCACAAGAAGAGGAATGTGGGTCTTGATGGTGGGAATAGGCATTGGATTCTCCCTCGTCGTCCCAATGCTTTTTTAATTTGTTTGAAAGTCCCTAGTGAGTGACTAGAGTAGTGGGTCTTCCAGGGATTGTGTTGAGGATCTCTATCTGCTGTAGTCCAGGGATGGGGAGTGCTACTCTTAACTCATCTGAGACCTCTCTCTCGCATATAGTCAGGCATCCTACGCATCTACATATCCACAGACACAAAGCAACTGCACACACTAATGTTAATGACAACTGCTTTATTCCATCTAACCATCTTAAGGCACTAGCCTACAATTGATTCCCACCGGCAAACACATGCAACCACCAATTTAATGTGCCTTTTTGTTACAGAAAATAATATACAAGAGAGTATGTGAGTTTTCAATAAATCAAATCAATCAAATCAAATCTTTATTTGTCACATGCTTCGTAGACAACAGGTGTAGACAGTCAAATGCTTACTTACAGGTCCTTTTCCAACAATGCAGGGAACATCATGAGGGAACATGGATGACTTAATTCAGATTCATCATGCGGTCCTCAATGAAGTACGGCAAGAGTATTCTTGCTAGCCAGCTATTCCATATCCAGAATTTTGACTGAACGCATATGGCACACAGTACATATGGCATGCTATGAGCACAGATAAACTGGCTTGTGGACATACTTTTGAATGATGAATTGGCCACAATGGTGCTTTTGCACATGTGAGAAAACAAAGCTAAATGAATGGAGTGAACGGTCAACCGCACAAAAGTCCTGGATAGAGCCCCTCTCCATGGGAGAACTGCCATCTCTGCAGTCCTGCAGGTTTTCCACAGATCTCTCAATCAGCTTCTACATCCACAGATCAAAAACACACTGAGCTGAATACTGGTACAAAGCCAACTGCCCATTGTTGTAGGGGTGTGTGTGTGTGTGTGTGTGTGTGTGTGTGTGTGTGTGTGTGTGTGTGTGTGTGTGTGTGTGTGTGTGTGTGTGTGTGTGTGTGTGTGTGTGTGTGTGTGTGTGTGTGTGTGTGTGTGTGTGTGCGTGCGTGCGTGCGCGCAAGTGTATGTCACCTCCAAAATTACTGGCACCCTTAATAAAGATGAGAAACAAAATACTGTAAAAAATAAATGACAGAAATACTGAGCTACAGTGAGCTCCAAAAGTATTGGGACAGTGACAAATGTTTTGTTGTTTTGGCTCTCTACTCCATCACTTTGGATTTTAGCTTTAGTTTGAGGGTATTTTTTATCCATATTGGGTGAACCGTTTAGAACACTTTTTGTACATAGTCCCTTCATTTTAGGGGACCAAAAGTATTGGGGCAAATTCACTTATATGTGTATTATAGTAGTCAAAAGTTTAGTATTTGGTCCCATATTCCTAGCACACAATGAATACATCAAGCTTGTGACTCTACAAACTTGTTGGATGCATTTGCTATTTGTTTTGGTTGTGTTGCAGATTATTTTGTGCCTAATAGAAATGAATGGTAAATAATGTATTGTAATGGTGAGAGGTTAGCATGTCTTGGGGGTATGATATTTGTGTGTCTGTAACTTTCTCACTCATCATTATTCACGATTCATTCAGGACTATCCGTGATCAAGGTAGCATCCACATTAATGTAGAAGTGTTTAGTAAGTCTTATTTACAATAAAAGTGAATCCAAAATGACACAATACATTATTTACCATTTATTTCTCTATGGGGCACAAAATAATCTGAAACACAACCAAAAACAAACCACAAATGCATCCAACAAGTTTATAGAGTCACAAGCTTGATGTAATCATTGCGTGCTAGGAATATGGGACCAAATACTAAACTTTTGACTACTTTAATACACATATAAGTGAATTTGTCTCAATACTTTTTGCCCCCTAAAATGGGGGGACTATGTACAAAATATGGGTGAAAATATCCTCAAATTAAAGCTGACAGTCTGCACTGTAACCTCAGTCAATGTATCATTTCAAATCCAAAGTGCTGTAGTACAGAGCCAAAACTAACAAAACAAAAATTGGAGCTCATTGTATATTGTATGCTTAATAACATTGGGAAATTATATTATTTTATACTAATACAATTGCCCAGAGAAAAATATTTTGTTTATCAAGAAATATATATTTTTTCTCAAAAAGATACGTGTCAAAATTATTGGCACCCCTGTTTTCAATACCTTGTGCACCCTCCTCTTGAGAGGGCAACAGCGCTGAGCCCTTTTCTATATTGTTTTATGAGATTGGAGAACACATTGAGAGGGATCTTAGACCATTCCTCCATACAGAATCTTTCCAGATCCTTGATATCCTTCAGTCTGCGCTTATAGACTGCCCTCTTTAATTCAAACCGCATGTTTTAAATGGGGTTCAAGTCTGGAGACTGAGATGGTCATTGCAAAATTTGTGGTCAGATAACAATTTCTTTGTGGATTTTGATGTGTCTTGGGGTAATTGTAAAATATCCACTTGCAGCTAAGTTTCAGCCTGCTGGCAGAGGCAACTAGATTTTTGGCTAAAATGTCCTGGCACATGGTAGAGTTCATGATGCTGTTGACCAGTGCAGTCAAAAACGTGTTTTTCCTGTGTTTTATGTATATTTCCATACATTAAGGTTGGAATAATACTGTGAAATTGTGAAAATTATGATAATGCCCTTTTAGTGTAAGAGCTGTTTGAAAAGGCAGCCAGAAATTTCTGCCTGTTTTAGTGGGATGACATCACCAGGCGTTAAATGAGTTAATAGACCGATGCCAATAACAGCTAGTTTTCAGTTTTCCCCTCCCCTCTCAGACCACTCCCAGACAGCCCTAGCAAAATTCTTGCTTGAGAAATTGCTCTTTGCCAAGAAGCTATTTTGTACTTTAAAAAATAACATCTCAGTATGGTACTTAATGTTTACTAAGATATTGAGATAAAAACTACTGCATTGGACCTTTAACAAGCAAAACAGCCCCATAACATTAAAGATCCACCACCATATTGTACACTGCCGGTCAAAAGTTTTAGAACACCTACTCATTCAAGGGTTTTTCTTTATTTTTACTATTTTCTACATTGTAGAATAATAGTGAAGACATCAAAACTATGAAATAACACATATGGAATCATGTAGTAACCAAAAAAGTGTTAAACTAATCAAAATATATTTTATATTTGAGCTTCTTCAAATAGCCACCCTTTGCACACTCTTGAGCCAGACCATGACAGCTTTGCACACTCTTGGCATTCTCTCAACTAGCTTCATGAGGTAGTCACCTGGAATGCATTTCAATTAACAGGTGTGCCTTGTTAAAAGTTAATTTGTGTTTGAGCCAATCAGCTGTGTTGTGACAAGGTAGGGGGGTATACAGAAGATAGCCCTATTTGGTAAAATGCAAAGTCCATATTATGGCAAGAACAGCTCAAATAAGCAAAGAGAAATGACAGTCCATATTTACTTTAAGACATGAAGGTCAGTCAATACGGAACATTTCAAGAACTTTGAAAGTTTCTTCAAGTGCAGTCGCAAAAAACCATCAAGCACTATGATGAAACTGGCTCTCATGAGGACCGCCACTGGAATGGAAGACCCAGAGTTACCTCTGCTGCAGAGGATAAGTTCATTTTACCAAGAAGGAGAGTGATGGAGTGCTGCATCAGATGACCTGGCCTCCACAATCCCCCGACCTCAACCAAATTGAGATGGTTTGGGAAGAGTTGGACCGCAGAGTGAAGGAAAAGCAGCCAACAAGTGCTCAGCATATGTGGGAACTCCTTCAAGACTGTTGGAAAAGCATTCCAGGTGAAGCTGGTTGATAGAATGCCAAGGGAATGCAAAGCTGTCATCAAGGCAAAGGGTGGCTATTTGAAGAATCTCAAATATAAAATATATTTTGATTTGTTTAACACTTTTTGGGTTACTATATGATTCCATATGTGTTATTTCATAGTTTTGATGTCTTCACTATTATTCTACAATGTAAAAAATAAAGAAAAACCCTTGAATGAGTAGGTGTTCTAAAACTTTTGACCGGTAGTGTACAGTAGGTATGGTATTCTTTTCTGCATATGCATCCTTTCAACTCCAAACCCACCACTAGTTTGCGTGGCCAAAGACCTCTATTTTGGTCTCATCTGACCATAGAGCCCGGGTTCAATCAAAGTGCCAATGCAGTTTAGCAAACTCCAGGCGTTTACATTTGTTGGTTTCTCTCACTAAAGGCTTTTTTTCATAGCAACCCTTCATAAGAGCCTATTGACATGGAGTTGGCGTCTAATTGTAGATTTAGAGACTTGTTGACCCCAAGATTTGTAATTCTTCAACTGTGGCCCCTGGATTTTTCTTTGCCTCCAGAATGATCTTCCTCATTGTGCGTGGGGACAAGATACACTTGCTTCCTCTAACAGGCAAGTTTACCACAGTGGTTTTAAACTTCGTAATTATTGCCCTAATAGTGGTAAGTGGTATATTTATTTTTTAGGCTATAGCTATTTTTTGTACCCATTGCCTGATTTATGAAGGTCAACCGCCATTTGTCTCTTTTCGTTTGTGAGTTCTTTGCCTTTCCCCATGTTGATGGATGACAAATTATTTTACAAGTGTTACCTAATTTTTATACCCCAGTGAAACAGGAAGCAATGGAAGGCCCCAATACAGTTCCTTAAACTGAGATAAACTTAACAAAGTAGAATTTTAACTTAAGGCAGATTACATTTTGTTTGATTCTATTGATAAGACTCTATCTTTATTATTTATTTTATTTTGTATTCATTCGTAAAGAAAATCTCTTTATATGTGCATTTTAATGAGTATAAAATAACAACATTTTCCAACATTTTTGAGCATACAATATAGCTCAGTATTTGTCATATTTATTTTATACAGTATTTTTTGCTAATCTTTATCAAGGGTGCCAAGGATTTAGTGTAAAGAGAAGGACTACAGAGCAAGTAAACACAGATCTGTGCTGTGTGTCCCTACATCTCCCCCGGAGAACACACATCTATGTACTCCATGTCTACCTCAGCAAATACACATCTGTGACTGAAAGTCTCACACTCTCTCCATAAACTGCCTCAGAGACTGGGCTGCTCAGGTATAAAGGCAGGAGACAGATTATCTGAGAAAGGCCTATGTTTTGGGTTCTAGTGCCCTCTAATGGTAAATAATGCTCTTCTAACAAGTTGGAACCATACATTTACAACACAGCATTGGAGTCTTGATGACACATTGATCCCAAATGGATTATGTAATTGAATTCTACAATGAGCAATAAAAAGTTGACCAATGTACTTTTTTTTGTTCAATACAGATGCAGTTGGGAGTGTTTTACTGAGTGCTGAGTACTGAGTGAAACACATGGTCTGGCTCATCTGTCATGTTCACAAAAAATATAAACCCCTAAAAACAATATTATTACATTATTCACCCCTCCACATAAAGTGTTTCTGCTCGACAAATGAGAGGACAAACAACACAATGAGAGGAAAGTGATGCCACATCACATAGACTTTGAATTAATTAATTGGAGACTATTCACTCTCTTAAACAAAGAGATTGAATAGCTCACAGTAATGGGAGGTCAGCAGCAAGGTACGATAACCATGATTATGAAATTCACCTCTATTTAAAATAGATTGATTGTAGCCTAGCCTACATATTCCATCTTCCTCTTAATATAAGACAAAAAACATTCTATACTTTTATGGTGCTTTAAGAAGAAAGGCATTGATCCAAATATACCTTTTTAGTATCAAAACATGTGCCATAACCCGTGCAATCAGTCAATATTAGGCTACATTACTGAATCATAAATCTCCTATTTTGACATGGCCTATGAAACATATTTCCCAATAAATTATAGTAAATTAGCCTATTTGCATAAAATAATAAATAGTTAATTAAAAACAAACTGATTTTTAATCATGCAAGCAAAAAGGAAGACCATTTACAATGTTGTTAAGTTTGTACCTCTTATCAAAGCATGACACCTAGTAAGCCTATAATTTTGACTACTATGGCTTAGACAGGCAGCCCAATTCTGATTTTTTTTCTCACTAATTCGTCTTTTGACCAATCAGATCAGCTCTGAAAAATATATGTTGTGAAAAAATCTGATGTGATTGGTCAAAATACCGATTAGTGAAAAAAAGATCAGAATTGAGCTTCTGATCTTTTTTTTACTAATCAGTATTTTGACCAATCACATCAGATCTTTTCACAACAGATATTTTAGGCTTATAATGTAGGCAGACTACATTTACAATACTAATATTACATATAATACAATACAACAAAATGCTATACAATAGTGTATCCATGCTACCTGCACTCAAAGCAGTGCTTGCAAAAAAGTTAAAACATTTGTCTCTCTTGGGTTCTGATTATTAAAAACGGTTCTGAAATAATGGCCTAACTGTAATTTGGAAATTGAGAGATAAAAGATTCGTCATGCGAGTAAAACTGGTGTGGTATTTCATCCTTTTGTTTTTGACGGGTTCCTATGGGGAAGAGATCTGAGACCCCTATCGTTTTCAGCACATGCTCGTAAGCACCGGAGTGCGTCCGGATGCAGAATATGCGCACCGTTAATATGCTATCTGTCGTGTATTATTAATGCGGTACACAGGACAAGTTTTCAAACACACTTTCTAAAATAACGTATCAAGCTGCCATGCATATGTAGCCTACTACAAAGAAAACACTATGCTCCCTCGAAAATGGAACTTGTTTTCCACTCAAATGTGTTTACCCCCATTAAATTATGTAACCTATTCCAAGAATTCAGTTGTGAATAACTTTGCTTCAATAGAAAGCATTTTCCTTTCATTTCTAATATCCAATAATCTTTTTTCTTGTGACATTGAAGATTTTTTCCCCTATTTTCTTAACTGCAGGTTATGAAATTCAACTGCTTTGTAACGGACAGACTATAATTTATCAGGCCAGGTGTACTGTATTCAAAGTAAACAGTGAGACACCTTAAAGACATGATTATCCTGAGTGGCTTGGTTCAGTATTGTTACCTGCTGGGACAGTGGCACAGGCTCTCTAAATAAATTGCAAGTAGCCTTGGGTAATAAGAAGGGCCCTTCTTTGTTCTGCAGCCCTTGTGAATTAGGAAAATGTGCAGGCAGTCAATCAAACTCATAAGCCTTCACACAACAATGGGGCTGACCTTTGTCTATATTTTTTTAGTTTTTATTAATGTATTTCATTATCTCAAGAAGTCTGCTGGCTGGTCGCCCCTGATCAGCCAGCAGACTTCTTGAGATAATTAAATACTATAATAATTGATAGCAAGTGTAACCGCTGATTTCCCGCCTCTCCGTTGGCGCGCTTTTTAACCGACTGTTGTCAGAACACATTTGCTTTGACGACAAGTTTGAGGAAGAAAGAAATGTCATCACATGTGATAATACGTTTAATGATTGGTGAAAGGTAGGGAGGTGAGGTGTATTATAAGAGGAGAGATAAAGAGAATTTGAACTTTTTGGTCATGTGTCAGACAGTAGGCTAGGCCTAAAAAACGTGAATTGTTTGAATGGTGCATGGATCACAGGGTGAAAAGTTGTTCTTTATAGGCTACTGAAGGCTTTGGGGCATGGGAGACATGTCACATCAAAACTATAGAGTTTAGAGATGGGGAAACACTTTCAGAGACCAAGATCCATTTAGGATCTACTCTTACTGGTCATCCCCAAAGCCAACACCTCCTTTGGCTGCCATTCCTTCCAGTTCTCTGCTGCTAATGACTGGAACGAACTGCAAAAATCTCTGAAGCTGGAGACTCTTACCTCCCTCACTAACTTTAAGCATCAGTTGTCAGAGCAGCTTACCGATCACTGCAGCTGTACACAGCCCATCTGTAATTAGACCACCCAAGTATCTCTTTTTGCACATCATCTTCTGCACATCTATCACTCCAGTGTTGATACTAAATTGTAATTATTTTGCACTGTGGCCTATTTATTGCCTTACCTCCATAACTTACTACATTTGCACACACTGTATATAGATTTTCAATTGTGTTATTGACTGTACGTTTTGTTTATCCCATGTGTAACTCTGTGTTGTTGTTGTTTTTATCCCATTGCTTTGCTTTATCTTGGCCAGGTCACAGTTGTAAATGAGAACTTGTTCTCAACCTGCCTACCTGGTTAAATAAAGGTTAAATAAAAAATAAATAAAAATATTTGATGTGAATGTTTGGATAGGAAGTAGTTTGTTTACTATTCAGTTAGCCTAGTTTATGGTGCAAGGTTCAGGCTATGTGTTTGGATTGTAGACTAGGCCTTTCCAAGTAGGCGAATTCCATGGTTATTTCATAAAAATGGCATTGTAGGCCTATAATAAAGCTTAGGCCTAAGCTTATCTTCCCCCCAAAAAACACATTGACTAAAATGTCCACATATGTGTTGTTTTGGACAAAATCCTCAGGTGAGAAAAGTTTTAAGCAAAGTCACAATGAGGGAAAACAACAACATGTGAACTACTTCAAATAAATGACAGCTGCATACATTTGCTCAGCCCCCTCTCCATCTCCTCCTCTGTTCTGTTCTTCCAGTACCATTTCCTCTTTTAATTATCCCCAAGCAAAAAGATGGAGCACATCAGACGCATCGGTAAATCCCGGCTCTGGCACGAGCTCATAGCAGTTCCTGCGTCTGCGTCTGGCAATTCCGATAGAGAGTGCGCGCTGGCAGTGACAGAGAGAGAGGCCGCCTGGAGATTTTTAAACGGAAGAATGGGGAGGATGATCTCTCAGCAAAACAGGTCTTCGCTCTCTTTCCGACGTGGGAGGCTTTGGCTAACACTGTCTGATCACGCTGCGTTTTCAACACCAGATTAGCGAATTCTGAAGAGAAGCCTCCATCGAATTCATACAGACCCCTTGTTTACACCTCAGCAGAGTCAGCACGGTAGTGTTTTTGAAATTACTGCTTAGAAAGGGCCACATTGGAGGCCTACTTAAGTGGTCCTATCTCTGCCTACAATATTTTGTGGATAGGCTATTGTGATGATTTCTGACAGGGAGTTAAAGACATCATGGTTTGTAATTTGAAGCCAAGTTCAGTTTTAGTCCAATTCAATGTCTCTTTGTTTTTACTCATCTGTTTTGCAGGATGTTATATGTTAGGTATCAACTATGTGGTATGGCTCTTTCTTTCCCAAGCCTGTAAGATTTTTTAAAATTAAGAGTTAACCAGCATTAGGCTGATGTCTGTCAACATTTTGATTTCTCAGAATCCATATCCAAGCCCCCTTTCTGACTGTCATTCAATGGGCTAATAGTGTTGTCATCTCCTATGTGATTATACATATTGCACTATATGTGATCCTTGGATAAGATAGAGATGCAGATCAACCTTTCCCCCCCTTTCCTCAATGGATAGCTTTCAAATGTTATATTATTGGCTATGTACAGTGTTGTAACAATGTGCAAATAGTTGAACAACAAAAGGGAAAATAAATAAACAGATAAAGATAGGTTGTATATACAATGGTGTTTGTGCTTTACTGGTTGCCCTTTTCTTGTGGCAACAGGTAACACATGTTGCTGCTGTGATGGCACACTGGTATTTAACCTAATAGATATGGGAGTTTATCAAAATTGGATTTGTTTTTGAATTCTTTGTGGAACTGTGTAATTGGAGGGAAATATGTGTCTTTAATATGGTCAAATATTTGGCAGGAGGTTAGGAAGTGCAGCTCAGTTTCCTCCTCATTTTGCAGGCATTGGGCACATAGTCTGTCTTCTCTCGAGAGCCAAGTCTGCCTGTGGCTGCCTATGGTGGCCTCTCCCAATAGCAAGGCTATGCTCACTGAGTCTGTACATAGTCAAAGCTTTCTTTAATTTTGGGTCAGTCACAGTGGTCAGGTATTCTGCCACTGTGTCTCTCTGTTTAGGGCCAAATAGCATTCCAGTTTGCTCAGTTTTTTGTGTGAAGTAATTCTCTTTTAGTTTTCTCATGATTTGGGTCTAATTGTGTTGCTGTCCTGGGCACGGTGGGGTCTGTTTGTGAACATAGCCCCAGAACCAGCTTGCTGAGGGGACTCTTCTCTAGGTTCATCTCTCTATAGGTGATGGCTTTGTTATGGAAGGTTTGGGAATCGCTTCCCTTTAGGTGGTTGTAGAATTTAACGGCTCTTTTCTGGATTTTGATAATTAGCAGGTATCTTCCCAATTCTGCTCTTTGTGCATTATTTGGTGTTTTACGTTGTACACGGAGGATGTTTTTGCAGAATTCTGCATGTAGTCTCAATTTGGTGTTTGTCCCATTTTGTGAATTCTTGGTTGCTGAGCGGACCCCAGACCTCACAACCATAGAGGGCAATGGATTCTATAATTGATTCAAGTCTTTTTTTCCAGATCCCAATTTTATGTTCCTATTGATGGCGTAGAAGGCCCTTCTTGTCTTGTCTCTCAGATCATTCACAGCTTTGTGGAAGTTAGCTGTGGTGCTGATGTTTAGGCCGAGGTAGGTATCGTTTTTTTGTGTGCTCTAGGGCAATGGTGTCTAGAAGGAATTTGTATTTGTGGTCCTGGCAACTGGACCTGTTTTTGGAACACCATTATTTTTGTCTTACTGAGATTCACTGTCAGGGGCTAGGTCTGACAGAATCTGTGCAGACGATCTAAGTGCTGCTGTTGGCCCTCCTTGAATGGGGACAGAAGCACCAGATCTTCAGCAAACAGTAGTAATTTTACTTCAGATTCTAGTAGGGTGAGGCTGGGTGCTGCAGACGATTCTAGTGCCCTCGCCAATTCGTTGATATATATCTTGAAGAGGGTCTGGCTCAAGCTACATCCCTGTCTCACCCCATGGCCCTGAGGAAAGAAATCTGTGTTTTTGCAGGTTTTGACCGTACATGGATTTAATGTCGTATTCCCCGCTCCCCCCCCCAACACCTCTTTCCATCAATTTATTTAGCAGACCCTCATGCCAATTTGAGTCAAAAGCTTTTTTGAAATCAACAAAGCATGAGAAGACTTTGCTTTTGTTTTGTTTGTTTGTCAGTTAGGGTGTGCAGGGTGAATAAGTGGTCTGTCATATGGTAATTTGGTAAAAAGCCAATTTGACTTTTGCTCAGAATATTGTTTTCACTGAGGAAATGAAGGAGCTTGCTGTAAATGATAAGGCAGAGGATTTCCCTGAGGTTGCTGTTGACGCATATTCCACAGTAGTTATTGGGGTCGAATTTTTCTTCACTTTCTGGATTAGGGTGATCAGTCCTTGGTTCCAAATATTGGGGAAGATGCAAGAGCTGAGGATGATGTTAAAGAGTTTAACTATAGCCAATTTGTGGTCTGTAAATTGTATCATTTCATTTAGGATCCCATCAACACCACAGGCCTTTTTGGGTTGGAGGGTTTGTATTTTGTCCTGTAGTTCATTCAGTGTAATTGAATAATCCAGTGGGTTCTGGTAGTCTTTAATAGATGATTCTAAGATTTGTAATTCATAATTTATATGTTTTGCTGTTTATTCTTTGTTAGAGGGCCAACAAGGTTGGAGAAGTGGTTTATCCATACATCTCTATTTTGGATAGATAGCTCTTTGTCACGCCCTGACTCTGGGGACTCTTATTTGTTGAGTCAGGGTGTGTATTTTCTATGTGGTCTAGATCTATGTTGGCCGGTGTGGTTCCCAATCAGAGGCAGCTGTCGCTCGTTGTCTCTGATTGGGGACCATACTTAAGCAGCCTTTTGGCACTAGTGGGTTGTGGGATCTTGTTCCGTGTGAGGTTTGTTGTGTGTACCTTAGGACGTCACGTATCGTTGGTTTATTGTTTTGTCGTTGTGTTTATTCGTTAAATAAACATGTTTGCATATCACGCTGCGCCTTGGTCCGTCCCGTTTATGAACGATCGTGACACTCTTTGTGTTGTTGTTTATGTAATGTGTTCCAATTTTCCCAGAAGTGATTAGATTCTATCGATTCTTCAAGTAAATTGAGCTGGTTTCTGATGTGCTGTTGCTTCTTTTTTCTTAGTGTATTTCTGTACTGTCTTAATGTTTCACCATAGTGAAGGCCCAGGTTTTCTGGGTCTCTGTGTTTTTGGTTGGATAAATTTCCCAATTTCTTTATTAGGTTTTTCATTCTTCATCAAACCATTTGTCATTGTTGTAAATGTTCTTAGGTTGTCTGCTTGACTTAATTTTTTGATAGGGAAGCTGAAAGGTCAAATATACTGTTTAGGCTTTCTACTGCCAAGATTACACCTTCACTATTGCAGTGAAACGTTTTGTTCAGGAAGTTGTCTAAAAGGGATTGAATTTGTTGTTTCCCAATTGTTTTTTGGTAGGTTTCTTCAATACTTTCCTTCCATCTATAGCATTTCTTAATAGTATGCGGTTTGTTCTGCTTTGATGTCTCATGATTGAGTATTGCTCTGTTCAAGTAGACTGCGATTTTGCTGTGATCTGACAGGGGTGTCAGTGGGCTGACTGTGACTCTGAGAGATCTACAGTACTAATGCCAAGGGATGAGTTGTAGGTGTACTGACCGTAGGAGTTTATGTACAGACCCAGCTTACGACAAAGCTGCTGGAGTTGTGACCAATTTTTGTTGGTTGTTTTGTTGTAGTTGTGTCTAGGGGGGAATATTGGGGAGGGAATGCTGTCACCTCCAGGTAGGTGTTTGTCCCCCTGTGTGTTGAGAGTGTCAGGTTCTTGTCCAAGTCTGGCATTTCAAATCAAATCAAATTTTATTGGTCGTGTACACAGTTTAGTAGGTGTTATGGTGGGTGCAGCTAAATGCTTATGTTCCTAGTTCCTATCAATCAATGCACTAAATGTCAACAAGCACACAATAACAATTATCCTAAATGTTCTACAGCAGTAGATATATAAATAGTATGTAAACATTATTAAAGTGACCAGTGCACCTGTACTGTCTCTGCCTTCGCAACTGGTTTTGCCTCGGGTCCCAAATTGAACCAGGTTGTCTCAGTCGTGACCCAATATTCGTGTTGCAAAAAAGAATCGCCAAAATACAATCTGGAAAACAATTTTTAATGCTATATTGATAGTAAATGTAGCAATTATATGACAAGGGCACAACTTTCCCACCTCTTTCATTGTCAATAATACCATTTTGCCCATATTCTTGATGAAGAATGTTAATAAACTCACTGGTTTGAGACCAAAAAATCTACCAAAATAGCGCTGCTAATAGCTCTATATTGAAAGTAGTGTAATTGAAGAAAAACATTTCAGAGATTAAATTATAATAAAATGTAAGTTCATTATCATTATCACACTTTCTACCTGGTTTAAGTTTAAGTTCAGACTGGAGTATTTTTTCATTACTCAGACACCCACCAGTTGAGAATCGCTGTTCTAGATGGTAGTGGGGTGAACAGGCCGTGGCTCGGGTGGCTGAGGTCCTTAATGATCTTGTTGGCCTTCCTGTGACACCGGGTGCTGTAGATGTCCTGGAGGGCAGGCAGTGTGCTGACCGCACCACCCTCTGGAGAGCCCTGTGGTTGCGGACGGTGCAATTGCCGTACCAGGCGATGATACAGCCTGACAGGGTGCTCTCAATGGTGCATCTGTAGAAGTTTGTGAGGGACTTAGGAGCCAAGTAAAATTTGTTCAGCCTCCTGAGGTTGAAGAGGCGCTGTTATGTTAAGGGACCATTTCAGGTCCTCAGTGATGTGCACAAGTTTTTGACCCTCTCCACTGCGGCCCCATCGATCAGCTCCTTCGTTTTGTTTGACGTTGAGGGAGAGGTTATTTTCCTAGCACCACTCTGACAAGGCACTCACCTCCTACCTGTAGGCTGTCTCATTGTTGGTAATCAGCCCTAACACTGTTGTGTCGTCAGCAAACTGATGATTTAGTTGGAGAAATGCGTGGCCACACAGTCATGGGTGAACAGGGAGTACAAGAGGGGGCTGAGCACACACCCCTGTGGGGCCCCCGTGTTGAGGATCAGCATGGCAGAGGTGTTGTTGCCTACCTTCACCACCTGGAGTCGGCCCTTCAGGAAGTCCAGGATCCAGTTGCACAGGGAGGGGTTCAGACCCAGGGCCCAGAGCTTAATGATGAGCTTGGAGGGCACTATGGTGTTGAAGGCTGAGCTGTAGTCGATGAACAGCATTTTTACATAGGTATTCCTCTTGTCCAGGTAGGATAGGGCAGTGTGCAGTGCAATGGCGATTGCGTCGTCCGTGGATCTTTTGGTGCGATGTGCAAATTTTAGTGGGTCTAGGTTGTCAGGTTAATGGAGGTGATATGGTCCTTAACTAGCCTCTCAAAGAACTTCATGATTACAGAAGTGAGTGCTACGGGGCAATAGTAATTTAGTTCAGTTACCTTCGCTTTCTTGGGTACTGGAACGATGGGTATAGGAACGATGGTGGATTTAGGTTGCCACAGACTTGTACATGTCCCTGATCCTGGAAGTGGTTGATCTCTCCCTCTACGATGGAGAAGCTGTCATCGTTCAAATATGGGGATTCTATTGGGGGGATACAGTTAACACACATGAGGAAACGTTTCTCTGTTGAGATAATTTCCTTATTTATTTATATATTTTTTTCAATATCAGGTTTTATGAAGTTTTCTTGTTTTAGTGTCATCAAACAAAACACAATCCACATTCACAGATGTGGCAGACATAAATAATATAATTAAAATAATTGCATCAGCCCTCTCAGTTAGATATTTCCAGCTTTAGCTGAGACAATGAGCACATAATTAGTTTTACAGCACCTTACACATAATGTACAGTGCATTTGGAAAGTATTCAGACCCATTCACTTTTTCCACATTTTGTTACGTTACAGCCTTATTCTATAATGGATGAAATATTTTTTTCCCCTCATCAATCTACACACAATACCCCATAATGACAAAGCGAAAACTGTTTTTTAGAAATTGTAGCAAATTTATAAAAAAATAAAAACAGAAATACCTACGTATTCAGACCCTTTGCTACGAGACTCGAAATTGAGCTCAGGTGCATCCTGTTTCCATTGATCATCCTTGTATGCAAACTTGTATGCCATCTGTAAATATGAATACAATTGTTAAATGACGAGCCTAGTTGGTTAAGCCACAGAAAAAGACAGCAACCTTCCCACTAGCCATTATTGGCTGAAATAATGAGTGGGCTGGACATGCCGAGAGAGGAGTTCGGATTGGTCTGCCATATAGCATGCTTCTGTCTATTTGAGCTGGTCAGTATGTGTAGGTAATCCTGTCTAACGCGTAAAAAAAAAATGTTTTGTGTAGTGGAGCTGCTTAAGTGTTGCTCTCCACTTTCTGGAGGATCGAGTTTTGAAATCAGTGGAATTAGAGTATGATAGCTAAAGAGATGGAGAAAACACCTGTCTCCGGATTACATCTTCAAACTAAGGGCAACCATGGCATCTGTGAGAGGGAGACGTGTCCATCATGCTGATGTATACGGGTAAGATAGATACATTTTCAGATATTACACATTTCTTATTTTGACAGAAAGTGGTTTCATTTCAAGTTAAAGTGTACTGTTAGCTAGCTAACGTTACATGTATGATCTTATTATTCGTATCTCAGAGCCATTTGCTTGCTAACATTGAACCTGGTTGGTTAGCTACCTGCAGATTCATGCAGGGTAGTAAAGTCATAAATTGGGATTATGGTTCATTGTTTAGCTAGCTAGCTACATGTCTTAACAAAAGACTCCACTATGCAAGTAACCATTTCGGGTGCGTTCGTAAATTCAGTCTGAGTATGCCAGAGCGCAGAATAACTGATGAATTTGCAAACGCACAACACCCTTTGAATGTGGCCGGTGTCAGTAAATGTAGGCAAAAAGGCGTAGTTAAATTGTTGCCAGCAGCACAGTTACAGTCACCAACGCTCTGGATAACATGAAAACAGCCTGTTTTCATGTTATCCAGCGGTAAACAATTAACCATAATCCCAGTTTTGTGTCTGGAAGTAGCTAGCAAGCTAGCCAATATTAGCCAGTTTGGGTAATTGACTGCCGTTGTGAGGTCAGAACGCTCGGATCAACCCTACTCATTGGCCAGAGCATCAAGTGTGAGCTCTGAACGCTCCGAGAGCGAAATGAGATGGGTGGGGCTAAAGTTTAAGAGTGTGTGAACGATGCTGAAAGGGTGTAGACAAAAAAGAGCTCTTCAGTAGGTACCAAAACATTGAAAGGCCATTTTCTCAAAAGTGAGCTTACAAGTTTATCAACTTTCAAAGCAGAATTACTTTGCCATTGTTCCCTTAAATGCAGTGTATGATATACCATTTTGTAGCTCTGTGTCATTGCTTTTATCCAATGTAAAAAACACAATTTCACATTTTGCTACATAAGACCGAATCAAGGCGGTCGGTCACATTTGGAAAGGCACACACCTGTCTATATAAAGTCCCACAGTTGACAGTGCATGCCAGAGCAAAAACCAAGCCATGAGGTCGAAGGAATCGTCCATAGAGCTCCAAGACAGGATTGTGTCGAGGCACAGATCTGGGGAAGGGTACCAAAACATTTCTGCAGCATTGAAGGTCCCCAAGAACACAGTGGCCTCCATCATCTTAAATGGAAGATGTTTGGAACCACCAAGACTCTTCCTAGAGCTGGCCACCCGGCCAAACTGAGCAATCGGGGGAGAAGGGCCTTGGTCAGGGAGGTGACCAAGAACCCGATGGTCACTCTGACAGAGCTCCAGAGTTCCTCTACGGAGATGGGTGAACCTTCCAGAAGGACAACCATCTCTGCAGCACTCCACCAATCAGGCCTTTATGGTAGAGTGGCCAGAAGAAAGCCACTCCTCAGTAAAAGGCACATGACAACTCACTTGGAGTTTGCCAAAAGGCACCTAAAGGACTCTCAGACCATGAGAAACAAGATTCTCTGGTCTGATGAAACCAAGATTGAACTCTTTGGCCTGAATGCCAAGCGTCATGTCTGGAGGAATCCTGGCACCATCTCTACGGTGAAGCATGGTCATGTCAGCATTATGCTGTGTGGATGTTTTTCAGTGGCAGGGAAATGAGAGACTAGTCAGGATCGAGGGAAAGATGAAGGGAGCAAAGTACAGAGAGATCCTTGATGAAAACATGCTCCAGAGCGCTCAGGACCTCAGACTGGGGCGAAGGTTCACCTTCCAACAGGACAACGACCCTAAGCACACAGCCAAGACAATGCAGGAGTGGCTTCGGGACAAGTCTCTGAATGTCCTTGAGTGGCCCAGCCAGAGCCCGAACTTGAACCTGATCTAACATCTCTGGAGAGACCTGAAAGTAGCTGTGCAGCGACGCTCCCAATCCAACCTGACAGAGCTTGAGAGGATCTGCAGAGAAGAATGGGAGAAACTCCCCAAATACAGGTGTGTCAAGCTTGCAGCATCATACCCAAGAAAACCCGAGGCTGTAATCGCTGCCAAAGGTGCTTCAAGAAAGTAAAGAGTCTGAATACTTATGTAAATGTAATATTTCATTTTTATTAATTTTTTATACATTTGCAAAAATTGTGTGTAGATTGATGAGGGAAAAAACTATTTTATCAATTTTAGAATAAGGTTGTAACATAACAATATGTGGAAAAAGTGAAGGGGTCTGAATACACATTTCCTTAATCACCCAATTCGCTATGTCCAGTTTGAAACATAGTTGAGTAGTGGAGACCAGAGCCTATCGAACCTGGGCATTCCAGGTGAAGCTGGTTGAGAGAATGCCAAGAGTGTGCAAAGCTGTCATCAAGGCAAAGGGTGGCTATTTGAAGAATCTCAAATATAAAATATATTTTGATTTTTTTAACACTTTTTTGGTTACTACATGATTCCATATGTGTTATTTTATAGTTTTGATGTCTTCACTATTATTCTACAATGTAAAAATAGTAAAAATAAAGAAAAACCCTTGAATGAGTAGGTGTGTCCAAACTTTTGACTGGTACTGTATATACACTACCGTTCAAAAGTTTGGGGTCACTTTGAAATTTTCTTGTTTTCGAAAGAAAAGCAATTTTTTTGTCCATTAAAATAACATACAGTTGATCAGAAATACAGTGTAGACATTGGTAATGTTGTAAATGGCTATTGTAGCTCACAGGTCCTCAACTGGCAGCTTCATTAAATTGTACCCGCAAAACACCAGTCTCAACGTCAACAGTGAAGAGGCGACTCCGGGATGATGAGCTTCTAGGCAGAGTTGCAAAGAAAAAGCCATATCTCAGACTGGCCAATAAAAATAAAAGATTAAGATGGGCTGTCTGAGATATGGCTTTTTCTTTGCAACTTTGCCTAGAAGGTCAGCATCCCGGAGTCGCCTCTTCACTGTTGACGTTGAGACTGGTGTTTTGTGGGTACTATTTAATGAAGCTGCCAGTTGAGGACCTGTGAGGCGCCTGTTTCTCAAACTAGACACTCTAATGTATTTGTCCTCTTGCTCAGTTGTGCACCGGGGCCTCCCACTCCTCTTTCTATTCTGGTTAGAGACAGTTTGCGCTGTTCAGTGAATGGAGTAGTACACAGCGTTGTATGAGATCTTCAGTTTCTTGGCAATTTCTCGCATGGAATAGCCTTCATTTCTCAGAACAAGAATAGAATAGAAGAAAGTTTTTTGTTTCTGGCCATTTTGAGCCTGTAATCGAACCCACAATTGCTGATGCTCCAGATACTCAACTAGTCCCAAGATGGCCAGTTTTATTGCTTCTTTAATCAGCACAACAGTTTTCAGCTGTGCTAACTAATTACAAAAGGGTTTTCTAATGATCAATTAGCCTTTTAAAATGATAAACTTGGATTAGTAAACACAACGTGCCATTGGAACACAGGACTGGTGGTTGCTGATAATGGACCTCTGTACGCCTATTTAGATATTTCATTAAAAATCAGCCGTTTCCAGCTACAATAGCCATTTACAACATTAATAATGTCTACACTGTATTTCTGATCAATTTGATGTTATTTTAATGGACAAAAAAATTACTTTTCTTTTGAAAACAAGGACATTTCTAAGTGACCCCAAACTTTTGAACGGTAGTGTATATATTTTTTTACTCCATATACAAACTTATACATCTGCCCAGACCCGCATGCTCACACCCCCATCCCTAGTGCCTGCATTATTATTTGCCACTTGGCCTTAAATTTTATCAATTTGTTTTTCTCGGTCGCCTATGCTATTTCAATATTTCAATAATAAATCATTAAAGTTTTCCATTGTGAAAATGATGGCGGATTTATTGATTTCCACGTTTTTAGTATACGTTTTTTCAAGATGAGCGATGAGAAGAGAATCTTCCAGCCCATTGGGTATCTCACTACACCCCCATATGCCATGTCTTGAATGCAGACAGATGGATTAAAAGTAAGTTTACATTGTAATACTTCTGACAGCCAACTTTCTAGCTCCGTCCACAACTTTCTGACTTCATAGCGTTCCCAGAAAGCATGGAATATTGAGTCATTCTTAGTGAGTTTTCCATGGATAGGATTCCCCACTCTGCTTCATCCAGGCGCCCCGTGTTGAGGGCTATCTTGTTGTTGATGGCAGACAGACAGGGTGTTTTCCAGGGTTGTCACTTTGCCCCCTATCTCACTGAGCTGAGAGTTAATGCCATCTAGTTTGTTGTGGAGTTCTGTATGGTGGGATCTCAGCTCGGAAATAATTTATTTGACAGAGGACGTGGTTGGCAGTTGTTGGGCCTCGGGAGGTGGCGGGTCCTCCTGCTCCTGGCTAAAGGCGCTAGCATTTTCTGCTGCTATTGCTCGAGTCCTGGTAAAAATGTCACATTTAATGTCGCCTTTTGTAGCTGCCATGGCTTTTTTGACAAAAGATAGTGGGTTTTAATTTGAAAGTGGAGAATAGATTAATATTTGAAAATAACTTGTGTGGAACTCTCAGTTTATGCAGCTCGTTCAAGGGTCATGCGATTCCCCCCTTATTTCTAACCAGATGTAAAATGTTCCTGTTTTGATTAATTTAATAGAGTAAGTTAGGTCTGCTCTATAGCAAATTAACATACCCCCTGAGTCTCTTCCTTGTTTCACACCTGGTAGTTTGGTGGATGGGACTAACAGCTCTCTGTAACCTAGAGGGCAACCAGTGGGTCCGTCTCCTCTATAGCATGTTTCTTGTAGGATGACAATGTCTGTATTTCCGATTTCTTTGGTGAAGTCTGGGTTCCTGCTCTTTAGGCCAAAGGCCTTGTATTATCCAGCATGAGATAGTAAAAGCTTTGCGTTCCATAGTGTCCAGTGTTGCTATTTCTGTGGTTTAGGTTCGGACGATTAGGTGCGAGCAGAACATGCTGAGCATCTGATACATGCCTCTTAAATCAAATCACATTTTATTGGTCACATGCACGAGCCCATTCCCAACAGTGGTGTCTGCTGGGTCCTGTGTTGTCTGTCCCACTCTGGTGTTGAGGCTGTGGTCCGGGTCTGAGGTGGGCTGTTCTACAGGCTTCTTTGGGGGAGTGGCCTGCTCTCTGTCACACCTCAGATTTCTCACCTCTCCCTCACTCTCTCACTCTCTCTTTCTCTCTCTCTCGCTCAATTCAATTCAATTCAATTTAAGGGCTTTATTGGCATGGGACACATATGTTAACATTGCCAAAGCAAGTGAAGTAGATAATAAACAAAAGTGAAATAAACAATAAAAATGAACAGTAAACATTACACTAACAAAAGTTCCAAAAGAATAAAGACATTTCAAATGTCATATTATGTGCAAATAGTTAAGGTACAAAAGGGAAGATAAATAAATGGATAAATAAATTGTATTTACAATGGTGTTTGTTCTTCACTGGTTGCCCTTTTCTTGTGGCTACAGATCACACATCTTGCTGCTGTGATGGCACACTTTGGTATTTCACCCAATAGGGAGTTTATCAAAATTGGGTTTGTTTTCAAATTCTTTGTAGGTCTGTGTAATCTGAGGGAAATAATTATCTCTCCTTTCTCCTCCTGGAGTACCAGAGATAGCAGGCAGCAGCGTATGATGTTGCTTTCCCTTCAGCTTGGGGAGGAGAAGTCTTGTAGCTCTGCTAAAGACGATCATTTGAGAACCTCTGAAACAAGGTTCCCCTTTGCAAAACACAGGGGCACACAGATGCTGCAATCAGAACTAATGAGTGGAAATGTTGGAAACCGTCCCTGATGGTGAAAATGTTGACAACAACAACAAAGATGGTGGTGGTTGACTTGCTGTGATGATGGGTATGATAATAAAGATTCCGACCTATTAGGTTTTAGGAAAGAACCGGATGATGATAGTGGTGGTAACGACAATGATGAAGATGAAGTCCAAAAGCTTTAGCAAAAAACCTAAGGTGATTGTAACGAGAATGATGAAGAGTCTGACGAAGAGGCTGTTTAAGACAGTCCTATTATACACCCAATACCTCAATTTGGTCACATTTTCTACTCTATGTTGCCCAAAAAAGTACAAAAAACATAAAGAAGCCAACCCATCTGATAAATCAGATACAATTACACTGCACAACGTGATAAAAGGATATCAATGATCTATTTATGTCGTAGAAAAAGAGAGCTGCTTGAAACCTATTGAAGCCTATGGGAATTTCAAGGCAATGATTGATCAAAAAATGAAAGTTTATCAACACAGTTCCTTAACTCTGAAAATGAGTCACATCTGGTTAGAGAAACTGCCAGAGTAGCAGGTTTTTGCCCAGGAACAGAATGGCTATTGTGTTTCAGAAACCATTGTCTTTCTACAGAGTTGAAGCAGAAAAAAGCATACACAGTAGAGGACATGGGCTCTTTATCCTCATGAAAGGCTAAAGGATGAGACTGACCTTTCTAGCATCAGCTGGGCTTTGGGAACAGAACACACAAGGGCAACTCTTTCTGGCTTTTCCCCTTCCGCTCTGGGGTATGTTTTACAAGCCAAAGACAGAAGTCCAAAGCACTATTACTTTTCACATAGACTCAGACACACAACTATCCCCTCCTTTTGATAACACACACACACACACACACACACACACACACACACACACACACACACACACACACACACACACACACACCACATAACACTGTTATCTGTACATGGCATCAGAGTAGGTCTGCAGGCTATGGAAGCAAAAAGAGAACATATCACTCTAGATTACATCAACACAAGGGCTTGATTCAATCAATACCATCAGAATCACTTACACACACACAGGTCTATGAACAGTACACAACCAAGACTCCGTGACCTGCGGTCAGGGAGAGGGAAAACATGAACCCACACTGAAATAAACGATGATAATCCATTTACATTTTCATAACATTCTATTATCAACGTTCAATAATTTTTTTCATATCAACTCCAAATATTTTTTGAATATATGGCTTTGTTTTGTTTACTAGAGAGTGCATGAACCGTCTCACCTCCTGTAAACGTTAAAATCTCTGTTGTTCACACTACATACCTAAAGGCCTTTTGTGTGATGTTTCAATGGGTGCATGGCTGAACAAGGGTCTGTGTACAGAAAACATAGAATGGGGCAGGCATATGGGGTGGAGGTTTCATATTTGTATAGGTAAACTAGCACTTGCGGGGAAAAGACTAGCCTATGGTTTGAGAGACAATGGGAATGGTCAGTGACGTTTAAAAACGTAACATCTAGTCACTTCGACACATCAGAGCACTCTTGTCAGTAGAAGAGTATAAAAGGCCCTATGACTCTGTTGAAGGCTACGGTGCCGACATCAAGCCCTCCAACCATGGGAAAGGTATGAGCTAACACACGTTTAGGTTACTTGTTTGATGACTGCTGATATAATTAGGGAGAGCACCAAATGCTGTTAGGCGTATAGTGAAGCTATTTTGCAAGTAAGCTACGCATACAGTTTATGAAGCTATGTCAAATATTTCAGTTGTGAAACTAATACCAGTACATAAAAGGACTTGATACGAGGGACTTTTTTCCACTTGTTTTCCAAAAATTGTATTACTTGGATTATATAAAAAATCCCATCTATACTGGATAGGATAAACCAGGAACCCAAAGAAAAGGTCAATTAAAGATGCACTCTGGGAGCACAACAAATGTGCAACATATTGTACAAATTGGATTTGTAACATATCACAGGAATTGCAAAATGATATCATACAAAGCAATTTATAACATATTACAACTGTAAGTGCTGTTATTGTGAAGTGGAAACGTCTAGGGCCAACAATGGCTCAGCCGCGAAGTGGTAGGCCACACAAGCTCACAGAACGGGACCGCGAGTGCTGAAGTGTCCTCAGTTAACGTTCGCTACCGAGTGCAGTCTGACCTCGGTAGTGAGCGTTGCAGAACTGTTTGTCCACAAACAAGCCTAAGATCACCATGCCCAATGCCAAGCGTCGGCTGGAGTGGTATAAAGCTCACCGCCATTAGACTCTGGAGCAGTGGAAACGCATTCTCCGGAGTGATGAATCACGCTTCACCATCTGGCAGTCCAACGGACAAATCTGGGTTTGGCGGATGCCAGGAGAACGCTACCTGCCCGAATACATAGTGCCAACTGTAAAGTTTGGTGGAGGAGGAATAATAGTCTGGGGCTGTTTTTCATGGTTCGGGCTAGGCCCCTTAGGTCCAGTGAAGGGAAATATTAACGCTACAGCTTACAACAGTTTCAGCATGACAATGACCCAGTGCATAAAGCGAGGTCCATAAAAAAATGGTTTTTCGAGATCGGTGTGGAAGAACTTGACTGACCTGCACAGAGCCCTGACCTCAACCCCATCAAACACCATTGGGATGAATTGGAAAGCCGACTGCGAGCCAGGCCGAATCGCCCAGCATCAGTGCTCGACCTCACTAATGCTCTTGTGGCTGAATGGAAGCAAGTCCCCGCAGCAATGTTCCAACATGTAGTGGAAAGCCTTCCCAGAACAGTGGAGGCTGTTATAGCAGCAAAGGGAGGACCAACTCCATATTAATGCCCATGATTTCGGAATGAGATGTTCTACGAGCAGGTGTCCACATACTTTTGGTCTTGTAGTGTATCTCAATATAGTGAGAGATATCTATGGTGTGCAGCAACCCTTTACAGACCAGATAAACATACATAGCATAGGCACAATGCTTCTTAAGCTTGTCACATTTTCAAATACAACTATATTCGTCACGTACGTAGTTTACAGCATGTATAAAAGGTGCAGTGAAATGTGTCCGCTATTGGCCAATCAACACCACATCCATGAGTACTTCTTTCAGTCAAAAATCATTCGCCTTTTACTATCATCATTCTTGACTCAGTCTAAATAACACTATATATAAACTATTTTATACATTTCTGTTCTTCGTAGATTATCTTTTACGAAGGCCACAACTTCCAGGGCCGTCACTATGAGTGCAACAGCGACTGTGCCGACACCTTCGGGCACTTCAACTACTGTAACTCTATTAGGGTGACCGGCGGTCACTGGGTGGCCTACGAGAAGCCCAACTTCAACGGCTACCAGTACATCCTGAACCAGGGCGAATACCCAGACTACCACCGCTGGATGGGCTTTAACAACTGCATCCGTTCCTGCCAGATGTTCCCCCCCGTAAGTCAATCAAATTGATAGGGTTAACCCTGCCACACATCAAACTGTGCTTTAGAAATCAGCATCAATCACCAGCCTTTTGATGTCATTTATAGATAAGGAGAGGAGTCAAAGCATGAAATCTCTGTGGCAAGGTCCACAAGGAGATCCAGTCATGTTATAAAGGAATAGGCTGCACACCCCCAAAGACTTCTTCATTTTCATTCTATTCATCATCGCTCAGTGTTTTTGGCAGTTAAGAAAAAATATATTATGCTTTGAACAGTTGCTCCTCATTTGACTGAACATCTCTTTCTAAAGGAAGCAAGTCTCTGGTATTATTCGATGTGTAGAAATGTATGTTTACCTCTACTGTGAACCTCTGTGATCATTTGACCCCTAATCACTTCATGTCCTCCCTATCCTCTCCTTTCTGTCTCTTCCGCCAACAGTACAGAGGATCCTACAGGATGAGGATCTACAACAGGCCCGAGATGTCTGGTCACATGATGGAGTTCATGGACGACTGCCCCAACGTGTACGAGCGTTTCCGCCACCATGACATCTTCTCCTCCAATGTCATGGAAGGCTACTGGGTGTTCTATGAGCACCCCAACTACAGGGGTCGTCAGTACTTCCTCCGCCCCGGCGAGTACAGGGCCTGCAGCGACTGGGGCTGCCACAACCCCATGGTGGGCTCCTTCAGGAGAATGAGGAGTGGCCTGTAAGCTTCTCACCTCTGGACTGTAACAAAGTGATTAAACGTGCTGGTTTTTAAACATGGCTTCCCTGTGTGATTTTCTTTCCATCTCAAATCATTGGCAAACCAATAGCAAAGTTAGCTTGTGTGTAAATAATTAAGTTTCAGCAATTGGTAAGTGTTGGATAAAGTGTATGGCTATTAGACTGGGAAATTAGATGCCCTACAAGTTGACTGCACCCTCATTAAAGGTTTATTTGCACAAATCAGTTGTGAACAAGCATGTCAAAAGCGCAGCCAAATCACCATACAAAATATACCGTTAAGTATATTATTGATTAACTAACTGATTGACTGAACTAACTGCAAATCAGAAACTCATTGCAACCAGTTAAATCTATTCAAATATGTTTAGGAGGCCCTAGTCATTCTCTCCCTTCGGCTGTCTATACATTGCTGGCCTCCATGCCAATAAAGGCAGATGTTGCAACTCTTATTGTGGGACTTCGGAAAGTGCAGTTACAGTATTTTCCATAGAGAGAGAGAGTGCTTTTGACAGAGACAAAGAGCTACTGCTGTGGTGCTGACGCGACAAAGCTTTGTGTCACATTTACAAAACCCTGATCCCTGCAGGGTCTATAAAAAGGTCCAGTAACGCTCACTACCCGGTCCGGTCTGAACTAAACACAGTCACAATGGGAAAGGTAAGCATGATCACACTATGCGTTTCACAGGGAAATACAGGAATGAGGCTCATTTAACTATTTTCTATGATAAACATGTCAACAGAATACGTTTCATATTTGGATTTGCTGGATAGTATTATAAATAACAAATTAGCTTGCAATTCATGCAGACATTAATGGCCATTAATGATAATGGATGGGGACTTTAGGAGATATTGAATAGAATGTGTCAAAGGCTCAAAGATCATGTGCAAGTATGAGTAGACTGGACAAAGGAGGGCTGCACAAATGCCTCAAAGGCAGCAGATGTCAAATGGCACCCTATCCCCCACATAATAAATGTTTAGCCAGGACAAAAGACATAAGAATATCATTATCAATCATTATTATTATTAATATTATTATTATTAATAGCCAACTATATGGGCAAAAGAGTGTTTGTCTGCTGCTGTAGGTTACTTAGTTGAATCATAACGTTACTGCTGTGAGAGTTGGCACACCTGATTTCTGCTAATTGCGCACTGCGGCCTAGCTCTCGAAAACCCTTCTTCTCCGTCTGTAGGGTTTTCAGCAGTTACATTCGCCCACTGTTGGCTCCATGTGAATTACAATTCCGACGCTGTGTTTTAACATTTAGAAACTTCAATAATCATCGCTTTCAAACCTCTTTTCGAAACATATGCTGCTATGCCCCTTATCTTTCATATCAGCGAGAAAGAATCTTTCAAATAAAAAAAGATACACTTACTGTAGCAGTTTTGCACAGATCCACAAGCTGTGTGTGCCTCCAGTTGACAAACTAACCTCCTCCAAAGTTACACTTATGGGAAACACTATTTTTTCGATGCCAAAGTTACTTTTTTGTAACAGGTTAGGAGAACTTACGCAGCAGTTTAGGAGTATTAACGTAGCAGGTTAGGAGACTGAGGTTAAGGTTAGGAAAATGACTTTGTATTGAAGTGGCGTGAGAAGAATGTGTCCCTTATGCTTACACACGTGTCTGGAGCACGCTAGATAGCTAATTAGCACAGACTGCTGCCTATGTCTTCCGTCTGTCTTCCGTAAACAAGCGTGATAAGATGGAGATATGGCTGTGTGGGAACACTAACCCTAACCCTTTAAAGGTGTGTAGTAATTTAACCTTTTTTTTTCATTATTTCTCTCAGATATGAAAGATACATTCCTAGTGTTTCCAAAACCGTACCGCAAATGATGCATTTTAACATTCAGAATGAGGGTTGGGGATCTTAACAAAACTCCCCCGACCAGAAGATACTATCGTCAATAGGCCCTAAAGTAAAAGTGTCTATAAATGGGTTAACTGCGGCCAGACAATAAATTGATATTTTGCAACACATTATGTAGATTATTCTTGTATTTAAAAACAAACACTTTTGTTATGATACAATTTTGTAAATTAACAGATTAATTTAATTCACATGTAGGACTATATGGACTTCAATAAATGCTAGGTGCCTACTTGTGTAGGTAGGTAGGGTATCTTTTTGAATTTTACAAACGTTTTTCACTTGTTCAGTCTTGCAGTTCAACTTAAAAGAAAACTCCACTCAAATACGATATTTTGGTATTTGTTTCATTAGTCCATTGTTGACATACAGTTGAAGTTGGAAGTTTACATGCACCTTAGCCAAACACATTTAAACTCAGTTTTTCACAATTCCTGACATTTAATCCTAGTAAAAATTCCCTGTCTTAGGTCAGTTAGGATCACCACTTTATTTTAAGAATGTGCAATGTCAGAATAATAGTAGAGAGAATTATTTATTTCAGCTTTTATTTCTTTCATCACATTCCCAGTGGGTCAGAAGTTTACATACACTCAATTAGTATTTGGTAGCATTGCCTTTAAATTGTTTAACCTGGGTAAAACGTTTCGGGTAGCCTTCCACAATAAGTTGGGTGAATTTTGGCCCACTCCTCCTGACAGAGCTGGTGTAACTTATTCAGGTTTGTAGGCCTCCTTACTCGCACACGCTTTTTCAGTTCTGCCCACACATTTTCTATAGGATTGAGGTCAGGGCTTTGTGATGGCCACTCCAATACCTTGACTTTGTTGTCCTTTAGCCATTTTGCCACAACTTTGGAAGTATAATTGGGGTCATTGTCCATTTGGAAGACCCATTTGCGACCATGCTTTAACTTCCTGACTGATGTCTTGAGATGTTGCTTCAATATATCCACATAATTTTCCTTCCTCATGATGCCATCTATTTTGTGAAGTGCACCAGTCCCTCCTGCTGCCACCCCCGTGCTTCACAGTTGGGATGGTGTTCTTCGGCTTGCAAGATACCCCCTTTTTCCTCCAAACATAACGATGGTCATTATGGGCAAACAGTTCTATTTTTGTTTCATCAGACCAGAGGAAATTTCTCCAGAAAGTACGATCTTTGTCCCCATGTGCAGTTGCAAACCGTAGTCTGGCTTTTGTATGGCGGTTTTGGAGCAGTGGCTTCTTCCTTGCTGAGCGGCCTTTCAGGTTATGTCGATATAGGACTTGTTTTACTGTGGATATAGATACTTTTGTACCTGTTTCCTCCAGCATCTTCACAAGGTCCTTTGCTGTTGTTCTGGGATTGATTTGCACTTTTCGCACCAAAGTACGTTATTCTCTAGGAGACCTGAGCGGTATGATGGCTGCGTGGTCCCATGGTGTTTATACTTGCGTACTATTGTTTGTACAGATGGATGTGGTACCTTCAGGCGTTTGGAAATTGCTCCCAAGGATGAACCAGACTTGTAGAGGTCAACAATTTTTTTTCGGAGGTCTTGGCTGATTTCTTTTGATTTTCCCATGACATCAAGCAAAGAGGCACTGAGTTTGAAGGTAGGCCTTGAAATACATCCACAGGTACACCTCCAATTGACTCAAATGATGTCAATTAGCCTATCAGAAGCTTCTAAAGCCATGACATCATTTCCTGGAATTTTCCAAGCTGTTTAAAGGCACACTCAACTTAGTGTATGTAAACTTCTGACTTCAGCTTTTTTCAGGTCTCTCCAGAGATGTTCAATTGGGTTCGTCCGGGCTCTGGCTGGGCCACTCAAGGACATTCAGAGACTTGTCCCGAAGCCACTCCTGCATTGTCTTGGCTGTGCTTAGGGTCGTTGTCCTGTTGGAAGGTGAACCTTTACCCCAGTCTGAGGTCCTGAGCGCTCTGGAGCAGGTTTTCATCAAAGATCACTCTGTACTTTGCTCTGTTCATCTTTCCTTCGATCCTGACTATTCTCCCAGTCCCTGTCGCTGAAAAACATCCCCACAGCATGATGCTGCCACCACCATGCTTCACCGTAGGAATGGTGCCAGGTTTCCTCCAGACGTGACACTTGGCATTCAGGCCAAAGAGTTCAATCTTGTTACTCATGGTCTGCGAGTCCTTTAGGTGCCTTTTGGCAAACTCCAAGCAGGCTGTCATGTGCTTTTTACTGAAGAGTGGCTTCCGTCTGGCCACTTTACCATAAAGGCCTGATTGGTGGAGTGCTGTAGAGATGGTTGTCCTTCTGAAAGGTTCTCCCATCTCCACAGTGGAACTCTAGAGCTCTGTCAGAGTGACCATCGGGTTCTTGTTCACCTCCCTGACCAAGGCCCTTCTCCCCCGATTACTCAGTTTGGCCGGGCGGCCAGCTCTAGGTAGAGTCTTGGTGGTTCCAAACTTCTTCCGTTTAAGAATGATGGAGGCCACTGTGTCCTTGAGGACCTTCAATGCTGCAGACATTTTTTGGTACCCTTCCCCAGATCTGTGCCTCGACACAATCCTGTCTCGGAGCTCTACGGACAGTTCCTTCGACCTCATGGCTTGGTTTTTGCTCTGACATGCACTGTCAACTGTGGGACCTTATATAGACAGGTGTGTGCCTTTCCAAATCATGTCCAGTCAATTAAATTTACCACAGGTGGACTCCAATCAAGTAGTAGAAACATCTCAAGGATGATCAATGGAAACAGGATGCACCTGAGCTCAATTTCGAGTCTCATAGCAAAGGGCCTGAATACTTATGTAAATAAAGCATTTCTGTTTTTAATGTTTAATACATTTGCAAAAATTTGTTTTCGCTTTGTATTGTGTCTAGATTTATGAGATGTTTTTTTTTTTTTCATCCATTTTAGAATAAGGCTGTATGTGGAATGTGGAAAAAGTCAAGGGGTCTGAATACTTTCCTAATGCACTGTATATAATGAAACCAGAAGATGGAAGTCATTTGCTCCTCCTGTCAACGTTGTTTTGCTTGCTTTCTTTTGACATTTAAAAATTATTTTACTAAATTGCTGGCATTCTTTCTAGCCTTTCAAAACATTGAACATCAAATGGGTCACGTGGTGATGAGCAGCATCACCTGTGACAAGGGAAGTGCGTGCAACAATGAAGTATCACCTGTGGGCAGGGCTTGGGGCCTCAAGGATGTGTGGTTTTTGGGATGTGAAAAAGAGAAGTGGATCATTTATTATTGGTCCAATAACACTATTTTCTTAGTCACATGTACTAAAAATATATATTATGATGATAGGCTTGATCTATTTCAATAACACATCATAAATGGTGCATATTGGATTGCAGTTAATGATAAAAATCATTTATATGAAAATGTAATTGTTTTTATTCTGTGCTATGTTATAAGAAACAAAATTAGAAGAGCCAAAACATTTCCTCAATATGTGTGTTATCATGTGTGTATAATTTTGATTTGAAGTTTCCATCTCTCTTTTGTAGATAATCTTCTACGAGGACAGGAATTTCCAGGGCCGCCACTATGAGTGCAGCAGCGACTGTGCTGAGATGCACAACCACTTCAGCCGCTGTAACTCCATAAAGGTGGAAAGTGGTTGTTGGGTGGCCTACGAGAAGCCCAACTACGCTGGCTACCAGTACATGCTGAACAAGGGCGAGTACCCCGACTACCAGCGCTGGGCTGGCTTCAACGACTGCATCCGCTCCTGCCGTATGGTGCCCCCTGTGAGTGTACCACATCGGGTGTCCTCAGTTCCACATAGTTTTCAGTCCCTTGAGTTGAGGGCCGCACTGTCTACTGTTTTTTTTCTACCTTAGCATTTATTGTCATTGTTTGGCTAGAGATGCTATGACAAATAGATTCACAAATTCCACCCTATTTTGAACACCTTTTTTTAACACGGTCAATTTCTTCTTCACAAACTTCATGGTTGAAGATATGTTTTATTCTCATTTTGGAACATTACCATCAATATATTGTTTTTCAAGTCAACAGTATAATTTACTATACCATTCTCCATTTCGGCTGTCTTCTTCTTTCCCAGTATCGTGGAAACTACAGGATGAAGATCTACGAGCGCTCTGACTTCAAGGGTCAGAACATGGAGGTGATGGAGGACTGCCCCGACCTTCATGAGCGCTTCCACAGCCGTGACATCTCCTCCGCCAACGTCATGGAGGGTTACTGGATCCTCCACGAGCACCCCCAGTACAGGGGTCGTCAGTACTTCCTTCGCCCTGGCGAGTACAGGAGGCACAGTGAGTGGGGAAGCTCCAGCCCCACCATCGGCTCTCTGAGACGGGTCACCGAGACCCCCTGAAGGTCAACTGAGACCCCCTCTTCCTCCCCTAATGCAACCCTATTATAAATCCTGTACTGTACCCCTACCCTTTTATTGCTAGCACTGTTTGAGTGTTGTGTATCTACTGTGGACTTCTGACCCTGAAATCACATTCATGTGATTGGGGGTTTTGGTCCAGTTGGTGTTGGGTCTTTGCTGCTCAGCTTAGACTGGGAAAGTAGACCTTGGGGCTCAGGCGATGCTCGTATGGTAACAGTGATGGTCTCTCTAGCTTGTTGTTACAGAGCAGAATGATGTGCTTTGCCAGTCCTCAACCTCCTGTCCTATTAGAACCAAAATAAATGAAAACTTGATGAAAGTCAACCAAAGGGCCTTTTGTTTTTATTAACTACTGTCATTATCAAAAGAGGTTACAGGAACACACTTTATTGCATACTTTTATTAATGGTGATTCTTTGGAGTTTCAAACAATAGTCATGGAGTTGGATAGCAACAGAGGGAAAGACACCAAGGTCCAACTCCACCAGTTTCTGCAGACTGATATGAGATCATCATTCCCCCCTCCCCCCACCCCTACACAGAGCAAAATTATCATGGAAACAGATATTATTCTTTGAAGCCGGTTATTAAAGAACAAAAAAAGGCTATATGAGGATAGGCTTGTAGGAGACTTTATGAGATCACATGGTGCCGAGCAGGCGCTTTGGGTCCATGAAAGAAGCCCGTATTAGACCCACATCACAGGGCTAGCGCCAACTCAAAGAGGAAGAGTCAAAGTGTCCTGGTACTAGCCCCGAGCATCAAGCCCTCTCAGAACAAAAAAACTAAACCAAGTTTGCATCCCTGCTCATGCATTTTTCATCAGCCAGAGATACGAAACCCTTTCAGAAATAAATATCAATTATTGAAATTGTTAATTAGACGTCCATAATTGGCAAAGATACACATGAATAAATAACTTTGACCATTAATTATTGATTTTAAAAAAATTAAAGCTCAGCAGGGAACACTTTTGAGTCTCTAAAGATCAAGCAAAATAAGAAATATGAGTTTTGGCCTTGAGTAATGTTCAATTAAAGGACTGTCAACTTTGCTGTAAAAGTCCAGTGATTTGCCCTGCGTCCTCTGATATATGTGGATTCCAATCCCCACGGTCGTCAGTATGTCAAGAGGGTGCAACATGGGATCTGGCTCTGCCTAAACGGGGAAACGTCAGATAAAAGATGACAGGAGATTCACAGGGTGGTTGACGTCTGTCGTAAATGGAAGTTAATGCAGGAGGTCATGAAGATGCAGTGATCTCAATCTAGTATCAGCTATGTACATTATGTACTGTATGTGTTCCAGTATGTTTACCTCTTTATGGTAATGCCGTAAACACGTATAGGCCCTACTAGGCCAAAAGCTGCATGATCCCTCATCAATAGGCCATTCTAGACCAGCAAAATATTCCTTAACATCCACGTATCCGACTCTCTACCTCCGCAAGTCATTCTTTGCGTTACAAATATCAAGCTCCTTCCAAAGAGAAACTACAAAAACAGTGAGATCTCAGTAGACCCCGTCTATTCTTCATCAATGAACCCTTTGTATTTGTGATGGGAGGCTGATTGAAGGGTAAGTAGTGCATTTTGGAAGATTAATTCTTTAGCTGTGAGTAGAAACCCACAGAACATACTCTGTGATTCCATTATTAGTCTCAGTTCTCTCCCCCTTTCTTTCATTTCTGATAGCTGGATAATTAAACCTCTATAGTATTGTCTTCCATCTCCCATGCCCCACTTACAGCAAAGTCTCATTCCCAGATGATAACCATTAAAAAGTCCCTTTTTAGACATTTGTTTTCAGATCATTATGACTTCTTTGGTGCTAATTTGTTATTTGTGGAAGTAGAAAGAGTGGTGGTAGGACAGAGACGGATATACATGTAAAAGCCCATACAAAAGAAATCCAATTAATATTCAACAAAAACTTTTATTTTCCAATACGGTCTATAAATTACTAAACACTTGAACTGATCTGTAGTGTGCGTTACTTGACATCAGATATAAAGCTCATAAGCTGGAATGTTACAGCAGCACTGTATCTTAAGGCAGTAGTCCCTCGGATGAGATGGGAAGCAGCTTGTCAATTACTGCTCTTGTTTCTGACAGAGGCTCTGGGCACTGTAAATTCCACATAAATAGACATCATGAAAAAAGCAAAAGCAGGAGAATAAATCATTTGTATTCAAAAGAAGAACATAAAGTCTTATATATAAAATCTAACTTGAATGCTTATGAATCAGATCAGATCAATTTCTTTCTTATTCATTCATCTCATATTTTTATTATAAGACATTTAAGACTATTAAATATTGTTTATCCAGTGGTTAATCACTAGTCATTTAACTGCATATAAATAAGGATTGCAGTAGTAATGTTAATAGCAATTCATACAATTTGTGACCATGAAGACCTATACTTCAAGCACTATTTAATGACACATCAGTACCTCTCCCAAATTAGGTTTAGCCTTAAACCAAGCATAAACACTGTTTGGTTGTGCAATTGTATCACTTCTAATTGAAGGACCACAATGGAAATAAGCTTTTAAACTTTATTGTGTTATCCTTGATGATTTTCTTCAATTGTATGTGGAGGCGTCACCGGCTGGAGTGCCCTTATATCTAATAAATTCAATCAATCAATCAATTAGACTAAATGTAAATGTTAGTCTCTTGTGTGAGACCAAATCAATACTTTGAGGGTAAGGGTCTCACCTGATTGAGCAGCCATTCATAAGTGTATAGCACAACAGACCAATCAACAGGAACTAAAACCAAGGGGGAAACCTCTTGATAGTGATAATAACTCTGATGTAAACTAGCTTAAGCGAAAATTCCCATTAAGTGTGGGTCCTGGAGAGCATACGTACCAAACTCATCACTATTGCGCATAAGATCTTCTACACCAATTAAGGTCTGAACCAAGGATGTGAGACCTTCTACAGTCCAACAGGGTCAATGTTACCAATAATGAGTTGATTCACTGCTTGGTCACAGGCAGGGCCCATGAACAAGCAGCGACTGGAATACTGAGTGAGGTAAACACCGCAATTAAACTTTTGAGAGCCGAGGTAGAATTAAAATTGATGTAAACTCTGATCCAGACTGAATGAATAAGACAACGGGAGTGTTTTTTTGGTAGCAGGGGATAGCTTCTCTCTCTGGGAAGTGGTTGAGTGTGTCTCTATGTGGACCTCCCCTGTCAGTCCTCACTCTGGGCAGCCATCTGTCTGGGCTGTGGCTGTGTAACTGGCAGGTTCTCGTGGAGGTACTTCATGGTGCCGTGTTCAGAAAAGTCTGCTGCGGTGTGACCGTCTCCTCTCAGGACCCACTTGGTGGTGAGGAGACCGTCCAGGCCCACGGGACCCCGGGCATGGATACGAGCTGTACTGATGCCCACCTCAGCACCTAGAGGAGGGAGGGAGACATGGAGTGAGTGAGTGGAGTAGTTGAACAGGAAGTCAGGTAATACAAATAAAACGATGCATACCCAGTCCGAAGCGGTATCCATCTGCGAATCGTGAACTGGCGTTCCAGAACACACAAGCACTGTCCAGCTGCTGCAGGAACTGCTCCGCTGTGTCCTCTGTAAGAATCATCATCACAACTACCATCATTGTCACAGTCATCATCTCTCTTCAGCTAGATTTCCTCTATTACACACAATGGATCATTCCATTTAGTTCTACATATTATATAATCTGTGGCCACTAGATGGTAGAACTAAGACAGAAAATGCTCTGTCCTCTGCAGGGAACCAACTAAAAACCCATCTATAATTCAACCCATCTTGGATATTGTCAGTAAAGTACTCAATCAAAATGAATTATAAAACTTGAGGGGACAATAACTTTTAAGAAGAATATCAATCATATAACTAAATATAAATTAATAACACTGATCCCTAAGCAAAACCTGTTCTACATTCAAATCAGTTCTGCCCTCTTCAAAGTAGTCTCGTGGGGAGGTTTTACACGAAGCCAAAAAGTGCTGTCATTACTTATTAGAGAAAGAGAGGAAGAGATAGGGGGGAAAGATAGACAGACAGGTCTCTCTTGAAAGAGAGATTTGGTCTCTCTCACCCAGACTAACCTGGGTGAATCAAGGTGAGAAAAAAAAAGACAAAAGAGAAAGAAACTTCTCACAACTAACTATTACATAGTCATACCTACCGTTTTCGGTAACAATGACGTCGGTGTGGGAGCTGCCATATCTGTGGATATGATCTATAGCCTCCTGCATGCTGTCCACCACCTCGATGCAGCACTCCAGATCCCCGTACTCTGTCCTCAGAGACTTGACCTCCGATGGGCTAAAGGTCAGGTAGGAGGCGAACCTGGGGCCAGCGTGGATCTTCACCTAAAGGGGTCACACAGGGAAGGGGGTCATCATTACATACGGCGATCGGTCAATGAATCAATCAATCGGGGAGTTAAGATTGTCTGACTCAGCCAGTTTAGCAATCATGTTTAATATGAGGGTTTCAGCATGGAATATCCTTTATATTTTTACATGCTTTTATTTATTTTATTATGTCAATATGTCTTTGTTGTAAATGTTTTGACGCCAAACCGTTGGCAGTTGTGAAAAGTCAGTAGTTGGAAGAGTTGCAGAAATAATTGCAAATTATGTTATTGTTGATTTGATTATTTTTTCATTAATCAGGCTATTTTCTCTTGAACCATATGGTCTATCTACTAGAGACTCATGGGCAATACAGACAGTTATACAGATCAAGAAAAAATGAATATTTTATTTGAATACATTAAAAAAAAAAGTTATTAAGAGTATAAATTACCAAGGTTTCCATAGATTGCCATAGATAGATCTGTCATTGCGAATCACAACCTAAGTTTTAGTGATACTTGGAAGTCTTTTTGTTATGATTATCATCAACTGGATTGTAAATTGTTAAGTGTTCATTTTTGTGAATTGGGGTTTTAGAAGCATAAACCATCAACAATGAGACATGAAAAATGCAGTTAATTAACATGCGTAAACCCATCCACCTCAACCCAACCTCATGGAAATAATAAATATTTGATTTGAAGTTGTAGTCAAATGTAACCAACCATTCCACCAAACAACCAGCCAGTCGGCCATTACTGTGATTTGAACCTGTATTTAAGAGGAGATGAAGAGGAGGATAATATCACTTGTGGTACACTTGTTTATGTCAGTGTGTCTGTACCAGTGTATTTGAGTGTGTGTGTGGTCTTACCCGTTCGGTGCGGAGCATGTCTATGATCTGGTCAAACAGAGTGGTCCTGAGGATGTCCCTGTGCACCAACAGCGTTTCCATAGCATTGCAGGCCGCAGGGTAGTCACATTTAGAGTCTCTGACTGGAGAGAGAAAATGTCAATCAACCACTCCTTGTACTTCATTGGTAGTAAATTCAAACGTGTGTGTCGCTGGAAAGGTCGCTGGTTTGAATACCCGAGCCGACAAGGTGACAAATCTGTCGATGTGCCCTTGAGCAAGGCACTTAACTCTAATTTGCTCCAGAGGCGCCGTACTACTATGGCTGACCCTGTAAAACCACACATTTCAAAGCACCTATCGGTGTGTGACATTAAAACATCTTTTTTAAAATCTTTTTTTTTATTCAGTGACAGGTGTGTCTGTGTGTATTGTCCCACTGACCGATCTTGATGACCTTGTCGATGGTGGCCTCTGAGTCGATGTAGACGTGGCAGATGCCCTCACTGTGGCCCAGCACTGGGATGCTCTTGGCTGCTCTCTGGATGTTCCTGACCAGCTGGGAAGAGCCTCGCGGGATGATCAGGTCTATCATCTTATCTAGTCTACACAGGTCCTCCACCTCCTCACGGGTACTCACCTGGAACACGCATAGAATATATACAGTACCAGTCAAAAGTTTGGACACACCTACTCATTCAAGGGTTTCTTTACTTATTTTCTACATTGTAAAATAATAGTGAAGACATCAAAACTATGAAATAACACATATGGAATCATGTAGTAAGCAAAAAAGTGTTAAACAAATCAAAATATATTTTATATTCTTCAAAGTAGCCACCATTTGCCTTGATGACAGCTTTGCACACTCTTGGCATTCTCTCAACCAGCTTCACCTGGAATGCTTTTCCAACAGCCTTGAAGGAGTTCCCACACATGCTGAGCATTTGTTGGCTGCTTTTCCTTCACTCTGCGGTCCAACTCATCCCAAACCATCTCAAGTGGGTTGAGGTCAGGTGATTGTGGAGGCCAGGTCATCTGATGCAGCACTCCATCACTCTCCTTCTTGGTCAAATAGCTCTTACACAGCCTGGAGGTGTGTTGGGTCATTGTCCTGTTGAAAAACAAATGATAGTCCCACTAAGCGCAAACCAGAATGCTGTGGTAGCCATGCTGGATAAGTGTGCCTTGAATTCTAAATAAATCACCGACAGTGTCAACAGCAATGCAACCCCACACCATAACACATCCTCCTCCATGCTTCATGGTGGGAACCACATATGCGGAGATTATCCGTTCACCTACTCTGCGTCTCACAAAGACACGGCGGTTGGAACCAAAAATCTCAAATTTGGACTCATCAGACCAAAGGACAGATTTCCACCGGTCTAATGTCCAATGCTCGTGTTTCTTGGCCCAAGCAAGTCTCTTCTTCTTATTGGTGTCCTTTAGTAGTGGTTTCTTTGCAGCAATTCGACCATGAAGGCCTGATTCACGGAATCTTCTCTGAACAGTTGATGTTGAGATGTGTCTGTTACTTGAACTCTGTGAAGCATTTATTTGGGCTGCAATATCTGAGGCTGGTAACTCTAATGAACGTATCCTCTGCAGCAGAGGTAACTCTGGGTCTTCCTTTCCTGTGACGGTCCTCATGAGAGCAAGTTTCATCATAGCGCTTGATGGTTTTTGCGACTGCACTTGAAGAAACATTTCAAAGTTCTTTAAATTTTCCAGATTGACTGACCTTCATGTCTTAAAGTAATGATGAACTGTCGTTTCTCTTTGCTTATTTGAGCTGTTTTGCCATAATATGGATTTGGTCTTTTACCAAATAAGGCTATCTTCTGTATACCACCCCTATCTTGTCATAACACAACTGATTGGCTCAAACGCCTTAAAAAAGGAAAGAAATTCCAGAAATTAACTTTTAACAAGGCACACATGTTAATTGAAATCCATTCCAGGTGACTACCTCATGAAGCTGGTTCAGAGAATGCCAAGAGTGTGCAAAGCTGTCATCAAGGCAAAGGGTGGCTACTTTGAAGAAATATATTTTGATCTGTTTAAACTTTTTTGGTTACTACATGATTCCATATGTGTTATTTCATAGTTTTGATGTTTTCACTATTATTTTACAATGTAGAAAATAGTAAAAATAAAGAAAAAACCTTGAATGAGTAGGTGTGTCCAAACTTTTGACTGGTACTGTATACACACAGTTACACACACAAAATGTGTATGCATTCCTATTACTATCAAGAGATTGTCATATCAGGACTCAAAATAAACTCTACGGCATTCTAGGATTTATTTTTCTATAGGGGGAATACACTGTGCTACATTGTATTCATTTCTCCGTTGAGTATGTACAGGACAGGACTCTACTTAGGAAAGGAGGAATGAAAGGATGCGTTTGCATGGTGTCTGACTATATTTACTACTGGACGAGTAACACAGAATTCGCCCATGCCTAGTGTTCTATGATTTAGAATACTATGATTTCAGTATAATGTATGGTATTTAAATATTTTCCATGACGTTTTTTCTTAAATGGGATGTTTTTTTCCAGCTAAGATTACCAGCTGTACAGCCTCTTTGACCCCGTGGATGTCCAGTGCTTCCTGGGTCAGCTCATGTAAGACGCGGTTGGTGTTGGCTGCTTCCTTACCCCCCTTCGCCAGCAGAGCATTACCGCTGGCTATGGCTAGAGCTGATACCTACACACAAATGAGAGCAATAGCCTTTTACCCACAGAACTGCATAACCAGCAGCACGAACACCACCCCATCTTACCAAAAGATGATCCGCAATGCACACACACATCCCCAAACTCTCACACACACAGACAAGTCCAAACACACACACCAACATTACCTGTGGCAGGCAGTCGGGGCGGGCCTCGAAGATGACCAGCAGTACTCCTATGGGCACAGTGATCTGCTCCAGCTCTAAGTTGTGGGCTACTCTGGTCCTACGCAGCACTCTGCCCACACTGTCCTGAGAGGCCACAGCTATCTGTCTCAGACCTATAGCCAGGCTGTTTAGCTTGGCCGGGGACAGGCTCAGACGATTGAGCAGGGCTGACGACAACTGGCCTGATAGGGGATGGAGAACACAAATAAATAAATAAATATAGTAGAAAACCCCTGATATCACTTCAATTACTCAGTGCTGCTCTTATATACGTTCAAATGCAACAGCACCCTCAAATTATCAACATCCTATCATAGTCCCACAATGGGATGTTGATAAGTAAATGTCCCTACAAGTAGGACCTGTTTTGACAAATACCATAGATTCATTCAGAGAGATAGACAGACATGACAGGAATAGTTACCTGCATTGACTGCTAGGTCCATGTCCACCTTGTTAGCAGCAAGGATCTCCTCTTTCTTCTCAACCAGCAGGTCCGCCAGGTAACAGATGATCTCACGTCTCTGGGGCGGAAACAATGAATTAAGATTAAACAGTAAGAAGTGCTACTGACACACCTGGGATCACGTATACTGTATAACTGGGTCTGACCTGGTCTGGGTGCAGGGCTGCCAGGGTTCTGCCTGAGTTCCGGGCCAGCTCAGTCTGCTGCTCCACGGTGGGGCCTGGAGATAGACACATTACCGTGATGAGCACAGACAACAGATACAAACAGCAAAAGGGACCATTGGACATCAGCGTGCATCATCGTGATCATTATCCTAATGTTATTCATTAAAAGAACTACAATAATCATCATCATCATTATTATCACCATCATGATCCTCACCATAATTATCACTGTTATCATTATGCTCATTGTTGTCATTGTGACCATCACCATCATCATCATTCTAATAACCTTCATCATCAGTGTCAGTCACACAGAGATGACCCAGTAGAACTCACCGGCAGGTTTGACCTCGGAGAAGAAGGTGCCCACTTTCTTGCCCTCCACGATGTCAGTGATCACGTGGCCCGTCACCTTGGGGTGGGTGCCGTTGGCGATGACTACTGATGTGCCCCCCTGTAAGGCCCACAGGGCAGCCTTTACCTGGGGGATAGAGGGGGGATACACTTAGCTCATTTGAATGTCCCACTTGTTTCTCGAGTAAGGATTTCACCCCCAAAGTAAAGACTTGCCTTGCGGGTTTATGCCAAATCTCACTCTGACACACAGAGTTCCAAAGTCTGTAACTAATTCCAAAGACTTTCTTAAAATCTGATTACAGACATGTAGTTCTCCACTCTTACATGTATTGAACGACAGTTTTCTATTCTAATCTACGCGTCTTTGTAATTACCTTTGCCTCCATGCCTCCTATCCCCACCCTGGATTTTGTCCCATAGGTGATCGACTGCTGGTCACCAGGGTAGAAGATGTCAATGAGTTTGGCGTCATCCGTTCCAGGAGGGCTGTCGTACAGTCCTAGAAGAGATAGGAGGTAACTATGGTTACATGATTGTTTACTTTAGTGCTAGCCTAACATGGGCAAAGATTACATTCCTGTCCAATCCATCAGTGATTTCCAAATACAACCAGGGTCGTGTTTATTAGGGTACGCAACGGAAAACATTTTAAAAGGTTTTCTGATAGAAAACGAAAATGTTTCCTATTGTACAGGTTGTCACGGCCTGTTTCAGTCTGTTTTCTTCCATTCAGTGCCTAATAAACACAACCCAGAAGACCTGAAGGGTATACTACGAAGCAGGTTAAACAACCAGAAATAACTACTGATTTCTGGTTCATTAAGAAAGCTAAACTTCAATGTGTTTTTGGTTGTTGAGTCAATTAGACCAAAATTACTAATTATTTCATAATATGTAGGCACTTTAGCTGGCTATCTCCTTGATCCTACTTTGTAGTATACTAGTATACCCCTCTGTAGTTCCCCCTCTTTCAGTAACGCTCCTAAATGACGGTGCATTGTTTTGAGCCAGAGTGCAGGCAGATGGCGCGTTCCCTAATGGGTGTTAATATGTTGCTGTGTTAGCAGCGTACCTTCTACGTCAGAGAGAGCGATGAGCAGGTCTGCCTTCATCTCCACGGCCAGGCGTGCAGCCAGACTGTCATTGTCCTTTATACTGATGACCTAACGTGGAGGAAAACACACCGAGTTAGTCTCACAGAAAGACATTGAAATTGATGGGGTAATTTAATAGACTGTTTTCTGACATTTGTCATCAGTCGAAATGGAGGTCAGTGTATAAGAAAAATGTGTCATTGAAATCCAAGCTTTTTATTATAAAGTGAAGCATCACTATGTAGATTGGCTATAGTTGATATTGCCTTTAGTACTGTGTGGGTTAGCAAAGCTACTGACACTACTACTAGTACTAAACAACTAAAGATTGTAGTGTGTTTTCTACACCGGAAGAACTTGTTCGTTCCGCCTAAGCTTGCGGAAGGAAAAAGAAGCGCGCTTCTACCTCCAGGAGTGAGCCCAGACAGCCACACTTTTAGGCCCAGTCGGCTACCATATAGAAGAAACTACAGCGATGCATGTACCTCTCCCAACTCCTCAACTCTCCCTGCATGCACATCCTTTGGGGGGAAAGGAGGGGTAGCGGGCGGGTAGAGCGAGGCGGTGAAGAGAACCAGCTGTATGGTAGTATGCTAGCTGCTAACACTACACCGCTATACACACCCCTCGCCCCTGTCCTGCCCGCTCCGGACCCCCCCTGTGCTCTGTACCCACGTTTACCCCCTGGAGGTCGCTGTTGGGCTCGGGTGGGGGCACCACGGCGTCGTTGGTGTTGATGATGGGCACAATGTTCATGCGGAGCAGCTCCTGCAGTGTGCTGTTTAGGTTCCGCCGCTTCTGGTCGTCGTGGAAGTCCAAGTTGGTGACTAGGACCTGGGATTAAATCAGAGCAAATCCTCTTTCAATTCAATACAACTTCATTGAGAGGTAATTGTGCTGGGTAACAGTGTGAATTCAAATACATAGAGAAAGTGTGCATACCTGTGCAGTGCATGTGCTATACTGCGTGAACATGGCCTCATACAGGGCCATCAGGCCACTCTGTCCAGCTGCCGCACAGGCCCGCGCCTCCAGAACTGGTACTGACTGAAACCGACAGAGAGAAATATTGAGAAAGGGAGGAATATTTTGAGTAGATTTTTTATAAGTTGATTTCACCATATTTTGGAGCAGTTTGTATAAGACTTGGGCCCGTATCCACAAAGAGTCCCAGAAAGGAGTCCTAATCTTTCCATATAAGCTTATTCATTATGATCTAAAGGGAAAAACGAATCCTAGATCAGCACTCCTACGCTGAGAGGCTTTGTGGATATGGGCCCTGGACTCATCATGTCTTTGAGCTGGTAAGCTTCTATAAGAACTGGACTCTGCATAACAAGTAGTCTCACCATGTCTTTGAGCTGATTCTGTCCAGAGTGCAGGGCCTGTCGGACACTCTGGGAGAGCAGGATCTCGTGCCTCAGTCTCTGCTTGCCGAAGGCCACCGCACCGCTGGTGACGATCATCATCTCTCTGCCCTGGTTCTGTAGCATGGCCACCTGCAACACAAACAAACTATCTCAGTGACCCACATTTAAAGCCTTCCAAGTAGCCTTGCAACAATTAATAAACTACAATAAGCAGACAGTTGTTAAAATACATGCTTTAAGCCATGTCTTGTGTGAAAGTCTTGTTCTCCTGTCAGCCTTTTTACCTTTGACCTTCCTCACCTGCTCCACGACGGAGGCCAGCCTGCCCAGCGCCAGGCCGCACTCGTCACCCCGGGTTACCACGGCGCTCCCCAGTTTGACCACAATCCTCTTGGCCTGGCGGAGCTCCCCACGATGAGCAAAGGAGTTACTGTTGGCACGCGCCAGGGACACTGTGAAAGAACAGTGAAACGTTACTACCCTGCCTTATGGTGGTGCCAATCTGAAGCACTGGTCAAATGCTTTAGAAATGTATCCTTATTGCCTCCCTTACTTGGTTAGCTTGAGGCAATGTTCATAAACACTGTGCCTAACCAGCATGAGCACACACATCAGTACATCTCCTACCAGTAAGATTGTGTGGTAAGTGTGTGTTCAGGGTTCTGTTTTGTTCCATCATTGATGATTTAAAAGTGTTAGGCAAACAGAGCAGCCAGGACCCCCTCACCCCCCTCCTAAATTCCCTGGTATCCATGGAGTTGGAAAATGCAGGGTGCAAACTGCCACATCAGCACGGCAACTGGCAAAGCCATCGCTGACTGCACACATCTCTCCACTAAAGAGCTCTCCACTAAAGCGCAGTCAACCGCATGAGAGAGAGAGAGAGAGGGAGATAGAAACAGAGAGGGGAAGAGAAAAAGACTGGGGTGAGGGGTAATAACAGAAACAAAGAGATAGATAAGGTTGGACAGAAAGGGATAGGCCTCCATTATCTTGATGCAATCAATTCCAACTCATGTTAAGAGTGCCCCAGGAGGATAAACAAGTACGCACAGGTATGCAAGAGGATGGCATTAAAACGATTAGGACTTCATCAATTTAGGGAACTAGGCTATCCTTCTTGCTTGAGGGAAGAAAACAAACAAATACATCACTGGCTTGTCGTCCCATATTAAGGCTTACATATGTTATGCAGTTATCATGCCATTACTAAAATCTCAAGCTACAGAAATAATTGAAATTGAAATCACTGGAATAACAGCCTAATATTTTCCAAATGTATCCTACATCGACATCTATACCTCTCCTCAATGACTGGTGTAGCCTACTGTATGTGTGCATGTAAGCCTGTATTATGTGTGTGGGTATGTTAATAATAATAAAATAATAATAATAATAATAATAATAATAATAATAATAATAATAATAATATGCCATTTAGCAGACGCTTTTATCCAAAGAGGCTTACAGTCATGTGTGCATACATTTTTACGTATGGGTGGTCCCGGGGATTGAACCCACTACCATGGAGTTACAAGCGCCATACTCTACCAATTGAGCTACAGAGGACCAATGAATGTATGCATGTTTGCCAGTCCCACTTGCCTTGTGTCAGTGCTTTAGCTAGAAGAGGGCAGATGATGGTGCGTTGAGTCCTGGGGAGCCCAGCACACAGAGACAGCCTCTGTAGCAGCATGGTCAACTGACCCGCACTTCCAATAGTTAGAGAGGCGCACTTCCAACAGCTAGAGAGGAGAGAGAAACATTTAATCACTATCAAATCTTCAATATTCCAAGTTCTCTCTTTTCATTTCTTTGACTTGACGAATTCACATCACAGCTCAACATTTAAAAGTCACAAAAGTAAGGATTACGTTTTATTGAATGGCATTTGGTCAGTCTTTTTGCATTTGGATAAAGGACAGAAAAACTCACACTAATACTTGCTTATCCTCCAAGTCCTGTTCATGTCTGTTATGCAGCCACGTCTATCAAGCCCATCTCGTTTAAAAAAGGACTACTCTCCAACCTCTTTGTTCCACATTCCAGACAGTATAAACAAGGCATGCCCTAAACCAATAGGAGAGCTGAAGCCGGTCTAAATCAGAAACTCCTCCCTCTCATGTGCTTTTAAGTAGCTGATGAAACTATCCCTGCCCCTTGCAGGATCACTTATTATGTGCCCCTTATTGATTTTAAAAAAAGGCAGAGCAACTCAGGTCGGTCTCTTCTCAAGAATGACAGTTCAAACAGAACATATCACCCACACAAAGCTTTCATTGTCAACAACTTGTCACAGAGCAGCCCGAGATAGAATGATCTGTATCATGCTCGGACAGCAAAGGCTCTAGCTCCACATGGCTGTGCCAGAATGAGCAGTTAGCTACCTGGTTAGCTAACTAGCTACTTACTATACAGGTCAGGTGGCTATGTGTGCGTTCACTCACTCACCACCTGAATTCGTTGCAAATTCTTGCAAAACTTCGCCCGCCACAACACACTCACACGTTACAGTACACGCTCAGTGATTTATTTCATTTAAATTATAGGGCTTCACTTCTCTTTCGGGATGGTGAGGGGAAAGTCATTTGGGAAAGGATGGCTGCGCGTAAACGGAAGTTACGGAACCATAGAACCATAAACCTAGCCCAGTGATTGGAAAGAAATCAGACGTAGGCAAAGACTGGGCGCGTTCCAGGTTACCCTAGCACTACACAGCTGATTCAAATAACCAACTCATCATCCAAATCAAATTGTATTTGTCACATGCATCGAATACAACAGGTGTAGACCTTACAGTGAAATTATTACTTACAAGCCCTCAACCAAAATGCAGTTTTAAGAAAAATAAGTGTTAAGTGAAAAATAGATAAGTAAAAATAAAAAAAGAAGAAAAATAACAAATAATTAAAGAGCAGCAGTAAAATAACAGTAGTGAGGCTATATACAGGAGGTTCCGGTACAGAGTCAATGTGCGGGGGCACAGGTTAGTCAAGGTTATTGAGGTAATATGTACATGTGGGTAGAGGTAAAATGGCTATGCATAGATAATAAACAGCTTTGATTATTTGAATCAGCTGTGCATTGCAAGTGTAACCGGTGTGAAATGGCTAGCTAGTTAGCGGTGCGCGCTAGTAGCATTTCAATCGGTGACGTCACTCGCTCTGAGACCTTGAAGTAGTTGTTTCCCTTGCTCTGCAAGGGCCGCGGCTTTTGTGGAGCGACGGGTAACGGTGCTTTGAGGGTGACTGTTGTCGATGTGTGCAGAGGGTCCCTGGTTCAAGGCCAGGTAGGGGCGAGGAGAGGGACGGAAGCAACACTGTTACCCGTTGCAGAGCAAGGGAAACAACTACTTCAAGGTCTCAGAGTGAGTGACGTCACCGATTGAAATGCTACTAGCGCGCACCGCTAACTAGCTAGCCTTTTCACACCGGTTACACAAGGGCAAAAACCAAAACGCGCACACAGGGAGGGGCCCTGAACCGAGTTTGGGAAACCCTGAGCTACACTATTGACAAAGACAAAGATATTTAACAATCATTTATTATATTGATGTTCCTGAGAAGTCAGTTCTCTTTTTTTTTTTTTTTTTTTGCCACTGGGCTGGCAGGTAAGATTTAGTTTGTCCCTGTCTCTTTTATTTTATTTTTTTTATTTCACCTTTATTTAACCAGGTAAGCCAGTTGAGAACAGGTTCTCATTTACAACTGCGACCTGGCCAAGATAAAGCAAAGTAGTGCAATAAAAACAACACAGAGTTACATATGGGGTAAAAAAAAAAAACATAAAGTCAGAAATACAACAGAAAATATATATACAGTGTGTGCAAATGTAGCAAGTTATGGAGGTAAGGCAATAAATAGGCTATAGTGCAGAATAATTACAATAGTATTAACACTGGAATGCTAGATGTGCAAGAGATGATGTGCAAATAGAGATACTGGGGTGCAAAAGAGCAAAATAAATAACAATATAGGGATGAGGTAGTTGGGTGGGTGGGCTAATTTCAGATGGGCTGTGTACAGGTGCAGTGATCGGTAAGGTGCTCTGACAACTGATGCTTAAAGTTATTGAGGGAGATAAGAGTCTCCAGCTTCAGAGATTTTTGCAATTCGTTCCAGTCATTGGCAGCAGAGAACTGGAAGGAATGGCGGCCAAAGGAGGTGTTGGCTTTGGGAATGACCAGTGAGATATACCTGCTGGAGCGCAGACTACGGGTGGGTGCTGCTATGGTGACCAATGAGCTAAGATAAGGCGGGGATTTGCCTAGCAGTGATTTATAGATGGCCTGGAGCCAGTGGGTTTGACGACGAACATGTAGTGAGGACCAGCCAACAAGAGCGTACAGGTCACAGTGGTGGGTAGTGTATGGGGCTTTGGAGACAAAACGGATGGCACTGTGATAGACTACATCCAATTTGCTGAGTAGAGTGTTGGAGGCTATTTTGTAAATGACATCGCCGAAGTCAAGGATCGGTAGGATAGTCAGTTTTACGAGGGCATGTTTGGCAGCATGAGTGAAGGGAGGCTTTGTTGCGAAATAGGAAGCCGATTCTAGATTTAACTTTGGATTGGAGATTCTTTATGTGAGTCTGGAAGTTGAGTTTACAGTCTAACCAGACACCTAGATATTTGTAGTTGTCCACATACTCTAGGTCAGACCCGTCGAGAGTGGTGATTCTAGTCGGGTGGGCGGGTGCTAGCAGCGTTCGATTGAAAAGCATGCATTTAGTTTTACTAGTGTTTAAGAGCAGTTGAAGGCTACTGAAGGATTGTTGTATGGCATTGAAGCTCGTTTGGAGGTTTGTTAACACAGTGTCCAATGAAGGGCCAGATGTATACAAAATGGTGTCGTCTGCGTAGAGGTGGATCTGAGAGTCACCAGCAGCAAGAGCGACATCATTGATATACACGGAGAAAAGTGTCGGCCCAAGAATTGAACCCTGTGGCACCCCCATAGAGACTGCCATAGGTCCAGACAACAGGCCCTCCGATTTGACACACTGAACTCTATCTGAGAAGTAGTTGGTGAACCAGGCGAGGCAGTCATTTGAGAAACCAAGGCTATTTAGTCTGCCAATAAGAATGCGGTGGTTGACAGAGTCGAAAGCCTTGGCCAGGTCGATGAAGACGGCTGCACAGTACTGTCTATTATCAATCGTGGTTATAATATCGTTTAGGACCTTGAGTGTGGCTGAAGTGCACCCGTGGCCAGCTCGGAAACCGGATTGCATAGCGGAGAAGGTACGGTGGTATTCGAAATGGTCGATGATCTGTTTGTTAACTTGGCTTTCGAATACTTTCGAAAGGCAGGGCAGGATGGATATAGGTCTGTAGCAGTTTGGATCACACTCCAGTACAGTAGGTGGCGGTAATGCACCATAACGTTGGATAGCAACCACCGATAAGCCCCACTGAAGAAGAAGAAGTCAGTTCTCCAGAGTTGAGTGATCTGATCATTATGTGCAGCGCGACTGATGTAAAGACGACTTGGAACAGGCCCTTGGTCATAAAGTGCGAGTGTCATGTGATAACCATTGTTGTAAAAAAAAGTTGTTTAATCTCAAATCACCCCATATTGCAAAATACTCCAGCGTCGATTCGATTGAAAGATAATTTAACTGGTTTGAGCTTTTACATCGAAAACGGACGAAGGTAAAGAACACATTTTATTTATTTTGTCTGGCGTTACGCCTAACCAATTGATTTTATGCTTAACTTGCTCTGCTAGCCAGCTAGCTAAGTTTGCTAGCAACAACTGTCAGCTCTGCCATTCATTGTTTTGATCAGCTAATAATGATGGACTTGTTTTCTTGCAACTATCTTTAGGCTATATGAAGAGTATGCATTGCAGTTCCCTGCTTGAATAACACATCTGACGATATTCCCTCATCTGCCGTCTTGCTCTTCTCAGATTCTCTGAACACAATGGTACGAGATTCTTTGGACCAAAATATTTTTCAATTTGGTTGAGACCAAATTAAAATGATTGTAACTATCTTGCTAGTTTACTAATTAACTAAGCTCAACAGTCTTTACTCTTCCTCCACCCCAATGGACATGTATTTATTCTTCACTGCCACAGTTGTTATTATGTATATAGTGTTATTTATATTGTTTTATTACCATTTTCATTTTATTTCACTTAGTCCTGCATGTTGGAGCTCGAAGCCTAAGATTTTCACTGTACCCTGCAATCACACCTGTAACCTGGTACATGTGACTATTAAACACTGATTCGGAGTGAGTGAAGTAGGCCATTTCAGGTTAATACATCCACAGATAACATACTAGATATAAAGGTTTTGTGCCATGTAGATATAAAGACCTAGAGATTGGAGATTACATTTTCAGTGTGATGCAGTATGTATAAATATTTGCCTAGAAAGTACATGAACCTTGGAGCAAATGTATGGAGTTATGAACAGATTTCTGCATTCTTAGACTGGGCAAACCCGTCCACAGTATCTAGACCTACAGCTGAACAGGTCAGGGTTCCATAGCCGCAGGCAGAAGAGTTGAAACTGGAGCGGCAGCAAGACCAGGTGGACTGGGGACAGCAATGAGTCATCAGGGCAGGTAGTCCTGAGGCATGGTCCTAGGGCTCAGGTCCTCCGGGAGGGGAGGGAGATAGAGAGAATTAGAGGGAGCATACTTAAATTCAGAGAGGACACCGGATAAGACAGGAGAATAACACCAGATATAACAGACTGACCCTAGCCCCCTGGCACATAGACTATTGCAGCATAGATACTGGAGGCTGAGACATACATTTCCCATTGTGTTTATTTGTTAAAGGGCCAGCAATGAGAGAGAGCATTCGTTTGCTACATTTTATGCTCTTAACTTTTTGAACTTATCCTTGTTTTATCCTTTTAGATCATAGCCTGATTTTTAAGCCGTATTTGTATTTTTCTATTTATTCAAATCAATTCAACATTTTGGAGTTAAACTGTACCCGGCTTCAAGAAACCTTTTTATGTGCACGAGGTAATGGCCAACTTCGTCATAACACGAGTCTTAGGTTTTCTTAATCCCTCTTCTCAAACTGTGCAGATAGGGGTGGTGTGTCTGGCCCTCCTAGGCCTGACCTCAGCCCTGATTTGTCCCGATGGTGGGATGTGTGAAGATGGGAACACCTGCTGCAAGACCCCCAGCGGTGGATATGGCTGCTGTCCATTACCAAATGTAAGTGATTAGTCTCTGGTCGTCTAAAGTTTGTATGTGAGTGATTGCTTGATTAAATGAGGTAACTGCAGGACAGATTGTCGGTCCAGCTGACCCTGCTTTGAACTAGTAGTGTGAAAATGCTTACTCAGCACCATAGTGTGAAAGAACAAAGCTAAGAACATAGCTAATATTATGGCCATAGCTCAGCAACACCATCATCAGTGATGGGTTCTATTCATTCAAATGTTGTAACATAGCTATAAAATCATGACTTTTTCAAAGTACACACTGTCTTAAAACCCTTCTCCAGGCTGAGTGCTGTTCCGACCACCTGCATTGCTGCTATGAGGGGACAGTGTGTGACTTAGTCCACTCCGAGTGCCACAATAAAACCGTCTCTCTGCCGTGGGTCAGAAGAGTCCCTGCACAACACCTAATCAGCCCTCTGGTAAAGGGAATGCAACGTTATTCTCCATATCTCTGTGTATTATAATCTATAGTGTCTGTTTTGTTTAATATAGATTAGATTTTAATAATGATTCTTTTAAGCCTTTTCGACAATGTTATTTAACTCTAGTTGCATGAATGGGATGCATGTGTCAACCCCCCCTCATTGGTATGCATTGGCTGTCACTCCATTAGATGCTGGAGGGCGTGAGGGCAGTCATTTGTCCCGACGGCGAGTCGGAGTGTCCGGACGACACCACCTGCTGTCAACTCCCAGAAGGCTCCTGGGGCTGCTGTCCGCTGGCCAAGGTACGTTACACACTTGTCCCATATTCTGTATCTGGAAGTCCTCTTTGAGTGCAATTTTGACAGTGTTAAATTGCCGAGATGTATGGAGGTGATGTGAATAATAGAGTAGGGGTTTGCATATTTTAGCGCTGTCAAAATGAGGCTCTTTGCGTTGAACTGTTGCCTCAGGACCATTGTCTCTTCCTATGGTTGTACAATGTTCACCCGGAACCACCACTGTAATGTGTTGCAAAGATGTATCAGTTGATTCTGCAACTGTCAACAATGCCCACTAAAATACCCTAGTGACCCTTTTGAGATAATTGATTCATCCGCACATTGTAAGTCCCTCTGGTCTTCTTGAGTGTCATAAATTACATGTTAAGTGTCAATACCCCTTATGCTTGGCTTCAGCTATTAACAGAGTATACATTTGGGTATAAAGTGACCTGACCTGACCTGACTACTAGGCAGCAGATTAGTCATAGTTAATGAAGTGAGTCACAGTGACTGCTGGAGGGGGTTTTCACTAAGCGGAATCAAGGGGTTAATGAGAAACTTTTTTTCTACAGTACTTGCAAAAGCGGGCTCACTTTGTCAAATACTCTCTTTGTCTCAGAATTGTTATTGTAAATATTTGATTGTAATGGTTAACACTTCAGGGGGCAAAATGCTACTTACTGTATTATTACGGTATTAATAATTTGAAACAGCTTACCCTGTCCCAGGTGGTAAATGTAGTTGATTTGGGTATGGATATACACAGTGTTGTGGCAAATATCCGGAATAACTGTTAATGTACTTCTTTATTACGAGTTGCAGCAAGGGAGACTCACTCCAGACACAGCTAGAGTAGGACTGAATAAACCTTTGTTCATACACTATAGTTATAGGGACTGTCTATCTCTTGCAGAAACTGTTTGTGTTCCCACAGCACCTGCTCTCAGTCAAACACACAATATTCTGGGCGTTCTGCCAATTACCCTCCCTACATCATGTTATCGCATGGTTCCTCTCATAGTTCTGCAAAGCTGGTTACCCTCAAGTTACCAAACATAGGCATTTTACTATTCAGCAACAGTTCCTTTATTGTTCACGTAAAGAATTAACATAAGCATGAATATATGATTTGACATAAGCATATAGTAAATATTCCTCAACAACAGAGTAGGCCTATTTCTGTTACATGTATTTCAATAACTTTTTGAGTATTTTTTAAAGTTTGTATTTGAAAGCGTTGGAATAAATCACCATGTAATTTGTAACAAGATACTTCAGAGAATGGTACTTTGTATTTTCAGTTTTATAGCAATTCACAATTTTGTGGCCCCATATCACCCCAGATTTGCTGCATTGGTATCAGAAAGAGGGGTGAAAGTAAGCCGGTACTGTCCCTTACGTAATAGTGGGGGTACGCCATACCTGTTGAACAGGAGCCTATGACAATAATTAAACAAAGATGCCAAAGAAACTAATCTACAGTGCCTTCGGAAAGTATTCAGACCCCTTTACTTTTTCCACATTTTGTTACGTTACAGCCTTATTCTAAAATGTCCATCATCAATCTACACACAATACCCCATAATGACAAAGCAAAAACAGGTTTTTAGAAATGTTTGCTAATTTAAAAACCGGAAATATTACATTTACATATTTATTCAGACCCTTTACTCAGTATTTTGTTGAAGCACCTTTGGCAGTGGTTACAGCCTTGATTATTCTTGGGTATGACGCTACAAGCTTGGCACACCTGTATTTGGGGAGTTTCTCCCATTCTTCTCTGCAGATCCTCTCAAGCTCTGTCAGGTTGGATGGGGATCGTCGCCGCACAGCTATTTTTAGGTCTCTCCAGAGATGTTAGATGGGCTCTGGCTGGGCCACTCAAGGACATTCAGAGACTTGTCCCGAAGCCACATCTGCGTTATCTTGGCTGTGTGCTTAGGGTCGGTGTCCTGTTGGAAGGTGAACCTTTACTATTAGGCCCACAGAGATCCTATTAAATTAATAGAGATTCTATATGTAATTCTGTGTTTATAATTGCACACACAGGGATGTACCGTACTGGGAATAAATTAAGTCTACTTTCACCCCTGATCAGAAGTCTTATGGCACTATTGTGTGAAGCCATGAGAGGTGTTGGATGTGTGGAGGACCTTGAAAGAAAGTTGAAGCACAAGGATGCGCGTCCAGAGCGAGGATAATTCAGTGAATTTGGTCGAAAAGGGGGAAGTGAACTCGGGAAGTGAGTCCTGTGCCTCAACCTTCGCACCTGGTGGTAATGCACACAGGATCTCATTTCTAACACCAATTCTGCAATTTTTTAGTAATCGGTAGCCACAAAGCTCTGAAGAACTGTGCCAATTGTCTGGGCTATTGGTACTGTTCATAGCATGTTAACCAACGGTCACAGGATGTTTTGTAACACATTTAAGGAGGCTTCTTGCAAATGTATTTTCTGTATTGTAATAATTTTTTTAAATGTTTTTGATACATTTGGTCTTTACGGTATTTTGTAACGAGATACATTAAAATGTATCTTTGCCAATCTCTGCATATACACACATTAAGTAATGGCAGAGTTGGATTTGCTATTTAATAACCCTATTCTGAAGCATTCTAAACCTTGTTTTTCTATTCTCTCTCAAGGCGGTGTGCTGTGAGGACAAGATGCACTGCTGTCCAGAGGGCACCAAGTGTGACCTAGCCCACTCCAAGTGTGTGTCGCCCACCCTGGATTCCTTCCCCATGAGGGGAAAGGGGCCTGCAAGGAGGAGGCAGACGGGTACTGAAGGGACAGACAGAAATAAACAACAAGATCATCATGAAGTTGTTGAATTATGTTCTAGGGTTGTGTCCATTAGAGCATACAACAGAAAACATCATTCTGTTTTCTTCGGTTTAGAGCCTAATAATAAAAAAATAAAAATAAAAATTTAACTAGGCAAGTCAGTTAAGAACAAATTCTTATTTACAATGACGGCCTATCAAAAGTTAAAAGGCCTACTGCGGGGACGGGGGCTGGGATTAAATAAATTAATATATATAAATATAGGACCAAACACACATCACAACAAGAGAGACAACACAACACTACATAAAGAGAGACCTAAGACAACAATATAGCATGGCAGCAACACACGACAACACAGCAAGGTAGCAACCCAACATGACAACAACATGGCAGCAGCACAACATGGTAGCAGCACAAGACATGGTACAAACATTATTGGGCACAAACAACAGCACAAAGGGCAAGAAGGTAGAGACAACAATACATCACGCGAATCCTATTTATTTTCCCATTTGTCTGTCTGTTCCTGGTGATTGGACACACAGTGACATGCCCAGGTGGTACGAGCAGATGCCCAGACGGAACCACCTGTTGCCTGCTGACCAGTGGAGACTATGGCTGCTGCCCCTACCCGGAGGTGAGTGGAGCTGGGGCAGTACAGACGACCATGGGGTCACATAATCTCAAGCTATTTTATTCAGCTGTGTGTTGCACAATATGTGTTGCACACAGTCTGTGTAAGATACATGTGACGGACAGTTATTAGTCTAAGAAAGTGTTTCAAAATGAGGAAAGTGTAGCTAAAGGCACAGGGGGAAATGCAGAGGTTGAACATTTCAAAACGGATAAACTACGTGTTTAATCAATGTGTGTTCTGTACAGGCTAGGTGCTGTACCGACAAACTCCACTGTTGCCCCAGCAATACAACCTGTGACCTGGAGCATGAGATGTGCACTTCCCCCGACACACAGACCCCACTGGCCAAGAAGATCCCTGCCATCCCCAACAATGGTGAGGCACCAACCCCTTCTCCCCCTAATCCCTGGCTACTGAATGTTACTAATTGATTTTGTAGTGTAAACCTGTAATTTTCCAGTGGAATCAATGGTTATGCAGTCATGTAGTCCTCTGTAAGAAAATACAATATATATATTTTTGTTTCTGTTTGTATATTACATTTTTTAAATGTGCATCTCTCTTTCAGTGGATTGTGCAGACAAGGTGTCATCGTGTCCTGACGAGACCACTTGCTGCCTGCTGGGAAATGGGAGTTATGGCTGCTGCCCTATGCCAAATGTGAGTCCTCTGCTCTCAGCCCAATAACTCACCACACATCCATAATCAGCTGCCAGGAAATATCAGCTCCTGTAGGATTCAGCTGTATCAAGACCCCTCTGTTGCTCTCCTCAGGCTGTGTGTTGTCCGGACCACCTCCACTGCTGTCCTGAGGGAACCACCTGTGACATGGAACAGAGCACCTGTGTGTCTAAACACGGCCAAACTTCCATGGCTGTCAAATTCCCCGCCACATTGACCACGACATCCCTACAGAGCGCAGGTCAGAGACAAAGTTCTACATCAAACATTGGCGCACGATGTTAACATTGATTTGCAACAGACTATCCAAGTCGGAATATTCAAGATGAAAAGCTACATAGCGACAGAAGTGTAATGTCCATACATTAACATGAATGTGTGTGCTCTGTGCCCTTCAGTCAATGCTGTGCCCTGCAACGACTCTGTGGCCTGCGCTGACGGGACCACGTGCTGTAAATTACTAAATGGAGAATGGGCCTGCTGCCCCCTGCCCAAGGTACTGTAAACTATTTTTGTATGTGTGTCAGCCATAATTCCTGTCACACTTGACAGTAGAGCTCAGCCCTTGAGACCCTGACCTGATGTATTATTCTTGAGTAATTCCATGTATTAATGTTGAAAGTGAGTGCCGCTCTTTTACGATCAGTGGTGTTACATTTGTCTTGTAGCATTACAGATATGAGAACAGAAACACTATATACACTGTAGACTCCTCCTGAGCCAATGAGCCCTGCACTAATTCCTTTGACTTCCCCGTAGGCTGTGTGTTGTGATGACCACCTCCACTGCTGCCCCCACGGGACCATCTGTAACTTGGTAGAGAGTACGTGTGATGACCCTTCTTCGGGCTCTGCCCTGGTACCCATGCTGGACAAGGTGCCGGCCTTTAGCTATGCGTCGAAGGATGAGCCGCTGCCCAATAGCAAATGTGACAAATCCACGTCGTGCCCGGGCAAATCCACGTGCTGCAAGACCACCACAGGAAACTGGGCATGCTGCCCCCTGCCCAATGTATGGACATTTCCACATATACCCCCACTGACTTATTTGCCATGTCCTTGTTAAGGGTCTTACCTTTTAGCTCTCTTTGTTCACTTTAGGTAACCTCAGGTTGAATTTGATTGAATGATGTCCATGTTAAATTCTATTCCTAAAGTAACTGGACTGACTCTAATTGGAAAACACTACTGTCCCTGTACAGTCATTCCGAGTGGTGCTAATTTGGTGCTAAAATATTCATTTTTTCCAATCATCTCAGTGAGACATTGAATTAAATCCGAGGCAAATAAGCATCACGTTTCTAGCCTAAAGGTAACCTAACTGTTATGTCAGTACTAACAAGCCCATGCGTTCTCTGTGCCCCTCAGGCGGTGTGTTGCAACGACCACCTCCACTGCTGCCCCCACGGCACTGTGTGTAACCTGGAGGCCAGTACCTGTGATGACCCCTCAGGCTTCAACATGCCGTGGGTCACCAAGGTGCCAGCACTCACCACCCAGGCACCACTGGCCACTGAGATGTGTGACGAACAGACCATGTGCCCCGGGGGCACCACCTGCTGCAGACAGAACTCAGGACAGTGGGCATGCTGTCCTCTACCTGATGTGAGTTAACTTTTTCCCCATCTGATGGTTTCAGTAGCTAAGTTTCCATTCAATTGGCGACAGATTTTCATGCGAATATTCAAAACAAATATATATAATATGCGCATTTTCCCACTAGAGATGTTTCCATCAAATTGACTTGTTGCAGATAAAAGACTGTGCGTGATGACGTAGTACACATAAAAATACCTTTTGTGGTTAAATTCCCATTTACCAAATACATTTAAAAAAAAAAAAAAGTTAAATGGGTTTCCATTGCATTTTCAACTATTTTGGTTTTCTCACAAAATAAATTGCGTTTTAAATAGCGAGTGTGCCCACTCTGGTATTGGCACGTCCGCTCCAGTCAACAGCGTGCAGATACACGTATAGGCCACCATTTTTATTTGTCAAACGGCAGCCAAGCATCAATGATCATGTAACCAGAATAAGACCCTCGAGATTTATTGGGAAGGAGCATCAAGCTCATCACCTTGCACTTTCACCACCCGGTGAAGTTCCTAACTTATTTAATCTGTAGCCTAATAAACTGCATGCTTTCCCGACGAGTTGTAGTGGGAGGACCACATGTCGTCGCGTGACTCCCAAGTTTACTTCGATATGATGGTTATTATATCAATATTTGCGCATAAGCGTTTCCACCAATATTTCTCGCATAATTCATTTTACAGACACAAAAGATCCCACCTTGTCTAGTGTATTTTTGTATTGTCGACATTTGGAAAGTTTACCGAAAAATTCAGTTTCCATCAGGCCTGTCATGACATTTATGTGCTTTACTCGCATAAAAAAAGTTGGATGGAAACCTGGTTAATGACTCTCTTCATAGACGAATGAAGATTCATTAAGATGAATTGAAGAGTTTTGTAAAATTCTGAAGGAACATTGATTTAAGACTTGACACAAACCTCGTGTGGTCTCAGCACGCCTCTTTATGAATACCAGCCTCGATTTTTGGTGATTGCAAAACAAGGGCTCTTAACTGTAAGTTAAGATTTGATTTTTTTTTATTGTTGCCCCTTAGGCGGTGTGCTGCGACAACAATGAGCACTTCTGCCCTAAAGGCTACACGTGTAACGTGGCCGAGCAGACCTGTGACAAAGCCGGGACCCTCAGCTTGCCCTGGGTCCCCAAGGTGCTAGCCCTGCTCGTGCACAGAGTGCTTCCCCAGGCCAGTGCCCCCTCCGTCCCCCCAGCCAAGAACATGTGTGACCCCCACACCAGCTGCCCCAAATATACCACCTGCTGCTTCATGAACAAGGCTGGCAAGTGGGGATGCTGCCCCCTGCCAAAGGTAAGGAGGCTACTCTGTGGCAACTTTTCAAGATATTATTATTTATGATGAACAAAGCAATGGCAACACTATTTTAAGTAACAGAAAATTGACAGTTGAAATTATAAAAATGGTTAATTGTTACTTACTCCTCTTTGCTCCTTGTGGAGCATAAGGCCTGCCTGAAATTACATGGTGAAATAGTGAATATACACTATTCATCTCTGTGTGACCTCTGTAAATGGTCTGCTCCTCCCCAGGCGGTGTGCTGTGCCGACGGAGACCACTGCTGCCCCAGCGGCTACAGCTGTGATGACCACAAGACCTCCTGCACTAAGGGCCACCTGACCATCCCCTGGTACCGCAAAGAGAAGGCCCTGACTGAGGGAGCCATGTTGAAAGACGTAAAGTGTGACGACAAGAGCAGCTGTGCCTCGGGGGCCACCTGCTGCAAGCTGCCCACAGGCGAATGGGGCTGCTGTCCCCTGGTCAAGGTGCGTCTCCATTGACTTTCTGTGATAATGGATTGGATTTATATACAGTGCATTTGAAATTATTCAGACCCCTTCACTTTTTTTGTGTTTTACTATGTTACAGCCTTGTTCTAAAATTGATTAAATTGTGTTTTTTTTGCCCTCAATCTACACACAATACCCTGTAATGATAAAGCAAAAACACGTTTCTTTTTTTTTGTGCAAATTTATAAATCTAAAAAAACTGAGGGGGCTCCCGAGTGGCGCAGTAGTCTAAGGCACTGCATCGCAGTGCTAGAGGCGTCACTACAGACCCTGGTTCGTTCCCGGGCTGTATCACAACTGGCCGTGATCGGGAGTCCCATAGGGCGGCTCACAATTGGCCCAGTGTCGTCCGGCTTATGGGAGGGTTTGGCCGGGGGGGCTTTACTTGGCTCATCGCATTCTAGCGACTCCTTGTGGCGGCCGGGTGCCTGCAGGCTGACCTCGGTCGTCAGGTGAACAGTGTTTCCTCTGACACATTGGTACGGCTGGCTTCCGGGTTAAGCAGGCGGGTGTTAAGAAGCGCGGTTTGGCGGGTCATGTTTCGGATCAAGCATGACTCGACCTTCGCCTCTCCAGAGCCCGTTGGGGAGTTGCAGCGATGAGACAAGATTGAAATTGGGGAGAAAAGGGGGGTGAATAAAAAAAATATATATATATATATATATATATATATATATATATATATATATACACACACACACACTACCAGTCAAAAGTTTGGACACACCTACTCAAGATCTCGCGATATATGGCCCCATCCATCCTCCCCTCAATACGGTGCAGTCGTCCTGTCCCCTTTGCAGAAAAGCATCCCCAAAGAATTATGTTTCCACCTCCAAGCTTCACGGTTGGGATGGTGTTCTTGGGGTTGTACTCATCCTTCTTCTTCCTCCAAACACGGCGAGTGGAGTTTAGACCAAAAAGCTATATTTTTGTCTCATCAGACCACATGACCTACTCCCATTCCTCCTCTGGATCATTCAGATGGTCATTGGCAAACTTCAGACGGGCCTGGACATGCGCTGGCTTGAGCAGGGGGACCTTGTGTGCGCTGCAGGATTTTAATCCATGATGGCGTAGTTTGTTACTAATGGTTTTCTTTGAGACTGTGGTCCCAGCTCTCTACAGGTCATTGACCAGGTCCTGCCGTGTAGTTCTGGGCTGATCCCTCACCTTCCTCATGATCATTGATGCCCCACGAGGTGAGATCTTGCATGGAGCCCCAGACCGAGGGTGATTGACTGTCATCTTGAACTTCTTCCATTTTCTAATAATTGCCTTCTCACCAAGCTGCTTGCCTATTGTCCTGTAGCCCATCCCAGCCTTGTGCAGGTCTACAATTTTATGCCTGATGTCCTTACACAGCTCTCTGGTCTTGGCCATTGTGGAGAGGTTGGAGTCTGTTTGATTGAGTGTGTGGACAGGTGTCTTTTATACAGGTAACGAGTTCAAACAGGTGCAGTTAATACAGGTAATGAGTGGAGAACAGGAGGGCTTCTTAAGGAAAAACTAACAGGTCTGTGAGAGCCGGAATTCTTACTGGTTGGTAGGTGATCAAATACTTATGTCATGCAATAAAATGCAAATTAATTACTTAAAAATCATACAATGTGATTTTCTGGATTTTTGTTTTAGATTCCGTCTCTCACAGTTGAAGTGTACCTATGATAAAAATTACAGACCACTACATGCTTTGTAAGTAGGAAAACCTGCAAAATCGGCAGTGTATCAAATACTTGTTCTCCCCACTGTATATACCTTAGCCAAATACATTTAAACTGAGTTTTTCACAATTACTGACATTTAATCCTAGTAAAGATTCCCTGTCTTGGGTCAGTTAGGATCACCACTTTATTTTAAGATTGTGAAATGTCAGAATAATAGTAGAGTGATTAATTTTCTGCTTTTATTTCTTTCATCACATTCCCAGTGTGTCAGAAGTTTACATACACTCAATTAGTATTTGGTAGCATTGCCTTGAAATTGTTTAACTTGGGTCAAATGTTTCGGGTAGCCTTCCACAAACTTCCCACAATAAGTTGGGTGAATTTTGGCCCATTCCTCCTGACAGAGCTGGTGTAACTGAGTCAGGTTTGTAGGCCTCCTTGCTCGCACACACGCTTTTTCAGTTCTGCCCACACATTTTTTTATAGGATTGAGGTCAGGGCTTTGTGATGGCCACTCCAATACCTTGACTTTGTTGTCCTTAAGCCATTTTGACACAACTTTGGAAGTATGCTTGGGGTCATTGTCCATTTGGAAGACCCATTTGCGACCAAGCTTTAACTTCCTGACTGATGTCTTGAGATGTTGCTTCAATATATCCACATAATTTTCCTTCCTCATGATGCCATCTATGTTGTGAAGTGCACCAGTCCCTCCTGCAGCAAAGCACCCCCACAGCATGATGCTGCCACCCCCGTGCTTCACGGTTGGGATGGTGTTCTTCGGCTTGCAAGGCACTCCCTTTTTCCTCCAAACATAACGATGGTTATTATGGCCAAAAAGTTATATTTTTGTTTCATCAGACCAGAGGACATTTCTCCAAAAAGTATGATCTTTGTCCCCATGTGCAGTTGCAAACCATAGTCTGGCTTTTTTATGGCGGTTTTGGAGAAGTGGCTTCATCATTGCTGAGCGGCCTTTCAGGTTATGTCGATATAGGACTCGTTTTACTGTGGATATAGATACTTTTGTACCTGTTTCCTCCAGCATCTTCACAAGGTCCTTTGCTGTTGTTCTGGGATTGATTTGCACTTTTCGCACCAAAGTACGTTCATCTCTAGGAGACAGAACGCTTCTCCTTCCTGAGCGGTATGACGGCTGCGTGGTCCCATGGTGTTTATACTTGCGTACTATTGTTTGTACAAATGAACATGGTACCTTCAGGCGTTTGGAAATTGCTCCCAAGGATGAACCAGACTTGTGGATGTCTACAATTTTTATTCTGAGGTCTTGGCTGATTTCTGTTGATTTTCCCATGATGTCAAGCAGAGGCACTGAGTTTGAAGGTAGGCCTTGAAATACATACACAGGTACACCTCCAATTGACTCAAATTATGTCAATTAGCCTACCAGAAGCTTCTAAAGCCATGACATCATTTTCTGGAATTTTCCAAGCTGTTTAAAGGCACAGTCAACTTAGTGTATGTAAACTTCTGACCCACTGGAATTGTGATACAGTGAATTATTAATTAAATAATCTGTCTGGAAACAATTGTTGGAAAAATTACTTGTCATGCACAAAGTAGATGTCCTAACCGACTTGCCAAAACTATAGTTTGTTAACAAGAAATTTGTGGAGTGGTTGAAAAACGAGTTTTAATGACTCCAACCTAAGTGTATGTAAACTTCTGACTTCAACTGTATACAGTGGGGAGAACAAGTATTTGATACACTGCCGATTTTGCAGGTTTTCCTACTTACAAAGCATGTAGAGGTCTGTAATTTTTATCATAGGTACACTTCAACTGTGAGAGATGGAATCTAAAACAAAAATCCAGAAAATCACATTGTATGATTTTTAAGTAATTCATTTGCATTTTATTGCATGACATAAGTATTTGATACATCAGAAAAGCAGAACTTAATATTTGGTACAGAAACCTTTGTTTGCAATTATAGAGATCATACGTTTCCTTTAGGTCTTGACCAGGTTTGCACACACTGCAGCAGGGATTTTGGCCCACTTCTCCATACAGACCTTCTCCAGATCCTTCAGGTTTCGGGGCTGTCGCTGGGCAATACGGACTTTCAGCTCCCTCCAAAGATTTTCTATTGGGTTCAGGTCTAGGCCACTCCAGGACCTTGAGATGCTTCTTACGGAGCCACTCCTTAGTTGCCCTGGCTGTGTGTTTCGGGTCATTGTCATGCTGGAAGACCCAGCCACGACCCATCTTCAATGCTCTTACTGAGGGAAGGAGGTTGTTGGCCAAGATCTCGCGATACATGGCCCCATCCATCCTCCCCTCAATACGGTGCAGTCGTCCTGTCCCCTTTGCAGAAAAGCATCCCCAAAGAATGATGTTTCCACCTCCATGCTTCACGGTTGGGATGGTGTTCTTGGGGTTGTACTCATCCTTCTTCTTCCTCCAAACACGGCGAGTGGAGTTTAGACCAAAAGCTCAATTTTTGTCTCATCAGACCACATGACCTTCTCCCATTCCTCCTCTGGATCATCCAGATGGTCATTGGCAAACTTCAGACGGGCCTGGACATGCGCTGGCTTGAGCAGGGGGACCTTGCGTGCGCTGCAGGATTTTAATCCATGACGGCGTAGTGTGTTACCAATGGTTTTCTTTGAGACTGTGGTCCCAGCTCTCTTCAGGTCATTGACCAGGTCCTGCCGTGTAGTTCTGGGCTGATCCCTCACCTTCCTCATGATCATTGATGCCCCACGAGGTGAGATCTTGCATGGAGCCCCAGACCGAGGGTGATTGACCGTCATCTTGAACTTCTTCCATTTTCTAATAATTGCGCCAACAGTTGTTGCCTTCTCACCAAGCTGCTTGCCTATTGTCCTGTAGCCCATCCCAGCCTTGTGCAGGTCTACAATTTTATCCCTGATGTCCTTACACAGCTCTCTGGTCTTGGCCATTGTGGAGAGGTTGGAGTCTGTTTGATTGAGTGTGTGGACAGGTGTCTTTTATACAGGTAACGAGTTCAAACAGGTGCAGTTAATACAGGTAATGAGTGGAGAACAGGAGGGCTTCTTAAAGAAAAACTAACAGGTCTGTGAAAGCCGGAATTCTTACTGGTTGGTAGGTGATCAAATACTTATGTCATGCAATAAAAAGCAAATTAATTACTTAAAAATCATACAATGTGATTTTCTGGATTTTTGTTTTAGATTCCGCCTCTCACAGTTGAAGTGTACCTATGATAAAACTTACAGACCTTTACATGCTTTGTAAGTATGAAAACCTGCAAAATCGTCAGTGTATCAAATACTAGTTCTCCCCACTGTATATACACACACATACACACTACCGTTCAAAAGTTTGGGGTCATTTTGAAAATCCTTGTTTTGTAAAGATGGAAAAGGGTTTTCTAATGATCAATTAGCCTTTTTAAAATGATAAACTTGGATTAGCAAACGCAACGTGCCATTGGAACACAGGACTGATGGTTGCTGATAATGGGCCTCTTTACGCCTATGTAGATATTCCATTAAAAATCAACCGTTTCCAGCTACAATAGCCATTTACAACATTAACAATGTCTACACTGTATTTCTGATCAATTTGATGTGATATTAATGGACAAAAAAATTGCTTTTCTATCGAAAACAAGAACATTTCTAAGTGACCCCAAACTTTTGAACGGTAGTGTATATACAGTTGAAGTCGGAAGTTTACATACACTTAGGTTGGAGTCATTAAAACTAGTTTTTCAACCACCAGACTACGGTTTGCAACTGCACAAATTATGTGGATATATTGAAGCAACCTCTCAAGACATCAGTCAGGAAGTTAAAGCTTGGTCGCAAATGGGTCTTCCAAATGGACAATGACCCCAAGCATACTTCCAAAGTTGTGGCAAAATGGCTTAAGGACAACAAAGTCAAGGTATTGGAGTGGCCATAACAAAGCCCTGACCTCAATCTTATAGAACATTTGTGGGCAGAACTGAAAAGGCGTGTGCGAGCAAGGAGGCCTACAAACCTGACTCAGTTACACCAGCTCTGTCAGGAGGAATGGGCCAAAATCCACCCAATTTATTGTGGGAAGCTAGTTGAAGGCTACCCGACACGTTTGACCCAAGTTAAACAATTTAAAGGCAATGCTACCAAATACTAGTTGAGTGTATGTAAACTTCTGACCCACTGGGAATGTGATGAAAGAAATAAAAGCTGAAATAAATCATTCTCTCTACTATTATTCTTACATTTCACATTCTTAAAATAAAGTGGTGATCCTAACTGACCTATAACAGGGAATTTTTACTAGGATTAAATGTCAGGAATTGTGAAAAACTGAGTTGAAATGTATTTGGCTAAGGTGTATGTAAACTTCAGACATATATATATATATATATATATATATAATATTATATATATATATATATATAATATTATAATTATTCAGATCCTTTACTCAGTACTTTGTTGAAGCACCTTTGGCAGCGATTACAGCCTCGAGTCTTCTTTGGTATGATGCTACAAGCTTGGCACGCCTGTATTTGGGGAGTTTCTCCCATTCTTCTCTGCAGATCCTCTCAAGCTCTGTCAGGTTGGATTGGGAGCGTCGCTGCACAGCTATTTTCAGGTCTCTCCAGAGATGTTCGATCGGGTTCAAGTCTAGGCTCTGGCTTGGCCACTCAATGACATTCAGAGACTTGACCCGAAGCCCCTCCTGCGTTGTCTTGGCTGTGTGCTTAAGGTCGTTGTCCTGTTGGAAGGTGAACCTTTGCCCCAGTCTGAGGTCCTGAGCGCTCTGGAGCAGGTTTTCATCAAGGATCTCTCTCTTTGTTCCGTTCATCTTTCGCTTGATCCTGACTAATCTCCCAATCCCTGCCGCTGAAAAACAAATCAAATCAAATCAAATTTTATTGGCCACATGCGCCGAATACAACAGGTGCAGACATTACAGTGAAATGCTTACTTACAGCCCTTAACCAACAGTGCATTTATTTTTAACAAAAAAGTAAAAATAAAACAACAACAAAAAAAGTGTTGAGAAAAAAGAGCAGAAGTAAAATAAAATAACAGTAGGGAGGCATATATACAGGGGGGTACCGGTGCAGAGTCAATGTGCGGGGGCACCGGCTAATTGAAGTAATATGTACATGTGGGTAGAAAGTGGGTTAAAGTGACAATGCATAAATAATTAACAGAGTAGCAGCAGCGTAAAAGGATGGGGTGGGGGGGCAGTGCAAATAGTCCGGGTAGCCATGATTAGCTGTTCAGGAGTCTTATGGCTTGGGGGTAGAAACTGTTGAGAAGTCTTTTGGACCTAGACTTGGCACTCCGGTACCGCTTGCCGTGCGGTAGCAGAGAGAACAGTCTATGACTAGGGTGGCTGGAGTCTTTGACAATTTTGAGGGCCTTCCTCTGACACCGCCTGGTATAGAAGTCCTGGATGGCAGGAAGCTTGGCCCCAGTGATGTACTGGGCCGTACGCACTACCCTCTGTAGTGCCTTGCGGTCGGAGGCCAAGCAGTTGCCATACCAGGCGGTGATGCAACCAGTCAGGATGCTCTCGATGGTGCAGCTGTAGAATTTGTTGAGGATCTGAGGACCCATGCCAAATCTTTTCAGTCTCCTGAGGGGGAATAGGCTTTGTCGTGCCCTCTTCACAACTGTCTTGGTGTGTTTGGACCATGATAGTTTGTTGGTGATGTGGACACCAAGGAACTTGAAGCTCTCAACCTGTTCCACTACAGCCCCGTCGATGAGAATGGGGGCGTGCTCAGTCCTCTTTTTTTTTTCCTGTAGTTCACAATCATCTCCTTTGTCTTGGTCACGTTGAGGGAGAGGTTGTTATCCTTGCACCACACGGCCAGGTCTCTGACCTCCTCCCAATAGGCTGTCTCATCGTTGTCGGTGATCAGGCCTACCACTGTTGTGTCGTCGGCAAACTTAATGATGGTGTTGGAGTCGTGCCTGGCCATGCAGTCATGGGTGAACAGGGAGTACAGGAGGGGACTGAGCACGCACCCCTGAGGGGCCCCCGTGTTGAGGATCAGTGTGGCAGATGTGTTGTTACTTACCCTTACCACCTGGGGGCGGCCCGTCAGGAAGTCCAGGATCCAGTTGCAGAGGGAGGTGTTTAGTCCCAGGATCCTTAGCTTAGTGATGAGCTTTGAGGGCACTATGGTGTTGAATGCTGAGCTGTAGTCAATGAATAGCATTCTCACGTAGGTGTTCCTCTTGTCCAGGTGGGAAAGGGCAGTGTGGAGTGCAATAGAGATTGCATCATCTGTGGATCTGTTGGGGCGGTATGCAAATTGGAGTGGGTCTTGGGTTTCTGGGATAATGCTGTTGATGTGAGCCATGACCAGCCTTTCAAAGCACTTCATGGATACAGACGTCAGTGCTACGGGTCGGTAGTCATTTAGGCAGGTTATCTTAGAGTCCTTGGGCACGGGGACTATGGTGGTCTGCTTGAAACATGTTGGTATTACAGACTCAGTCAGGCACATGTTGAAAATGACAGTGAAGACACTTGCCAGTTGGTCAGCACATGCTCGGAGTAAACGTCCTGGTAATCCGTCTGGCCCTGCGGCCTTGTGAATGTTGACCTGCTTAAAAGTCTTACTCACATCGGCTACGGAGAGCGTGATCACATAGTCATCCGGAACAGCTGGTGCTCTCATGCATGCTTCAGTGTTGCTTGCCTCGAAGCGAGTGGTTTAGCTCGTCTGGAAGTCTTGTGTCACTGGGCAGCTCGCGGCTGTGCTTCCCTTTGTAGTCTGTAATAGTTTTCAAGCCCTGCCACATCCGACGAGCGTCAGAGCCAGTGTAGTACGATTCAATCTTAGTCCTGTATTGACTCTTTGCCTGTTTGGTGGTTCGTCGGAGGGCATAGCGGGATTTCTTATAAGCGTCCGGGTTAGAGTCCCGCTCCTTGAAAGCGGCAGCTCTACCCTTTAGCTCAGTGCGGATGTTTCCTGTAATCCATGGCTTCTGGTTGGGGTATGTACGTACGGTCACAGTGGGGACGACATCATCGATGCACTTATTGATGAAGCCAGTGACTGATGTGGTGTACTCCTCAATGCTATCTGAAGAATCCCGGAACATGTTCCAGTCTGTGCTAGCAAAACAGTCCTGTAGCTTAGCATCTGCGTCATCTGACCACTTTTTTATTAACCGAGTCACTGGTGCTTCCTGCTTTAGTTTTTGCTTATAAGCAGGAATCAGGAGGATAGAGTTATGGTCAGATTTGCCAAATGGAGGGCGAGGGAGAGCTTTGTATGCATCTCTGTGTGGAGTAAAGGTGGTCTAGAGTTTTTTTTCCTCTGGTTGCACATTTAACATGCTGGTAGAAATGAGGTAGAACGGATTTAAGTTTCCCTGCATTAAAGTCCCCGGCCACTAGGAGCGCTGCATCTGGATGAGCGTTTTCCTGTTGATTTATGGCCTTATACAGCTCATTCAGTGCAATCTTAATGCCAGCATTGGTTTGTGGTGGTAAATAGACAGCTATGAAAAATATAGATGAAAACTCTCTTGGTAAGTAGTGTGGTCTACAGCTTATCATAAGATACTCTACCTCAGGCGAGCAAAACATCGAGACTTCCTTAGTATTTGATTTTGTGCACCAGCTGTTGTTTACAAATATACACAGACCGCCACCCCTTGTCTTACCGGAGTCAGCCGTTCTATCCTGCCGCTGTAGCGTATAGCCCGCTAGCTGTATGTTATCCATGTCGTCGTTCAGCCACGACTCGGTGAAACATAAGATATTACAGTTTTTAATGTCCCGTTGGTAGGATAACCGTAATTTTAGGTCATCCAATTTGTTCTCCAATGATTGAAGATTGGCTAATAGGATTGATGGGAGCGGCAGTTTACTCGCTCGCCGTCAGATCTTTACAAGGCACCCCGACCTACGTCCACAATATCTCTGTCTCTTCCTCATGCCAATGACGGGGATTTGGGCCTTGTCGGGTGTCTGTAGGATATCCTTTGCGGCCGCCTCGTTGAAGAAAAATTATTCGTCCAATACGAGGTGAGTAATCGCTGTCCTGATATCCAGAAGCTCTTTTTGGTTATAAGAGACGATGGCAGAAACATTATGTACAAAATAAATTACAAATAACGCGGAAAAACACACATAATAGTACAATTGGTTAGAGGGCTGTAAAAAACATCCCCACAGCATGATGCTGCCACCACCATGCTTCAACGTAGGGATGGTGCCAGGTTTCCTCCAGATGTGACGCTTGGCATTCAGGCCAAAGAGTTCAATCTTGGTTTCATCAGACTGAAGAATCTTGTTTCTCATGGTTAGAGTCCTTTAGGTGCCTTTTGGCAAACTCCAAGCGGGCTGTCATGTGCATTTTACTGAGAAGTGGCTTCCGTCTGGCCACTCTACCATAAAGGCCTGATTGGTGGAGTGCTGCAGAGATGCTTGTCCTTCTGAAAGTTTCTCCCATCTCCACAGAGGAACTCTGGAGCTCTGTCAGTGACCTCCCTCACCAAGGCCCTTCTCCCCCGATTGCTCAGTTTGGCCGGGCGGCCAGCTCTTGGAAGAGTCTTGGTGGTTCCAAACTTCTTCCATTTAAGAATGATGGAGGCCACTGTGTTCTTGTGGACCTTCAATGCTGCATTCATGTTTTGGTACTCTTCCCCAGATCTGTGCCTCGACACAATCCTGTCTCGGAGCTCTACGGACAATTCCTTCAACCTCATGGCTTGGTTTTTGCTCTGACATGCTCTGTCAACTGTGGGACCTTATATAGACAGGTGTGTGCCTTTCCAAATCATGTCCAATCAATTTAATTTACCACAGGTGGACTTCCATCCTTAAGATGTTTCTACAACTTGATCAATGGAAACAGGAAGCACTTGAGCTCGATTTAGAGTCTCATAGCAAAGGGTCTGAATACTTATGTAAATAAAGTATTTCTGTTTTTAATTTTTTATATATTTGCAAAAGAATCTACACCTGTTTTTGCTTTGTCATTATTGGGTATTGTGTGTAGATTGAGATTTTTATTTTTATTTAATCCATTTTGGAATAAGGCTGTAATGTAACAAAAAGGGGAAGGGGTCTGAATACTTTCCGAATGCACTGTACACCACACACACATCTCGTTGACTCTCTCCTTCTCTCCCCTCATCCGCAGGCTGTTTGCTGTACAGACCACGAGCACTGCTGCCCCCAGGGCTACAGCTGCAACATGCAGACTGGGACCTGTGATAAACCTGTAGAGGGTGTTCTCCTACATACGGTACCCCTGACAGAGGTGGCAGAGTCCCAGCAGAGGGCAGCAGAGATGGGTATGGATGTGAAGTGTGACAGCACCGGAGAGTACAGCTGTCCCAAACTGGAGACCTGCTGCAAGACCTCACCCACAGAATGGTCCTGCTGCCCTGCACCAAAGGTAGCGAAACGGCTACTTGGAATGAAAATCCTATGAATCCCAACTTGAAATTTTACTTTTGATGTAGAAGGGAAATTTGTGTGTAAATTTGACAAGTTGAGATGTTTTCTTAAATCACCTGAAATCAACTCCATATTTGGTTTGATGTTACATAAAGGATATTTGGCCTTTTTATTATTTATTTTTTTGGGCTGAGGCTGCACGACCAGATCAAACTTCCCCGCCCCCCAGGACACCTCTTTCCCATATATAAACAACCTTAAAACGTTCTGTACATTTGTTACTTTATGCAACAACAACAAATATTGTAGCATCTGCGCACCCTCCCCCTCCCTTCAGGATGTATAAGTACTATTTTGTGAGTGAATTTTAGAGCAGATGGTGTGAATAAGCTAGCCTACCTGTATTTTGTTTCAATCAAAACACATAGTGGTGTGCACTGTTGAGTTTGGGCTGCATGAGAGAGAAATTCAGCACATGAGAACACTCATCCTAAAATCTCATAAGAAATTGCCTGGTGTCTTTAGTCTAACATAAGCATTATACAATGCTGTTATATTGCTATTTTATATTCATTAGTCATTAAGTGATCTTGTGAGACATTGATTCAACTTTGATCCAACTTATTTAAATGAGCAACATTCGGAGAAGTGGCAGGGCGTCGCTCCGGTGTGTGCGCTCTGGCTGCACTACACTCCTGCCTATATGACAACATACGTAGCCTACATGTAACATTTAGCCTACCCTGTCTACACATTGCATTGGGGCAAAGCGATCTGCATTTTAACCATAAATAACATAACTGTTATTACTCTTCTCAATGATCATGCAACACTGCACGATTTGATGGTCAGCACATCATTTGAAATTCGCCAGAGTAGCCTCTGGGCACCTTTGGGCAAACTTTCTGCACAAGTAGGCAGAGTTTGACAACATGCCTGTCGATTTAAGTGATAAGTCTGCCGCACATAGGGTACAATGTGTGTGGGCAGTAAATTCAATTTGTGTGGTTATAGTTACAACAGACAAAGAAGTTTGTACAACGTGTCTTACACCCGGGGGAGAATGACTGCCCCCTCTCATTGAAACCACAGAAGTACAAGGTCAACTGCGGTACTGCAGGCATTGTTAGCAGAAAAAAGGATCCTTATTATAGTGAATGGAAAAATTTCGATCTTCGTGGTCAACTGTGTAAATAAAAAATATCCACCAGATGCATGAACTGATTATTTTAAAATCGCACACAGAAGTTATACCAGTGGTATTCAAACCTTTTCAGCGGGGACACTTATTTTTTTTCCCCGGCAGAATTTCTTGGGACCCAGTTTTTTTTCCGGGACCCCACACCAAATATGACAACCTTAAAATCGGTACATTTCTATTGTTACATCAACAAATACTTCAATTCATTACTTTTCCATCTCTTATCAAAATGAAAAGAAACCAATAAATACATTTACTCTAACATTAGTGCAACGCCAGGGTTGTGGGTTCGATTCCCACGGGGGGCCAGTATGAAAATGTATGCACTCACCTAACTGTAAGTCGCTCTGGATAAGAGCGTCTGCTAAATGACTAAAATGTCATTGTCTTTTTCAATAATTTGTACTCTACATTTTTTATACAAAAAAAATGATATATATATATATATATATATACATACATACATACAGTGGGGAGAACAAGTATTTGATACACTGCCGATTTTGCAGGTTTTCCTACTTACAAAGCATGTAGAGGTCTGTAATTTTTATCATAGGTACACTTCAACTGTGAGAGACGGAATCTAAAACAAAAATCCAGAAAATCACATTGTATGATATTTAAGTAAATAATTTGCATTTTATTGCATGACATAAGTATTTGATACATCAGAAAATCAGAACTTAATATTTGGTACAGAAACCTTTGCAATTACAGAGATCATACATTTCCTGTAGGTCTTGACCAGGTTTGCACACACTGCAGCAGGGATTTTGGCCCACTCCTCCATACAGACCTTCTGCAGATCCTTCAGGTTTCGGGGCTGTCGCTGGGCAATATGGACTTTCAGCTCCCTCCAAATATTTTCTATTGGGTTCAGGTCTGGAGACTGGCTAGGCCACTCCAGGACCTTGAGATGCTTCTTACGGAGCCACTCCTTAGTTGCCCTGGCTGTGTGTTTCGGGTCGTTGTCATGCTGGAAGATCCAGCCACGACCTATCTTCAATGCTCTTACTGAGGGAAGGAGGTTGTTGGCCAAGATCTCACAATACATGGCCCCATCCATCCTCCCCTCAATACGGTGCAGTCATCCTGTCCCCTTTGCAGAAAAGCATCCCCAAAGAATGATGTTTCCACCTCCATGCTTCACGGTTGGGATGGTGTTCTTGGGGTTGTACTCATCCTTCTTCTTCCTCCAAACATGTCTCATCAGACCACATGACCTTCTCCCATTCCTCCTCTGGATCATCCAGATGGTCATTGGCAACCTTCAGACGGGCCTGGACATGCACTGACTTGAGCAGGGGGACCTTGCGTGCGCTGCAGGATTTTAATCCATGACGGCGTAGTGTGTTACTAATGGTTTTCTTTGAGACTGTGGTCCCAGCTCTCTTCAGGTCATTGACCAGGTCCTGCCGTGTAGTTCTGGGCTGATCCCTCACCTTCCTCATGATCATTGATGCCCCACGAGGTGAGATCTTGCATGGAGCCCTAGACCGAGGGTGATTGACCGTCATCTTGAACTTCTTCCATTTTCTAATAATTGCGCCAACAGTTGTTGCCTTCTCACCAAGCTGCTTGCCTATTGTCCTGTAGCCCATCCCAGCCTTGTGCAGGTCTACAATTTTATCCCTGATGTCCTTACACAGCTCTCTGGTCTTGGCCATTGTGGAGAGGTTGGAGTCTGTTTGATTGAGTGTGTGGACAGGTGTCTTTTATACAGGTAACGAGTGGAGAACAGGAGGGCATCTTAAAGAAAACCTAACAGGTCTGTGAGAGCCGGAATTCTTACTGGTTGGTTGGTGATCAAATACTTATGTCATGCAATAAAATGCAAATTAATTACTTAAAAATCATACAATGTGTTTCTGGATTTTTGTTTTAGATTCCGTCTCTCACAGTTGAAGTGTACCTATGATAAAAATGACAGACCTCTACATGCTTTGTAAGTAGGAAAACCTGCAAAATCGGCAGTGTATCAAATACTTGTTCTCCCCACTGTGTGTATATATATATATATATATATATATATATATATATATATATATATATATATTTGTAATTTTGGGTGACCCCAATGCAGTTCCCCCGGCCTTCAACTTGAGTTACTCAATGAGAGGGGGCAGCACTGAGCTAGCCTGCAACGTCTCATCCTGGAGTAGCTCAAACTGCGCATGTTAGGTTTCCATGAGACATCATCTTAACCAAATTAATTTGGCTACAATGCGCAATTGAGTCTTCACATAGGAATGACTGGTGTCACGTGATCGATGGCTTTGTCCATTCATGTATACAGTCAATTGCTTACACCAGACAAAGACGTCCGATCATCGCGGCGGGTTGAGGGAGAACAGGAAGGGAGGGGGAAGTGGCAGCAGATTAATAGTAGCAGTTACATAAAACAATTGTGTGTAAAGTAGCACATGTGCGTAAGGTTGTTTAGCCATCAGGAAGAGGCTTCTGAGAGTCTGGTCACGCAGTGATGCTGTAAAAAATGCTCAAATGCCCCCATCATTTCCATTGATTGTTTGCTTGTGGGGCTAAAGTTAGTTCAAGTTTGTGGTGGCTGTTTAAAGAACCTAACCATGGATTCTTTTCTCCTGACCCATAGACTACTTTCAGGGTGAGCAACCTTCTAATATCAAGTTGTAAAATCCTGAACTACTCCTTTAAACTCGCTTTCTCTTCACAGGCCATATGCTGCGCAGACACCAAGCACTGCTGCCCCATGGGATACACATGTGACCTGGAGCGGGGAGGCTGCTCCCAGCAGGCTGAGTTGAGCTGGGACATTTTCTACACCCACAACATAAAGAGAGACTTTGTTCCTTTTGGACTCTGAGCTAATCGGGATGCACTGATCTGGACTCTGAGCCAATCAGGATGCAGCACTGATCTGATGTTCCTCACTCCAGCACACAACCTAACCTGCAGAACATGCCATAAGAGGAACAAACAACCTTATGGACACTGGACAAGGGAAAGGAGATGTATTTTGTATGTTTTTTTTGTTGGGGGTAGAACCAGGAAATAGAAATGGTTAGAGGTAGCGAATTCAGCATCTCCACCCAATGCCCATCCAAAACAGTTTTTTTTTTTTTTTTTTAAAGCAGCTAGCTTGTAGGTTTGTCTCAATGTCTTTACGTTTAGTTACTACTGCCCCAAATGCCATTTTCTCTATGTAAATGAGAAACATGAATGTATTATAGTCTCTTAGAACAAGAACTATCATTCTCCAGAATAAGCCTGCATTAAGATGTATCAAAAATGTATTATATTCCAAACTCTTTCAAGAACACAGCTACATTGTATAAGAAAGCTGATTTTCATGTTTCGTTGATGCAGGGCACAACCTAGCATTAGTAAGTGACCGGTAGTGTATCATTCTTTCTGGAAGCACTACAGAGCCATTGATCAGCCGACTGAGTGTTACTTTGATTGAACTTTTTGCTTGATTTTATGTCGTTTTGCCCACTGGCCTGGGTTCTTCACTTTCTGTGAAAATCAAAAAGGTCCAGTCTCTGACAGTTTTCTGTCATTAAAATGAAAATGCTGTCACTCAAACCCCTTAATTCATAGCCATTTTATTTTCTTGATATCATAATACCCATTGTTGATCAAAACTAAAATGGACTTGTGATCTATACAAATTATCATAAATAACTTGGTTTTAAATAAAGGGTTGTGCCATTTTGATTTTCAGTATAGGAATTACTGGTAAACCCCAGTTAAATGGTTACTACATGCAATTTGTGCATTTGTAGTGCTTGAACAAAAGTGATAGGGAAGTGAATCCAGTTCATAGGAATGATATATGATTGGTTAGTACAATGTTAGTTGATATCGAAATTGACACTAAGCACTCTGTGTTCTACCAGCCGTAGTAATGCTAACCAGTAATAATAATTTGAAAGTCAATGCAAACAATACTAGTTAGCACATCATAACTCTCATCCCATTCCCGACTAACGTCCCAAATCTGTATCTGTACTCTCTAGCTTTTTGTTTTGGATTTTTTTTATTTTTTTATTTTTTTATTTTTACATGAATGTCATGTTAAATGAAGTACTCGTTTCTCATTTAATTATAGTTTCCTTATAAAATATTTTATCTCATTGAAGAGGGTGTTGAATTTGTGTCACTGAGTGTATGCCACTGAGGTGAAATGAAATTGTTTCAAATATTCGGTAGTGAAACAACCATTTTGGGTTGAGCTGAACTGTAGTACAATAATAAGCAATGGATGAGTCATGTTTTTGTCTGAACCTGGGAGGGTATGGTTTATGGATATACAGTGAGGGGAAAAAAGTATTTGATCCCCTGCTGATTTTGAACGTTTGCCCACTGACAAAGAAATGATCAGTCTATAATTTTAATGGTAGGTTTATTTTAAAAGTGAGAGACAGAATAACAACAAAAAAATCCAGAAAAACGCATGTCAAAAATGTTATAAATTGATTAGCATTTTAATGAGGGAAATAAGTATTTGACCCCCTCTCAATCAGAAAGATTTCTGGCTTCCAGGTGTCTTTTATACAGGTAACGAGCTGAGATTAGGAGCACACTTTTAAATGGAGTGCTCCTAATCTCAGCTTGTTACCTGTATAAAAGACACCTGTCCACAGAAGCAGATTCCAAACTCTCCACCATGGCCAAGACCAAAGAGCTCTCCAAGGATGTCAGGGACAAGATTGTAGACCTACACAAGGCTGGAATGGGCTACAAGACCATCGCCAAGCAGCTTGGTGAGAAGGTGACAACAGTTGGTGCGATTATTCGCAAATGGAAGAAACACAAAAGACCTGTCAAACTCCCTCGGCCTGGGGCTCCATGCAAGATCTCACCTCGTGGAGTTGCAATGATCATGAGAACGGTGAGGAATCAGCCCAGAACTACACGGGAGGATCTTGTCAATGATCTCAAGGCAGCTGGAAACATAGTCACCAAGAAAACAATTGGTAACACACTACGCCGTGAAAGACTGAAATCCTGCAACGCCCGCAAGGTCCCCCTGCTCAAGAAAGCACATATACAGGGCCGTCTGAAGTTTGCCAATGAACATCTGAATGATTCAGAGGAGAACTGGGTGATGTGTTGTGGTCAGATGAGACCAAAATCGAGTTCTTTGGCATCAACCCAACTTGCCGTGTTTGGAGGAGGAGGAATGCTGCCTATGACCCCAAGAACACCATCCTCACCGTCAAACATGTAGGTGGAAACATTATGCTTTGGGGGTGTTTTTCTGCTAAGGGGACAGGACAACTTCACCGCATCAAAGGGACGATGGACGGGGCCATGTACCGTCAAATCTTGGGTGAGAACCTCCTTCCCTCAGCCAGGGCATTGAAAATGGATTGTGGATGGGTATTCCAGCATGACAATGACCCAAAACACATGGCCAAGACAACAAAGGAGTGGCTCAAGAAGAAGCACATTAAGGTCCTGGAGTGGCCTAGCCAGTCTCCAGACCTTAATCCCATAGAAAATCTGTGGAAGGAGCTGAAGGTTCGAGTTGCCAAACGTCAGCCTCGAAACCTTAATGACTTGTAGAAGATCTGCAAAGAGGAGTGGAACAAAATCCCTCCTGAGATGTGTGCAAACCTGGTGGCCAACTACAAGAAACGTCTGACCTCTGTGATTGCCAACAAGGGTTTTGCCACCAAGTACTAAGTCATGTTTTGCAGAGGAGTCAAATACTTATTTCCCTCATTAAAAAGCAAATCAATTTATAACATTTTTGACATGCGTTTTAATGGATTTTGTTGTTGTTATTCTGTCTCACTGTTCAAATCAAATCAAATAAAATCAAATCAAATCAAATTTTATTGGTCACATGCGCCGAATACAACAAGTGCAGACATTACAGTGAAATGCTTACTTACAGCCCTTAACCAACAGTGCGTTTATTTTAAACAAAAAAAGTAAGAATAAAACAACAACAAAAAAAAAGTGTTGAGAAAAACAAAGAGCAGAAGTAAAATAAAGTGACAGTAGGGAGGCTATATATACAGGGGGGTAACGGTGCAGAGTCAATGTGCGGGGGCACCCGGCTAGTTGAGGTAGTTGAGGTAATATGTACATGTGGGTAGAGTTAAAGTGACTATGCATAAATACTTAACAGAGTAGCAGCAGCGTAAAAAGGATGGGGTGGGGGGGCAGTGCAAATAGTCCGGGTAGCCATGATTAGCTGTTCAGGAGTCTTATGGCTTGTGGGTAGAAGCTGTTGAGAAGTCTTTTGGACCTAGACTTGGCACTCCGGTACCGCTTGCCGTGCGGTAGCAGAGAGAACAGTCTATGACTAGGGTGGCTGGAGTCTTTGACAATTTTGAGGGCCTTCCTCATTAAAATTATAGACTGATCATGTCTTTGTCAGTGGACAAACGTACAAAATCAGCAGGGGATCAAATACTTTTTTCCCTCACTGTACCCTAGGAAAGGATGCTGAACTTCCTATGCACTTCTGCCCTCTCCCCTTACCCCCTTTCCCTTTCACCCCCTCAGAAGTTATGTACTTGTCCGTGAGAGTCTCACCTTATCATAGAGGGGTCATATTAGTGTTTAGCCCAAATATTTTCGGACTCTACAGACACAAGTTGGCAGATCGGCGATACCGACTTCAGACGAGTCCCGTGGGGGTCGTCGAGCAAAACCGATTTTTGGGATGTCTCATGGTCTGACAAACGCCACTGTAGCTCTGCCATCCTTCACCTCAGATGAGGAAGGCCGACATCGGCGGATGCGGTGGATTGAGATGCAGCCCATGCAAAAAACATATATCTAGCTTAAAGAGCCACTGAACATTTGTTGCTTTTTAAAGGCAGTCGCTCTTTTTGTATTATACTAATTATTACCGCGTGGACATCGACTCTAGGGGGTTTGACTCCAATGAGGCACGTTAGCACTGTAATGCTCTGGCCCATGGGCCCTTTGGCTTTTACAACCCTCTGTTCTATTCTGTCACATGGACACGATTGTAAAGAGCCACATTCTGTAAGGTTTCCAGTCATTTCAATTCATGATCCGTGATTTGTGGTCCTCTGTAGCTCAGCTGGTAGAGCACGGCGCTTGTAACGCCAAGGTAGTGGGTTCGATCCCCGGAACCACCCATACACCCCAAAAAAAATATGCACGCATGACTGTAAGTCGCTTTGGATAAAAGCGTCTGCTAAATGGCATATTATTATTATTATTATGATTTTTAAAGTGAATAATATTATTTATACATTTTGTACCTTAGTGTGCCAACTACACGATTTGTATGAAAGGTTTAACTTCTCTACCATAACTTTTACCAGCTTCACTTACTCTGATTAAATCTTTTAGTGGACTAAATTGCACTTTTTTGTCAATCAGTCTCAATACTGCTATTCTACCTTAATTGAGTTACACTCCATTGTGATTCTTACTTTTATTTTGTTTATTTATTGATGTTATATCCATGTATACAACATATATATACAACATATCTTTGAAGGTGATTGTACAACAGAATGAAATTAGGACAGAGGCCAGTTAGATGAAGGGAGGTGTATGTATTTGTTTGTTTGTTTAACTCCAAATTAACAATGACTACCTGCTTAGTCAAAAGACACATTGAAAAAAAAAATATTCTAATAGTAAAACTGCTAGAGAGACTCAAGACAGTACCGAGCCTAGAGGAGTACAGTAGTGTGTTTCTGGGGCCGGGGGGCTGGGGGTGGAAGTTCTCATAACTCTCACATATGGTCTGTCAGCAGAAAGCTGGTGGGTTACACTTGGAGACAGCACACACAGACATACACAGACACCCACACACAGAACAGACACAAGTAGCTGGCCAACTGGCCGATGTACTCCCTCTGTCTCTACTACTACTACTACTACAAAGAGAACCTCTCACAGAATTTTACAAAAAAATATATGGGGAATTGGAAATGATGCAGACAACTACGTTGATGGAAGCTACAATCTATCTGCAATTTTAAAGCTGATCTAAAAAATAAAAAAATAATAGAACTTCTCACAGAAAAGGAGCAGCTGTTTTGCCTTTCGGGTAGGTTGGATTACTACCTATTTGTTTTCTTGTCATTAAAACCAATGTATTTTATTGGCGTTAGAGGTAGGGCTGTTACGGTGACCGTATTACTACATCAACGGCGGTCACGAGTCATGATGGCAGTCAAATTCAATGTGACCGTTTAGTCATGGTAATTAGGCTTCTCCAAGCTCTAATGCTGCTGATGGTTATTAGCAGGGGCGCAACATTCACTGGGGACGAGGGGGGACATGTCCCCCACACATAATGAAATTGCATTTTTGTCCCCCCAAGTTTTATCATTGGAATGTGATACTACATTGGCAACGGTGTGCTTTAGGACCATGCGTACGCCTCCGAGCGGTCGGGTAGGCTGTTTGGAGTGTTTATCTGACTGGGTAAAATATATATATATATATATATATATATATATATATATATATATATATACAGTGGGGGAAAAAAGTATTTAGTCAGCCAACAATTGTGCAAGTTCTCCCACTTAAAAAGATGAGAGAGGCCTGTAATTTTCATCATAGGTACACGTCAACTATGACAGACAAATTGAGAAAAGAAAATCCAGAAAATCACATTGTATGATTTTTAATGAATTTATTTGCAAATTATGGTGGAAAATAAGTATTTGGTCACCTACAAACAAGCAAGATTTCTGGCTCTCACAGACCTGTAACTTCTTCTTTAAGAGGCTCCTCTGTCCTCCACTCGTTACCTGTATTAATGGCACCTGTTTGAACTTGTTATCAGTATAAAAGACACCTGACCACAACCTCAAACAGTCATACTCCAAACTCCACTATGGCCAAGACCAAAGAGCTGTTAAAGGACACCAGAAACAAAATTGTAGACCTGCACCAGGCTGGGAAGACTGAATCTGCAATAGCAGCTTGGTTTGAAGAAATCAACTGTGGGAGCAATTATTAGGAAATGGAAGACATACAAGACCACTTATAATCTCCCTCGATCTGGGGCTCCACGCAAGATCTCACCCCGTGGGGTCAAAATGATCACAAGAACGGTGAGCAAAAATCCCAGAACCACACGGGGGGACCTAGTGAATGACCTGCAGAGAGCTGGGACCAAAGTAACAAAGCCTACCATCAGTAACACACTATGCCGCCAGGGACTCAAATCCTACAGTGCCAGACGTGTCCCCCTGCTTAAGCCAGTACATGTCCAGGCCCGTCTGAAGTTTGCTAGAGTGCATTTGGATGATCCAGAAGAGGATTGGGAGAATGTCATATGGTCAGATGAAACCAAAATAGAACTTTTTGGTAAAAACTCAACTCGTCATGTTTGGAGGACAAAGAATGCTGAGTTGCATCCAAAGAACACCATACCTACTGTGAAGCATGGGGATGGAAACATCATGCTTTGGGGCTGTTTTTTCTGCAAAGGGACCAGGACGACTGATCCGTGTAAAGGAAAGAATGAATGGGGCCATGTATCGTGAGATTTTGAGTGAAAACCTCCTTCCATCAGCAAGGGCATTGAAGATGAAACGTGGCTGGGTCTTTCAGCATGACAATGATCCCAAACACACTGCCCGGGCAACGAAGGAGTGGCTTCGTAAGAAGCATTTTAAGGTCCTGGAGTGGCCTAGCCAGTCTCCAGATCTCAACCCCATAGAAAATCTTTGGAGGGAGTTGAAAGTCCGTGTTGCCCAGCGACAGCCCCAAAACATCACTGCTCTAGAGGAGATCTGCATGGAGGAATGGGCCAAAATACCAGCAACAGTGTGTGAAAACCTTGTGAAGACTTACAGAAAACGTTTGACCTGTGTCATTGCCAACAAAGGGTATATAACAAAGTATTGAGAAACTTTTGTTATTGATCAAATACTTATTTTACCTTTATTTTACCAAAATCCTACAATGTGATTTTCTGGAGAAAAAAAATATCATTTTGTCTGTCATAGTTGATGTGTACCTATGATGAAAATTACAGGCTTCTCTCATCTTTTTAAGTGGGAGAACTTGCACAATTGGTGGCTGACTAAATACTTTTTTTCCCCACTGTATGTCCCCCATAGTACAAAAGTTGATAGGCTAGTGCTTTTGCTGTTCATTAGGCCTACTCATCTTGTTGGCTGACGAAAAGTAAATGTGGACATTTCCTCTAATATCTTCAACGTGCGCCTCAGAAATGGATAAGGACGCGCACAGTTGCGTCCCCGATGTGTCAGTCTTCACTTGTAGCCTGTGAGAAAGACCCGATCATGTGAATAAGAATTGAGCTATCTGACAGAGCCATGTGAGTGAGCGGAGCTTCGGAGCACGCAACCGGGAGAAGGGATTTATAATTCTTATATTCAGCCCAAGGGCACAATGGCCATTGGCCGCAAAAGGCATGGGTTTTTTAGGGGGCATTACGGCCACACAAAGAGGATGCCGCAGGGAAATTCGAGGCATTATCAAGCGCTTGTCAAATTGTGAATGAGAGACTGATGAAATGTATGCAGCCTGCGCAAATAACAAAGCAAAGCTCATGCCTTTCATGGGACTTTTTTCAAATCATCATTTCTTTTGGAGAAAACATCCTTTCTATTTTATTCAGCTATCTTCAATTGTATTCTTCATACCATAAAATAATGCCACGGAATTCTAAGCAAATCTTGTTTGCTAAATGAACTAGTGTAGCCCACAGCTATTGTCACACCCTTATCTGTTTCACCTGTCTTTGTGATTGTCTCCACCCCCCTCCAGGTGTCGCCCATCTTCCCCATTATCCCCAGTGTATTTATACCTGTGTTTTCTATTTGTCTGTTGCCAGTTCGTTTTGTTTCGTCAAGCCTACCAGCGGTTTTCCCCTTGCTCCTGTCTTTCTCAAGTTCCTGTTTTCTAGTTTTCCTGGTTTTGACCATTCTGCCTGCCCTGACACTGAGCCTGCCTGCCGTTCTGTACCTTGTCACACCACCCTAGGTTATTGACCTCTGCCTGCCCCGAGCCTGAGACTGCCTGCCGTTATGTACCTTTTGGACTCTGATCTGGTTACTGACCTCTGCTTGACCTGTCGTTTGCCTGACCCCTGTTTTTGTAATAAACTTTTGTTACTTCGACACTGTCTGCATCTGGGTCTTCTCCTAAAACGTGATAGCCATATGGCATAGCCATATCAGTGCCTAACATAAAGGACAAGGAGTATGCTATTTTGTTCTCTGAAAAAGACGACATTTTCATCATATCATGTTTCTTTTCACCTGTCTAAAATACATAATGGATTTATTGTGATGGTGTAGGCTATGGATTTATTAGACTTTTTAAAATGTACAGTAAATAATAATAAGCCATTTAGCAGACGCTTTTATCCAAAGCGACTTACAGTCATGTGTGCATAAATGTTTACGTATGGGTGGTCCCGGGGGATCGAACCCACTACCCTGGCGTTACAAGCGTCATGCTCTACCAATTGAGCTACAGAGGACCACAACAGTCAAAAGTTTGGACACACCTACTCATTCCAGGGGTTTTCTTTATTTTTACCATTTTCTACATTGTAGAATAATAGTGAAGACATCAAAACTATGAAATAACACATGGAATCATGTAGTAACCGAAAAAGTGTTAAACAAATCAAAATATATTTTATATTTGAGATTCTTCAAAGTAGCCACCATTTGCCTTGATGTCAGCTTTGCACACTCTTGGCATTCTCTATTAGGGCTAGGAAGGGGGTGTTGGTGTTGGCCGACAATGAAGATAACAGGAAGTAAACGTTGTAGATGTGCCATTATTTTACCTTAGGTGTACAGAGGCCTTAGATGTCAAGGTTCTGACACAGTAAGATTCTAGATTTGGTTGAGGGTGTTAGCTGAATGCCTAACTTTACACAGAATGGGAACTTTACAGTTGTGCATGTACACGAATCAGGATTACTTTCTGAAATTCCTACAACTTTGCATTGGAACCACACATAATAGTGAACAAATATGAAATGGAGAACTTTACAAGTTATACTTTGGGATAAGATTGATTGTTTTCCAAAACTTACGAAATAAGACACATAGGAAACCCTTAAACCTATGAGACAGATAGTTTAGATACTGTACCTGTGGTTAAGTTAGTCCAAGTGGTACATGCAGTTATGAGAGTACAGGGACACAGATAACCTGTGAAGCGTTGTCTGTGTGTGTGTGAGTTGACTTTGAGCTGGGGAAGGATTGTTTAGATCCCCGGCCTTCCCTTTCATTACAGGGTTGGGTAGGTTACTTTCTAAATGTAATCCATAACCGTTACTAGTTACCTGTCCAACATTTTTATCAGTAATGTAATTTTTGGATTACCGAAACTAAGTAACATAATCTGATTACTTTTATTTACTTTTGGATTACTTTCCCCTTAAGAGGCATTAGAAGAAGACAAAAATGATCCACCAAACGCATTTGGTGTGTCATCAAAAGTGATCTCTAACTTGTGGTCAGACTCACTCAGGTGGAACTCAAAGGATGCCCCACAGAGGAAGTGGCCGGAAATATTTCAATGTAATTTCCAGTCTTAAAGAGGAAATGCATGTTTAAGTTCCACCTCCGAAGAATGACAAAGGTTGCTTATACAGTGAGGGAAAAAAGTATTTGATCCCCTGCTGATTTTGTACGTTTGCCCACTGACAAAGAAATGATCAGTCTATAATTTTAATGGTAGGTTTATTTGAACAGTGAGAGACAGAATAACAACAAAAAAATCCAGAAAAACGCATGTAAAAAATGTTATAAATTGATTTGCATTTTAATGAGGGAAATAATTATTTGACCCCCTCTCAATCAGAAAGATTTCTGGCTCCCAGGTGTCTTTTATACAGGTAACGAACTGAGATTAGGAGCACACTCTTAAAGGGAGTGCTCTTAATCTCAGCTTGTTTCCTGTATAAAAGATACCTGTCCACAGAAGCAATCAATCAATCAGATTCCAAACTCTCCACCATGGCCAAGACCAAAGAGCTCTCCAAGGATGTCAGGGACAAGATTGTAGACCTACACAAGGCTGGAATGGGCTACAAGACCATCGCCAAGCAGCTTGGTGAGAAGATGACAACAGTTGGTGCGATCATTCGCAAATGGAAGAAACACAAAAGAACTGTCAATCTCCCTCGGCCTGGGGCTCCATGCAAGATCTCACCTCGTGGAGTTGCAATGATCATGAGAATGGTGAGGAATCAGCCCAGAACTACACGGGAGGATCTTGTCAATGATCTCAAGGCAGCTGGGACCATAGTCACCAACATGGGCGGTGTGTTCAATAGGGCGATATGGGCGACGCACTGCCAAACGGGAAAAGGAAGGGATTTTTTTTCTAATCAATTATATCATGGCAACAGTAGTTCAGTGTTCACGTCTGATCTGCCAGCCACTAAATGTCCAATCAGGCTAAAGTCGTGCTTCAAATGTCCCCGCCCGTTTTGGGGCGATTTCAGTCAGGTTGAAAATCGCCCAGAAGTCTCTCATAGCCTCTAATGTAAAATATTTTTTTTTCTAATTTCTGAGCTTTCAATACATTCTCTATGGGTGTCTGAGGGCTTGCACTTACGCGCTTTCGTCATACGTAACGTAACGTAACCATGAACGGCAGACAGCAACGCTTGGACAGCGACTGGTGTAACCGACATGCACCATCTTTCAGAAAAGATTAAGAAAAATGAGCTGTCAAAGACCCACATTGATAGCTGTTTGAGATTGTCTGCTTTGGTGAGAGTGAATATTGCCACTCAACTGGATGAGGGATACAGGCTAGCTGTCCGCCGCCACAACGATGAGGTTAGCAACAGCAGAGTCGTGAACACTGTCTACGAGAATCGAGACGACCTCATAGAATGTTTTGAAGCCATCCGGACGGGTTCATTGGGTTCATTTGACCAGCCCACCGTACCAGAAGCTACAGAATAAGGACATCGATGCTGTCTTTATCAAACGTGCCCTCGACAGCTTCGCAAGCAGTGTGCAGGCCATAAGGTAAGATAAAGATTAAACAATATCATTCGATCTTTCTCAAAGCAGAGCTTTATTTGAAAATGTATGCATGAAAGGAGACTGCATTTGTGTTTGAAATTACATTATTGTCATTATATATGGCCAGTGGTGTAATCTATCTTATTTTATATACTATGTGTACTGTACAGTGGTGCTCATAAGTGTATGAACACATTCTAAAGCTGACTAAAAAGAGGAATAAAAAATAAAAAAATCATCTTTTGGAAATTGATCTTAATGACTTAATTAAAAAAAGTTGGAAAATCCAACCTTTAAGGACACCAATTTTCTTTTCTTTTTATTCCTCTTTTTAGTCAACTTTAGCATGGGATCATAAGCTTATGAGCACCACTGTATACTGTGCTGAACATCCAGGCTATGTGAGACACAAAGGCTAACTTAAACACTAAAGACTTTATGCATCCCTGCCCATTTTAAGTGGAACTGAAGTATTTGTACTATACATGGATACATTGCATATACCTGTGCATCACATAGACAACAATACTGTACAAAGCCAACAAACACATTGGTCTGTTTGCCTTCAGGGACTCCTCTCAACAGCAGCTGCAAGAAGCAACAGGAGCCAAAAGACCCAGAACAGCTTTGAGAGAAGAGGAGAAGCAGAGGCTGTCTGAAGAGGTCTGCAACACCATCCTGGATCACACCAAAGAAAGGTTCTCTTTCTCTGGCCACCTTGTGAGTGCTACCTTACTGCAAGCAGACATGTTTGAAAGGTACTGCCATTCAAAAAAATCTGTTCATGTTCATTTTTACAAATCTATACAATTGGCCAGAATATGGTTGTTCATATTTACAAATCTATACAATTGGCCAGAATATGGTTGTTCATTTTTACAAAGCCATACATATTGTTTATGCAGTGTTGAGGAATGTGAAAGAACACCCTTGATTATTTTTACTGTGATAACTTATTTTGCTTTTGTAAGCCAACACTTTTGAGATCAGTCAATAAATGCTTCTGGTATTGACTTATATGCTGCCCCTGTCTTCATGTTGTTGCTGGACATATCTTTTTAAAAATGTGTGTAGGTCACCTAAATCATCAGAAAAATTGCCCCTCCTGAGAATTTTTTCAGGAGCCGCCACTGGTCACCAAGAAAACAATTGGTAACACACTACGCCGTGAAGGACTGAAATCCTGCAGCGCCCGCAAGGTCCCCCTGCTCAAGAAAATACATATACAGGCCCGTCTGAAGTTTGCCAATGAACATCTGAATGATTCAGAGGAGAACTGGGTGAAAGTGTTGTGGTCAGATGAGACCAAAATAGAGCTCTTTGGCATCAACTCAACTCGCCATGTTTGGAGGAGGAGGAATGCTGCCTATGACCCCAAGAACACCATCCCCACCATCAAATATGGAGGAGGAAACATTATGCTTTGGGGGTGTTTTTCTGCTAAGGGGACAGGACAACTTCACCGCATCAAAGGGACGATGGACAGGGCCATGTACCGTCAAATCTTGGGTGAGAACCTCCTTCCCTCAGCCAGGGCATTGAAAATGGGTCGTGGATGGGTATTCCAGCTTGACAATGACCCAAAACACACGGCCAAGGCAACAAAGGAGTGGCTCAAGAAGAAGCACATTAAGGTCCTGGAGTGGCCTAGCCAGTCTCCAGACCTTAATCCCATAGAAAATCTGTGGAGGGAGCTGAAGGTTTGAGTTGCCAAACATCAGCCTCAAAACCTTAATGACTTGGAGAAGATCTGCAAAGAGGAGTGGGACAAAATCCCTCCTGAGATGTGTGCAAACCTGGTGGCCAACTACAAGAAACGTCTGACCTCTGTGATTGCCAACAAGGGTTTTGCCACCAAGTACTAAGTCATGTTTTGCAGAGGGGTCAAATACTTATTTCCCTCATTAAAATGCATATCAATTCATAACATTTTTGATATGCATTTTTCTGGATTTATTTGTTGTTATTTTGTCTCTCACTGTTCAAATATACCTACCATTAAAATTATAGACTGATCATTTCTTTGTCAGTGGGCAAACGTACAAAATCAGCAGGGGATCAAATACTTTTTTCCCTCACTGTACATGTTCACAAATTGGGTGTGGGAATTCCCATGTGGAGTTGATAAACATCAACAAATAGGACACTGACAGCTGTCAGTGTAGCTAGCTAGCATGCTAACCTGTGTTTGCACCTCTACTTTTATTTTACCAAAAAATTATCATAATCCATTGGATAATTTGTATATTTTCACATTTGTTTTAGCTAGTCTGTACAAAAAAAAAAAAAACATATATAGTACCAGTCAAAAGTTTGGACACACCTACTCATTCCAGGGTTTTTCTTTATTTGTACTATTTTCTACATTGTAGAATGATAGTGAAGACATCAAAACTATGAAATAACACATGGAATCATGTAGTAACCAAAAAAGTGTTAGAAAATTCAAAAATATTTTAGATTTGAGATTCTTCAAAGTAGCCACCCTTTGCCTTGATGACAGCTTTGCACACTCTTAGCATTCTCTCAACCAGCTTCATGAGGTAGTCACCTGGAATGCATTTCAATTAACAGGTGTGCCTTGTTAAAAGTTAATTTGTGGAATTTATTTCCTTCTTAATGCGTTTGAGCCATTCAGTTTTGTTGTGACAAGGTAGGGCTTGTATACAGAAGATAGCCCCATTTGTTAAAAGATCAACTCCATATTATGGCAAGAACAGCTCAAATAAGCAAAGAGAAATGACATTCCATCATTACTTTAAGACATGAAGGTCAGTCAATCCGGAATATTTCAAGAACTTTTAAAGTTTCTTCAAGTGCAGTCGCAAGAACCATCAAGCGCTCTGATGAAACTGGCTCTCATGAGGACCACCACAGGAATGGAAGACCCAGAGTTACCTCTGCTGCAGAGGACAAATTCATTAGAGTTACCAGCCTCAGAAATTGCAGCCCAAATAAATGCTTCACAGAATTCAAGTAACAGACACATCTCAACATCAACTGTTCAGAGGAGACTGCTTGAATCAGGCCTTCATGGTCGAATTGCTGCAAAGAAACCACTACTAAAGGACATCAATAAGAAGAAGAGACTTGCTTGGGCGAAGAAACATGAGCAATGGACATTACACCGGTGGAAATCTGTCCTTTGGTCTGATGTCCAAATTTGAGTTTATTGGTTCCAACCGCCATGTCTTTGTGAGACGCAGAGTAGGTGAATGGATGATCTCCGCATGTGTGGTTCCCACCGTAAAGCATGGAGGAGGAGGTGTGATGGTGTGGGGGTGCTTTGCTGGTGACACTGTCTGTGATTTATTTAGAATTCAAGGCACACTTAACCAGCATGGCTACCACAGCACTCTGCAGTGATACGCCATCCCATCTGGTTTGCGCTTAGTGGGACTATAATTTGTTTTTCAACAGGACAATGACCCAAAACACACCTCCAGGCTGTGTAAGGGCTATTTGACCAAGAAGGAGAGTGATGGAGTGCTGCATCAGATGACCAGGCCTCCACAGTCACCCAACCTCAACCCAATTGAGATGGTTTGGGATGAGTTGGGCCTCAGAGTGAAGGAAAGCAGCCAACAAGTGAAAAGCATTCCTCATGAAGCTGGTTGAGAGAATGCCAAGAGTGTGCAAAGCTGTCATCAAGGCAAAGGGTGGCTACTTTGAAGAATCTAATATATAAAATATATTTTGATTTGTTTAACACTTTTTTGGTTACTACATGATTCCATATGTGTTATTTCATAGTTTTGATGTCTTCCCTATTATTCTACAATGTAGAAAATAGTAAAATATAAAGAAAAACCCTTGAATGAGTTGGTGTGTCCAAACTTATGACTGGTACTGTATATTTAAAAGTGTCATTTTATAAATGGTATAATTGTGTGGTATGATAGCATTTTTCAAACCCCAGTCGCCCCAAGATGAATGGTTTTGACCACTAAAGTTTTGCTTCACTACACGCTCTACTGTTTTGATTGGTCTAACGTTAGCTAGAAACCACAAGTGTCGATCCAGATAATGAAAAGGGACCCGTGAAAGAAAATTCAGTAACACTTTACTTGACACCCAGCACACGGTCATAACATGTCATAACAGCTGACATAACGTGTCATATCCTTTTATAATATGGTCATAACACTGTCATGACACATATTTAGACCTGTTGTGTCATATATTGCATTATTTTATCAAAACCCACAAAACCTACCACACAAGGCAAAACATTCCATTACACCATAGCCTACATGTCAATAGTATGTTTCTGCTATATATATATATTTTTTTTATTGACCATATTAAGTTAGCATTGTAATTGATGTCAGACAACACTCTGTTGCTGATGATTGGGATGAATGCAGAAGATTTCAGGAGCATGACAAGACACCCTATTTTTGACTAACATAAGTGATGGTCATAATGACAGTCATAAAGTTTAGTCCAAGTAAAGTGACACATGATGGTCATAATGCTTCATGACAGTGTCATAAGGTGTATTTTCTACAAGTTATTTAAAATATGAAAAAAAACATGACTGTAAAGATTTCATAACAAAAGAAAGGAAACCTCTTAGCAGGGAAAAAAACAATTTGAATAAATGTGGGTTTTGACACTCTTATGTAGGTGTCATAATCAGCCATAAAATAATGCAATATGTGTCACAACAGGTGTAAATATGTGTGTTAACAGTGTTATATCAGCTGTTATGACATATTATGACGTTTTTATGACCGTGTTATGACACTGGGTGTCAAGTGTTACCGAAAATTCAAGGAACTTATGATCATGAGCAAAGTCATTGTAGCCTTTCATTTCACTTCCCCTGTGAGAACCATGAGCACGGGCTGACTTGGCTTTGCTGTATCGAAACTTAAGCCTGCCAGCAGATGACCTACCAAAGGCCCATTACAATGTAGAAAACGGATATATGCTATCTTCAAATCAAATCAAGATGTATTTATACAGCCCATTTCAGATTTAAAAATAAATTATAATCAGCTGAAAAATGTACTACACAACAAACATAAGATTAAAAAAACAAAAGAATGACACAAACTGAACAACTAAAAAGCACCCTAAGGAAAAGCAAAGCTAAAAATATGTGTTTTAAGATCTATTTTAAATATATGTCCACAGTTTCGGCCCCCCTCAGGTTCTCTGGCAGGCTATTCCAGAGTCTGGGGGCATAGTAGCTAAAGGTTGCCTCTCCATGCCTATTGGTCCTAGGCTTTGGGATAGTTAAAAAGGCCAGTGCCAAAGGACATGAGGGACCTGCTGGGTACATAACTTAAAAGCATGTCTGACATGTATTGGGGTGCACAATCGTGGATTGATTTAAAAACCAATAGAAGAATCTTAAAATGTATTCTAAAACTCACAGGTTGCCAGTGCAGAGACCTTAAAACCGGTGTAATGTCTGCTCTCCGTCTGGCCTTGGTCAGTACCAGTGCTGCAGCATTCTGTATGTTTCACATGATTCGAAATTTAGTTCAGAATCTAAAATAACACCTAGGTTTTTTACCTGGTATTTTATATTTTACATTTTAGTCATTTAGCAGATGCTCTTATCCAGAGCGACTTACAGTTAGTGAGTGCATACATTTTTCATACTTTCCACCCAAGCCATAGATTGTTGTCTCTGCTTCCGCATGGCAAGCAGTACCGGTGCATCAAGTCTGACACCAACAGGCTCCGGAACAGCTTCTATCCCCATGCCATAAGACTGCTAAATAGCGAACTACACAGCTAACAAAATGGCTACACGGGCTATCTGAGTTTACCCTTGTTTTTTATTTAAATTTTTGCACTGTCTCGATGCACACTCATAGGGCCCTACACACTTACAGACACTCCAACACACATAAAAACACTCACTCCATCATTTGCTCACACACACATACATTTATACTGACTCTACACACACGCACACCCACTCACATACAATCATCATATACGCTGCTACTACTCTGTTTATAATATCCTGATGCCTAGTCACCTTACCCCTATACATATCTAACTCTATCGATCCAGTATCCCTGCACATTGTAAATATGATACTGGAACTGACCCAGTATATAATATGCTCACTTTATCGTGTTCTTCTTATTTTTATATCTTGTGTGTTTTTGTTCTACCTTGTTATTTTTAGTATTACATTGTTATTGATTACTGCATTGTTGGGGTAAGAGCTTGCAAGAAAGGCATTTCACTGTACTTGTGCATGTGACATTAAAAATTTGAAACTCTCTTTTAAACTCTGTTGTCCTGCACATCTGGTGTGCTTCCTTGTGTCTATAGTCAGAATGAACAACAATCAACTGGGATCGCTGGCTGGACAGTCCTTTCTTTAAAAACACAATGCAAGAGAGTTACGAAGTAAGATCACATCTGTTACAGATCCATGGATTTTTTTCTCGGACTAATGTTTTGCCTATAATAATAGGTCTATAGCTACTTATAACAATAGATGGTCTATGTCCCTCAACAATTCTGCCTTTTATCTGTGTGATGTAGGCGTGATGCATACCATTCATGTTTTGAAGACAATCCATCATGTTGAGAATAATTCATCATAACATCTGTTTTCTTGGGTTGGAATACTTCTGAAAAGTTTGTGTTTAAAACAAGCTCTGTGGATTTGGGAAAGAAGACACCCTGATATATCACCTAACTGGAGAGTCAGTGCACATTGAGTTGAATGACAGAAGATTCTACTACTACTGCATTGATCCGAATCTATTATCTGCCACTGCACATCTTGCATTGATAATGAGAATCAAAAGTAGTTGGCTAAAATGTGTAGCTAGGTTCACTTCCTTGTTGTCTACAAATCCTTTCGGCCCCGTGATTGGATGACATGGTATAACAGGAGGGGTCTTTAAATGCAATGGGTGATATGATTGGATAAGATTAATAGTGGGAATTGCCCATCTTGTTTAGATTTTTGGTGCTTCTGTGGATCAGAAGAAACATGTGTTGCGTCTCACCCGATTTGATAAGTTTGAAGTGTCGTGTGTCTCTCTTAGGAACAGGGCACCTCTCAAGGGGGTTATATCTGGCGTCTCGTGGGAAGTCGATGTTGAAGAGATGAAAGATATTCCTGGAGTGATTGATGCACGTCGGATGAATCGTGTGGTGAATAAAGAAAAAGTGAAGAGTCAGTTTTTTTGTTTTTTGATATGGAGTCTCTCCCTACTCAAGTGCAGTTAGGGTATATTAACTACAGATTCAGAGCATTTATCCTAAGACCAATGTGATCATTGTAAAGCTTTTGGTCATGTTTCAAGTGTTTGCAGAAGCTGAGACGTCCAAGTTGTGGAAAAGATCATATAATGTGTTATAAAAGTGATGAAAATGTGACATGTTGCAATTGTGGTGGGAACCATGAAGCCACGTCTTTCGAATGCCCCACAAAGGTGAAATAGAATGAGGTGGCCAAAGTCAGGGCTGTCCAGAGCATTTCATATGTAGCAGCTGTTAAAAGGGTTTGAATGGTGCACCTGAGGAGTCCATAGTGGTGGATAGGCCTTCACTGCAGGCTGCAGGGGTTGCCTTTCACCAGCAGGATCCTGACATTTTAAAGGTTAAGAAGGTGGACTTTGTGGCCTTTATAGCTATGGTGATTAATGGCACTGCCAAGGTGGAGAGAAGGTCCAGGAAGATAGAAATCATTGTGGATGTGGCGTAGCGGTTCCTGGGGCTGAAAGATTTCTCTGCGAAGGAGTTACATGGAATATTGTCAAAAACAGTTCCACCCTCTCAGGCTGTAGAGCCTGAGAAGGGAGTTATGGAGATTTGAAAAAAGGAAGAAGTGGGAGTTTTTTTGTTTTGTTTTGTCAATGTACTATTTTTATTTGGGTGGATTAAGTTAGTTTCCCTATTATGTATGGATTTTCTTTTGACCTTGTTTTGTTTTCAACCCGTTCAGTTGGTGGCGGCAATACACCTTTTTGGGTTGTAGTCCGCCATAAAACCCACAGAAGAAGAAGAAGGGAATTGACCACACACCGGTGTCTCATGAGTTGCGCAAAACGCCATTTTGGAGTGACTGAAAGAGACGAAAGATCGAGAAGCCGAGTTCTAAGGTGAATATATCATACTTACATGACGTTATGTTAACATACAATAATTTACATGTTCGAGTGAACTAAAATCGGACAAAAACATCCCGTTTCCGCTTGTTCAAATGACGTCACCATTGCCTCTACATCTGACGCGGCATTAGCTAGCTACAGTTGCTATTGCTAAGTTAACTAACATTGCCTCGTCCTTCAGGCTATTGCTGACTATAGTTTTGGCATACGACTGGTACCAAATGTGTGTAAAACGACACGTTCGGTAAACGTATGAAATACCTGAGATTCTCCGTTTGTGTTATGGTTGTCTGTTAACTAGCATCCGCCCATGTTGGCTAACTAGCTAAGCTTCTTCGTTTAGCTTTAGCCAGCTAGTTGGAAATATAATATTGTCGGCCGTCCAGTTCACTATCTATCGGGTACGGCTGTTGCCAAGTAAATACTGATATTTTAATCACAATTCTATGTTGCTTTCTAGATCTGATGGGAATCATTCAGGCTTAGCTAGGCGGCAGGCCTTCCCCGGCCAGTGCTAATCATGCTCTGTTTGTTTGCATAGCAAGGCTAACGTAGATTAATTCATAATTGTATAGAGTATTGAAGCTAGGACTGAGGAACAAGGACAAACTTGGCATTATGGTGATGATTATTGTCCTAGAACTCCAGCTATCGAGCTCATACACCTGACACGCTTGCAGTGGCGAGTCAGCTGACATCAGGTACTCATTCATTGTACTGCAAGTTGTATGCAGCGTTGACGGGAACTCGGACATTTCCGACTTGGAAATTCGTTGTAGACAGATGAGGTCCGAGTTTCCCACTTGGAAAGTATCAGAATCAACCAATAGGAAGCTCTACGCAAAAAAACGTACGCAAATTTTAACTCATAGGTTCCGAATTGTCTTAAACAAGGCAGTAGTTTTATGGCAGTCCCCTGTAGCTCAGTTGGTAGAGCATCGCGCTTGCAACACCAGGGTTGTGGGTTCGTTTCCCACGGGGGGCCAGTATGAAAATGTATGCACTAACTGTAAGTTGCTCTGGATAAGAGCGTCTGCTAAATGACTAAAATGTAAAAAATGTTAACACGGGTGGGTGGGCAATAATTTTGGGGACCACATTGGGATTTAAAAATTCAGCAGAGCCACACAGATTTTTTTTATGGACCAATTTGTTAGTCAAAAGCAATTTGCGGGGCAGAAAAAGTGCAGTTATTTGAAAATGTATAGGTCCATTATAATTTCTACAAATCAAATTGTATTTGTCGCATGCACAGAATACAACAGGTGTAGACCTTAAAGTAAAATGCTTACTTACAAGCCCTTAACCAACAATACAGTTTTAAGATAGAATACCAAAAAGAAACACACCAAAAAATACAATATAAAATAATACAAAATAAAAGTAACAAATAATTAAAGAGCAGCAGTAAAAATAACTAGTGAGGCTATATACATACTTTCTGTCTAGTTTTAGACGTTCAGGAGTGGCCTGGAGTGTTAAAAAAAAGAAAAAAGTGTGTATATATACATAAAAGTACAATACCAGTTAAAAGTTTGGACACACCTACTCATTCCAGGGTTTTTCTTTATTTGTACTATTTTCTACATTGTAGAATAATAGTGAAGACATCAAAGCTATGAAATAACACATGGAATCATGTTGTAAGCAAAAAAGTGTTAAACAAATCAAAATATATTTGAGATTCTTCAAAGTAGCCATCCTTTACCTTGATGATGGCTTTGCACACGCTTGGCATTCTCTCAACCAGCATCATGAGGTAGTCACCTGGAATGCATTTCAATTAACAGGTGTGCCTTGTTAATTTGTGGAATTTCTTTCCTTAATGCATTTGAGCCAATCAGTGTTGTGACAAGGTAGGGTTGGTATACAGAAGATGGCCCTATTTGGTATAAGACGAAGTCCATATTATGGCAAGAACAGCTCAAATAAGCAAAGAGAAATGACAGTCCATCATTACTTTAAGACATGAAGGTCAGTCAATCTGGAACAGTTCAAGAACTTTGAAAGTTTCTTCAAGTGCAGTTGCAAAAACCATCAAACGCTATGATGAAACTGGCTCTCATGAGGACCGTCACAGGAAAGGAACACCCAGAGTTACCTTTGCTGCAGAGGATAAGTTCATTAGAGTTAACTGCACCTCAGATTGCAGCCCAAATAAATGCTTCACAGAGTTCAAGTAACAGACACATCTCAACATCAACTTTTCAGAGGAGACCGTGTGAATCAGGCCTTCATGGTCGAATTGCTGCAAAGAAATCACTACTAAAGGACACCAATAAGAAGAGACTTGCTTGGGCCAAGAAACACGAGCAATGGACATTAGACCGGTGGAAATCTCTCCTTTGGTCTGATGAGTGCAAATTTGAGATTCTTGGTTCCAACCGCCGTGTCTTTGTGAGACGCAGAGTAGGTGAACGGATGATCTCTGCATGTGTGGTTCACACCGTGAAGCATGGAGGAGGAGGTGTGGTGGTGCTTTGCTGGTGACACTGTCAGTGATTTATTTAGAATTCAAGGCACACTTAACCAGCATAGCCTCCATAATCACCTGACCTCAACCCAATTGAGATGGTTTGGGATGAGTTGGACCGCAGAGTGAAGGAAAAGCAGCCAACAAGTGCTCAGCATATGTGGGAACTCCTTCAAGACTGTTGGAAAAACATTCCTCATGAAGCTGGATGAGAGAATGCCAAGGGTGTTCAAAGCTGTCATCAAGGCAAAGGGTGGCTACTTTGAAGAATCTAAAATATATTTTGATTTGTTTAACACTTTTGGTAACTACATGATTCAATATGTGTTATTTCATAGTTTTGATGTCTTCACTATTATTCTACAATGTAGAAAATAGTAAAAATTAAAGAAAAACCCTTGAATGAGTAGGTGTCCAAACTTGACTGGTACTGTATGTGGACACCCCTTAAAATGAATGGATTCTGCTATTTCAGCCACACCCGTTGCTGACAGGTGTATAAAATCGAGCACACAGCCATGCAATCTCCATAGACAAACATTGGCAGTAGAATGGCCTTACTGAAGAGCTCAGTGACTTTCAACGTGGCACCGTCATAGGATGCCACCTTTCCAACAAGTCAGTTTGTCAAATTTCTGCCCTGCTAGAGCTGCCCCGGTCAACTGTAAGTGCTGTTATTGTGAAGTGGAAACCTCTAGAAGCAACAACGGCTCAGCTGCAGGCCACATAAGCGCACAGAATGGGACCGCTGAGTGCTCTGAACCTTATTTGCGTAGAGCTTCCTATTGGTTGATTCTGGTACTTCCAAATGGGGAAACTCCATCTTTCTACAACTAGTTTCCAAGTCGGAAATGTCTACGTTTCCTATTTCCGACTAGCCTGTGAACGTGGCATTAGCTCTGACGTGCTAAATGAACTGAATGCATGCACAGTCATACAGCTAACTAAAGCTGTTGGCTACATAACGTAGGCTGTTGGGTTTGGGGAATAAGTTGGTGGTTGGGAGTTAATTTCTGCAGACTTATCTGCCCCCTTGAATTTCCATAGCTAATGCCATTCTGTTAGAAATGTAAACGTGTACCATTACTGATTACCTCACTTCACCTTGCATTCCTCTTTCTCCTCACATAAGTTACCATGGGGAATATTTTTGGAAGCCTGTTCAAGGGCCTATTTGGCAAGAAGGAGATGAGGATTCTCATGGTTGGACTTGATGCTGCCGGAAAAACAACCATCCTGTACAAACTCAAACTAGGAGAGATTGTTACCACCATTCCTACAATTGGTAAGGACAATTTTCCTTGAATGCATTAGCCTCACCAAAAGGAATTCCACTGCCAGATTAGGCTATGTATGGAATATGTGCCTCACAAGTGCCTCTATATAACATTCTGTGTTCTTTGTCCAGGTTTTAATGTTGAAACGGTAGAATACAAGAACATCAGCTTCACAGTGTGGGACGTCGGCGGTCAAGACAAAATCAGGCCGCTGTGGCGCCACTACTTCCAGAACACTCAAGGTAAGATCCAATGGCGCTTTGAGGAGCGTTGGCAATGGTGGTCTATAGATTGCCCCATCATTACAAGAACAAGGGTTGCTAGTCGGAGAACCAGTGTCATATTCTCATCATCTAACTGTGTACCTCTTTGCAGGGCTTATCTTTGTGGTGGACAGCAACGACAGGGAGCGAGTGAACGAGGCGAGGGAGGAGTTGCAGAGAATGCTCGCAGAGGACGAGCTGAGAGATGCCGTGCTGCTCGTTTTTGCAAACAAACAGGTGAGCTTGGTTACTTTGTTCAAAGGAGAGTGTTCATATCTGAATTCTGACTGCCTTACCTCCTTGTAGTGCTCTTTGCTCCTGCTAAACATTATGAGTGGACCATACTCATTGACCATGCACACACAATCATTATTTGCATTGCCAACCCCTTGCACTATGACTGGGCTTGAGTAAGATATTATTAATTGCACAGTGTGTTACATATATAATTTGAACCCCGTTTCTCAGGACCTTCCCAATGCAATGAATGCTGCAGAGATCACAGACAAGCTGGGGCTCCACGCTCTCCGCCAGCGCAGCTGGTACATCCAGGCCACCTGCGCTACCAGCGGGGACGGCCTCTACGAGGGCCTCGACTGGCTCTCCAACCAGCTCAAGAACCAGAAATGATCCATTCCACTTTTTTTTTTCTTTTTTTCTGTCTGACAAGATGGCAGCACCGGTTCCAAGCCCCTGACCCCCTCGGAACTCCCCTCCCTCCACAGTATTTCTCCAAAAACCTCATCCTCCATCTCTCTTTTTCTGTATCAATCCTTACTCCAGGGGCTCTAGCCTGTGCTGCGTGTGTGTGTGTGTGTGTGTGTGTGTGTGTACTGTGTATTTGCAGTCGGGTGTGTTTAGTGTGTGGGTGTGAAGGCGTGTCTGTTAGCTGGGATTTGGAGTAACCCTGGTGTGCCTTTAACACACCTCCTGTGGAAATGGTGGTCTGGCTCCTCAAGCGCCACCCCACCACATCCCACCCAGGCCCACTCTGTCTTGCACGATCTCCTCTCCCCTCCTCCCCATGCCAAGCATGGTTTTTACAAGTCAAAGAAAGAGCAAGGGTGCAAACGGTCCTCCTCTCTCTCCTTGGTAGATATTTCACTTTATTTGTCCCACCAATGTTGAGACTGAATAATAGGACTTGCATTTTAACGTGTTTGTTTTGATACCTTACCTAGCCCCACCTGTGATAAAACCACATCGTGACCTGTATCAGGTTGAAACAAATCAAAAAGATCCCCTTCCACTCTTGGTCATTCTTTGCATCATTTGAAATCCATGCTTTTCTTTTTTTATTATTATATTATCAACATCTCTTAGCAATGGTTCTTCAGCGAACACTACCTTTTCCCCTGCAAGAGGGAGAGACCATGAAGCACAAACCAACAACCATATGGAAATATTATCCTTCTAATGTTAAAATTAGCTTTGAATTTAAAAACGGTAAATGTTACATGACTTTCTCTTGGTCATATCTGAATTGTGAAAACTTGACATTTTGACTACATTTATTGACTGAATTTAAAGCAAAAGTTGTCCTAATGGTAAAAGTTGCTCCTCTTGAGCATTTCAATACATGGTTATTTTGACAGGCTGCATTGGGCTGGTCGACTGTTGACATTCAGAAGCTTCTAACTTTATTCCTTGAAATGTTTCATGTCTGTCTCTAGTTCTAGCATTTCTGTTTGTACAACTGCTGAACCAAATGCAATTGAGCAGTATGACATCTTGTATATTAAACGTAGTGTACCCTCTAGGGCGTAAATGCTCTACATTTTGTGTTATACCTGGAAATATTCATGAGATTATTATTCTTGTCTCAAAGGTTGGCTGTACCTCAGCAAGCTGTACCCAGCAGCTTGCTAAGTTTGTGGCTGTGATGAAGGAAAAGCACCAAATATGAATGCTCTTAACTGTAACGCGCTAGGCTAATGAAGAAAATAAGCCTAGCTCAAGGGTCTGAGCGCTAACATTGGCTACATTTAGCAACTTTGTGCTTCATACTTGAGTTACTAAGACCAACAGGTATTGGTACCAGTACCTCCATTCCAAGAGCTGTAAGAAGGACTACAGAGGGCATGGGCCGGGGGGGGATAACTGGTCACGAGCTAAGCGCCGTCTTAAATTGTGTGACTGGAGGTTATGCTGGCACTTCTGTTAAGAATGATTGTACGTTTTCCCCTGCAACTGTTTCTGTGGGGTTTTCCTGAACACATTAAATATGATTTGATCCTAACATCTGGTGTTGACAATGAGATGATTTGTGTGACAGTGGGAACGAGGGTAGAATTTAGCTTTGAAGAAACATTTATGGATTCCACAAAGCATTTACCGACTGCTACGTGTCTTTTTTTGGTGCAGTCCGGATCGGCCTTGATTTCAACATCCGAGGACGTTGATTTTTGGTCCGGACCAAATCCAAACCAATCATAGATGTCTATGTTTGGACCGGCCTTGATTTCAACATCCACAGACCTATTTAGCCCAAACATAGATGTCTGTAATTGGTTCAGATTTGGTAGACATCTATGTTTCACATGTTTGGACAGTAGAGTACAGTAAAGGAAATTATAAACTGGTTGGTTCGAGCCCTGAATGCTGATTGGCTGACAGCCGTGGTATATCAGACCGTATACCACTGGTTTGACAAAACATGTATTTTTACTGAACTAAACTGCCATAATGTGATGTTTAAACTTGTGAAAAGCCTAGACGTCTATGATTCGTTCAGATTTGGATCTGATCCCACCAACCAAATTTGTACTTGTTCAGGGGCAGAGCTCAAGTGTTTATTTTTACATTTACATGTTGGTCACTCAGCAGTTTTAAAGCTTTTGAAAAAAATAGAACATAAGTGCATGTGACAGATGGGACCAATAATAAATACAGTGCTATGAAAAAGTATTTGCCCCCTTTCTAATTTTCTCTACTTTTGCATATTTGTGATACTGAATGTTATCAGATCTTCAACCAAAAGCTAATATTAGATATAGGGAACATAAGTGAACAAATAACACAACAATTACATATTTCATTTATTTCATAAACAAAGTTATGCAACACCCAATTCCCCTGTGTGAAAAAGTAATTGCCCCCTTACACTCAATAACTGGTTGTGCCACCTTTAGCTGCAATGACTCCAACCAAATGCTTCCTGTAGTTGTTGATCAGTCTCTCAGGTCGCTGTGGAGGAATTTTGGTCCACTCTTCCATGCAGAACTGCTTTAACTCAGTGACGTGTGGGTTTTCAAGCATGAACTGCTCGTTTCAATTCCTGCCACAACATCTCAATTGGGATTAGGTCTGGACTTTGACTAGGCCATTCCAAAACTTCCAATTTGTTGCTTTTTAGCTATTTTCATGTAGACTTGATTGTGTGTTTTGGATCATTGTCTTGCTGCATGACCCAGCCGCGCTTCAGCTTCAGCTCACAGACGGATGGTCTGACATTCTCCTGTAGAATTCTCTGATACAGAGCAGAATTCATGGTTCCTTCTATTAAGGCAAGTCGTCCAGGTCCTGAGGCAGCAAAGCATCCCCAAACCATCACACCACCACCACCATGCTTGACCTTTGGTATGATGTTCTTACTGTGGAATGCAGTGTTTGGTTTTCGCCAGGCATAATGGGACCCATCTCGTCAAAAAGTTGACTCAAGTTTGCCAAAAAGCACCAGGATGATCATCAAGACTCTTGGAAGAACGTTCTATGGACAGATGATTCAAAAGTATAACTTTTTGGACGACATGGTTCCAGTAATGCCTGGCTAAAACCAAACACTGCATTCCACAGTAAGAACATCATACCAAAGGTCAAGCATGGTGGTGGTGGTGTGATGGTTTGGGGATGCTTTGCTGCCTCAGGACCTGGACGACTTGCCTTAATAGAAGGAACCATGAATTCTGCTCTGTATCAGAGAATTCTACAGGAGAATGTCAGACCATCCGTCTGTGAGCTGAAGCTGAAGCGCGGCTGGGTCATGCAGCAAGACAATGATCCAAAACACACAATCAAGTCTACATGAAAATTGCTAAAAAGCAACAAATTGGGAGTTTTGGAATGGCCTAGTCAAAGTCCAGACCTAATCCCAATTGAGATGTTGTGGCAGGACTTGAAACGAGCAGTTCATGCTTGAAAACCCACACGTCACTGAGTTAAAGCAGTTCTGCCTGGAAGAATGGGCCAACATTCCTCCACAGTGATGTGAGAGACTGATCAACAACTACAGGAATCATTTGGTTGGCGTCATTGCAGCTAAAGGTGGCACAACCAGTTATTGAGTGTAAGGGGGCAATTACTTTTTCACACAGGGGAATTGGGTGTTGCATAACTTTGTTTATGAAATAAATGAAATATGTAATTGTTGTGTTATTTGTTCACTTATGTTCCCTTTATCTAATATTAGGTTTTGGTTGAAGATCTGATAACATTCAGTATTACAAATATACAAAAGTAGAGAAAATTAGAAAGGGGGCAAATACTTTTTCATAGCACTGTAGTCTGTTGCGATCTTCACTTGGCTCCTCTTTCCTATATTAAGGGGCTTGAAAATACATATTTTCGACTTCTGGAAAATGTATTTTCACCTTTCTTTCAGCACCTAAAATGCACCTGATGTCAATGTCTGGAAAAGACGTCTAAAATACTAAAGTACTAAATTGAGGGAAAGAAACATCCCAAAGCATACGAATTGCCCTGGGGCCACGTTGGAGTATCATCTGTCTTTGACGTCTTGTTTTCAGGGGGAGGAAGGATGTGCTAAATGTCAAAATAACACTTTAATTTGCCTACATAATATGGTCATTATCATAATAAAATATGTGATTGACTTGATTGATATTGGAAATTGACATAAGATATTGACATGACGCATTTCACAGCTTTAAAAGTAGGCTGCTACTGGACCTTATGCAATGAAATAATTGTGAAGGGTTACACACAAGGTTACATTACACACCTTGATAAAACATATTAAATATTACATGTGTTCAAATACTATCTGTGAATCTGTCATTATTTGAACAATATGACCTACTTTCTGGAACTGTTCCCAATAGGTGAGGTGAGGAAAGACATGTAGCCTACTTTACTTTAGAAGAAAGGGGTGTGTGTAGCTCACCTACCACCATGCAAGGCACGCTCCTCCCGAGGGTGTGTGATAAAGGCAGAAGTGAAGTTACGGTTGAGGGGAAGCTGAAAACACTACGTCGGAAGGAAGAGGTAGGTGAAATTCGCTGGTGGTAGTTGTTCAATATGCCCGGCAGCTGACATCTCGCCGTACCCAATTATAAGGTAAATTTATTGGATTGAAATGGCGCAGTGTCTGGACCAGATATAGCGAGGAAGCGCTTCATATAAGAATAGAACAGAATCTGCGAGCGACGCGTGATCTACAGGTGCACTGGTAACACTATCCCTGTTGTTGACGGCTGAGGTGCAAATTATATATAGTTTAACAGAAGTGTTCTCAAAATGAAACGACAACTACCAGTTTTTCCCCACCGATTTTCACCGTACAATGAAATGCCTAGTAGGATAGGAAAATGTATCCCAATACAGTTTAATTGAGGTTGAGCATAAGCTAGTCTACATATCATTTTAAATGTTGATATTTGGTTGGGTTGTTAACCAAACACATTAATTTTGTAATGCAGTAAATAGCCTAAAGTTAAGGCTATCTTACAAACTAATGTAACGGTATTTATTCAACCTTTAAAATGAGTAACATCCGTGTCTACATTTTGAGGTTAGCCCAATATAACTATTAATGTCTTCTTATGTAATCATAGAAAGCGTGTATGTTCAAGATAACATGCAAAAGTCGCAGGTCTTCACAATTGCTATAAAAATCTTCGCAGAATCTCGAACAGCATTGATCACTTGCACTATGTACTTTAAAAGTGAACTCAACGGCAATCCAGGACATTTGGTTGTGCTGTTAGATGAAGCACAGTGATAACACATAAGTTGTTGTATAAATACAAACTATCTAACATTGTATTCCCATTGGACCTTTTTTCTCCTTTTAAATGATTGAACACGCAGTGATAACACATTTAGATGACAACTAAACCAAAAATCAGACATTGTTTTTCCATTGGAATTTGGTTGTGCTTTTATACTGAACAGAAATATAAACGCAACAATTTCAAAGATTTTACTGAGTTACAGTTCATATAAGGAAATCAGTCAATTTAAATGAATTAATTAGGCCCTAATCTATGGATTTCACGTGACTGGGCAGGGGTGCAGCCATGGGTGGGCATGGGCGGGCATAGGCCGACCCACTGGGCAGCCAGGTCCACCCACTGGGGAGCCAGGCCCAAACAATCAGAATACGTTTTTCCCCACAAAAGGGCTGTATTATAGACAGAAATACTCCTCAGCACCCCCCACCCCACCGCAGACTGCGTCTGCGTTTGTGAGGCCGGTTGGACGTACTGCCAAATTCTCTAAAACGACTTTGGAGGCAGCTTATGGTAGAGAAATTAACATTAAATTCTGTGGCAACAGCTCTGTTGGACATTCTTGGAGTCAGCATGCCAATTGTACGCTCCCTCAAAACTTGAGACATCTGTGGCATTGTGTTGTGACAAAACTGCACATTTTAGTGGCCTTTTATTGTCACCAGCACAAGGTGCACCTGTGTAATGATCATGCTGTTTAATCAGGTTCTTGATATGCCACACCTGTCAGCTAGATGGATTATCTTGGCAAAGGAGAAATGCTCACTAACAGGGATGTAAACAAATTTGTGCACAACATTTTAGAGATACGCTTTTTGTGTATGGAATATTTCAGGGATTTTTAATTTCAGCTCATGACACATGGGACCAACTTTACATGTTGCGTTTATATTTTTGTTCAGTGTAGATAGTTGTAAGCATAGTGATATCACATTGGGAATTCTACAAACTTTTGGCAATTTTTGAGTGGGTGAATAAAGGTTGAAATCTCATTGATCAACGTCAACCAAATATTACCCACATTTCCATGTTGAAGTGACGTGGTGTTCCCAGGGGGATATTAAATGAATTTGGCCAAGGGGTATGTCAAACAAATTTAGAGGGTACAATAAAATACAATGTAATAGTATTCTTCAACAATAGGCTACCCTTAGATGCACAACAGGGCCTGGGAGGCTCACAGTACTCCATCAATTATCCAGTTTTCAACTCAATACTTGTATTCCCTAAAAAATGTTATTTAAGATTTAAAACTGCAAAATGTTCTCTCTGTCCCATGGCAAAATGTGTAGAATTTCCCGAGACGTGGTTAGGCCAGCCATGCGCTGCAGCAGTCATAGTAAAACAACTTGTATGCTATTTTTATCGCATTCTAAAGTCAGAGTTGTGTTCTGATTTTGACGCTGTCCCTGATTAATTGAAATCTCAAAAGGGGTCCCTGAACCCCTGGGCTAGCCTACCTGCCTACCAATATTACATTTAAAATTTGAGTCTTTTCTTTTTATTTTCTTTCTTTCTTTCTTTCTTTTTCTTTCTTTCTTTCTTTCTTTCTTTCTTTCTTTCTTTCTTTCTTTCTTTCTTTCTTTCTTTCTTTCTTTCTTTCTTTCTTTCTTTCTTTCTTTCTTTCTTTCTTTCTTTCTTCTTTCTCTTTCTTTCTTTCTTTCTTTCTTTCTTTCTTTCTTTCTTTCTTTCTTTCTTTCTTTCTTTCTTTCTTTCTTTCTTTCTTTCTTTCTTTTTCTTTCTTTCTTTCTTTCTTTCTTTCTTTCTTTCTTTCTTTCTTTCTTTCTTTCTTTCTTTCTTTCTTTCTTTCTTTCTTTCTTTCTTTCTTTCTTTCTTTCTTTCTTTCTTTCTTTCTTTCTTTCTTTCTTTCTTTCTTTCTTTCTTTCTTTCTTTCTTTCTTTCTTTCTTTCTTTCTTTCTTTCTTTCTTTCTTTCTTTCTTTCTTTCTTTCTTTCTTTCTTTCTTTCTTTCTTTTTCTTTCTTTCTTCTTTCTTTCTTTCTTTCTTTCTTTCTTTCTTTCTTTCTTTCTTTCTTTCTTTCTTTCTTTCTTTCTTTCTTTCTTTCTTTCTTTCTTTCTTTCTTTCTTTCTTTCTTTCTTTCTTTCTTTCTTTCTTTCTTTCTTTCTTTCTTTCTTTCTTTCTTTCTTTCTTTCTTTCTTTCTTTCTTTCTTTCTTTCTTTCTTTCTTTCTTTCTTTCTTTCTTTCTTTCTTTCTTTCTTACTCTAGACAGGATGAGGACAGGTGTCTGAGTATCAGTATGAGTTGTTGGCACAGAGTCAAGACATGCCAGTGCCACAGACAATTGTCTGGAGTTTCTGTCTGTCCGGACTCTATGTCCTGAACCTTTCCGGCAGGGTACACAGCTCGCTCTATTGCTCTATTGCTCTCTCGCATGTGTGACCTCATCACTGCTTATCTATTTGTTGATTGATGGCCAACTAATCCGTTTCCAAATGTTTGTCCATCCTCGAGTTAGTATCAGGAGTAATAGTATGTTTTTTGAAGGATTATTTTTATTATGTCTTTTGTGGCCTAGTTATACCTAGTTATGTAATACTATTTGCTGATGTATTTAAGAACATACACACACACAAACACACACACACACATAAACAAACACTAATTGGTGCTCAAATAAGGAGCAGCAGCAAGCTTTACGTGATACACATTGTAAATCTTGTACATACAATGGCCCTTTGTGTCCACTCAGTGGGAGCCCCATAACGCTGCCACCCACTGTTGTTTGCTCTGTAGAAACAATTACTGCACCTCACCCAGTCTAGTCTGCCTGCCTGATCCAGGCAATTTGTTCCTTTCGAAACTGTAGTCTGCCAGCATTCTTCTGATCATTATAAGCACTATATCCTGCATAGCAACACAAAACAAAGGATATAAACTCACTGTCAACTGCGTTTATTTTCAGCAAACTTAACATGTGTAAATATTGTATGAACATAACAAGATTCAACAACTGAGACATAAACTGAACAAGTTCCACAGACATGTGACTAACAGAAATTGAATTATGTGTCCCTGAACAAAGGGGGGGGGGTCAAAATCAAAAGTAACAGTCAGTATCTGGTGTGGCCACAAGCTGCATTAAGTACTTCGGTGCATCAGATTTGCCAGTTCTTGCTGAGAGATGTTACCCCACTCTTCAAACCAAGGCACCTGCAAGTTCCCGGACATTTCTGGGGGGAATGGCCCTAGCCCTCACCCTCCGATCCAACAGGTCCCAGACGTGCTCAATGGGATTGAGATCTGGGCTCTTTGCTGGCCAATGCAGAACACTGATATTCCTGTCTTGCAGAAAATCATGCACAGAACGAGCACTATTGCTGGTGGCATTGTCATGCTGGAGGGTCATGTCAAGATGAGCCTGCAGGAAGGGTACCACATGAAGGAGGATGATGTCTTCCCTGTAACGCACAGCGTTGAGATTGCCTGCAATGACAACAAGCTCAGTCCGATGATGCTGTGACACACCGCCCCAGACCATTACGGATCCTCCACCTCCAAATCGATCCTGCTCCAGAGTACAGGCCTCTGTGTAATGCTCATTCCTTCGACGATAAACGCGAATCCGACCATCACCCCTGGTGAGACACAACCTTGACTCGTCAGTGAAGAGCACTTTTTGCCAGTCCTGTCTGGTCCAGCGATGGTGGGTTTGTGCCCATAGGCGACGTTGTTGCCGGTGATATCTGGTGAGGACCTGCCTTGCAATAGGCCTACAAGCCCTCAGTCCAGCCTCTCTCAGCCTATTGTGGACAGTCTGAGCACTGATGGAGGGATTGTGCGTTCCTGGTATAATTGGCAGTTGTTGTTGCCATCCTGTACCTGTCCCGCAGGTGTGATGTTCGGATGTACCGATCCTGTGTAGGTGTTGTTACATGTGGTCTGCCACTGCGAGGACGATCAGCTGTCCGCCCTGTCTCCCTGTAGCGCTGTCTTAGGCGTCTCACAGTACGGACATTGCAATTTATTGCCCTGGCCACATCTGCAGTCCTCATGCCTCCTTGCAGCATGCCTAAGGCACGTTCACGCAGATGAGCAGGGACCCTGGGCATCTTTATTTTGGTGTTTTTCAGAGTCACTAGAAAGGCCTCTTTAGTGTCCTAAGTTTTCATAACTGTGACCTTAATTGCCTACGGTCTGTAAGCTGTTAGTGTCTTAACGACCGTTCCACAGGTGCATGTTCATTAAAATATTTATGGTTCATTGAACAAGCATGGAAAACAGTGTTTAAACCCTTTACAATGAAGATCAGTTAAGTTATTTGGATTTTTACGAATTATCTTTGAAAGACAGGGTCCTGAGAAAGGGATGTTTCTTTTTTTGCTGAGTTTAGCTTGTCAATTTGAAAGAGAGAGAGAGAGAGCTTTGATGCTTGTTGTGCCAGCATAGTGGTTGAGGATGCCATGGAGTTGGCAGCAGGTGTGATGTTTTCATTCTCAACTGTTGCTTCTGTGACTAATACCGTGTCATAACACTGAAACCGAGCAAGGTGTTAGGACATGAATACATGTTGTGACATTTTTCACGCACTATGGAAATACTGGTTTCCTTGTTTTTTTTAGGCACATTGGCAATTGGCTGTAAATTATATTGTCACAAAACTCTGGCTGAACTCTTGAAACTACTGCATGTGATTACTAAGATACTTTCACTCTCTCTCACTCACTCACTGAGCCAGGTCATTTTAATGGAGGTCCAAGGTCAATGGCCGGAGGTCTTCGAGGGCTCTGACAGACAAGAGGACTCTGGTTGGGAGGATGAACTGCTGGGTAGCTCCACAATCACCTTGGCTCCTCTGGTGGCCAACCCTCCTCCCCCTCCCGTTCGCCGCTCCCAGCCCCTCGTCATCCGCAGAAGCAGGTAGGCCTACCTGACTTGACTTACACAATGGCCATGACTCTTTGGTTGGCAGTGAATGACTCAATAGCGCTTGACACGTCTTATACTTGCTACCGGCACAGAAGTCAATGAGACATGTTCGAATATTGCGTCATATGTCACATCATGTTTTTGTAACCTTCATAAACAGACTATCCTGAAAATAGAGACACTTTTAATATAAATGTATTGTGTAATCGATTGGTTATATTGTGTGAAAAATGTTATTTTCCTTTTTATACATTGTTGTATTATTGTATTTGCGACTCACTTGTTTTTATAAATTTTTCCAGAATGAAAAGCGTGGAACTGTCCTCTGTTCCCTCTATACCCAATCCCTTTCCAGAGCTGTGCAGCCCCTCTCAATCCCCAGTCCTGATTGGCTCTCTCTCACCGCCGAGAAGTGACACACATGTAAGTTCAAGGGCTGAATTCAGCCAAGCCTACATTTATAATATTATTATTATTATTATTATTATTATTATAATGTGATTGGCTATGCAATCTTCAGGGATATTTTGCTGCATTCATTTGATTGGCCATGGGTAGGTAGAACTGTCATATTGATAACATTGCCTCTTTGGAATACAGTATAAGTTAATTTGACTGGGTCTGGCAGAGAGGCCTCCAGAGGGGATATCATGGATTAATGTTATTGACTGTGTGGTTCGCAGGGGTTAATTTGATTTGCAGAGGCCCCTGGGTATGCTTGTGTGTATTTAACGCCAGGCGACAGACTGAAACAATGCCATAGATGCTCCTGGGCATGACAACACTCACTCACCACATACAAGCGTGCCACACGCACATTCTAATACACACACATAAAGACAAACAAAAACACACCATTTTCCTCCAATTACTTCCACGGTATCTTTACTTGTGGTATAGTTGCACAAACAAATTCCATAACGTTGTGACACCATCCATCACTGTCCGGATTAACATAGGTTTGAAGGTTAGTTTTTAAGGTCAGTAGAGCTATGTTAGTAACTTTAAGTTCATGCAATCTTCTCTTTGCCTCAGGCTAAAGCCTTAAAGTAGTTGCATATTTTTGAAAACAGCTCAGAACTGACCTTCGATCTCCATACAAATAAATGTCAGTTTACATTCAATGTAAGGCGATTGTAAAATGGCAAATTATGCCATGTCAAGGACATTTTGTTTAAAATGCCCTACTTATGTGTTTATTGTACTGTATGTACCTAGCTACTAGGTACAGATTGGTTTTGTTTTGCCCCATGGCTACTGCAAACATCAGAGCAAAAATGTTCAACATTTCACTAAGCTATTTTGCTGACGGGTTGAATTCAGCGGATATTGATATCTTGCTCGGAAAGAATGTGCAAACATCCCCTATGAGCAGCGTTGGAGAATGTTCTTTTTTAAAAATAACTTGTTACAATGTTACTTACTATGAAAAGTAACTTGTTACATTACTTTTGCGTTACCAAACACCTCTGAAGATGCCTTAATTCCTATGCCCAGTAAAAGGCGCACACTACCTTTTGAATGGCTTGCATAGCCTAAACAAGGGGTGCAACTTTCACTGGGGACAGGGGGGACACCCCCACATTCTGAAATAGCATTTATGCCCCCCCCCCCCCAGTTTTATCATTGGAATGTGATACAAACGAGGCAACGGTGTGCTTTAGGACCATGCGTACGCCTCCGAGCGGTCGGGTAGGCTGTTTGGAGTGTTTATCTGACTGAAAAAATATGTAGTAATTATGTCCCCCTCCCACTTCTAAAACCAAAGTTGCGCCCCTGGCCTAAACTATCTGCAGTCTATAACTCTGGGCTATACCAACTCTACTAATAATGACAGACGCAATATCTCCTTTACAATACTTAAAATAAATTATTTGCCTTTGTTGAATTATTTACACAGTGCTTTCGGAAAGTATTCAGACCCCTTGACTTTTTCCACGTTTTGTTACGTTACAGCCTTATTCTAAAATGGATTAAAAAAAACAAAATCCTCATCAATCTACACACAATACCCCATAATGACGAAAAGCGAAAACAGGATTTTTAGACATTTATGAAATGTATTACAAAATAAAAACAGATACCTAATTTACATAAGTATTCAGACCCTTTGCTATGAGACTCGAAATTGAGCTCAGGTGCATCCTGTTTCCATTGAGCATCCTTGATGTTTCTACAACTTGATTGGAGTCCACCTGTGGTAAATTCAATTGATTGGACATGATTTGGAAAGGCACACACCCGTCTATATAAAGTCCCACAGTTGACAGTGCATGTCAGAGCAAAAACCAAGCAATGAGGTCGAAGGAATTGTCCGTAGAGCTCCGAGACAGGATTGTGTCGAGGCACAGATCTAGGGAAGGGTACAATTTTTTTTTGCAGCATTGAAGGTCCCCAAGAACACAGTGGCCTCCATCATTCTTAAATGGAAGAAGTTTGGAACCACCAAGACTCTTCCTAGATCTGGCCGCCCGGCCAAACTGAGCAATCGGGGGAGAAAGGCCTTGGTCAGGGAGGTGACCAAGAACCCGATGGTCACTCTAACAGAGCTCTAGAGTTCCTCTGTGGAGATGGGAGAACCATCCAGAAGGACAACCATCTCTGCAGCACTCCACTCATTTTATTTATTTTACCTTTATTTAACTAGGCAAGTCAGTTAAGAACAAATTCTTATTTACAATGACAGACTACACCGGCCAAACCCGGATGACGCTGGGCCAATTGTGCTACAGCCTGGAATCAAACCAGGGGGTCTGTAGTGACGCCTCAAGCACTGGGATCCAGTGCCTTAGACCGCTGCGCCACTCGGGAGCCCATCAGGCCTTTATGGTAGTGGCCAGACGGAAGCTATAACAGCCTGCTTGGAGTTTGCCAAAAGGCACCTAAAGACTCTCAGACCATGAGAAACAAGATTATCTGGTCTGATGAAACCAAGATTGAACTCTTTGGCCGGAATGCCAACCGTCACATCTGGAGGAAACCTGGCACCATCCCTACGGTGAAGCATGGTGGTGGCAGCATCACGCTGTGGGGATGTTTTTCAGCGGCAGGGACTTGGAGACTAGTCAGGAAAGAGGGAAAGATGAACGGAGAAAAGTACTGAGAGATCCTTGATGAAAACCTGCTCCAGAGTGCTCAGAACCTCAGACTGGGGCGAAGGTTCACCTTCCAACAGGAGAACGACCCTAAGCACACAGCCAAGACAATGCAGGAGTGGCTTCGGGACCTCTCTGAATGTCCTTGAGTAGCCCAGCCAGAGCCCGGACTTGAACCCAATCGAACATCTCTGGAGAGAACTGAAAATAGCTGTGCAGCGACGCTCCCCATCCAACCTGACAGAGCTTGAGAGGATCTGCAGAGAGAAACGGGAGAAACTCCCCAAATACAGGTGTACCAAGCTTGTAGCGTCATACCCAAGAAGACTCGAGGCAGTAATCGCTGCCAAAGGTACTTCAACAAAGTACTGAGTAAAGGGTCTGAATACTTACACTACCGGTCACTTACACACCTACTCATTGAAAGGTTTATCTTTATTTTTACTATTTTCTACATTGTAGAATAATGAAATAACACATGGAATCATGTAGTAACCAAAAAAGTGTTAAACAAATCTAAATATTTGGTATATTTGATATTCTTCAAATAGCTACCCTTTGCCTTGATGACAGCTTTGCACACTCTTGGTATTCTCTCAACCAGCTTCACCTGGAATGCTTTTCCAACAGTCTTGAAGGAGTTCCACATATTCTGAGCACTTGTTGGCTGCTTTTCCTTCACTTTGCAGTCCGCCTCATCCCAAACCATCTCAATTTGGTTGAGGTTGGGGGATTGTGGAGGCCAGGTCATCCGATGCAGCACTCCATCACTCTCCTTCTTGGTAAAATAGCCCTTACACAGCCTGGAGGTGTGTTGGGTTATTGTCCTGTTGAAAAACAAATGATAGTCCTGCTAAGCCCAAAGCAGATGGGGTGGCGTATCGCTGCAGAATGCTGTGGTAGCAGAGCTGGTTAAGTGTGCCTTGAATTCTCAATAAATCTCAGACCGTGTCACCAGCAAAGAACCCCCACACCATAACACCACCTCCTCCATGCTTTACGGTGGGAAATACACGTGCAGAGATCATCCGTTCACCCACACCGCATCTCACAAAGACACGGCGGTTGGAACCAAAAATCTCCAATTTGGACTCCAGACTAAAGGACACTTTTCCACCGGTCTAATGTCCATTGCTCTTGTTTCTTGGCCCAAGCAAGTCTCTTCTTCATATTAGTGTCCTTTAGTAGTGGTTTCTTTGCAGCAATTTGACCATGAAGGCCTGATTCACACAGTCTCCTCTGAAAAGTTGATGTTGAGATGTGTCTGTTACTTGAACTCTGTGAAGCATTTATTTGGGCTACATTTCTGAGTCTGGTAACTCTAATGAATGTATCCTCTGCAGAGGTAACTCTGGGTCTTCCATTCCTGTGGCTGTCCTCATGAGAGCCAGTTTAATCATAGTGCTTGATGGTTTTTGCGACTGTACTTGAAGAAACTTTCAAAGTTCTTGACATGTTCCGTATTGACTGACCTTCATGTCTTAAAGTAACGATGGACTGTCATTTCTCTTTGCTTATTTGAGCTGATCTTGCCATAATATGGAATTTGACTTTTACCAAATAGGGCTATCTTCTGTATACCCCCCCTACCTTGTCACAACACAACTGATTCTCTCAAACGCAGTAAGAAGGAAAGAAATTCCCCAAATTAACTTTTTAAGAAGGCACACTTGTTATTTGAAATGCATTCCAGGTGACTACCTCATGACGCTGGTTGAGAGAATACCAAGAGTGTGCAAAGCTGTGATGAAGGCAAAGGGTGGCTTTTTGAAGAATCACACTTTTTTGGTTACTACATGATTCCATATGTATTATTTCATAGTTTTGATGTCTTCACTATTATTCTACAATGTAGGAAATAGTCAAAATAAAGAAAAAACCTTGAATGAGTAGGTTTTCTAAGACTTTTGACCGGTAGTGTATTTACATTTTAGTCATTTAGCAGATGTGATATGTCCGGTTTTTTTTCTTCACATTTTTATAAATTTCCAAATTTTCTAAAAACCTGCTTTTGCTTCGTCATTATGGGGTATTGTGTGTAGATTGGGGGGGTGATTTAAGCAATTTTAGAATAAGGCTGTAACGTAACAAAATGTGGAAAAGGTCAAGGGGTCGGAATACTTTGCGAATGCACTGTATCAAACCAACTGGGCAAAGTGAAATGAGAGTTGAAATATCAGAACAACTGGCTACCAATCTGTTTTACCCACTGATATGAACTGGGCAGAGAGATTATATGTATAACTATACAATCACATTGTGTTGTGACCTTTCCATTATGTTTAATTTTATATTCTTATCAACTGAGCCTAACTCTTATCTAGCTACATTGTTTGCTTTATTACCAGACAATAAATGGGGCACTCGCCTGAACCCGATGATCCTGTGTTTGTGTGTGAATCCTGCAAGTAGCATCAGTCAAGATTCAATGGGTCACATCTTGCCTTTTCTTCTACCAATTCAAAGTAATGCGAATACTGCCACGATAAAAGCTATTGTCTCTCATCTCGCTAGATATCTAACTGCCGGCTACCATGCCAGCTACCCACCTCAACGTTCGTGCAGGAACAGGAAAAGCGTGACGAACGTTGCCTAGGTGGAGAGATCACATTTTATTTTATTTGCGCCAAGAAAGAAAAAGGGAAATAATATTGTAGAAGTAACTGATTACTTTAAAAAAAAACAACGAACGCTTTAGTTTACTCGTTACCACCAAAAAGTAATCTGAGATTACTCTAACGCATTACTTAACACTGCCCACGAGACTCCAAGCATTTGTCCATTATCTGGCCTGTCGTCATCTCTTGCGGAACGAGTCTGCGTTCGCTAAATAACAGGTGAAGTTTAAATCCGGTTGTACTGGTTTTGGAGTTGGCTGAGGAGATCGCTAGAGGCTGCATCGGGAGTGTCACAAGTCCTCAATGTAACCTGTACCTGGCTCTCCTCTCAGGCCTTGGGGGCCCGGGCTAGGCCTTGTGCCAGTCCCATCAGACCGGTTCTGGAACAAGGTAGGAGGAGGGACAGAGGAGGTGAAAGATCTTGTAAATAAGAGGGGGAGAGAGAGAGCGGTAGAGAGATTGAACAAGACAAGTTCAAGGGGAGGGTGAAGTGTCAAGGGAGATAAAGGATTATTTTGAGCTGTCACTATAAAAGCTGTTGACTGATTCTTGCCATCAGAAACCCAGTCTCTCACCCTGGTTAAGCTTTGATGTGACAGTTCCTATTGCTATTTATTCCTATTGTTCATTTATGATGTTCATTTATGATGTGCACTTTGCCCGTTGACACTAGCGTGCCAGCAGTAACATCATCTCTTTTTAATCCTTTAATTTATTTTCATTGTTTTTTTTTGTTGTTGCCTTGACGTTGGATTTGTTTTGTTTGTGTTTGTCTTGGTATGCATGTGTATGTACGTTGAATATTGCACAATGTACTCTGTTTTCTCAATGTAGTATCTCTTTCTCTGTCTGGTTCTCTGTCTAGCTGATCAAGGTGTTTGGTGAGGACAGTCACAGTCGGTCCCTGTGGGTGATACCCAGGGCCACAGCCAGGGATGTGTGCCATTTGTTGGTGCAGACAGCCCACTGCAGCGACCAGGAGAACTGGGCTCTGATAGAGCTGCATCCAGCCCTGGGCCTGGGTAAGACTGGACTGCACACTGTCCAAACATTGCCCAGCAAAATGCCATCATTGGCATTCCAATTATTTGCAATTGTTTTTGGAATGTTCGTGGGTTTTCTAAAGGCGAGTTTACATCAAAAATATTAGACGAGATGAGACAACTGGAGTACGGTGTCCATATTAGGACAGCCTCAGACTCATAAGGAGTTGGTTTCAGACTCACTCTGACTTGAAAAAGCCTGCATACCCAGTAGCACTCCAGGAGGACGGTTGGCCACCCCTGTCCTACACTGTGTAAAGTATTTCTCCCTGGGTTTTCCCCCCCAGAGCGAGTTCTGGAGGACCACGAGGTGGTGGTGGAGGTGCAGACTGCCTGGCCCCCAGAGAGCGACACCAAGCTTCTGTTCCGCAAGAACTACGCCAAATATGAGTTCTTCAGGAAACCTGTGGTAGGCCTGCTGAGCTCTTCTGCATCCTCTATCATTTGTCTAGGAAGAGAAGCTATTTCAAAGCCAAATGCCAAAGGCCCTGCTCAATACATAGTCACTCAGAGATCAGCTTAGATGGATGGAAGGAAATTGTGATGAACAGTATAACATACAAGGTGCTCTAACATTATGCATTATATAAAAGGATTCTGATCGGATCTTATGTTATGCCAGATTGTTGGCTGTACTGCTTTTAGTCAGACGTATGAGTAACTGTTTGTTAATAATCACTGTCATCTAGACGTCCTGGTAGAATCAGTGTTAACATTGTGTTCTTATCACATTCACGTTTCTCTTCCTGTTCATTTAACACGGCTGACTTCATACACGCACGCATACACACACTCACATGGTATTTAAAAAAAAATATATTTCTTAACTTATTAGCATGGTAGGCAAGTTGATTCGCACAGGTGTGCGTGTCTTTGCATGTACAGACAGTAGGCAAAATAAACCTTTGTCAGGTTTTAAACATTTGCTTTGATTTGCATGACATATTGCCTCAACCCCTTGAAACACTGCTATCAAGACTTGCTCATAACCCTCCATAAAGGCTCTAGAGATACATTATGTTATCTAAATAGCCCTTTGGTTTACAACTGTAGCTTCCTGTTACAGCTGTTCTTCCCCGAGCACATGATCTCAGACAGTGCTGATGTCACCAAGGGCATGACCTCAGCAGAACTCATCCAGGTAAGCAGCCTACTGTAGGGAAATAGAACAAGGCCTACTGCCCTGGCATAGCTTCTCCTTTGTTCTGTATGTTAGGTTTCACTCTAGCTGTGGATAAACTAGATGTGAATCCCTATATCAGGTTGTCAGGAAAGTATATCAGGAAACACATTTAATTGGCAGATATTGAGAATGACATTTCAATCATGTCAGAGGATGTACAGAAACAGTCTTTTGGAATGGTTTTTAGTTCAGTAGTTCAAGTGATTCAATTTTGAACCTTGTTGATTTCAATGCTTTTCTTTGGTTTATCCACTGTATCTTTGTCTTTGACCCAGATGTTGTTTCCTTGCCTCTCTCCAGAATCTGCTGCAGTTGGGGACATGTCCTGAGATCCAGGGCTTCCTCCACGTCAGAGAGCCCAGCCGCAAAGCCTGGAAGAAAGTCTACTTCTTCCTCCGACGTTCAGGCCTCTACTGCTCCACCAAAGGCTCATCAAAGGTTAGCCATGGAGCACAACATTTTGATAGAAATAGAACATCCAGAACAGCTAGCCCCACTGAAAGTAATTTACAAGAAATGGCAAAGGTACATAAAGATGGTGGATTTCAGAAATTACGTTATTGTTTTAGCACTATGCACAGAGTTTCTAAACTACGGTGTGCGACATGGTTTAATAAACCAATAAATCAGCACAATCTACTTTTTTGTTTTTTCAAATTGGTGACGTCTTGGAGCTAAAATTGGGATCATGTATATTGTGCTAATGACGACACAAAAAAAGGGTAACAGAGAGTAATGTACAATACGCCAAACTTAGCACACAATACGTTTGTGGTAAGTGCATGGAGGACACCATTTTCATACATATCCACTATTTAATGCACATTCATTTAGTTTTAGGCTTTCCATTTCAAATCAATGGTTAAATAACTTGGGGCGGCATAGTTACTGTACATGTATGTAGATATTTGTAGTATATTGTTTCGATATGCCCCATCGACAGATAGCATGGACTGTCTGATTGTCTGTCTCTGATGGTCTGTGTGTCCTAGGAGCCCCGTCACCTCCAGTACGTGGCTGACCTGGAAGACCTGAACGTCTACAGTATCACCAACAGCCGCAAGCTCTATGGTGCCCCTGTGGACTTCACCTTCTGCGTCAAGGTAACCATTACAACCGTCCAGGGCTCCGTTCAAGAGAGCAATGTTTAGAAATGTTCTGAAATAGGATGCTTAGATGTTTCTTTGTGTGTAGCCCAGCAAAGACCGTATTCGTGCGCAGGACTTGAAGCTGCTGTGTGCGGAGAACGAACAAACACGCACCTGCTGGACCTCTGCATTTAGACTATTCAAGGTGAAGAGAAACCAGTACTCGAATATCATTACATCATGACCTGAACTTTATTATGGAAGCAGATTCATGCCAAAACAAACACAAATAAAAGCATACAAAATGTGGCATACTGGGTAAGATGGTGGATAAATAAAAATAAAAAAACTTGATAGATACATGTGCTTACCTTTTTACTTTCCTCCTGTGTCTGCCGGAGCAGTATGGGAGGCAGCTGCATTGTAACTACCAGCTGTCCCAGTCAGCACCTTGCCTTCTGGAGGCTGTGTCTCAGCGGTGTGAGTCGGAGGCCAGCCTGGTCGCCATGGACTTTTCAGGGAAGGCGGGGGGCCGGGTCATCCAGAATGCCTGGGAGGCCCAGAGTGCAGAGAGGGAGGAGGGACAGGCATGGAGGGTAAGGATAACTGGGTAGGATGGTGGGGTGGAGAATGAAACTGGACAGAGATAAAGATCGTTGAGGTGTATTTATTTTTTATCCTTTATTTAACCAGCTAAGTCACATTAAGAATTACATCTATTTTTCAAGTACGCCCAGCATACATATAGTTCCACATGAGACAACACCACATAAAACATAACAATGAATGGAAGTTAAAACAGTGCAAAGTGTTCCAAGATAATACAAAAATAGAGAGGTCAGGTGACAAAGAGCAGGAACATGGGGATTGGGGTAAGAGGGTCACGGGAGGAATAACAAGCCAACAGACCAGGTTGTTGTTGGAGGTGTGTTAGCATTGTGTGCAGTCTGGAGTTACTAGTGAGTATGACCTCTCTTGTCTCTCAGAGGAGAGAAGCCTTGAGGTGCAGCCTACCCAACCTTACCCCAGGATCTCGGCCCTCTTGTGAGTCCAGTCAAACAAATACTGTGTCAAATTGTTTCACATTCACAGTGATTCCCAAACAGAATATATTTGTTCAGGACATTGATCTAAATGGTAAATGAGTGTGTGTTTGTGTGTATTACACAGCCATCCACAGGACCCAGCCCTGGTTCCATGGTGGTGTGTCGCGAAAGCAGGCCCAGAGGCTGATCGAGGAGCAGGGATTGGTGGACGGGTGTGTGTGCTTGTTGTGGGCACAGCTTTGCATGTAGCTCCTTTGCATGTAGCTTAGTTTGTAAACAACATGCTCACCTTGGGTGACATCTACCACATTGTGTGTGTGTGTGTGTTTAGGATGTTCCTGATTCGTGAGAGCCAGCAGCATGCCCAGTGTTTTGTCCTCTCGCTGTGTTACAAGCTGAAGACCAAACACTACCTCGTCATCCCTGTGAGTGGACTTTCCTCTGCCCCGTCATGTCAGCCTTGCATTGTCCTTATAGCCTTGCTATCTCATAGTCTCATACTAGATATATATGATACTGATAGAGTAACAGTGTTTTTCATCATAATTTGGCACAAACAGGTATGCAGATTACAGCTAGTTATCTAACTCTGGTATCATATATATGTTTTTGCGCTAATTGTGTGATCCTGACAGATGAGCATATAAATGATTATTTTATTGTGAAACCCTTTCCTTAAACTCGTTTCTCTGTGCAGTGTGAGGAGGGCGGTAGGAAGTACTACACCATGGACGATGGCCTCACCCTCTTCATTGACCTACTGCAGCTGGTGGAGTTTCACCAGATCAACAAAGGCATCCTCCCTGTCTGCCTCAAACACCCCTGTGTCTGTGTCGCCCTCTGACCACTGTGCTAGGGACACCCCATATGACTCCAGGGACACCCCATATGACTCCAGGGACACCCCATATGACTCCAGGGACACCCCATATGACTCCAGGGACACCCCATATGACCCCAGGGGCACCCCATATGACCACTGGACAAGCGAAACCCAATATGACAACTGGCCTAGGTATATCTGCAAAGTAGTTAAAACGCTGTCAGTTCCACGATAGCTAGCTAGCTGTACACCGGTAGACTGTGTCCTTCGCCCCTGTGTTTCAGGCACTGTTTTCCCGATGGCGAGGGCAGGCGGGAGGTAGGCGGGAGGCGGATGCGACACCTTGTGCTAGCTGACTAGCACACTGTGTCGCTAACTATCAAACTAGCTAGTACACAGTATCACCGTAGCCCACCGTCTGCTGTGCTAGCAGGAGGCGGGGACGACCGGTAGACAGTGTCCTTCAACCCCGCCTGTCGGGCATTCATGCAGGAACCAACGGGATGCTCGGGGGGGCGTTACGTTACTGCAGATGTGGGAATGCCCCAAATTGTGAGCTGCAGTTGCACACTATTGAAAAAGTAATATATTGCAGCTTTAAGTCCATGCTATAGGTAGTGTGGAAGGGTCTAGACATGGGAGGTCACAGCTATACACCCCTAGCAGTAGCTTTTAAATTATGTATTTTTAATTGAACTTAACTTATTGTAGTTTCAGACATCACCCCCCCCTTCCCTTTGAGGGTAAGTTTAATTACGCATTTTGCACTGACTTTAGCAGGCACAGCTTTAGGATCTTAGAAAGAGCGCCAGCATTCATGGTAGGATTTTGTGCTATAACCTAAAGAATTTGACTTGCTAAAGGGCTTGTTCACTCCCTTGTGAAGCAGTACCTCTGTGGATAGTTGGCTGGATTGCTACAACTGATATCACTGAGTAGATTCTTCAATTTAGAAAGTAACATTGTTGACGCACATCCTTAGGGGCTAGGTGATTTGCAGGTGGAATTGTTGCACATAGAGCCCCTTTCAATGTGTGGGATACAGTGTGCACGTTCTTCAGTGTACCACTAGAGAGCACTCTTCATACACGGGTAGCAGAGCCAAAGATGTGAGAGTTGATTTGTCGTTGAGGAATTGATCAGGGGCTTACCCAGAAAGGTGCAATGTTTTAGAATCAGTTAGAAATAAACTCTATAGAGCTATTATAAATCCATATTCTTCATTTCAGGAATTATCAAGCCTTTTCTGCACAATACATTTCTATCCGAATGTTCTGTAATATTGCACCATCTTGAATAAGCCCCAGGTTTGGTGAAATACTGTAGCTACTCTGAATGCCTTCTGAATGTTTTTCAATGATGTGTATATGTATATTTAATTATTGTTTTAAGGTTCACTGTGTATGGTTTTCATAATAGGACACAATACTAAGTGCCTTGTATATTCATATAACACTTAGAACTCTTAACCCTCCCGTTGTCCTAGGGTCAAAATGACCCGCCACTGTGTTGAACCAACTTTATTTAATTTGTATATTTTTTGGATCATTTGTGAGAAGGAGGCAGTGATACTTTAAAGAAAGTATCACTGCCTCCTTCTCACAAATGATCCCAAAAATATAAAAATTTAATAAAGTTGGTTCAACACAGTGGCGGGTCATTTTGACCCTAGGACAACAGGAGGGTTTTAAATGCATATTTCTGCACAATGTTGGTTGAGGGAGAACTATTTTTATATTTTGCTTTTTGTAGTTAGCTGAAAAAGAGATGTGGGCTGTTCATTCCTACTCTGCATGTTCATAGTGTAAACTTACATGTATGGGATTTCTATCAATTACATCAGACTTATTTGAAATCTTGCACTTGCTCATATCTTTTATATGAATAAGTGGTGTTAGATGTGCAACATATACATCTCAAGTTATTCAATGCACAAGGCCAGTTTACATTTGTGCCACATTTTATTATTTAAAAAATTGAATTAAATTGTATTGTGTGATATGCAACATGGCAAATATCTATATCTCTTTCATAACTGTTTAATAAATAAGTGATTTCTTATGATTTCTTAAATTGCATCTAATTTTCATTTTTGCACTGTAATCATGGCCAGGACCAGATGGAGTTGTCTTATCACTATGGCTACATTATCTGCATTTACTGTAAATATCTACCAATGAGAGCGCTTTACAACATAAACATAACAAGAATGGACCTCAATATTACTGATGAATTTACAGCCTACCGACATGTACAGTGCCTTCAGAAAGTATTACATTTACGTAATTTAGCAGACGCTCTTATCCAGAGCGACTTACAAATTGGTGCATTCACCTTATAGCCAGTGGGAAAACCACTTTACAGTATGTTTTTTTTTTTTTTTTTTTCTTTGGGGTGGGGTAAGGGCGGTAGAAGGATTACTTTATCCTATCCCAGGTATTCCTTAAAGAGGTGAGGTTTCAAGTGTCTCCGGAAGGTGGTGAGTGACTCCGCTGTCCTGGCGTCGTGAGGGAGCTTGTTCCACCATTGGGGTGCCAGAGCAGCGAACAGTTTTGACTGGGCTGAGCGGGAACTGTGCTTCCGCAGAGGTAGGGGGGCCAGCAGGCCAGAGGTGGATGAACGCAATGCCCTCGTTTGGGTGTAGGGACTGATCAGAGCCTGAAGGTACGGAGGTGCCGTTCCCCTCACAGCTCCGTAGGCAAGCACCATGGTCTTGTAGCAGATGCAAGCTTCAACTGGAAGCCAGTGGATTGTGCGGAGCAGCGGGGTGACGTGAGAGAACTTGGGAAGGTTGAACACCAGACGGGCTGCGGCATTCTGGATGAGTTGTAGGGGTTTAATGGCACAGGCAGAGAGCCCAGCCAACAGCGAGTTGCAGTAATCCAGACGGGAGATGACAAGTGCCTGGATTAGGACCTGTGCCGCTTCCTGTCTAAGGCAGGGTCGTACTCTCCGAATGTTGTAGAGCATGAACCTACAGGATCGGGTCACCGCCTTGATGTTAGCGGAAAACGACAGGGTGTTTTCCAGGGTCACGCCAAGGCTCTTCGCACTCTGGGAGGAGGACACAACGGAGTTGTCAACCGTGATGGCGAGATCATGGAACTGGCAGTCCTTCCCCGGGAGGAAGAGCAGCTCCGTCTTGCCGAGGTTCAGCTTGAGGTGGTGATCCGTCATCCACTCTGATATGTCTGCCAGACATGCAGAGATGCGATTCGCCACCTGGTTATCAGAAGGGGGAAAGGAGAAGATTAGTTGTGTGTCGTCTGCGTAGCAATGATAGGAGAGGCCATGTGAGGATATGACAGAGCCAAGTGACTTGGTGTATAGCGAGAATAGGAGAGGGCCTAGAACTGAGCCCTGGGGGACACCAGTGGTGAGAGCACGTGGTGCAGAGACAGATTCTCGCCACGCCACTTGGTAGGACCGACCGGTCAGGTAGGACGCAATCCAAGAGTGAGCTGCCCCGGAGATGCCCAACTCGGAGAGGGTGGAGAGGAGGATCTGATGGTTCACAGTATCAAAGGCAGCAGACAGGTCTAAAAGGACAAGTGCAGAGGAGAGAGAGTTAGCTTTAGCAGTGCGGAGAGCCTCCGTGACACAGAGAAGAGCAGTCTCAGTTGAATGACCAGTCTTGAAACCTGACTGGTTTGGATCAAGAAGGTCATTCTGAGAGAGATAGCAAGAGAGTTGGCTAAAGACGGCACGCTCAAGAGTTTTGGAGAGAAAAGAAAGAAGGGATACTGGTCTGTAGTTGTTGACATCGGAGGGATCGAGTGTAGGTTTTTTGAGAAGGGGTGCAACTCTCGCTCTCTTGAAGACGGAAGGGACATAGCCAGCGGTCAAGGATGAGTTGATGAGCGAGGTGAGGTAAGGGAGAAGGTCACCGGAGATGGTCTGGAGAAGAGAGGAGGGGATAGGGTCAAGCGGGCAGGTTGTTGGGTGGCCGGCCGTCACAAGTCGCAAGATTTCATCTGGAGAGAGAAGGGAGAAAGAAGTCAAAGCATAGGGTAGGGCAGTGTGAGCAGGACCAGCAGTGTCATTTGACTTAACAAACAAGGATCGGATGTCGTCAACCTACTTTTCAAAATGGTTGACGAAGTCATCCACAGAGAGGGAGGAGGGGGGGAGGGGGAGGAGGATTCAGCAGGGAGGAGAAGGTGGCAAAGAGCTTTCTAGGGTTAGAGAAATGAGTCAAAGGTAGACGTAGGGAGGTTAAAGTCACCCAGAACTGTGAGGGGTGAGCTATCCTCAGGAAAGGAACTTATCAAGGCGTCAAGCTCATTGATGAACTCTCCAAGGGAACCTGGAGGGCGATAAATGACAAGGATGTTAAGCTTGAATGGGCTAGTGACTGTGACAGCATGGAATTCAAATTAGGAGATAGACAGATGGGTCAGGGGAAAAAGAGAGAATGTCCACTTGGGAGAGATGAGGATTCCTGTGCCACCACCCTGCTGACCAGATGCTCTCGGGGTATGCGAGAACACATGGTCAGACGAGGAGAGAGCAGTAGGAGTAGCAGTGTTTTCAGTGGTAATCCATGTTTCCGTCAGCGCCAAGAACTCCTTGACTTTTTTCACATTTTGTTGTTACAAAGTGTTATTTGAAATGGATTGAATTGTCATTGAATTGTCATCTACACAAAATACTCTAAAGTCAAAGTGGAATAATTGTTTTATTTATTAATGGAAAATAAAAGACTATCTTGATTAGATAAGTATTCAACCCCCTGAGTCAATACATGTTAGAATCACCTTTGGCATTGATTACAACTGTGATCTATTTCTGGGTAAGTCTCTAAGAGCTTTGCACACCTGGATTGTACAATATTTGGCAATTATTCTTTAAATAATGATTCAAGCTCTGTCAAGTTGGTTGTTGATCATTGCTAAACAGCCATTTTCAAGTTTTGCCATTGATTTTCATTCCGATTTAAGTCAAAACTGTAACTAGGTCACTCAGGAACATTCAATGTTGTCTTGGTAAGCAACTCGTGTACAGTGCATTCGGAAAGTATTCAGACCCCTTGACTTTTTTCACATTTTGTTACGTTACAGCTTTATTCTAAAATTGATTAAATTGTTTTTTCCCCTCATCAATCTACACACAATACCACATAATGACAAAGAAAAACCTGGTTTTTAGATTTTTTGGCTAATTTAAAAAACAACTGAAATATCAAATTTACGTAAGTATTCAGACCCTTTACTCAGTACTTTGTTGAAGCACCTTTGGAAGCGATTACAGACTTGAGTCTTCTTGGGTATGACGCTATATGCTTGGCACACCTGTATTTGGGGACTTTCTCCCATTCTTCTCTGCAGATCCACTCAAGCTCTGTCAGGTTGGATGGGGAGCGTCGCTGCACAGTAGATCAGTGACACAAAATCCCAGTTTAATCTATTTTAAATTCAGGCTGTAACACAACAATGTGGAAAAAGTCAAGGGGTGTGAATACTTTATGAAGGCACTGTATGTACCATTTGACAACGGAGTACACAGACCATGCTATATAGCTTTGTGTAGGTTATAAAGCTCAATACTTGATTTCTCTGGTGGTCTAGAACTGTGTGTGTGGTTAAATAAATAGCTTCGCTAACCCTTCAGATCCACTCGGGAAAGATTCCCCAGCCCTGCACCAAGGGGTTGCCACAGCAACAGGTTTTTCCCATAGGCCTTTAGATTGGCAGGTAAATTAATGGCTTAAAGAAGGGGATGGGTCAGATGATCGTGAAAGGCTAGATTCTAATGAATGGTGGAGAGAAGTGGACCAAGACTGCAGCAGTATAAGAGGGTTAAATATCCTATACATATATTTGACAGATTGTAATCGTAAAAGACAATGTCTTGATATCCTACATGGGAGGCAATATATTAATACATCTGTTCACCAATGAAAATGTATTAAAATATCATTTCAAAAAAAGAAATCTAATCTCCCATCTATCTCCCTCCCTCCCTCCCTCCCTCCCTCTCTCTGTGTGGTGATTGCTGCTGGGTCAGTCTAATGAATGTAGATTTACTGAATCTTTCTGAAGCGTTGCCTGGAACCAGATTCATTATTCAGCTGCTGTGCCTAGACAGTGAGAGAGGAACTGCACTTGCTGTCAAAGGGCAGCAATGAATCTGTCACTATACAGTCTCTCTCTCACTCCATCCCTCCCTCCCCCTATCTCTCTCCCTTTTCCTCTCTGTCACCCTCCCTCTCCTCTCTCTCCCTCCACTCTGTCTTCTTCTCTCCCTCCACTCTGTCTTCTTCTCTACCTCCCTCTCACTTTTCTTCCTTCTCTACATTCACCTTTTTCCTTCTGTTCACTCTTTGCCTGCTCTTCCTATCTTCTCTGCAGATCTCATTAACCTCTCACTCTTTGTAGGTGTGATTAACTCTCCATGTCTACATTTCTTAATTATACTCTGGAGGAATTCAAGTGTTTTGAACTGCATAGAATTCAGTGGAAACAAAGATGAATCTTGCAGTATCTTCCCATCTTGACCCGTCATTTCTTCCTCTCAATATATAGGTCTCTGAAAGTGACGTGCTGTTCGAGAGAAGCGCTCCTAGTGAATACAGTAGCTCGCTCAAGGGCATAGTGACGCTCTCACTCCAACTTGGCCCAGTGAGAGCATCACCCAATCACAAGACTCAAGGCCAGGCCAGTCCATCTTTAATTTATCGCTATGTTTTATTAACCAGCCAAGAAAACAAACAGACCACTAGAGAGGCACTGTGGCACATCATGACTAAACACACATAGGGTATACAGTACTCTCTTGCATGACACACACACACACACACACACACACACACACATAAGCACGCATTTCTTACAAAGCCATATGCATCAATTTCTGTGCAACAAACCAACTAAATTGGACTTTATGGTCAACAGACAGTAGCCTTCATGTTGTGTGTGTTATCTTGTGTCATACAGCATATGATTTATACCAGTCCTGGACTCCTGACCCTGAAAACACACCGCTACCTTCTCATTAATTCATGGCCTTTAATACTGGATTGAATTACAGCCTAAGGTAATCCAGGAATGACTTTGACTGTGTCTGTCCTGCGTCCATTATCACACACACACACGAACGAATGCACACACAAATACACACACAACACACACTTCTTATAGATCATTTGTGTCCACTTTGTATCATGTACACGCATACAAAATACTAGACACTAACCCACTTGTGGGACTCTTTTTAGTGTTCTTGTCGAGACACATCATCTTTGTAAATTATTTATTGCTACCATCAGTAAGTTTGGTGAAAGCGTCAGACACATCAAAAAATAAAAGAACGTAAGAGACGACTCCGCACACTGTCACAAATGTCACACCTTCAACCAATGGTAAACATAGTGGGAGGTGATAAATACATAGTTGGGATTTTATCATTGGTTGAAAAACATTTGTCATACATAACGACATAATTCCCCTAGAAGTCATACTTCCTGAATAGTATCCAATGAAATAACATGCCTAGATTAAATCTAACATCCATGGTCATTTGGACCCGATATCAGTCCCTGATTTTAAGGCCACTGTGCCTTTAAGAGGAATGTGTAGTGTGTGTGTGTGTGGGGGGTTCTACATTTATAAAACATGAGTTTATTCAGTGGACATGCAAAGACATGGGTAGAGGCTCTCCTGCACTGTAGCATGCTGGCTTTCACATACACACCCACCCAACCACCCATGACAACCCACCAAACACAGACACACTCGCACCATACCTAACACACTCTCCCGTGCAGTGTGGTTGTACCAGAAGAACTGAACAGAGACAAAATATGGATGCAGAGAAAACAGAAGAATGAAGAAAATAGCAGAAGAAGATAGAAAGCAAGAAGACCTAATAGAAGAAGAAGAAATACCAGGAGGGGAGCAGAAAACAGAGTGAAAGGATAAAAAGAAGGAGAGCTGTGGAGAGAGAGACCCAGTACTAACACGGTACAGGACAGTATAGAAGTGTGACTGTCGTGGTGCAGAATGGGCAATTCTTCATCCCCAGGCATGTCAACTCTATCTCTGTGCATACTGTAGTTACTGCAGGTATTTGTTTTAACTTGAGTGCCTTTCTCTCAAACATTGGAGCTGGAAGTTCTCTTTGATCGGTTTAGCTAGGGGATGGAAGCTGATTTGAAAATGTATTTAGGATATTTTCATGTTCACATTGATATGCTAATATTTAATTTCCTGGTTTGAAGTCTTATTTGTGCATATGTTTCATCGCCTCCATATGATGATCATTGATAAATGTTTTAAATGTACAGTATTGTATTGAAATGCTGTATTTCAAATACTGTTGCAGGTAGGATGTCAGTGGCTTGGACTATCAGTTGGTTGAATTGAATTCTTTAAGAATGAGACAGTTTATGTATAAAGAATTACAGTGGTTTGAAGGGGCATTTCACAGGAAAAATTGGAATAAAATGAGGTAGAGAGAGAGAGAGAGAGAGAGAGAGAGAGAGAGAGAGAGAGAGAGAGAGAGAGAGAGAGAGAGAGAGAGAGAGAGAGAGAGAGAGAGAGAGAGAGAGAGAGAGAGAGAGAGAGAGAGAGAGAGGGAGGATGAAATAAGACTGAAGAGGATAGGGATATGGGTTGCACATGCTGTGCTCAGTGCTCTATGGTCATGATGTTGACATTATCCCCACTGTGACATTAGATTGGTATTACTGAACTCCATGTAAAGATGTTGCCTTGGGCTGTACATCAAGGTAGCCCTCACTTTATATACAATTTGATATTGATTCATAAACAGGAAGTTTATGTACAATTGATATTGATTTATAAACAGGAAGTTGTCCTATGCTGAGTGGAAAGGACGATAGAGTAAATTTAAGAGTAAATATACTGGCAGTAGTGTATTAGGTTTGACGTTTTCTGTGCATAAAGATTTCATCATTACGCACTGTGAGAAAAAAATTATTCCCACTCTGGGAATAAGTTTTGCCTTACACATGAGTTGATATTTTCTACTGAATGAAGAAATTGCCCTGTGTTGTTCCATAAATGTCTGTCATACGTTATGTGATTGTATTTAGAGCAGTTATTTGACCTGTACAGAGTGAAAGAGGTTTTCTATGTACTGTGCGTTTTCTCAGACTTGCCTTGAATGCCTGAAATTGGCCTCTTCATCTGTAGTGATAACGAGTCAAGCTCAATCTTCTCTGAATGAGTCAGGCTCTCTCTTCAAAAAGCCTTGCGGAAAAGACAAAAATGATATCAGATACATGGAGAGTACAAGTGACCGACTGAGGAAGAAAAGGGATACAGGAAAGAGTCGGTAACACGGAAATAGCAGTTTTTGGAGATGGGGAAACGGAGCTGAACTAAATGGAGGTTTTCCTGTGCAGTGGTGGAAAAAGTACCCAATTGTCATACTTGAGTAAAAGTAAAGATACCTTAATAGAAAATGACTCAAATATAAGTCAAAGTCTTGGTTTTAAATATGCTTAAGTATCAAAAGTAAATGTAATTGCTAAAATATGCTTAAGTATCAAAAGGTGCAATTTATGGAGTAAGAAGTACATTATTTTCTTTAGAAATGTAGTGAAGTAAAAGTAAAAGTTGTCAAAAATATGAATAGTAAAGTAAAGTACAGATACCCCCAAAAACGTTAAAGTATTTTTACTTAAGTACTTTACACCACTGTTCCTGTGTTGACAGTGGGAGAGATGGCAGGAGCAAGGAGACACACAGAGATACAGAGAACACTAGGAAGGACACAGAGGCATAGACCTGAAAGAGCTCATTCAAACCGAGCACACACAGCAGGTGTGATGACTTTGAGTCCTCATGATTACTCAGGCCAGTCAACTGTAAGAGAAATGGGATTGAATTTTTGAGAGAAAGCCAGTTACTCCTTGTGACCAGGGTTCAAGTAAGATAATGTAGCCGTTCGAGTTGGATTTTATCGTTGCCAAATTAGCATTTTTTAAGGATAAGGCTATGGTTAAAAGGGAAGAGACTTGCTGGCACGAAAATAGGCATGAATGATCAGTTCCCGAGGGAGATTGCAGAAAGGCGCAAAGTTCTGTATCCAATCTTCAAGGAAAACAGATTAAAAGGGAAACGTGTTGCACTCGTGGTGGATAAACTGTATATCGACAATCAAATGTTCAGAGACACAAAGACTACTCAATGGCTATTCTAAAAGTTGTAATAGAGTCGAATAATGGAACACCCAATACTAGCAATGATAGAGATTGTAATATTAAAGAACATTTATAGTAAGTATAGGATTTTATAAAAGGATAAAACGATATAACAAGAAAAGAGAACAAGCGGAATAATACATCTTCAAATACAACTAATTAGAACATGGCTTTTTTGGTGGGCGGTTTTTGTTTTGGCGGATGGTTGTTGTGGTTGGTCCTGTGTTCTCTCTGGCGTCCTTTCCCCCTTGCGGCAGGTGTGGATGCAGGTGCGTTTGCACGCTCGGCCCATTTCTTCCGCAGTCAACCATGTGGTGTGCATTTTTGTGTTTGAAAAGGTGCGGCGTTAAGTGAGTGAGAGGGAAAATGGTTCCATATCCCAGAGCCGACAGGGGTCTATGAGCAGGGGTAGTGAGAGAGAGCTTTCAATTTTGTGTAGATGAGGGATATACATTTTTAAATACAGTGGGGAAAAAAAGTATTTAGTCAGCCACCAATTGTGCAAGTTCTCCCACTTAAAAACATGAGAGAGGCCTGTAATTTTCATCATAGGTACACGTCAACTATGACAGACAAATTGAGAGAAAAAAATCCAGAAAATCACATTGTAGGATTTTTTATGAATTTATTTGCAAATTATGGTGGAAAATAAGTATTTGGTCACCTACAAACAAGCAAGATTTCTGGCTCTCACAGACCTGTAACTTCTTCTTTAAGAGGCTCCTCTGTCCTCCACTCGTTACCTGTATTAATGGCACCTGTTTGAACTTGTTATCAGTATAAAAGACACCTGTCCACAACCTCAAACAGTCACACTCCAAACTCCACTATCGCCAAGACCAAAGAGCTGTCAAAGGACACCAGAAACAAAATTGTAGACCTGTACCAGGCTGGGAAGACTGAATCTGCAATAGGTAAGCGGCTTGGTTTGAAGAAATCAACTGTGGGAGCAATTATTAGGAAATGGAAGACATACAAGACCACTGATAATCTCCCTCGATCTGAGGCTCCACGCAAGATCTCACCCCGTGGGGTCAAAATGATCACAAGAACGGTGAGCAAAAATCCCAGAACCACACGGGGGGACCTAGTGAATGACCTGCAGAGAGCTGGGACCAAAGTAACAAAGCCTACCATCAGTAACACACTACGCCGCCAGGGACTCAAATCCTGCAGTGCAAGACGTGTCCCCCTGCTTAAGCCAGTACATGTCCAGGCCCGTCTGAAGTTTGCTAGAGTGCATTTGCATGATCCAGAATAGGATTGGGAGAATGTCATATGGTCAGATGAAACCAAAATAGAACTTTTTGGTAAAAACTCAACTCGTCGTGTTTGGAGGACAAAGAATGCTGAGTTGCATCCAAAGAACACCATACCTACTGTGAAGCATGGGGGTGTAAACATCATGCTTTGGGGCTGTTTTTCTGCAAAGGGACCAGGACGACTGATCCGTGTAAAGGAAAGAATGAATGGGGCCATGTATCGTGAGATTTTGAGTGAAAACCTCCTTCCATCAGCAAGGGCATTGAAGATGAAACGTGGCTGGGTCTTTCAGCATGACAATGATCCCAAACACACCGCCCGGGCAACGAAGGAGTGGCTTCGTAAGAAGCATTTCAAGGTCCTGAAGTGGCCTAGCCAGTCTCCAGATCTCAACCCCATAGAAAATATTTGGAGGGAGTTGAAAGTCTGTGTTGCCCAGCGACAGCCCCAAAACATCACTGCTCTAGAGGAGATCTGCATGGAGGATTGGGCCAAAATACCAGCAACAGTGTGTGAAAACGTTGTGAAGACTTACAGAAAACGTTTGACCTGTGTCATTGCCAACAAAGGGTATATAACAAAGTATTGAGAAACTTTTGTTATTGACCAAATACTTATTTTCCACCATTATTTGCAAATAAATTCATAAAAAATCCTACAATGTGATTTTCTGAATTTTTTTTTCTCAATTTGTCTGTCATAGTTGACGTGTACCTATGATGAAAATTACAGGCCTCTGTCATCTTTTTAAGTGGGAGAACTTGCACAATTGGTGGCTGACTAAATACTTTTCCCCCCCACTGTATATAGAGAGAGAGGTGACAGCATTGGAGGTGCTTTTGGCGGTTGATCTGCTTCTGTTTTGTGGGTGGCACTGTGTGCTGTTTTCGATGGATGGGTCCTGGCCTCTCGGGGCCTTGGGGATCCGGAGGGACGTGGGTGGGATGCCGATCACTGGGATGGCGGCTCGACTTGGGATGGGGAGGAGTTTTAGCGGGGGAATTAGTGGAGAACAATTGAAGGGTTACTCAGTAGCAATGCAAATATCACTGTACAGCTACAGTGGGGAAAAAAAGTATTTAGTCAGCCACCAATTGTGCAAGTTCTCCCACTTAAAAAGATGAGAGAGGCCTGTAATTTTCATCATAGGTACACGTCAACTATGACAGACAAATTGGGATTTTTTTTCTCCAGAAAATCACATTGTTGGATTTTTTATGAATTTATTTGCAAATTATGGTGGAAAATAAGTATTTGGTCACCTACAAACAAGCAAGATTTCTGGCTCTCACAGACCTGTAACTTCTTCTTTAAGAGGCTCCTCTGTCCTCGACTCGTTACCTGTATTAATGGCACCTGTTTGAACTTGTTATCAGTATAAAATAGCATTTCAAGGTCCTGGAGTGGCCTGGCCAGTCTCCAGATCTCAACCCCATAGAAAATCTTTTGAGGGAGTTGAAAGTCCGTGTTGCCCAGCAACAGCCCCAAAACATCACTGCTCTAGAGGAGATCTGCATGGAGGAATGGGCCAAAATACCAGCAACAGTGTGTGAAAACCTTGTGAAGACTTACAGAAAACGTTTGACCTGTGTCATTGCCAACAAAGGGTATATAACTAAGTATTGAGAAACTTTTGTTATTGACCAAATACTTATTTTCCACCATAATTTGCAAATAAATTCATAAAAAATCCTACAATGTGATTTTCTGGATTTTTTTTCTCATTTTGTCTGTCATAGTTGACGTGTACCTATGATGAAAATTACAGGCCTCTCTCATCTTTTTAAGTGGGAGAACTTGCACAATTGGTGGCTGACTAAATACTTTTTTTCCCCACTGTATATGGACACTCAATCATTATGGTATTTTTTATTGGTAAATTTATAAACATATATAATGATAAATAGACTAGAAGCTTGTATCTCACTATGGTGTATGGTGAAATAAGTATAGCCAGTTATAATTGTAATGGCTTAGCTGATAATAACAAAAGAAGAACAATATTTACATGGCTCAAAGAGGGGGGGGGGGGGTGTATACTTCTCCCATGGGCAAAGAAATTAAAAAGGGGTGATGATATTAATTAATAGTAATTTCGATCCGAATGTGCAAATTGTCCAAATAGATACGCAAGGTAGCTGGATTATTTTAAATATGTTATTGGACCATAAACAGATATGGCTCATTAACCTTTACGGACCAAATAATGATGATCCACACTTCTTTGACAATACAGTGGGGAAAAAAAGTATTTAGTCAGCCACCAATTGTGCAAGTTCTCCCACTTAAAAAGATGAGAGAGGCCTGTAATTTTCATCATAGGTACAGGTCAACTATGACAGACAAATTGAGAGAAAAAAATCCAGAAAATCACATTGTAGGATTTTTTATGAATTTATTTGCAAATTATGGTGGAAAATAAGTATTTGGTCAATAACAAAAGTTTCTCAATACTTTATTATATACCCTTTGTTGGCAATGACACAAGTCAAACGTTTTCTGTAAGTCTTCACAAGGTTTTCACACACTGTTGCTGGTATTTTGGCCCATTCCTCCATGCAGATCTCCACTGTATATATAATAAATTATCAACCCTGCAAGCAATTCAGAATGGAATATGGGGAAAAATGCACAAAATTCTTTTTTAATCTTCAACATAGGAATGCTACCAAAAATAATTTAATGAAATTGGTTACAATTGACGGAGTCACCCATGATTCACCAAATTATATTTTGAAGGAGGAAACAAGGTACTTTAAGCATATGTTTTCTTTTCAGTCGCCTCCATCTCCTCTAACTGAAGCTAATTGTAGAGATTTTTTTCTATTGATAATGTAAAATTAACAGCCATACAGAAAGACTCATGTGAAGGTGAAATTACAGAGGAGGCATTTCTGGATGCAATTACAGACTTTAAGTCCGGGAAAACTCCAGGGTTGGATGGCATACCAGTCGAGGTATACCAAACCTTTTTTGATATACTAAGAGGACCGTTATTAGCATGTTTTAATCACTCCTATGTAAATGGTAGATTATCTGACACTCAAGAAGAAGGTCTGATTATTACTGAAACAGGATACAAGTGGAAAATATAAAGATCCAGTCAATTAAAAAAATTGGAGGCCCCTTACACTTCAGTGTTGTGATGCAAAAATTCTAGCAAAATGTATAGCGCATAGAATTAAAAAGGTATTGTCGGATATTATTCATTCTAATCAGACAGGTTTTTTACATGGAAGATACATTGGAGATAATATAAGGCAAGTATTGGAAACAATAGAACACTATGGAAAATATGGGAAACCAGGCCTGCTATTCATAGCAGACTTCGAAAAGGCATTTGATAAAGTACGACTGGGGTTTATATATAAATGCCTGGAGCATTTCAATTTTGGAGAATCTCTTATAAAATGGGTCAAAATCATGTATAGTAACCCTAGGTGTAAAATGGTAAATAATGGCTATTTCTCAGAAAGTTTTAAACTGTCAAGAGGCGTGAAACAAGGTTGTCCACTATCGGCATATCTATTTATTGTGGTCATCGAGATGTTAGCTATTCAAATCAGATCCAATAATAATATCAGAGGATTAGAAATCCAGGGCTTAAAAACAAAGGTGTCATTGTACGCTGATGATTCATGTTTTCTTTTAAATCCACAAATAGAATCCCTCCACAGCCTCATAGAGGATCTAGATACATTTTCTAATCTCTCTGGATTACAACCAAATGATGACAAATGTACTATATTACGTATTGGATCACTAAAAAATACAATTTTTACATTACCATGTAGTTTACCAATAAAATGGTCTGATGGTGATGTGGATATACTCGGAATACATATCCCAAAGGAAATAAAAGATCTCACTTCAATACATTTTAATAGAAAGTTAGCAAAAATAGATAAGATCTTGCTACCATGGAAAGGTAAATACCTGTCAATTTGTGGAAAAATCACCCTGATTAACTCTTTAGTATTATCCCAGTTTACCTATTTGCTTATGGTCTTGCCTACGCCTAGCGAACAGTTTTTAAAATTATATGAGAAAAAAATATTCAATTTTATTTGGAACGGCAAGCCAGACAAAATTAAAAGGGCCTATTTATATAATGAATATGAATTCGGAGGACAGAAATTATTAAATATTAAAGCATTAGACCTATCACTAAAAGCTTCAGTCATACAAAAGTTATACTTAAATCCGAACTGGTTCTCAAGCAAATTAGTAAGATTGTCTCACCCAATGTTCAAGAATGGCCTTTTCCCTTTATTCAGATTACAACTGCTCATTTTCAGTTATTTGAAAAGGAAATCATCTCCCAAATATCACTATTTCTAAAACAAGCAATTTCAATTTAATCCTCCAGAAACGACAGAACAAATAATGCAACAAATATTGTGGTTAAATTCAAATATACTAATTGACAAAAAACCTTTATTTTTTGACAAAATGTTTACAAAAGGTATAATCTTCATAAATGATATCATCGGTAGGACTGGTGGAGTTATGTCGCACATGCAGCTAACAAAAACATATGGAAATGTCTGCTCTACCCAAAATTACAACCAAATAATTGCAGCCTTACCGCAAAAATGGAAGAGGAAAGTGGAAGGGGGAAAAAGTAAGGAACTTGTCTGTCGGCCTTGCATTAAAGAACATAATTGGTTAAGGAAAACTGTGATAAATAAAAAAGTATATCAGTTTCATTTAAGGACCAAAGGATTGACAGCCGTCCCATATAGATTGCAAAATAGTTGGGAAGAGATTTTTGACGTACCGATCCCATGGCATAGTGTTTATGAACTGACACGCAAAACCACACCGGATTCAAAAATGTTAATCGTTCAATTTAAATTATTATATAAAATTCTTGCTACCAATAGAATGTTATTTATATGGGGGATACAATCTTCCCAGCTCTGCAGATTTTGCTGTGAAGAGACAGAATCATTAGATAATTTGTTTTGGTTCTGTCCATTTGTAGCTTGTTTTTGGACACAGGTCCAGGAATGGCTAAAGGATTGCAATATTTACTTGGAGCTAACCTTGCAGATAGCATTACTGGGTGATCTGAAAAGTCATAGTCAATCGATCAATAATATAATAATACTTTTAGCAAAAATGTTTATTTTTAATTCACAATCTGTAGAAGCAATGAGAATAGAAAGGTTCAGAACTTTTGTAAAACATCACAGTACAGTTGAAATATATATGGCAAATAGAAATCCTATATGGATGGTGTTAAGTGATAGATGGGAGGTGTTGAATGGAGTTGAAGGATGGGACTAATAACAAATAACAACAAATAATAACAAGATAACTAATAATGTAAGCATACTGTGTCCATAATAAGTATATAGGTTGTATGTTGGGAGCTTTTGGGAAAGAGCACAGTTAGAAAGATATGGCATATAGAAGCAAACCGGATCATGAAAATGATCGGAGAGGTTGAGAGTAGAAGTAGTTCAGGAGCAAAAACAAATAAAATAGAATTATTGTAAAATTGACTGTGTCCATAAAATGTAGATAGTATGTATAAGCTGGAAGTAGAGGCCTAAGCATTGTTGTTCACTAATTTACCCCAAGTAGGGAAAGGATGGCGGGGTTGAAAAGTAATAAAGGGGAGTATATATATAAAAAACATGGGGTATTGGAAGTGATAAAGACAATTACATTGATGGAAGTTACAATCTATCTGCAATATTAAGCTGATCTACCCCCCAAAAAAAAGAAGAAAAAAAAAGATAATGTAGCCTTCAAGTGAGGTATAGGGTTCTATACATTTATATATACTTATATACAGTATGTACATACAGTACCAGTCAAAAGTTTGAACACACCTACTCATTCATGGGTTTTTCTTTATTTTTACTATTTTCTACATTGTAGAATAGTAGTGAAGACATCAAAACTATGAAATAACACTTATGAATCATGTAGTAACCAAAAAAGTGTTAAACACATCAAAATATATTTTAGATTTTAGATTCTTCAAAGTAGCCACCCTTTGCCTTGATGACAGCTTTGCACACTCTTGCCATTCTCTCAACCAGCTTCATGAAATAAAGAAAAACCCTGGAATGAGTAGGTGTGTGTCACGCCCTGACTCATGGGACTCTTGTATGTTGAGTCAGGGTGTGGATATTCTATGTTGTATTTTCTATGTTGGCAATCTATGTTGTGTGTTTCTATGTTTGGCCGGGTGTGATTCCCAATCAGAGGCAGCTGTCGCTCGTTGTCTCTGATTGGGGATCATACTTAGGCAGCCTATTGGCAATCACTAGTTGTGGTATCTTGTTCCGTGTTTAGGCTAGTTTTGTGTTCAGCCTTTGGACTTCACGTTTAGTTTGGTTTGTTGTTTTGTCGTGTGTTTATTCGTTGTAAATAAACATGTATGCATATCACGCTGCGCCTTGGTCTGACCCGTCCTTAAACGAACGTGACAGTGTGTCCAAACTTTTGACTGGTACTGTATATCACAAACTTTTAAACACATAACCCACAATAACCAATTACGCTGGAGAGAGTGAGAGTTCCCAAAGTGAAAATCTCAGGGGGAATTTATACATTTTGACTTGTGAAAAGGGTTCTTAGCTGAATGGCTTTGGATACAACAGTTTTGAATTCCCATACTGATTTGCCCCAAATCCAGTCCCATGGTGTAAACTATAAGGTTGAACGTTTTATGGCCGAAGCTCCCATAATATCAGCCCAGTGGAAGGCTACGTTGAACCATGACAGCCAAGATATAGTGGGCAAGGGTTTATTTTTACTCTGGTCATACTGACAGAGTATTGTTATGGTGGAACTTGAGCCATGAATTGTGTCTGCGTTCAGAAATAGACATCTGTCTTCGGGGTTCTCTCTCCTGCATTTTGTCTGTGTCACGGTTTCGGCCGAGGCTGCTCCTCTTCCTTGTTCGGGCAGGCTTCGGCGGTCGTCGTCTCCGGAGTACTAGCTGCCACCGTTCTATGTTTCATGTTCATTTGGTTTTGTCTGTTCATAACACCTGTCCCTTATTTGTGTCTTAATTGTTTCCCTATTTAGTTTCGTGTGTGTGGGTCAGGTGTTATGCGTGATTGTTTGTTGTCAGACTGCCTCTGATGGTTTTTTTTCTCGTTGTTGGCGTGTCCCGAGAGTTCAGCACTGCGTGCGCTTTTCCTGTGTATTTTCGCACTGTGTTTTGTGCGTAATTGTTTGCGCCACCGGTTGGGTAGGCGACTATTTTTGTTCACGTGTTGAACAGTACTATAAAAGACGGTTGTAGTCATCCTGGTTCCTGCGCTTGATTCCTTCCACTCATCTACACACACCACTCTGACAGAATCACGCATCGTATCCATGGAATCAGCAGGAGCGACCGAGCCGACAGCCGAGATGGCTGAACGTCTTCGTGGCCAGGAGGACCGCATCAACCAGGTCTGTCATGCCCTGGAGGGGGTGATGAATACTCTGCACCGATGGGAGACCAGCGGGGTTCCCACACCTCCACGAACCGAACCAGCCCCATCGGTCAGCCCTCCTGTCTCATCTCCGGAACCTAGTGGGATTCGGCTCTCGCTCCCGAGGGCGTACGACGGCTCCACTGCCGGGTGTCAAGGGTTCCTGCTGCAGGTGGAGCTCTACCTCGCCACCGTACACCCGGCGCCCTCGGGACACGAGAGCGTCTCAGCCCTCATCTCCTGTCTCACCGGCAAGGCGTTGGAGTGGGCCAACGCCGAGTGGAGGAGAATGGACGCCGCTACCACGAACTATGCGGGAGTTCTCCCGCCGCTTCCGTGCTGTGTTCGACCATCCACCAGAAGGGGAAGGCGGGCGGGGGAGCGTCTATTCTACCTCCGACAGGGGATGAGGAGCGCCCAGGACTTTGCCTTGGAGTTTCGGACCCTAGCGGCTGATGCAGGGTGGAATGAGCGGGCCCATATCGACCATTTCCGCTGCAGCCTCCGGGAGGACGTCCAGCGAGAGTTGGCGTGCAGGGACACTCCGTTGACTTTCGACCAGCTTGTCGACATGGCCATCCGGCTGGATACCCTGCTCGCCACCCGTGGGACGTTCGGGAGGGGGTTGCCCATTCCACTCTCCAGCACCTCCGAGCCGAGCCCTATGGAGCTCGGAGGTGCTGGCGCTAGGGAACGGAGGAGGAGGAGCCCGAGGGGACCCGGCCCTTGCACCAACTGTGGTCGTGGAGGGCACACCGCGGCTAGGTGTTGGGGCGGGTCCTCCAGTGAGGGAGAAGGCAGGTCACGCATTGGGGGTCCACCCAGGTGAGTAGGCGCCCTGCTTACCCAGAGCTTTCTGTCGTGCACCTAACCTTGCCTGTTTGTTTCCCACAGGTTGCACCTCGTTCCCAGCATAAGGCGCTGGTAGATTCAGGCGCAGCTGGGAATTTTGTAGATCGCCAGTTCTGTATAGAGTTAGGGATTCCCCTCCTTCCAGTGGATAAGCCTTTCCCCGTCCATGCCCTAGATAGCCGTCCGTTAGGGTCTGGGTTGATTAGGGAGGTCACAGCACCCCCTTCAGATGATGGCGCAGGAGGGTCATGAGGAGAGAATTCAGCTCTATCTGATTGACTCTCCTGCGTATCCGGTAGTGCTGGGTCTTCCCTGGTTGATGACTCATGACCCTATTATTAGGTGGCGAGAGAAAGCTCTTAAAGGGTGGTCTGCTCAATGTGAGGGGCGGTGTCTGGGTGTTTCCATAGGGGCGACCTCGGTGGAGAGTCCGAATCTAATGCCAGCACTGCAGATTCCCCCCGAGTATGAGGATTTGGCACTGGCGTTCAGTAAGACTCGGGCGGCGCAGCTGCCGCCTCATAGGCGGGGGATTGTGCGATAGATCTCCAGTCAGGAGCAGCTCTCCCGCGGAGCCATGTGTATCCCTTGTCTCAAGAGGAGAGAAAGGCTATGGAGACGTACATCTCTGAGTCTCTTAGACAGGGATACATACGGGCCTCCGTTTCACCCGCTTCCTCAAGTTTCTTTTTGTAAAGAAAAGGATGGAGGTCTGCGCCCGATGTATTGATTACCGCGGTCTCAATCAGATCACAGTGAAGTACAGCTATCCACTTCCTCTGATTGCGACTATGACGGGAGTCACTGCACGGTGCGCGGTTCTTTACAAAATTGGATCTTAGGAGCGCATATAACTTGGTGCGCATTCGAGAGGGCGATGAATGGAAGACAGCGTTTAGCACGACTTCCGGACACTACGAGTATCTAGTCATGCCATATGGGTTGATGAATGCTCCCTCAGTCTTCCAATCCTTCGTCGATGAGATTTTTCCGGGACATGCAGGGACAGGGAGTAGTGGTGTACATCGACGACATTCTGGTGTATAGTCCTACCCGTGCTGAGCATGTAGCCCTGGTGCGCCGAGTATTGAGGCGGCTGTTGGAGCATGACCTATATGTCAAGGCAGAGAAATGTCTGTTTTTCCAGAAGTCGGTCTCCTTTCTGGGTTACCAGTTGTCTGCGTCAGGGGTGAAGATGGAGGTAGACCGGGTGTCAGCTGTGCGTAATTGGCAGACCCCAACCACTGTGAAGGAGGTGCAACGGTTCTTGGTTTTGCGAATTATTACCGGAGGTTTATCCGGGGGTTTTGGACAGGTGGCAGCTCCCATAACGTCTCTGTTAAAGGGGGGTCCGGTGCGCTTGCGGTGGTCAGCTGAGGCGGACAGGGCATTTGGGAGACTGAAGGACCTGTTTACCTCGGCGCCGGTGTTGGCGCATCCGGATCCCTCTTTACCGTTCCAAGTAGAGGTGGACGCGTCAGAGGCCGGGATAGGGGCCGTTCTTTCCCAGCGTTCTGGCACTCCACCTAAACTCCGTCCCTGTGCGTTTTACAGTAAGAAGCTCAGTCCGGCGGAGCGGAATTATGACGTAGGAGACAGGGAGCTGTTAGCCGTGGTCCAGGCCCTAAAGGTGTGGCGGCATTGGCTCGAGGGGGCTCAACACCCTTTCCTCATTCTAACTGACCATCGTAACCTGGAGTACATCCGGGCAGCTAGGAGACTGAATCCTCGCCAGGCTCGCTGGACTATGTTTCTAGCCCGGTTTGTGTTTAAAATCACATACATCCCTGGGTCCCAGAACGGGAAGGCAGATGCTCTGTCTCGGCGGTATGACGCAGAGGAGAGGTCAGTTGAGTCCACGCCCATACTACCGGAGTCTTGTCTGGTTGCTCCGGTGGTGTGGGAGGTTGATGGTGAGATCGAGCGGGCGTTACGCACCGACCCGAGTCCTCCACAGTGTCCTGTGGGTCGGACGTACGTTCCGCTCGAGGTACGCGATCGCCTCATTTGTTGGGCTCATACGTCCCCCCTCCTCTGGCCATCCGTGTATCGGCCGGACAGTGCACTGCCTTAGCACGAAGTACTGGTGGCCAACGTTAGCTAGGGATGTGAGGATTTATGTCTCCTCCTGTTCGGTGTGTGCCCAGTGTAAGGCGCCCAGACATTTGCCCAGGGGTAAGTTACAACCCCTGCCTATTCCACAACGACCCTGGTCCCACCTCTCGGTGGATTTTGTTACCGACCTTCCCCCCTCACAGGGGAATACTACCATCCTGGTCGTTGTGGATCGGTTCTCTAAGGCCTGTCGTCTCCTCCCCATGCCGGGTCTACCCACTGCCCTACAGACCGCAGAGGCTCTGTTCACCCATGTCTTCCGGCATTACGGGGTACCCGAGGATATAGTGTCTGACCGAGGCCCCCAGTTCACCTCTAGAGTGTGGAGAGCATTTATGGAACGGTTGGGGGTTTGGTAAGCCTTACCTCGGGTTACCACCCGGAGAGTAATGGGCAGGTTGAACGTGTCAACCAGGATGTGGGTAGGTTTCTGAGGTCATACTGTCAGGGCCGGCCGGAGGAGTGGGCGAGATATGTGCCCTGGGCCGAGATGGCACAGAACTCTCTTCGCCACTCCTCCACCCAACTAACCCCCTTTTCAGTGTGTATTAGGGTACCAGCCGGTTCTGGCACCATGGCATGAGAGCCAGATCGAGGCCCCCGCTGTGGATGAGTGGGTGCGGCGCTCGGAGGAGACGTGGGACGCTGCACACGTCCATCTGCAGCGTGCCATACGTCGACAGAAGACGAGCGCCGACCTACACCGCAGTGAGGGGCCAGTATACGCACCTGGAGATCGAGTCTGGCTCTCAACCAGAAACCTGCCCCTCCGCCTGCCCTGCCGGAAGCTGGGTCGGCGGTTTGTGGGGTAATTTAAAGTCCTGAGGAGATTGAACGAGGTGAGTTATAGGTTAGAACTACCTGTTGATTACAAAAATATTAACCCCTCGTTCCATGTGTCTCTCCTCAGGCCGGTGGTAGCTGGTCCACTCCAGGACTTTGAGATTGAGGAGACTCCTCCGCCCCGTTGGACATCGAGGGGGCTCCGGCGCACACCGTGAGGTCCATCCTGGATTCTAGACGCCGGATGGGGGTCTTCAATATCTCGTGGAGTGGGAGGGTACGGTCCGAGGAGCGGTGCTGGGTGCCAAGGAGGGACGTATTGGACCAGTCCCTACTGACCGATTTCCATCGGGGTCATCCTGCGCGCCCTGCTCCGCGTCGTCGGGTCGTCCCCGAGCTCCGGGTCGGCGCACGGCTGGAGCCGCGGCGTCAAGGGGGGTACTGTCACGGTTTCGGCCGAGGCTGCTCCTCTTCCTTGTTCGGGCAGGCTTCGGCGGTCGTCGTCTCCGGAGTACTAGCTGCCACCGTTCTATGTTTCATGTTCATTTGGTTTTGTCTGTTCATAACACCTGTCCCTTATTTGTGTCTTAATTGTTTCCCTATTTAGTTTCGTGTGTGTGGGTCAGGTGTTATGCGTGATTGTTTGTTAGCAATCTTATTAGGATAAAGACCTCCTCCATTCCTGCCATTATTGAAAGAGATCGTGATACCTCACATCTCAAAATAGGGTTACTTAATGTTAGATCCCTCACTTCAAAGGCAGTCATAGTCAATGAACTAATCACTGATCATAATCTTGATGTGATTGGCCTGACTGAAACATGGCTTAAGCCTGATGAATTTGCTGTGTTAAATGAGGCCTCACCTCCTGGTTACACTAGTGACCATATTCCCTGTGCATCCCGCAAGGGCGGAGGTGTTGCTAACATTTACGATAGCAAATTTAAATTTACAAAAAAAAATGGCGTTTTCATCTTTTGAGCTTCTAGTCATGAAATCTATGCAGCCTACTCAATCACTTTTATAGCTACTGTTTACAGGCCTCCTGGGCCATATACAGCGTTCCTCTCTGAGTTTCCTGAATTCCTATCAGACCTTGTAGTCATAGCAGATCATATTCTAATTTTTGGTGATTTTAATATTCACATGGAGAAGTCCACAGACCCACTCCAAAAGTCTTTCGGAGCCATCATCGACTCAATGGGTTTTGTCCAACATGTCTCTGGACCTACTCACTGCCACAGTCATACTCTGGACCTAGTTTTGTCCCATGGAATAAATGTTGTAGATCTTAATGTTTTTCCACAAAATCCTGGACTATCGGACCACCATTTTATTACGTTTGCAATCGCAACAAATAATCTGCTCAGACCCCAACCAAGGAGCATCAAAAGTCGTGCTATAAATTCTCAGACAACACAAAAATTCCTTGATGCCCTTCCAGACTCCTTCTGCCTACCCAAGGACGTCAGAGGACAAAAATCAGTTAACCACTTAACTGAGGAACTCAATTTAACCTTGCGCAATACCCTAGATGCAGTTGCACCCCTAAAAACGAAAAACATTTGTCATAAGAAACTAGCTCCCTGGTATACAGAAAATACCCGAGCTTTGAAGCAAGCTTCCAGGAAATTGGAACGGAAATGGCGCCACACCAAACTGGAAGTCTTCCGACTAGCTTGGAAAGACAGTACCGTGCAGTACCGAAGAGCCCTCACTGCTGCTCGATCATCCTACTTTTCCAACTTAATCGAGGAAAATAAGAATAATCCAAAATTTCTTTTTGATACTGTTGCAAAGCTAACTAAAAAGCAGCATTCCCAAGAGAGGATGGCTTTCACTTCAGCAGTAATAAATTCATGAACTTCTTTGAGGAAAAGATCATGACCATTAGAAAGCAAATTACGGACTCCTCTTTGAATCTGCGTATTCCTCCAGGGCTTAGCTGTCCTGGATCTGCACAGCTCTGCGAGGGCCTGGGATCGGGAGAGACACTTAAGTGTTTTAGTACTATATCTCTTGACACAATGATGAAAATAATCATGGCCTCTAAACCTTCAAGCTGCATACTGGATCCTATTCCTACTAAACTGCTGAAGGAGCTGCTTCCTGTGCTTGGCCCTCCTATGTTGAACATAATAAACAGCTCTCTATCCACCGGATGTGTACCAAACTCACTAAAAGTGGCAGTGATAAAGCCTCTCTTGAAAAAGCCAAACCTTGACCCGGAAAATATAAAAAACTATCGGCCTATATCGAATCTTCCATTCCTCTCAAAAATTTTTTGAAAAAGCTGTTGCGCAGCAACTCACTGCCTTTCTGAAGACAAACAATGTATACGAAATGCTTCAGTCTGGTTTTAGACCCCATCATAGCACTGAGACTGCACTTGTGAAGGTGGTAAATGACCTTTTAATGGCGTCAGACCGAGGCTCTGCATCTGTCCTCGTGCTACTAGACCTTAGTGCTGCCTTTGACACCATCGATCACCACATTCTTTTGGAGAGACTGGAAACCCAAATTGGTCTACACGGACAAGTTCTGGCCTGGTTTAGATCTTACCTGTCGGAAAGATATCAGTTTGTCTCTGTGAATGGTCTGTCCTCCGACAAATCAACTGTACATTTCGGTGTTCCTCAAGGTTCCGTTTTAGGACCACTATTGTTTTCACTATATATTTTACCTCTTGGGGATGTTATTTGAAAACATAATGTTAACTTTCACTGCTATGCGGATGACACACAGCTGTACATTTCAATGAAACATGGTGAAGCCCCAAAATTGCCCTCGCTAGAAGCCTGTGTTTCAGACATAAGGAAGTGGATGGCTGAAAACTTTTACTTTTAAACTCGGACAAAACAGAGATGCTTGTTCTAGGTCCCAAGAAACAAAGAGATCTTCTGTTAAATCTGACAATTCATCTTGATGGTTGTAAAGTCGTCTCAAATAAAACTGTGAAGGACCTCAAGGCGTTACTCTTGACCCTGATCTCTCTTTTGCGAACATATCAAGACTGTTTCAAGGACAGCTTTTTTCCATCTACGTAACATTGCAAAAATCAGAAATTTTCTGTCCAAAAATGATGCAGAAAAATTAATCCATGCATTTGTTACTTCTAGGTTAGACTACTGCAATGCTCCTATTTTCCGGCTACCGGATAAAGCACTAAATAAACTTCAGTTAGTGCTAAATATGGCTGCTAGAATCCTGACTAGAACCAAGAAATTTGATCATATTACTCCAGTGCTAGCTTCCCTACACTGGCTTCCTGTTAAGGCAAGGGCTGATTTCAAGGTTTTACTGTTAACCTATAAAGCGTTACATGGGCTTGCTCCTACCTATCTTTCCGAGTTGGTCCTGCCGTACATACCAATACGTACGCTACGGTCACAAGACGCAGGCCTCCTAATTGTCCCTAGAATTTCTAAGCAAACAGCGGGAGGCAGGGCTTTCTCCTATAGATCTCCATTTTTATGGAACAGTCTGCCTACCCATGTGAGAGACGCAGACTCGGTCTCAACCTTTAAGTCTTTACTGAAGACTTATCTCTTCAGTAGGTCATATGATTGAGTGTAGTCTGGCCCAGGAGTGTGAAGGTGAACGGAAAGGCTCTGGAGCAACGAACAGCCCTTGCTGTCTCTGCCAGGCCGGTTCCCCTCTCCACTGGGGTTCTCTGCCTCTAGCCCTGTTGCAGGGGCTGAGTCACTGGCTTGCTGGTGCTCTTTCATGCCGTCCCTGGGAGGGGTGCGTCACTTGAGTGGGTTGAGTTACTGACGTGATCTTCCTGTCTGGGTTGGCGCCCCCCCCTTGGTTTGTGCTGTGGTGGGAGACCTCTGTGGGCTATACTCGGCCTTGTCTCAGGATTGTAAGTTGGTGGTTGAGGATATCCCTCTAGTGGTGCGGGGGCTGTGCTTTGGCAGAGTGGGTGGGGTTATATCCTTCCTGTTTGGCCCTGTCCGGGGTTTCTTCGGATGGGGCCACAGTGTCTCCGGACCGCTCCTGTCTCAGCCTCCAGTATTTATGCTGCAGTAGTTTATGTGTCGGGGGCTGGGGTTAGTTGGTTATACCTGGAGTACTTCTCCTGTCTTATCCAGTGTCCTGTGTGAATTTAAGTATGCTCTCTCTAATTCTCTCGTCTCTCTTTCTCTCTGAGAACCTGAGCCCTAGGACCATACGTCAGGACTACCGGGCATGATGACACCTTGCTGTCCCCAGTCCGCCTGGCCTTGCTGCTATTCCAGTTTCAACTGTTCTGCCTGCGGTTACGAAACCCCTACCTGTCCCAGACCTGCTGTTTTCAACTCCTAATGATCGGCTATGAAAAGCCAACTGAGAGACCTGAGCCCTAGGACCACACGTCGGGACTACGGCCGTGGTGACTCCTTGCTGTCCCCAGTCCGCCTGGCCTTGCTGCTATTCCAGTTTCAACTGTTCTGCCTGCGGTTATGGAACCCCTACCTGTCCCAGACCTGCTGTTTTCAACTCTTAATGATCGGCTATGAAAAAGCCAACTGAGATTTATTCCTGATTATTATTTGACCATGCTTGTCACTTATGAACATTTTTGAACATCTTGGCATGGTTCTGTTATAATCTTCACCCGGCACAGCCAGAAGAGGACTGGCCACCCCTCATAGCCTGGTTCCTCTCTAGGTTTCTTCCTAGGTTTTCGCCTTTCTAGGGAGTTTTTCCTAGCCACCGTGCTTCTACACCTGCATTACTAGCTGTTTGGGGTTTTAGGCTGGGTTTCTGTACAGCACTTCGAGATATTAGCTGATGTAAGAAGGGCTATATAAAATAAAATTGATTGATTTGTTGTCAGACTGCCTCTGATGGTTTTTTTCTCTCGTTGTTGGCGTGTCCCGAGAGTTCGCACTGCGTGCGCTTTTCCTGTGTATTTTCGCACTGTGTTTTGTGCGTAATTGTTTGCGCCACCCGGTTGGGTAGGCGACTATTTTTGTTCACGTGTTGAACAGTACTATAAAAGACGGTTGTAGTCATCCTGGTTCCTGCGCTTGATTCCTTCCACTCATCTACACACACCACTCTGACAGTCTGTGACAGCTGTGGCATTTTCCCACCTTTCTTAGCTCATAAGCAGGTATATGATTTATACCAGTCCTGGACTCCTGACCCTGAAAACACACTGCTACCTTCTCATTAATTCATGGCCTTTAATACTGGATTGAATTACAGCCTGAGGTAACCCAGGATTTCCTTTGACTGTGTCTGTCCTGCGTCCATTATCACACACACACACACACGAACGAATGCACACACAGATACACACACAACACACACTGCTTATAGATCAGTTGTGTCCACTTTGTATCATGTACACGCATACAAAATACTAGACACTAACCCACTAGTGGGACTCTTTTTAGTGCTCTTGTCGAGACACATCATCTTTGTAAATTATTTATTGCTACCATCAGTAAATTTGGTTAAAGCGTCAGACACACCAAACATTTTTTTTAAAAGTAAGAGACGACTCTGCACACTGTCCCAAATGTCACACCTTCAACCAATGGTAAACATAGTGGGAGGTGATAAATACAGTTTACATACACCTTAGCCAAATACATTTAAACTCAGTTTTTCACAATTCCTGACATTTAATCCTAGTAAAAATTCCCTGTCTTAGGTCAGTTAGGATCACCACTTTATTTTAAGAATGTGAAATGTCAGAATAATAGTAGAGAGAATGATTTATTTCAGCTTTTATTTATTTCATCACATACCCAGTGGGTCAGACGTTTACATACACTCAATTAGTATCTGGTAGCATTGCCTTTAAATTGTTTAACTTGGGTCAAACGTTTCGGGTAGCCTTCCACAAGCTTCCCACAATAAGTTGGGTGAATTTTGGCTCATTCCTCCTGACAGAGCTGGTGTAACTGAGTCAGGTTTATAGGCCTCCTTGCTCGCACACACCTTTTCAGTTCTGCCCACACATTTTCTATAGGATTGAGGTCAGGGATTTGTGATGGCCACTCCAATACCTTGACTTTGTAGTCCTTAAGCCATTTTGCCACAACTTTGGAAGTATGCTTGGGGTCATTGTCCATTTGGAAGACCCATTTGCGACCAAGCTTTAACTTCCTGACTGATGTCTTGAGATGTTGCGTCAATATATCCACATAATATTCCTTCCTCATGATGCTATCTATTTTGTGAAGTGCACGTCCCTCCTGCAGCAAAGCACCCCCACAACATGATGCTGCCACCCCCGTGCTTCACGGTTGGGATGGTGTTCTTCGGCTTGCAAGTACCCCCTTTTTCCTCCAAACATAACGATGGTCATTATGGCCAAACAGTTCTATTTTTGTTTTATCAGACCAGAGGACATTTCTCTAAAAAGTACGATCTTTGTCCCCATGTGCAGTTGCAAACCGTAGTCTGGCTTTTTTATGCTGGTTTTGGAGCAGTGGCTTCTTCCTTGCTGAGCGGCCTTTCAGGTTATGTCGATAGAGGACTCGTTTTACTATGGATATAGATACTGTTGTACCTGTTTCCTCCAGGTCCTTTGTTGTTGTTCTGGGATTGATTTGCACTTTTCGCACCAAAGTACGTTCATCTCTAGGAGACAGAACGCGTCTCCTTCCTGAGCGGTATGACGGCTGCGTGGTCCCATGGTGTTTAGACTTGCGTACTATTGTTTGTACAGATGAACGTGGTACCTTCAGGCGTTTGGAAATTGCTCCCAAGGATGAACCAGACTTGTGGAGGTCTACAATTTTATTTTCTGAGGTCTTGGCTGATTTCTTTTGATTTTCCCATGATGTCAAGCAAAGAGGCACTGAGCTTGAAGGTAGGCCTTGAAATACATCCACAGGTACACCTCCAATTGACTCAAATGGTGTCAATTAGGCTATCAGAAGCTTCTAAAGCCATGACATCATTTTCTGGAATTTTCCAAGCTGTTTAAAGGCACAGTCAACTTAGTGTATGTAAACTTCTGACCCACTGGAATTGTGATACAGTGAATTATAAGTTAAATAATCTGTCTGTAAACAATTGTTGGAAAAATTACTTGTGTCATGCACAAAGTAGATGTCCTAACTGACTTGCCAAAACTATAGTTTGTTAACAAGAAATTTGTGGAGTGGTTGAAAAACAAGTTTTAATGACTCCAACCTAAGGGTATGTAAACTTCCGACTTCAACTGTACATAGTTGGGATTTTATCATTGGTTGAAAAACATTTGTCATACATAAGGACATAATTCCCCTAGAAGTCATACTTCCTGAATAGTATCTAATGAAATAACATGCCTAGATTATATCTAGCATCCATGGTCATTTGGACCAGATATCAGTCCCTGATTTTAAGGCCATTGTGCCTTTAAGAGGAATGTGTAGGGGGAGGGGCCTACATTTATAAAACATGAGTTTATTCAGTGGACATGCAAAGACATGGGTAGAGGCTCTCCTGCACTGTAGCATGCTGTCTTTCACATACACACCCACCCAACCACCCCTGACAACCCACCAAACACAGACACACTCACACCATACCTAACACACTCTCCCGTGTAGTGTGGTTGTACCAGAAGAACTGAACAGAGACAAAATATGGATGCAGAGAAAACAGAAGAATGAAGAAAAGAGCAGAAGAAGATAGAAAGCAAGAAGACCTAATAGAAGAAGAAGAAATACCAGGAGGGGAGCAGAAAACAGAGTGAAAGGATAAAAAGAAGGAGAGCTGTGGAGAGAGAGACCCAGTACTAACACGGTACAGGACAGTATAGAAGTGTGACTGTCGTGGTGCAGAATGGGCAATTCTTCATCCCCAGGCATGTCAACTCTATCTCTGTGCATACTGTAGTTACTGCAGGTATTTGTTTTAACTTTAGTGCCTTTCTCTCAAACATTGGAGCTGGAAGTTCTCTTTGATCGGTTTAGCTAGGGGATGGAAGCTGATTTGAGAATTTATTTTGGATATTTTCATGTTCACATTGATATGCTAATGTTTAATTTCCTGGTTTGAAGTCTTATTTGTGCATATGTTTCATCGCCTCCATATGATGATTATTGATAAATGTTTTAAATGTACAGTATTGTATTGAAATGCTGTATTTCAAATACTGTTGCACTTAGGATGTCAGTGGCTTGGACTAACAGTTGGTTGAAATGTGTTCTTTAAGGATGAGACAGTTTAGGTATAAAGTATTACAGTGGTTTGAAGGGGCATTTCACATGAAAAATGGGAATAAAATGAGGTATTGATATTGATGATATTGATTTAATATTGATGGTCATACAGTACTTGCTATTGGAGAGAGAGAGAGAGAGAGAGAGAGAGAGAGAGAGAGAGAGAGAGAGAGAGAGAGAGAGAGAGAGAGAGAGAGAGAGAGAGAGAGAGAGAGAGGGAGGATGAAATAAGACTGAAGAGGATAGGGATATGGGATGCACATGCTGTGCTCAGTGCTCTATGGTCATGATGTTGACATTATCCCCACTGTGACATTAGATTGGTATTACTGAACTCCATGTAAAGATGTTGCCTTGGGCTGTACATCAAGGTAACCCTCACTTTATATTTAATTGATATTGATTCATAAACAATAAGTTTATATACAATTTATATTGATATATGAACAGGAAGTTGTCCTATGCTGGCCTGAGTGGAAAGGACGTTAGAGTAAATTTAAGAGTAAATATACTGGCAGTAGTGTGTTAGGTTTGACGTTTTCTGTGCATAAAAATTTCATCATGACGCACTGTGAGAAAAAAATTATTCCCACTCTGGGAATACGTTTTGCCTTATACTGTCACGACTTCCGCCGAGGCTGCCTCCCCTCCTTGTTCGGGCAGGCTTCGGCGTTCGGCGTCACCGGCTTACTAGCCACTGCCGCTCCATATATCATCATTCCATTTGTCTTGTCTTCAATCACACACACCTGGTCCTTATTCCCTCATTAGTCATGGTATAAGTGTTCCCTCTGCTTCCTTGTCTGTGTGGGTGATTGTTCATTGTGGAGGTTAGATAAGCTCGGTGGAGCTTGTGTATTGTGTATCGACGGGAGTATTTTCCCGTGTGCCTTGTATTTTCCAGTGCGCCTGTTTTGTGCCCTGGAGTGTGTTTGACGCATTTCTGCGTAAACCTGTATTTTGCGGATTAAAGTCTGTTATTCTGTGATTTACCCTCCTGCGCCTGACTCCTTCAACACCACCTCATCACATATACATGAGTTGAGATTTTTTACAGAATGAAGAAATTGCCCTGTGTTGTTCCATAAATGTCTGTCATACGTTATGGGTTTGTATTTAGAGCAGTTCTTTGACCTGTACAGTGAAAGAGGTTTTCAAAGTACTGTGCATTTTCTCAGACTTGCCTTGAATGCCTGAAATTGGCCTCTTCATGTGTAGTGACAATGAGTCAAGCTCACTCTTCTCTGAATGAGTCAAGCTCTCTCTTCAAAAAGCCTTGCGGAAGAAACAAACATGATATTAGATACATCGAGAGTACAAGTGACCGACTGAGGAAGAAAAGGGATACAGGAAAGAGTCTGTCACACGAAAATAGCAGTTTTTGGAGATGGGGAAACGGAGCTGAACTAAGGTTCTGTGCAGTGGTGGAAAAGTACCCAATTGTCATACTTAAGTAAAAGTAAAGATACCTTAATTGAAAATGACTCAAGTAAAAGTCTTGGTTTTATTTATGCTTAAGTATCAAAAGTAAATGTAATTGCTAAAATATGCTTAAGTATCAAAAAGAGTAATGTATGGAGTAAGAAGTACATTATTTTCTTTAGAATAGTAGTGAAGTAAAAGTAAAGGTTGTCAAATATATAGATAGTAGTACAGATACCCCCAAAAACGTTAAAATATTTTTGTTCCTGTGTTGACAGTGGGAGAGATGGCAGGAGCAAGGAGACACACAGAGATACAGAGAACAGGGCACATAGGCATAGACCTGAAAGAGCTCATTCAAACCGAGCACACACAGCAGGTAAGATGACTTTGAGTCCTCATGATTACTCAGGCCAGTCAACTGTAGGAGAGATGAGATTGAATTCTATAGGAGAGAAAGCCAGTTACTCCTTGTGACCAGGGTTCAAGTAAGAAACTGTAGCCTTCAAGTGAGATATACAGTAGCTTGCAAAAGTATTCACCCCCATTGTCATTTTTCCTATATTGTTGCCTTACAACCTGGAATTAAAATTGATTTTTTTGGGGGTTTGTATCATTTGATTTACACAACATGCCTACCTTTGAAGATGCAAAATATTTTTTATTGTGAAACAAACAACAAATAAGACGAAACAGAAAACTTGAGCGTGCATAACTATTCACCCCCCCCAAAGTTAATACTTGGTAGTGCCACCTTTTGCAGCAATTACAGCTGCAAGTCTCTTAGGGTATGTCTCTATAGCTTGGCACATCTAGCCACTGGGATTTTTGCCCATTCTTCAAGGCAAAACTGCTCCAGCTCCTTCAAGTTGGATGGGTTCCGCTGGTGTACAGCAATTTTTAAGTCATACCACAGATTCTCAATTGGATTGAGGTCTGGGCTTTGACTAGGCCATTCCAAGACATTTACATGTTTCCCCTTAAACCACTCAAGTGTTGCTTCAGCAGTATGCTTAGGGTCATTGTCCTGCTGGAAGGTGAACCTCCTTCCCAGGCTCAAATCTCCGGAAGACTGAAACAGATTTCCCTCAAGAATTTCCCTGTATTTAGCGCTATCCATCATTCCTTCAATTCTGACCAGTTTCCCAGTCCCTGCCGATGAAAAACATCCCCACAGCATGATGCTGCCACCACCATGCTTCACTGTCACTGTGGGGATGGTGTTCTTGGGGTGATGAGAGGTGATGGGTTTGCGCCAGACATAGCGTTTTCCTTGATGGCCAAAAAGCTCAATTTTAGTCTCATCTGACCAGAGTACCTTTTTCCATATGTTTGGGGAGTCTCCCACATGACTTTTGGCGAACACCAAACGCGTTTGCTTGTTTTTTTCTTTAAGCAATGGCTTTTTTCTGGACACTCTTCCGTAAAGCCCAGCTCTGTGGAGTGTACGGCTTAAAGTGGTCCTATGGACAGATACTCCAATCTCCGCTCTGGAGCTTTGCAGCTCCTTCAGGGTTATCTTTGGTCTCTTTGTTGGCTCTCGGATTAATGCCCTCCTTGCCTGGCCTGTGAGTTTTGTTGGGCGGCCCTCTCTTGGCAGGTTTGTTGTGGTGCCATATTCTTTAAATTTTTTAAATAATGGATTTAACGGTGCTCCGTGGGATGTTAAAAGTTTCTGATATTTTTTTATAACCCAACCCTGATCTGTACTTCTCCACAACTTTGTCCCTGACCTTTTTGGAGAGCTCCTTGGTCTTCATGGTGCCGCTTGCTTGGTGGTGCCCCTTGCTTAGTGGTATTGCAGACTCTGGGGCCTTTCAGAACAGGTGTATATATACTGAGATTATGTGACACTTAGATTGCACACAGGTGGACTTTATTTAACTAATTATGTGACTTCTGAAGGTAATTGGTTGCACCAGATCTTGTTTAGGGGCTTCATAGCAAATGGGGTGAATACATATGCACGCACCACTTTTCAGTTATTTATTTTCCAGAATATTTTGAAACAAGTTTTTTTTTTCATTTCACTTCACCCATTTGGACTATTTTGTGTATGTCCATTACATGAAATCCAAATAAATATCAATTTAAATTACCAGTTGTAATGCAACAAAATAGGAAAAACGCCAAGGGGGATGAATACTTTTGCAAGGTAGGGTTCTTTACATTCATATATACTTTCATACAGTATGTACATACAGTACCAGTCAAAAGTTTGGACACACCTACTCATTCAAGAGTTTGCTTAATTTGTACTATTTTCTACGTTGTAGAACAATAGTGAAGACATCAAAACTATGAAATAATGCACATGGAATCATGTCGTAACCAAAAAAGTGTTAAACAAATCTAAATATATTTTAGATTTTAGATTCTTCAAAGTAGCCACCCTTTGCCTTGATGACAGCTTTGCAATCTCTTGGCATTCTCTCAACCAGCTTCATGAGGAATGCTTTTCCAACAGTCTTGAAGGAGTTCCCACATATGCTGAGCACTTGTTGGCTGCTTTTCCTTCACTCTGCAGTCCAACTCATCCAAAACTATCTCAATTGGGTTGAAGTCGGGTGATTGTGGAGGCCATCTGATGCAGCACTCCATCACTCTCCTTCTTGGTCAAATAGCCCTTACACAGCCTGGAGGTGTGTTGGGTCATTATCCTGTTGAGAAAAACAAATGATCGTCTCATAAGCGCAAACCAGATGGGATGGCGTATCTCTGCAGAATGCTGTGGTAACCATGCTCGTTAAGTGTGCCTTGAATTCTAAATAAATCACCGACAGTAAACCAACATCCCCCAAAATATGTTCTCATCAACAGTGACTGGATGTGTATATGAAGTAAACATCCCTTTCGTAAATGTAGACTTACAAACACCACAGGAATCTCTGAATACATAAACATCCCAATTGAATGGGCATGTTTGTTTCAACTTGGAGTGGATCAGTGGATGTGTAAACAACATGCATGTATAAATCCAACAAAAGAGTGGATGTCTAATCGCGTACACGAGATACACGAGACGTTGCGGCACCAACAGCGAGGAGGGCACCGAGACGCTTTGAAAACCAAAAAGATAGAGTTGTAGTCATTAATAGAGAGAGAGAGAGACAGCTCTCTGCATCCTGTGTTATCTGGCGAAAGGTGGAGGCATGGGAGGATCATTGTACTGGAGGCTCATGTGCGAGTCTGAGATACAGTGAGAGAAGAGAGAGAGAAGAGAGGGAGCGGGGTGAAAAAAAAAGAGGCTGGCTCATTTGCTACTTGTCCCTGAAGACGGGTAAAAGGATTATACTCACAGAGAGAGTGAGAGACACACACACACACACACACACACACACACACACACAGTCTCAGCAGCACAGTCACAAACCCTGCCTACCTCCAATCTCCAGCACTGCACTGTGCACTCCTCCTTAGCTCTTCATTGTTAGCTCTTCATTGGCGCTCGATACACACACACACACACACACACACACACACACACACACACACACACACACACACACACACACACACACACACACACACACACCACACACTCCACTGCCATGTAGAGCCTCTGCAACGAATACACCGGCACAGGACCAGCCAGGTACGATCCAGCCATTCCTCCTGCTCTATAATTGACTAATTCTGCATCAGTGGACTGGATGAGTGGTGCTGAAATGAGCCATGCAGGCAGTCAGCTCAGCTGCAGAGCAGACCTTCTTCTTGCAAGCTGCATGCACCACGATTATCTGGCTTTTGCATAACCCAGGAAGAGAATCAGAGGGAGAGGGGCTGGATGCTCGAAGTGTGGTGGAGCCCAAATCCTCCAGTGCTCCACTCTGCTGCCCAGGGAGAGAAGTATGCGGCAGCCAGGCAAGGCACATCAGCCTTAACCTGGATTGACCATGATAAGTTAATGGACTACTAGACACCATGTGGAGCACTAGGCAAAGCCTCGCCTTCTTAAATGGCACAGTTAGCCTTTTCCAGTCCATTTCTCAAGTGGCTGGGGCGTTCATGAATATGGATGAGGTTGTAAACTAATAGATATGTCAGGGCAAGATGCAAATGGTCATGTCGTTTGCATGATATATTCATCTTGTGCAATTAGCTCGTATTTTGTTGTGAAATATCTGTGTAGATGATTTTTGAAGGGGGACATTTTGATGAGCATGTTGGATGATGCTGTGCACCCCTCTGACTTTTTACACTGATGGCTTATGATAATATCTTACTTTATTTTTAGCATACGTTTTGCTTCGTATATCGGAAGGAGCTGCAGCTTTAGTGATATATAAGGCGTTGTCTATACAGCCCAGAGAGAGTATTGCTGACTCCAAATCAATTTGATGCTTTTGAAGTTTATGTATTTTCTCAATTCCACGACTTACTGTATCTAAGACTTCAGAATCCCTTTGATGTCAGTTTGATATCAGTTTGTAAATCCCCAGATATCTAGAGCTTTCTTTTCTTGAAAACAACTTTCAATGAAGTGGCTGTGTACTATTGCAGCAGAAAATGTCAGCTCCAAATTGAGGGTGAATTTGCGTTTTGTTGTAATTTCTTTGATCCGGCTTTAATTTTTTTTAAAGAATTGTGTCTCTTTGATGTAATGTCACCCATCTTGCAGAGCACTTAATTATGTTTTCGCTATGATGGCTTGATTTCTCAGTAAATGTGTTCATCATCTAGTACGTTTATGGCCAGGTTCCCATCAGAATACTCAATCATATACCCTGCAGTTAAGGTCATCTTGACAGACATAGACCACCCTTTTCATACACTCTCAAAGCTGTCATTTCCCTATTCCAAGATTATGGCTTTTTTCAAAGCTGTGGAGAGGGGGTAGGGCTGGTCTGGCTGTGGTCTGGTTATGGTCTGTCTAGTCTGGCTGTGGTCTGGTTATGGTCTGTCTAGTCTGGCTGTGGTCTGGTTATGGTCTGTCTAGTCTGGCTGTGGTCTGGTTATGGTCTGTCCAGTCTGGCTGTGGTCTGGTTATGGTCTGTCTAGTCTGGCTGGCTGTGGTCTGGTTATGGTCTGTCTAGTCAGGCTGTGGTCTGAATGCGGTCTGTCTGTGGTCTGGTTGTCGTCTGGCTGTCGTCTGTCTGCGGTCTGTCTGTGGTCTGGTTGTGGTCTCTGGACTGGTTATGATCTGGTTGTGGTCAGTGCTGTGGTCTGGCAGTATGGTCTAACTGTATGGTCTGGTTGTGGTCTGGTTGTGGTCTGATGTGGTCTGGCTCAGTGGTCTTGCTATGATCAGACTGTGGTCAGTGTTTATGGTCTGGTTGTGGTCTGACTGTGAGGCTACAGCAGGTTGGTTGTGATCGAAACTCTGACACCCAGAAGAGCTGACCCAGCAGCCCACACACACACACACACACACACACACACACACACACACACACACACACACACACACACACACACACACACACACACACACACACACACACACACACACACACACACACACAGTCACAGACACACACACATACACACACACACACACACACACAGACATACACACACACACACACACACACACACACACACACACACTTCTTTCTGTTTAACTGTCTGCTCAACTGAATACATTTCCCATTTGTCTTCCTTTTCCTCCTATTTAATTGCTTAGCCTACTTCACTTTCCATGTAGCGGTTGACTTATGACCATTGTTGAATATTTATGTAAAAAGTTGCCAGTTATGAATTGCTGGTGTGCGAATTGCCTCAAAGCGCATCACATTTGCAGTCAAAGCAGATATGAAATTATGCTTTAGCAAAATGAGTGAATTCAGCAAATTACTAAAGATTAACCAAAGAAGTCCCGTCATGCAGTGATCTTTACAGTACATATACTATCCACAGAAATGTTTACCTTTAGTTGGCATTGTGTAGTATACTGATGTAGTATACTTGTGTTATGACTCCAAAACAGGGCTATTCGATTAGGGTCTTGCAGGACTGAAACACCTCTGGTCCCGATCCAATCAGGGACCATGAGCGAACTTTGTAGCTAATGAATGACATCCATTTACCAATTAACTGCCAAGCAGAGAAGAAGACAGTAATACCTCAGTCCTAAAGGGCTGGTAATTAAATAGCCCATCTGCTCCAAAATAATGCACCTTCCTCACTCCAAGGATGCAATATAGATACATTATGTTATGTGTGTACCATAAGGTAGTGTATGCCCTACGTAGGCCCAGCCTCTCTCATCAGCCTCTCTCATCACGCCTACTCCCCGTATGTGTGTTATTGTGCACTCGCTATGCTCTTGAACCTATAGTAAGGCTGGCCAAGGCTTGGCCAAGGCTTTTGACTCTGTCAACCACCGCATTCTTATTGGCAGACTAAATAGCCTTGGTTTCTCAAATGACTGCCTCGCCTGGTTCACCAACTACTTCTCAGATAGAGTTCAGTGTGTCAAATCGGAGGGCCTGTTGTCTGGACCTATGGCAGTCTCTATGGGGGTGCCACAGGGTTCAATTCTTGGGCCGACACTTTTCTCCGTGTATATCAATGATGTCGCTCTTGCTGCTGGTGACTCTCAGATCCACCTCACGCAGACGACACCATTTTGTATACATCTGGCCCTTCATTGGACACTGTGTTAACAAACCTCCAAACGAGCTTCAATGCCATACAACAATCCTTCAGTAGCCTTCAACTGCTCTTAAACACTAGTAAAACTAAATGCATGCTTTTCAATCGAACGCTGCTAGCACCCGCCCACCCGACTAGAATCACCACTCTTGACGGGTCTGACCTAGAGTATGTGGACAACTACAAATATCTAGGTGTCTGGTTAGACTGTAAACTCAACTTCCAGACTCACATAAAGAATCTCCAATCCAAAGTTAAATCTAGAATCGGCTTCCTATTTCGCAACAAAGCCTCCTTCACTCATGCTGCCAAACATGCCCTCGTAAAACTGACTATCCTACCGATCCTTGACTTCGGCGATGTCATTTACAAAATAGCCTCCAACACTCTACTCAGCAAATTGGATGTAGTCTATCACAGTGCCATCCGTTTTGTCTCCAAAGCCCCATACACTACCCACCACTGTGACCTGTACGCTCTTGTTGGCTGGTCCTCACTACATGTTCGTCGTCAAACCCACTGGCTCCAGGCCATCTATAAATCACTGCTAGGCAAATCCCCGCCTTATCTTAGCTCATTGGTCACCATAGCAGCACCCACCCGTAGTCTGCGCTCCAGCAGGTATATCTCACTGGTCATTCCCAAAGCCAACACCTCCTTTGGCCGCCATTCCTTCCAGTTCTCTGCTGCCAATGACTGGAACGAATTGCAAAAATCTCTGAAGCTGGAGACTCTTATCTCCCTCAATAACTTTAAGCATCAGTTGTCAGAGCACCTTACCGATCACTGCACCTGTACACAGCCCATCTGAAATTAGCCCACCCAACTACCTCATCCCTATATTGTTATTTATTTTGCTCTTTTGCACCCCAGTATCTCTATTTGCACATCATCTCTTGCACATCTAGCATTCCAGTGTTAATACTATTGTAATTATTCTGCACTATAGCCTATTTATTGCCTTACCTCCATAACTTGCTACATTTGCACACACTGTATATATATTTTCTGTTGTATTTCTGACTTTATGTTTTTTTTACCCCATATGTAACTCTGTGTTGTTTTTATTGCACTACTTTGCTTTATCTTGGCCAGGTCGCAGTTGTAAATGAGAACCTGTTCTCAACTGGCTTACCTGGTTAAATAAAGGTGAAATAAAAAAAATAAAAAAAAGTAAACCCTTATTCATGACATTGTGTACACGCTCCACCCTAATGCAGCTTGGTTGCCTCTCATTCATAGAGCTAGCTGCCTGGCTGAATCCCAGTCTTAATTAGTCTGCATTAATAGATCATAGACTCTGACTCATCCAGCCCAGGCTTTCAGTCAATGACATCACTCAGCAAGATCATGTGTCAGAGGGAGAGAAAGTCTCCTCAGCTCCAAGCACAGATCCTGGCCAGGGACAATGTTAGCAATAGCAAATGACAATGGCCATGCTTAACATAGTCTGCATTGTCAAAACTTTCTCAGCACCAGCTGTCATAGTAGATATGCACAGGTACTGTATAAAACATATTCAAAAGCATACTCCAAGGTATAGTCATAAATTGAATTGAGGTCCATACAATATCCAATGGAAGGAATCCCTCGATACAAAATAGTAATTATTACTATGTCATCATTATGTAATTACCATTTCAACATGTCATTTCTATCTCAAGTGGCCAGAGGGTGGTATTATTTGGCCCCCCATGTTTTCTGAGCAAAGAAACCCACCAGAAAATCAGCTCAAACTGATTTTAAGTATCCCCACGCAAAACAAAGAGACGTGATTGTATACAAATATAAGCAAGGTTTGAAATGATTATGTTTTAGTCAAATATTATATCTGTTTGGGATTCCTGCGGTCAATTTGCAGTCTACAATGTATCTGTAATTATGTTCCGGCCCCCTGACCATCCGCTCAATAAAAAATTGTCCCGCGGCTGAATTTAGTTGACGATCACTGATGTATAATGATATAATATAATATGCCATTTAGCAGACGCTTTTATCCAAAGCGACTTACAGTCATGTGTGCATACATTTTTACGTATGGGTGGTCCCGGGGATCGAACCCACTACCCTGGCGTTACAAGCGCCATGCTCTACCAATTGAGCTACAGAGGACCAAAGACATACTGTCACAAATAATATCTCAGGTCCTCCCAGTGACACTTCACTGATGGAGAGAATGATCTGTTCTTGATTGTAATTCCAGGGTGTCATGTGCTTAGTTCTGTGACAGGCTGTCTGTCAGCTGATGGGCTGTGTTAAACTGTGGTACTGTACTGTAAGATATGGGTGGGATCTTTAGTAAAGAAAGTGGTATACACTATGAATGTACGGTTTGGGCCAGAGGCCATTGGAATATGAATGTGTGTGTGTGTGTGTGTGCGCTCGACGTGCACACGCATATGTGTGTGTGGAGGACATTGAGTTTTCATGGTGAGATGTTTATCTCTGGCAGAACCAATCCCCCTGCTGGGAGCACAGGGACATACTCAAATAATATATTTTTCATAGAGCACCAATATATTTCAATATTTGGTCCCTGAATGGATGCACACAATTTTGTGCTCTTCATAATTCTGAATAATACATGCAGACAACCACGACTGTCTGCAATTGATGACAGATTTGTTTTAATATCCTGTGCTCTGGAACCAGCACCCAAAACATTGATCATCGATTGTTTTCCTATTTGCATTACCAATGGTTAACATGTCAAACCCTCCATTCACATTAACTAGAATTAAACAGTGGAGGCAGTAGAGCTCAATTCCCTATGTGTTCCGGTGCTAATCTGAGGGGTCTGTCATGCTCTTCCATCGGCCAGTAGCCAAGCTCTTCAGAAACAGGAAGAGCTAACTGAACGCTAACTGTTTGCAGTACAGCTATTGGGTGGAAGGAAGCAGTGTGTCGAAGCCTGGTCCCAGATCTGTTTGTGCTGTCTTGCAAATGTTTGACAAGACAGCACAGACAGATCTGGGACCAGGCTAGTGTGTCCATGGTTCAGTAAGAAAATGTTTGAGTGGAGGCTGTCAGAAAGCGGAGATAGCAATCAAGTTGTGAAAGTAATATGGCTGACATCAGTGACCGTCGACCAACTGAGGGAGGGAGTAAAGGAAGGAAGGAAGGTTAGAGGCATAGGGAGGAAGGTGGAAAGGAGGGAAGGAAGGAAAGAAGTGATTAAGTTAAGGAGGGAAGGAGATAGGAAATCATTTTAATAGAACTTGCCAGAACACAATCTTGCCACTCCCAGAGCTGAGCAGAAATAATCAGAAGTCAGTGTGATGAAATCATAAAAATAAAAAAAGGCCTCGGTCACATAATGAGAAATGTTTGGCCACAGCCTTGAGCCAATCCATTTGGAATTTGTCCAGACTCCAGGTCGGCTGAAATACGACGGCGCCCGGACAATGACTATCACTCACCATGTCTTAAGTTCCGCTTGAACTCTAATGAGCACTAGCTCCGATGATGAATCTTCGGCTGCCTCACAAACTGTGCTGGGATGACGACACTTTATGGACGGGATAGGTAGAGGAGTGAGGGAGAGTAGGAGACATGAGGGAGAGAAATGGCCTCCTCCTACAGTGACAAAGTTTACATAAAAGATTCAGCAGTGTGAGTAGGAGAAATTAAAAGGAGGTTCGTCACCAGTATTAATGGTGTAATTAACGTTCCCGTAACATTTCTAATAACAGGTGATGATGGGACCTGTGTTGGAGGTGACGGGTCATTAAGAATCCCACTGCTGTGAGTTATATACTGCCATGTCAGGGGATAGAAAATAACTGGAAGGTACAGGGTTCCTTGTGTATAGATGGATGGAACTGGTTTCATTGCAAATGTCATTTGTTATAGTCATATAATTTGTAAGTGAATATGTAATCTATTAACATGATCACTTTAGAATAGAATACAATAGAACTGTAAATTCTATATTGTCCAATCGATGTGAAAATATGCATTTGGCTTCACACATGTTCCATTATAAAACATTCAGCCCCCGATAGATTTTCCCTGTATCCTCTAACAGATCTTTGCTGTCATGGCTGCATCATGGAATCCCTGCATCCCTGCCATACTCCACCTACAAGATTTACATCTGAAACCAAGTCAAACATATATCAAACCCTGTAAAACGCATCATCCTCACCGTTTTTTCTATGTACTGAAGGTCTTCTACGTAAAAACTAGACTGCTGACATTCACGATTTTGGGGAATTGTGGACTAATGAACGAAATATTAAAATAGTGTTTTTGAGTGAACTATCCCTTTAAACTGGGTGCAGGGCCCTTGACCAGAAAATGCAGTGCTAGTGACTCTATTACCTTGAGAACATCTGTGGCGGTCGGAGAGCTTTAACAGCTGTGTGGCTGTGGCTCTCTAACCTTGAGATTATCACATCCACAGAATAAATCAATATGGATCCCTCTATCAGTGCAGCCATAAGACATTTGATTAACTCTATGGATTCAGTACTGTCAGCTGTTTAGCTACTGTAGGCCGACTTACCAAAACAGAGGGGAGTGCAACACGCATAGTGTTGCATGAGGCATAGTGTAAGGGACCTTATGGAGCATTTTTAAATAATGAATTGATGCATGCACGGTTATGGTTGATCATCTTATCTGATGTTGACCATTTTCTTCTTTATTTATGAGTTAATTGGTGGACTGTATTGTGTCCAATTCTGGATGCACAGCTACGGTTGCAGACAGAGATCATGTGAAGAGCCTGTGTGTGCATGTGTGTGTGACTTCACATGCCTTCTCTCGTTCTCTCTCTCTCTCTCTCTAAGTCTCTCTCTCTCATGATCTGCCCATTCCATTCACGGAAGGCAGTGGAAAAGCTGTTTTCTACGTTCTGATACTGCCTAGCCAGCAGATCTAGCTACTATGGATGTTCTGAAGAGGGGCATTCACAGTGTTTTCCCTAGGCAGTTCATTTAGCTCCTTTAGTGACCATCCTTGGTGAATTTATTCAAGCAATATATCTCCATGGCCACAAGGTGGCGCTATGACAAGCTCCCTAAAGGAAGGAACAGCTCACAACCAATCATGGCTTCTAACACAGAATGGTCCTGACACGCATGGGTGACAAACTTGCTGTCATCTCCAAGATTTGGGACCTCACCCTGTGACAGCGGTGTCCCCTTCAGGTCCCTACGAGATAGGCTTGACTGTTGTGGGCTTTGGCAGATGCTACTGCTGTTGGGGCTATAGAAATACATTGTTTGTGTGTGTGTATGTGTGTGTGTTTAGCTGAATGAGACTTTCTTTGGCTCGGGATTATCGGTAGCCAATGACAGGATCATACGTACATGTCATATGGCTCATAGAGTCCTATATCTCCCTACATCTCCTCCACAGGAGGTTGGTGGCACCTTAATTGGGGAGAACAGGCTCATTGTAATGACTGGAGCGGAATCAGTGGAATGGTATCAAATGCATTTCCAGGTGTTTGATGCCATTCCATTTGCTTCGTTCCAGCCATTATTATGAGCCGTTCTCCCCTCAGTAGCCTCCATTGAGCTTCACCTATAACACTCAACATATGCCAGCAGTATCTATACTGTATTTACCTTTATGGAAAACTAATGATGATATCAAATATTTAGCATTTTTTAAAGATCTATGTATAACCTTCACAGCACATTTTCTCACCTTTCACTTCCTCTCTCTGCCAATCCAACCACTGACCCATAATCCCTCACCTTTGACCCCTCCAGGCCGGGAGAGAAGAAAGGGTCACAAGATCTCCGCTGGGGATGCCGAGTTCCCGCGGGAGTGCCACACTCTGGGCCACGGCGGCACGCGTCATTTCCCTGACAACAACAACGGGGGGCAGGCGCCCACCTCGGGGGACCGCCAACGCCACAACGACATCGCTGCCAAGAGCCTGGAGGCCCTTACGAACCTTCACAAGGCTGACATAGAGCACCAGCACGAAGCCTTCATGGACCTCCAGAAGAACCAGAAGTACCCGGCCAACCCCTGTATGTCCCAGGGCCAGGGCCAGGGCTCATCTAACTGTGGCCGCCAACAGCAGGTAACATCTCAATACTCTCAACACCATGGCCTTGTCCAGAATCAACCCCCAGCATCTACCCTGATCTCTTTTCACTTGGTATAGATCTGAAAGAATTGGTGTAAAGAATATGGTGACAAACTATATTGCTTATCAATTTTTTAAAGATCTACCTTGGCCATAGCCATTGCGCATCCCAGGTACAAAAACAGTTGAGAACCACAAGAGTATCCAAGTTACATGTCAATTCATCAGTTCATCATGACATCGTTGGCTCGTAGAGTTATCAGAAGGTGTCAGAGGGAGAGGAAGATGGAAACAGAGATTTGAGATAGGAAGGAAATAGAGAGACACTGTAGATACCCTCATCCCACTCCATCCCTCTATCCTTCCATCCTTCATCCCTCTACCCTGATCCCTCCATCCCTCTACCCCAATCACCTCCCTGAGAACACCGCCATTCACGATAGACTCCCGTCTCTCCACACTCTCTTCTCCATAAGCCAAGTATCCCTCCATCCACTTCTCTCTTTCCTTCCCTGCTTTTCATTTGCTCTGTGTATTTACCCTGGCGCAGCGAGAGAGAGAAAAAGATGGAGAAAAAGAGTGAGAGACGGAAGGACAAATAAAGAGAGAAACAGGTGGAGTCCATGGTTGTCATGGCAACCACCCCCACACACCCCACCCCCCCTCCCCTCCCCTCCCCATTCCCATATAAGGAAGTCAATGATATCATATGGCTGGCAATGCCTTGGCAAGAAGAGAGAGTGGAAGAGAGTACGGATGGCAGCAGCAGAGAGAGAGAGAAACAGAGAGAGATGAGTTGTGAGCGAAAGACTGAAGCTGTGATTGAGCTGTAGCGGTATAGAGACACAGAGAGAGAGGAGACTCTACTCTGCTTGGCTCTACTTTGTATATAACCAGACCAACACTGCCTGGGATTTACTGATTCCTCGGGGCTCGTGGGAGAACAGAGCCGCTGCAGTCAGAAAATGGAGAGGGGGGAGGAGGAAGGAGAGGGAGGCATGTGGAGCAGCATGCGAACCAACGCACCACCACCAGTCGCCAGCAGCAGCAGGCTCGTTAAGTAGCAACAACGGTACCAGTTCTCCCTTTCATTATTGAATGGAGACGCGCAGAATCCTGTGTGTTCTGGTGTTACTGTGGGATAGATGAGTTTCTGCTGCTGCATGTGATGCAGAGAGAGGGAGAAAATGATAGAAAGAAAGGGGTGAGGGAGAAAGAGAGTGTGTGCAAGAGAGCTGTATCTATACCTGACTGTTTGTGTGTGTGCGTGTGTGCATGTGACTATGACCAGCAAGTGTCTGTGTGTGTGTGAGTCTGTGAGTGTGTAGGGGAGACCAGTGCAGGTAAGACATTATGTAATGGGTATGCCTCTCCTCTACTCCCTGCTTTCTGCAGGCATAAGAGGACGGGTGTGTGAGTGTGCGTATTATATGTGTGTGGTGTGTTTGGGCTGGCTCATGCCGGGGTGGTACCGGCGTGCAGGTGTTGGCCAGGTGTGGATGTGGTGCCGCAGTGTCTGAAAGACTAGGAGGGGGCTAGTGAGTGTGTGTGTGTGTGGATAAGAGGGAGGGAGAGAGAGAGACAGAGAGAGAGAGAGAGAGAGAGAGAGAGAGAGAGAGAGAGAGAGACAGAGAGAGAGAGAGAGAGAGAGAGAGAGAGAGAGAGAGAGAGAGAGAGAGACAGAGAGAGAGACAGAGAGAGAGAGAGAGAGAGAGAGAGAGAGACAGAGATATATTTATATATATATAGAGAGAGAGAGAGAGAGAGAGAGAGAGAGAGAGAGAGAGAGAGAGAGAGAGAGAGAGAGAGAGAGAGAGAGAGAGAGAGAGAGAGAGAGAGAGAGAGAGAGAGAGAGAGAGAGAGAGAGAGAGAGAGAGAGAGAGAGAGAGAGAGAGAGAGAGAGAGAGAGACAGATATATATATATATATAGAGAGAGAGAGAGAGAGAGAGAGAGAGAGAGAGAGAGAGAGAGAGAGAGAGAGAGAGAGAGAGAGAGAGAGAGAGAGAGAGAGAGAGGGAGGGTGTGTGGGTGGGTGGGTACAGATATTAGCTACTTGGCATGCAGGTCAGGCATGCGTTGCTCCACTCGTCTCTCTCTCTCTCGCCTCTCTCTCGCTCTCTCTCTCGCTCTCTCTCTCGCTCTCTCTCTCGCTCTCTCTCTCGCTCTCTCTCTCGCTCTCTCTCTCACTTACACACCCTTTCCCTTTCTCAGTACATGTCCATCGTGGGATTCAGCTTGTGTGATTGAGAAATATGGCAGAGCATATAAGCTTTGAGTCACGGTGCATAGCGGCTCGGTTTATTTTGTGTGGGGCAGATTTTATGTTCTGAAACGCCGTCTTGTTAGTGCAGATTGGAGGAGAGGTGGGCAGGGGAGGCTGAGGTAAGAGGAGTGAAGACAGAAAGGTGGATGAATACATGAATAGAGATAGTGGGAAGTGGGAAAATGTTTTCAATAGGATGCATATGCATAAGTCTACTGGTATGTTAGCAGGTGGAGTTGAGTACAGTATGGATGTCTAGAGGTAGGTGGTAGTGAGTACATGTTGAGTTGACGTAGACATGTATGCTGAATTCCAAATCCGACCCTGGCACCTAAACAAGCCTCAACCTTACCTAGGGGGTAGGGATTGATTTGGAATTCAGCATATTATGGTTAGCGGTAGTGTACAAGAGAGATCTGCTTCAAGATGCTAGCAGGGATCCAGTCTTCCAAGTAGATCTACACAGTAGATCACATACATGGCATTCAAAACAAACAATATGAGCAACTATTCTCAACATCATACTTCAATTTCAAGTTCAAGTTAAAAATATAAAAAATACCCACATGGCAGTTGTAGACATACTGGGCTCCCGAGTGGCGCAGCGGTCTAAGGCACTGCATCTCAGTGCTTGAGGTGTCACTACAGACCCCCTTGTTCGATTCCAGGCTGTATCACAACCGGCCGTGATTGGGAGTCCCATTGGGAGGCGCACAATTGGCCCAGCGTCGTCCGGGTTTGGCCGGTGTAGGCTGTCATTGTAAATAAGAATTTGTTCTTAACTGACTTGCCTAGTTAAGTAAAGGAAAAATAAAAATACACTGATATACAGTATAGGTTTAGGTGAACACAAATAAATAATAAATAACACACTATTTAAACAGAAAAACACAAGAATGATGAGTACATAGAATCCTAAAATAGGGGTCCTAGTGACATTTATCAATAAGAGCCTTGTGACTGTGTCTTGAGGCATGGCCAGTAAAATGGCGTCTGATTGGTGGTAGTATGGCCATGCAGGCTGACACATGTTCAGGTAGACACATGATCGCTAGCTCTGACTCGGACAGAAGCCTGCAGGACACACAATGCTCTGTGTATCTGGGTCACAGGAGCCCACAGGCCTCTGTTCTGTTGGTTTTTATCCCCAATTCTTATCTTCCTCTCCTCCTGCCTCTGCTCTGCTCTGTCTATCCTCATCCAGGTTTTCTCCTCCACATCCTCCCTCAACAGAGGGTAGGAACTCATTGAAGATTTCCTCTCAAACCAGAGTAGGACAATTTTGACTTGGCAGCTGGCCCATCTAGCGGAATCAGTTCTGCCTCAAGGACATGACTCAACCTGTTCAAGAGCTATTAGAAGAAGACAAAAAGGAATATTATCAATTGAACGACATCTATTGCAGGATAAATCAATGTTAAGAGTTTACAAAGCTGGCCATAAATAGATGTTACATTTCACTTTATAGGTTGGTTATGTAGGCTTCTACTACATATAATAATATGATTAGGCTATTTCTTTATATAAAACAAAAAACAGAGTCTGTCAGATTTCCAGTCATTCCAATTAATTTTATACCCCTTGATCTTCAAGAATAGGACTTGGAAATATGGAAACATAGATTAGCCAAACTGTTTTACCTGAGCATAAGCCAAAAACGAAGGACTCATTAGCCTACTCTGTTGTTTATGATTTTGTTGTCATGGAAGACTGATTGGGCTCATTGCTTCGAGTTGAAAAATAAATGCTGCTTTTGGGAATGACATGCTTTGAGCACCTCCAAAAAGTGCTATTTGCATGTGAAAAATGAATGGCTTATGCTGCATTTGCTATACTGTAGGCCTGTTGTTTAAGTTTTTGTTGGTGACACTTTGATATCTTGATAATTTGCAGCTGATTAAGTCTCTGAAAAGTGTGTGAGTTTGAGCATGTGTCCGTTAGGCATGTGGAATTTCTTGGGGGGAATCAGCACAAATTAGATTGAGCAATAAAAGCCCAACTCATGGTCTTCTTAAAATAAACTACTTTTGACAGTATGGAGCACAACACCACAGGGGAGTTTAGAAGGTAGGAACTCCCTTAAACATTTATTCCATAGGCTGGGATCCGCACTGCAGCTATTACAAGAGCACATTTTTCACTAGCTAGGGGTCCACTAGTCACAAAAACATTGATTTATAGGCAGCTTAAACTTCTTCATTTCAACCATTATTGGGTTAAAATACACATGTACATTTGTGAACAGCCATCCACAACAACCACAATCCGAAAGGCGCAGATAGCTAAATGACAAAGCAGCAGTGTGATTCACATCAATGTGCTATGTATATCCAACCCAGTATCACAGATTATTGTGAAATAGACACAAATTGCTCATTGGAAATTTGTGACAGGCACACAAAAAGTATATATTTTTGTGTGCAGTACACGATTTTGTATACAGTGAATTTGAATCACAGATAAAGACAGTAGCTTACTTAAATTGAATTGAAGAAGTTTCAGCTGCCTATTAATCATTGTTTTTGCGACTAGAGGACAGCTAGCTAGTGAAAAATGCATTCTTGCAACAGCTGCAGTGCGGATCCCAGCCTTTGGAATAAATGTTTAAGGGAATTCCTCCTTTCTAAACTCCCCCATGGTGTTGTGCTCCATACTGTCAAAAATAGTTTAGGAGGGAGGTTGGTCAGGGAGTATGGGTGGACGTATAACGTGAATGTCTAGCAACCCAAAGGTTGTGTGTTCGAATCTCATCATGGACAACTTTAACATTTTCACTAATTAGTTACTTTGCAACTACTTAGCATGTTAGCTAATCCTAACCCTAACCTTAACCATTTAACCTAATTCCTAAACCTTTTAAGTACTTAGCTAGCGTGTTAACTAGCCCTAAACTTAACCCCTAACCCCTAAACCTAACACTAACCTTAACCCCTAACACTAACGTTAAACCCTAGCCTAGCTAACGTTAGACACCTAGCTAGCCTAGCTATCATTAATTGGAATTTGTGTAATGTACACAAATGCGTTATGAAGAAATACACAAACAGGTGCGCCTGGCACCTACTACCATACCCCGTTCAAAGGCACTTAAATATTTTGTCTGGCCCACTCACCCTCTGAATGGCACACATACACAATCCATGTCTTAATTGTCTCAAGGCTGAAAAATCCTTATTTAACCTGTTTCCTCCTAAATCTACACTGATTGAAGTGGATTTAACAAGTGACATCAATAAGGGATCATAGCTTTCACCTGGATTCACCAGGTCAGTCTATGTCATAGAAATATTTTTTGTTCACTCAGTGTAGCTTGGAATGTAGCTTACAAAAGCCTATTCCTGCTCTTTTTCCACGATCCATCAAATGCATTGGTTATCATAGTGGTCTCTGACTTATGGTCAGACTCGCTCAGGCGGAGCAAACTTAAACTTGCAATGATGATTTCAATGTCGTTGAGAAAACAGAAAGGTGTCCAACATTTTTTGCCAAACATCCTTTCTGAATTTAAAACTAATCCTACAAGTAATCATCTAGTTTTTCAAAAGTATCTGTAAACTGATTACAATGTTTTTGTTGCTAACGTAATGGATTACAGTTATCCATGTAATCCGTTACTCCCCAACCCTGAATATAATATATCTGAATGTAGCAGGGTCATTCTTGAATTGCGGTGGCATTTGCGTCCCTTGCCATGAAAAACACTTGACAAATAGTTACACATACATGGCATTGTTGAATACTCATTTCTTATTGGCTTCAAGAGCATTCTAGAGCATGCATTATTTCCCTTTATAAATTGGGTGGTTCGAGCCCTCAATGCTGATTGGCTGAAAGCCGTGGTATATCAGACCGTATGGCTTTCTCCCAAGTGGCGCAGTGGTCTAAGGCACTGCATCGCAGTGCTAGCTGTGCCACTAGAGATCCTGGTTCGAATCCAGGCTCTGTCGTAGCCGGCTGTGACCGGGAGACCCATGGGGCGGCGCACAATTGGCCCAGCGTCGTCTAGGGTAGGGTAGGGAATGGCTGGCTGGGATGTAGCTCAGTTGGTAGAGCATGGTGTTTGCAACGCCAGGGTTGTGGGTTCAATTCCCACGGGGGTATGAAAAATAGAAAAAGAATGTATGCACTCACTAACTGTAAGTCGCTCTGGATAAGAGCGTCTGCTAAATGACTAAAAAAAATAAAATTAAAAATTAAAAAAATAACACTGGTTAGCTAAACTAGTAGCTAAGTCTGTTTGTTTGGTTACCAAGGCAACTACTGTAGCTATCTAGTAAACTTGCTAGCTACTTCACTGGATGTTGAGCACATTTCTACCTCCAAATAAACACATTTCTAGCGGCAAATGCGTTAAATTATAGCCATGGTATAAAAGGGATATTCAACTCGGGGCTCTATGCATTCTCTGGAAAAGAATGCAACTCTGTGGAAGGTTAGCTAGTTCCACTCCTCTAGCGTGTCGTGGATCACACCTTCCACGTCATTCATTATTTCCCTTGGAACGCATAGCCCCTCATTGATTATCCTTTTCATATTGAACTGTTTATTAATCACAAATCATAATGGAAGTCCTTTACACTGTAAAACTTTATGTTTATGCACTGTTTAGGGCAAGGAAATTGGCTTATCCCAGTAGTGATGAGTACAGTTGTAGTGACATGATTTTGGCATTTAGGGATATTAATCTATTATTTTGAAAGCTATCAAGAAAACAAAGTATCTCATACTGTATATTGTATAGATCAACAACAACAAAAAATATGAAAATACATTTCGATTCGAAAAAATGTAATATTTGTCCCTATGTTTTATGTCATTTGTGCTATTACCTTGAAAATCACTTATTACAAAGATATGCAAGGACCTCGACTGTTCCTTCCAGTGGCAAACTGTTATCGGGGGAGAGGTCTATACAGGCCGTAGCTACATATGAGGACACCGAGGTCTGGCGTTTCTTTTAGGAACTCAGTCGGGGTCTCAACTTACTATACAATACTCAAGATGCTATTTTCGAAACTTGGTTTTGCATTACCAGTTTTCCTCTTATTATACTGTATGTCACTTTCTGACAGTCACGCAATTAGGCCATGTCAGTTAAATTGGTAAATTAGTCTAGTTAGTCTAGTTAATTAGTCTAGTTAGTCTAGTTAGTTAGTCTAGTTAGTCTAGCCAGCTATCTAAACTTGTAGTAACCATGGCCGAATTACGACCGGGCACGCAGGGCACTTGCCCAGGGGCCCTGACCTCTAGGGGGCCCCTACTGATTTTGTTAGTCACTCTCACTCAGATATCATATTAACATGGCATAAGTAATGTGTAGAATTGCAGGAAATTAGCTTTTAAAACTGCAAAAATGTAGCCCCACTTTCATGGCAAAATGTGTAGAATTGCAGGAAATTAGCTGTAAAACTGCACAAAAAAATGTGTAATGTAACGCAAACGTATTTGTTTATTTTTAGGCTATGTGTTTGTAGATTGACTGAGGTGAATGAAGCTACAGCAACCAATGTGATAATGGCTGGGATCATTTTTGCTTGTTTTTGCTGTTCTCCAAATTGCATTTTAGCGTTTGTATAGAAATGCAGTAAATGAGCTTCAACTTTCTTAAGATTTCCCTGTGTAGAATTGCAGGAAATTAGCTTTTAAAACTGCAAAAATGTATCCCCACTTCCATGGCAAAATGTGTAGAATTGCAGGAAATTAGCTGTAAAACTGCACAAAAAAATGTGTAATGTAACGCAAAGGTATTTGTTTATTTTTAGGCTATGTGTTTGTAGATTGACTGAGGTGAATGAAGCTACAGCAACCAATGTGATAATGGCTGGGATCATTTTTGCTTGTTTTTGCTGTTCTCCAAATTGCATTTTAGCGTTTGTATAGAAATGAAGTAAATGAGCTTCAACTTTCTTAAGATTTCCCTTCGGACCTCACTAAAATTCAGACCCTGGCTAAGAAAAGTATTAGCGAATTAAGGGTCGGCTCTAGCCTTTTGGGGGCCATGATTACTACAAGTTTAGATAGCTGGCTAGACTAATTTACCAATCTAAAAATAGTTAGCTGACATGGTTAATTGAGTGACTGTCAGTGACTGACATAACAAGAGAACAATTGCTGATGCACAACAACATTTTGAACTTGCACTTTGTGTATTTTTTACTATTCTAACTCTCAACAGTAAGTTGAGACCACGACTAAGTGTTGGAGGGCTTTTGTTCGGGGGCCCCTTGTGGCCTCCACTTAAGAAAATCCTCAATAACCAAAAATGTGTCATTGGTGTTAGCGTAATTGGTATTGCTAATCCTGCTGGTGGCACAATGTTATCATAATGGTAAAAATTATTTAAAGTAATTATGCTGCCATATTAGTTGATTTAGAAAAATTAAATTAACTTTTTCCTAAAATGCCATGCCCAAATGCCATTGCAATTCAAGAACGACCCAGCTGTTTAGATTAGTGATAAGCTAGTCAGCTATCATCCCCAATTTAGATGGAACCAAAAGAGTACAGTATACTTGACACCCCTGGCACAAGGCCTACATAATGTGACAGTGTCATGGTTATAGCCGACCATTGACACTGTGACTCAAGGACACAGTTACAATAGCCAAATACATTCTAATAGATTCAGTGAACTTTGCCCTCTGTGTTGGAGGCCGCCCAAATTCCCTTAAAAAGCCAAGCTTCTTAAATCCAGTGTCTGTGTATTACTTTAATCCGCTCCTGAATTTGAGCCAGCTAATTGTGTGAATGGTAGGCATTCAGTTGAATTGCTAGCTAGCTGGTGTGGGTGTATTATTAGTATGGGTGTAGTGTCTGTAAACATTTGATTAATTAGTGGGATGCAATTACAAGCAATTAAAAGGCTATTATGATGGCACTGAAGGACATCGGAAGTTAATCTGGGCTATCATCACAATAATTAGCCCCCCACTTTCGGATTGGATCTGATGGAGAGAGAAATATGATTATATTTTATACCTCTCCTTTTTTAGTCTTCAGAAATTCTTCAACTTCTCTCTCTCTCGCTCCCTCTCTCTACTCCAATAAAGTAAACCTTCAAACCTTCCCAACTTTATTCGTCACAGCTGCGTTATCTCTGAAACGTCGAACTGGCAGCAGATAGATGGATCTTTCTCACTCACTCTCATTCACTTTTCTCTCTCTCACACATTTCTCTCCATCCATCTCTCTCCCTGACAAGCGGTTGTCCGGCTTAATGGATGGGAATATATCTAACTCTCTATCTTTCTTTCTTTCTTTCTCTCTCTCTCTCTCTCTCTCTCTCTCTCTCTCTCTCTCTCTCTCTCTCTCTCTCTCTCTCTCTCTCTCTCTCTCTCTCTCTCTCTCTCTCTCTCTCTCTCTCTCTCTCTCTCTCTCTTCCCCTAGCAACAGCCAAACTACTGGAGCTTCAAGGTCAGTTTGTGTTTTAGTGTGAATCTATGTCCATGTCTCTGTGGATTTGTCTAGAATGGGATAATCTGTGTGTGCATCTTTGTGCTTCTCTTCCCCTCATTGTGAGTGTTATAGTGTTGGCACACACTACTGAGACGTATAACTGATGTTGGGGTGTATTTGCTGCTGTATTTTGAGTCCCTCATAAAGGGCCAAATTCTAACTTGAGATTAATGTGCTGAAATTGCTCATCACGTAAATCATGCATTGATGTCAATGGGAGATTTGTGTGAAAAGTTACTTGTGCCTGGATGTCAAGTTAGGATTTGGGCCAAAGAGAATTACAAAAGCAGACATCCTTGAATAACCCTTATGAATATGTAATATTTTATATAAAACTATATGTAATATGTAAATAATTTGCCTGATTTGCAAAAGTTGGGGGTTACATTACATTGCTTGTGAAACACCACGGCTGTAGACCAGTTCTGTCTGCAAGGTTTAGGTACTCTTAGTGGACACAAATTGCATTCTGGCTCAATATGGCTGCCGTTCATTACCCAGGTGGGCACTTCATATTGGCTCCCTCATATTCTGGAATGTCACTATGTAAAGCTGATACCGATCATGTAGAATGGAAGGGCTACTGATTATTTTGCCTCATCAGATAAGGCCCTGTCATATGGAGGGGGCAAGTGATGCTACAGTACATATGGGACCGACCGCCTCGATTCAGACTTATGTAGCAAAATTTGAAATTGTGTTTTTTACATTGGATAAAAGTATAGACTAAGAGCTACAAAATTGTATATCATACACTGCAGTTGATGAACAATGGGAAAGTAATTCTGCTTTGAAAGTTGATAAACTTGTAACCCCACTTTTGAGAAAATGTCCCTTGAATGTTCTGGTACACCTACTGGAGATCTCTTCTTTGTCTACACCTATTCAGCATCGTTCACACCCTCTTATGCCATAGCCCCACCCATCTCTTTAAGGATTCACATGTGAGGCCATGTGCTAAACTAAGTGAGCAAAGGTAGTTTAGTACACAACCAACAATTTCAAGACTAAAAGTGGTGGAAGTAGTAGCCGTACAATAAAGAAAAACTCCAGGTAAAAATACACTTTATCTAGTTCATGGCCTATATCCCATTCAAACTTTGTTGCAGGTCATGTTGTTCTTCACATTACCGTCTCTGGTAAACACACACTATTTCAAATGAAATCTAAGTTGCACAGGATCACATGCACAGGATGCAGAATGTGTAAACGGTACAGTGAAATGGTTACTTGCATATTTGCATAGTAGCAATATCAAAAATAGAAAGTGTCCAGATAAAATATTGTAATAATTATTAGATGCTTACCCAGACACACTTGTCTAAATTGATGGATCATGTGAAAGAAATTGTATAACCACCCCCCAGCCATATCTAGCTAGCTAGCTAAACAATTAACCATAATTCCAACTCATAGCTACAGTACAAACGGATTGTTAGCTAAAGCTAACCAACTAGGTTCAATGTTAGCTAGCTAGCTAACATTAAGCTATAACTAGCAATGCAAATGGTCTTCTGAGATACTAATAATATTACTACGCAGATCATACATGTAACGTTAGCTAGCGAGCCAGCAAGCTAACGTTCGCTAGCTAGCTAACAGTACGCTTTAACTTGCAATGAAAACAACTTTCGGACAAAATTAGAAACGTATAATATCTGAAAATGTAGCTAGACTCTTAAGGCGTCAGCATGCTTCAATTTGGCTGGCGCCTAGCCGAACTCGGCTAGCCGAACCGAACGTGTGTGCTTGCATACTCCCTTAAAAAACATTCGCTTGAAAAATGAGAAAAAAACGGTAATAGTACTGTTTGTCCATTTTGAGACGCTGTAGCCAGTATTCCTCAAAATAGTTAGAATTAATCTAAGATAACTCAAGAAATCTGTCATTAATTTGGACGTTTTTGCCGAAGAGATCTTCATTGCGCAATTTTACATCTACCTAAGATGTTGGTGCAGTATACAGCCCCCCCAAAAAACACGAGGTATATGCACAAACTTTACAGAAACTTTTTATTCTGGGAAGCATGCGGACACCTTTACCCGTATACATGGATGAACGATTCACGGCAGCATGTCTATTCCATTTGGTTTGTAGCTAGCTACAGCTTGTTTGGTCCGTTGTGTCAAGTCACTCCGGTTCACACTGACCGTGTGCAGAAGGTTGTCCATCACAATGTTTTCCCACTGATCTTTGTCGATAGCGGCAGTTAAATTCAGGGCAGCAATGTTGAGAGCAGTAGGAACACTTTTGCAGTTCTCCATGGCTAACGTTATATCTTTCAAAAAAGCCGCGGTGGGAAGGATTATCTACACATACCGAGCAGCTCATGTTATAGACAGAAGCGTGCTACATGGCAGACCAATCCGAACTTGGCATGTCCAGCCCACCCATTATCTCAGCCAATCATGGCTAGCGCGAAGGTTCTTGTCTTTTTCTGTGGCTAAACCAACTAGGCTCGTAATTTAACCATTTTATTCGTATTTACAGATGCCATACAAGTTTGTTATTAAGGCACATGAAAGTTCACATGTTCCAGAAGGCATTTCTTCCCCAAAACGCATTTTGAATAAAAAAAACTAAAACACATTACGTTCAAATGCCTATCCTGTGAAGTAGTGACGTGTGACATACGCCTAGCTTCTTGAAACAGGTCACATTAATAATTCCCTATGACAGAGATCTGACTGCTGTGTGTTGCTGACAAAAGAACAAAGCAGGAGAGGAGAAGAGAGGAAAGAACAAGGGATGGCAGGGTGTTTGAAGCCCATGTTTTTCCTACTATAAGTTTCTAAGTTTGCATCAAGGGCAGAGTTGATGCTTTCAGAATGAATAGATGACCAACAAAAGTCTACAGTGTAGGATGGTACTGTCAGGTATCTGTGTAGCATCTAATTCCCCCCCTCTCCCGAGTTGCGCAGTGGTCTAAGGCACTGCATCACAGTGTTAGCTGTGCCACTAGTGAACCTGGTTCGAATCCAGGCTCTGTCATAGCAGGCCGCGACCGGGAGACCCATGGGGCGGCGCACAATTCGTCCAGGGTAGGGGAGGGAATGGCCGGCAGGGATGTAGCTCAGTTGATAGAGCATGGCGTTTGCAACGCCAGGGTTGTGGGTTCGATTCCCATGGGGGGCCAGTATGAAAAAAATAATGTATGCACTCACTAACTGTAAGTCGCTCTGGATAAGAGCGTCTGCTAAATGCCAAAAAATAAATAATAATCTACACAGAAGCATTCTACACACAGAGGCATTCCATTAGCGTAGCAGTCTCTCCACTGCATTTCCATTGTAAATATACAGAATATTTCATAATTTTGTCACTAATGCACATTTCCTATTTGGATTTACAATCCCTGCTTTATCAACTTGCATGTCATACAATACATCACTCACAATTACATAACTGGTGGTTTCCTCATATGCCAGCAGTCCATTTCCCTCTTATCTCTTTCAATGTCACACGCACTGGCTTTATTGAATCCCCTGTTTGCTGTTGGCTCCCAGCTCTAATGGGATTGGTTATCGCTCGTCTTCCCTTCCTCTCAGGGAGTCGGGGAGTCTGCTGCTCTGCTCTCACTATTCTGCAGCAGTGATCTTCGCTCACTGTGTGTGTGTGTATGTGTGGGTGTTTGTGTCTCAATGTGTGTTGATGTGTGTGTTTGTAATGTCCCCATGCTGGTCTCTTTTGATGTTTCATTGGTTTGCTTACACTCCACACGAGCATGCACACACGCAAACACACACACCCTATAGATTATCATACAAAGATGCCTACATTCACATGGAAGGGCGTGGATGGACCCATACTGTAAATACACACACACACACACACACACACGCACACACACACACACACACACACACACACACACACTCACACAACCGCACCTGCAAAATAAAAAATGTCCAAGACTCCCCTCCTCAAATTCTCTCACATGCTCCAACAAAAAAGAGGGATTGTCTGTCAGTCTGTTTAAACTACTCTCCATAGGGAGGCCATGCAATGCATTTATATGCTTGCAGTGCCCTCTCTCCTCTCTTGACTGCAAAGACTGCTAGGCAGCAACAGAGGAAAGGAGGACTGTATAATTCCCTCCCTCTTGCAGATCTAAGCCCCACTAATAGAAACATTAGTACTGTTGTCTGCATAGGCCTCTGTCTGGCTGTCTGGAGTGGGGAAGTAATCGGAGTCCATTGTCTCCTCTCCCCTACCTTACTGTTGAATCAGGCTAGAAAGTCTATATACTATAGTTAATGTGCATTCCAAATGGCACCCTATTCCCTACGCAGTGCACTGCTTTTGACCAGCGTCCTATGGGCCCTGGTCAAAAGTAGTGAACTACAAGGGGAACAACACAGGCTTAGAGCCATGTAAAGGCTCCTATTCAGTGACACTAGCTGTATTCACATGTGCAATGAGTAATTCATTAGATCCAGGCGAAGTAATCATGTGTCCTAAAGTACATGGATTCCTTGAGCTCGACTCCTTTTATCCAGCGCTGTTCACAAAAGAAAATGGATTCAATGCAGGAGCTATTGTTAGGTGTTCTGTAAGTGGCTTCCAAGCTAGCACATTTGGTTCCTTGGACGTTGTGGGAACATACGTTTTTGGTTTCACATTGGTTGTGGGAACGAAGTTATACATTCCCTGACTGGTAAAACTGAACATTTTAAAATGTTCTGAGAAAACAAATGAAAATGTTGCCTGTTCTGGGAAAGTGTATTTTTAGGTTGCAGGGAGATTCTGAGAACGTCTTACTCTGGTCAATTTTCTCGACTTTACCTAAATTACCTCGACTAACCTGTGCCCCCGCACATTGACTCTGTACCGTTACCCCCTGTATATAGCCTCCCTACTGTTATTTTATTTTACTGCTGCTCTTTAATTATTTTTTACTTATCTATTTTTTACTTAACACTTTTTTTATTTTCTTAAAACTGCATTGTTGGTTAAGGGCTTGTAAGTAAGCATTTCACTGTAAGGTCTACAACTGTTGTATTCAGCGCATGTGGCAATTAACATTTTATTTGAAATTTGATTTGATTAAAAGTCTTCCTGGGAGGTTTTATTAACGCTTGAGAATGGAAAGTATAGGTTATTTGAAGATTTTTAATAACTTCCTTAAAACGTTCACTGAATGTTTCAATAAGACTGGACTGTTAATAACACTGCTAGCGCAAATATGACACATACAATTAATTTCCTTAGGCATACATTTTTTATTGTGACACGGCATCAGTGAGATTCAAACCTATAATCTTCTGTTCTCTATCCATGAAATTCGTCCACTGCACCACCAGGATGGAGCTAGCATGCCATGGTTTTTTACGCATACAAAGCTGTTCATTTTAGTCTAACAGACCCCATTTCAAAGGAAACAAGCACTCATTAAGATCAGGTGTGGCCAACACACTTAACAAGATAGAGGATAGAGAGTTTTGTTGATGCTGAGAACAGAATGTATATGTTTTTAAATAACATTCTTAGAATGTTCTCTGAACTTTACTAAAGTTTTCTTGGGGTTTTTATGGAAAGTTTTCTTAACGTTCTCAGAACAATTTGAGAACATGACTTTAAATAGAACCATGAGGAAACCTGTAGGAAACATTATACCAAAGTACTGAAATTCTCACAGAAGAACATTGTTTCTTAACGTTCTTGGAACATTCCAAATGTCATAATAGTTGAAGAACGTTGCTAGAACATTACCAACTATTATATAAAATGTAACCATGTTTGAACTTTTAGGAAATGTTCTGTTGAAGTAATGACATACCAAAACAATTAAGATTTTTTGTCAAGTTCCATAAACATTCCCAGAAAGTTGTGAGAGGTTGTATGCAAAATAACCATAGGACAACCATGCTCTCACCAAGCACTAAGAAACAAAGAAACGTTCTCAGATAGCTGTGATAGCTGGGTTAGCGAAGAAGCACAGTTTGAATGTTATTTGATCGATTGGTTGGATGAATGTTTGATAAATTGAGTGCTTGATTGATTAGAGCACATGATAGGAGGTGAACAGAGGCAACATATGTGAAAGAAACTGTCAATAATATACTGTGGAGGACAAAGGCACCGTAAACAGTATACTCTATAACAAACAAAGCTAAAATTGCTATGCTGTTGTTCAGTGTCCTGGTTGAATGCACTGGTAAGAGTTGCTACCAAAGGACTGAAATGTAGAAGAAACATAGTACTACCACATTTTGACAAGACATTGATGTCTTGCCTTGATGTATAAGTGTGGAATAAGTCACTCAGTGACTCACACACACAACATTTTACATTACATTTTAGTCATTTAGCAGACGCTCTTATCCAGAGCGACTTACATTTTAGTGAGTGCATACATTCTTTTTTTTTTCATACTGGCCTCCCGTGGGAATCGAACCCACAACCCTGGCGAACCCACAGCCCTGGCTGGCCATTCCCTCCACGACGCTGGGCCAATTGTGCACCGCCCCATGGGTCTCCCGGTCGCGGCCGGCTATGACAGAGCCTGGATTCGAACCAGGATCTCTAGTGGCACAGCTAGCACTGCGATGCAGTGCCTTAGACCACAACGCTGTTTCCCGTGGAGGAAATCTCTGGACTATCCATGACACTCAGGGTCCCATGACTAGCTCAGTAGCTAAACCATTTGGACAGCTGCTATTGTTGTCTTTGACTGTTTGCGTGTTGATATGACATTGACTGGAAAATCACTATTCCCTGATATCTCAGAGAATGGCCTGAATGGTGTTTTTTACAGCCCTAAAAGGCTTAGGATGCCAGCGGCTGCCATGTCTCCCCTCATGACTGTCTTATGCTGTGGCACGTGGCCAGAATCACTTATCGAAGTGCTTGACTATGATCCGCCAAGACAAAGACGATGTTTGGTACTTAAATAAAAAATTTAATGAGAACTTATTAAGGACTTTCTTTTACACTGGCGATGCAAATTTAAAATCCTCAGAAAAGTTCTCCAACTGCTTTGTTATGTAATTGTACTTAGACACATTTTATATGAGGCGAGATCGGCTTTATGTATAAACATTTTGTACAAGGAGTGGATACAAGGACACAACTAGCTTGAGGGGGATTGTCCACGAGTGGAGCGCTTGTGTAGTCCCACAAGGGTTCGCTGACTGTCATTGTACCAGTGGTGGAAATAGTACCCAATTGTCATACTTGAGTAAAAGTATAGATATCTTAATAGAAAATGACTCAAGTAAAAGTGAAAGTCAGCCAGTAAAATACAACTTCAGTTAAAGTCTAAAAGTATTTGGTTTTAAATATACTTAAGGATCAAAAGTAAATGTAATTACTAAAATATACTTAAGTATCAAAAGTAAAAGTAAAAGTATAAATCATTTAAAATTCCTTATATTAAGCAAAGCAGACGGCACCATTTTCTTGTTTTTACAATTTACGGATAGCCAGGGGCACACTCCAACACTCAGACATTATTTACAAAAGATGCATTTGTGTTTAGTGAGTCTGCCAGACCAGAGGCAGTAGGGATGACCACGTGAATTTGACAATTTTCCTGTCCTGCTAAGCATTGAAAATGTAACGAGTACTTTCGGTTGTCAGGGAAAATGTATGGAGTAGAAAGTACAATGTTTTCTTTAGGAATGTAGTGAATTAAAAGTAAAAGTTGTCAAAATATAAATAGTAAAGTAAAGTACAGATACCCCAAAAAACTACTTAAGTAGTATTTTAAAGTATTTTTACTTAAGTACTTTACACCACTGCATTGTACATCATATGATTAGATTGTGCAGGTCAAACCTGTACTCATTCACATAGCCCAAAGACACTGATGTCAAAGACTAGCCTAGCTCCAAAGCGTACACTACTTTGCTTTATTGTCCATTACAACACTATTACAATGGCTTTTCAATGAACATCTTCATCAAGGCTTTTGTATTCAGTCCAGTTAAGCAACTTAGGGGTGAATCCCCACTTCCACTTCATTCAAATGTTGTATTAGTCTCCCACTGACATCAATGCATGGCTAAGTGAAAATGTGACTTCAGTTGTCGTTAGGATTCGCCCCATCAGGATGTCCATTAAGTGACTCCTTGGTATTCATGTTTAGGGAGTTATTTAGATGGGGCTCATCCCCCAATTACAGAGCTCACTGGAACGGTATGCCAGGACTGCATGGTGCTAATGCCCATGAAATAGGAGGGGGTCGCCCGAGTTCCACAGGGGGGTGGAGACGGGGGTGGTGAAGAGGTTCAGGGGGCGTGGGTGGCACAGCTGTGCACAGCTGCCTTGTCAATCATCACATACACTGCTTATAGGTCGGAGAAAATCCACTTTGACAAAGCCAGCCAATCGGTGGTGAGAAATCTGTGATGAGGTAGTGGCAGTTGGACAGACAGGACTTAGGGGAGCAATAATATAGTGAGGTTAAGGTCAAACAGACCAAGGGCAATATAACTATACAGCGAGAGAGAGAGAGAGAGAGAGAGAGAGAGAGAGAGAGAGAGAGAGAGAGAGAGAGAGAGAGAGAGAGAGAGAGAGAGAGAGAGAGAGAGAGAGAGAGAGAGAGAGAGAGAGAGAGAGAGAGAGAGAGAGAGAGAGAGAGAGAGAGAGAGAGAGAGAGAGAGAGCAAGCGAGAGAGAGAGAGAGAGAGAGAGAGCAAGCGTGAGAGAGAGAGAGCAAGCGAGAGGGAGAGAGAGAGAGAGAGCAAGCGAGAGAGAGAGAGAGAGAGAGAGAGAGAGGTGGGTGGGTGGGTACAGAGATGACTAAGGCAGCATCTGCACAGATAATACCAACGTAATGACATTCTGGTAGAGACTTGAGGCAGTAGAGATACAGTAAAGTGAATGATAGAGACTTAGAATTGTGAAGAAATTGTTTTAGACAGTTGGCAGTTTGAGACATACAGTATAGTCATACAGAGATCCACAATAAGGGACCAAGATGCTGAACATAGAGGTAAGAAATGGTTTTGCACACGAGTGACACTTTCTCGCTGCTACTAAACTTATCAGTAAACATGTTGCCTGTTATTTGACAAATTATTGATTTCCAGTTATATTGCTTATATGGTTGTATTGTTTTGGTATTTTCTCTTCATAATGGAAGAGTTATCCATCTGCATAGTTCTTCTTATTGACACATATAACACTGACTGCACCATGACTGATATTGTATGCAATATAGTCTTTGTATTTTCAATAATAAAAGAAATGGCTTTATAAAAGCCCATGAGATCTCCAGTAAAGATTACAGAGCCTTAGCAGGAGTCAGGAGAGAGAAGCACTGTCATAAACCAAGGGCAAATCCATCAGACAGAATTGCCTTATAAGACATAGAGGAGGTCATAGGGTAACAGGACACATTAGTTCTTCTCCAGCGGTAATAATGGCTTCATAAGGCTGTTGACATAATGACGTAACACTGTACTAACAGGTCATAATAGTTTATGACAACCAAACTATTATGACTTATTTGTATTTGTATTTGTATTTAGCTGCCAAGGCAGCAGCTACTCTTCCTGGGGTCCAAAGATATTAAAGCACTTACATTACATATAAAACAAAAGATAAAACAATACATCATATAACATTATTACACCACTACATATCTACAATACAAAATGTTTAATACCACCATACAACAATATCACAATGTATGCGTATGCATGTGTCAGTACCTTTGTGTGTGTCTCTTCACAGTCCCCGTTGTTCCATAAGGTGTATTTTTACCTGTTTTTTTCTAATCTGATTCTACTGCTTGCATCAGTTACCTGTGGAATAGAGTTCCATGTAGTAATGGCTCTATGTAGTACTGTGAACCTCCCATAGTCTGTTCTGGACTTGGGGACTGTGAAGAGACCTCTGGTGGCATGTCTTGTGGGGTATGCATGGGTGTCCGAGCTGTGTGCTAGTATTTTAAACAGACAGCTCGGTACATTCAGCTTGTCAACACCTCTTACAAGAACAAGTAGTGATGAAGTCAATCTCTCTTCCACTTTGAGCCATGAGAGATTGACATGCATGTCATTAATGTTTGATCTCCATGTACTTTTAAGGGCCAGCCGTGCTGCACTGTTCTGAGCCAACTGCAATTTTCCTAAGTCCATCTTTGTGGCACCTGACCACACTACTGAACAGCAGTCTAGGTGTGACAAAAGTAGGGCCTGTAGGACCTGCCTTGTTGATAGTGTTGTTAAGAAGGCAGACCAGTGCTTTATTATGGACAGACTTCTCCCCATCTTAGCTACTGTTGTATCAATATGTTTTGACCATGACAGTGAACAATCCAGGGTTACTCCAAGCAGTTTAGTCACCTCAACTTGCTCAATTTCCACATTATTCATTATGAGATGTGTTGAGGTTTAGGGTTTAGTGAATGATTTGTCCCAAATACAATGCTTTTAGTTTTGAAAATATTTTGGACTAATTTATTCCTTGCTACCCACTCCGAAACTAACTGCAGCTCTTTGTGAAGTGTTGCAGTCATTTCAGTTGCTGTAGTAGCTGACATGTATAGTGTTGAGTCATCCACATACATAGACACACTGGCTTTACTCAAAGCCAGTGGCATGTTGTTAGTAAAGATTGAACAAGGTAAGGGGCCTAAACAACTACCTTGGGGAATTCCTGATTCTACCTGGATTATGTTTCAGAGGCTTCCATTAACCTCTTAAGGATCAGACACTTTTTTTCAATTTTTTCAATTTTACTTACAACAGTCATGCTAATCACATTACCGCACGTTAGCTCAACCGTCCCGTATACGGGACACTGATCCCGTAGAGGTTAAATAACACCCTCTCTGTTCTGTTAGACAAGTAACTCATTATCCACATTATAGCAGGGGGTGTAAAGCCATAAAACATATGTTTTTCCAGCAGCAGACTATGATCGATAATGTCAAAAGCTGCACTGAAGTCTAACAAGACAGCCCCCACAATCATTTTATCATCAATTTCTCTCAGCCAATCATCAGTCATTTGTGTAAGTGCTGTGCTTGTTGAGTGTCCTTGTCACGATCGTGGGAAGGAGTAGACCAAGGCGCAGCGTGTGAAACAAACATGACTTTAATTAGTTAAAGTTAAATATACAAAACAAGAAACGACTCGTGACGTCCAACGATAACACTGACCGAACACGGAACAAAAACCCACAACCCCCAAGGGAAAACATACAGTTTAAATATGGCTCCCAATCAGAGACAACCAGCAAACAGCTGACACTCGTTGCCTCTGATTGGGAGTCACATCGTCAAACATAGAATCAAACAAACTAGAATACCCAACATAGAAAATGAACACACAGAATGAACACACCCTGGCTCAACATATAGAGTCCCAGAGCCAGGGTGTGACAGTACCCCCCCCTAAAGGCGCGGACTGCGACCGCGCCTCAACAAAACCCCCAAACAGGGGAGGGCTGGGTGGGCATTCCTCCTCGGAGGCGGCTCCGGCTCCGGCCTTGACCACCACCCCTCCATAATTCCCCCGTAGCGCCCCTGGTCCGGTCTGACCCCGCTGGCTGGATCTGGACTGGACATTGACGGAGCGGATTGCTTACGCTCCGTTGTGGAGCAGCTGACCGGTCTTACCAGGCTGACGACTCGCCCCCCGGGCTTGGTGCGAGTAGCAGGAACGGGCTGAACCAGGCTGACGACTCGCACCCCTGGCTTGGTGCGAGTGGCAGGAACGGGCTGGACCAGGCTGACGACGCACACCGTAGGCTTGGTGCGTGGAGCAGGGACAGGCCGGGCTGGGCTGTCGACGCACACCGTAGGCTTGGTGCGTGGAGCAGGGACAGGCCGGACAGGACTGTCGACGCACACCGTAGGCTTGGTGCGTGGAGCAGGGACAGGCCGGGCTGGGCTGGCGACGCACACCGTAGGTTTGGTGCGTGGAGCAGGAACAGGCCGGGCAGGGCTGTCGACGCACACCGTAGGCTTGGTGCGTGGAGCAGGGACAGGCCGGGCTGGGCTGGCGACGCACACCGTAGGTTTGGTGCGTGGAGCAGGGACAGGCCGGGCTGGGCTGTCGACGCACACCGTAGGTTTGGTGCGTGGAGCAGGGACAGGCCGGGCAGGGCTGGCGACGCACACCGTAGGTTTGATGCGTGGAGCAGGGACAGGCCGGGCTGGGCTGGCGACGCACACCGTAGGTTTGGTGCGTGGAGCAGGGACAGGCCGGACCGTACTGGGAACACACACCACTGGCTTTAAACGGGGATCAGGAACGGGCCGGACCGGACTGGCAATACACCTCAGTCCCTCTCGCCGTGCCTCTACGACTTCCTTCTCTCCTCTCGCCAATGGCTCCCGTAACCCGGTGGCCTTCTCTCCTCTTCTCCTATTTCGCCCTGTGGCAGCCTCCTGCTGCCCAGTCGCCCATGCCGTGTGCCCCCCCCTAAAAAATTATTGGGGGTGCCTCTCGTCCGTCCGACGATGGCACTGCTGACGCCGCTGCTCCTCTCTCGCCAGGGCCTTGATCCTACCCCAAGGTCCCTTGCCCCCGAGCATGTCCTCCCAGGACCACACTTTGCCCACCTGGGCCATCGCCAGCCTCTCCATCTCCTTTCCTGGCGCTTCCTCCCATGACCAGGCTGCCTGCTCCTGGACACGCTGCTTGGTCCTTGTACGGTGGGTTTTTCTGTCACGATCGTGGGAAGGAGTAGACCAAGGCGCAGCGTGTGAAACAAACATGACTTTAATTAGTTAAAGTTAAATATACAAAACAAGAAACGACTCGTGACGTCCAACGATAACACTGACCGAACACGGAACAAAAACCCACAACCCCCAAGGGAAAACATACAGTTTAAATATGGCTCCCAATCAGAGACAACCAGCAAACAGCTGACACTCGTTGCCTCTGATTGGGAGTCACATCGTCAAACATAGAATCAAACAAACTAGAATACCCAACATAGAAAATGAACACACAGAATGAACACACCCTGGCTCAACATATAGAGTCCCAGAGCCAGGGTGTGACAGTCCTTCCCTATAAGCGTGCTGAAAGTCTGTTGTCAATTTGTTTACTGTGAAATAGCATTGCATCTGGTCAAACACCATTTCTTCCAGAGGTATACTAAGGCTTGGTAACAGGCTGATTGGTCGGCTATTTGTGCCACTAAATTGTCAGACCCCGGTGGCTTATCATTGTTGATGGACAACAATAATGTTTTCACCTCTTCCACACTGACTTTACGGAATTCAAAAGTACAATTCTTGTCTTTCATAATTTGGTCAGATGTACTTGGATGTGTAGTGTCAGCGTTTGTTGCTGGCATGTCATACTTAAGTTTGCTTATCTTGCCAATAAAAAAAGTCATTAAAGTAGTCGCCAATGTCAGTGGGTTTTGTGATGAATGAGCCGAGTTTACCTTTTTTACCAACATTTCATTTAAGGTGCGCCAAAGCTTTTTACTATCATTCTTTATATCATTTATTTTAGTTTCATAGTATAGTTTATTTTTATTTTTATTTAGTTTAGTCACATGATTTCTTAATTTTTACAGTCATTTTCTTAATGGGAGCGTGCTAGGTTTGCCAATTAACAGTTTTTACAGTCATTCTCTTAATGGGTGCATGCTTATTAGTAACTGGAATAAGCAATTTCATAAATGTGTCAAGTGCAGCGTCTGGTTGCTCCTCATTACACACCACAGACCAGCAAATATTATTTACATCATGAACATATGATTCACTACAAAACGTATTGTGTTACACTATATTAGGCCCAGCCTTTGGAACTTTGGTTTTCCTAGATATGGCTACGATATTGTGATCACTACATCCTATGGATTTGGATACTGCTTTAAAGCTAATTTCTGCAGCATTAGTAAAGATGTGATCAATACATGTTGATAATTTTATTCCTGTGCTGTTTGTAAATACCCTGGTAGGTTGACTGACAACCTGAACCAGGTTGCAGGCACTGGTTACAGTTTGAAGTTTTTTCTTGAGTGGGCAGCTTGATGAGAGCCAGTCAATATTTAAATCACCCAGAAAATATACTTCTCTGTTGAGATCACATACACTATCAAGTATTTCACACATATTATCCAGATACTGACTGTTAGCACTTGGTGGTCTATAGCAGCTTCCCACAAGAATGGGATTTAGGTGAGGCAGATTAACCTGTAGCCATATTACTTCAACAGTATTTAACATCAAATCGTCTCAAAGCTTTACATGAATGTGGTTCTGAATATTGACCGCAACACCGCCTGACAGTCTGACAGGCTCAGATGTTATTTATTAATTGGAGGATACCTTTATTACAGTATCTATCAAAGTTTGATTGCATAGGTAGAAATTTGTTTATGATTGTCGAGAGCAAGGTTGGAATAGGAAAAAGATCTCTCTGGGAATTCACTACTCTGAAATCTCCAGGCATTCTTCTCCAAAACATTTTTGTATTTCCCCTGAGATTTTAACTTTGGAAACCACATTCCCAGGTGTTCCTCCCAAATTCCACCCCTCTCCTCCCTATGATTGTACTGTTGAAGAGGATGGTTGTGGGGAGGTTTATTGGTTGTTATCCCAGTGAAAATGTCAGCTCGTAATGTAGACAGACACAGCAGGAATAAAACGTGGGCATACAGAGTGCAGCCGAGCTTGTCCTCTGGTTCCCAGGAGCACCTGAAGAGAAGGCCTGCCCTCTGAGCCTCTCCACAGCTGCTGCCTTCAAAACTAAGAGTGGAGCAGAATTCAACCACCATGTTGCACTTTACGCCTTTTCCTCTTGTTTTTTGTTTATGTGTCTCCCTCGCTTGGGCTCAACATCAAGTTGCTATTGCTCTCTTACGGGATCGCCCGCAAACACCTGCATGCACACTTGCACACGCTTATTTGCTACACATACACACTCTCTCTCTCTGTCTCTCGCACTCCCTCATTCCCTCCTCTCACCTCTCCCTTGCTGTACGTTTCAGTCTCAGTCTTCCTCCCTCTGCCTTTCTCTCTCTCTCTCTCTCTCTCTCTCTCTCTCTCTCTCTCTCTCTCTCTCTCTCTCTCTCTCTCTCTCTCTCTCACTTTCTCTCCTGCTCCCTACTTCCTCTCTCTACAGCTGACTAACCACAAACTTTGCAATTCCCTCGTGCCACCAACTTCTCTCCTCAACAGCTTGATGCTTGTGGGATGTTAGAAGCAGAAGGTGTACTGCTTCTGGCTCACACACATGCCTTAAATCTCAACACAAATGAGGGGCACCACTTGCAACCTGTCATCCTGCTCAATTCATGACAGATGTGTGTATTTGTGTGTGCAAGTGTGCGTGTCCATCTTTACCTACTGTGTGTGTTTGTGAATGGGCATTTATTTGTGTGTGTGTAGGTATGTGTGCATTTGCATGTGTGTGTTTGAATGTATTAGAGGCGTGTGTGAGCATACCCCCATCTACAGCTTGGGTGTGCCTTTTGCTGGCACACCAAATCAAAGCGAGCCCAACTGTGGCTGTTGGGAAGAGAACAGATGCATAAGTGAATGTGAGCAGTGTTCACAGAGAACTGTCAGAGCTCATTACTGTAGTCTTTGGGCTGGAAAATGGCTGTCCGTGGGGATTCATTATAAACAACCTGCTCTAGCGACTCCTGCAATGCGCTGCTGTAACGAGAGGTCCATTTCCTCATATTTCCTCACATCTTCATCATCTTATCTTCCCTCGGTGGTTAGAATTGGGCAGGTGAAGTCTGAAGCCTCAGTGGTAACCTGCATTATAATGGAAGTTTGTCTAGCTAGTGTTCTGCTAGCTTTGTTCATCAGTGTTCTTTTGGTTCTAATTCTCTGTGGAGTGGGTACTTGTGAATCTGGCATTAAACACTCAAGACCACATGATTTACATAGCATTAATAATAGATATTTATATCTTTCCATTTCTTCGTGTAAATTGTATCTTGGCTAGTATGCACTCAAAATGAATTCAACACATTTAACTCCTCAGCTCACACTTCAATACATTTGTTTGAAGCTTTGTAAAATATGTTTATTGCAACAGTTTTGGTGGCTGCTGCGTCGTTATGTTTTATGCAGTTGTCTCATCCTGAGGAAACTGCTATGCTGTTTTGGCTCTCTGTCTGGGATTTTTTTGTTGTGTCTGGTGGTTTTATCTTGTTTTAGGCAATTCTCTCGTTTTGTCTGTGTTGGTTGTCTTTTTGCAGTGGTTGTGTTGTTTTGTCTGTGTTATTGGCTGTCTTTTTGCAGTGGTTGTGTTGTTTTGTCTGTGTTATTGGCTGTCTTTTTGCAGTGGTTGTGTTGTTTTGTTTGTGTTATTGGCTGTCTTTTTTGCAGTGGTTGTGTTGTTTTGTCTGTGTTATTGGCTGTCTTTTTGCAGTGGTTGTGTTGTTTTGTCTGTGTTATTGGCTGTCTTTTTTGCAGTAGTTCTGTTGTTTTGTCTGCGATTTTGTGGTTGTCTTTTTACAGTGGTTGACTTGTTTTGTCTGTGTTATTGGTTATCTTTTTGCAGTGGTTTTGTCTGCGGTTATTTCACAGCAGCTGTGTGGCTTTGCTGTTGTGTTTTTGTTGTTTTGCCGTGTTGATTGTATCAATCTGTCTCTCCCTCTATCCCATAGGCCCGTACCCCCCGTGTGATCCGTCCCAACCCCAACCAGCCGGCTCTAGCTGACCAGGCCAGCAGAGTATCCTTTGCCTCGGCTGAGAGTCTGGAAACCATGTCTGAGGCCGACGTTCCCCTCGGGTTCAACCGCATGAACCGCCTCCGCCAGAGCCTGCCCCTGGCACGCTCATCCAGCCAGGCCAAGCTCCGCGCGCCAGGTCAGAACAACATGGTCAAATCAGGGTCATATCACCGTCGCATTGACCACAGTCATAGCAACCAACATAATAATAATAATATGCCATTTAGCAGACACTTTTATCCAAAGCGACTTACATCTGTGCCATCTTTGTGGTTGTAGATACGCTCGCTCTCAAGGGAGTTCTATTCATATTCATGAGGAGCATTAGGATCACATTCTCAATATTTGGCTAATTACAGATCTAAGCGTGTAAGTGATTCTATTTCGAATGAGTCACTGATTGCCACAAATTCATTTTGAAAAAGCCCCAGCATACAGGTGAGATTATTGCAATGGTACCCTCTCTGTCCTCTGTCCTGTGTGTAGAAGATCATTGTGTGAGTGTTTGTGTGAACAATCAGGTCCCAAATTATTGTCACTCTTGAAAAAGATGAGCAAAATATACTGCAGAAAATAAATCATGTTGTATATTTTGTATAAATATATTGTATATATTGTATGCTCAGAAAAATTGGGGAATTATATTATTTTATACTAATAGTAAAATTGTAATATTGTTTTTCTCTCAAAAAGATAAGGGTAAAATGTATTGTCACCCCTGTTTTCACTACCTTTCAATACCTCACTTTGTGACGATAATGGCACTGAGCCGTTTCCCCCAAAAAATTATGTGATTGGAGAACACATTGGGAGGGATCTTAGACCATTCATCCATACAGAATCTTTCCAGAGCCTTGATATCCTTCTTCTGTGCTTATGGATTGCCCTCTTCAATTCAAACCACAGGTTTTCAATGGGATTCAATTCCGGAGACTGAGCTGGCCATTGCAAAATGTTGATTTTGTGTTCAATTAACCATTTATTTGTGGATTTGATGTGTGCTTGGGGTTATTGTCTTGCTGGAAGATCCACTTGCGGCGAAGTTTCAGCCTCCTAGCAGAGGCAACCAGGTTTTGGTCTAAAATGTCCTGGTACTGAGTAAAGTTCATCATGCCATTGATCTTAACAAGGGCACCATGACCAGTGGAAGCAAAATAGCCCCATAAGATCAAATATCCACCACAATATTTTACAGTACATGTAGGTACAGTGCATTCGGAAATTATTCAGACCCCTTCACTTTTTCCACATTTTGTGACATTACAGCCTTATTCTAAATTGATTAAATAGTTTTTTCCCTCATCAATCAACAAATAATACCCCATAATGACAAAGCAAAAACAGGTTTTTAGAAATGTTAGCACATTTATTAAAAACAAAAAACTGAAATATCAGATTTACATAAGTATTCAGACCCTTTACTCAGTATTTTGTTGACACACCTTTGGCAGTGATTACAGCCTCCAGTCTTCTTGGGTACAAGCTTGGCACAGCTATATTTGGGGAGTTTCTTCCATTCTTCTCTGCAGATCCTCTTAAGCTCTGTCAGGTTGGATGGGGAGCATCGCTGCACAGCTATTTTCAGGTCTCTCCAGAGATGTTCGATCGGGTTCATGTCCGGGCTCTGGCTGGGCCACTCAAGGACATTCAGAGATTTGTCCCGAAGCCACTCCTGCATTGTCTTGGCTGTGTGCTTGGGTTTGTTGTCTTGTTGGAAGGTGAACCTTCGCCCCAGTCTGAGGTCCTGAGCGCTCTGGAGCAAGTTTTCATCAAGGATCTCTCTGTACTTTGCTCCATTCATCTTTCCCTCAATCCTGACTTGTTTCCCAGTCCCTGCTGCTGAAAAACATTGCCACAGCATGATGCTGCCACCAACATGCTTCACCGTAGGGATGGTATTAGCCAGGTGATGAGCGGTGCCTGGTTTCCTCCAGACGTGTCGCCTGGCATTCAGGCCAAAGAGTTCAATCTTGGTTTCATCAGACCAGAGAATCCTTTTGGCAAACTCCATGCGGGCTGTCATTAGCCTTTTTCTGATGACTGCCTTCTGTCTGCCACTCTACCATAAAGGCCTGATTGGTGGAATGCTGCAGAGATGGTTGTCCTTCTGGAATGTTCTCCCATCTCCACAGAGGAAGTTTGGAGCTCTGTCAGAGTGACCATCGGGTTATTAGTCACCTCCCTGACCAAGGCCCTTCTCACCCGATTGCTCAGTTTGGCCGGGTGGCCAGCTCTAGGAAGAGTCTTGGTGGTTCCAAACTTCTTCCATTTAAGAATGATGGAGGCCACTGTGTTCTTGGGGACCTTCAATGCTGCAGAAATGTTTTGGTACCCTTCCCCAGATCTTTGCCTTGACACAATCCTGTCTCTGAGCTCTACGGACAATTCCTTTGACCTCATGGCTTGGTTTTTGCTCTGACATGCACCTTCAACTGTGGGACCTTATATGGACAGGTGTGTGCCTTTCCAAATCATGTCCAATCAATTGAATGTACCACAGGTGGACTCCAATCAAGTTGTAGAAACATCTCAAGGATGATCAATGGAAACAGGATGCACCTGAGCTCAATTTCTAGTCTCATAGCAAAGGGTCTGAATACAAATGTAAATAAGGTATTTCAGTTTTTTTTATTTTATAAATTTGCTAACATTTCTAAAAACCTGTTTTTGCTTTGTCATTATTGGGTATGGTGTGTAGATCGATGAGGGAAAAAAAGTATTAATCCATTTTAGAATAAGCTGTAACTTAACAGAATGTGGAAAAGGTGAAGGGGTCTGAATACTTTCCGAATGCACTGTATGTGATTAATTTCTACATATTGTGATGTCACGAGAGGCTGTGTCCTGGAGGGACGTTACATCCCCCTGAGGTGGCTGCAAACCCAGACAGCTATGGCTCCATCTGCTGGTATGGTCGGGAACTCCACCCCTCTATGGCCAATCTTCCCACGCAGCTGAAACAAATGAGGAGCTGATGAGCTGAAGGTTTGGGAAGGGAAGAGACAGTCTCCAACCTGGGCTCTCTGGAGGACAAGAGTGCTGCACGTCCACTTCCATGAGGAATATAAGGATTTGGAGATACTTACCTTTGGGAAATACTCACCTTTGGATATATGCACCTGTGGAAATACGTGAGAGACATTTGGAAGGACTTTTTGCTGGGTTGGCCACTAGCTGCAACGTGGACTACAGTAAGGCTGGAGAAAAGTTATCTGAGCGAGTGAGAATTATGACTTTGGATGTGGAAGAGACATCCCTGAACTGTTAACCCTTAAAGAGCCACAAGAGAACAGAATTTTGTTATATTTTCGTTAATTTCCCAAGACCTATAATAAAATCCTTGTTTTGTTTGAACCTTGTCTCCTTGCACTACTTGAGCAATCCCGCTGAAAGCTGTGTAGCCTCTCGTGACGTCACAATATGCATATATGTTTTCAACAGGTGTGTGTGGCCAAAGAGCTCTGTTTTCATGTCATCCAACAAATGTAAACGCCTAGAGTTTGGTAAACGGCATTGGCACTTGGATTGAAATAGGTGCTATGGTCAGATGGCCATGCACATGCCATGGGTTTTGCTTTGAAAGAAAGATGCATATGCAGAAAAGAACCCCATACAAACTGTAAAATATGGTGGTGGATCTTTGATGTTATGGGGTTATTTTGCTGCCACTGGTCCTGTGGCCCTTGTTAAAGTCAACGGCATCATGAACTATACCCAGTACAAGGACATGTTGGACCTGACTGTGCAGTATGTGCATGTGTTTGTTGATTCATTACAGTCAAATGACACTCTCCTCTCCTCTCCTCTCCTCTCCTCTCCTCTCCTCTCCCCCTGCCTCCCTTCATCCTCCCCCTCAGGCATTCTCTTCCTCCAGCTGGGGGAGGAGACGAGGCGGGTGCACCTGACCCATGAGCTGACCAGCCTGGAGACCCTGAGGGCCCTCATCGTCCACATGTTCCCCCAGAGGCTCACCATGGCAATGCTCAGGTGGCTTTATCACACTTTACTAGAATGCTCTGTTATAAAGGCTACATAACACTGTCATAACAATGGCATAGCAGGTGTCATAAACAGTCATCAATATAACAACTTACTTTACAACAACAAAAATATTACTTTAGCTAAGATAATATCAGATTCATTAGCTAATAAGATGCATCCTATGAATTGAAACAAAAACAAAAAATTGTATTATGTAATTACCAAAGTAATAAGAATAAGTGGCCTGTTAAATTGTAAACCAAAGGTAATGTAGAGGACAAAATGCTCAGGTGTCAATGCCCATGTTCAGGTGCCCCAGCACGGCCCTGCTGATCAAGGATGAGGCCCGTAACGTCTTCTATGAGCTGGAGGACCCACGAGACGTCCAGGACCGCTGTGTCATCAAGATCTACTGCAAGGAGCCGGTCTACGGCACCTACCCCGGACACCACAACCCACACCTGGCTAACGGAGACCTCCGGGTGAGTGTAGAAGGGGGATATTTGTGTCTGTCTGTCCATCTGTATGTGTGGGCGTTGCTCGCCATCAGGAGTGGTGGTCACTAAAGGGTTACAAGGACCTCAACAAGCTCTCTACAGAATTGAGTGCAAATACTGAGCCAATTACTTCTTCGCCCTAAATACCATTATATTTGTAGCTAGTCATGCTGTTCTGACATTGATAGTATTTTGTTTACAAATGGAAAAAAAGAGTAGTCATTATGTAACCTACTGGAGCACAAATTAAACTCAGCCAGTCTCTATTAAATGAGTCTGCATGACTGAGTAATATGCTAGTACAACAGTAGCACCACTGTTGCTGTTTTTGAATCCATGCCAATCTGTTTCCCTCCAAGGCAAAAAAAGTATGTTTGCTGACTGATAATGTTGTGTAATGTTGTACATACACAGTTGTTCTCAAATGGTGGGTCGGCTAGAGACATGGCTTTGTGTATTTAATGAGACACTACAAAGTGCGGTTTGAGAGCTTCAAGTTCCTCGGTGTCCACATCACTAAGGACCTATCATGGTCCAAACACACCAACGCAGTCGTGAAGAGGGTACGACAACGCCTCTTCCACCTCAGGAGGTTGAAAAGATTTGGCATGGGCCCTCAGATCCTCACAAAGCTATACAGCTGCACCGTTGAGAGCATCTTGATTGGCTGCATCACCGCTCGGTATGGCAACTGCTTGGCCTCTGACCGCAAGGCGCTACAGAGGGTAGTGCGTAGGGTCCAGTACATCACTGGGCTGAACTCCCTGCCATCCTGGACCTCTATAACAGACAGTGTCAGAGTAGATGGCCCTAAAAATGTTCAAAGACTCCAACCACCCAAGTCATGGACTGTTCTCTCTGCTACCGCATGGCAAGCGGTACCGGAGCGCCAAGTCTGTGACCAAAAGGCACCTGAACAGCTTCTTCTAAGACTGCTGAACAGTTAATCAAATGGCTAACCAGACAATTTACATTGACCCCCTTTTATTATTTATTTATTGATCTTAATTGTTTTGCACCGACTCCCTTGACTGGCTCTATGCACACTCACTAGACTCCACCCACACACTCACAACCAGCTGGTACCACTACACAGTGACGCAGTACTGGTAATCCTTGTATATTGCCTCGTTATTGTTTTTATTGTGTTACTATTTCCTTTTTTATTTAGCAAATTTGATATGATTTGTCTTACTTTTTAACTGGGAATGGGCCCGTAAGTAAGCGTTTCACTGTAAAGTCTACACCTGTTGCATTCGGCGCATGTGACCAATAACGTTTGATTTGATTTGATTTGCTTTAGGCTTAGTCGGACGACAACTCAAATACAGTAGATTGGGAAATGTTGGCATACGCAGTATAGAACTGGCGTTGTGTCACTCTAGACAGAGATAAGCAGAAAAGAAGGAGAAAAGAAGGCGATAGAAAGTGAGAATGTGAGAGGGGGGAAGAGAGGGGAGAGAAAGAGAGATTTTGACACTTCTGCCACTTCCACTCATGTCAATCACCACCCTAGGGGGCCCTAGTGCATGTGCATCTGTCTGTGCAAGTGTGTGTGTGTGTTTGTGTTTGTGTATGTGTGTCTGTGTGTCTGTGTGTGTGTGTGTGTGTGTGTTTGTGTGTCTGTCTGTGTGTCTGTATGTGTATTTGTGTGTGTCTGTCCGTGTGTGTATGTGTGTGAATTGCAGCTGCCCAGTGCGTTTTGGAGGTCAACTCTCCGATCTCCCCCAAGCTTTACTTTGCAACAACCGTTGCGCACAATACAGCTCACCACAACTCAGCTCCGAATTTCCCCTCCACTCAGCTCTGAATTCTCCTTTGCGTTTGATGGCTTTATCAAGCAACTTGGTTTAACTTGGGTTTTATGTGCTGGAGGATAGGAGGAATCTGAGAGATAGGAGCTACGGTACAGAGGTGAGTAAAGGGGGCTGGACATGAGCCAGCCGAGCAGAGATGACTATCTGATTACAGACTGTAAACGATGACTGGGACCACTGAGTAGCACTGCACTGAGACAGGGAGGATGGAAGGACAAATGGATGGACGACAGGGCTTAGTGGAGATTGATTGGCTATGAGGTGACAGGTTAGAGTAGTGGGGGGGAGATACAGCGACAATGTGATCTGCTGTGATCTATAAGGGACATTCTGTGTGACAGTGGGGCTTGGGAATCTAGTGTGAGATGTGGTGGTGGTGGGCCCCTGTCTAGTCACTCACATCTAGTGGGATTATTTCCCTGTAGATATAGAGGCAGTTGCTAAGATACAGGATGGAGATGGTGGAGATGAAGGCGCTCCAGTCATTACTCCAGTGTGTGTGTAGAGTCCATTGGGGGCTGTATTGTCGGTGAGGTTATTGTACAGTAGGTATATACACTCAGTTGCCAGTTTATTAGGTACACCCATCTAGTACTAGGTCAGACCCCACTTTGCCTCCAGAACAGCCTGAATTCTTCGGGGCATGGAAACGTTTCTCAATTGGTATCAAGTAACCTAATGTGTGCCATGAAAACATTCCCCACACCATTACACCACAGCCACCAGCCTGTACCGTTGACACCAGGCAGGACGGGGCCATGGACTCATGCTGCTTACACCATATCCTGACTCTGCCATCAGCATGACTCAACAAGAACCGAGATTCGTCGGACCAGGCAATGTTTTTCCACTCCTCAATTGTCCAGTGTTGGTGATCGCATGCCCACTGGAGCCGATTCTTCTTGTTTTTAGCTGATAATAGTGGAACCATGTAGGGTCGTCTGCTGCAAAGCAGGACCATGACAAGGACCGACGAGTTGTGCGTTCTGAGATGCCGTTCTGCACACCACTGTTGTACTGCGCCGTTATTTGCCTGTTTGTGGCCCTCCTGTTAACTTGCACGATTCTTGACATTCTCCTTCGAGCGCTCCTCAACTAGCTGTTTTTGCCCACAGGACTGCCGCTGACTGGGTTATTTTGTTTGTCGCATCATTCTCGATAAACCCTATACACTGTCGTGCGTGAAAGCCCAGGAGGCCAGTTGTTTCTGAGATACTGGAACCGGCACGCCTGGCACCGACGATCATACCACGCTCAAAGTCACTTATGTCACTCAGGTTTTGCCCATTCTAACGTTCAATCGAACAATAACTGAATGCCTCGATGCCTGTCTGCCTGCTTTATATAGCAAGCCACGGCCACGTGACTCGCTGTCTGTAGGAGTGAACCATTTTCCTGAATGCGGTGGTGTACCTAATAAACTGGCCACTGAGTGTATTTTGGGCAGGTATATTATACAAATATTATATGGCAGGTATCCTGATGCAGCACTCCACCACTCTCCTTCTTGGAAAAATAGCCCTTACAAAGCCTGGAGGTGTGTTGGGTCATTGTTCTGTTGAATAACAAATGATAGTCCCACTAAGCCCAAATCAGAAGGGATGGCGTATCTCTGCAGAATGCTGTGGTAGCCATGCTGGTTAAGTGTGCCTTGAATTCTAAATAAATCACAGACAGTGTCACCAGCAAAGCACCCCCACACCATCACGGTGGGAACTACACATGCAGAGATCATCCGTTCACCTACACTGCGTCTCAAAAAAATCTACAATTTGGACTCCAGACCAAAGGACACATTTCCACCGGTCTAATGTCCATTGCTCGTGTTTCTTGGCCCAAGCAAGTCTCTTCTTCTTATTGGTGTCCTTTAGTAGTGGTTTCTTTGCAGCAATTCGACCACGAAGGCCTGATTCAAGCAGTCTCCTCTGAACAGTTGATGTTGAGATGTGTCTGTTACTTGCTCTGTGAATAATTTATTTGGGCTACAATTTCTGAGGCTGGTAACTCTAATGAACGTATCCTCTGCAGCAGAGGTAACTCTGGGTCTTCCATACCTGTGGCGGTCCTCATGAGAGCCAGTTTCATCATAGCGCTTTATGGTTTTTGTGACTGCACTTGAAGAAACTTTCAAAGTTCTTGAAATGTTCCGTATTGACTGACCTTCATGTCTTAAAGTACTGATGGACTGTCGTTTCTCTTTGCTAATTTGAGCTGTTCTTGCTATAATATGGAGTTGGACTTTTACCAAATAGGGCTATCTTCTGTATACCCCACCTACTTTGTCACAACACAACTGATTGGCTCAAACGCATTAAGAAGGAAAGAAATTCCACAAATTAACTTTTAAGAAGGCACCCCTGTTAATTGAAATGCAATCCAGGTGACTACCTCATGAAGCTGGTTAAGAGAATGCCAAGAGTGTGCAAAGCTGTCATCAAGGCAAAGGCTGGCAATTTGAAGAATCTCAAATCTCAAATATATTTTGATTTGTTTAACACTTTTTTGGTTACTACATTATTCCATATATATATGACTGGATGTCTTTTGTTTGTCGCACCATTCTCGATAAACCCTAGACACTGTCGTGTGTGAAAAGCCCATGAGGCCGGTCTTTGATGTGCAGTCTTTTGAATCACCTGTGATGTTGTATGGTATGGTATCTGCTCTATTGTACTCTATTCTGTTGTACCTTAACCTGTTATATTCTATTGTATTCTACGTTGTTTTGTTCTACTTCTGCTCTATTCTGCTCTATTCTCTTCTCTTCTATTCCACTCTATTCTATCTTGAATGTTGCCGTTTATTTCTATCCTTCCTCTCTTCCTCTGATGACAGAGGGATATGGTGTACATGCCCCAGCAGGATTCCCCAACCAACCGTCGCCTCAGCAACGCCCCCGCACCCGCCTCCTCTGCCTCTGCCCCCTCCGGCTCGCCATCCCGCGTCCGTCTCCTCTACAGTGGGGGCCGCCCATCCTCTTACGCTGGGCAACCTCACCCTCAGCATCATCCCCAAACCCACTCCCTCCCCCACCCCCACCACACCTCGCCAGGGGGTCAGAGTGCAGCCCACCACCAGCATCACCCCCAGCAGCTCCACCACCAGCCCCAGCAACACCAGCCACAGCTACAGCACCATGCCCAGGCAGGCTTCTCCCCCAGTGCAATCCTGGAGCGTAGGGATGTGAAGCCCGATGAGGAGGTCCACGGCATCGGCTCCAGGAGCATGGTGCTCCGGCGGGGTGATGCAGGGGGGATCTATGCCGACCCCTATTCCCTGGGCCAGGAAGGAGGCCGCCTCAGCCTGGCCGGCCCCCACTCCCCTCTACCCCCAAGAGGGGACGCCTACGGCTCTCTCTACCGGCGTGGAGGAGGTGGAGGTGGAGGGGGCGGAGGAGGGTTGGGACCTGGCTCCGTGCGCTCCCTCACTTCCTACTCGGCGGCGGCTCTGCAGGGAGAGCTGATGGACAGTGGCATCCTCTACAGGCCTGGAGGCCCACTGTATAATGATGCAGCCTACGCCGCGTCCATGAGGGACTTGTATTCGGGCACCATGCCCGGCCGGGACTCCCCTGGGAGGCAGACTCTGCGGAGGGACTCGGTGTCCTCCTGCGTGTTTGGGGAGAGTCCCAAAGCTAGGGGTCAAGGGTCAGGGTTGGGGTCTGATCAGCTGTGTTTAATGGCTGGACCTGGAGGGGAGGGCAGTGGTTTCAGTTCAGCACCAGGTTTCAGTTCCCCTCTACCAGGCAACGAGACAGAGACCAGGTAAGAGTGTGTGTGTCTGTGTGTGTGGTGTGTGTTTGTGTGTGTGTGTGTATGTATGTATGTTTTGTGTGTCTGTGATGGGTATTTTGTGTGTATTTAAACTGACTCATACCCTATGTGTGTCATTGCTAAGGGGGCGTATGGAGGCCATGGAGAAACAGATAGCCAGTCTGACTGGTCTACTGCAGACTGTTCTGACCAGGGGACCAGAGGCCGACAGCCCGTAAGACACACACGCAAGCATGCACGCACAAACACACACAGGCGCACATGTAACGGTGGGGACAGTGGAGGAAGCTAAACTGTTAGCAGCACACTGATGTCCGTTTCACTGGTGCCGTGACCTGGATTGGCAGTTGGGCTCAGCTCAACGGCCGGGTCACACTTGCTGTGTAGTGAGTTTAGAAGGGGTGAGTGTAACGGAGTTAAGAATGTACCGTAAGCTCACTCCACAGCTAGCTTAAAATGTCGCCGATGGAGCTATCGAATTAGATATTTTTCAACAGCTCAAACGGTTGGTATGTTGGCAAGGAGGGCTGTCGTGTTGTTGCGAAGCAGAGGATCAATGGTTAAAGCCTGGTATGGGGACAGGGACAGTGGAGGAAGATATACTGTTAGCAGCACACTGATGTCCGTTTCACACACACAGGCATGTGCACACACATACACATACATACATACACACACGCACACACACATTCAGTACATACAGTACACACAGAGTGGGGACCTAAAGCTATTTTGTCTTTTCCAGGGACAAGATTGAGACGGCCAGTGACTGCTCTGGGACAGACAGTAAGTATCAATCAGGGATACCTGAAAACAAATATACATTCACTTTCACTGTGTCCCATTGACTTGGCAATATAAAGAGTAAGGGTTAGGATTGCACAGCATTGCAAAATAAAGAACATGATCCATTGCATAGCATTGTAAATGTTCTGTAGCTGAACTGCTTACCGTATGTGTACTGCTCATGTGTGACCGATGTGCTTGAAGAACCATCAAGTGTGTATTTGCTTATGTTAGTAATGGGTGCCATGCTTCTTGTGCCTTATTTTAGCTGGACGGTTAAAAAACAAGAAAGGTATCTTCTTGTCCAAAGTCCTCATCCTCTTATCGCTGTGTGTCTCAATGACAGACGGCTTCCCTTACAGTTGGTGTCTCCCGTTTGATGTACTTTGAGTTTTGTGAGGATTCTGTTTTGATTCTCTTGTTCGTTATGTCTGCATTCAGTGTCTGGATTCAGGACTGGGCTCAGAATATGTTTCCCAATCCATACTGTTCATGCTGGAATATTATTGTGCTTGTCTTGTTATTTGGTTCTTTGGGTAGATCAAGATTTATTTATACTCCTGATACCATTCACACAGACCTGCAAAAAATATGGTTAATTGCAGGAAGTCGTCTGTGTGAAAGGTGATTTTGTGTTGTCAGATAAAAATAGGCCATTTACCTCTTTATCTACGCCCACTCCAGACAGGTATTAGAAGGCCAGCTTTTAGTTAGACAATGAACTTAGAAATACACTGTAACTGTCACATGCCCTCCCCGAAAATAAGGTGTTCTTCTACAATTAGTTGTGCCAAGCTCCAATTTCTCTGTCTCCCAGTACAGGTAAGAAGTCTTCTAGGAAGTCAGTTGAGCGGTATACTGCAGTACATCTGGTCTTCTGTTCAAATTGTAACATTCTGTATGACCTTGTGTTTTAACCATCTCCTCTGAAAGAATAGTTCACCTAAATTACAAAACCAATTTTAAGTTTCTTTGCCTGGAAAGTGATCAGTGCTAATGGACTATTTGGACTATTTTCAAAGCACTTTAATTGTTTTCAATGTAGAGCAATAAGTGATTTTGTAGTTCAGGTGAACTCCAAGTTTGTGAGTTTGGTAGTCTTACCAAACCAGTCCCTTTATTTTGTTATGCATGAGAAAATGTGCCTGAGAAAATGCCGTATAACAAAGCTATCTGTTCATTGTCATTTCAATGAACCCTTGTGTCATTTTAACCCCAAGCATCAAAGACTTGCTCGCTCGGGCTTGTTGTGGATGCTCTGTTGTTGCCCCTGGAATTTAAATGTATGTAAAGAAATACAGCTTTGGATATGGCTCTGTGTGTCCTAAAAACCTTCCCCATTCTGTCAATCATCTTTACACCTGTGTACAATCCTGTAGTCCCTCCCCACTTTACGATGGATGGTATAATTGGCTACAGTGACAGTAGAATGCACAGTCATGAGACCCTAATCCTACTTTCTGATTGGCCAGCTCTGACGCCGTCGGCGCCATTGGCCCTGATGCCGCCCCCACCCACAGGGTCCTCCCAGCCACTGACGGTGTCGCGGCTACAGATGCAGATCCACCTTCATGGCCTGCAGCAGAACACCAGCGAGCTGCGCAAACAACTGTCCCAGCTGCGCAACATCCAGGTCAGCACCAGAGAACACACACACACACACCACACACACACACACACACACACACACACACGCACACACGCACACACACACACACACACACACACACACACACACACACACACACACACACACACACACACACACACACACACACACACACACACACACACACACACACACACACATTCCTCAAGGCACTGTTTGTTTTTACATGTGTTTATGTATCAATCACTGCTCTTGCTAGTATCACTGCTCTTTATTAAGCTTTACATATCAGCCTTGAGGCCTTAGTCAGAGCTTTGTGTGTGTAGACTTGACGTTGTGCTTGTTTGACTTATGCTTGTTTGACGTATTGTCTAAGTGTGTGTGTGTCCCAATAACATGTATTTGGGTCTGTCCATGTCTCCCCTCCCAGTTGGAGAACCAGGACTCAGTGCAGTCCCTGCTGAGGCAGACTGAGTCAGAGCTGAGCCTTATGATGCTGGATGCCATGCGGACCCAGGAGGACCCTTTGCAGAGGCAGCGCCTCCTAGTGGAGGAGGAGAGACTCAAGTACCTCAACCAGGAAGAGCTGCTCATCCAGCAGCTGCAGTGAGTTTAGCCTTTAAGTCAGGGTCTCTAACTCAAGATAGGGTCAGTGTGAATGAAGAAATAGTGCAAACTGTTCAGATAGAAAAAAGCTGAATGTGTGTTGAGCTGGAACCATGCAGTGCCTGCATACTTGGTGGACACTTTGTTGTTATGCTAGACTGATGTCATTTTTTGGTGTCCACAGCGATCTGGAGAAGTCAGTAGAAGAACTCCAGAGGAACTCATCAGTCAACCACGGCCTGGTGACAGAGCAGGAAGTGGAGCAGAAGAGCATGGAGCTAAGGTCTTTGGGAGAGACCCTCACAGAGCTCAAGAGTAAGCATATAGCGGATAACGATACAGGAAGATACAACAATGAGGCCATTAGCTGTGTGAAAGTCTGCTATGTTTGGATGGAATAAAATTAACCCCTCATATAATTACCTTCATAGATAATTGCAACAAGGACAAAATAGTGACAGTGATTAGGCAGGTGAATGTCCCTAATAGGAGAGTCTTATTAAGAAAGATGTGCTAGAACATGCAGATGTTGTCACGTGTAGCATCATAGCTAAAAACCACACAGTAGAACGAGATGCTTGTTTAACAACTAATGTGATACGAGCCTTTTGTGTACCTAAATTACCCTGAAATCATTTCTCCACGCAGTAGCTGAACCACAGGGGGCAGAGAGTACAGCAAGCCCTGGCAGAGAGCATGACAGGAGACACAGACACTGCATGACTGTTTTACAAACAAGCATGGATATATCCTCTTTCCCTCTCTCATTAATTTAATTATGCTCCTCCCTCCCTCCCTCCCTCCCTCCCTCCCTCCCTCCCTCCCTCCCTCCCTCCCTCCCTCCCTCCCTCCCTCCCTCCCTCCCTCCAGACCAGTTCCCCAGTCTGCAGAGTAAGATGCGCGTGGTGTTGAGGGTGGAAGTGGAGGCTGTGAAGTTCCTGAAGGAGGAGCCACACAGACTGGACGCACTGTTGAAACGCTGTAACAACATGACCGATACACTGACCACACTACGCAGGTATGGTTGAACACAACACAATATACGCTATATAAACCGTGTTGTTACGTTGTTGTTCAATTGTTATAACCTGTTGTTACGAGGGCCCCATTCAACTGGTGACTTGGTTTTCAAGATAAGCAAAAATTATACTCTTTCAATACAACATGAAAGCATGTTCATATCTAAAACTTTTTGCAGCAGATGAAAAATATGTTTCTTTGACTGATCCCAGAAACCTGGTCACCAGGATAGATGCAATAGGGCCCTGATACTGCTGTGTGTGTTGTTAGTGTATTGTATGCCACCTGTACGTACAGAAAAGTGACCGAGGGCCTGTGGAAGGGCCAGAATGACATCTCCAGCCAGTCAGCCAAGCGAACTGAGCACACAGGAAAGAGCTCGGACCTCGACATACTGACCAGTCCACCGCTCAACCTCAATGACCTGGATGGCAGTGCCAGCCTTGCCAACTGGATGCCCGTATCAGGCAGTGACCCAGACGCTTCGGGTCCTGAGCAGGACCCCCACCCTATGGCCAGCTACAGAAGCCGGGTCCTGGACGAGCTGCCAAGCCGCCGCGGTGCTGGCAAATCAGTGTCTGCGGAGGTCAGACTGGTACGGAAAACCCCTCCTGTATTTTTTACATTCTATATAATCCCCCTCACAATGCTAAATGTACACTTTTACTGGGGAATCTGTACATTTACCAGTGTGAACATTTCCCTGGAAATATATACGTTTTACAAATTTCCCCTATCATCCATAGTATATCCATGTACATTTCCGCAATATATTTCCAATATACAGTATTTGGGTTGACAAATATGTGTGGTTGTATAGGCTGCAGAGCGGGATTGGGAGGAGAAGCGGGCTAGTCTGACCCAGTTCAGTGCCCAGGACATCAACCGTCTGCTGGAGGAGACCCAGGCTGAGCTGATGAAGGCCATCCCAGACCTGGACTTCGCTGCCAGGCAGATCAATAAGCCTGCTGTGCCCCCCAAACCCCACCCCAAACCTCAGTTCACCACCCCCATCACTACCTCCACCACCACCTCCACCACCACTAGCACCACCACTAGTTCCAGTACTGAGCACCAGCCCAACAAGGTCCAGGTCACTGGCCAGAAGCTGGAGGGGGGCTCACGTCGCGGATCTGGTGAGACTGAATACCACATCCACGTTCTAATATATACAGTGCCTTGCAAAAGTATTCATCCCCCTTGGCGTGTTTCCTGTTTTGTTGCATTACAACCTGTAATTTAAATTGATTTTTATTTGGATTTCATGCAATGGACATACACAAAATAGTCCAAATTGGTGAAGTGAAATTAAAAAAAAAACTTATTTCAAAAAATTATACAAAATAAATAACAGAAAAGGGATGTGTGCATATGTATTCACCCCCTTTGCTATGAAGCCCCTAAATAAGATCTGGTGCAACCAATTACCTTCAGAAGTCACATAATTAGTTAAATAAAGTCCACCTGTGTGCAATCTAAGTGTCACATGATCTCAGTATATATACACCTGTTCTGAAAGGCCCCCGAGTCTGCAACACCACTAAGCAAGGGGCACCACCAAACAAGCGGCACTATGAAGACCAAAGAGCTCTCCAAACAGGTCAGGGACAAAGTTGTGGAGAAGTACAGATCAGGGTTGGGTTATAAAAAAATATCAGAAACTTTGAACATCCCACAGAGCACCATTAAATCCATTATTTAAAAATTGAACGAATATGGCACCACAACAAACCTGCCAAAAGAGGGCTGCACACCAAAACTCATGGACCCTGCAAGGAGGGCATTAATCAGAGGCAACAAAGAGACCAAAGATAACCCTGAAGGAGCTGCAAAGCTCCACAGCGGAGATTGGAGTATCTGTCCATAGGACCACTTTAAGCCGTACACTCCACAGAGCTGGGCTTTATGGAAGAGTGGCCAGAAAAAAGCCATTGCTTAAAGAAAAAAATAAGCAAACACGTTTGGTGTTCACCAAAAGGCATATGGGAGACTCTCCAAACATATGGAAGAAGGTACTCTGGTCAGATGAGACTAAAATTGATCTTTTTGGCCATCAAGGAAAACGCTATGTCTGGCGCAAACCCAACACCTCTCATCACCCCAAGAACACCATCCCCACAGTGACAGTGAAGCATGGTGGTGGCAGCATCATGCTGTGGGGATGTTTTTCATCGGCAGGGACTGGGAAACTGGTCAGAATTGAAGGAATGATGGATGGCGGTAAATACAGGGAAATTCTTGAGGGAAACCTGTTTCAGTCTTCCAGAGATTTGAGACTGGGACGGAGGTTCACCTTCCAGCAGGACAATGACCCTAAGCGTACTGCTAATGCAACACTCGAGTGGTTTAAGGGGAAACATTTAAAAGTCTTGGAATGGCCTATTCAAAGCCCAGACTTCAATCCAATTGAGAATCTGTAGTATGACTTAAAAATTGCTGTACACCAGCGGAACCCATCCAACTTGAAGGAGCTGGAGCAGTTTTGCCTTGAAGAATGGGCAAAAATCCCAGTGGCTAGATGTGCCAAGCTTATAGAGACATACCCCAGGAGACTTGCAGCTGTAATTGCTGCAAAAGGTGGCTCTACAAAGTATTGACTTTGGGGGGTTGAATAGTTATGCACGCTCAAGTTTTCTGTTTTTTTGTCTTATTTCTTCTTTGTTTCACAAAAAAAAATATTTTGCATCTTCAAAGTGGTAGGCATGTTGTGTAAATCAAATGATACAAATTTTTATTTCATATCCTTTTTAAAAATGTATTTTCCTTTATTACTTTCCAACCCCACCTACCCTCCCCTAATTGGAGTAAACTAGTGAACAACAACGCCTAGGCCTCTACTTTCAGCTTATACATACTAAATATATTTTATGGACACAGTCAATTTTACAATAATTATATTTTGTTTGTTTTTACTCCTGATCATTTTCATGATGTCCATCCGGTTTGCCTCTATATGCCATATCCCCCAAACTGTGCTCTTTTTCACAAAAGTTCTCAACCTATATACTTATTATGGACACAGTATGTTTTACATTAGTTATTTTGTTGTTGTTAGTTGTTATTAGTCCCAACCTTCAGCTCCATTTAGCTCCTCCCATCTATCTTTTAACACCATCCATATTGAATTTCTACTTGCCATATATTTCTCAACTGTAGTGTGATGTTTCACAAAAGTTCTGAACCATTCTATTCTCATTGTTTCTACAGATTGTAAATTGAAAAAAAAAACATTTTCGCTAAAAGTATTTTTATATTATTGATCGATTGACTATGACTTTTCAGATCACCCAGTAGTGCTATCTGCAGGGTTAGCTTCAGGTAAATATTGCAATCCTTCAGCCATTCCTGGACCTGTAACCAAAAACAAGCTACAAATGGACAGTACCAAAACAAATCATCTAATGATTCTGTTTCTTCGCAGCAAAATCTGCAGAGCTGGGAAGATTGTATCCCCCATATAAAGAACATTCTATTGGTTGCAATAATTTTGTATAATAATTTAAAGTTTCGAATCCGGCGTCGCATTGCGTATCAGTTCATAAACCATTTGCCATGGAAACGGTACATCAAAAATCTATTCCTAACTATTTTGCAATCTATATGGGACAGCTGTAAATTTTTTGGTCCTTAAATGAAACTGGTATACTTTTTTATTTATCACAATTTTCTTTAACCAATTATGGTCTTTAATGCAGGGCCGACAGACAAGTTCCTTACTTTTTCCCCCTTCCACTTTCCTCTTCCATTTTTGCGGTAATGCTGCAATTAGTGGTTTGTAATTTTGGGTAGAGCAGACATTTCCATATGTTTTTGTTAGCTGCATGTGCAACATAACTACACCAGTTCTACCTATGGTATAATTTACGAAGACTGAACCATTCTTGAACATGGGGTGAGACAATCTTACTAATTTGCTAGAGAACCAGTTCGGATTTAAGTATTTTTTTATTTTACCTTTATTTAACTAGGCAAGTCAGTTAAGAACAAATTCTTATTTACAAGGATGGCCTATACCGGCCAAACCCGGACGACGCTGGGCCAACTGTGCGCTGCCCTATGGGACTCCCAATCACGGCCGGTTGTGATACGGCCTGGAATCGAGCCAGGGGGTCTGTAGTGACGCCTCAAGCACTGAGATGCAGTGCCTTAGACCACTGCGCCACTCGGCAGCCCAAGTATAACTTTTGTATGACCGAAGCTTTTAGTGATAGGTCTAATGCTTTAATATTTAATCATTTCTGTCCTCCGAATTCATATTCATTATATAAATAGGCCCGTTTCATTTTGTATGTCTTGCCGTTCCAAATCAAATGGAATATTTTTTCCTAATATAATTTAAAAAACTGTTTGCTAGACGTAGGCAAGACCATAAGCAAATAGGTAAACTCTGATAATACTAAAGAGTTTATCAGGGTGATTTTAACACAAATAGACAGGTATTTACCTTTCCATGGTAGCAAGATCTTATCTACTTTTGCTAACTTTCTATTAAAATGTATTGGAGTGAGATCATTTATTTCTTTTGGGATATGTATTCTGAGTATATCCACATCACCATCAGACCATTTTATTGGTAAACTACACGGGAATGTAACAATTGTATTTTTTTGTGATCCAATATGTAATATAGTATATTTATCATAATTTGGTTCTAATACAGAGAGGTTAGAAAATGTATCTAGATCCTCTATGAGGCTGTGGAGGGATTCAAGTTGTGGATTTAAAATAAAACATGAATCATCAGCATACAATGACACCTTTGTTTTTAAACCCTGGATTTATAATCCCTTGATTTATTGTTGGATCTGATTTTAATAGCTAACATTTCGATGGCCATAATAAATAGATATGCCGATAGTGGACAAACTTGTTTTACTCCTCTTGACAGTTTAAAACTTTATGAGAAATAGCCATTATTTACTATTTTACACTTAGGGTTACTATACATGATTTTAATCCATTTTATAAGAGATTCTCCAAAATTGAAATGCTCCAGGCATTTATATATAAACTCCAGTCGTACTTTATCAAAATCCTTTTCAAAGTCAGCTATGAATAGCAGGCCTGGTTTCCCAGATTTTTCATAGTGTTCTATTGTTTCCAATACTTGCCTTATATTATCTCCAATGTATCGTCCATGTAAAAAACCTGTCTGATTAGAATGAATAATGTCCGACAATACCTTTTTTATTCTATGTGCTATACATTTTGCTAGCATTTTTGCATCACAACACTGAAGTGTAACCCCATTTTTAAAATGGACAGGATCTTTATATTTCCCACTTGTATCCTGTTTCAGTAATAATGAAATCAGACCTTCAATATTTGTGTTTTAGTTATGACTGAGCTGTCCTATAAAGATATGATATCATTGTATGTTTTAGCGGAGCTGACCGTTACCAGGTATCGTGCTGAGAAACCCTCTAAGTCTCCGCCTCCACCCCCTCCTCGCCGCAGCTTCCCATCAGCCCATGGGCTCACCACCAATCGCAATGGAGAAGTGATCGTCACCACCAAGAAGGTACAGTAAGAGAGAGATGGCTGAGAAAGAAATACCTGCAAAGTACGAAAGTACACATTAATATTTTTTGAAGATAGGCTATTTGGATGTATGGATGTTATAAAGATCTGTCACATAGACATGTTGCCAACCCTGTTTTGTTTTTATAAGAAGCTGGAGCCAGACGACGGAGAGGCGCTGAAGACTCTGGTCAAGCTGAGAAGGACACCGTCTGAAACCCACCGCCCCGCCTCCACTCCCCCCGTCATCGCCGCCTCAGCGATTAAAGATGAGGATGACGAAGAGAGGATAATTGCTGAACTAGAGGTAGGAGTCTGTTTTTTCTTAATGCAATTTACAATGTGTTACACTGGTGCAAAATTGTATACATTGAGTAGCTGCATACAAAATGTATGAGAATATGACATACGGTATGTATTTTGTTCGTTGCAGTCGATGTTCGGTGTGCCTTAGCAATGTGATAACATTGTCTCTGCGACACTCTCCCACACGACACCCCTCACCACCCACCACACACCACCTGACAGATATTTCAGCGAACCACTGTCAAAGTGTCCCCTCCCCACTCACTGCCCAGCACGCTACCGAGGCCCACCCCTGCAGCCCGTACCCTTCCTTGCACCTCAGGCTCCCTGGGAATAAAGGTAAACCTTAAGCCCCCCAAAATGCTCTCTCGTTTTGCAGTGTCTGCGGCCCTACTTCTAACTCTGTCTCCTGTCCTCTCCCCCTCTTTCAGTCACTGCTGTTCCACTGCACTTGTTTCTTAGAGGGCCACTAACATGCCTGTTGATCATGGAGATTCTCCTCTAATTCTGCTTGATGCAGAAGTTCTCTGGGCTGAAAACACGTCATAGTGCTTCTCTTGTCTTATTCGACCACCAAACATCTACTGTCTAATTCCATTCAATCTAACTCCCCTGTCTAACTTCGCTAATGACTCCCCCCTCGCTAATTCCACTGACTGCATTCTACATTCTAATCTGCATTCAGTATTCTAAATAAGCTGTGCTCTAATTCTCTAACAAACTAACTGACAGTCCTGGTTTCTGGGGTGCATATTGGAATTACATGCGTACTGCATGGATTGTGTTAATGTGGAATCATGTATTTAAATTCAAGGTTTAGCTGACAGACTAAGGCAAGTGTCAGAACTCTCTTGCTGCTCAAATGACACATTTATCTCTGTCGAAGGTCTTGTTTTATCGCTCCCAGATCAAAACAAGACTCAGCTCACTAGGGAAGCTGTCAAAACAGCGGTGGTACAGCCGGTTTCAGGTGAACAGCTCCGCACTACTGACAGAAATTGATCTGCTGGATTTGGACCAACTTTCAAAACCCAAACCCTTACATGGCAAAACTGATCAGCTCCAGTGAGACTCTCTGCACCCAAAATGGCATCCTATTTCCTATATTGGTCACTGCTTAGGGCTCTAGCCAAAATGTCATCTCAGATTTGACCATAACCTTCTTCATGCTCTTTGTCCTTCTGTAGAATGCGAGCAACTCACCAGGGGCATCCAAGGGACCCCAGTCAACTGTAGCGGCTAGACTGAAGCACCTCCAGCAAGGCAGCCTGGAGAGGCCCAAGACCAGGAAGCAGAGAGAGGACTTCCCCAAGATCCAGGGCCAGCAGCAGGTATTCCACTTCTAGAATGCCCCTCCTCAGAGGAGTAGCCCTCTTCAGAACAGCTCTGGTGGCCTATGACATTGACAACTGCCCCCTCTCACAGCTGTCTGGGCAACTACTATACTGGGATACAATATGTTATCAGTGGACAATAAGGTGACGAGAAAAGGGTTGGGCTCATCGGAAATCACCAATGTTGGTTGTTACATTATTTGACTTTGAGCTGTGGTTGGATCCAAAATGGATTGTGTACAGAGCGTACTCTTTCCCATTGGCTGGCATTGATGTTTCTGAGGAGGGTAAGGTAGTGGAGGTATTGTGCACTTAATAAGCTAAGTGACACCTAAACTGCACTCCTTGATTATGCCACAAAATAGTTTTACATCTCAATGTCGGACCACTGACTTTTAACCAAGTAGATTATGATCCTACAGTACCACTGTTCTTTGACTCTGCTTCCTTTCCTCAAATCACTAAATCATTCTGTCTCCAGCTGAGTCATTTAAAACCACTGTCCAAAAGCGAGAGGGTCAGGAGATGGAAAAGTAATAATTCTCAGAATATTTGCCCTTGTGCAGCACACCTCCAACGTTTCTCTGGAGCAAATAAGACTGAAGTCCTCCTCCCTCCTCTCTGAAGCAGCAGTCTTACCTGGTTCAGCAGGCACTCCAACTTAGTAGGCTGATCTGAGTGGCCCTGTCCCACCTTAGCCCAAACTGTCCCTCTCAAAGGACCTTCTGGCAGCTCTCAAAGTCAGGTAGAGATAACACAGAAAGCCACTCCGTCCCAGCTAGGACCTGTCCTGAGCCAGTCAACCCAATCCTTGCATTACCCTAACGGGGATAATCCACACTCCATTAGCCAACTAAAATAGAGGCCACTTCATTTGAACTCTAAGAAACAGGACCCATGTGGTACTCTTTAGGCTTAGGGGGTCTATTCACGGGTTATTGGAGTTAAAAAGACTACCCTTTGGACTGAAAAACGCCCCCAAAATATTGCCATGGTTCAACTTGCTTAGGATGGCTGGATTGATGCACTTCTACATGCATCTTTGATCAGATCTTAAAGGTTTTTACCTTGTGTGGGGCAAATTCATCTCATCCACCACCAAAGCTGTAACCACATCCATTTTGGTAAAGCACAAGGTTTGCGCCAAAACACAAACCATACCTCACTCCTTGGGGTGAAGGGGATAGGAGTCAGAAACCACTTGCAATATGTGTAAAAACACAAAAGTATCATACAAGTGCAGAAGATGACTTCCCAGATAGGTCAGTGCACTTCACAACAATTCCCATTAGCGAATACAGTAGTTAGCACATGGCTAAAATGTCAACCTCTATTTGACACTGGAGAAATACACCCCAAGCATTAGTATTCATGTCTATTTCCAACCTGGTCTCAGAGCATTTTGTATTATTCTGTACATAAACCCAAGACACTCCATTTAGTATGATATGTTACGTTTCGTATGGTAAATCAAATCAAATCAAATTTGATTGGTCGCATAAACATATTTAGCAGACGTTATTGTGGATGTAGCAAAATGCTTATTTTCCTAGCTCCAACAGTGCAGTAATATCTAGCAATACAAAAAGTGCAAATCTAAAAAGTTGGTATGTATTCATTTGTGGATGTCCATCATCCATTTCGTATGATATGTTACGAATTGTGGTTACGGTTAGGGTTAGGGGAAGCGTTAGCTAACATGCTAAGTTGTTGCAAAGTTGCTAATTAGCTAAAATGCTAAAGTTGTCCGTGATGAAATTCGAACACGCAGCCTTTGGATTGCTAGACATTCGCGTTATACGCCCACCCATCCACCCCGACCAACCACCCTCCTTTCGTTTTTGCCTTAAGTAACCTTCTGTCTTATGTAACCATACCAAACGTAACATATCATACTAATTTGAGGGTCCCTGATTTATATTTACTCATTTCAATCTAGTCTATGAGACCAGGCTGCTATTTATGCTGTTTGCTGGAAATCACTCAATCGTGTGAGATTGTGTATGCCTCCTAGTGTACCTTCCTTCCCCATCTCCCTTTTGTCATGATGTCAGATACGCCCTCTGAGTCTGCGGATGACATTTATTAGGGTCATTACACTGTGCAAATGTTTTTGTGCAGATTACGCTCATTGCAAGACTGAGTCCTCTCATGGTGCTGATGTATTTTATTAAATGTCTGACCTGACATTTAGTTCAATGTATGATGTTTGTAGCATACAGTAAATACAGTAATATATATCTAGGCAACTGGGTCAGTAAAATGTAGTAAACTGTCTGTGATCAAACAAACAAAAGACCTGTTGAATTTAAACTATATGTTTAACATATGCAAATATTATGAATGAATGTGTTGGAGTCAGTTGAATATATTGGACATACATGCATCTATGTGACCTGTATGTACAGTGTGGGTAAAATAAAACCCCATGGGTAGGCTATTTTGTGTACTGTAATGCATCATGTTAGGTTAATTATTTCAACAATACAAGACTGCTTCAGACATGAACCAATGAGGTCATTTTGAACCAATAGGATTTAACCAAGACTGTACCACAGAGTAACCTTGTTTTTTCCCCTTTATTTTATCCTGAGGGGAAAATGTGCACAAGCTGAAAAATTGTTAACATCAACAAAAGTGAAGTTTGTGTGTGCACAACATATGAATGCCTAGGGGTTATCTGATTTTAAAAAAAGGCTTAGTTGGCATTCTACTATTTGATATCTTAGTCCAGTGCCTGAGGACATTGTGTGGACATGCACTCCACACAGTGCTATAGCTACATTCACTGTTTCAATACCTGTCCAGAAGGAATGCCAACAGGCAATGACCAGGTGCTATCCTTTATATCTCTCCTGAGTAGGTGGACTTTTTGTTTGCCCCTGAATGGATGATTTTGGCATTAATGCCTTTTTCATGATCCAATATGAATTAGAATTATCTGGGGAATGGAGGCTCTCGTGTCTTCTGTGGGTGATGGTGCACCTGTCTGTTCATGTCCTTGTAAAGGATATTTGTGAAACAGGCTCCAAGAGCTACAGATGTACTGGTGTCCCTCGAGGAAAAGATGAGGATCATGTCACAAGATACTTTTCCCTTTTAATTTTACTCTAGCTGATGTAAACTATCCTTTCCCATCCTTTTTAACCCTTGAATGCTTCAGTTGAAAAGACCCAAAATATCATTTGCTGTACCACTTTTTAACCTGTTCTCAGGACATTTTGTAGGATTTGGTACGTACATCTGTTAAGTCCAGATAGTATAATATATTATGTTACTTTTGGTTACATTATGAATGGAATGGCGGTCCTACAATATCATACAAATTAGAGGATGTACAGTACGTCTTACCTGGTCGTACAATAGCATACGAGTTGGATGAAGTATGTATCATACATCTTGCAGGACGTATAGTATTATATGTCTTTCTCTGAGACCAGGTTGCTTGTCGTGTTGGAACAACAAAGGAGAATTACGGGGAGAATTTACGTTGGTGGTTAGGAGAACTAACGTCAAAGGTTAGCATAATTTCCGCAAATGTTTAGGAGAACTAAAATGACAAAGGTTAGGAGAATTTACGTAGCAGGTTACATTAATAGGGTTAAGGTTAGAATTAGGGTTAGGAGAAGAGTTAGCTCAAATGCTACAGTTGTCCCCGATGCGACTCGAAAATGCAACCTTTGGATTGCTAGACGGTCACGGAATACGCCCAACCATCCTACCCAACCAACCTCCCTACTTTCGTTTCTGTCTAAAGTAACTAGACCATTAGTACATATCGTATGTCTTGAGTGGTGCTCAGAAATTCGTATAGTATATTCAAATTAAATCAAATCAAATGTTATTGGTCACATACACATATTTAGCAGATGTTATTGCGGGTGGCTCTGCGGCTCAGAGTCCAGGCTGCACTTCTTGCCCCTAGCTCTCCTTCCACAATTACAAATTGCCCCTCCCTCTCCCCACATTGAATGTCCTGAATGGACATATCTATAACCTCCATGCCCCATGTAGACCAAAGCTAGTGTAGTCATCTACTGCTCTTCATCCCACCCAGTCTATCACACTGTGAGCAGTGGGCCTTCCAAGGACACACCCCAGCCCCATCTATCATGAGGAGAATACAGCCAGAATATAGATGACATTGATCTAAAGCTGCATCAGTGCAACCAGCTCTCTTGGCATCCTTAAAGGCATGCCTCTCCTCTCTTCTCCTACCTCCCTTTGTCTATGCTCTTGGCTTAATAGGAAGTCTGCGTCGTTAATCTTGGGCTTTTGTCTTGTTTCTCCCCGTAACCCTTTTGCCCCGTTGAACGGTTGGACGTGTAAACCAATGTGGCAGCGTTGTGGGGGCCCTTAGACATCTAATCGGAGGGGGAAATCTCTTGTTTGTTAAAGGCCAAGGCAATTAATTAGCATTGGCATCAAATTGCACTTGATGATGTGTCCAAATGTGTCAGCGAGAGAGGCTCAGCGCCGGCTTTTCTCTCTTTGGGTTTGTTTGTTTGGGTCTCCAAGGCTCTATGGAGAAGCCCCTGTAGGTGCAAAGTGACGGGAGGATAATTCAGATCCGTTCATTTAGTCTGGGAGGCAGCCCACTGTCTGGACAAAGAAAGCATCTTAACTGTTTCAGACATGACCAATTCATTGAAAATGTGTGTTGTTTCGGGGTGAGAATGGTCTGGTTGATCCTAACAGCCAATAGTAGATTTGGGTTTTAGCCCTATATGTGTCCAAACTAGCCAGGAGCCGAGGGCAAAAGTACAAACCAAAACGTCATTGACCAATCACAGAGCAAGAATGTATGCCTAGGGTTAACCAGGGTGAAAGCAGAGTTCAGCCTTCACTTATACAGATCATATAACTTGAGGAAACCTATTATCCTGAACTCAGAATATAGCTCCTCCATTACCTACTCCTATTCCTATCCTTCTCTACCTCTTCCTCTCTTCTTCTGAAATCTCAATCCTTATTTCCTCTCCTCTTCTCGATTCACCCCTCCCTCTCCTCTCTTCTCCCAACTCCCCTTCCTCTCCTCTCCACTGTGGAGAGGCTGAATCAGGACAGATTGCCCGTCCTCAAGTCCTGACAGCAGTGCAGTACTGATCACAGCATCACTTCCCCAGTTTTGCCTATGCTCTGCTTAGCGACAGCCACATGGCCCAGATCTTGACACGAGCGCGACGACACCAAACACAGCATCCCCTGTGGCCAGTCAGGGGAAATACACTGCACTGGCTGAAGCATAGCACCCCATGTGACCACATAGATGTAAGATGTAAGACAGCCAATGACCAAGACAGTAGCTCTTGACCTTTGTATGTCTCTATCTAGAAGGGGTCACCAAATAAGTGCAAAGAACAGGGAAAACAAATGTGATTTTAAAACACAATTGAAACCCTTAAGAAGTATGAGAATGCAAAGGAAAAAGCTGCAGACTGCCTTTTCACAGCCACCCTATTGCATTTGGTTAGGTTAGGAGCTGAGATAGAGATCATGTGAGCAATGTTCTCTCTTTTTCCAGGTCTGAGGGCAACTGCTTTATATCCTCTGCTATCATGGTCAGTATGAGTACTGAGATAAACACTGGAGGTAATATGGTGGACAGCAAGATTCAGCACAGGATCCCACTTCTGACACCAAATGTTGCAAATTGAACACATATTGACCCTGAAATCCTAAAGTAAACACTGGTATTCTATCCATAATGTGAAAGGTTCTGGACTTATTAGCACAGTTTTATACACTAGCCAGCATTGTCATCATTGCCACAGCAATATGAAGATTTCCATCCAGAGATTTGATGCGCGACTGAAAAAAATAAAATGAATGTACCACTCCACAAAATGCAAGTCAGATAATCCCACAGAAGCGTTATGTGCTGTCTGAAGCTTCTGGAGGAAAGTGTCAAAATATTGCCACGGAAGCTCTCTGTGCACGAATATATACCACGGGCACAAAAAATATACATAACTGGAGATGAAACAGCACCTTGTAAATCATAGACATTAATTAAATATAGAAATAAGAGCTAATATGAAAATAAAGACCACATAATTAACCTCAGAATAATCTAAATCATATCAGATATACTGTATTGTGAGAAAATAGTATACTACCCGATAGTTATTGTTTGCAGAGATTATATAATGTACAAAATGAAATCTTCATCTATGTTTTATATAATCAAGACTGTATTTTTATACTTGAAAAGAGGATTCATAACCACATTTTGAACATGTATTCTGTAAATGAGTTTGTTGTGTGTTTTGTTTTGTGTTCAATTGCCATCGTTTTGGTTCCTTCCTACTTACTTAGACCATTGAACAAATTGTTAGTATCATTTCTTGTCATAGATTAATATGGTTCATTTGCAGGATACAAAGAACACATGCAGTGACATTTGTGAAAGATCGGAAACTTTTGGGAGGCTTGTTTGGGAAACAATAGAAATCAATGATGAAGGGTTGTGAACTACTTAAAGTAGCACTACACTCAGCTGGCACGGATAGAGGGAGAGGGAACGAAAGAAATAGAGACCCAGAGCACATTTCCTCATCCCTCTTTACAAGTACTCACTGATGACTACCCACAACTGTCTTCCTCTATCGTAATCAAAAGTAAACAATATAGTATGTACAATATGGTTTCTTGATGAATGTGTGGTTGTTTAAAGTAGTCTGTGGGTGTTATAAATCATGTACATAGACCGAAGATATGTTACTTATATGGATTTTTATGTGAGAGAAACGTAATCCAAACAGCATGCACATACTGTACATTCCTGGAATTTGCACGCTGGGTCAACAAAAGGTTATGTTACTTCTGTCAATAACTCTACTCTATGTATAACTGTTAGTGTATATTAGATTAAACATTGTACAGGACAATAGATTTTGTATCATGTGCAACAGGGTCAGTCAAAACTAATTTTACTGTCAACGTAAATGTAAAGAAAAAGAGATTAAAATATTGTAGAGTAACTACTCTTCCTTTATTCTGAGAGTGATTCTTGCTGTGTGTGTGAGATAAGTGTTGTTTATGAGTACTGAAGAAGAATGACAGTAAAACAGAATGCTAAAGACCAACTAACAGTGCAAATGCTATGCCAATTCTACATATTGAAAGAACTGTTGCTGCTTTTTGTGAGAAGATCAACTATGGCACTTAACAAAGACTGCTGCTTTTGTACCTGTCTGTTTTGTTTTTTGTGACAATAAAAGTGAACCTCTTATACAAGAAAGTATTTGATTCAAATTCATTCAGTGTCTGAAAAGAACTCCAAACCAATTTCATGTTTCATGACTTCTGATATTATAAAGTATCAGACAATCACAATATAAAATGTTTATTAGTTCAAACTCAAAATAGTGAAACAAAGAAAGGGTTATCCATACAAATATTTTTAATATAATACAAATCTTGTTCTAAGCTCCGTCCTGAGCTGTTGTAATCCTACTAGTCCTAGGACAGACAGACAGGTCAATATGCCTTTACACCAGATACAGCAGTTATTGGGTTTGGCAGTTTGCAGCCATCTGAGTACCACAAATAGAATAAACTATTAATTATGAAACACAATTGTAGAGTCTTGCCTAGCTTTCACTAATTGTTGCTGTATGTACACTGTCCCAGTGCTCGACCTCCCATACACATGTCCAAAAGCTCTAATGAAGATTGCAGAGAATGATGGTGATTCTCATTTAAATCACGCAGTTGAACTATAAAGTCCATCCATGGCCAAGCCCTTACTCTATTAACATTATGTAGAAATAGGAAGTGTTTACTTAAGTGTTGCGTCGTGCATAAGAACAGCCCTTAGCTGTGGTATATTGGCCATATATCACAAACCCCAGAGGTGCCTTATTGCTATTATAAACTTTGTCATACCCATGTTATACGGTCTGATATACCACGGCTTTTAGCCAATCAGCATTCAGGGCTCGAACCACCAAGTTTATAATGAGAAATGGAGTGTATTTACTGTAGGTGTTTGTTGTGGATCAGAGAGGTATTAGGAAACAGCACCTCACAGTCTAATATACCTAAAACTCTGCTTAGAGGGCAGGCAGTCAAAAGTGAGGTTTGCTGTGGGTAGAACCACATGTAGAACCAATCACCTGCCATACTGGGCTAAGCCTAGGGGAGCTATTTCAAGTTTGTGTGCACTCTATATCAATTAGATTTGGGTGATGCTTTGAATGGAGAATGTGTGTGTGTATGTGTTTGTGTGTAAGCGTGCATGCATGTGTTTGTAGTGTTTCACAGGGAGATATCGGAGGAGATTTGGAGCTTCTGTCTGGGCTTCCATTTGGCGCTGACTCGGGACCCGTCTGTCCGTCTGTACGGCTGGTTCCTCAGGTCTAGCATGGGAGATGATGGATAACAACAACACTGTGAGACCACAACATGCGAACTGGTCTAAACATGCTTTTGTACTGACACTGCCACTAAACCTTAGACAGACAGACAGACAGACAACTGCACCAAGAGACAGAGAGATCCACAGACAGAGAAACACAGTGCTACACTCTAGTGGTGTGCATAGGAGACATAGACATCTCCAGAGACAGAGAGCAAGCGAAAGAGAGACCTACACAATTCTGAGGGGACTATGTAGGGCTCTCATCACTGAAGCCAGAGTCGCAGAAGAGGCGAGAGGAGCGCTTGCCAGAGCGAGCCGTGAAGGGCACAGCCTTTAAAGCTGAAAACCCCAGAGAGAGAGAGAAAGAAAGGGAGAAGAGGGTGACAGAAAGACATAACCAAGGGTGAGGAGAGATATGCACAGGGGAATGAGTGGGAATTACATGAAAAAAGGAGTGAAAAAGGGAGTGAAGGGAGAAGATGAATGTGGATGTGACAGAGACAACAGGATAATGTAGGTGGTGGTGGATATTGCATGACGACAGTTAGTGATCATGTATTTGTGGAAATGGAAAAAGGGTACAGAAAAACAAGCGTTATAATACTGTACATGTCAACAAGAGTATATCACAACTACAGCTTTATATCCAGTATATTAGACCTATATAGCAGACATACACTGTCCTGGAGACCTCAACCCATTATCCCTGACCCCACCAGGCCCACCTGTGATGATGTCCTCGATGGCGCCATCCTTGCCCTCCCGAACCAGGGGGGTCACCTGCCGCCTTTTCAGCTCCGCTATCAGATCCATTTGGGGCATCTTGGGCATCATGAGTACCTGCTGGGGGGGGGGGGTCAAAGGGCAGCCAAAAGGAGTTGGGGTCTAAATTATACATTGTTGAGGGTAAGTGGAGTGGGTCAACTCTCCCTGTGTCTTATTGCTCCTACGTGGTTGGTAATGTGTCACGGACTACCTTCTGTGCTATTTCAGGCTTAGGCGAGGTCGACGGTGGTCCAGTTTTCCATTCGCTGGACAACACATCCTGCTTTCTCCTCTGCTCATTCTCCTGCTCTGCTTGCTGCCGGGGGGGGAGGGAGAGAAAGACATTTGTGATCATTTATGTATGGCGCACTGTCACATTAATGCAACAGTTACTGTTTGATGTGTGGCAAAGAGCTCAGCTCGTCTATGTTGATACATTAACGTACTTACGTTTTAATAGTTGGCTATATGACAAGTACTGTATGAATGATTAAATATATTGAATCAATTAAAAATGTAATTAGTCAATGTGGTGACTAACCTTATATGCCTTGATGAACCTAACAAAGACGGGGAAGAACATGGAGGGAGGTGTGGTTTTAGGGTTCTCTCCAAAGTACTCCACCGCTGATTCATACACATCCTAACATGAGAAACATTAATCATACCTCCATTACACTGTACCTCACTGCTTTCTGTAGCAGTACTTGTGTTTTACAAATATTATTAGCCTCTCCTAAATTAATTTAGTCTAGTGTCATAAAACCGTTACTAGGTTAGCCCCATATAGTAGGCTGTACATTTTGCCACACTGATTGTAGATTTTTTATATATATTTAGTAGTGAGATTTGACCTGGGCTGTCTTGCCATCTCCTACTACAGAGTCCAGCAGGTCATTGTTGCTGGTGAGGAACTCCTGCAACACAGGGTTGTCTTCCTGTATGGCAAACTCCTTCCGGGTCACCTCCATGCCCCTCTCCAGGGCACGCACGTCCTGCAGAATGCTGTCCAGGGACACCAGAGCAGCCTTGTCCAAAAAGTGCAGCTCACTGTGGAACGCTTGGAGCTCAGGGTATTTCTCCTGGATGATGTTCACTATGAAGTGAAGCAGAGTCTGTCTCCGGTCTGTGGACTTGGTGTCTAACAGCTAGATTGAATAAAAATAAATAAATAAAGTTGCACATGCTATACAGTATATGCTCCAAACAATTTAATGGGTTAACCTAATAACCAAAGTTTTGGCAACGTGGTGCCTTCTTAAAGGTCAAATGCAGCTGTTTTTATCTAAATATCAAATCATTTCTGGGAACAGTTAAGTACCTTACTGGATTGTCTTCAATTAAAATTGTGAAAAAGAAACAAAGATAGCTTCTTAACAAAGAGCAATTTCTCAAGCAAGAATTTAGTTAGGACTGCTTGGGAGTGGTCTGAGTGGGTAGGGGAAAACGGAAAACTAGCTGTTATTGGCAGAGAAGTTTGGAACTCTCTTTCTTATTGGTCTATTAACTAATTTACCACCGTCACCAGGCAGGCCAAAACTCCATCCTACTAAAACAGGAACATTTCAGGCGGTCTTTTCAAACAGCTCTTACACTAAAAGGGTATTATAATCATTTTCACAACGTCACAGTATTATTCCAACCTCATAGTGTGGAAAAATATATAAAACACAGGAAAATCACGTTTTTGACTGCACTGGGCCTTTAAGGGTTGACAGCTAGATTAAACCAGAGCCATACTTAGAGGGAACCAATGGAGAAAAGGATACAATGTGAAAAGGTTAGCATGATCCCAGATCTGTATTTGCTTTATGACAGTGGTAGTCAGAGGGGTTGGCGATAGCACATACAGATCTGGGATCAGATAATCAAGGGATACAGCACCCCATCAAAATGAGAAATACAGTGTGATCAAGAGCAAAGGTGTCCAATCCTGATGATGCAGTTGTTACTCGTCTCCAATTAAATCAATTTTGACATTAATTGATGATTTGGGTAACTCTGCCTGTCATTGATTATCTTCAGCAATCATTGTGAGTTGAGACACATCCTCCACAGCTCCACCTTAGTGTTCTAGTCATTCAGTCACTGTGGCTAATTCAGAGTAGGCCTGTCAGAATCGGTTATCTATGGATCTCTCACTGAGGTGGAATCCCATTTGTATAATTACTGTAGATAATCAATTAGATGCTGTGCTAAAATGACATTCTGCTAACCCAAGTGAATCTTCTGGACTAGGGTTGGAGTACAAAACCGATGTGCCTCGTTGTAGGAAAAGGAACAGAAAATGTGCCTCTAACATTTGGTTCATAAATATGTATGCTTTATGTTTGAAGTCTTTCTCACCAAGTCGAGACTCTGCAGGCGGAACCCATAGGCTGCTCCTCTATTGCTGCTGTTCATATAGTTTCCAAAGGCTAGGATGATCTTAGGGACAGAAGAGGCATACCAAAGTTACACACCAATGTTATGTAATCATACAAAACCAAACACTATGACCGCACACCATCCATGCAGTATATCAAAAGAGCAGTCTCCTAACAATACCTCAAGGATCTTCTTCAGCTTGCTAGAGGACTTGATTGACATTGAGGCAGCGATGATTGCATTGAGTTGCTGTTGGACAGATGGGAACATATTATGGTGAATTTTGGTATTATGGTGAAGCTTTGCGCATCCAACTAGATGATAAAACATTGAAACAATCTTGAAATAACATTGAAATAACATTGTTTTCAGTATTTCTACTGACCGGCTGGATGAGCTGGATGCTCTCTGGGAAGTTGCCCATGAAGGTGAGCATACTGATGCGCTGGGGCAGGCGTGGGATCTTGCCAAAGCGTACCATGAAGCGGTCCTCCTCAGGGAGCTCATCCAGGGGCCTCCCTTCTCGCTCGTAGTTCTGGATGAGCTTGACTTCGTACTCTGAGGGGATGAAACGCTCCAGTAGCTCCAGGAAGTCCAGGCTCAGAGCTTCCTGGTTATACCTGTAGGGAGGGGCAAGAGGAAGTGGAGAGGGCAAGGATTATGTACAACTACTACTTCATACAGACACTCTGTTCATACTCTTAGATTACTGTAAGATGACAATAGAAGTGATTTATGAGTGTAGTGAGCCTTCACACATTTCACATTGGTTCTACGTTTATCAGTTACTATCACATGCTTAGTAAAACCAAAGCTAACTATATATTCCTCTCTCTGGCTGTGCATAGTCACAATACAAAAAGTTATACATTTTACATTTTGGTCATCCAGCCGCTCTCATCCAGAGCAATTTACAGTCAGTGCATTCAACTATATATAGTAGTACTACTTCTAGTCTTACGCACAAATTACATGTAGTATTATTTTCGTATAACAACTTGATAACAGACACATACGTCTCTATAGAAGTACAAATGTCTGAGGTGGCCATGCCCCCCTTGCGCAGGGTTATGGCGAGGTTCTTGGCTCTGTTCGGCTCCAGTAGGGACACTTTGCTGGGGGTCTTCTGGGCCACCTTTGCTCTCAGGGTCCTCATGTCAGCCGGGGCCATCTGGGCCTTGGTCTTAAACTGCTCCTCAAACGCATCCATGTTTAGCTCCTAGGACATGGAGGGGAGAGGTAGATGACTCATGCAGGAGCTGTTGGTAATGTCCAAACTGTACGATTTACAGTTAAACAGGTCGTTGATTCGGCAGGAAATGTTGTCATATGACGGGAAACAGATCAGATAGAGGGAGAAATACAAAGGATTTCAGGATGAGAGAAGAAAGAGAAAAGAGAGAGTGGCTGAGACAGAGAAAGAGGGATGGAAAGATTGGAAGGAGAAGAAAGAGAAACAGCAGTCATACAGATGAGGACAGATTGAGATGGACAAGAATACAGATTGTAAGCAGATAGCTAGTAGACTACTGTGATCTCACCCCCAACACGTGCTCATCATCCAGCTCATTGAAGACAGTTCCAGACACCTGGTTGGGTTTAAGGACCTGCCAGTTGAGTGAAGGCATACGGAACTTAGTCTGAATGGGCTTCTTGTTTCTGTTACCTGTCCAGAAGAGGAACACATTCTTTAACAGCACTTTTCATTGTGTAAAACCATTTCTAATGGCCAGTCCTTGTTAGTGGGGACCAATTAACTGAGAGTTTTGTCATTAGAACCACGACTGACAGAACTATCTTGACCTATCGTGTGTTAGTTTACCAGTGTGTCCATCAGGCATACCCCCAAATGGTGGGGGCATACCACCCCCTGGAGGAGGTGGGGGCGGAGGAGGTGGTGCAGTCGAGCCTGTAGGGGGAGGAGTAGGAGGTGGAGGAGGAGGGGCTTGTGCTGTGGCCTCTGTTGCACCAGGTAATGGAGGAGCAGGGGGAGGGGGCGGGACTACAGATGTGGGAGGGGCCACAGGGCCATCAACAGTCGTGATTTGTTCTGTGGATGCAGGGAAAATGAAACAATGTTAATTATTTATGATGAATTTGATTCCCTAAACCAAACCAAATTAATATTTAAAGAGTTTATTTCCAAAACACAATATCTACAAATGTTTCACATTTGTGTTTTTCATCAGAAATTATTGCTTATGGGTACCTTCATGTCTGTTTAAAATAACGATTTTTTATTCATAGATTTGAGATGTGTATGAAAATGTGTTTTTTTGCTAAACGCTATATATCCATTGTTTATCTGGAATGTTCGTATCCTGTATATTTGACTGTGATATGTGGTTGTCTAACCTAGCCATCTTAAAGGCCGAGTGCAGTCAAAAACATGATTTCCTGTGTTTTATATACAAAATAATGGAAACACTTGAGTAAATGAGAGATACAAAGTATATTGAAAGTAGGTGCTTCTACACAGGTGTAGTTCCTGATTTAATTAAGCAATTAACATCCCATCATACTTAGGGTCATGTCTAAACATACTGGGCAGGCCATTAATTTGGCTACCATGGCTCTGCCCCCATAGGACGACAATGCCCCCATACACAGGGCACGAGTGGTCACTGAATGGTTTGATAAGCATGAAAACGATGTACACCATATGCCATGGCCGTCTCAGTCACCAGATCTCAGCCCAATAGAACACTTATAGAACACTTCTGGGAGATTCTGGAGCAGCGCCTGAGACAGCATTTTCCACCACCATCAACAAAACACCAAATGACGGAATTTCTCGTGGAAGAATGGTGTCACATCCCTCCAATAGAGTTCCAGACGCTTGTAGAATCTATGCAAAGGTGCATTGAAGCTGTTCTGGCCCAACACCCTATTAAGAAACTTTATGTTGGTGTTTCCTTTATTTTATTTAGTCAGTTACCTGTATATTCCATACTATGAGGTCAGAATAATACTGTGAAATTGTTAAAATTATAATAATGCCCTTTTAGAGTAAGAGCTGTTTGAAAGGACGACTGTTTTGGAGGGATGGAGTTTTGGCCTGCCTGGTGACATAAATTACAGTGCCTTCAGAAAGCATTCACACCCCTTGACTTTTTCCACATTTTGTTGTGTTACAGCCTGAATTTAAAATGTATTAAATTCCGATTTTTTTGTCACTGGCCTACACACAATACCCTTTAATGTCAAAGTGGAATTATGTTTTTAGACATTTCTACAAATTAATTAAAAAAATGAAACCCCTTTGTTACAATACAAAAAGCAGTCATTGAGTATCCCTTTGAGCATGGTGAAGTTATTTATTACACTTTGGATGATGTATACATACATCCAGTCACTACAAAGATACAGGCATCCTTCCTAACTCAGTTGCCGGAGAGGAAGGAAACATCTCAGGGATTTTCACCATGAGGCCAATAGTGACTTTAAAACAGCTACAGAGTTTAACGGCTGTGATAGGAGAAAACTGAGGATGGATCAACAACATTGTAGTTACTCCACAATACTAACCTAATTGACAGAGTGAAAAGAAGAAAGCCTGCACAGAATAAAAAATATTCCAAAATATGCATCCTGTTTGCAACAAGGCACTAAAGTAGGCATAAAATATGGCAAAGCAACTAACTTTTTGTCCTGAATACAAAGTGTTACAGTACATTTGGTGCAAATCCAATACAACAGTACCACTCCATATTTTCAAGCATAGTGGTGGCTGCATTGTGTTATGGGTATGCTTTTAATTGTTAAGGACTGGGGAGTTTTTCAGGATAAAAAATCAATAAATGGAATGGCGCTAAGCACAGGCAAAATCCTAGAGGAAAACCTGGTTCAGTCTGCTTTCCACCAGACACTGGGAAATGAATTCACCTTTCAGAAGGACAATAACCTAAAACACAAGACCATAGCTACACTGGAGTTGCTTACCAAGAAGACAGTGAATGTTCCTGAATGGTTGAGTTGCAGTTTTAACTTAAATCTACTTGGAAATCTAAGAATAAATGGGCAAATGTTGCACAATCCAGGTGTGGAAAACTATTAGAAACGTATCCAGAAAGACTCACAGCTGTGCTTATACAAAGTATTGACTCAGGGGTGTGAATACTTATATTAATGAGATATTTCTGTATTTAATTTGCAATAAATTTGCAAACATTTCTAAAAACATGTTTTCACTTTGTCATTATGGGGTTATGTGTGTAGATGGGTGAGAAAAAATAAATAATTTAATCAATTTTGAAATCAGGCTGTAACACAATTTTTTTTGGAATAAGTCAAGAGGTATGAATACTTTTTGAAGGAACTGTAGTTAATAGACCAATAAGAAAGAGAGTTCCAAACCTCTCAGTCAATAATAGCTCGTTTTCAGTTTTCCCCTCCCCACTTTACTCCCAGACAGTCCTAGCTAAATTCTTGCTTGAGAAATTGCTATTTTTGTTTAAGTTTGACCATTTGAATTGCAAACAATCAAAATAAGGTACTAAATTGTCACCAAGAAAATATTTGACATTGAGATAAAAACGGCTGCATTGGACCTTTAAGTTGCTCTGGATCAGATATTCTGCTAAATGACTAAAATGTCAAATGTAAATGTTTTACATACAGATCTCATATTACTGTATTTAAATATTTTTAAACAAGTTTTTAACAAAATGTATGTCACAAATGTATCATTTGTACAGTTATTTACTATAAATGTATTTATTTGTTACATTTGACTGTGAAGAACCTAGCAGTACTACTTATTTCTCTGAGAGTGGGGTAGATACATAGCATTTTGCACAAAAAAAACATGATCATTTGTCTCTCTGAAAAGAAACCAGTGATAGATTTTAAACAAATACATGTCTGTCATTGAACAACCCCATGCCATGACTACAGTCGTGGTCAAAAGTTTTGAGAATGGTATTGGTCTTCACAAAGTTTGCTGATTCAGTGTTTTTAGATATTTTTGTCAGATGTTACTATGGTATACTGAAGTATAATTACAAGCATTCCATAAGTGTCAAAGGCTTTTATTGACAATTACATTAAGTTTATGCAAAGAGTCAATATTTGCAGTGTTGACCCTTCTTTTTCAAGACCTCTGCAATCCGCCCTGGCATGCTGTCAATTAACTTCTGGGCCACATCCTGACTGATGGCAGCCCATTCTTGCATAATCAATGCTTGGAGTTTGTCAGAATTTTTGGGGTTTTGTTTGTCCACCCGCCTCTTGAGGATTGACCACAAGTTCTCAATGGGATTAAGGTCTGGGGAGTTTCCTGGCCATGGACCCAAAATTTCGATGTTTTGTTCCCCGAGCCACTTAGTTATCACCTTTTCCTTATGGCAAGGTGCTCCATTATGCTGGAAAAGGCATTGTTCGTCACCAAACTGTTCTTGGATGGTTGGGAGAAGTTGCTCTTGGAGGATGTGTTGGTACCATTCTTTATTCATGGCTGTGTTCTTAGGCAAAATTGTGAGTGAGCCCACTCCCTTGGCTGAGAAGCAACCCCACACATGAATGGTCTCAGGATGCTTTACTGTTGGCATGACACAGGACTGATGGTAGCGCTCACCTTGTCTTCTCCGGACAAGCTTTTTTCCGGATGCCCCAAACAATCGGAAAGGGACACCTTTTGCAGAATATCAGTCTGTCCCTGATGTTTTTCCTGGAGAGAAGTGGCTTCCTTGCTGCCCTTCTTGACACCAGGCTATCCTCCAAAAGTCTTCGCCTCACTGTGCGTGCAGATGCACTCACACCTGCCTGCTGCCATTTCTGAGCAAGCTCTGCACTGGTGGTGCCCCGATCCCACAGCTGAATCAACTTTAGGAGACGGTCCTGGCACTTGCTGGACTTTATTGGGCGCCCTGAAGCCTTCTTGACAACAATTGAACCTCTCTCCTTGAAGTTCTTGATGATCCGATAAATGGTTGATTTAGGTGCAATCTTACTAGCAGCAATATCCTTGCCTGTGAAGCCCTTTTTGTGCAAAGCAATGATGACGGCACGTGTTTCCTTGCAGGTAACCATGGTTAACAGAGGAAGTTATGTTTCAAGCACCACCCTCCTTTTAAAGCTTCCAGTCTGTTATTCTAACTCAATCAGCATGACAGAGTGATCACTGACATGATGTCAGCTGGTCCTTTTGTGGCAGGGCTGAAATGCAGTGGAAATGTTTTGGGGGGATTAAGTTCATTTTCATAGCAAAGAGGGACTTTGCAATTAATTGCAATTCATCTGATCACTCTTCATAACATTCTGGAGTATATACAAATTGCCATCATAAAAACTGAGGCAGCAGACTTTGTTTAAATTTATATTTGTGTCATTCTCAAAACCTTTGACCATGACTGTAGATAGTGAAAAAACACACCAATCTCTTTCATAATTTCTTTAAACAATAAAAGCTAATTTACCAACATTTCAGAAAATGGATATATAGCGTTTTGCAGTGAAACTCTTGATTTCTGACATGGTTTCTGAGCCCATGTGTGTGGCTCGTAGCTCACCTGTTTCTGCAGGGACGGAAACAGGAGGGATGACAGGGACCACATGGAGGTCCAGGTGTCCCGAGGACGTGCGCTCCATTCGAATCAGCCCCTGGCACACAAGCCCCTGAACTTTCTCCTCCAGCTCCGCTAAGGCCTGGGCCGAACGATCTCTTTCCCTCGCCCGCTCTCTTTCCCTCTCTCGTTCTATCTCTCTCTCTATCTCCCGCTGTTGTAGAATGGTCACCTGGGCACAGGACTCACGCAGACTCACCTGTTACACAGACAAACATGTCCATGTGTTAGCCCTCTGAGCTATAGCCTAGACATTAGCTCGGGATCTAACGCAAGTCTTCTTTGTCAATGTAATGGACTATAGTTAGGCATACCTTTAGGAGCTCCACCTCTTTGGTGGTCTGGATGAGTTGTTTCTCCAGCTCTGACACTTTCTCCAACGCCTCCCTCTCACTCTCTTCCAGTCTGCTGCTTATCTATAACACACACATGTACACACATATATATAGTCGTACAGACACATGTAGAAACACACAGCACACCACATACATCTACTTATTCTAAATCTTCAAAAAAAAATTGCACAAGCAAAGCGTCAAGTTCACCCAGGTGCAACACATCAGAATAAAGTTTACATAGAGGGTGTGTGTTCTTTTATGTACACAAAGGACATATGGTCACCTGTGCATTGTGCTCCTGCAGCTCCTCCATGTGTTCCAACAGGGCATTCTTGGTCTCTGCATCCTCCAGCAGAGCACCCACATCAAACACGTTGTCCAGGTAGGCCTGGATCTGCACCAGCAGCCGGTCACTCTCCGTGAACTTTAACCTCTGTACATGACAGAGGGACACATACACACATACAGTGCATTTGGAAAGTATTCAGACCCCTTCACTTTTTCCGAATTTTGTTACGTTACAGTCTTATTCTAAAATTGATTAAATTGTTTTTTTCCCCTCATCAATCTACACACACTACCCCATAATGACAAAGCAAAAACTGGTTTTTAGAAATGTTAGCAAGTTTATTAAAAATATATATCACATTTACATAAGTATTCAGACCCTTTACTCAGTAGTTTGTTGACACACCTTTGGCAGTGATTACAGCCTCGACTCTTCTTGGATATGATGCTACAAGCTTGGCACTCTTTCTTCTCTGCAGATCCTCTAAAGCTCTGTCAGGTTGGATGGGGAGCGTCGCTGCACAGCTATTTAGGTCTCTCCAAAAATGTATGATCGGGTTCAAGTCCGGACTCTGGCTGGGCAGCTCAAGAACATTCAGAGACTTATCCCGAAGACACTCCTGCGTTGTCTTGGCTGTGTGCTTAGGGTCGTTGTCCTGTTGGAAGGTGAACCTTTGCCCCAGTCTGAGGTCCTGAGCGATCAGGAGCAGTTTTTCATCAAGGATCTCTCTGTACTTTGCTCCGTTCATCTTTCCCTTGATCCTGAGTAGTTTCCAAGTCCCTGCCGGCGAAAAACATCCCCACAGCATGATGCTGCCACCACCATGCTTCACCTTAGGGATGGTGCCAGGTATCCTCCAGACATGACTCTTGGCATTCAGGCCACATTTTTCAATCTTGGTTTCATCAGACCAGAAAATCTTGTTTCTCATGGTCTGAGAGTCCTTTAGGTGCCTTTTTTTTTTTAACTCCAAGCGGGCTGTCATGTGCCTTACTGAGGAGTGTCTTCCTTCTGGCCACTCTACCATAAAGGCCTGATTGCTGGAGTGCTGCAGAGATGGTTGTCCTTCTGGAAGGTTCTCCCATCTCCACAGAGGAACTCTGGAGCTCTGTCAGAGTGAATATTGGGTTCTTGGTCACCTCCCTGACCAAGGCCCTTCTCCCCCGATTGCTCAGTTTGGCCGGGCGGCCAGCTCTAGGAAGAGCCTTGGTGGTTCCAAAATTCTTCCATTTAAGAATGATGGAGGCCACTGTGTTCTTGGGGACCTTCAATGCTGCAGAAATCTTTTGGTACCCTTCCCCAGATCTGTGCCTCAACACCATCCTGTCTCGGAGCTCTATGGACAATTCCTTCGACCTCATGGATTGGTTTTTGCTCTGACATGCACTGTTAACTGTGGGACCTTATATAGACAGGTGTGTGCTTTTCCAAATAATGTCCAATCAATTGAATTTACCACAGGTGGACTCTAATCAAGTTGTAGAAACATCTCAAGGATGATAAATGGAAACAGGATGCACCTGAGCTCAATTTCGAGTCTCATTGCAAAGGGTCTGAATACTTATGTAAGTAACGTATTTACGTTTTTTTATTTGTAATACATTTGCAAACATTTCTAAAAACCTGTTTATGCTTTGTCATTATGGGGTATTGTGTGTAGATTGATGAGGATTTTTATTTATTTAATCAATTTTAGAATAAGGCTGTAATGTAACAAAATGTGGAAAAATTGAAGGGGTCAGAATAATTTCTGAATGCACTGTATACATAGACAAACTACTGTTCTATTTAATTATGTGCCCAAACATGCATAATTGATTTACCTTCAAATTAAGTCTCCTATGACAACAAAAACATACACAATGGAATTATGAGTCCTTAGGTTTTTGGTAATGATAAGGAAAGACAGTTGTAGTAATGTAATCTCATAAGGTATTATAAGTAGTATTCTTTAAAAAACTGGGGGTATACAGTATTTTGATATTTTCTGAAAATATCTGACCACGTGTCAGTGGTTAGGGGCAACTTCTCTCTGTGATTCTGGCTCACTCACCTCTAGATAGTCATCCAGGCCATGGTGGGTAAACTCATACTGCAGATGGACCCTAAAGTTCATGTTCTCCACTGAGTGGACCATGATGTTGATGAACTGCATGCACGCCACCTGGTGGACATAAACAGTAGGAGATGGCATGGTACACCGTGGGAAAACTATGGTCACGTAACTTCAATGGTTTACATCAATGGAATCAAGTTGACATCTACTATAACTTGCTTATCAAGTCTGAGCATTATCTCTTCTGTGCACAGAAGGAGATGGACCTAATGAACACCTAATGAACACGAATTGTGCAATTTGGAGCCAGACTCACCATAAAGTCAATGTTGCTTTCTTCATTGCAGAAATACTCCATGAGTTTCTCAAAGCGGCTCTTCTCTCCACATACCTTATGAACGACATAGATGGAAGGGGAAAAGGTTTTCGACTGGGCACATCATTCTGCACTGCCACACCACAAATATGCACAGGGGGGCAGGGTATCCTTAAATACAGCCACCTGTTCCCCATGCAGTTTATCTTGCTATGCCTTTCTCTCTCTCTTCCACTCTCTCTCTACCCCTAGGCTATCCGAAATGACTTCTATAATGGAAGTTAGCTGACTTTAATAATGGAACCTATAATATGAACATTACTCATACATACAAAAGTGGGTTCAGAACACTCTGCACGCTAGGAGTAAGTAGTGTGTTTGAAACTGAAATATATCAGTTAGACTACTCTATTGTGTGATATCCATTAGCTGCACCCTTTGAACATGTGTGATTTGTCTTTAAGGATTAACGTCACCCCGCCCACTCATGTCCACTAAATAATACAGGCCTGCACTTCAACCTGCCAGCCTGTACCCCAACAACGCTCACGCTCTGCCACTGTGGGTAACAGGAGCAAGCCTGGCACTATGCCTTCCGCCTTCACTACTACACTCCTTCACTCCTCTACAATGTGCTATCTATCATCTCTCGCTCTCTCTCCCTCCATTAGTCTCTCACCCACACAGTCTCTCTGCGCTGTACCAAAACAAGTACCACTCACTGTGCCGCTTTTGATGCCAGCTCTGTAACTGATAATAGGATACTACTCTAAAGTATTGCTTAAACAATGTGCGTGATTGGATATGAGAAGGCGAGAGCTCTGGATACTGCAATTATTGATGACTTTTATCGAGCTGATTTGAGAGTGTTGAAAAACTCAATCCCTCTTTAAATATTTCACAACTTTGTGTGCATTGTTTAACCGATGCCTATCTCTGAGTGTCATATTATTGGGCTTTAAAAAGACGGACTGTAAGTAACCAACACTGATATATCGTGTTCTGATACTTCCTCAAGCCACCAGACATACGTCATAGGAAACGAGTGAACGTGAGACATTTTGATAGAGAGTTATCTGCTCTGGTCAATGTCCATGTAATTATCCGCTCTAGGGAGAGGTTTCCCATAACTACTGGTCTAGGATCAGCTTCACTCATCATTCCTAGTTATACCAATCAGGACTTCAAAGACAAAACTGACCACAGAGCAGTGCTTAGGGGCCACTATCCATAAATACCACAGGTTGCAGACCTAGCTTCCCTGACCTTGCCCATTTCTAATAATTCCCAGGTCTACATCCAGGTCTACATCGCAATCTCTGGGTAGCCCTATCCATGGGGGTATTTTTCTGTTGGAAACAGTTGCTCCCTTGACAGACAGTGGTGAGAGGTCCACGGAAAGGTTCAACTGTCACGACGCCAACAAATGTTACAAATGTTTTTGCCCCCACCCCCTCCCGCCCCTTCCATACTTTGTGTCTGCTTATAGGAGGCAACTGCCCCGACAGCTGCCATGGGGTTCGGTGTGTGAAGGGGGTGGTGGGGTTCCCCATCTCTTCCCAAGTAACAAAAGGAACGAGAGGTATGCCAACCTGAGCCTACTGTGGCACCCCAATGCCATGTATCTCAAACTGAGACAGGATGTCTTTGGATGGGGGTTGATTGTGCCGTGTTCACACTGCTAGTGTGAGTCATCAAGGAAAGCATGCAGACGACTGATGGCCACATCCTAACTTTTTTTTAGATATCTGCATGTAACTCATGTAAGCTTTGCGTAAATTGAGCACTGATGGGAGCATCTATGACATGTAATATGATATTGAGAGACTTCAGAAGGATGTAGGGCTTGACAGGACTTGTTGGCGAAGAGACTGTCGTCATGGATACCCCTCTAACCTCTTTAAAGTTGTCGAAGGCAGAGAGGATGATGTCATGACCCCCCTTCACTAGACACACGGCAGCCAGCAGCTCCAGCACCAGGGCCTTGGTCCTGAGGGGTAGAAGTGTACATTATAATACCCTCATCCACAGACAAACACGCGCGCACACACACACACATTTGTTTTACTATCCTTGTGGGGGCCAAACAATTGGTTCCCATTCAAAATCCTATTTTCCCTAACCCTTAACCTAACCTTAACCCCTAACCCTAACCCTAACTCCTAACTCTAAAACTAAACCGTAATTCTAACCCTAACCCTTATTGTAAACCTAACCCTAAACCTAACCCCTAAGCCTGTCACGATCGCTGACAGATGAAGCGGACCAAGGCGCAGCGTGATAAGCGTACATTCTTTACTTGTGTACACACACGAACCAAAACAATAAACCAAACGATACGCGAAGTCCTAGGTTATACACAAAACCCTACGGAACAAGATCCCACAAAACTAACATGCCAAAAGGCTGCCTAAGTATGGTCCCCAATCAGAGACAACGAGCTACAGCTGTCTCTGATTGGGAACCACCCTGGCCAACATAGATACAAACGATCTAGAACGAAAAACATAGAAAACTAAACAATGAAAATCCACACCCTGGCTCAACATTTAAGAGTCCCCAGAGCCAGGGTGTGACAGTACACCCCCCCCACAAGAGGGTAGGGGCCGGGTGGGCATTCCGCCTCGGAGGCGGATCCGGCTCCGGGCGTGACCACCACTCTCTCTCTACCCCCCCGTTGCGCCCCTGGTCTGGTCTGGCCCCACTGGCCGGAGCTGGACTGGACACCGGTGGAGCAGGCACGGGCCGTGCCAGACTGACGACGCGCACCACTGGCTTGGTGCGGGGAGCAGGAACGGGCCGGACCGGGCTGACGACGCGCACCACTCGCTTGGTGCGGGGAGCAGGAACGGGCCGGACCGGGCTGGCGACGCGCACCACTGGCTTGGTGCGGGGAGCAGGACAGGCCGGACCGGGCTGGCGACGCGCACCACTGGCTTGGTGCGGGGAGCAGGAACAGGCCGGACCGGGCTGGCGACGCGCACCACTGGCTTGGTGCGGGGAGCAGGAACAGGCCGGACCGGGCTGGCGACGCGCACCACAGGCTTGGTGCGGGGAGCAGGATCAGGCCGGACCGGGCTGGCGATGCACACCACTGGCTTGGTGCGGGGAGCAGGGACGGGCCGGACCGGGCTGCATGCCCACCTTAGCACGACACGTGCGTGGTGCTAGCACAGGACGTACAGGACTGTGCCGGAACACTCGCGGCACAGTACGTGGCTCCGCATAACACGGAACCTGCCCAGTCTCACGCTGCCTAGCCTGAGTACGGGGAGTTGGCTCTGCTCTACCTCTAGGCTCCGCCAACCAGCCTTCCAGCCCCCCAAACCTGGTGGCCTCCTCTCCTAGTCCGCCGATTCGCCCTGTAGCTGCCTCCAGCAGCCCCGTCGTCCACGCCGTGTGCTCCCCCCCAAAAAATGTCTTGGGGTTGCCTCTCGTGTGTCCGTCGTCGGCACGGTTGGCGCCGTTTCTCCTCTCCTGCCTGGGCATTTACTTTTGCCCATGGCCCTCTGCCCGCGAATATGTCCTCCCAAGACCACCAGTTTCCCACCTGGGACATCGCCAACTTCTCCTCCTGGGCACGCTGCTTGGTCCTCTGGTGGTGGGATCTTCTGTCACGATCGCTGACAGATGAAGCGGACCAAGGCGCAGCGTGATAAGCGTACATTCTTTATTTGTGTACACACACGAACCAAAACAATAAACCAAACGATACGTGAAGTCCTAGGTTATACACAAAACCCTACTTAACAAGATCCCACAAAACTAACATGCCAAAAGGCTGCCTAAGTATGGTCCCCAATCAGAGACAACGAGCTACAGCTGTCTCTGATTGGGAACCACCCTGGCCAACATAGATATAAACGATCTAGAACGAAAAACATAGAAAACTAAACAATGAAAATCCACACCCTGGCTCAACATTTAAGAGTCCCCAGAGCCAGGGCGTGACAAAGCCTAACCCCTAAGCTTACCATAGCCTTTTTCCTTGTGGGAACTGGCGAAACGTCCCCACTTCTGGTCCCCACAAGGATACTAAAACTAAAAACACACACATGCACACACACTCAACAACAATATTATTTTACACAACAGACAGACATACAGACTCAGCACACACACACACTAATAATACTGGTCCTCACCTGGGGTTCCTGTTGTTGAGACTGAGCGTGATCTCGTTCACACAGCATGGGTGAGTCATCACCAGGTTAAACCCAGACTAAACCCACACATACACACAGTTGTCAGTCATCGCCATCGTCAGTCATATGACATATACTGCAGTGTAGACTTGATTATTACTGACACAAAGCCTGTCAACTGTCGCTTTTTCAATGGACAATGTCTTCCAGCATAGGAGGGAGGCATAAAGTAATGGCGTGTAAAACACCAAGCCATGAGGCTAAAATAAATGTTATTCCTAGCTAACTCTATTTAGTCACTCTGTTTTAACAGTAGAAATAAAGGTGAATAGGCCTACCTGGCCAAATGTTATAGGTTGAATAAAGGTTAAATAAGGTTTACATGGAGCAGTGTGTACCTGGTAGTTCATGATGGCACGTAGACACATGATGCAGAGGTGAACGTCGTCTTTCTGACTGACGAGGCGTGAGTTCCTCAGCGCTTTCCTGTTGTGGAGAGAGTTGAATCTGCCAGGTGAGAAATGTAGCTGTTATTACCATGTTATTACTAATGCATAGCGCTATGCATTATGTAAATATTAGGTTATTACAAAGCCACAGTAACACATTTTCATTCAAAGCCCTTGCGGTATGTTTAAATAACTATAAAATGTAAACTCTAGGTGTTTATAATGTCTACATATTTCAAAATTGTTCATAAATAAGAATTACTCTCTCGCCTACATTTTCATTGCTAGGGTCATTCTTGTTAATGATGAACTAAGAAATTAGTCTTTATTCCCATTCTCAACACCACAACGAGAGGCATAATGGTGGTGTGCATATTAATAGTCCCTTCAAAATGACATCTGAGTTAGTAAGAGTGAGAGAGGGACAAAGAAAGGTTAGAGAAACAGAGACAATCCAACATAAGAGAGAGGAGGCGATGATGAGAAATGGTTCTTACACACCCTTCAATGACAGGCAGTGCCCCAAAATGGACCCTCCAAGATGTCTGTTGATGGGTGGAATGTCTGATGGTTTGGCCCTAGTCAGACATTGCTCACATTCACGTTTACACAATGTTTACATTTAGACATAGACTACATTGTTGAGAGGGAGGCATGCTGCATCCAACGTTTACCCTACAGATGAAAAGGATTATAGAGGTGTGTGTGTGTGTGGCTTCAGAAAGAACAGGAGTACGGTCGACATGATATTCACGGCACGGCAACTCCAGAAGAAGTGCTGTGAACAACATCAGGACCTTTTCATGGCCTTTGTCGACCTCTCCAAGGCCTTGTGAGCAGAGAACTACTATGGGGCATTCTTTTGGCTGTCCAGACAAATTTGTCAACATTCTTTGCCAGTTCCATGATGGGATGATGACTCGGGTGGCCATAGGAGGGCAGTAGTCAGTGTCCTTTGGAGTAAGCATCGGTGTGAGGCAGGGGTGTGTGCTGGCACCTGTACTCTTTAACATCTTCCTCCTATGTGTCACCCAGCTTCTCCACAAGGGGCTTGAGGACAGCAGCGGGGTTGCGGTGGACTTCAGGCTGGATGGAAACCTATTCAACATTAGGAGGCTCCAAGCAACCACCAAGGTTTTGACGGAGTGGGTTCTTGAGCTGCAGAATGCTGATGACTGTGCTCTTGTGGCCCACACTCCGGAAGACCTTCAGTCCATCCATGTAACGGCTGTGAGGGTCTATAGCAGGATGGGACTGTCTATCAACACCACCAAGACAGAGGTGGTCTGCCAATGGAGATCCAGCCCTCCACCCACCATGCCTGTCTTCACCATTAAACAAAATCACTGGCAATAGTCCCCTCCTTCAAATACCTGGGCAGCATCCTCTCGGAGGACTGCAGCATCGACTTCAAAATTCTAAATAGGATCAAGCAAGCATCAGCTGCCTTCAGGAAACTCAGACACATGCATTCACATTTGATCAAAAGTATCAGTAATAATATTTCTCCACTCCTGTTCCTGAAACTAAATTAACATTTGTTTTATAATTGCACTGCAAGAAATGCATAATTCTGCAGGAGTTAATATTACAGTACACTAAATGTGAGAGGTTATAGGCCTACAGTCCATATTTCAGTTACTATTCCATGTATCCCATATGAACTTAAATGAGGAATATTCGGTTTATTCATGGATACAGGGATACATACTCATGAGCGGAATATCAAAGGTGCATGTAAACAGCTTATCCCAAATAAGACCTTAAGCGGGATATGTAAACGTGCTCAATGTCATCTACATCAAAGTGAATCAGGTTGTCAATGCCCATGGAATGAATGTCACCTGTGTTTTGATAAAAAAATGTCAACACCACCACATAATTTGAATTAGATGTAATCTATCTATAAGATGACTACAACACAGTCCACAGTAGTGTGAAAAAGTTGGGGGAAAGAGAAACATATAGCTACAGACAGGGGACTAAATCCCCTGTATCTAATTCAAATAATCTGTCAGACATATCTCATATCACAGTACTGACCTGCCTCTGCATCTCATAATACTGTAACATAGTTATAAAGCCAGGCCTTTGTCTCCCAGGAAAACTCTTCTCGAATCTCTCTGTGTGTTTGTGTGTGTGTGTGTCAGCCTACCACCCGCTGCAATGATCCAGTCGTGCAGTGACGTCAATCACAGACATCCACAGAGATCAATCTACGGACACATCAACTCCCAGGGGGGGGGACTGGGAAGGGGGAATGGTGTGTGTGTATGTGTCACAATGTGTGTGTCACAGAGTGTGGGTGTGGGGAGGAGTGGGAGTCCTTGTTCATTCCTCGCAATTAACGCCCATGAATCTAGGATGCAAGAACTACAAGTGTAGCCCAACCTCAGTCCCATCTAACAGACAGAAGTTCATCTCCATACTTCTCACCAATTCCTGGTGACACTCACCTCACAGTAAGGGCACGAGCCGCTTTAGAAGCACCATGGGTTGGAGAGTTACTGGCACTCCTCGTCAAGTCCTCCACCGATTTCTCTGGTGTGGAAGTCCCATTGTCCAAACTGTCCATGTCATAGCTGAGAGTCCAAAGAACCAGGAATTTGGACATGAATGGGAGAGTTGACCCAATATTATCAATGTGGAATATTAAAGTGACGTTAAATGTTAAATCTAAAGCCCTCGGATATGTTTCATTACTAAAGTGTCCCAAAAAGAAGAAGCAAAGACCCAGAACTACCAAAAAGACCCACATCAGGTTGAAGCCTCTATATCAAAACATTTTCCTCTCAGATTGTCCCATCCACATACAAGTGCCTTCAGAAAGTATTCATACCCCTTGACTTATTTGTCATTTTGTTGTGTTACAGCCTGAATTCAAAATGAATTACATCTATTTGTTTGTCTCGCCCATCTACACACAATACCACAAAATGACGAAGTGAAATTTTTGAACATTTATTGGAAATAAAATAAAGCAATATCTCAATTACATAAGTATTCACACCCCTGTGCTATGGCACTCCAAATTGAGCTCAGGTGCATCCAATGTCCTTTGATCCTCCTTGACATGTCACTACAGTTTAAATGGGGTCCACCTGTGGCTAATTCAATTGTTTGGACATGATTTAGAAAGAAACACACCTGCCTATATAAGGTCCCATAGTTGACAGTTCATGTCAGAGCAGAAACTATACCATGAAGTCCAAGGAACTGTCCGTAGATCTCAGAGATTGTGATGAGGCATATACAGTGGGGGAAAAAAGTATTTGATCCCCTGTTGATTTTGTACATTTGCCCACTGACAAAGACAAGATCAGTCTATAATTTTAATGGTAGGTTTATTTGAACAGTGAGAGACAGAATAACAACAAAAAAATCCAGAAAAACACATGTCAAAAGTGTTGGTATTGTAAGTCGCTCTGGATAAGAGCGTCTGCTAAATGACTTAAATGTAAATGTAAATGTTATAAATTGATTTCCATTTTAATGAGGGAAATAAGTATTTGACCCCTCTGCAAAGCATGACTTAGTACTTGGTGGCAAAACCCTTGATGGCAATCACAGAGGTCAGACATTTCTTGTAGTTGGCCACCAGGTTTGCACACATCTCAGGAGGTATTTTGTCCCACTCCTCTTTGCAGATCTTCTCCAAGTCATTAAGGTTTCGAGCCTGACATTTGGCAACTCAAACCTTCAGCTCCCTCCACAGATTTTCGATGGGATTAAGGTCTGGAGACTGGCTAGGCCACTCCAGGACCTTAATGTGCTTCTTCTTGAGCCACTCCTTTGTTGCCTTGGCCGTGTGTTTTGGGTCATTGTCATGCTGGAATACCCATTCACGACCAATTTTCAATGCCCTGGTTGAGGGAAGGAGGTTCTCACCCAAGATTTGACGGTACATGGCCCCGTCCATCGTCCCTTTGATGCTGTGAAGTTGTCCTGTCCCCTTAGCAGAAAAACACCACCAAAGCATAATGTTTCCACCTCCATGTTTGACGGTGGGGATGGTGTTCTTGGGGTCATCATAGGCAGCATTCCTCCTCCTCCAAACACGGCGAGTTGAGTTGATGCCAAAGAGCTCCATTTTGGTCTCATCTGACCACAACACTTTCACCCAGTTCTCCTCTGAATCATTCAGATGTTCATTGGCAAACATCAGACGGGCCTGTATATGTGCTTTTTTGAGCAGGGGGACCTTGCGGGCGCTGCAGGATTTCAGTCCTTCACGGCGTAGTGTGTTACCAATTGTTTTCTTGGTGACTATGGTCCCAGCTGCCTTGAGATCATTGACAAGATCCTCCCGTGTAGTTCTGGGCTGATTCCTCACCGTTCTCATGATCATTGCAACTCCACGAGGTGAGATCTTGCATGGAGTCCCAGGCCGAGGGAGATTGACAGTTCTTTTGTGTTTCTTCCATTTGCGAATAATCGCACCAACTGTTGTCACCTTCTCACCAAGCTGCTTGGCGATGGTCTTGTAGCCCATTTCAGCCTTGTGTAGGTCTACAATCTTGTCCCTGACATCCTTGGAGAGCTCTTTGGTCTTGGCCATGGTGGAGAGTTTGGAATCTGATTGATTGATTGCTTCTGTGGACAGGTGTCTTTTATACAGGTAACAAGCTGAGATTAGGAGCATTCCCTTTAAAAGTGTGCTCCTAATCTCAGCTCGTTACCTGTATAAAAGACACCTGGGAGCAAGAAATCTTTCTGATTGAGAGGGGGTCAAATACTTATTTCCCTAATTAAAATGCAAATCAATTTATAACATTTTTGACATTAGTTTTTCTGAATTTTGTTGTTGTTATTCTGTCTCTCACTGTTCAAATAAACCTATCATAAAAATTATAGACAGATCATTTCTTTGTCAGTGGGCAAACGTACAAAATCAGCAGGGGATGAAACACTTTTTTCCCTCACTGTATATCTGGGGAAGGGTATAAAACAATTTCTAGAGTGTTGAAAGTTTCCAAGAGCACAGTGGTCTCCATCATTGGGAAATGTAAAGAATATAGAACTACACAGACTCTGCTTAGAGCTGGCCGTCCGACCAAACTGAGCAACCGGGCAAGAAGGACCTTGCTCAGGGAGGTGACCAAGAACCAAATGACCACTCTGACAGAACTACAGAGTTCCTTGGCTGAGATGGGAGAACCTGCCAGAAGGATAACAGTCTCTACAGCACTTCCCCAATCTAGGCAGTTCACCACCTTTCAAACACCATCCATACCATGAAGCATGGTGGTGGCAGCATCATGCTATGGGGATGCTTTTCAGCAGCAGGGACTGGGAGACTGATAAGGATAGAGGGAACAATGAATGGAGCCAAATACAGGCAAATCCTTGATGAGAACCTGCTTCAGAGTGCAAAGGACCTTAGACTGGGGTAAAGATTTCCGTTCCAATAGGACAATGACCCCAAGCATTCAGCCAAAGCAATGCTGGAATGGCTTCAGAACAAGAATGTGAAAGTCCTTGAGTGGCCCAGCCAAAGCCGGTTTCCGAGCTGGTCATGGGTGCACTTCAGCCACGCTCAAGGTCCTAAACGATATTATAACCGCAATCGATAATAGACAGTACTGTGCAGCCGTTTTCATTGACCAGTCCAAGGCTTTCGACTCTGTAAACCACCGCATTCTTATTGGCAGACTAAATAGCCTTGTTTTCTCAAATGACTGCCTCGCCTGGTTCACCAACTACTTCTCAGATAGAGTTCAATGTGTCAAATCGGAGGGCCTGTTGTCTGGACCTATGGCAGTCTCTATGGGGGTGCCACAGGGTTCAATTCTTGGGCCAACTCTTTTCTCTGTGTATATCAATGACGTCGCTCTTGCTGCTGGTGACTCTCAGATCCACCTCTACGCAGACGACACCATTTTGTATACATCTGGCCCTTCATTGGACACTGTGTTAACAAACCTCCAAACGAGCTTCAATTCCATACAACACTCCTTCAGTAGCCTCCAACTGCTCTTAAACACTAGTAAAACTAAATGCATGCTCTTCAACCGAACGCTGCTTGCACCCGCCCACCCGACTAGAATCACTACTCTAGACGGGTCTGACCTAGAGTATGTGGACAACTACAAATATCTAGGTGTCTGGTTAGACTGTAAACTCTCCTTCCAGACTCACATTAAGAATCTCCAATCCAAAGTTAAATCTAGAATCGGTTTCCTATTTCGCAACAAAGCCTCCTTCACTCATGCTGCCAAACATGCCCTCGTAAAACTGACTATCCTACCGATCCTTGACTTCGGCGATGTCATTTACAAAATAGCCTCCAACACTCTACTCAGCAAATTGGATGTTGTCTATCACAGTGCCATCCGTTTTGTCTCCAAAGCCCCATATAATACCCACCACTGTGACCTGTACGCTCTTGTTGGCTGGTCCTCACTACATATTCGTCGCCAAACCCACTGGCTCCAGGCCATCTATAAATCACTGCTAGGCAAATCCCCGCCTTATCTTAGCTCATTGGTCACCATAGCAACACCCACCCGTAGTCTGCGCTCCAGCGGGGTATATCTCACTGGTCATCCCCAAAGCCAACACCTCCTTTGGCCGCAATTCCTTCCAGTTCTCTGCTGCCAATGACTGGAACAAATTGCAAAAATCTCTGAAGCTGGAGACACTTATCTCCCTCACTAACTTTAAGCATCAGTTGTCAGAGCACCTTACCGATCACTGCACCTGTACACAGCCCATCTGAAATTAGCCCGCCCAACTACCTCATCCCTATATTGTTATTTATTTTGCTCATTTGTACCCCAGTATCTCTATTTGCACATCATCTCTTGCACATCATTCCAGTGTTAATACTAAATTGTAATTATTTTGCACTATAGCCTATTTATTGCCTTACCTCCATAACTTGCTAAATTTGCACACACTGTATATATATGTATATCTGTTGTATTTTTGACTTTGTTTTGTTTTACCCCATATGTAACTCTGTGTTGTTGTTTTTTATCGCACTGCTTTGCTTTATCTTGGCCAGGTCGCAGTTGTAAATGAGAACTTGTTCTCAACTGGTTTACCTGGTTAAATAAAGGTTAAATAAAAATAAAAAAAATAAAAAAAGCCCAGACTTTAATCCCATTGACAATCTGTGGAAAGACTTGAAGATTGCTGTTCACAGCTACTCCCCATCTAACTTAACAGAGCTATAGGAAATCTGCCAGGAAGTATGGGAGAAATTCCCCAAATCCATATGTGCAAAGCTGATACAATATACCCAAGACGAGTCAAAGCTCTAGTCGCCGCCAGGGGATGGCTGCTGTTTTACGGGCTCCTAACCAATTGTGCTATTGTGTGTGTTTTTTCGAGCTGTTTGTAACTTTTTTGTACATAATGTTTCTGCCACTGTCTCTTATGACAGAAAAGAGCTTCTGGATTATCAGAACAGCGATTACTCACCTCGGACTGGACGAAGATTATTTCTTTAACGAATAGGAGGCAAACGATTTATGGCTCTTCCTGGAACAGGCCCAACTCCCCGTCATTCGCATGAAGAAGAGACGCAGATACATGCACCGCAAATCCGGGTGCTTGGTGAGAATTCGTTGGTGAGTGGATAATCCGCCTTTACCATCCGTTCTACTGGCGAACGTGCAATCACTGGAGAATAAACTGGATGAGCTCCGTTCGAGACTATCCTACCAACGGGACATTAAAAACTGTAATATCTTATGTTTCACAGAGTCGTGGCTGAACGAAGACATGGATAATATACAGTTGACTTGGATTTCCGTGCATCGGCAAGACAGAACAGCAACCTCCGGTAAGATGAGGGGTGTTGCTCGTCTGAGGTAGACCACACTATTTACCAAGAGTGTGGTCTATTTACCACCACAAACCGTAGCTGTCTATTCACCACCACATACCGATGCAGGCACTAAGACCGCACTCAACGAGCTGTATAAGGCCATAAGCAAACAAGAGTATGATCACCCAGAAGCGGCGCTGGGGACTTTAATGCAGGAAAACTTAAATCCGTTTTACCTCATTTCTACCAGCATGTCACCTTTACTCCACACACAGAGACACGTACAAAGCTCTCCCTCGTCCTCCATTTGGCAAATATGACCATAATTCTATCCTCATGATTCCGGCTTACAAGCAAAAACTCAAGCAGGAAGTACCAGTGACTCGCTTAATACAGAAGTGGTCAGATGACGCAGATGCTAAGCTACAGGACTGTTTTGCTAGCACAGACTGGAATATGTTCTGGGATTCATCCGATGGCATTGAGGAGTATACCACATCAGTCACCGGCTTCACCAATAAGTGCATCGACGACGTCGACCCACAGCGACCGTACATTCATATCCCAACCACAAGCCATGGATTACAGGCAACATCTGCACTGAGCTAAAGGCTAGAGCTGCCGGTTTCAAGGAGCGGGACACTAATCCGGACACTTATAAGAAATCCTGCTATATCCTCCGACGAACCATCAAACAGGCAAAGCATCAATACAGGACTAAAGGACTAAGACCGAATCCTACTACACCAGTAACCTGCATAAATGACTACCGCCCCGTAGCACTCACGTCTGTAGCCATGAAGTTCTTTGAAAGGCTGGTCATGGCTCATGTCAACACCATCATCCCAGAAACCCTAGACCCACTACAATTCGCATACCGCCCCAACAGATCCACAGAAGACGCAATCTCTATTGCACTCCACACTGCCCTTTCCTACCCGGACAAAAGGAACACCTACGTGAGAATGCTGTCCGTTGACTACAGCTCAGCGTTCGACACCATAGTGCCCGCAAAGCTCATCACTAAGCTAAGGACACTGGGACTAAACACAGTTCTCTGCAACTGGATCCTGGACTTCCTGATGGGCCACCCCCAGGTGGTAATGGTAGGCAACAACACATCTGACAAGCTGATCCTCACCACGGGGTCCTCTCAGGGGTGCGTACTTAATCCTCTCCTGTACTCCCTGTTCACCCATGACTGTGTGGCCCGGACGACTCCAACACCATCATTACGTTTGCTGACGACCCAATGGTGGTAGGCCTGATCAGCGACAACGATGAGACAGCCTATAGGGAAGAGGTCAGAGACCTGGCAGTGTGGTGCCAGGACAACAACCTCTCCATCAACGTGAGCAAGACAAAGGAGCTGATTGTGGACTAAAGGAAAAGGAGGGCCGAGCACACCCCCATTCACATCGACGGAGCTGTAGTGGAGCGGGTGGAGAGCTTCAAGTTCCTTGGTGTCCACATCACTAACAAACTATCATGCTCCAAACACACCAAGACAGTCGTGTAGAGGGCACAACAATCTCTATTTCCCCTCAGGAGACTGAAAAGATTTAGCATGGGTCCTCAGATCCACAAAAAGTTATACAGCTGCACCATCGAGAGCATCCTGACTGGTTTCATCCCTGCTTGGTATGGCAACTGCTCGGCATCCACAAGGCGCTACAGAGGGTAGTGCGTACGGCCCAGTACATCACTGGGTCCAAGCTTCCTGCCATCCAGGACCTCTATACCAGGCGGTTTCAGAGGAAGGCCCAAAAAATTGTCAAAGACTCCAGCCACCCAAGTCATAGACTGTTCTCTCTGCTACCGCACAGCAAGCGGTACCAGAGAGCCAAGTCTAGGTCTCAAATGCTCCTTAAAAGGTTCTACCCCCAAGCCATAAGACTGCTAAACAGTTAATCAAATGGCTACCCGGATTATTTTCATTGACCCCCTTTTTTACTCTGCTGCTACTCGCTGTTTATTATCTATGCATAGTCACTTTACCCCTACATGTACACTACTGTTCAAAAGTTTGGGGTCACTTAGAAATGTCCTTGTTTTCCAAGAAAACATACATGAAATGAGTTTGAATAGGAAATATAGCAAAATGCATAGGAAATGTAGTCATTGACAACGTTAGAAATAATTAGTTTTAATTGAAATAATAATTGTGTCCTTCAAACTTTGCTTTTGTCAAAGAATCCTCCATTTGCAGCAATTACAGCCCTTTGGCATTCTAGTTACATTTACATTTTAGTCATTTAGCAGACGCTCTTATCCAGAGCTACTTACAGTTAGTGAGTGCATTATTATAATTTTTTCATACTGGTCCCCCGTGGAAATCGAACCCACAACCCTGGCGTTGCAAGCGCCATGCTCTACCAACTGAGCTACACGGGACTAGTTGTCAATTTGTTGAATTAATCTGAAGAGATTTCACCCCATGCTTCCTGAAGCACCTCCCACAAGTTGGATTGGCTTGATGGGCACTTCTTACGTACCATACGGTCAAGTTGCTCCCACAACAGCTCAATAGGGTTGAGATCCGGTGACTGTGGTGGCCACTCCATTATAGACAGAATACCAGCTGACTGCTTCTTCCCTAAATAGTTATTGCATAGTTTGGAGCTGTGCTTTGGGTCATTGTCCTGTTGTAGGAGGAAAATGGCTCCAATCAAGCGCCGTCCACAGATCCCTTTTACCCTGTACAAATCTCTCACTTTACCACCACCAAAGCACCCCCAGACCATCACATTCCTCCACCATGCTTGACAGATGGCATCAAGCACTCCTCCAGCATCTTTTCATTTGGTCTGCGTCTCACAAATGTTCTTGTTTGTGATCCAAACACCTCAAACTTCAATTTGTCTGTCCATAACACTTTTTTCCAATCTTCCTTTGTCCAGTGTCTGTATTATTTTGCCCCATCTTAATCTTTTATTTTTATTGGCCAGTCTGAGATATGGCTTTTCTTTGCAACTCTGCCTAGAAGGTCAGCATCCCGGAGTCGCCTCTTCACTGTTCACGTTGAGACTGGTGTATTGGGGGTACTATTTAATGAAGCTGCCAGTTGAGGACCTGTGAGGCGCCTGTTTCTCAAGCTAGACACTCTAATGTATTTGTCCTCTTGCTCAGTTGTGCACCGGGGCCTCCCACTCCTCTTTCTATTCTGGTTAGAGACAGTTTGCGCTGTTCTGTGAAGGGAGTAGTACACAGCATTGTACGAGATCTTCAGTTTCTTGGCAATTTCTCACATGGAATAGCCTTCATTTCTCAGAACAAGAATAGACTGACGAGTTTCAGAAGAAAGTTATATGTTTCTGGCCATTTTGAGCCTGTAATCGAACCCACAATTGCTGATGCTCCAGATACTCAACTAGTCTCAAGAAGGCCAGTTGTATTGCTTCTTTAATCAGCACAACAGTTTTCAGCTGTGCTAACATAATTGCAAAAGGGTTTTCTAATGATCAATTTGCCTTTTAAAATGATAAACTTGGATTAGCAAACACAACGTGCAATTGGAACACAGGACTGATGGTTGCTGATAATGGGCCTCTGTAAGGCTATGTAGATATTCCATAAAAAATCAGCCGTTTCCAGCTACAATAGCCATTTACAACATTAGCAATGTCTACACTGTATTTCTGATCAATTTGATGTTATTTTAATGGACAAATAAATTGCTTTTCTTTCGTGTACATATTACCTCAATTACCTCGACTAACCTGTACCACCGCACATTGACTCGGTAACGGTACCCCCTTTATATAGCCTCGTTACTGTTCTTTTATTGTGTATCTTTTTTTTATTGGACATTTGTATCGTATTTTTATAGCAAATATTTTGTTACTTACTTTTTTTTAAACTCTGCATTGTTGGTTAAGGGCTTGTAAGTAAGCATTTCAATGTAAGGTCTACACCTGTTGTATTCAGCACGTGACAAATAAAATAAAATGTGATTGATTTGATTCTACAATGTATTGACTCAGGGATGTGAATACTTATTTAAAGAGAGATTTCTGTACTTCATTGTCAATTAATTTGAGAAAAAAATCTAAAAACATGATTTTAGATGGGTGAGAAAAAAATATATCTTTAATCAATTTTGAATTTTGGCTGTAACACAACAAAATGTGGAATAATTCAAGGGGTAGGAATACTTTCTGAAGGCATTGTAGACGTGAAGGACTCGTACTTACGTGACGGCACATTGGGCGAAGGACAGGTAGTCAACCAGGACGTCCAGACCTCGGTTCTCCTCACTGAGGAACTCCTGAGCCCAGCTGGATGGGAAACAGGAGGGGGAAATTATAGTTATAATAATAATACCCAATAGCATCTAACCCTGATGCTAGACCCTGCAAGCCTAAAGCCAGGTCGTCACTAGATAACACATCCAAAAAGTCATAATTATGGCTGAACTCCACCTATTTCTACAATTTACCTTCTTAAGATCAGATTTTAAACCTAACCCTAACCTTAACCCTAACCTTAACCACACTGATAACCACACAAATTTTGACTTTGTGGCTCTGTTAACTAGTGGGAAACCTAAATCCAGCATATTATGGTTTGCATATGAATATCAATAATTGTTCAGTATTTCAGTGCTCTCACCCTGCTAATTTAATTTCCATTGAAAGCTCTGTTAGCTACCGTAAGTAACCCAACTGTTGTTAGCTCCACCTATGCTATTAATAGTTTTATTAACTTCCTGTTTCGCAACAAAGCCTCCTTCACTCATGCTGCTAAACATGCCCTCGTAAAACTGACTATCCTACCGATCCTTGACTTCGGCGATGTCATTTACAAAATAGCTTCAAACACTCATCTCAGCAAATTGGATGTAGTCTATAACAGTGCCATCCATTTTGTCACCAAAGCCCCATATACTACCCACCATTGTGACCTGTACACTCTCGTTGGCTGGCCCTCACTACATATTCGTCGCCAAACCCACTGGCTCCAGGTCATCTATAAATCACTTCTAGGCAAATCCCCGCCTTATCTTAGCTCATTGGTCACCATAGCAACACCCACTGGTCATCCCCAAAGCCAACACCTCCTTTGGCCACCATTCCTTCCAGTTCTCTGCTGCAAATGACTGGAACGAACTACAAAAATCTCTGAAGCTGGAGACACTTATCTCCCTCATTAACTTTAAGCATCAGTTGTCAGAGCAGCTTACCGATCACTGTACCTGTACACAGCCCATCTGTAATTAGCCCTCCCAACTACTTCAACCCCATATTGTTATTTACATTGTTATTTATTTTGCTCATTTGCACCCCAGTATCTCTATTTGCACATCATCTTCTGCACATCTATCACTCCAGTGTTAATACTAAATTGTAATTATGTTGCACTATGGCCTATTTATTGCCTTACCTCCATAACTTACAACATTTGCACACACTGTATATAGATGTTCTATTTTCTATTGTGTTATTATTGACTGTACGTTTTTGTTTATTCCAGATGTAACTCTGTGTTGTTGTTGTTTTTATCGCACTGCTTTGCTTTATCTTGGCCAGGTCGCAGTTGTAAATGAGAACTTGTTCTCAACTGGCTTACCTGGTTAAATAAAGTAAATTTAAAAAACCTAGCCACTCAGCCCCTACCCAGATGGTCATGCGCCGTTGCAATCTTCGCTCTCTCTCTCCCACTACTCTCTCCTCTTCTAACCTACCATCTCTCCCTTCTGCTAAATCCTTCTCCCTCCAGTCTCCTGATTCTGCCTCTTCGACCCTACTCTCCTCCCTTTCCGTATCCTATGACTAGCACTGTCCCCTTTCCTCCTGGCCGGCTCGGCCCTCGTTTTTTACATTTACATTTTAGTCATTTAGCAGACGCTCTTATTTTTTCATACTGGCCCCCCGTTGGAAATCGAACCCACAACCCTGGCGTTGCAAACGCCATGCTCTACCAACTGAGCTACATCCCTGCCAGCCATTCCCTCCCCTACCCTGGACGACGCTCTGTGGCTGAGTGACTCATTGCGAGCTTACAGAACAGAGCTGCCAACAACTGAGTGAAAATTTAGGAAAACTAAACTTCTGGAGGACCTATCATCCTTCTTCTCCCTCCTCTCTACCTTATCTTCCTCTGTATCCACTGTTAAAGCAACTTTCTATCTAAATTTCAAGCTTCTGCCTCTAACCCTATGAAACTCTTTTCCACCTTCTCCTCCCTCCTTAAACTGTCACCCCCTGCCCCTCCCTCCTCCCTCTCTATGGAAGGTTGACAACATCCGCTCTTCATTCACACAGCCTATTGAGTGCAATGGTCCCACTCACAAAGAACTACCCTATGCCTGGACCTCTTTCTCTCCTCTCTCTCCAGATGAAATCCTGCGACTAGTAAGATCTGGCCGCCTGACAACCTGCCGCTCGACCCCATCCCCTCCTCCCTTCTCCAGACCATCTCTGGAGACCTTCTCCCAATCCTCACTTCCCTCAAACTCATCCCTGACCACTGGCTGCGTCCCCTCTGACTTCAAAATGGCCCTAGTCGTTTTCCTCCTCAAGAAACCAACACTCGACTCATCTGACATCAAACTATAGACCTGTATCCCTTCTTTCTTTTCTTTCCAAAACACTTGAGCATGCTGTCTCTGATCACTCTCTTGTTATCTCTCTCAGAATGATCTTCCTAACCCTAACCAGTCAGGCTTCAAGAGTGGTCACTCAGTCGAGACTGCTCTATTCTGTGTCATGGAGGCTCTACGCACTGCCAAAGCTAACTCTCTCTCCTCTGTTCTCATCCTCCTAGATCTATCCGCTGCCTTCAACACTGTGGTCCTCTGTAGCTCAGCTGGTAGAGCACGGCGCTTGTAACGCCAAGGTAGTGGGTTCGAACCCCGGGACCACCCATACACAAAAAAATGTATGCACGCACGACTGTAAGTCGCTTTGGATAAAAGCGTCTGCTAAATGGCATATTATTATTATTATTATTATTATTATTAACACCGTGAAACAGATCATCCTCGCCACGCTCTCAGTGCTGGGCGTCTCAGGCTTTGCACACTCTTGGATTGCATCCTACCCGGAAGGCCACTCCTACCAGGTGACGTGGAGAGGATCTGTGTCTGCACCATATACTCTCACTACTGGTGTCCTCCAGGGCTCGATTCTAGGCCCTCTCCTATTCTCTATATACACCAAGTAACTCGGCTCCGTCATATCCTCACATGGTCTCTCCTATCATTGCTATGCGGATGACACTCTTTTCTCCTTACCCCCTTCTGACACCCAGGTGGTGACACGCATCTCTGTGTGCCTGGCAGATATCTCAGCTTGGATGTCGGCCCACCACCTCAAGCTCAACAAGACGGAGGCGCTCTTCCTCCCGGGGAAGGCCTGATCGCTCAAAGACCTTTCCATCATGGTTGACAACTCCAGTGGAACCTTGGCGTGACCCTGGACAACACCCTTTCATTCTCTGAAAACATCAAATCAGTGACTCACTCCTGCAGGTTCATGCTCTACGACATCCGTAGAGTACAACCCTACCTCACACAGGAAGTGCCCCAGGTCCTAATCCAGGCACTTGACTACTGCAACTCACTGTTGGCTGGGCTCCCCGCTTGTGCCATCAAACCCCTGCAATTTATCCAGAACGCTGCAGCTCGCCTGGATTTCAACCTTCCCAAGTTCTCTCATGTCACCCCGTTCCTCTGTACACTCCACTGGCTTCCAGTCGAAGCTTGCATCCACTACATGACCATGGTACTTGCCTACGGAGCAGCAAGAGGAATTGTCCCTCCCTACCTTCAGGCTATGCTCAAACCCTACACCACAACCTGAGCACTCCGTTCTGCCACCTCTGGTCTCCAGAACCAACACTTGCACAGACTCTGTTTTGGCACTTGAATTTTCTCATCCATTTTTACCTCTCTGGCTGATAAACATGCCCCTTTCAACCAAACTAATCCATGGTACTCTCCTGTACTCTCAGACCTCCCCTTGATAAGAAATCAAGCCTGGGCCAAGGCTAGACACACTGGCTCATTAGCTGATTGGCAGGTATTTATGGAATTGAGAAATGGGTGCACTGCCTAGGTTAAACAGGCCAAATCAAACTACTTCCTTAGCGCTATGACAGACTCTGTTAGTGATCCCTCTAAATTCTGAAAAACCAATAATTCACTGAAGCGGGTTTTCAAAGTTTGAAAGGTACAAAAATTAGGCGAGTTCCTTCCTACAAATATGTTGGTATCTGGCTTGATGACAAACTGTCACTTAAAAAACATGTCACTGAGCTGGTGAAGAAGTTGAAGTTCAAGGTTGGTTTCTTTTACAGACACAAAGCATGTCTGACTTTTGATAATAGGAAGGAAATTGTCCAGGCCACTTATGTCTATTTTAAATTATGGGGATATTATCTGTATGCATGCAGCAGCATCTACTTAAACCAGTAGATGCTGTTTTCCATTGTGCCCTTAGGTTTATTACTGGTGATGGTTATAGAACTCCCCATTGTGAATGAAAAAGTGGGTTGGGCCTCTTATTTTTTTGCTTTTAATCCTTCCCTGTGAAGCATTTTTTTAGGACACTTCTTCTTATCTTTTTAAACACAGATCATAGAAACACGCCGTTTTTTCGCGTATGTAGACACTGGTTTGGTGCTGGAGATAATGAATATGAGGTTGAAAAGTGGCGGGATTGCCATTTAATTTACTTACCTGTATAAATAAAGGTAAAATAAAATAAATGTAGGTTGTGTAATGATCAATAGATTGAGTGCTGATGGAAGCAGAAAAGTTGGGTAAGGGGCGGGTCTCACCCGATATGATTGGTCCTCAGGGAAATCTCCAGCTCTCTTAAGACCTGTGTGGACTCCTGGACACGCCTCTTGAACTGTCATAACATGCACAACAAGGTCATTATCGTTGTGGAGAAATGTTTGATTGGTTATAGTGAACAAAATAAGTGCTAATTTAGCTATGGACGAAACCAGTGTTAAATATAGCTTTTGCAAATTCTGTTATGTTATCTCTGTGATTACTTCAAGAAATGATATTTTTGAAAGTATCTGAGCAGGGCCATAGCCCAGAATGGCCTCTTACAGGACTGTAATGGTACAATACCTTGCGACTGACACCTCCCATGTCAAGATACATTTTGAGCTTCAGCAAGTAAGCAGAGGGAGGATTCTTCACTTGGAATCGTTCCTGTAGGAAGGAGAGAAGACAGACAGAGAGCGAGAGAGATGTATCTAATTATTTTTGATTACATGGGTGCACTGTGGGAGAAGGGGACCAGAGGGCAAAACTCAGCATGGACTTCACAGCCTTGATTATTTTTATTTTAACCCTTATTTTACCAGGTAAGTTGACTGAGAACACATTCTCATTTACAGCAACGACCTGGGGAATAGTTACAGGAGAATTGGAAGCTGGGGATGATTACACTGCTTAGTTTATGCAAATATATACAGTACCAGTCAAAAGTTTGGACACATCTACTCATTCAAGGGTTTTTCTTAATTTTTACTATTTTTTACACTGTAGAATAATAGTGAAGACATCAAAACTATGAAATAACACATATGGAATCATGTAGTAACAAAAAAAGTGTTAAACAAATCAAAATATATTTATATTTGAGTTTCTTCAAATAGGCACCCTTTGCCTTGATGACAGCTTTGCACACTCTTGGCATTCTCTCAACCAGCTTCATGAGGTAGTCACCTGGAACGTATTTCAATTAACAGGTGTGCCTTCTTAAAAGTTAATTTGTGGAATTTCTTTCCTTCTTAATGCGTTTCAGCCTATCAGTTATGTTGTGACAAGGTAGGAGGGGTATACAGAATCAAATCAAATCAAATCACATATTATTGGCCACATGCGCCGAATACAACAGGTGCAGACATTACAGTGAAATGCTTACATACAGCCCTTAACCAACAGTGCATTTATTTTTAATAAAAAAGTAAAATAAAACAACAACAAAAAAGTGTTGAGAAAAAAAGAGCAGAAGTAAAATAAAATAACAGTAGGGAGGCTATATATACAGTGGGGGAAAAAAGTATTTAGTCAGCCACCAATTGTGCAAGTTCTCCCACTTAAAAAGATGAGAGAGGCCTGTAATTTTCATCATAGGTACACGTCAACTATGACAGACAAATTGAGAAGAAAAAGATCCAGAAAATCACATTGTGGGATTATTTATGAATTTATTTGCAAATTATGGTGGAAAATAAGTATTTGGTCACCTACAAACAAGCAAGATTTCTGGCTCTCACAGACCTGTAACTTCTTCTTTAAGAGGCTCCTCTGTCCTCCACTCGTTACCTGTATTAATGGCACCTGTTTGAACTTGTTATCAGTATAAAAGACACCTGTCCACAACCTCAAACAGTCACACTCCAAACTCCACTATGGCCAAGACCAAAGAGCTGTCAAAGGACACCAGAAACAAAATTGTAGACCTGCACCAGGCTGGGAAGACTGAATCTGCAATAGGTAAGCAGCATGGTTTGAAGAAATCAACTGTGGGAGCAATTATTAGGAAATGGAAGACATACAAGACCACTGATAATCTCCCTCGATCTGGGGCTCCACGCAAGATCTCACCCCGTGGGGTCAAAATGATCACAAGAACGGTGAGCAAAAATCCCAGAACCACACGGGGGGACCTAGTGAATGACCTGCAGAGAGCTGGGACCAAAGTAACAAAGCCTACCATCAGTAACACACTACGCCGCCAGGGACTCAAATCCTGCAGTGCCAGACGTGTCCCCCTGCTTAAGCCAGTACATGTCCAGGCCCGTCTGAAGTTTGCTAGAGTGCATTTGGATGATCCAGAAGAGGATTGGGAGAATGTCATACGGTCAGATGAAACCAAAATAGAACTTTTTGGTAAAAACTCAACTCGTCGTGTTTGGAGGACAAAGAATGCTGAGTTGCATCCAAAGAACACCATACCTACTGTGAAGCATGGGGGTGGAAAAATCATGCTTTGGGGCTGTTTTTCTGCAAAGGGACCAGGACGACTGATCTGTGTAAAGGAAAAAATGAATGGGGCCGTGTATCGTGAGATTTTGAGTGAAAACCTCCTTCCATCAGCAAGGGCATTGAAGATGAAACGTGGCTGGGTCTTTCAGCATGACAATGATCCCAAACACACCGCCCGGGCAACGAAGGAGTGGCTTCGTAAGAAGCATTTCAAGGTCCTGGAGTGGCCTAGCCAGTCTCCAGATCTCAACCCCATAGAAAATCTTTGGAGGGAGTTGAAAGTCCGTGTTGCCCAGCGACAGCCCCAAAACATCACTGCTCTAGAGGAGATCTGCATGGAGGAATGGGCCAAAATACCAGCAACAGTGTGTGAAAACCTTGTGAAGACTTACAGAAAACGTTTGACCTGTGTCATTGCCAAGAAAGGGTATATAACAAAGTATTGAGAAACTTTTGTTATTGACCAAATACTTATTTTCCACCATAATTTGCAAATAAATTCATAAAAAATCCTACAATGTGATTTTCTGGATTTTTTTTCTCATTTTGTCTGTCATAGTTGACGTGTACCTATGATGAAAATTACAGGCCTCTCTCATCTTTTTAAGTGGGAGAACTTGCACAATTGGTGGCTGACTAAATACTTTTTTTCCCCACTGTACAGGGGGGTACTGGTGCAGAGCCCTATTTGGTAAAAGACCAAGTCCATATTATGGCAAGAACAGCTCAAATAAGCAAAGAGAAACGACAGTCCATCTTTACTTTAAGACATGAAGGTCAGTCACTCCGGAAAATTTCAAGAACTTTGAAGTTCCTTCAAGTGCAGTCGCAAAAACCATCAAGCGCTATATTGAAACTGGCTCTCATGAGGACTGCCACACGTATGGAAGATCCAGAGTTACCCCTGCTGCAGAGGATAAGTTCATTAGAGTTACCAGCCTCAGAAATTGCCGCCCAAATAAATGCTTCACAGAGTTCAAGTAACAGACACATCTCAACATCAACATCTCAACATCAACTGTTCAGAGGAGACTGTGTGAATCAGGCCTTCCTGGTCGAATTGCTGCAAAGAAACCACTACTAAAGGACACCACTAATAAGAAGAGACCTGCTTGGGCCAAGAAACACGAGCAATGGACATTAGACCGGTGGAAATGTGTCCTTTGGTCTGGAGTCCAAATGTGAGATTTTTGGTTCCAACAGCCGTGTCTTTGTGAGACACGGTGTGGGTGAACGGATGATCTCCGCATGTGTCGTTCGCACCGTAAAGCATGGAGGAGGAGGTGTTATGGTGTGGGGGTGCTTTGCTGTGATTTATTTAGAATTCAAGGCACACTTAACCAGCATGGCTACCACAGCATTCTGCAGCGATACACCATCCCATCTGGTTTGGGCTTAGTGGGACTATCATTTGTTTTTCAACAGGACAATGACCCAACACACCTCCAGGCTGTGTAAGGGCTATTTGACCAAGAAGGACAGTGATGGAGTGCTGCATCAGATGACCTGGCCTCCACAATCACCCGACTTCAACTCAATTGAGATGGTCTGGAAAAGCATTCCAGGTGAAGCTGGTTGAGTGAATGCCAAGAGTGTGCAAAGCTGTCATCAAGGCAATGGGTAGCTATTTGAAGAATCTTAAATATAAAATATATTTTGATTTGTTTAACACTTTTTTGGTTACTACATGATTCCATATGTGTTATTTCATAGTTTTGATGTCTTCACTATTATTCTACAATGTAAAAAATAGTAAAAACTTAAGAAAAACCCTTGAATGAGTAGGTGTGTCTAAACTTTTAACTGGTACTGTCTAGTACCAGTCAAAAGTTTGGACACACCTACTCATTCAAAGAAAGAAATTCCACAAATTAAGTTTTAAGAAGGCACACCTGTTAATTGAAATGCATTCCAGGTGACTACCTCATGAAGCTGGTTGAGAGAATGCCAAGAGTGTGCAAAGCTGTCATTAAGGCAAAGGGTGGCTATTTGAAGAATCTCAACTATAAAATATATTTTGATTTGTTTAACACTTTTTTGGATACTATATGATTCCATATGTGTTATTTCATAGTTTTGATAGGTGTGTCCAAACTTTTAACTGGTACTGTATTTATATATTTTTTGTATTTTACCCCCTTTTTCTCCCAATTTCAATTACGATCTTGTCTCATCGCTGCAACTCCCCAACGGGTTCGGGACAGGCGAAGGTCGAGTCATGCGTCCTCCGAAACATGACCTGCCAAACCGCCCTCCTTAACACCCGCCCGCTTAACCCGGAAGCCAGCTGCACCAATGTGTCGGAGGAAACACCATTCAACTGATGATCGAGGTCAGCCTGCAGGAGCACGGCCCGCCACAAGGAGTCGCTAGAGCGCGATGCGCCAAGTAAAGCCCCCCGGTCAAGTGTAGTGATGCCTTAAGCACAGCTTTGCAGTGCCTTAGACCGCTGCGCCACTCGGGAGGCCTCATTTATGCAAATATAACCAATGATATATCTGTTGGTGAGGCTGAGCCAATGTTGGGACATTGTATGTCGGGATGCCAATCTATCATTCAATGCCAGGTCAGAGTAGAGTTAGACGGCATTTGTTAACAATGGCTTTAGCTGTGCTAGATAAGGGAAGGGACAACATTGAACCATTGCAGGTCTGTGCTACAGTGACAGTGACAGGTGTCCTGTGTGTCACTCCCCTCTGAGCCACAGGAAGTTATCTGCCTTGTCAATGTTGCCACAGCAACGTACAATTTTGATGAGGTTCCCAGCAGGACACAAAGTGTGTGTGTGTGTGCACATGTGTGGTGGTGGGTGGTTGTTTCTTGTGTGCGCAAGTGTGTGTGTGTGAACAACCATTCTCACTGCATTAGTGTGTCAATGGGGTCCTTTCCTAGAAACTAGGACACACTGACAAAAAAAAATACTTGACACCTCAATGCTGCTATACGAAGGTCTGCCAAGCTTAAAGGATGTAGTGCATATCATCAGGGATTGATTCATTACAACGTAGAATTCTCTAAAGAAGTTTCACTTGGTTATCATACAAACTCACACTGAAGTTCCCCTAAGAACTATGATTACATCCTGTTACTGTAATGTTATCCACTAGGTGTTATTGAAACTTTAACAGTACAGTAGACTGTTGTATGGTGCAGTGGAGTTGGAGTCCCACCTGATCACAGACCAGTTCCCACTTCTTTTCGTTGTCATATTGACACAGGATCTTCACCTTGTCTGGAGGCAGATTCATGGAGTTCTATGGAGAAAGAAAGAGAAAGAGCCAGAGCCAGACAGACAGACAGACAAACAGACAGAGTGAGAGAGAGAGAGAGAGAGAGAGAGAGAGAGAGAGAGAGAGAGAGAGAGAGAGAGAGAGAGAGAGAGAGGTGGAGGGAGGAAGAGCATATAGGGACAAAGAGAGAGAAAGTATTAATATGTCAGAAAACAGTTTGATACCATGTGGTGTTGGTGAAAACATTTGGCCTTTATGAAATGTCATGTTTTGACTGGAGTTTGATAAGCAACGATGCCAAATTATGTTTGGTTGCAACAGGTTCCATTGGACTAATTTTAATCATAATGAGTTTATCTTAAAACCTTTTCTTACTACAACTGAAAACTATAAACACAAATTGCTGTGTGACATTTAGCCTGCAGATATAATGTACACTGAGTGTACAAAACATTACCTTCCTAATATTGAGTTGCACCCCCTTTTGCCCTCAGAACAGACTCAATTCGTCCGGGCATGGACTCTATAAGGTGTCTTAAGTGTTCCACAGGGATGCTGGCCCATGTTGACTCCAATGCTTCCACAGTTAATGTCAAGTTTGCTTGATGTCCTTTGGGTGTTGGACCATTCTTGATATACAAGGGGAAATGTTGAGCGTGAAAAACCCAGCAGCGTTGCAGTTCTTGACACACTCAAACCGGTGCGCCTGGCACCTACTACCATACCCTGTTCAAAGGCACTTAAATATTTTGTCTTGCCCATCCACCATCTGAATGGCACACATACACAATACATGTCTCAATTGTCTCAAGGCTTAAAAATCCTTCTTTAACCTGTCTTCTCCCCTTCATCTACACTGATTGAAGTGGATTTAACAAGTGACATCAATAAGGGATCATAGCTTTCACCTGGATTCACCTGGTCAGTCTATGCCATGGAAAGAGTTCCTAGTGTTTTGTACACTCTGTGAAAATCCTGACCATATGAATAGGCCACGTGAATAGACAGGCACACAATGTCCCTTGAATGCACAATGCAGCCAGTTGCTATGACAAACTCATCAATAATGCAACAGTACCTCAATGACTTCATTAAGCGTCACTCAGCGACAGCAATCCTGTCCCTATACAGTCGCCTTCTTCAGGGCCCCCATGACTCAGAGGTCAATTTCACTACCGACAGGTGACCCTAACTGCTGACAGATAGTATTCCTGTTACACTTAGTGGCCTGGGGCTGTTGCCACAACACCAGAGAGTGTATTGCTAAAGAGACTTTGTTATTGGTCTGACTGAATGTTTCAAGAGGGAGGTATGGAGAGACAGGGGAAGGGATAGGGGGAAAGAAATGATATGAAATGTGTTTTAATTTACTCAGCAACTCAATGCTCGTTCTTGGACACCTCTTTGTTTCAGCAACATCAAGCGCCTAGCGCTCTCAGAACAATGTCTGTTGACAACAAACACATGGTTATTTCAATACAGATTTACAGCATTCATCTTCATATAACATTCCACTCCTAATCCCCACCTATATGTACATATCTACCTCAAATACTCCAGTATCCCTGCATATTGTACATTTGGTATTGACACTGACCCTGTATATAGCTTCCTCTCTTATTTCTTATTTCTCGTGTTTAAAGAAATATATATTATTAGTTATACTATTTTAATATTGATTACTGCACTGTTGGGCAGAGCTTGTAAGTTAAGCATTTCACTGTACTTGTGCATGTGACAATAAAACTTGAAACGAGATGTTCTCTGAATTTGGGCTAAGCCATGGTCGCCACTCCCATCCACCCAAGGCAAGTCAGCCTGCACCCAGTAAGAGGATCCCCTGAATGAATGAAAACGAAATACATTTATACCTTGGGCCACGCCCTTAATTACAATGAGGCACACCTGGGAACTAACAGGCCAAGAGGGTGCGTTCAAGACAGTTCCACAGTTCTAGCCTGATACAATAGTTTACATCATTCTGACATAATCTCGTAAATTCTTTCACTCACACACTCTCAAAAAAGTTGCTGGAGAGATTGGTAGAGAGCTACAGAGAAGGTCTGCCTGTAAACATTATTACATCATTCACCATAGTGAAGTATTCTGTATAAGTCCTGTTGTTCATGGTTTACTGTATGTAATGTTAGTAAAAGGATGAACATAGCATATTATAATGTTCCCATTTTTACATTATAGGTGTTTATAAGCAGATTGTAAGCCGACTTTTAGAATGAAGTCAGATGTGAAACAGTCCCCATTCTCACTGATATTGAACCTCAAAAGTCATTCATATGAGTCACTGTTTTGATGTTTTACTGCCTACAGTACAAAACAGAAGCTTTACTACTTTAAGCGGTTAGACAAAGTGAAAGACTTAACATAGCACCCATTCATAAAGGAATCATTGTTCATTGCTGTAACATAGGTGCTCAACTATTTCATTTATTAGTATTTTTAAACAGTACTTGTTACTGTAAACACGTTCTCCAATACATAAACTCTACTCTTGCATAAACATCCTATGTCATGCTACCTAGACTAAGCCTTTACTTTGCAGTCAAAGTAGTAGGTGACCCGGAATACCACTCCTACCTGAGGACTTCTAGCCTGATCCCAGATCTGTTTGTGCTGTTAATCACAATGACCATAGAGTGGCCAAACAGATCTTGGACCAGGCTGGAATACTTTATCCTTCTCTGAGCAGAGCCAACAGATTGTTGTTGGTGAGGTTGCCATCTGCTATGAGAAGTCAAGTTATGTGCATGATAATGAATTGTAGACTGCTAGCTGAATATACAGTTGTGTCCTTGTCAGACCATAGTCTCTCACGGACTCTTTCCAACTCCCAACTTGACCTCTGGTGACAGTGAGAGTTATGAATGAGAGGCGCAGCAGAGGGGATCCTTCACCCCAAGACACACAGACATGCATGCACACAATGCACACACCTCCCCATAGACTCCATGTTCATTAACACACCCACACTGTCCTATATTATTGTTGGGCCTCCGGCTTCAGCTGCCTGCCCCGCCCCAACCAAAACACCTCCCTCCTCACACACACACACACACACGCAGCACATCCTTCTGTACTAATTATAGCCCAACACAGCCCTGCCACCCGGTGAAACTGGGCTAGACGACAGGAGACTCCCACTCAAGGAAAAAAATATATATATATATTTTTACCTCGCCAACCCACTCCTCCTCCTAACGCTGAAGGCTAATGGCCTTTTGGTTTTGATGAATCCCAACAAATATTTTAATTGTTTCTAGTTTCTTTCTACACATCTGGTCAGTCAGTTAAAAGTGATTTGTGTCACACACGGGGGTGGGAAAACTGGTGCACTACTGATAACGAACAGCATGCTAAATCAATGGTACAGCCAGTGCTCTGATATATCAGGCTTGATAAATTATGTTGGATCAATAAACTGGGATCAGAGTTGGCTGGTGGCTAGTCCTGTACAGGGGCACGCAGAGGAGAAACCTACTGGAGTTTTACGATAGTGTATATGCACAGTAGGGGCAATATGGCGTGAAAGTCACCTGTTTTTATCTCATTTATATCATGAAGCTAGTGTTACATATGAGAGATGTGCATTTCTGTATGTGGTCCAAATCTGGAAAATACCCTGGTAATTCTCTGTAAAAAAAAAAATGGTACATACCGGTACTTAGTACTGTAGGTCCATTTGTTACCATTAAATTGACTGGGCCACCAGTCTCTTTAGGAGCTCTATCTTAAAAGACAGTAGTGATGGGACAAACTGCACTCATCCCATTTCAGATCTTATTGATTAGACCTCCACCCTGCTCTCCTCCCTCACATATGCAGTACATACACAGCCATGCCCCATAAGGTACCACTGCCAGTGACACACCCTCTCTGCTGTGTGATAAAGCAGAATGAGTGTTACAGTTGGTTAGGTTTTTTACGTGCATATGCGTGGCGTGCAGGTGAACATGCACGGCATGAGAGAGCATACAGTATAGTATCAAATTGCTCTCATTGTCATATCAAAGTAAATGTGGCACTCAGACATTAGGCTTCACTTCCAATTTCATCATTCACTTTAAATAGGCTGATCAACTCTAGATCCGTAACTCTCCAAGGACACTGTCTATCTCGGCTATCAGGAGGCCTCAAGAAGTGTGGTTGAGGCTGCCATGTCAAGTAGCCTGGGAGCATGTCGCTTCCTTCTGTTTTAATTAAGCTGCTATGTTTAACAGAGGCCCACTCAGGAGGTAGGGCAGTTAGCTCCTATCCGTTTCTGATCTAAATAGGTCATTTTGGCAGTTGGGGATAGGCGAACAGTCAGTATGTGAGAGGCTAAATTCCGCCAAATGGGTAAACAATACTACAGAGAGGGTGGAAAGGGTGACAATGAGAATACCTGCATTGCGTCCTATTTGTTAAACTAATAGCAAATTACTTTGACATACAGCATGTACAGTGTTTAGGGCATGGAAATTAATAAGCTGTCAAAATCTTGCCTAGGGTGAATTCAGGTGGAGTTGAGACATTGTCATCATTACGGTCTCTACTCAGTCTTGTGCTGTACCTGTCAACCAAACAACCTTTAGGGGGCTTTAGTGGTCCATTGTATAAGGTTCTGTAATTGATACCTGGGTTGGCTCCCACCAATATGGGGTCTGGGGAGCCATCTTGGCTCTCCGGCTGTCAGCGTCTGGGTGCAGTGGGGAAACGGAATCAGGCGCAGGACACAGAACTGAGAATAAATGGCTTTACTTGACTCCATGTAAACACAGCAAACCCTCCACGCAGGGAAGAGCAAAAACAACAGCTCAACAGACGACGTAACAAAGAACAATCACGCACACACTCAGGAGGGAAAACAGAGGTAATATAGGGAAACTAATAAGCCTAATGAGTAACAGGTGTGAACAATACAGACAGAACTAGTGAAGACACAGAAACATAGATCGGTAGCAGCTAGTACTCCGGTGACGACGACCGCCGAAGCCTGCCCGAACGAGGAGGAGGGGCAGCCTCGGCCGTATCCGTGACACCGGCAACCTATCACCTGTCTCCTCAGTGGAGCAGAACACAACATGGCCGTCAGTTTCTCTGTGGTACTCTATAATTTCATACAAGCATGTGTACACAAACATGTTCAAAGTAAATTCACACACTTTTGATAAAATCTAAACCCACAAGTAAGCTGCATCTGAATAATTAATGCATGTTTTCATGCTCTCATATACAGACTGGAATGCATACGCAGGCGCACACGTACACACGCTTATCTACAGTACACAAATCCACAGATGCACATTTACACATCCAACCATCACCACATTGCACAGTGGGAAATATGCAAAGTGGTATGCAAAGTACAGAGGAAAGACGCTCAATATACATTTGAATAGGGAGAGGGAGGAGGGTTGAGCCAAGCCATCCCTTTAAGCACCTTGTTATTATCACCACTTATATCATGCTGATGTCTGCGGTTTAGATGCTAAACTGCTTCAGCACTTAACACTATCAGCACATAATTATGTGACAAACAGGTTGTTCATAGAATATGAACCCAGAGGGAGCATAGTGGGTCAGACATGGCGCCCGGGGCGGCAGGTAGCTTAGTGGTTAAGAGCGTTGTGCCAGTAACCAAAAGGTCGCTGGTTCTAATCCCCGAGCAGACTAGGTGAAAATCTGTCGATGTACCCTTGAGCAAGGCACTTAACCCTAATTGCTCCTGTAAGTCGCTCTGGATAAGAGCGTCTGCTAAATGACGTAAATGTAAAAATATAACACACATTAATGCAGGCAGGTGCACACAGTAACACACACACACACACATGCAAAGACACACACACTCAGATGCAAACATACACACACACACAGACGGGAACAAACACACAACCCAAACACACAACCCTCCCACACACAGTGAGGGAAAAAAGTATTTGATCCTCTGCTGATTTTGTACATTTGCCCACTGACAAAGAAATGATCAGTCTATAATTGTAATGGTAGGTTTATTTGAACAGTGGGAGACAGAATATCAACAAACAAATCCAGAAAAACGCATGTCAAAAATGTTATAAATTGATTTGCATTTTAATGAGGGAAATAAGTATTTGACCCCCTCTCAATCAGAAAGATTTCTGGCTCCCAGGTGTCTTTTAAAGGGAGTGCTCCTAATCTCAGTTTGTTACCTGTATTTATTTTATTTTATTTATTTATTTCACCTTTATTTAACCAGGTAAACCAGTTGAGAACAAGTTCTCATTTACAACTGCGACCTGGCCAAGATAAAGCATAGCAGTGCGATAAAAACAACAACACAGAGTTACATATGGGGTAAAACAAAACAAAAATCAAAAAAATACAACAGAAATACAATTAATATACAGTGTGCAAATTTAGCAAGTTATGGAGGTAAGGCAATAAAATAGGCTATAGTGCAAAATAATTACAATTTAGTATTAACACTGGAATGATGTGCAAGAGATGATGTGCAAATAGAGATACTGGGGTACAGATGAGCAAAATAAATAACAATATAGGGATGAGGTAGTTGGGCGGGCTAATTTCAGATGGGCTGTGTACAGGTGCAGTGATCGGTAAGGTGCTCTGACAACTGATGCCTAAAGTTAGTGAGGGAGATAAGCGTCTCCAGCTTCAGAGATTTTTGCAGTTTGTTCCAGTCATTGGCAGCAGAGAACTGGAAGGAATTTCGGCCAAAGGAGGTGTTGGCTTTGGGGATGACCAGTGAGATATACCCGCTGGAGCGCAGACTACGGGTGGGTGTTGCTATGGTGACCAATGAGCTAAGATAAGGCGGGGATTTGCCTAGCAGTGATTTATAGATGGCCTGGAGCCAGTGGGTTTGGCGACGAATATGTAGTGAGGACCAGCCAACAAGAGCGTACAGGTCACAGTGGTGGGTATAAAAGACACCTGTCCACAGAAGCAATCAATCAATCAGATTCCAAATTCTCCACCATGGCCAAGACCAAAGAGCACTCCAAGGATGTCAGGAACAAGATTGTAGACCTACACAATGCTGGAATGGGCTACAAGACAGCTTGGTGAGAAGGTGACAACAGTTGGTGCGATTATTCGCAAATGGAAGAAACACAAAATAACTGTCAATCTCCCTCGGCCTGGGGCTCCATGCAAGATCTCACCTCGTGGAGTTGCAATGATCATGAGAACGGTGAGGAATCAGCCCAGAACTACTCAGGAGGATCTTGTCAATGATCTCAAGGCAGCTGGGACCATAGTCACCAAGAAAACAATTGGTAACACACTACGTCGTGAAGGACTGAAATCCTGCAGCGCCCGCAAGGTCCCCCTGCTCAAGAAAGCACATATACATGCCCGTCTGAAGTTTGCCAATGACTGATTCAGAGGAGAACTGGGTGAAAGTGTTGTGGTCAGATGAGACCAAAATGGAGCTCTTTGGCATCAACTCAACTCGCCGTGTTTGGAGGAGGAGGAATGCTGCCTATCCTCTGTAGCTCAGCTGGTAGAGCACGGCGCTTGTAACGCCAAGGTAGTGGGTTCGATCCCCGGGACCACCCATACACAAAAAAAAAATGTATGCACGCATGACTGTAAGTCGCTTTGGATAAAAGCGTCTGCTAAATGGCATATTATTATTATTATTATGACCCCAAGAACACCATCCCCACCGTCAAACATGGAGGTGGAAACATTATGCTTTGGGGGTGTTTTTCTGCTAAGGGGACAGGACAACTTCACCGCATCAAAGGGACGATGGACGGGGCCATGTACCGTCAAATCTTGGGTGAGAACCTCCTTCCCTCAGCCAGGGCATTGAAAATGGGTCATGGATGGGTATTCCAGCATGACAATGACCCAAAACACATGGCCAAGGCAACAAAGGAGTGGCTCAAGAAGACGCACATTAAGGTCCTGGAGTGGCCTAGCCAGTCTCCAGACCTTAATCCCATAGAAAATCTGTGGAGGGAGCTGAAGGTTCGAGTTGCCAAACGTCAGCCTACTTGGCTCATCGCGCTCTAGCGACTCCTTGTGGCGGGCCGGGCGCCTGCAAGCTGACCTCGGTTGTCAGTTGAACAGTGTTTCCTCTAACACATTGGTGAGGCTGGCTTCCGGGTTACGCGGGTGGGTGGATGTTAAGTTGCGAGGTTTGGCAGGTCATGTTTCGGAGGATGCATGACTCGACCTTCGCCTCCCGAGCCCGTTGAAGCGATGAGACAAGATCGAAAAAGGGGGTAAAATACAAACACAAATAATAATAACTGCAATTGAACTGCAGTTATGCTGCACTGTAACTGCAGTTACACAGCAAAATTACTGGAGTAAAAGAACTGTGTTATTTTGGACACAGTATTTTCAGCACACCGCAGTTATACTGCACTCTAACTGCAGTTTACTACAGTGTGCTGCAATTATTGTCACGGATTCTGCCGAGGCTGCTCCTCCTCCTTGCTCGGGCAGGCTTCGGCGTTCGTCGTCCCCGGAGTACTAGCTACTGCCGATCGATGTTTTCGGTGTTTGTCTTGTGTTGTCTAGTTAGTACACCTGTTGCATATTAGTGTTGATTGTGTAGCATATAAGTTCCCTTGTTTTACGTTTGGGCTTTGTGTGTTATTGTTCATTGTCTTGTTGATGTTCGGCCTAGCTACTACTTCGGATTACGCATATGGTGTTTTTCCCTCCAGTGTTGGAGACGTTTGTTTTGTACGTAACGCTCAGTAAAGTAGTCAACCTGATTCTCTGTGTCCTGCGTCTGACTTCACTCGCCGCGTACACATCACCTCCTGACAATTATACTGCACTCTGACTGCAGTCTTTTCTCGTAAGGGTAATTCTGAGTGATGAGAGGACATAATTATGTACTATAGCTGTATTTTTTTATTTATTTTAGCACCGGGAGAGTTCAACCAATGACTAAAAATCTAAAAATGAATGGAGTCAGGTTTTGTAGCAATTATTGTGGCCTTTTTGTTTAGCCGATAGCACAATCACGCTAGCAGCAAGTAGATATGGTTGTCCTTGTTTAATTAGAGCCATTGGACTTGTCTCAATGATGTTCCTATCTGTCAGGACATTGCAGGATATCTAGTTTGACTCATTTTCCCTAGCTTTGTAATAACTACAACCTGACGGGAGCCCTACTTCCTTGTTCCCACCATCGAAGGCAGGCTTTTTGAAATGGAGCGGTACTAGTTTACAGGTTCACTGCAGCTACCGTGCACTGTCTGTCTGAGATTGCTAAATAATTAGCTACAATGGCTGCTTCTGAAGATTCCTCTTTCCAAGAATAGCTGGACACCAATTTTTTTATTTTTTTATTTTACATAGGAACATACAGCCCTATTTATTTGAGAATGAATACATTGAAGAGGAGTTGAGACAGCGAGAAAAATATTGCGAGACCAGCAAACAGAGGTGGCAGCCTAGACCAGGAGGACCAGGACTCAGGAGGGTAAATGACAAACGAGTAAGGTGGGTAGCTAGCTAGCAATATAAGCTCTCTTTTTACACGAGGCAGTGTTGTTCAGTACAGTACAATTTTGTTAAGCTAGCTATGTTTGCTATACCTAAAATGTTCTGTAGTCTAACATTATAGCTAGCTAGCTAACTAGCCTAGCTAACCTCAGTCCATCTCATTAGGAGAAAAACTGGAGAAATGTTTTGATGATGATGACAAAGACTAAAGGAATGACTTTGGCTTTATGACTCATATTTGTCTTGGAGTAACTATACCTGTGTGTTGTAGCTAGCTAGCTAACATGTGACTGTCAGATGTCTCATTAGTCTTGGAGTAACTATACCTGTGTGTTGTAGCTAGCTAGCTAACATGTGACTGTCAGATGTCTCATATTATACATCATGCTGCTACAGTAGGAATACAGACACTACACAACAATTGTCCATGAATGTCTAATAGCATTTTTGTCTTTCTCTCACAGACAATACTACTTGGTTACAAAAAAGTTGATGACTCTCAATAGAAGATGTGAAAGGTCCCATAACAACAATCTCCACTTGTATCAAAGTGACTGCGAACACCTCACAGCACCACCCAAACACACCATATGCAAGTATTTCCTTTTCTTTAGAACTATAGTATTTATCATAGTAGTATATTTTTCTTCTACTGTATATATGTCATACATTGCCATAACTGTTCCTGCATACTGCTGTGTAAACTCACCTTGGTCTCCAGAGCAAATAAACTTTGTCTTGAATATAAGCCATGTCTACTTATTTGCTATATTGAAAGACTAATCTACAGTTTTATTGAAACATGTTTACTTGCCAACAAATTACATTTTAAATGGTACACCAACTCCCTGCATCATTTGTTTTCGCTATGATTGAGCTAGTTTATCCAAATACCAAGCCATTAATATCACAATGAATTGATCCAGAGGTTGAAGTCAACACTTTATTGGTTTCTGATGCAGCTGGAATCATTTAGTCACAAAATATTATATAAAACACCATTAGAACTAACCATATCCATACCACAATGCAGTTGTGAGCATACTAGGTATTCTATAATATACTACAACATCAGTCTAACTGAATATGGATGTTGTGTTGGTTGGATGTTCCAGGCAGGTTCCAGAATACTTTTCAGCTGGTGCACATCTTCTTGTGTTGGATAATGGCAGCTGGTTTAGGAGGCTTTGGCGCTGTGGTGATGTTGTTTCGACCTCTTGCAGAAGATTTGTTTGTACTGTAAGTCTCCTGGAAAGACTTGAAGACTGATCATGAGGAAGTGTAAAACATGAAGACTGATCATCTGTAAACAAAAAAGGGTCCCGTAGACTGGTATGTGTTTTGTTACACTCATAGTCAATAATGGAGCATTGAGATGGACTGTTAACAAGATGAGAAAAGTTTGACTTGTAGACAGTCTAGTCGTGTATTGTTGTGTATGAGCGCATACAGTTGTGCTGTTGAGTTGACAAGCAGTGCCAAACAATTGAGTGAATAGGCTAGATAAATATACTAACAGCCCCTATCCCCCATGCCAAAGAACTGACTGCAAGGATGTGAAAAGTAGGTTTGAGGAGCACTTGGCTTGTAGATAGTTTAGTTTATTTGTGATTTTGTTTTCTCAAGAGGGTATTGTTCTTTCATAAATACCTTTGGCTGTCCTGGCTTGTTTCAGAGTCAGATGATGTTGAGCTTGAGCTTGTTCCCGGCTGAAAGCTTTCATCCAAATAGGACAGGCTCTGTACTACTAAAGCTGGTGTCAAGGTCATCGCTATCAGCAGCAGGATTAGGCTGTAGGACACACAGTAGTCCGTGATTAGCCTAATTTTACTACTTTGTCCCCATTAATACACATCCAACAAGGTACTATATCCACCCACCCCACTCATGTCAATAGATCATGCATACTAACCTTCACACACAATACCCACCCCTAACAGACACCAGTCAGTCACCCACACCTAATAGCTCCTTTTCTCCAATTTAGACTTCAACTAAGCCTCCATAATACAGCGAAAACTACAGTAGAATTTGTAGCATACTTGTAAACACACCAACTATGACAACAAGACACAGACCATATTTATGCATAGCGGCAGTATATTTATTTGCTCATCATGGAGTTGTGGAAATATTTAGCAAAGGTGACTTACGATAGTTCCTGGTACTGAGTTTGATGTTGATGCCACTGCAGATGTTGATGGGATTAGACTCTAAATATAACATAAAGTCACGTTAGCCTCTGCGGTAGTTAGTTAGCTAGTTAGCTAGCTGTTAGATACGGTCCGGTAGGCTGTAGATAACAAAACATAATGATGCTAACGTTAGCTTGCAAAGTTGCAAAACACATCACCAGATAGCAGCTGGCTAATTACATTGATTTGCTTTCAAATGTTTACACAGCGTATTATGAAAGCCAGCTAACTAGATTTTGGTTTAGATAAACAAATGTAGTTCTCTAGCTAGGTAAGGTTTGCTATGTTACCTCAACTTGGTTTATTTTCTGCTGTGCTGACTGATTGGATGCCTTCCTATTTGAAGTGAAGCGGGAAATTTATGGAATAGCATCACTTTTCAACGTTCGATGACCTCAGTTTCAAAATCCTCTGGCTGAAAGTGCTGGCTACAAACATAGACATTTCTCGACATTTTAGTCATTTAGCAGACGCTCTTATCCAGAGCGACTTACAATTAGTGAATGCATACATTTTTTATACTGGTCCCCCGTGGGAATCGAACCCACAACCCTGGCGTTGCAAGCACCATGCTCTACCAACTGAGGTACACGGGACTACACATCAACTTGATCCACTTTCAACGGGGCGTCCTGAAATTGCTATGAATTCTGGATAGTGTGGTGTAGTGTCGAGTCAATGTTGCTAGTTATTGCTGTTAAACAAAGGAGTCTGCTCATACTGAACCTTGATCATAAGTTTTATTCATATCACAAGATTTCAGCATAAGTGTACAGGTGTCCAGATCACCCGGAGAGCAGTGGTTCCCACATTGTAATGTCTGCTCTAACCTCTTCTTCGTTTAAACCCAGTATATATAATCTTCCCCAAAATATGGGTGGCTCCCTTTACTGTCCAATCCCCTGTCTACAACACACACTCCCTGTCTGTTGTATGTGGCGTCACACTAAAACAATTCCCTCTGACACTAAAATAAACATCCTCTCAGGTTCCACTGAAAAACATTAACAAAATACACTACAGTAGTAAATGTAGATGGCCCGTGGAAATGTAAATGGCCCGTTTCTAAAGGTGAGATGCAGAAACGCTCGTATTTGCGTGCGGTGAGGAAATTTCTCGATTTTTATGACACATATGATATGTTATTAACATATTAATGGACATATATAGTGAAATAGAGCAGCGGTGACATTTCCCTTTAATGTCTTTCTCTGTAGCACAGATCGCCCACTGTAGAGGGATCCCTGCATACCAACCAGCCTGCTCGGTATAAAGTCGGAGTAGGACGTTTGGCACATCTGAGGTTTGCTATGCACACTCAGCATTAGATGAAGAGGGGGTGGGTCCGGGGGCGTCGGGTAAGGGGGTGTGTGGTGGAGAGGGGAGTACAATGTAGGGGGACGATCTATCTTTAGTGCTCCCCACGATAGAGTGATGTAGCAAAAAAAGGAACAGTCTCATACACAGGAGAATGTGCTTATGTGCACCTTATATACAAACATGAATTTTCGAACACAAGCAGACATATTGATACATGTATGTTATATGCAAAACATACTGTATACTCAGTACTCAAATTTACTGTACACACACACACAGACACATACAAAGACAGACACACAGACACAAACACAGGGATGTCCAGCCTGATTTGACAGCACAGCAGATGGCACCGGATGTATGCCCAAGCCCTTGAGCCAAGATGATTCATTACAACAACAACAACAACAACTCTGATCTCTAGACCTCACTCCAGACCAGTGTTCAATTTCTCAAGAACACACACGCGCCCCACTACTGCCCTACAGTAGCTGGCCCCCCTATCTCTCCCTGCCTCTGAATCATGGAAACCAATTAATTAGACATGAACTGTAGGGTTAGAGTACACTGTCTGTAAATAATATACAGTAGCAATTCAATCATGTATGGAGCGATAACATTGAATATACTCACCACATATTAGATTATCCTCATGATTTAAACCTTAGTAGGAATCTGTTTATATCTCAGGAATGAGTTATGGTGTGATAGGTGATTTGAAGGAGTCAGGCGCAGGAGGGTAAATCACAGAATACAGAGTTTATTCCGTAGTACAGAGTTACGCTGGATAGCGTCAAACAGTCCAGTGCACAAAACAGGCACACTGGAACAAAACAGGCACACAAGGAAAATATACCCCGGCAATACAAAATACACGTAGCTCAACCGAGCAACTCTCTCCTCACATTAAACAATCACCCACAAGGACAAGGGGGGCAGAGGGAACACTTATACATGTACTAATGAGGCGATATGAACCAGGTGTGTGTAATAGACAAGACAAAACAAATGGAATGATGAGATATGGAGCGGCAGTGGCTAGAAGGCCGGTGACGACGAACGCCGATGCCTGGCTGAACAAGGAGAGGCGGCAGCTTCGGAGGAAGTTGTGACATATGGAGCAATACAATGCATTTATTCAACTGCCTATTTAGCTGCTTATGTAAATTATGGACTTTTATTAATGACCAGGCAAAGGTGTTCTATAATGTAGACTCTTTCATTTGATTGGAGTCATATTAAATTACAGAGCAAAGTGGGGTTGGGAGTTGCCTGTGCACGAGCAAGGTTTTTGGATGAATTCTCAGTTTAGCCTACAAATAGTCTTCATTTGAACTGAGTGTAGATAGATGAGGTAGGCAGTTCATGCATGTAAATGAATGCAAATGAGCAATCAAATAGCTTTAACCAAGCAAATCAAACAAGGTTGACAGAGACCAATGGGTAAGAACCACATACGATTTTAATCTGATCACCCTGTTGAAGGAGAACTTTCCTGCAATGGAAACTTGTAGTGTATTTGAGGTTACATTTACATTTGAGTCATTTAGCAGATGCTCTTATCCAGAGCGACTTACAGTTAGTGAGTGCATACATTTTTCATACTGGTTAGAAAGGCTTCTGAAGTTTGTAATTACCTCCCGAGTGGCGCAGTGGCCTAAGGCACTGCATCACAGTGCTAGCTGTGCCACTAGAGATCCTGGTTCGAATCCAGGCCGGCCGTGACCGGGAGACCCATGGGGCGGCGCACAATTGGTCCAGGGTAGGGGAGGGAATGGCCGGCAGGGATGTAGCTCAGTTGGTAGAGCATGGCCCCCCATGGGGGGCCAGTATGAAAAATATATAATGTATGCACTCACTAACTGTAAGTCGCTCTGGATATGTGTGTCTGCTAAATTACTAAAATGTAATTTCCACTATAACATTTCAGACTTAATTTTCCCTTCAGAAAAATGTATCAATCCCTACAAAAATGTCCATTAATTATAATCCACATACTAATCAACATTTCCTGTTGCTGCAGGATTATTTTCCTGCTGTAGCAAACTGGCTCAAATTAAGATCCTACATCTGTAGTTAAGAGTATAGCCTAGTTCCACATACCTAGTTCTGAACTTCTGTCAAGGTATCTACCTCAGTCCAAAGCCTAATACACTTGTGGAGTTCTGAGATTATTGGATACAAGTAGGCTAAGCAATATTGTGAATATTGTTACAACATGCCCACATTTCTTTTAAGTGGTCAAAACTAAATATATAAAAAAGTTATATTTTCTTAAAGATAATAAGCAGTGTAGGCATGTCTCCCACATGGTGAGTCACTTGGCTAACATACTTAAGGCCACATCTCATCCTCATGTGGTGGCTTGACTCAGGTAATTATTGTGGAGGCGATAGCCCCCATAATAATATACAGTGCATTCGGAAAGTATTCAGACCCCTTGACTTTTTCCACATTTTATTATGTCACAGCCTTATTCTAAAATTGATGAAATTGTTTTTTCCCCTCATCAATCTATACACAATACACCATAATGACAAAGCAAAAACAGGTTTTTAGATTTTTTTGCAAATGTATTGCAAATAAAAAATGGAAATATGACATTTACATAAGCATTCAGACACTTTACTCAATACTTTGTTGAAGCACCTTTGGCAGCGATGACAGCCTCGAGTCTTCTTGGGTTTGACGCTACAAGCTTGGCACACCTGTATTTGGGGAGTTTCTCCCATTCTTCTCTGCAGATCCTCTCAAGCTCTGTCAGGTTGGATAGGGAGCGTTGCTGCACAGCTATTTTCAGGTCTCTCCAGAGATGTTCGATCGGGTTCAAGTCCGGCCTCTGGCTGGGCCACTCAAGGACATTCAGAGACTTGTCCCGAAGCCACTCCTGCGTTGTCTTGGCTGTGTGCTTAGGGTCGTTGTTAGAAGGTGAACCTTCGCCCCAGTCTGAGGTCCTGAGCTCTCTGGAGCAGGTTTTCATCAAGGAACTCTCTGTACTTTGCTCCGTTCATATTTCCATCGATCCTGACTAGTCTCCCAGTCCCTGCCACTGAAAAACATCCCCACAGCATGATGCTGCCACCACCATGCTTCACAGTAGGGATGGTGCCAGGTTTTCTCCAGACGTGACGCTTGGCCTTCAGGCCAAAGAGTTCAATCTTGGTTTCATCAGACCAGAGAATCTTGTTTCTCATGGTCTGAGAGTCCTTTAGGTGCCTTGGCAAACTCCAAGTGGGCTGTCATGTGCCTTTTACTGAGGAGTGACTTCCGTCTCGTCACTCTACCATAAAGGCCTGATTGGTGGAGTGCTGCAGAGATGGTTGTCCTTCTGGAAGGTTCTCCCATCTCCACAGAGGAACTCTGGTGCTCTGTCAGAGGCCCTTCTCCTTCTTAGTTTGGCCGGGCAGCCAGCTCTAGGAGTCTTAGTGGTTCCAAACTTCTTCCATTTAAGAATGATGGAGGCCACTGTATTCGTTGGGACCTTCAATGCTGCAGAAATTGTTTGGTACCCTTCCCCAGATCTGTTCCTCGACACAATCCTGTCTCGGAGCTCTCCGGACAATTCCTTCGACCTCATGGCTCAGTTTTTGCTCTGACATGCACCGTCAACTGTGGGACCTTATATAGACAGGTGTGTGCCTTTCCAAATCATGTCCAATCAATTGAATGTACAACAGGTGGACTCCAATCAAGTTGTAGAAACATCTCAAGGATGATCAATGGAAACAGAATGCACCTCAGCTCAATTTCGAGTCTCATAGCAAAGGGTCTGAATACTTTATTCTATATTTTTCATGAATTTATATTTCTAAAAACCTGTTTGAGCTTTGTCATTATGGGATATTGTGTGTAGATTGATGAGGAAAAACAAGAATTTTATCCATTTTAGAATAAGGCTGTAACATAACAAAATGTGGAAAAGGGGAATGGGTCTGAATACTTTCCGAATGCACTGTATGGATTTGTTGAAGCTCAATGTTAAATTCAATTTTCCCTACCATCATATCTAAGCCAATATGACACAAATGTCTATGAAAATTCTGAAAAATAAAGTTTAATGGAGCCTCTCGTCATGATCCGTCTAGCCGTTACTGAAAACCCTTGTACCTGATTTTTTACAAGGTCGTTAGCATTAGGGTCGCCAGACAATTAAAACGAGGCTACAGCGTCCATAAGGTGAAAATTGGACTTAGATCCATTTGGACTGAATACGTTTGCAGGTGCAACAGTTTTTATAAAATGTATAATTTATCGCTCTCACGTGCATATTTCCATCCATTAAGAACCAACTATGTGCTACCTTTTTGTAGCATTTCTGACAATGCTAACATATTTTCAGCCAAATCTCAGAGTTCTAAAACCAGACCAAAGCACTTGGGTTGCGCAGCAACAGTGCTAGTAGCTAACTACCAGTCAGATAAGAGGCAAGCTACATGCAAAGGAAGCTAGCTATATTTTGCTATGGAAGGTTTTTCACATGCTGAAGTATGTGGAAACTGTTGGCCTTGACAGTTGACACTTGTGTATAATAAGCACAAATAAGATCGCGAACATACTTGGCTGCTATTGCCAACTAACCAGACCTGGCACCAGGATAAAGTGACTAAGGGGGCAGTTGAAATCGGAGAGGGGGCACAATTTTGGGGGGTTCTTGCAAAGGAAATATATTGAATTCTGCTTATATCACACTATACCACAATAAACATAACGTTCAAATGCTGAGACAAAATATACACACAATCTACACACAATACCCCGTAATGACAAAGCTCAAACAGGTTTTTAGAAATGTTTGCAAATTATAAATATATATACCTTATTTACATAAGTATTCAGACCCTTTGCTATGAGACTCGAAATTGGGCTCAGGTGCATCCTGTTTCATTTTTACATTTAACTCATTTAGCAGACGCTCTTATCCAGAGCGACTTACATGAGCAATTAGTGTTAAGTACCTTGCTCAAGGGTACATCGACTGATTTTTCACCTAGTCGGCCAGGGGATTAGAACCAGCGACCTTTCGGTTACTGGCACAACGCTCTTAACCACTAAGCTACATTTTACTCATTTAGCAGACGCTCTTATCCAGAGCGACTTACATGAGCAATTAGGGTTAAGTACCTTGCTCAAGGGTACATCGACAGATTTTTCACCTAGTCGGCCAGGGGATTAGAACCAGCGACCTTTCGGTTACTGGCACAAAGCTCTTAACCACTAAGCTACCTGCCGACCTGTTTCCATTGATCATCCTTGAGATGTTGCTACAACTTGATCAAATCAAATCAAATTGTATTTGTCACATACACGTGTTTAGCAGATGTTATTGCGGGTGTAGCAAAATGCTTATGTTCACTTGTTGTATATTCAATTGATTGCAACAGGACAACCACCCTAAGCACACAGCCAAGACAACACAGGAGTGGCTTCGGGACAAGTCTTTGAATGTCCTTGAGTGGCCCAGCCAGAGGCCGGACTTGAACCCGATAGAACATCTCTGGAGAAACCTGAAAATAGCTGTGCGGCGACGCTCCCCATCTAACCTGACAGAGCTTGAGAGGACCTGCAGAGAAGAATGGGAGAAGCTCCCTAAATACAGGTGAGCCAAGCTTATAGCGACATATCCAAGAAGACTCTAGGCTGTAATCGCTGCCAAAGGTGCTTCAACAAAGTACTGAGTAAAGGGTCTGAATACTTATGTAAATGTGATATTTCAGGGTCTTTTTATAAATTTGCCAAAATGACTAAAAACCAGTTTATGCTTTGTCATTATGGGGTTTAATCCATTTTAATCCATTTTAGAATAAGGCTGTAACATAACAAAATGTGGAAAAAGTCAAGGGGTCTGAATACTTTCCGATTGCATTCCATCACAGACAGAAAAAGTCCACTGCCCCACTCCCCTCGACTCTATTGCGTCCACTGTCCCCCTTAGTGGTTGCTGGTTTAAAAAACTAAATCATGTCCACAATCGCCGACACACATTGCTTGCCAGCTGCCGATCATTAACAAGTGCAGTGCAGTTCAAATGCTCTTTGCTTGATGAATGCCTAGCAAATCCTTTGGTACTATCAATAGTATGCTTCCAGTTAGAATACCCAGCCTGAGTTTTTCAGGGACGAAGGACACTGTCTACAGTTGTCCTAGCTAGCTACCAGGGTTGACCCACCTCCTGGCTGCTGTGTACCGGAGTCCTCCTAGCTAGCACCCAGTGTCCTTCACTAACACCTGCCGAACAGCTGCCCTCACCGGCGTTAACAGAACTGCGGGAAAACAGTGCCCAACACTGTCTACGGGTCGGGGGCGAAGGACACTGTCTACCGGTGTCCTAGCTATTGTTAGCTAGCTAGTTACCTATCCCGCATGCTTTGTACTGGAGTCCTAGCTAGCTAACTAGCTCACTAGCACACAGTGTCCTTCGCTAATGCCTGCCGAACACCTGCCCTTGCCGTTGTTAACAGAACTGCGGGAAAACAGTGCCTGACAGGCGGGGGCGAAGGACACTGTCTACCTGTGTCCTAGCTAGCTAACTAACCCCCCCATTCTTCCGTGGGGTTTATCGGCGGTTGGCATCCAACGTTATGGTGCATTACTACTGTACTGGTGCTCTCCCACCTGTGTACCAGAGTCCTAGACTAAAAATGATGCAGCATTGCCCACATGCAAGAATGCCACGAATTGTGGGCTACAATTGCACCCATCTCCGTCTTGCTACTACGGAGGAGAGAACGGTGGAGACTGCCACTTCATGCCTTGCTCTCCGAGTCACCTAATGTGAAAGTCAATAATGTATGTAAATAGTTTATGGGTTGTCTACTAAGTTATCATATGGAATTGTTTTAAGATGGTCATACCATGGATCATTTAGCTATTTGATTTTGAATTTTAGGACCCCTTTAGTTATCAACAAATAATTTGATAAAATATTGAATATGGCAAAAAATACAGTAAAAAAAAAGGCTATTGTCCTGCTGAAAGGTGAATGTATCTCCCAGTGTCTGGTGGAAAGCAGGTTTTCCTCTAGGATGTTGCCTGTGCTTAGCTCCATTCCTTTTCTTTTTTATCCTGAAAAACTCCCCAGTCCTTAACGATTACAAGTATACCCATAACATGATGCAGCCACCACTATGCTTGAAAATATGGAGAGTGGTACACAGTAATGTGTTGTATTGGATTTGCCCCAAACATAACACTTTGCACATAAAGTTGATTGCTTTGCCACATTTTTTGCAGTATTACTATAGTGCCTTGTTTCAAATAGGATGCATGTTTTTGAATATTATTCTGTACATTTACGTCATTTAGCAGACGCTCTTATCCAGAGCGACTTACAGTTAGTGAGTGCATACATTTTCATACTGGCCCCCCGTGGGAAACGAACCCACAACCCTGGCGTTGCAAGCACCATGCTCTACCAACTGAGCTACAGGGGGCCTGTACATGCTTCCTTCTTTTCACTCTGTCAATTAGGTTAGTATTGTGGAATACTACAATGTTGTTGATCCATCCTCCGTTTTCTCCTATCACAGCCATTCAACTCTGTAACTGTTTTAAAGTCACCATTGGCCTCATGGTGAAATCCCTGAGCAGTTTCCTTCCTCTCCGGCAACTGAGTTAGGAAGGACACCTGTATCTTTTGTAGTGACTGGGTGTATTGATACACCATCCAAAGTGTAATTAATAACTTCACTATGCTCAAAGGGATATTCAATGTCTGCTTTTTGTATTTTTACCCATCTAGCAATAGGTGCCCTTCTTTGCGAGGCATTGGAAAACCTCCCTAGTCTTTGTGGTTGAATCTGTGTTTGAAATGCACTGCTCGACTGAGGGACTTTACAGATAATTGTATGTGTGAGGTACAGAGATGAGGTAGTTATTCAAAAATCATGCAACTTATTATGTGAGTTGTTAAGCACATTTTACTCCTGAACTTATTTCAACAAAGGGATTGAATACTTATTGACTTAAGTCATTTCAGATTTTCATTTCTAATTAATTTGTAAAAATTCAGAAATCATAATTCCACTTTGACATTATGAGGTATTGTGTGTAGGCCAGTGACAAAATAATATCTATTTAATCCATTTTAAATTCAGGCTGTAACACCACAAAATGTGGAAAAAGTCTGGGGTGTAAATACTTTCTGACCAGAATAATGCACACCTTCCTCACAATAACACCATGTTCAGATATCGTTTCTGTACAGTTGATTATCTGCAATCTAGTCGACATTCTAGATTGCTTTGAATTACAGGAGTAGACATTGATTTTGACAGAGTAAAACTAACCATGAGACTGACATGAATGAATATCATAGTATGAATATCAGTGTCATCTGGCAGCTGCAATTGCACATTGATTGACACGTGCACAAACAAACTACTGTGCTATCTCACTAATGTAATTTCTATGAAAATGTGAAGTTAACCAAGTTAGCCTATATAAGTGTTAAATTGACATTGTAGAGAAGTTTTAAGGACACACAGTCAGGCAGCTCTCTTCTCTTTCACCATCTATTTGTTTCTATATCTATGATGCAAATCTATAGGGCAAACAAATAGGTATGGACTGAGGATTAGGCAGTCACTTGAGATAAAAGAGATGGATGTGCGAGAGAGATTAAAAACAAGAATGCATTTAATGATATACCATGGCATTGACTCCACTGAGCAACATATCAAACATAGCTGAGCTATTATGTTGCCCAATTGGTTTTTGGCTGTCAACATGACCACGAGTTGCTTAGCCACAGCCTATAATATGTTTTTGCAGACCGAGGACAAATAGGCCCAGTGAAGGGAGTAACAAGAACATCAAGTTACGGAGTCGAGGAATGCCCAACTTGCAATTGATTCTGTTGAGGAATTGTCATCGAGTACTAGGAAATTAGCATTAGTTGGTTAGGAAGTGAATGGCTGGATTTACTGTTAACATTACTGCAGTAATATTGATGAAAGCCATCTTTTAAAAAGTGGCTTGCCTAACGTTTTAATACTACAGTAGGTAGAACAAACCAAAACTGAAGTTATAAAAGGGAAATTGTACAACTAATTGGGATTCATTAATATCTTTGAACTACAAACTTGAACAAAGAAATGTACTGTCACAGGCTCACAGTTCATGTGGTATAATTGTGTTTAATGGCTAACTTTTATTATACCTTATCCACTGCAAATATGGAATAGAACTTCCTCTTTATCCATCCCCAACTGACCATACAATGAACTCAATACTACTGTAAACCAGATAATAAAGGACTTCTTATTTGTCCTCCCACAGTCACATTATGTACCCTGCTCGTTGATAAGCCTGTCCGAGGAATGTGCACATGTTCAGCATTCTTTGTTTCTTTGTATTGTTTTGCTTGTTGTTTCTGTATGGGAGTGCGTAAAATTGAATGTGTGCCCTCACAGGCGCTATATTCTGGGCCCTGTGTGTGTGTGTCTTCAGCCATCAGACTCACCAGCACTGCATTGAAGCGCTCCTCTAACTCCTCCTCGGCAGGCATGGGGAGTTTGAGGCCCGCCGCCTGTTTCTGGGGGGCCCCTGAGCCTGGGGGGGTGGACACCGTCTTCACCTCCTTCCCCAGTGGCACATCCATACTCCCAGCGGCATTGCCCATGATTACTTATCCCAGATGCACAGACCCAGGTACTCCACAGCTACTTCCACACAGTCACGAACACTAGTAGATCCACAGGAGTCCAGTCTGACTGCACAGCTAAGACAGCACTGGAACTCAAATCTTGTGGTGAACCAAACTTATTATTCCAGTACTTCTCCTGTTGAGATGAGGCTCTATGTGGCATTGAGTGGCTACCATTGACAATTTCCTTAACCCCAGGGGAGCAGGCCAGCCCAAAGTATCATCTTCTCCAATGTTCCTGCTCCTTCATCCTCTCAGACAGGGGAAGGGTTGATGCAAAATTACTCAAAAGTGTCAGACCTGTCAGCAAGGTCCCTGTGCGGCATGAACAACCCTCAAGAGACTGAGAGGTGGAGAGAAAGAGAAATAGAGAGGCGGCTGGAGAGCATGAGTGTGACACTCAGAGAAGACTCAAAGAGGAAAAGAAAGGACGAGGAGTGGGAGAAAAAAAAAACACATTCAAAAGGTAGAGCTCCTGTGTTGTCCTGTGAAGGAGAGGTGCAAAAACTCCTATGCAGAGAGTAGCATAGGTCCCGAGTGGCAGCAGTAGCTGGCAAAGAGAGCTGGGGGTCTTAAAGATTGGAGGTGGGGGCCACTCTCTTCTGACTGGAGTCCACACACGATGCTGGGGCTAACCGGTTTCCTGGCAGCCATATCAGAGGAGGAGAGAAGAGGACAAGGAGGCAGCCAACTACTATATAATCTGAAACAGGGACAGACAGCAAGGGGAGGCAACAGCAGCATATGCAGCTCTTCCAGAGAGAGGGAGAGAGGGAGTGGAGAATGATGGTGTTTCCTGGGTCCTAGTGCCTTTTCAGTTCAGGTTCAGTCAACTTCTCAAAACCAGACTACCCACTGGGCACACACCGGTTGATTTAACGTTGTTTCCACGTCATTTCAATGAAATGAAGTTGAACCAACGTGGAATAGACATTGAATTGATGTCTGTGACCAGTGGCTAGTGTGTTTTATGACAGAGACAGAGGGAAGGAGGGCAGAATGTGGGAGAGATAGAGATGGAGAGTAAATGCAAATGTCTAACAGTGGGTGCTACAAGTCCATCGTTGATTGTTTAACATTACCAAAAGGTTACAAACTTCTATTAAATCGCATATGAGATTTTAGCTTACGTGCGAGCTGAATAACATAACAACAAGGGAATGTTCTGTCGCAGTAATAAATTGAAGCCTGCCTTGCCAGAGGTAGAGTGGAGGTACGGCATAACCTCTACAGCTTGTTGAACCAGATTTAACATGGATCAAAGCCTTATTCAAACTAGCTCATAATGCCCAAAGTCTACAAAAACAACCCCACGTTGTGAGGTGAACTAATGCATGCTCCAAAACAGGATCAAGGATTTAATCAGACTCATAAGTTCTATAGCAGTGACATAACTGTACTAGGCACTGCTCAGAGTAGGGCATAGGGCAGCTCATGATCCAGGCATTGGGCCCTGGCTTACCACTATAGCGAGTGGTGTTTTACTGAAAGGTGTATTACCTGGAAGCAAGGCTTTAATTAGTAATGAGGGTTATGTTGATACCTGTCTGACTGACAACACCTGGTCAGCACACGAGAATTACATAAAACAGAGGCTATATAATGTAGTACTACACCCTTGTACCTAAGGAAACAATTATATTGTGGATAGTACATTATAGAAGAATTTTGGGCAACAGGATAAATTATTAAAAATAATTCCTTGACAAGAGTTTTCAGACAGCATTAAAGTGCAAAACAGCTGGTTGCCCATGTATTGTTACTTACTTATGAACAATACAACAATATCTGGCTAATACCATAAGCATTGGTGGTGTTATTAGACCTTAATGGGTTGTGCTTTTATATGAAAAGGGCCAGAAAAAAAACTTTACAGAGTGCACACTATACGGGTGCCACCTACTGGTATTAGCAACACACTACATTGTCATGGGATACATTTAAACATGATCAAACAAACTGTAGAATGGTCATGTCAAAGACGATAATGTTCGAATTGCACTCATACTTTCTAAACATGTTGAACTAGATCATTTAAACCATTTACATTATGCTGCTACTTAACTGTTCTATATTTTTTTGCAATTAACCCTTTAACTGAGTGCCAATGTAAAAAATATATTTTTTAGAAACGCTCAATTACACTGACACCAGTGTCTGAATATGTACCTGAGTTTGCGTTTGTACTGTAAATGTGTAGATATCTGTATGATTTGAACCTCAATACGGGGATACAAAGAAAACAAATTCATTGAGGAACATTGGGAAGAGTAGGGAGGGCACGTGAGTGGGAGGGTAGGACACATGCTGGAAGAAAAAAAAACGGAAAAAATATCACTATGACTTGTTGGTAATGTAGATACTAATGCTCTGCTGTAAATTATTGTCTTGTTTTTTATTTTATTTTTTGTTTGTTTTTTTGTCATTTCGACAGAACACATTAAAGCAGCTAATATTTATTTATGTTAACATGAATCAGCTATTCAGCATGTCTACCAACATATTAACTTGTGATCAAATAAATAAACATGACATATATCAAATAAATAAACATTATATATATCAAATAAATAAACTATATATATTTACTGAGTGTACAAAACATTAAGGACACTTCCCGGGATGCTGGCCCATGTTGACTCCAATGCCTCCCACAGTTGTGTGAAGTTAACTGGATGTCCTTTCGGAGGTGGACCATTCTTGATCCATACGGGAAACTATTGAGCGTGGAAAAACCCAGCAGTGTTGCAGTTGTTGACACAAACCGGTGCGCCTGGCACCTACTACCATACCCCGTTCAAAGGCACTTAAACAGTGCTTAATTTGTGAGAGCGAGGGCGGTGGGTATCTTGGGTGCTCTGAGGTACCGGAATAAATGGAGAAAAAAAGTGTCAAACACAACGTAGCAGCCAAGTAGCCTACTGTCTATGGTGATGAAACGGACAGCACTCTCCAAGGTGCTAATTAATTCAAAGCATTTTAGACCTCACTGCAGTATGCTCATATACTTAAGTGTAGCTGCGGGGCTTACACAAGTCCGAATTTCTTATAGCCTAATTTTCTAGACATCAATGTACAGCAACATTTTTAGACGACACTGCAGAACACCCGCCATATGCACACATACTCAGCTGTTGGGCTTACAAGACCCGAATTTCGTATAATTTTCAAGACATCACTGTAGCAGTAGAACAAATATCACAATATCTGAATATAACTTCAAATAAAATTAATCAATGTAGGCTACAGCAGAACACACATATGAAAATATATAGGCCTCCTGCCTATGTGATAATATGAAGCACATATTCAGATTACCTTCACAGCACAGAACAAGTTTGTAAAGGAAAGAAAAACGTCCTACCTTAGTTTTCAAAACCTCCCACAATGACTCTCGCCATGTCAAGTCCATTTAACTACTGAGTCAACTTCTTGCTCAAAGCCATGAGCTGGCATGTGGCTGTGATGTTTAGCCTCCTTCTGAGGCTGTTCTGAAGACTCTGGCTGTAGTGTCTATTTAGTTTTTCAATTTGAGTGTTAACCTGGGTGTCCTCTTTAGCATTGTCTTCAATGCTTGCTGCCACCAAATGTGCCTTGGTTCAGGAATGTTTAAAAACCTTTTTTTCTGAGGGCTCTTTGTTTTGATGCATAGGATTAATTTACTGTACATTCCATCCACTCTTTTGCTAGTTTAATCCCTCCAGTCGATTCCAGACCCAAGCTCCCTACCTTTTTGCATGTTGTGCAGCCCAACATTGAATTCTGCATGACAAGCCAGGGGTTATACGTTTGCTTGTTCTTGAACTGCAAATTGCACCTGCTCCGAGCACTTTGTCGGTGGATACACTGCCCCCCTCCCACCCAGCTCCCAGTCTCCCTATCCCGCTGAGTCTGACTCGCTAGTAGGCCTACAAGCTAGTGGATGATGCTGAACTGGGGGGATTAGCAGCGCTGCTAACTAAGGCATCGCCATCAGGAACAGTTTGCCCCTCACTCCTCTCCTCCGGCACTGATAGTTCTCTGGATCGTTCTGAGTTCGATCCACCATCTTTCTCTGGATTTTGGGCTTGAAACATTTCAAACTCAATTGCCTTTTCTTATCCATTTTTTATTTGGCTTTCCCACGATTCAAATTCAGTAGGGAGACTACTATACTAGGCTATGTGATGTGATTACGTAGGGACCTCTTCACTAGCTGACCACCACTACCAAGACCTGTGTCAAGATCAGTTACTTACCCCACTGGCCCTCCCCATAACATCTACTTTCAAATAAGAGAGCAGTTCTGGAATCAGTGTGGCAGGATAGGATGATTACACAGAAGGATCACCTTGCCTTTACATGATTGTCTTTCTGGGGGGCGGGAGAAATAACGAGGAGGCAACTTGATTTAATGCTGATCGCTTTTATTAGATTGTCTACAGTGCGAACAGTGAAATAATTAATAAATCATGCCACGAGTGGTACCGGATCTGGGCAAATAGGTGCAAGAACAAACAAAGTCAAATCTGAGAGGTGCCGGATCCTGTTCCGGCAGGATCCGGCTCAAATTAAGCACTGCATAAACATTTTGTCTTGCACATTCACCCTCTGAATGGCACATATACACAATCCATGTCTCAATTGTCTCAAGGCTTAAACATCCTTCTTTAACCTGTCACCTCCCCTTCATCTACACTGACTGAAGTGGATTTAACAAGTGACATCAAAAAGGGATCATAGCTTTCACCTGGTCAGTCTATTACATGGAAAGAGCATGTGTCCTTCATGTTTTGTACACTCATTGTATAAATTTTTTATTGTGGAAAGTTTGCTGTTACTTACAACAGTCATGCTAATCACATTAGCGCACGTTAGCTCAACCATCCCATATACGGGACACTGGTTTAACAAATCAAAAAATATGTTATATTTGAGATTCTTCAAATAGCCACCCTTTGCCTTGATGACAGCTTTGCACACTCTTGGCATTCTCTCAACCAGCTTCATGAGGTAGTCACCTGGAAAGCATTTCAATTAGCAGGTGTGCCTTCTTAAAAGTTAATTTGTGGAATTTCTTTCCTTCTTAATGCGTTTGAGCCAATCAGTTGTGTTGTGACAAGGTAGGGGGGTATACGGGGGGGGGGGTATACAGAAGATAGTCCTATTTGGTAAAAGACCAAGTCCATATTAAGGCAAGAACAGCTCAAATAAGCAAAGAGAAACGACAGTCCATCATCACTTTGAACATTTCATGAACTTTGAAAGCTTCTTCAAGTGAATCAGGCCTTCATGGTCGAATTGCTGCAAAGAAACCACTACTAAAGGACACCAATAAGAAGAAGAGACTTTGCTTGGGCCAAGAAACACGAGCAATGGACATTAGATGGGTGGAAATTTGTCCTTGGGTCTGGAGTCCAAATTGGAGATTTCTGGTTCCAACCGTCGTGTCTTTGTGAGACGCGGTGTGGATGAATGGGGCGGCGCACAATTGGCCCAGCGTCGTCCAAGGTAGGGGAGGGTTTGGCCGGCAGGGATGGCGTTTGCAATGCCAGGGTTGTGGGTTCGATTCCCATGGGGGGCCAGTATGAAAAAAATAAAAATAATGTATGCACTCACTAACTGTAAGTCGCTCTGGATAAGAGCGTCTGCTAAATGACTAAAATGTAAATGTAAATGTATCTCTACATGTTTATTTCCCACCGTAAAGCATGGAGGAGGAGGTTTTATGGTGTGGGGGTGCTTTGCTGGTGACACTGTGTGATTTATTTAAAATTCAAGCCACACTTCACCAGCATGGCTACCACAGCATTCTGCAGCGATACGCCATCCCATCTGGTTTGGGCTTAGTGGGACTAAAATTTGTTTTTCAACAGGACAATGACCCAACACACCTCCAGGCTGTGTAAGGGCTATTTGACCAAGAAGGAGAGTGATGGAGTGCTGCATCAGATGACCTGGCCTCCACAATCCCCCAACCTCAACCTCAACCCAATTGAGATGGTTTGGGATGAGTCGGACCGCAGAGTAAAGGAAAAGCAGCCAACAAGTGCTCAGCATATGTGAGAACTCCTTCAAGACTGTTGGAAAAGCATTGCAGGTGAAGCTGGTTGAGAGAATGCCAAGAATGTGCAAAGCTGTCATCAAGGCAAAGGGTGGCTATTTGAAGAATCTCAAATCTCAAATATATTTATATGTTTAACACCTTTTTGGTTACTACATGATTCCATATGTGTTATTTCATAGTTTTGATGTCTTCATTATTATTCGACAATGTAGAAAATAGTAAAAATAAAGAAAAACCCTGGAATGAGTAGGTGTGTCCAAACCTTTGACTGGTAGTGAAAAATGTATGCACTCACTAACTGTAAGTCGCTCTGGATAAGAGCGTCTGCTAAATGACTAAAATGTAAATGTAGTGTATATATATATATATATATATATATATATATATATTGTGACGTCACGAGAGGCTACACAGCTTTCAGCGGGATTGCTCAAGTAGTGCAAGGAGACCAGGTTCAACCAAAACAAGGATTTTATTAAAGGTCTTGGGAAACTAACGAAAGTATAACACAATTCTGTTCTCTGGTGGCTCTTAAGGGTTAACAGTTCAGGGATGTCTCTTCCACATCCAAAATCATAACTCTCCCTCGCTCAAATAACTTTTCCCCAGCCTTACTGTATTCCACGTTGCAGCTAGTGGCCAACCCAGCAAAACGTCCTTCCAAAATCCCACACGTATTTCCACAGGTGCATATATCCAAAGGTGAGTATTTCCCAAAGGTAAGTATCTCCAAATCCTTATATTCCTCATGGAAGTGGACGTGCAGCACTCTTGTCCTCCCGAGAGCCCAGCTTGGAGACTGTGTTACTTCACAACCCAAACCTTCAGCTCATCAGCTCCTGATTGGTTTCAGCTGCGTGGGAAGATTGGCCATAGAGGGTTGGAGTTCCCCGACCATACCAGCAGATGGAGCCATAGCTGTCTGGGTTTGCAGCCATCTCAGGGGGGATGTAACGTCCCTCCAGGACACAGCCTCTCGTGACATCACACATCCCCCTCCTCGGGACCGACGTCCTCGTCGGGGTAAAGGCAGCGAAGAAGGCATCACGCCGGGAGAGGGCGTCCGCATTGCCGTGGTGCTTGCCAGCCCTGTGGACAACAGAAAAGTTAAACGGTTGCAAGCTCAAAAACCATCTGGTTACTCTACTGTTTGATTCCTTGTTCTTGGCCATCCACTGCAGAGGGGCGTGATCAGATACCACCATGAAACGTCGGCCCAGGAGATAGAACCGAAGGGACTCCAGGGCCCAGACTACAGCCAGACATTCTTTCTCCACCGTTGAATAGTTCTTCTCTCTTGGAAGTAACTTTCTGCTTAGGTAGAGAATGGGATGTTCTTCACCGTCATGTGCCTGGGTGAGGACAGCACCCAGACCCACCTCCGAAGCATCCGCTTGGACAATGAATTCCTTCTTGAAGTCTGGTGCCACCAGGATCGGACTGGAGCAGAGTGCTCGCTTCAGGTTGAGGAAAGCCGCCTCCGCCGCAGGGTTCCACTTCACCATTCGTGAGTGGCGTTTGGTCGTCAGCTCCGTCAACGGTGCAGCTATGGTAGCAAAATCTGCAATAAAGCGTCTATAGTAGCCAGCGAGGCCCAAAAATGACCTTACTTGCTTCTTGTTGATGGGCTGCGGCCAGTCCTGTATGGCCCGCAGTTTGGCTTCCTGTGGTTTGACCAACCCCGCCCAATGGTGTACCCCAGGTAGTTTGTCTCACTGAAGGCCACCTTGCACTTCTTCGGGTTTGCCGTGAGCCCTGCTTCCCTGAGCGAATCCAGCACCGCTTGTACCCGGGGTAGGTGGCTGGCCCAATCCTGACTTTGTATAACAACATCATCCAAATAAGCCGCTGCGTACCTCTTGTGGGGCGCAAGGACTCGATCCATCAGGCGTTGGAACGTGGCAGGTGCCCCGTGGAGACCAAACGGAAGTCGGGTATACTGGTAGAGCCCCTCCGGGGTGGCAAAGGCTGTCTTCTCCTTAGACGCCGGGGTCAAGGGCACCTGCCAGTAGCCTTTTGTGAGATCAAGAGTGGTTAGGAAACGAGCATGCCCCCAAGGAGTCTATTAAATCATCGACACGAGGCATTGGGTATGCATCAAATTCAGACACTTCATTCAACTTCCGATAGTCATTACAAAATCGTACTGAACCGTCTGGCTTGGGAACTAGTACGATGGGACTTGCCCAGGCACTGTGGGACTCTTCGATTACTCCCAACTCCCGCATCTTCCTTACCTCCTTCTGTATAACCACTTTACGAGCCTCTGGCACGCGGTACGGGCGCTGGTTTACCGTTCGGCCAGGCATGGTGCGGATCTCATGTTGGACCACCTCTGTGTGACCGGGAAGGGAGGAGAAGACATCCTGGTTCTGCTCCACGAGTTCCAGGGCCATCTGTCGTTGATGTGGGGACAGATTTGGACCCAGCTGAACCTCTTCTCGCGCCGGTTCCTGGGTCTCTGTGGGGGGTAGAGAGCTGAACAGCGCCTCTCTGGCGTGCCACTTCTTTAAAAGGTTAACATGATAAATCTGCTCAGTTTTCCTTTTATCTGGTTGCCTCACCTTGTAGTTTACTTCTCCCATGCGTTCAATGACCTCATATGGTCCTTGCCAGGTTGCCAGGAATTTGCACTCAACGGTTGGCACCAGGACCAGCACTCTGTCCCCCCGGCTTAAACTCCCTGGGTTGAGCAGATCTGTTGTAGGAGGCTTGCTGTTGCCGCTGACTGGCCTCCAGGTGTTCCCGCATCATGGGATAGATGGCCTTCATTCTCTCCCCTCATAGCCCCTACATGGTCGATCAGTGTCCGCTGTTGGCATGGCTGCTCCTCCCAGGCCTCCTTGGCGATGTCGAGCAGTCCTCTGGGTCTGTAGGAAAGCAAGAGCTCAAAGGGTGAAAAACCAGTAGAAGACTGAGGTACCTCTCTCACCGCAAATAATATGTATGGTAACAGCTGATCCCAGTTGCGCCCATCTTCCCCTACCGCTTTCCGCAGCATGGATTTTAGTGTTTTGTTAAAACGTTCGACTAGGCCATCTGTCTGGGGGTGGTAGACCGAGGTTCTCAGCTGTTTGATTTTCAGTAAAGCACAGAGTTCTTTCATCACCCCTGGACATGAACGGAGTCCCTTGGTCCGTCAATATCTCTTTGGGATTCCCAGACTAGTTGAGAGACGGAACAGCTCCTTGGCGATTTGTCTGGATGTAGCCTTCCTCAGCGGAATGGCCTCCGGGTACCGGGACGCATAGTCCAGAATGACCAGAATGTATTGATGTCCCCTGGCACTTTTCGGTAAGGGCCCGACTATGTCTAATCCAATCCTCTCAAAAGGAGTTTCGATAATGGGCAAGGGAATGAGCGGGTTTCTATATGTGGGCTTTGGCGCAACCTGCTGACACTCAGGGCAACTACGGCAGTAGTTCTCTATCTCTTTGTGTACTCCTGGCCAAAAGAAACGTTGCATGATTCTTTCCTTAGTCTTCTCTACCCCCAAGTGGGCCCCTAGCGGTGTGTGTGGGCTAGGTTGAGTACTGTGGCCCGATAGGGCTGTGGCACGAGGAGCTGTTCATGCACTTCCTCATTTTTCTTGACTATCTGATATACTAACCCCCGGTTTACTGCGAAATGGGGGTAAGTAGGGGTTGTCTTATCACCTAACACTACACCTTCTAATACCTGCACATTTCTTAAGGCATTTGCAAGAGTCGGATCTTGTAATTGAGCCGTACCATACTGGCCTGTGAGAGGGGGAAGCTCTTGGGTGCCTGGGACGTCTTCTTCACTGGAGAACGGAGCACTTTCCTGGGCTGCGTTCTCTTCTCCCGTATCCGGACCAGTCTCGGTGTCGGTCTGGGCACCTGCCATCCCTATCAGAGCCCGGGCGGGAGTGAGTAACTCGGAGGATTGCACCGGAGCCTTCCCAGGATGAGTCTTGCCTCTCCGTTTCCGAGGTACTCGGGTTATCCTCTCCTGAGACTCTCTCCAGAGTGGGTAAAAGGCTGGGCAGTCTCGTCCCAATTAGGACAGGGACGGGGAGGGAATCAACCACCCCCGCCGTCGTGTGTATGGTTCCCCGTGTGCTGGTCATTGTAAGTTCAGTAATGGGGTATTCTCTGGTGTCCCCATGGACACAGGAAACTGGGAGGACTTTCCCCGGGGTCAGACACGTTGGGCCCACCAAATCCTTACGCACCAGGGTGGCCCGGCTACCAGAATCCAGTAAGGCCTCCACATCATGGTGATTCACAGTTACCGGGCAGGTGGGGGGTCGATCTGGGCCGCCATCTACGACTCCCAAGAGCGAGGCAACACGGTGTGTGGGTGCTGAGCTGGAGGACTCCGCAGTGGGCATAGGTTCATCGGCTGGTTTCCCACACTGCCAGGAGATATGTCCCATCTCCCCACACCGGTAACACTGTCGAGTTTCCCCCTCCTGGTGTACTCTTCTTGGACCTGCCTGGTTTCTGGCTCCCCCTGGAGCCGGGATAAGTCCTGACGTGGCTGGGTTCGAGACCTTGGGGTCCTTTGGACGGGTTCTTCCCCATTTGTGGTGGGGCCGCCCTCCTGGGGTCTTTTTCGGGAAGCATTCAGCATCTCCGCTGCGGCCTGGTACTTTTCCACAGCTTCCACGGTCAGATCAGCCGTGGTCAAGGCCTGTTGACTGATGAACCGTTTTGCCTCATAAGGCAGGGGCGCGTAGGTAACGATCCACCACAACGGCCTCCACCACCGCCGCTGCTGTATTCCTCTGCGGATCCAGCCATTTCCTTGCGATTCGGACAAGTTCATGCATCTGCGCCCGAGGAGGTTGGTCTGGTTGGAAGGTCCAGCTGTGAAAGCGCTGGGCCATACCAAACTTTGTGAGTCCATATCTGCTGAGGATCTCAGACTTCAGGGCATCATAGTCAGTAACCTGGTCAGGGCCCAGGTCCCGGACAGCATTCAGCGATTCCCCGGTTAGAAAGGGGGCTAACAGACCAACCCACTGTTGCTTGGGCCAGGCTTCCCTAGTGGCCGTGGCCTCAAATGCATGCAGGTATGCCTCAATGTCATCGGTAGCTCCCATCTTAGATATAAAGTCACTTGCCTTTATTGGGCGGGTATTTTGGACAACCCTCTGTCTCTGCAACTGCAATTCCTCTGCCTTCAGAAGGTTGGCTTTCTTTTGCTCCTCCAAGAGAGCCACGTTTGCTTGCATCTGGGCGTGCTGGCCAGCAACAAGGGGCTTTCAATATGTCCTCCATTTCAGTCGGCGGGGGAGCCTACGGCCAACTTGGAAAACTGGGTGATCAAACCTTCGATATCCTCCTCTGACATGCACTATTAACGCTTGAGCGTGCCCGTGTTCTCCACCATCTGTGACGTCACGAGAGGCTACACAGCTTTCAGCGGGATTGCTCAAGTAGTGCAAGGAGACCAGGTTCAACCAAAACAAGGATTTTATTAAAGGTCTTGGGAAACTAACGAAAGTATAACACAATTCTGTTCTCTGGTGGCTCTTAAGGGTTAACAGTTCAGGGATGTCTCTTCCACATCCAAAATCATAACTCTCCCTCGCTCAAATAACTTTTCCCCAGCCTTACTGTATTCCACGTTGCAGCTAGTGGCCAACCCAGCAAAACGTCCTTCCAAAATCCCACACGTATTTCCACAGGTGCATATATCCAAAGGTGAGTATTTCCCAAAGGTAAGTATCTCCAAATCCTTATATTCCTCATGGAAGTGGACGTGCAGCACTCTTGTCCTCCCGAGAGCCCAGCTTGGAGACTGTGTTACTTCACAACCCAAACCTTCAGCTCATCAGCTCCTGATTGGTTTCAGCTGCGTGGGAAGATTGGCCATAGAGGGTTGGAGTTCCCGACCATACCAGCAGATGGAGCCATAGCTGTCTGGGTTTGCAGCCATCTCAGGGGGATGTAACGTCCCTCCAGGACACAGCCTCTCGTGACATCACAATATATATATATACTGCTCAAAAAAATAAAGGGAACACTAAAATAACACATCCTAGATCTGAATGAATGAAATAATCTTATTAAATACTTTTTTCTTTACATAGTTGAATGTGCTGACAACAAAATCACACAAAAATTATCAATGGAAATCAAATGTATCAACCCATGAAGGTCTGGATTTGGAGTCACCCTCAAAATTAAAGTGGAAAACCACATACAGGCTGATCCAACTTTGATGTAATGTCCTTAAAACAAGTCAAAATGAGGCTCAGTAGTGTGTGTGGCCTCCACGTGCCTGTATGACCTCCCTACAACGCCTGGGCATGCTCCTGATGAGGTGGCGGATGGTCTCCTGAGGGATCTCCTCCCAGACCTGGACTAAAGCATCCGCCAACTCCTGGACAGTCTGTGGTGCAACGTGGCATTGGTGGATGGAGCGAGACATGATGTCCCAGATGTGCTCAATTGAATTCAGGTCTGGGGAACGGGCAGGCCAGTCCATAGCATCAATGCCTTCCTCTTGCAGGAACTGCTGACACACTCCAGCCACATGAGGTCTAGCATTGTCTTGCATTAGGAGGAACCCAGGGCCAACCGCACCAGCATATGGTCTCACAAGGGGTCTGAGGATCTCATCTCGGTACCTAATGGCAGTCAGACTACCTCTGGCGAGCACATGGAGGGCTGTGCGGCCCCCCAAAGAAATGCCACCCCACACCATGACTGATCCACCGCCAAACCGGTCATGCTGGAGGATGTTGCAGGCAGCAGAACGTTCTCCACGGCGTCTCCAGACTATGTCACGTCTGTCACATGTGCTCAGTGTGAACCTGCTTTCATCTGTGAAGAGCCCAGGGCGCCAGTGGCGAATTTGCCAATCTTGGTGTTCTCTGGCAAATGCCAAACGTCCTGCACGGTGTTGGGCTGTAAGCACAACCCCCGCCTGTGGACGTCGGGCCCTCATACCACCCTCATGGAGTCTGTTTCTGATCGTTTGAGCAGACACATGCACATTTGTGGCCTGCTGGAGGTCATTTTGTAGGGCTCTGGCAGTGCTCCTCCTGCTCCCCCTTGCACAAAGGCGGAGGTAGCAGTCCTGCTGCTGGGTTGTTGCCCTCCTACGGCCTCCTCCATGTCTCCTGATGTACTGGCCTGTCTCCTGGTAGCGCCTCCATGCTCTGGACACTATGCTGACAGACACAGCAAACCTTCTTGCCACAGCTCGCATTGATGTGCCATCCTGGATGAGCTGCACTATCTGAGCCACTTGTGTGGGTTGTAGACTCCGTCTCATGCTACCACTAGAGTGAAAGCACCGCCAGCATTCAAAAGTGACCAAAACATCAGCCAGGAAGCATAGGAACTGAGAAGTGGTCTGTGGTCACCACCTGCAAAACCAGTCCTTTATTGGGGGTGTCTTGCTAATTGCCTATAATTTCCACCTGTTGTCTATTCCATTTGCACAACAGCATGTGAAATTTATTGTCAATCAGTGTTGCTTCCTAAGTGGACAGTTTGATTTCACAGAAGTGTGATTGAGTTACATTGTGTTGTTTAAGTGTTCCCTTTATTTTGTTGAGCAGTGTTTATATATATATATATATATATATATATATATATATATATACAGTGGGGGAAAAAAGTATTTAGTCAGCCACCAATTGTGCAAGTTTTCCCACTTAAAAAGATGAGAGAGGCCTGTAATTTTCATCATAGGTACACGTCAACTATGACAGACAAATTGAGGAAAATAAATAAAAAAAATCACATTGTAGGATTTTTAATGAATTTATTTGCAAATTATGGTGGAAAATAAGTATTTGGTCACCTACAAACAAGCAAGATTTCTGGCTCTCACAGACCTGTAACTTCTTCTTTAAGAGGCTCCTCTGTCCTCCACTCGTTACCTGTATTAATGGCACCTGTTTGAACTTGTTATCAGTATAAAAGACACCTGTCCACAACCTCAAACAGTCACACTCCAAACTCCACTATGGCCAAGACCAAAGAGCTGTCAAAGGACACCAGAAACAAAATTGTAGACCTGCACCAGGCTGGGAAGACTGAATCTGCAATAGGTAAGCAGCTTGGTTTGAAGAAATCAGGATGACTGATCCGTGTAAAGGAAAGAATGAATGGGGCCATGTATCGTGAGATTTTGAGTGAAAACCTCCTTCCATCAGCAAGGGCATTGAAGATGAAATGTGGCTGGGTCTTTCAGCATGACAATGATCCCAAACACACCGCCCGGGCAACGAAGGAGTGGCTTCGTAAGAAGCATTTCAAGGTCTCCAGATCTCAACCCCATAGAAAATCTTTGGAGGGAGTTGAAAGTCTGTGTTGCCCAGCGACAGCCCCAAAACATCACTGCTCTAGAGGAGATCTGCATGGAGGAATGGGCCAAAATACCAGCAACAGTGTGTGAAAACCTTGTGCAGACTTACAGAAAACGTTTGACCTGTGTCATTGCCAACAAAGGGTATATAACAAAGTATTGAGAAACTTTTGTTATTGACCAAATACTTATTTTCCACCATCATTTGCAAATAAATTCATTAAAAATCCTACAATGTGATTTTCTGGATTTTTTTTCTTCTCATTTTGTCTGTCATAGTTGACGTGTACCTATGATGAAAATTACAGGCCTCTCTCATCTTTTTAAGTTGGAGAACTTGCACAATTGGTGGCTGACTAAATACTTTTTTCCCCCACTGTGTATATATATATATATATATATATATATATATTTAAACATGCAATTACAGCAATACTATTTTGCAAAGATTAAGTATAGATTGTAATTAGTAACCTAAGTTATATTTGTTTTATAGTCATGGAATAGCAATGGGAGCATTTATAAATAGGAGCTTTTATCTTGAAGGATTTGTATTTACATAACCCAGAAGTATTTTGAAGACGTCACTAATGCTGCCAACTTACCCTGTCAGACAAGCTGCATTGACAACCTGTAGGCCAAGGGATCACAAAAGTAGACAAAGTTTTAGGTTTTCAGTTATAGCGTTACAGGGTGAGATACAGGATATGGGTTGCATTTCAATTGAGATGATTAAGTAAATTACTGCAATACCTGTTTGTGCATTCATTTAATTGATATAGGCTTATACTTCTGTGGCTGTTAAATAGACACTGAATAAAAATATCAACGCAACATGCAACAATTTCAAAGATTTTACTGAGTTACAGTTCATATAAGGAAATCAGTAAATTCAAATAAATTCATTAGGCCCTAATTTATGGATTTCACATGACTGACAATACAGATATGCATCTGTTGGTCAAAGATACCTTAAAAAAAAGTAAGGGGATGGATCAGAAAACCAGTCAGTGTCTGGTGAGACCACCATTTGCCTCATGCAGTGCTACACATGTCCTTCGCATAGAGTTGATCAGGCTGTTGAGTGTGGCCTGTGGAATGTTGTCCCACTCCTCTTCAATGGCTGTGCGAAGTTGCTGGAGATTGGCGGGAACTGGAACACCCTTTCTTACACGTCGATCCAGAGCATTCCAAACAGCTCAATGGGTGACATGTCTGGTGAGTATGTAGGCCATGGAAGAATTGGGACATTTTCAGCATCCAGGAATTGTGTACAGATCCTTGAAACATGGGGCCATGCATTATCATGCTGAAACATGAGGTGATGGCGGCGGATGAATGGCACAACAATGGGCCTCAGGATCTCATCAAAGTATCTCTGTGCATTCAAATTGCCATCGATAAAATGTAATTGTGTTCATTGTACATAGCTTATGCCTGCCCATACCATAACTCCACCGCCACCATGGGGCGCTCTGTTCACAACGTTGACATCAGCAAACTGCTCGCCCACACGACGCCATACACGATGTCTGCCATCTGCCTGGTACAGTTGAAACCCGGGATTCATCAGTGAAGAGCACACTTCTTCAGCGTGCCAGTGGCCATCAAAGTTGAGCATTTGCCCACTGAAGTCGGTTACGACGCCGAACAGCAGTCAGGTCTATGCCCTGGTGAGGACGACGAGCACGCAGATGAGCTTCCCTGAGACGGTTTCTGACAGTTTGTACAGGAATCCTTTGGTTGTGCAAACCCACAGTTTCATCAGCTGTCCGGATGGGTCGTCTCAGACCATCCCGCATGTGTGGGCTGGCGTGGTTACACGTGGTCTGCGGTTGTGAGGCCGGTTGCATGTACTGCCAAATTCTCTATAACGATATTGGAGACGGATTATGGTAGAGAAATGAACATTCAATTATCTGGAAACATCTCTGGTGGACATTCCTGCAGTCAGCATGCCAATTGCAAGCTCCCTCAAAACTCGAGACATCTGTGGTATTGTGTTGTGTGACAAAACTGCACATTCTAGAGTGGCCTTTTATTGTCCCCAGCACAAGGTGCACCTGTGTAATGATCATGCTGTTTAATCAGCTTCTTGATATGCCACACCTGTCAGGTGGATGGATTATCTTGGCAAATGATAAATGCTCACTAACAGGGATGTAAACAAATGTGTGCACAAAATTTTAGATAAATAAGCTTTTTGTGTATATGGAACATTTCTGGGGACTTTTATTACAGCTCATAAAACATGGGACCAACATTTTACATGTTGCGTTTATATTTTATTCAGTCTACTTAAGCGATTACATATCAGAAAAGTAGAAACAAGACTTCAGTTGATTTAATAAATAACATTCAATTGAAAGTTCTGCAAATTACACAGACAACAGTACCAGGAAAAGTACCTAGCAATTCAATATATTAATTCACATTGCATTCATAGCAATAATCAATAAATACACAAATAGATCAACATGACATGATCTTTGATGAGTCTTCATCAGCGATTTTCAATGCACATCAAACTGTCCAAGCTCTCTTCAGAAAAGGGTTCAATCACTCTGTGGAGAGAGGAAACAACTAATTTTATAAACTTCATCATTTTCTTTACTTGCTGACGAGTCAGGGGTAATATGTCTCTAATGACTGTTGTGAAATGCGAATTGGAGGTGGATTCTTGCTGTACTAACCAGATCATCAAGATCATCCATCGCAGGTGGCCCTCCTTTCTTGTTCCCCATATCCTGAACCATCTAAAATGGAAAACCATGAATTTAAGTCACACTTTCAAACATAGACATAGAGTAACCCATTTGGCAGAGTTACACTTACGTCAAAATATTGCTCGTACTCCGCCATTCCCTCATCCTCTTCGTTCGCCCAGTCTCTCCAGTTATCAAAGTCTACAGCCATCCAATTTGGCTACACGGGACAGAATAATGATAGGAGAGAGAACATGTTGATATACATTCTGTCAGATAGAAGGTAGATTCTGTAATTTGACTATCATAGTGTAGCATTGTGACTTTCTGCTTTCAGAAGTCAACAATAACAACATTTGAATCAGCCAAGACTATTGGCTCTTTCCAGTCTGAGCATGCCCCAAGGGAGGGCACAAACAGTCTTTGTCACCCCACTGTTCATGATGATGTCCTATTGCTGAGTCTACCTTTAACACATGAAGCATTAGTCTACCCTTACAATGCTCTTCACTATTCTAAGCAGAAGATCAAATGTTCCAGTACCTTGAGATCGGCATCTTTCTGAAGACGAGGCCATGCTACATTTTCTTTAGCCTTCCTAATCAAGATGTGGATACTGCGGTCATAGACTTTCACTTGGGAGTCCTGTTAGATAAATAGACAAAGCTTACTTGTAGCATTATTTACTACAGTATCCATAATGCTCTGTAACTTGTATCCATTTTATTTATACATTACCGTGCTGAACATTGAAGCATGCTGCATATTTATACATCTTTACAACTGTTACCTGTGTTAATTGTGAGAAGCAAATTAACTTTGATATGATAGAGAAATGTGAATACTTACGAATTTAATGACTTTGTCATAGAAGTAAATGTGATTGTAGATGCTGTTGTCATCAACGTCTTTACAACTGTCATGGACACAAATCCAGAGACAAACAATGTTATTAAACGTAGGCTACTTAGATACTATTTATTTAGACTAACAATTTGCTAGATCACGCACACTTCAGGGTTGCAAATTAATCAAACTCACCTTAAAACTATAAAGGTATCCTGAATATCAACCTCAACATCCTTGGGGTTTTGCACCATGAAATTAATGATGAGGTATTTTTTCCGGTCATACCATAGAGTCCGTGCTCCTTGACTATTGTTAGAAACAGGGAAAACATCATGAATTAATTGTTATATTGCATTTGTTAACACACTAATCACTAAATACCATGTTATTATCATTATCATGTATCATTCAACATATTTACAAGTGATCTACCGACTCGGGTAAAAGACCTGGAAACTCAATTTTACAGTGGTAGGGTGTAGACCTAATCTGTCAAATTAGAAAACGGCTTCACATGAATACATACCACTCCTCTGGTCTGGGAAGGTTTTTCGGTAACATGGCCATCTTGTTGGTTCTTTGTTGATTCTACGGAGATAATATGCTCTTGGACGTGTATTGTTCTTTTGTGGTTGACTGAGAGAGCAAGTGGCCTACTCAGAATTGTTAGCAGCCTATTTGTTAGGACCTGCACTATTTTTAGGTCAGATGCTATCAGCTGCTAGGGCTACATATCTCTCCCCCCTTCCCTATAGGCTGTAGTGGAACTCTCTGGAAAGAAGGGACATTTTCAGTTTTCACTCCAGGACCACCCAACCTTCTGTGAACTCAAGAGGATGGGGGAGGGAGAGGAAAGTTTGCCAGAAGACAGACAGAAACTGAAAGCTGCTTAATTTTTTTTTTTTTAAGATCGTATTTTATTTTTGTAAACAATACAAAACATACACACAAACGACATCACACAAACATCAACTACATCACCCCTGCCCAGACCCACATGCTCACACCCCCATCTCCTGCATCAATCTCAGGCACATGGCCTCAAACTGCACCATTTTATTTCTGTGATATTGGTTCTTGAAGAATAAGTTACATTTTCTTCTATGTTGTTATAACGTTCTTAACTATGAAGTTGTTAATGTTCTTAGCTTAATCCGTTGAAAATAGACACATGAAAAGATTCTGGGGATGAGCATGCGCATCTTCAATATGTACCCATGGTTCCGCTTTAGAGCATTTAACTATGTCGCAAGTAAATGCCTTGGGTGGCGAGTTGATACAATTCCAAGTCTGGAAGGTTAAAACCACCCTCAGACTTAGGAAGTGTAAAAACGTTCCTTTTTATTCTATGAATTTTATTTGCCCATATAGTCTTATGACCGACTATACTTTAAAATAATGTATTCGGTGGAGTAGTTGGTATTATTGAGAATAAGTATAAAAACGTAACGTGTGCGCTGTGAGTCGGGAAGCAAGTACAGGGAGTGAATATTTAATACATTAACAGAACACGAACAACGCACAGAAATGAAACCGTAACAGAAACAGAGTCAATAACACCTGAGGAATGAACCAAGGGGAGTGACAGATATAGGGAAATTAATCAGGTAGGTGATGGAGTCCAGGTGAGTCTGATGAGGCGCTGGCACGCATAACGATGGTGACAGGTGTGCGTAATAAAGAGCAGCCTGGTGACCTCGAGGCCGGAGAGGGAGTATACGTGACAAATAACTTTGGGAGCCATGCCATTCTGATTTATGGGAAGATTGTTCAATTTAATTTGGTCTGCTTTCATATTGTTGAGTAATGGGATAAAGTTATCTTTATATATTTGTTATTTGTTGTCACTTATTAAACATATTAAGTATTTGATATTTTGTGGTCCACTTAAAGGATTGCTGTAGATCATGAGGTATTATTTTTCCTATTGCCATTATTTCTCGGTTTTCCACGTTAATTTGATATCCTGAGATTTTAGATTATTCTGAAAATATTATTTAGCAGGGGGGCATTGAGTTTTCAAAATTTGTCAGGTATATCAGGAGATCGTCTGCAAATAAGTTTAGTTTATATTAATGTTTACCAATACTGATACCTGGTACGTTTGGGTCCTGTCTAATTCTTTCTGCAAGCGGTTCAATTGCCAGTGCAAACAGGAGGGGAGAGAAAGAATATCCCTATCTTGGACCCCGTTCTAAAGCAATTTCATTCGATAGTGTATTATTTGTTATTATATTTTTATTAGATGTATTATTTCAGATGGAAAGTTGAAAGCTTCCAAAGTTTTGAATAGAAAAGGCCATTCAAGACAGTCGGCAACAACAGCCAGTATTGATAAATCTATATCTTGTTTTTTAACTTATTGTATTCAACTGAAACATGTTCTTGTATTTGTTTGTAAGTGTATATTTGTAGTAAACCCTGTTTGATTGATATGTATCAAGGCTGGTAAAACTTTTGCAATTTGATTGCTTATGAGCTTTGTTATTTTATTGTCACAATTTATTAAACTTATGGGTCTGTAATCAGTAGGGGACTCTCTAGATTTTCCTTGTTTTAATATAACTGAAATAATTGTTTGATACGTGGAACTAGGAAGCACTGAATTGAGTGACATGTGTTGTCATTTGTGTAAATAGGGGTGCTACTTTTCCCAAAAATGTTAAATAGAATTCTGTAAGAAAGCTGTCCATTCCTGGTGCTTTTCTCCATGCAAATGTTTTAAGTGTCTAATATTTATTTTGGGGTGATCTCTGTTTTTTTTTTGTCTGCTGATAATTGCTTCAGGGTTGTTGAGTCTAAGAAGACTGTAGCATCAGTCCCACTGTTTATTCTAATTTATATAGATTTTCATAGAAGCGCTAAACATTTTCATTAATCGCGTTGTTTCTAATTAACACGTCTGTATCCTTATCTTTTAAGATTATAACTGGTTTGGCGTGTATTTGTTTTGTGAGCCCTGTGAGATGTTTACCAGGTTTATTTGCCATTAAGTACTATGCTTTATTTGTGTTTAACCTGTAGTTGATGGCTCTCTTCTAAAAGTTAAATATCATATTCCTGCATAAGTTCAGAAATTTCATTTCTTATTGGCAGATTCCTTTTACTGCAATTTTGAAATAGGGTTGAAGAACAACATTATCTTATTGTAAATGTGCTTATTATTGGTCAGAATTGGAATACAAATATACTCAAAGTTGTGGAAGAAACTAAAGTCACACCTGAGGCCTACAACATTTGGGAAATTCATTTCAGAATATCACATATTTATATTATTCAAATAGAAAGTGGATGAAAGATATATTACCTGTATACTTGTATTTAGAATTTAAGTGCATTTCAATAAGTTCTCAATAAATGCTATAAGCCATTCTCGCTGGAAAAGTATTTTTAGCGGCTTTTATTTTGAAGGCAGAAGCTGACATTGGAAATACTAGCTACTGTTGCTACTGTTTCTTTGCTGCCAAAAGAACACAGCCAGTTCTGGCTACTGAGCTGCTGCGTAGACCAGTTAGCTTAGTAAACTCATCCATATTACAGTGATCTAAAATAGAGCTTGGATTTATGATATTATATTTCTTTAAAAAGGTGCAATATGCAGAAATTGCTCCACCATTTACTGGTTGCTAAAATTCTAATAGTTCGCCTAATTTCAGTTTATGTGACAAAACAAGCAAGTATAGTGTAGAGAATCATTGTACCATCTAAACTGTGGTGAACTTGCGCACAGGAAGCATAGAAATAGTGCATATAGCACAGATCTACCTTCTTAGACTTGCTTTCAATGACAATGATAGATCTATAACTGAAATTTCTATGTCAATTTAGTCGGGTCGCCCAAAAAGTTACATATTGCTGCTTTAAATATGGCATTTCAGTGTCAAAGGGACTGTTACATGTAAGAGGTATGAGAGAGAGTAACATCATATTTGTTTACCTTGTGCTTTTTTCAGACTTAGCTGGCACAGTCAGGAGCTTGCTAGCTGAAAAGGTGCTAGCTGAAAAGTTGCGAGCTAACATTAGCTTACAGCTAGCACGAGCTAGCTAGCTAGCTAACATTCTTACAGTAACTTGTCCTCATTTTGTGTGTAGCCCACTTTAGTTAGCTAGCAAGTTGTTGACAGGCAGAGTGAGACATTCCTTCCACGATGTCTAGTCTTCCAATGCCATGATGAAATGTTAATCAAAAGGCACATTAGCCACACAATAAATCAAGCTAGCTAGCCAGACTGAACTGGCATGGGTCTAGTTGTGTTTAACATCCCAACGCACGTGCTCATCCAATTACATGTTGTGAGTAGTGACGGCAAATTGTCTATCTCTCTGCAGTTTGTCATCTCAGTGGTGGCCTGCTCACCTGGTGAACTTAAAGAAGAAATCAATGGGAAGGAATAAACAGTTCAAGGCTTCAATGTCAAGCTCCAACACAGCATATTGTTTCCTGAGGGAGGTGGTCAGGTAAATACAGGAAGGCCAGAATGCATCAACTCTATCATCTTTGAAGTCACTGAACTACCCCTCTCTTTCTGGTGAGATAAGGATGGGGTCATTGTTGAGGTGGGCTGTAAGTGGTAGGAAGCAGGCTAACACCTAGTATCTTCCATCTCCAGCCAGATGACCATAGGCTGATTGGGGACGTGCCGGTGCTGCAGATGACATGGCAGGGGTTCAGCCCTAGAGGTGGGCCAGGAGGTGCAGCTGAAGGTGGACTGGGAGCGGAGGTTTGACCACAAGCAGCAACACTCAGGTACGAGCAGAGACAGGCTTACCTTATGTGCAGTGCAGAACTTTACAATTCAGCTTCTCAGAAACCATTACATGTAGGCTATTTATGCAATATGATTAAGCGGTGCATTCAGGTGCTTTTTTAAGTGTACTTGAAGGTACAGTTGCATAAATACTGAGTTATTTTTTACTTGGTCCTTAGGGCAACATCTAATCACAGCTATTGCAGATTCCATGTTTGGGTACAAGACCACATCCTCGTAAGTATGCAGTAAGCACATTGATTTCAGTGCTTGCACTTGTACACAAAAGTAATGCATTGGTTGACCATTAAATTAAGTGACCATTTCTGCACCGATCTTTCTCTTCCATTGGCATGTTCCAGGGAGATAGGGCATCAGCGCAGCACCGTAGAGCTGGACACTCCATGAAGCCGGCCCAGATGGAGGCCCTGGAGGCAGCAGTCAGTGAGAAGATTTGTGCTCATGTCCCTGTCACTGTTCAGGTCCTCTCGTTAGACGACTTAGACGACCCTGCATTGGAAAAGATGGGCATCATAACATGCATATAGAGTAAACACTCAAACATGCACCAGAGAAAAGACTATCAGTATAATACAATAAGTCACTACTCTGCTGCACTATTTCTCCATATTTCATGTCACTTGCCAAAGCTACATGGTGATATATTAACCCATGAGCTGTGTAGAGGGACTACTGTACATTTTAAACTCGTCATTGTTGTACATCTACAAGGTGAGGAGTGGTGGTCTCCTAGACAACGCAGCAGGGCCTATCCGGATTATCGACATTAAGGGCGTTGATGCTAACGTGCTGTGGGACCAGCCTCACTTACAGGTGACTCTCAAACTAAACACGGTAAACTTTATCTTAAACTTTTTCTATGTACAGTATTATGTTATGTTTATGCCATAACTACAACACCTCCTCTACTACTTTGCCAATGGATTTAATATGTGATACGATATAGCTCACCTCTTATGTTTTTAATGTGGCTTTATGGATGCAATGCTTCTCTTACTTTTGACAGATTGAATCTGATGTGGTGATTCAATCTGTCAAAAGTGAGAGTAGCATTTAATCCATAAAGCTATTTTAAGCCACATTCTGTTATTAGGTCATAAAACTCCTGGCAACTGACGAAGGAAAGAAGAACAAAATCATCCTGTTATTCCTAGTGGGCAACCAGGTCCTGAAGTATGCTGAGAAAAGCTACAGCAGAGAACGCTCACTGGTGTCCCTCCTCAAGTGTGTCCCGCAAAGCAATGTTCAATGTGGCAAAAACGTAAAATGCTATAAATTATGTATATACATTATAGTGATTTTTAAATGCAATACATGTGTTAAGAAATAAAGTCTCAAACACTTGATTTGACTGTGTTTGACAGAACAGGACCATATGATCATGTTGATGGAGTGGACAAGATCCAGAAGACTGAAGGCACTACAGAAGGTAAGCTACTGAAAACCTCCTGTTGCTCTGAAGTTACCTTATTCTGCCTTCAATTTAATCATTAACCAAACTGTTTTCATTTGACAGAGTAACCTGGGCCTACTGAGAGACATGGCTGTTCTAAAAGTCCCAGAAAGAGCAACCCAGAGAGAGGCAACTTCTTCACCTTACACAAGGGAGGGTCTTTCCACACATACTCCTATTTTCAGATGGACAAATGAAATGACTGGGTTGCTAATCTGTCATTAAAAACGTATCAGTTTATTAAAATAGTAAAGATAATGTTCCATTTTCTCCCCATTTAGAAAAGAGGTTGACAACAAGTTCATGAGCATCATAGCCAATGAAATAGGCACTGAGGTATTACTGTCTAATCTTCTTTACTGAAATGCATCTAAGTTATAAGTAGCATTAAAAACTGGGTGGTTCGAGCCCTGAATGCTGATTGGTTGAAAGATGTGGTATATCAGACTGTATACCACGGGTATGACAAAACATTTATTTTTACTGCTCTAATTACATTGGTAACTAGTTTATAACAGCAATAAGGCTGAGCGGTGTTACAGGAGGGGGTCGCAGTTCCGGAGCGACCCACTAGGTGTCATCCTCCGACAACCTTAGGCACCTCCTCACTCACAGTTGGGACTAATCATCATCCTATTGGTGTCACCTGTGTCTATCGGTTCACCTGTGTATTTATGCCCTCACTTCCCTGTGTTCTTGCTCAGTTTTCTCTGCTAGTTTCTCTATGTCCAGCAGTACTACTCAGTGTCTGATTGGAGATCTATGTACAGGTGAGAAGTGTTCTCCCTGTTTCGTTATTTGTTTCAGTCTTAGGTATTATTTCGTATTTTGGCTGTCTGCCGGTTTTTGGAGACTTATTTGCTCCGCCTTTCTTTTATCGTGATAAGTCTGTTATTTTGTATTTTAGCTTCGGGACCACCAGTAAAGATCCTTGTTTCACCTCTGCCTACTGCCTACTGTATATCCTGCACCGCACCTGGGTCACACCTCACCCCAACCCTTACAGATCGGGGGTTTGTGATATGGCCAATATACCACGGCTAAGGGCCGTGTCCAGGCACTCCGCGTTGCGTCGTGCTTAAGAACAGCCCTTAGCCGTGGTATATTGGCCATATACTACACCCCCTCGGGCCTTATTGCTTAACTGTACCATGACTGATTATATTGGAAATTGAGGTGTTCTGTTGTATTATGAATACCTAATACCTAATACAGCCCTCTAACCAATTGTACTATTATGTGTGTTTTTCCGCGTTATTTGTAATTTATTTTGTACATAATGTTTCTGCCATCGTCTCTTATAACCAAAAAGAGCTTCTGGATATCAGGACAGCGATTACTCACCTTGCATTGGACGAATATTCTTTCTTCAACGAGGCGGTCGCGAAGGATATCCTACAGACACCCGACAAGGCCCAGATCCCCGTCATTCGCGTGAGGAAGAGACGGAGATATCGCGGACGCAGATCCGGGTGCCTTGTAAGGATCCGACGGCGAGCGAGTAAACTGCCTCTCCCATCAATCCTACTAGCCAACGTTCAATCTTTTGAGAATAAAATGGACGAGTTAAGATTACGGTTATCCTACCAACGGGACATTAAAAACTGTAATATCTTATGTTTCACGGAGTCGTGGCTGAACGACAACAATGATAACATTCAGCTAGCAGGCTATACGCTACATCGGCAGGACAGAACGTCTGACTCTGGTAAGACAAGGGGCGGCGGTCTGTGTATATTTGTAAACAACAGCTGGTGCACAAAATCAAATACTAAGGGAAGTCTCGAGGTTTTGCTCGCCTGAGGTAGAGTATCTTATGATAAGCTGTAGACCACACTATTTACCAAGAGAGTTTTCATCTATATTTTTCATAGCTGTCTATTTACCACCACAAACCAATGCTGGCATTAAGATTGCTCTGAATGAGTTGTACAAGGCCATTAATCAACAGGAAAACGCTCATCCAGATGCAGCGCTCCTAGTGGCGGGGACTTTAATGCAGGGAAACTTAAATCCGTTCTACCTAATTTCTACCAGCATGTTAAATGTGCAACCAGAGGGAAAAAACTCTAGACCACCTTTACTCCACACACAGAGACGCATACAAAGCTCTCCCCTCGCCCTCCATTTGGCAAATCTGACCATAACTCTATCCTCCTGATTCCTGCTTATAAGCAAAAACTGAAGCAGGAAGCACCAGTGATTCGGTTAATAAAAAAGTGGTCAGATGACGCAGATGCTAAGCTACAGGACTGTTTTGCTAGCACAGACTGGAACATGTTCCGGGATTCTTCAGACAGCATTGAGGAGTACACCACATCAGTCACTGGCTTCATCAATAAGTGCATCGATGATGTCGTCCCTACAGTGACCGTACGTACATACCCCAACCAGAAGCCATGGATTACAGGAAACATCCGCACTGAGCTAAAGGGTAGAGCTGCCGCTTTCAAGGAACGGGACTCTAACCCGGACGCTTATAAGAAATCCCGCTATGACCTCAGACGAACCATCAAACAGGCAAAGAGTCAATACAGGTCTAAGATTGAATCATACTACACTGGCTCTGACGCTCGTTGGATGTGGCAGGGCTTGAAAACTATTACAGACTACAAAGGGAAGCACAGCCGCGAGCTGCCCAGTGACACAAGCCTACCAGACGAGCTAAACCACTTCTATGCTCGCTTCGAGGCAAGCAGCACTGAAGCATGCATGAGAGCACCAGCTGTTCCGGATGACTATGTGATCACGCTCTCCGTAGCCGATGTGAGTAAGACTTTTAAGCAGGTCAACATTCACAAGGCCGCAGGGCCAGACGGATTACCAGGACGTGTACTCCGAGCATGTGCTGACCAACTGGCAAGTGTCTTCACTGACATTTTCAACATGTCCCTGACTGAGTCTGTAATACCAACATGTTTCAAGCAGACCACCATAGTCCCCGTGCCCAAGAACTCTAAGATAACCTGCCTAAATGACTACCGACCCGTAGCACTGACGTCTGTAGCCATGAAGTGCTTTGAAAGACTGGTCATGGCTCACATCAACAGCATAATCCCAGAAACCCTAGACCCACTCCAATTTGCATACCGCCCCAACAGATCCACAGATGATGCAATCTCTATCGCACTCCACACTGCCCTTTCCCACCTGGACAAGAGGAAGACCTACGTGAGAATGCTATTCATTGACTACAGCTCAGCATTCAACACCATAGTGCCCTCTAAGCTCATCACTAAGCTAAGGATCCTGGGACTAAACACCTCCCTCTGCAACTGGATCCTGGACTTCCTGACGGGCCGCCCCAGGTGGTAAGGGTAGGTAACAACACATCTGCCACACTGATCCTCAACACGGGGGCCCCTCAGGGGTGCGTGCTCAGTCCCCTCCTGTACTCTCTGTTCACCCATGACTGCATGGCCAGGCACGACTCCAACACCATCATTAAGTTTGCCGACGACACAACAGTGGTAGGCCTGATCACCGACAACGATGAGACAGCCTATAGGGAGGAGGTCAGAGATCTGGCCGTGTGGTGCCAGGACAACAACCTCTCCCTCAACGTGACCAAGACAAAGGAGATGATTGTGGACTACAGGAAAAAAAAGAGGACTGAGCACGCCCCCCATTCTCATCGACGGGGCTGTAGTGGAACAGGTTGAGAGCTTCAAGTTCCTTGGTGTCCACATCACCAACGAACTATCATGGTCCAAACACACCAAGACAGTCGTGAAGAGGGCACGACAAAGCCTATTCCCCCTCAGGAGACTAAAAAGATTTGGCATGGGTCCTCAGATCCTCAAAAAATTCTACAGCTGCACCATCGAGAGCATCCTGACTGGTTGCATCACCGCCTGGTATGGCAACTGCTTGGCCTCTGACCGCAAGGCACTACAGAGGGCAGTGCGTACGGCCCAGTACATCACTGGGGCAAAGCTCCCTGCCATTCAGGACCTCTATACCAGGCGGTGTCAGAGGAAGGCCCTCAAAATTGTCAAAGACTCCAGCCACCCTAGTCATAGACTGTTCTCTCTGCTACCGCACGGCAAGCGGTACCGGAGTGCCAAGTCTAGGTCCAAAAGACTTCTCAACAGCTTCTACCCCCAAGCCATAAGACTCCTGAACAGCTAATCATGGCTACCCGGACTATTTGCACTGCCCCCCACCCCATCCTTTTTATGCTGCTGCTACTCTGTTAAGTATTTATGCATAGTCACTTTAACTCTACCCACATGTACATATTACCTCAACTACCTCAACTAGCCGGTGCCCCCGCACATTGACTCTGCAACGGTACCCCCCTGTATATATAGCCTCCCTACTGTCACTTTATTTTACTGTATATATAGCCTCCCTACTGTCACTTTATTTTACTTCTGCTCTTTTTTTCTCAACACTTTTTTTGTTGTTGTTTTATTCTTACTTTTTTTGTTTAAAATAAATGCACTGTTGGTTAAGGGCTGTAAGTAAGCATTTCACTGTAATGTCTGCACCTGTTGTATTCGGCGCATGTGACCAATAAAATTTGATTTGATTTGATTAATAAACCCTCCTGTTTTTTGTCTTATAGGAGACGTTAGTGTTCCTGACTGTTGGAGAGGAGAAGATACCAGGTGGTTCCTGCTGGTAGGACCCAGTGGGTCGGTAAGAACTGAAAGGGCTCTGCATTGGGAAATCCATGATTGGCCCCTGTTCAGGAGCTTGGATGTTTTGAGTTTTGACTTATGTAAAGTGGGTTCTTGCAGTGAATTAGTCACCAAGCCAGGGGGCACACTTTTACAAGAAAAAAGTAGATTATGGAAGATTTGCTACAGCATTTCAAAACAGATTTCAAACTCAAACAAATACTTTAACTGAAATTTGTAACAACGTGGTACTGTATCTGTGTCTGTATTGCAGTGTGCTGGAGATGCTCCAGGGCAAAGGGGTTGGGAAGAACTGAAGCTTCCAGGGCAAAGTCAACAGCATGGCACCCCGAAGTGAGGTGGGCTCCCTACTACAGGAACACTGCAAGAGTGAGCTGTAATAGATGATTGGAGTGTCTGAATCCCCCCCCAGAAACACCAACCTGGTCTCAGAGCATTTCATATTATTCTGTACGTAAATCCGAGACACTCCATTTAGTATAATATGTTACATTTCGTATGGTGTGTATTAATTTGTGGATGTCCATCACCCATTTCGTATGATATGTCACGAATGACAATTTGCATTATATGTTAAGAATTTGCAAAACTTACAATATGTTGCAAATATGCCAAACGTATTATATGTTACAAATTTGCCAAACGTATGATATGTTATAAATTCTAGCTAGGTGGCTAACATAGCTAGCTGGTTAACGTGAGCTAGGCTATGGGGTTAGGGTTAGGGGGTTAGGGTTAAGTTTAGGAGTTAGGTTAAAGGGTTAGGGTTAGGGGATGGTAAAAGGGTTAAGATTACGGTTAGGGCTAGGGGAAGGGTTAGCTAACGTGCTAAGTAGTTGCAAAGTAGCTAAAAAGTAGTAAGTCGCTGAAAAGTTGCTAATTAGCTAAAATGCTAAAGTTGTCCATGATGGGATTCAAACTCGCAATCTTTAGGTTGCTAGATGTTCGCGCTATACGCCTACTCATCCACCCCAACCAACCACCCTACTTTTGTTTTTGCCTTAAGTAACCATCTGTCTTATGTTACCATACCAAAGAGCTCAGTGACTTTCAACGTGGCACTGTCATAGGATGCCACCTTTCCAACAAGTCAGTCCGTCAAATTTCTGCCCTGCTAGAGCTGCCCTGGTCAACTGTAAGTGCTGTTATGTGAAGTGAAAACGTCTAAGAGCAACAAGGGCTCAGCTGCGAAGTGGTAGTCCACATAAGCTCACAGAATGGGACCGGCAAGTGCTGAAGCGCGTAGTGTCAAAAAATCGTCTGTCCTCGTTTGCAACACTCACTACCGAGTTCCAAACTGCCTCTGGAAGCAACGTCAGCACAATAGTTTGTCGGGAGCTTCATGAAATGGGTTTCCATGGCCGAACAGCTGCACACAAGCCTAAGATCACCATGCGCAATGCCAAGCGTCGGCTGGAGTGGTGTAAAGCTTGCAGCCATTGGACTCTGGAGCAGTGGAAACGCGTTCTCTGGAGTGATGAATCACGCTTCACCATCTAGCAGTCCGACGGACGAATCTGGGTTTGGCGGATGCCAGCAGAACGCTACTTGCTCCAATGCATAGTGCCAACTGTAACGTTTAGTGGAGGAGGAATACTGGTCTGGGTCTGTTTTTCATGGTTTGGGTTAGGCCCCTTAGTTACAGTGAAGGGAAATATTAATGCTACAGCATACAATGACATTCTAGACGATTCTGTGCTTCCAACTACTGTATGTGGCAACAGTTTGGGGAAGGCCCTTTCCTGATTCAGTATGACAATGCCCCCGTGCACAAAGCGAGGTCCATACAGAAATAGTTTGTCGAGATCGGTGTGGAAGAACTTGACTGGCCTGCACAGAGCCCTGACCTCAACCCCATCGAACACCTTTGGGATGAATTGGAATACCGACTGCGAGCCAGTGTATTTAAATAAATACGTTTGGACAGTCATTTTTATTTGGTCCGCTTTGAGGCTAGCAAATACATAACCAAAAGCAGGCCAGACTATCGATTAAAAACCTGGCAGTCAAATATTGATGGTTCAGCCAAGTCTGTCAGTTCTAAGTACTTGCAGGGAGTGACGTCTGTGTGACGTGTGGACCTATGTCATCAGGGATTATCAGTGAGTGTGGGGCCAGAGGCCAGGGCTCCATATAGGGTTGATGACCACTGGTTTGACTCTGTTTATATGTACTGTACAAATCGTTTTTTTTTTTTTTACAATGTGTATTTGTTCTGTAGACGCATGTCACTGATAGTGTGAGGATTTCAATTTTACCACTGCTGCAGTTTCAAAGTTTTGTGGACTTGCTGATAGTTTGTCAGTAATTTGTCATTAATGTTAGGAAACAATTAAACTGAATGTAGAATCATGTGTCTGAACTGATCCCTAATAGTATGTTTAGTAATGTTCAGTGATATATTTGAAAGATTTTTATTATAAATATCTGACAGAATTTCAAAAAATATATTAAACAGGAAAAATACTGTTACAAAACAAATATTAACAAAGTTATTTATATATAACATATTCTTAGAACGCACTGTAAAGCGGGCCACTAAAGTCCCTGACAGAGCTTTTGGGCTCATTTTCTCCTGGATTTGATCCGGCTTTATCTCGTTTTCAAAATGGGAACATTAACTTGCTGGACTCATGAGTTCGCACTGAACTACTTATAAATTATCATTTTTTATACAATCAAATCACAGGGTCTTAAGTGCCACTGAGTAATTCACTGGATAGTCCTTTCATTTTAGTGTTCACACTGTGTGTAAATAGGAAAATAAGACATTTGCAGTGAGTGACTGGATGAAAGTAGGGAAGACAAAGACCACAAGGGCTTGTTGATCGCTTGGGCTATTTGGGAAGAAAGTCAATGTATGAAATGATTAAGGATTAAAGCACGGTTCAATTCTGGAGTCATATCCATATCTGTACGTGTTGACCACCAACGACCTCACATATGCTTCTTGCTCTGCACGCTGCTCAGAGCTCCAGACACGCAGTAGGGGATGATGCTGACGGTTGCCAGGGGGACAGTGGCGCTCTTGCAGAAAGACAGTAGGTAGAAGACAGTGGCAGTGTGCGTGGGGGGCTTGAAGGAGTCAAAGAGGTGCAGCAGGAGCAGCGAGGTGACGATACATCCCGTCCTAAAGAGGGTGCTGCTGCTCTTCTTGCTCTCAGTGTAGAGGGGCGAGTGCAGGCCCAGGCCCAGGCCAAACAGGGTGCCCATGTTGCGCAGGAGGCTGGCGAAGGGGGTGGAGTCCATGTGGACCCATTCGGCTCTCACACACCACTTCTGGGCTTTCTCTAGGGTCCACAGCAGGTCCACGCCTAGAGCCTTCAGCAGCACGTAGAAGCCCACAGCGAAGGAGAGCAGGAAGAGGGTGGTGTAGAAGTACTTCTTCAGACTGGCTCCGTAGATCCACTGGGTTCTTTTGAAGGCCTCGGCCACAACCATACCTGGAAATCAAATAGAAAACGTAATATTAGCATCATGTAGTTGAACAATCTGCACATTTTGTACCATATTTATGAGGGTTGTTATAAGGGCTGGTATAAGGGCTTCATACTGACCTGTGATGACTCCACAGATGACCTGGTGGGGGAAGTGGGCAGCAATGAAGACTCTGGAGAGACAGACACACACCTGGACCGCCCAGAAGAATGCCCACAGAGTGCCCCGCAGATACCTGCCCAGACAAGGGGAGAGGGAGAGGAACCTTCAGCAAATACATCTTTAAGCGTTTTGAAATTTGTCTGGCTGCTAAGATAGTGTATAAGAAACCTTGAATACCAGTAAATGTGCAAATGAATATTATTCACAGCAGGGGAATTTGTTTTTCCTGTGTCACTACAGGTAAATAGGCTTCTACTGCTACACATGTAATACTTTTAATAGACTGTTGCTTCCTTTGATTTTACAACAAAACCGCTCGAATGGAATCTTTTGCACATCCCCTTCCCTTCGACAACTGAAGTTAGTTTTCAGGGTAAATCATCAACTACAGTGCTTCACAGATAGGTGGGAGAAAACTGATAAGCACTGAACGAAAGATGGCAAACAAGAACAAGATCACTGAGGACAAGAGAAAGAGGGGTTGAAGGTTCTGGAACTTACAGGCCCTTGGAGGAAGATCTCGTCTCACTCTTGGTCAGCATGATGGCTAGGATGGAGGTGACCAGAGTATAGTAGACGCCTGCGGCTCCCATAGCGTGGCCGGAGGGACTGCCTACCAGGCACACAGACAGAGAAGCATACTTCAGTCAATGGTCATAGCACTTTATTCAAGTAAAATGAAAACCCAACACAATACTATATAATATTGTAAACCATGAATATTATCAACATCATTACAATTATAAAGCGTTGGCTATATTCACTGAATCATAGCATATACACTCCCATACACATATAAGCTAAAACTTTTAATTTGTCTCTATATTCCAGCATTTTGGATTTGAGATAAAATGTTTCATATGAGGCAACAGTACAGAATGTGACCTTTTATTTGAAGGTATTTTAAAAAATATTTGTTTTACCGTTTAGAAATGAAAGCACTTTGTTGAAAGCACTTTACAAAAAAGTTACTCCAAAATGACACAATACATTATTTACCATTAATTTCTATTAGGCACAACATAATCTAAAATGCAACCAAAACAAACTGCAAATGCATCCATACATTTGCAGAGTCACAAGCTTGATGTAGTCATTGTGAGATAGAAATATGGGATCAAATTCTAAACCTTTGACTACATACTTGCTGGATGCATTTGCAGTTTGTTTTGGTTGCGTTTCGGATGATGTTGTGCCCAATAGAAATGAATGGTTAATAATGTATTGTGTCATTTTGAATAACTTTTTTTGTAAAGGGCTTTCAACAAAGTGCTTTCATTTCTAAATGGTAAAAGAGCTATGTATGAAAATACCCTCAAAGTGAATTTGTCCAAATACTTATGACACTTTCAAATGGGGGGACTAGATACATAAAGTGCTTTCATTTCTAAATGGTAAAACAGATATGTATGAAAATACCCTTATATAAAAGGTGACATTCTGTACTGTCACCTCATATGAAAAATCTGATCTCTAATCCAAAATGCTGGAGTATAGAGCCAAATTAAAAGTTTTCACTTCACTTTCCAAATAAATATGCAGGGGAGTGTATATTTCATATCATAAGGCACTATGGTAAAAGTATATGGAAGTAAAGTGATGCTTCTTACCTGGGCCAGTTTCACAGGTCATGGGGTACTGTTCAATGTGAGGTGCAGTGGTATTGATGTAGTAAGGTGTTTCATGGACCCACCAATACGGCCTCTCACCAAACAGAATCCTTAGGAAGGAAAGCACAAGCCACTTAGAATTAAGATGAATGCGGGGAATTTAAGTCTATTGCATTTTATTTTAATTAAATTGACAGGGACTGTGCACATTTATCAACATTTCAACTTGCCAGATGTAGCCCAGTAACCATTTATTTGCATAAACCATACATAACACATTCATAAACAGTACGACTCACCACTTGAAGACCAGGTTGAGCCAGTCTCCGATCACTGCCACCCAGATGAGCTTGATGCCCACCGACTCCCGCAGGTGGAACCAGAGAGGGAAGAAGATGAAGAAGGTGTTCCTGAGGTCAGCAGCCCAGGACACCCACAGGAACAAACCCTGGGCATCCTTATAGTTGGTCTGGAGGTAATTAGTGGTGCTCACCCCATAGCCCTGCATGGCATTCATGACTGTCTCCATTTTCGAGCTGTCCCTAGTGAATTGTCAGTCTAGGAAGCCAATATGAGATGTGGTGGGGTATGAGAGCACTGTATATAGGAGTCTGCCTGTTGTTTTTATACCAGAGCGACCCACCACCCAAAGGCATGTACAGCCTGATCTTTGGACCTTGCACATGTGTAATAAAACACAGCGGGGCAGGGGAGTTTGGGAGGGTTGTACTAAGGAGAGAGACCATACAAATAAGTACAAAGAATGGGTAAAAACAATAGTCAATCAGTGTCTCTGTGTCTCTCACCCTGAAATAGACAAAAATACTTCATTTATGATTGACCAGTGGAATTCAAATTCAAACCTAACAAATAGCCTACACAATACAGTTTGTGGCAAAACAAGCCAAGCAAGGGGATGTGTGGACAACGGCATTGCTTTTGCTTTTATCTATTGAAATGCAAAACCCAATGTTTTACTACACTACAGTCTGCTTTATCTGTAATACAGTAAGTTGTCCTTGTAAGACCATGAAATGGATAAGATAGGGACTAGAAGAGTCACACAAATGCACAGACTTCACTAAGCCCACTTTCTGGCCAGTTTTAAACAACACATTTAAAAAATAAGAAATCAAAAACATTTGAATTATAAAAAGGCTAATATATATATATTGACAATATGCTAAATACGCCCATCCTTCGACAACTTGCAGACAATAATCTGTCAGTTATATAATACATTTCTGACGACTTTGTGAAAATTGAGTCTGGCCAGAATCCAGCGGCTAGCCCACCTGTCGGTTACATAAAGGAATCAATCATTAAATGGTTTGGGACTTACTCAGGAGATGCTGAGAAGATAAATGACCAATAAAACTAGGTCCTGGATATGGTAATCACTCTACTGTAAATAGGTCAGACTAGGCAACCCCCAAGCCAGGGTTTTATCTCGGAAAGAAATAGCCAATGAACTATTATCATTATAGCAGGTCACAAAGTCAATTGTGAATTGTCAATGGATTTAGTCCCATTCGTTTCACATGTTAATGATGGATGTGGTTGAGGTAGTAGGACATAAATAGGTCAATCAATTTTCATTGGACTGCTTAAAGTGTCCTTGCTACTATCCTCGCCAAGAGACGTATAGTCCTGGAGTGGAAAAACATTCACCCACCATTGCACAGTCATCCTGTTTCAGGGGCTAGCTTATCACTCCAGAGCAGACCACCTCTGTTTACCGCCTTTGGCAGCAGGAGCTCCATGGAGGGGTGTAGGCTCAGTGGCGGACTTACCATTAGGCAACCAAGGCAATTGCCTGGGGCCTCATATCATCAGTGAGACCTCCAGGGGGCCCCCATTGATTTTGTTAGTCAACCAGATATAATTTAGTATGAACATCGCATAAGTCAAGGCAAAATGTGTAGAATTGCAGGAAATTAGCTTTAAAACTGCAACATTTTCTCTCCTCCCCATAGCAAAATGTGTAGAATTGCAGGAAAGCAGCTTTGAAACTGCAACGTTCTCTATTCATAGCAAAATGTGTATAATTGCTGGAAATTAACTTTAAAATTATATATTTTTTATCTCCGCTGCCAAGAGGGAGGCCGTTAAAATGTTTTGCCCGCGAGGTGGGTGTGGGGTTAACCAAATATCACTTAGGCCAGGGGCCTCAGACTGGCCTCCAAATCACTAAGTCCACCCCTGTGTAGGCTAAAGGTTAGGGAGTATGTCTGCAACAACCTCCAGGAGGCAAACAAATGCCCTAACCTTGAATAAAGTCCAGTGGGAACAACAGACTGAACGACAGTCCTGGAGCTCAAGAGGACTACTCCTGACCATTCTCCAATCCTCTCCCAGCTTTGGTGTACCTTCCCTGGGGACTGATCTGGATCAACACCACAGTCATGGATATTTTCCACAGCTGGGGGGTGGAGGTGGCCGTCCATCTGCAGACCCAGTATGGGCATTATGAGGGCTGGTTTAGCCTAGCCTCTACAGTGGCAGACCTGCATACCACCTTCTTTTGTTTCTTCCCAGTCTGGTTCTATCTACGCAGGGATGTGGGTGTAAAGCTCATCTGGGTGGCTGTCATCGGGGACTGGCTCAACCTGGTCATGAAGTGGTAAGGAACGGATTCAATTGGTTTTCTGTCATTGGTTTGTCATGGATTTTGGTACACATTGCGATTTAGTACACATAAACAAGAACTTACGCTGACTTGAACATAATTTAAAATGGAAATTGTCATTATATATTGCAAAGTCGTAACATTTCAAAGAGTTTAACGATGTTCTCTCTCCATGGCAGGGTTCTATTTGGAGAGAGACCCTATTGGTGGGTCCATGATACCCGCTTCTATGGGAAAGATCCAGCCCCTGCCTTAAAACAATTCCCCATCACCTGTGAAACTGGACCAGGTAGGCAATGCCATAGATAGATGTGTGCCAGAGTCTAGCACTGATTATCACTCAACACACCTCAAGATTATAGCAGTCTTGGCAAATGGAAGCATTATTTGCTTAACCTATATCTAATAAATGACTGATAACAGTACTATAGTGCCATAACAACCTTTGCACTTATTGATTCCCATTCCGCAGGGTAAATACATAGAGAATAATCTTATCTGGAAAGGAATTCGGTAGTGTAGTGTGTCATTTTTGTTTCACTAATTGCATCTTCAGGGTGTGTGTCCACTGTCCAAATAAGACAACAAAACAGGGATGGGAAAGAGGTGGAATGTGATTATGGGAAAATACTGCAGACAATAGATACTGAACAAAGAGACTTTACCATCATATCCCTGGTAGCCAGATATGTGTGTGCTTTAGCCAACTCTTATATCCTAAATGGTCAATGAAGCCAAAGTGCTGTTTTTCATAGGAAGCCCTTCGGGTCATGCCATGGGCTCGGCTGGGGTGTGGTACGTGATGATAACGGCTGTCTTCTCAGTGGCGGCAGAAAGACGGTTCCCCCCTCTCCTGTACAAGTGGGTCAAAGAGAAGTGGAGTCAATGGTGGTGTTACTGCTTATACCCAATTCAATGCTTACAGATCTACACAAAGTGCCTGGGAGTTAGGGCAGGGGTGGGAAAACTACGGCCCTCCAGTCAATGTTATTCGGCCCGCGAGGGAGACCATACAGAGGTAGATTTGTTTGTTTTGGGGAAATTATTATTTTGGTTTAAAAAACCACTCCAGGCTATTCTTGAACATCTGAAACTACTGTAAATACACTGCTCAAAAAAATAAAGGGAACACTTAAACAACACAATGTAACTCCAAGTCAATCACACTTCTGTGAAATCAAACTGTCCACTTAGGAAGCAACACTGATTGACAATAAATTTCACATGCTGTTGTGCAAATGGAATAGACAACAGGTGGAAATTATAGGCAATTAGCAAGACACCCCCAATAAAGGACTGGTTTCGCAGGTGGTGACCACAGACCACTTCTCAGTTCCTATGCTTCCTGGCTGATGTTTTGGTCACTTTTGAATGCTGGCGGTGCTTTCACTCTAGTGGTAGCATGAGACGGAGTCTACAACCCACACAAGTGGCTCAGGTAGTGCAGCTCATCCAGGATGGCACATCAATGCGAGCTGTGGCAAGAAGGTTTGCTGTGTCTGTCAGCGTAGTCTCCAGAGCATGGAGGCGCTACCAGGAGACAGGCCAGTACATCAGGAGACGTGGAGGAGGCCGTAGGAGGGCAACAACCCAGCAGCAGGACCGCTACCTCCGCCTTTGTGCAAGGAGGAGCAGGAGGAGCACTGCCAGAGCCCTGCAAAATGACCTCCAGCAGGCCACAAATGTGCATGTGTCTGCTCAAACGGTCAGAAACAGATTCCATGAGGGTGGTATGAGGGCCCGATGTCCACAGGTGGGGGTTGTGCTTGCAGCCCAACACCGTGCAGGATGTTTGGCATTTACCAGAGAACACCAAGATTGGCAAATTCGCCACTGGCGCCCTGTGCTCTTCACAGATGAAAGCAGGTTCACACTGAGCACGTGACAGACGTGACAGAGTCTGGAGACGCCGTGGAGAACGTTCTGCTGCCTGCAACATCCTCCAGCATGACCGGTTTGGCGGTGGGTCAGTCATGGTGTGGGGTGGCATTTCTTTGGGGGGGCCGCACAGCCCTCCATGTGCTCGCCAGAGGTAGCCTGACTGCCATTAGGTACCGAGATGAGATCCTCAGACCCTTTGTGAGACCATATGCTGGTGCGGTTGGCCCTGGGTTCCTCCTAATGCAAGACAATGCTAGACCTCATGTGGCTGGAGTGTGTCAGCAGTTCCTGCAAGAGGAAGGCATTGATGCTATGGATTGGCCCGCCCGTTCCCCAGACCTGAATCCAATTGAGCACATCTGGGACATCATGTCTCGCTCCATCCACCAACGCCACGTTTCACCACAGACTGTCCAGGAGTTGGCGGATGCTTTAGTCCAGGTCTGGGAGGAGATCCCTCAGGAGACCATCTGCCACCTCATCAGGAGCATTCCCAGGCGTTGTAGGGAGGTCATACGGGCACATGGAGGCCACACACACTACTGAGCCTCATTTTGACTTGTTTTAAGGACATTACATCAAAGTTGGATCAGCCTGTAGTGTGGTTTTCCACTTTAATTTTGAGGGTGACTCTAAATCCAGACCTCCATGGGTTGATAAATTTGATTTCCATTGATAATTTTTGTGTGATTTTGTTGTCAGCACATTCAACTATGTAAAGAAAAAAGTATTTAATAAGATTATTTCATTCATTCAGATATAGGATGTGTTATTTTAGTGTTCCCTTTATTTTTTTGAGCAGTGTATAAAGTATGTTGAAATGGTAATAGACCGATATATTTTCAAATAACTGCCCTTTCTCTGGCCCTCAAATATATTTTTTGGACGAACAAATCTGTAAAAAAAAAACTTAGTTAGGGTGAAGGATCTATTGTTGTTTCGGAGCAGGGCCTTAGTTAATTTTTCTTCCCCAGTTTCTTGCAAGTGGGGCTGTGGATGCTGCTGTGTACAGTAGAGCTGCTGGTGTGCATGTCCAGAGTCTACATGGCTGCCCATTTCCCGCACCAGGTCATCAGTGGGGTCATCACAGGTCAGAGAACCAGGGCTTGACCTAGATTTCAAGATGCAGCTTGTACCCCTAGCAGGTTGTGCTGACCTGAACCGAACTGTGCTGGCTTGGTTATTTTCCTTTCACATTGTCGTCCTTTCCAGGAACTGTGTTGAATGCGCAACCAGGCCAGCACAGTACAGCTCGGCTTAGCTTGGTTTGGATCAGCAAGTACACTGTAAAAAAAATACTGTTGTTTTTATGGTAACTTACTGGCAGCCAGTAAACTTTACAGTAATATACTGTCAAACCCAAGTTTCTTTGGAATTTACAGTAACATACTGTACTTTTTACAGTACAGTTTTTACTGTAAAGTTTACAGTAATGTACTATTAAACCAAAGTTTCTTTCGAATTTATGGTAAAATACAGTAAGTTACCGTAAAAGAACTAGATTGTTCTTTACAATATAAAAGGGGTATTGGGTTTCGATTCTGTTCTACAATGTTCTTGTCTACATCCATGGCAGGTATCATGGTGGCTGAGGTCTTCTCCAGAGTGCAATGGATCTACAGAGCCAGTCTGAAGAAGTACTTCTACACCACCCTCTTTCTGCTCTCCTTCGCTGTGGGCTTCTACGAGCTGCTGAAGGCTCTAGGCGTGGACCTGCTGTGGACCCTAGAGAAAGCCCAGAAGTGGTGTGTGAGAGCCGAATGGGTCCACATGGACTCCACCCCCTTTGCCAGCCTCCTGCGCAACATGGGCACCCTGTTTGGCCTGGGCCTGGGCCTGCACTCGCCCCTCTACACTGAGAGCAAGAAGAGCAGCATCCCCTTCAGGGTGGGATGTATCACTGTCTCTTTATTGTTGCTACAGGTCCTGGATGGCTTGACGTTCTCCTCCAGAGACCAGGCAATGTTCTATGTGTTGTCCTTTAGTAAGAGTGCTGCTGCTCTCTTCATCCCCACAGCTCTGGTTCCCGGAGGACTCTCCTGGATCTTCCCAGGTAGTGGGGCGGCTAAGCTGAAATTTTCATAACAACCATTCACTTTATGATAAAAGCACTACATTTGGCCGAGGTAGGTTTATATAAATATTTAGATATCAGGCCATGGTAGCCATCTTACAAAATAGCCACTGAAAGTAACACAACATTTTACAATTCAGGAGTGTTTTGATATAATTGCACCAAATTTGTTACAGAGGTAGATGTATGTGCCCTGAAAATATGTATATATGGAGTTACCACAGATTTGGCCCCTTGGACACAGCAGCCATTTTACAAAATGGCAACATAATGTAATACTTTTTTACAATTTGGAATGACTGTTTTGAGATAACTGCACCAAATGTGCTACGTAGGTACATTATGTACCCTGAAAGAATTAAGAAATGGAAACCCCACAGATTTGGCCCCTGGCGGCCGGCTCTCTCGTAGCCGGCCGCGACCGGGAGACCCATGGGGCGGCGCACAATTGGCCCAGTGTCGTCTAGGGTAGGGGAGGGAATGGCCGGCAGGGATGTAGCTCAGTTGGTAGAGCATGGCGTTTGCAACGCCAGGGTTGTGGGTTTTTCATACCCCCACAGGGGGTATGAAAAAAAATAAAAAAATGAAAAAAAGAATAATGTATGCACTCACTAACTGTAAGTCGCTCCGGATAAGAGCGTCTGCTAAATGACTAAAATGTAAAAATGTAAATGTAAATATCGTAAAACTGTTATACAATGCAGAAGGACTGTTTTGAGATAACAGCACCACATTTAGTACAGAGGTAGATGTACAGTGCCTTCAGACAGTATTCATACCCCTTGAATTATTCCACATATTGTTGTGTTACAGCCTAAATTCAAAATGGATTACATTTATTTATTTTTATCGCACCCATCTGCACACAATATCCCATAATGACAAAGTGAAAACATATTTTTAGAAATGTTTGCAAATTAATATTTAGGCTTGCCATAACAATGGGGTTGACTGAAGACATGTCATCTTTTCATTTTTAATTAATTAGAAGAAAAAGTATTCGAAAAGCATACATCCACATTGACATTATGTGGTATTGTGTGTAGGCCAGTGACTAAAATCCCCCCCCCCCCATTTTCATGCAGTTTTACAGCAGATTTTCAGCAATTCTAAACATTTTGCCATAGGGTGGAGGCAAATGATTGCAGTTTTTAATATGATAACTGATGATCAATGGGCTTCACCCTGGTCGGTAATTCGACCATGCTTTCTACAAGTTTAGATAGCTGGCCGCTAGACTAATTTACCAATCCCCCCCCCCAAAATTGCTGACATTAGCTAATTAAGTGCTGATGCACAACTAAATTCCAAAATTGCACCTCTCTCAGAGCATTTATACTGGAGTTTCTCTATTTCATTGTGGTTATGTCTCTTGGGTTCATATTAACACACGCTCTTTTATCTGAAACTTGTGAATGATGCTGGTGAATGATACTGTGCTGGTGTGGCTCATTCAATGACAACAGGAGGACAAAGGGTGATTATCAGGCCCTGGACTCTGGACCATGAGCAGTGAGGATCAAGACTGGTTGTACTATAATCTATGTACCACAGGGATGTCAGACTGCTGACTAACTCTTTTTACTTTTACCACTGTAGATGCTGCTGTGTAGCTTCTGATGGAATCCTAGACATTCAAGACTTATATATGGATATGGTTATGCACAGGTGGTGAATATGATCATGCATCTGACTTTTTTTGTTGTTGTTGCAGTTAGCCTGGTTGATTTTAAGAAGTTAAAGTGTTTGACCATTTTTTACATTTTATTTACTAGATATTGTGAACAAGATTGCCGAGATTAACTAATGAGTAATATCAGACAGAGATTGTCATACTTTTGAGTTTGATTGTTCTTCCGAGAAAGATTCGGTCCTGTTTTTCCAAAATGCCAATGCTGATTAATTTTCACCAGAGCCAGGCATTAAACATTAACTACCAGGCCATCATTCCTCAGCTCAATACATAGCAACACTATTTCTCTGTACCTCATGCCACTGACGTTGGGGGTTTTGGGCATGGAGGTTCAAAGAGCAGTACTTTTTGTGTGCACCATGTGTATCTGTGCATTAGTGATACATACCCAGTATACTGTTTCAAACAAACATACCAGCAATAAATCAATAAAGACTTTACTGTACATTGTCACATGTCAACACTACTGTACAAAATCACCTTAACCCCGATATGAAGTCGGTGACAATCCAGCCTATCATAGACAAGTATTGTGACGTACATGCATATTTCCTATGGTGACATAATACTGTACATCCATCCAACCTAGGGTTGCAAAGCTACCAGTAATGTGCCAAAGTTGAATATTCGGTAATTAATAGGCAATCTATGGCAACTGGTCATTTATACATTAATAACTTTTTTTTAAAGTATTCATACGTACTCATTGTTTATATCTGTGTCCATATTGTCCTTGAGTTTCTAGTGGATAGACTATATGGTTAAAGAGAAAATAGCCTAATTAACCCTGTAGACCCCAATAGAATTCTAGAATGCTGCTGTAGATTAATGAGAATTTTCAAGATAAAGCTCATTTTCTTACACATTTCAAACAGACATAGCTCAAAAACAAATACCAAATGACAATTACAAGTTTTAAAGAGCACAACCTCTTCTTTAACATGACGCCACATTCATGTCAATAGGAATAACACTATTTTGTCTTTAATTGTGTAAAGACACTCACTATCAAAAAACGATTAAAACAAAATTCTAGAGTATTTAAATTGTAGTACATTTGATTAAATTACTCACTCAAAATGTACTAAGTATAATATATTAAACTTATAAATATTATTTACATTTAAATATTTGTAAAATAATCCAAAATGTGACCAGAGGACAATATTCAGAAAGTATTTCAAAACCCACAAAATAGGCGATTTGATTGACAACGATTCTTACTTCTGTAACAATGTAAAAATTCAAACAACTATTCAGAGACTATTTCAAAATGTAGATAGCCTCTCTCAATAAGATTTATTAGCCGTCTTCATCGACCTGGCCAAGGCTTTCGACTCTGTCAACCACCGCATTCTTATTGGCAGACTAAATAGCCTTGGTTTCTCAAATGACTGCCTCGCCTGGTTCACCAACTACTTCTCAGATAGAGTTCAGTGTGTCAAATCGGAGGGCCTGTTGTCTGGACCTATGGCAGTCTCTATGGGGGTGCCACAGGGTTCAATTCTTGGGCCGACACTTTTCTCCGTGTATATCAATGATGTCGCTCTTGCTGCTGGTGACTCTCAGATCCACCTCTACGCAGACGACACCATTTTGTATACATCTGGCCCTTCATTGGACACTGTGTTAACAAACCTCCAAACGAGCTTCAATGCCATACAACAATCCTTCAGTAGCCTTCAACTGCTCTTAAACACTAGTAAAACTAAATGCATGCTTTTCAATCGAACGCTGCTAGCACCCGCCCACCCGACTAGAATCACCACTCTCGACGGTCGGGACCTAGAGTATGTGGACAACTACAAATATCTAGGTGTCTGGTTAGACTGTAAACTCAACTTCCAGACTCACATAAAAGAATCTCCAATCCAAAGTTAAATCTAGAATCGGCTTCCTATTTCGCAACAAAGCCTCCTTCACTCATGCTGCCAAACATGCCCTCGTAAAACTGACTATCCTACCGATCCTTGACTTCGGCGATGTCATTTACAAAATAGCCTCCAACACTCTACTCAGCAAATTGGATGTAGTCTATCACAGTGCCATCCGTTTTGTCTCCAAAGCCCCATACACTACCCACCACTGTGACCTGTACGCTCTTGTTGGCTGGTCCTCACTACATGTCCGTCGTCAAACCCACTGACTCCAGGCCATCTATAAATCACTGCTAGGCAAATCCCCGCCTTATCTTAGCTCATTGGTCACCATAGCAGCACCCACCCGTAGTCTGCGCTCCAGCAGGTATATCTCACTGGTCATTCCCAAAGCCAACACCTCCTTTGGCCGCCATTCCTTCCAGTTCTCTGCTGCCAATGACTGGAACGAATTGCAAAAGTCTCTGAAGCTGGAGACTCTTATCTCCCTCAATAACTTTAAGCATCAGTTGTCAGAGCACCTTACCGATCACTGCACCTGTACACAGCCCATCTGAAATTAGCCCACCCAACTACCTCATCCCTATATTGTTATTTATTTTGCTCTTTTGCACCCCAGTATGTCTATTTGCACATAATCTCTTGCACATCTAGCATTCCAGTGTTAATACTATTGTAATTATTCTGCACTATAGCCTATTTATTGCCTTACCTCCATAACTTGCTACATTTGCACACACTGTATATATATTTTCTGTTGTATTTCTGACTTTATGTTTTTTTTTTTACCCCATATGTAATCTCTGTGTTGTTTTTATTGCACTACTTTGCTTTATCTTGGCCAGGTCGCAGTTGTAAATGAGAACCTGTTCTCAACTGGCTTACCTGGTTAAATAAAGGTGAAATAAAATAAATAAATAAAAAATATTAGAGACTAGGCCTGACACAAAATTTAGAAATAGTAGCCTACTTTGACAACAACTCAGTGAATTGGATGTGGTGGCAGACAGGTTGGTGTTAAACACCAGATCTGAAGAAAAAAAAACTCCTACCACTTTTAAAAACAACTCCAAATCCCCTGCCACCGTCACTTTAGGCCCAGGCTGTGTGGCAAAAGGGTGAACGGTGGGACTTGTGGCAGATGCACTTCATGGAAACGTAGGCTCCCCTCTCGGGTGTGCTCTCCCTCTTCCTCTCCCCCTGCTTCCTCCCCCTCTTCCTCCTCCTCTCCCTCTGCTTCCTCCTCTCCATGTTCCTCTCCCCTCACTCCTCTTCACTCTACTTTTCCTCTCTCGCTCCACATCTATATCCCTCCTATCATCTCTAACTCCTCTTCTCCCTGCCTTCTGCTGCTGACCCCTGACTCTCCACATCACTTCCCTCGCTTTCACTGACCTAGAGGAACAGACAGAGAGAGAGAGAGAGAGAGAGAGAGAGAGAGAGAGAGAGAGAGAGAGAGAGAGAGAGAGAGAGAGAGAGAGAGAGAGAGAGAGAGAGAGACAGAGAGACAGAGAGACAGAGAGACAGAGAGAGAGAGAGGAGCAGAGCATCACATAGGATACAATTTTGGTTAGGAACATCATCTCTCTCTGTCTCTCTTCTTTCCTCTCTTTTTCTCAACCATACACATACTCACATCACATATTAGGGGTTTCCATAATAAATTGTGTGATACAGTTACCCGCCTCCCATTCCACACCCACACACACAGTAAACCTTAAACAGTATCATCATGATGCTATACAGCATTTTCAATCAATCAAAATTATTTTATGAAGCCCTTAGTGGTCAGATTGTTTCTCAGTTCATGGTGTGCCTATATATGTCAGACTGACGCATAATCAGACAGGATAATTTACACAAAAATACATTCATGAATATGTTCATAGATGGGTCAGATTATAACCATAAAGGCTATATAGGATACGCACACTTCAAGACCCATGGTCAGATTACTTTTCATAGATGGTAAGAAGTCAAAATACGTGGCACAATGGTTAACAGATTCAACACATCAACTATTGTTTATTTATTTAAGATTTTGAAAGTAGAAGATTACAAAAATGTGCAATTTAGCCAAACAGGTTTAGAATAATTCTTCATCTATTTCGATGGGCATAGTTAGCTGGTTGTTGTAGTGTATTAAGATTATGATGGTGTTAAATGTTTTTCATGAAGAAATGGAATGTTGTTTATGTTAGTATCAAGAGGGAATGTTTTAGGTGTAACGTCACATACAACAGACCGGAAGTGTGTTGTAGACAGGGGAGACTGGGGATTGGCCAGAAGAGGGAGCATCATTGGTTATAAATAGGGGGGAAAACGAAGAAGAAAGGCAGAACGAGCAGCCATTCTGAGGCGTCGCTCTCCGGGTGTCATGTCACCTGTCACTCATGCTGAAGCTTCTGATCTGAATAAACCTTATGATCAACGTTCAGTATGAGCAGACTCCTTTTGTTCATCAGCAATAATTGCCACCACTCACTCGATACGACATTGTCTTGGTAGGGAGGGAGTGAGACGATCAAGTGACAGCGTCGCAAGCGAAGAACAATGTTGCCTCCAACTCTATATTTCTTGCCTGACAGACTACTACAGAGTTTGCCAATGTTAGCTAATTAGTTACGAAGCTGGGACAGTTTTCATCGGTAGAAACAGGACAAAACAAGCAACTTGTAGCTGGCTGTATCACTGCAACTCAATATCGTATGAGCTCCACTGCGCGGGCATCTACCCTAACACGACAGCTAAACTGTCAAATAATAGAAAACAAAGCAATGTATAGCCTATGAATATCTGTACCTAGCAAACATTACAAACCATGACCTAAACAGATAAACACAAATTACTCTAATCTCCATTCCGGTGGCTAGTTAGCTGGTTGTCTGTGAGCCTAGCTAGTGAAAGTGACAGTTGAGGTTGACGCTTGGCAAACGCAGCCCAAATTTACCGCCACACACTTTTCTTACTTTGCAGATTAGCTAGCTAGCTATAGCAATCAGCTTGGTACATTACCATAGGAATTACATCAGTAGAAACAGGACAAAACAACCAACTAGTTAGCTGACTATATACAGCTAAACACTGCAACTATTTCCATGAGACAGAGAGCAATCCTGCTCCACCACTGATGTGATCGCCTGTAGGCAACCAAGTGATCATGACAGGATTTTCTAATCTGGCTGCTTTTCCCAAAATTTCACAGCATCAAACTTCAACAACACCGTTTAAAAAGTGCAAGGAGGACATGTCCAAATCGTATCACCAACCAAAATACACTACATGACCAAAGATATGTGGACACCTTCTCGTCGAACATCTCATTCCAAAATCATGGGCATTAATATGGAGTTTGTCCCCCCTTTGCTGCTATAACAGACTCCACTCTTCTGGGAAGGCTTTCCACTAGATGTTGGAACATTGCTGCGGGAACATGCTTCCATTCAGCCACAAGAGCATTAGTGAGGTCAGGCACTGATGTTGAGTGATTAGGCCTGGCTCGCAGTCGGCATTCCAATTCATCCTAAAGGTACTCGATGGGGTTGAGGTCAGGGCTCTGTGCAGGCCAGACAACTTCCACACCGATCTCGACAAACTACTTCTGTATGGACCTTGCTTTGTGCACGGGGCATTGTTATGCTGAAACAGTAAAAGGCCTTCCCCAAACTGTTGCCACAAAGTTGGAAGCACATAATCGTCTTGAATGTCATTGTATGCTGTAGCGTTAAGATTTCTCTTCACTGGAACTAAGGGGCCTAGCACGAACCATAAAAAAACAGCCCCAGACCATTATTCCTCCTCCACCAAACTTTACAGTTGGCACTATGCATTGGGGCAGGTAGCGTTCTGCTGGCATCCGCCAAACCCAGATTAATCTGTCGGACTGCCAGATGGTGAAGCGTGATCCATCACTCAAGAGAACGCGTTCTACTGCTCCAGTCCAATGGCTAAGAGCTTTACACCACTCCAGCCGATGCTTGGCATTGCGCATGGTGATCTTAGTCTTGTGTGCGGATGCTTGGCCATGGAAACCCATTTTATGAAGATCCTAATGAACAATTCTTGTATGTTGCTTCCAGAGGCAGTTTGGAACTCGGTAGTAAGTGTTGCAACCGAGGACAGATTATTTTTACTCGCTACGTGCTTCAGCACTCGGCGGTCCCGTTCTGTGAGCTTGTGTGGCCTACCACTTCGTGGCTGAGCCGTTGTTGCTCCTAGATGTTTCCACTTCACAATACCAAAACATACAGTTGACCGGGGCAGCTCTCGCAGGGCAGAAATTTGACGAATTGACTTGTTGGAAAAGTGGCATCCTATGATGGTGTCACGTTGAAAGTCACTGAGCTCTTCGGTAAGGCCATTCTATTGCCAATGTTTGTCTATGGAGATTGCATGGTTGTGTGCTCGATTTTATACACCTGTCAGCAACGGGTGTGGCTGAAATAGCCAAATCCACTAATTGGAAGGGTATACAGTGCATTCGGACAGTATTCAGACCCCTTGACTTTTTCCACATTTTGTTACGGATGGATCAACAAAAAAAAAACATTCCTCATCAATCTAAACACAATATACCAAAATGACAAAGCAAAAACAGGTTTAGAATTTTTTGCAAATTTGTTACAAATAAAAAACTGAAATACCTTATTTACATAAGTATTCAGACTCTTTGCTATGAGACTCGAAATTGAGCTCAGGTGAATTTGTTTCCATTGATCATCCTTGAGATGTTTCTACAACTTGATTGGAGTCCACCTGTGGTAAATTAAATTGATTGGACATGATTGGTCCCACAGTTGACAATGCATGTCAGAGCAAAAACCAAGCCATTAGGTCGAAGGAATTGTCCGTAGGGCTCCGAGACAGGATTGTGTCGAGGCACAGATCTGGGGAAGGGTACCAAAAAATGTCTGCAGCATTGAAGTTCCCCAAGAACACAGTGGCCTCCATCATTCTTAAATGGAAGAAGTTTGGAATCACAAAGACTCTTCCTAGACCTGGCTGCCCGGCCAAACTGAGCAATCGGGGGAGAAGGGCCTTGGTCAGGGAGGTGACCAAGAATCTGATGGTCACTCTGACAGAGCTCCAGAGTTCTTCTGTGGAGATGGGAGAACCTTCCAGAAGGACAACCATCTCTGCAGCACTCCAATCAGGCCTTTATGGTAGAGTGGGCAGATGGAAGCCACTCCTCAGTAAAAGGCACATGACAGCCCACTTGGAGTTTGCCAAAAGGCACCTAAAGACTCTCTGAGAAACAAGATTATCTGGTCTAATGAAACCAAGATTGAACTCTTTGGCCTGAAGGCCAAGCGCCACGTCTGGAGGAAACCTTGCACCATCCCTACGGTGAAGCATTGTGGTGGCAGCGTCATGCTGTGGGGATGTTTTTCAGAGGCAGGGAGACTAGTCAGGATCGAGGGAAAGATGAACGGAGCAAAGTACAGAGAGATCCTTGATGAAAACCTGCTTCAGAGCGCTCAGGACCTCAGACTGGGGCGAAGGTTCACCTTCCAACAGGACAACGACCCTAAGCACACAGTCAAGACAACGCAGGAGTGGCTTCGAGACAAGTCTCTGAATGTCCTTGAGTGGCCCAGCCAGAGCCCGGACTTGAACCCGATCTAATATCTTTGGAGAGACCTGAAAATAGCTGTGCAGCGACACTCCCCATCCAACCTGACAGAGCTTGAGAGGATCTGAAGAGATTAATGGGAGAAACTCCCCAAATACAGGTGTGCCAAGCTTGTAGCGTCATACATAAAAAACTATTGAATCCATTTTAGAATAAGGCTGTAACGAAACAAAACGAGGAAAAAGTCGTGGCCTCTTCGGTGCCGTCATTTAGAGTAATGAAGTTATTTTTCTTTTAAAGGTCGAATGACAGCATACCGTTTCCGGTTGATGACAACAGCCACGCGAATACGACAACAGTTTGTTAGAAAGTACATTTTGCGACACAGATATTGTTAGAAAAACAAGGCCGTTCGCGGCCGCTATAGTAATTTAAAGAAAGGCCGTTGACGGCCGCTATGGGTTCTAAGGAGTTTTTAATGAAAAAATAATATAATCAACAGTGGCATTAACTTCAATTAACTCTGCAACGCTTCCAACTATTGACTTTTTTCACAAGTGCCACCAGTTTGGTGCGAAAACATTTACAACAAAGGCATTTTGACATGTAAAATAAATAAAAAGCATGTAAAACATATACACTGAGTATACAAATCATTAAGGACACCTGATCACTAATTGTAATTATTTTGCACTATAGCCTATTTATTGCCTTACCTCCATAACTTGCTACATTTGCACGCACTGTATATATATTTATTTATGTTGTATTTTTGACTTTGTTTTGTTTTACCCCATATGTAACTCTGTGTTGTTGTTTTTATCGCACTGCTTTGCTTTATCTTGGCCAGGTCGCAGTTGTAAATGAGAACTTGTTCTCAACTGGCTTACCTGGTTAAATAAAGGTGAAATAAAAAAATAAAAAATAAAAATCATGTGACATATGGAATTATCCTTGAGATAGAAGCCAGGTGTGTGCTGATTTACAATGATTATGGCCTGAGGCCGAAACTTCTTTGTTTTCAACGTTGAGTTATGCACTTTCTTGCATTATGATTTTTTGGGGACTATGATGTTTTAATAAACATTTATTTTGCATTTAAGCTTCAGTTTTGGATTTATTCATTTTTTCGACAGCATGTGGTCTTTTCCAATATTCTTATTTTAACTCCTATGGACCTGGAACAGACTATTCAGTAGTAGGGACCTTAAAAGAGCACAGATGGCCTCTTATCATTCATATACATTGTTTGAAAGGTGGATATAATTTCCTCTGAATACCAGAACAAAACAAACAAATTAAAACATTGTCTGTAACTAATGTGAACTAATGACAGGCACATTTGTTCTCTGAACTGATGCATACAAAGGGACATTTTCCAATCAAATCTTCTGTAAAACATAAGGTCCATTATGTAAGTGATCAAGATGCAGTTTGTTGGAATCAGATGTATGATTATTATAAAAATGTAAATCATGATTGACTTTTGCACTGATGGGTACCTTCATTGAACATCAGCCTTTCATGTACTATTTAGCGCCATCTACTGGTTGACAAGGGCATTGCTAAAACATGGGTTACGGGACAGTCTATGGTTACTCCAATGGTTTATGAAATGAGTGTAACGATGTCTGTAATATTGCGTGATCCCTTTCACCCCTGAAGAACATCAATTATGATTAAAAGTTAAACTATTCCAAATGCCTTCTTAATCAGTAAAATTAGTTGAAGAAACACCTTTTGGAGTTAACATTATTGTTGTAGTTAATCTAACAAGGGCCCTTACAATGTAATGTATTTGACTTTTACTGAGGAACGTGTTTGTTTTTCATGATCATGTTTTGTAAGTTACTTTTCTTCAATTGCTTGTAAAAAGTATTTCATTGCGTTAGAATTGTAAATATTGTGAATTTGTATGATTGTGTGCATGGCTCCCTTGTAAAAGAGGCCTTGGTCTCAATGGGATTTCCCTGTTTAAAGAGATTCTCCCGTACTTTTTAACCAGTAGTTCTAAATGTTGAACTCATGAACAAAAATTGGTCCCCGGAAACTACATACTACATCACATATATGCACCACGTCATTGCTCTCTCACTCCGCTGTGTGTGCATCTTGCCAGCCGTCACTCAAATGGCGAGGAGCTGAAGCTCATTGGCTAGAACTCATATTGCTAGGGGGCTGGCCCACATGAGGAAAATGGCGCAGCACAGTTTAGTAGTCACCAAAGTTCCGGAGCATGTCTTTAAAAACACATTTAAAAGAAATACCAAAAAATAATCTTACAGACATTCTGAAATAATTGTTCTGCTTTGAGTCCATAATATCCAGCATAAAGTCAGTCAGCCATTACCACTATAACCAGGGTAATTGAATACACAGCCACTAAAAGCACTTCTTTAGTGACATACATGAGACTTGTCTGCTATTGCAGCCATAGAACACATTCAATAAAGCAGTAGACATAACAAAATGGTAAAAGCTATCTTGGACCAATCCAAAACAGAGCCAGGTCTAAATAAAGTTCAACAAAAGACAGTGGGAGATGCATGGACAAAATGGTTTTTAATTACATTTTAAAAAATACATAGCACTCTTCTTTTTCTAGACCTATCTCTCTTCGTTCGTCGAGCGATCTCATAACGTATTCTTCAAAGGTTTTTAAAACAATGACGATATTTTACAAATCAAACGAAAATATGCGTGCGGTTTTCTCTACTGGGGCTATGGTTTCTGGATTGTACTGATCTGGATGTGATGGTCTAGCTCTACTCTGTCAGACGACCCAAACCCAGGCTTGGGGTACCGCTACCTCGACAACATGGCAGGGGAAGGGTGGTTGGGTCAGTCTTAGTACAATGCCTCAGCATTACTGCTCCTAGGCTTCTTTATCTTGTCAATGTTCTTCAAGATCATGTCGTGTAACGTTACCTGTAGCAGAGCAGAGTTCAGGATTAGAACGCAATGTGTTAACTTGTGGATAGAAACGGATGGTGAGGAAAACTATTCCTGTGTATAACAGAACATTTGACTCACGTATTGATTTCTCAGCTCTGAAACTATGATCTTGAGGCTGATGTATTCTTTCTCATCAATCTCTGTCACTGTGCGCCGGTAGTCCTCCTGTTTAGTGAAAGAGAGAGATAAGGTAAATAGTCATGTAGTTGCAGGTAAAAGAATGCATTCTACGGTTCATACCGTCATTTTGCCCTCAGTAAATGCCCACTGTGTAGATAGGTTTCTGTCTGGAAGAAGCCTGCCAACCAGACCTACAGTTAGCAATCACACTTACCACATGTGGGTATTTTGCTATTTTGGATACCAGCTTTGCTCTTGTGATGTAGTATCTATGGGTAGATAGGAAATAAGATGTTCATATAGCCTACTAGTAAGAGTACTCAGTGTAAACAAAGTAAAGACTGGGTTGAGGTTAGTACCTGGATATCTGGTCGAGGTAAGATGCTGCCTCCCCCTCCACTGTTCGGAGTTCAGCTACTGTCTCCTCCTGCAGAGGCCAAATCAGTAATTGAGTAATGGTTCAATTTAGCTATACACTTAGATGAGACCTTAGGTACAGACAGCAATAACACTTTACCTGTTAATACATATAAAGTAAACGTGGCACCTGAATTGAAACTCCGAAGTTGTTGCCATCTTCTATTCGTGGGATAAGCAACTGAACCCACATTTTGACCTGAAGAACAAGAAAGACTGATTATTAGATCATGGGTGATAAGTAATGAGTGACATGAGCACCCACCGAAATAGATTAAGGAAGAAACTGTGTGGGATAAAGCTATGTACCGTGTTACATTTCTCAATCAGTGTCCTGATCTCTGGCTTGACCTTCTCGATCAGGTCCACCAGCTTGGCGTTACTCTTCATCATCCCACCAGGCATGACAAAGACCTTGGTGCCAGCCACTGTAGAAGGGGAAGAGAAGATGAACAAGAGAACAGAGCTCTTACCTCTGTGGACTTGACCATAGGTGCATGACCAATGGAGCAAACGGAGAAGCTGCACCCTCACTTTCAAAATAGGGGTGCAAACTTGTGTTTTTGCATCCCCACTTTTTTACTAGAAAATGATCATGATCCATTGGGTAATTTGTCATTTTCAATGATTAGTAATGTTTTGAGCTAGTCTGTATTAAAATAGATATGTCAATTCTATATACAGTGAGGGAAAAAGGTATTTGATCCCCTGCTGATTTTGTACGTTTGCCCACTGACAAAGACATGATCAGTCTATAATTTTAATGGTAGGTTTATTTGAACAGTGAGAGACAGAATAACAACAACAAAATCCTGAAAAACGCATGTCATAAATGTTATAAATTGATTTGCATTTTAATGAGGGAAATAAGTATTTGACCTCCTCTCAATCAGAATGATTTCTGGCTCCCACGTGTCTTTTATACAGGTAACGAGCTGAGATTAGGAGCACACTCTTAAAGGGAGTGCTCCTAATCTCAGCTTGTTACCTGTATAAAAGACACCTGTCCACAGAAGCAATCAATCAATCAGATTCCAAACTCTCCACCATGGCCAAGACCAAAGAGCTCTCCAAGGATGTCAGGGACAAGATTGTAGACCTACACAAGGCTGGAATGGGCTACAAGACCATCGCCAAGCAGCTTGGTGAGAAGGTGACAACAAGGCAACTGGGACCATAGTCACCAAGAAAACAATTGGTAACACACTACGCCGTGAAGGCTGAAATCCTGCAGCGCCCGCTAGGTCCCCCTGCTCAAGAAAGCATATATACAGGCCCGTCTGAAGTTTGCCAATGAACATCTGAATGATTCAGAGGAGAACTGGGTGAAAGTGTTGTGGTCAGATGAGACCAAAATCAAGCTCTTTGGCATCAACTCAACTCGTCGTGTTTGGAGGAGGAGGAATGCTGCCTATGACCCCAAGAACACCATCAAACATGGAGGTGGAAACATTATGCTTTGGGGGTGTTTTTCTGCTAAGGGGACAGGACAACGTCACCGCATCAAAGGGACGATGGACGGGGCCATGTACCGTCAAATCTTGGGTGAGAACCTCCTTCCCTCAGCCAGGGCATTGAAAATGGGTCGTGGATGGGTATTCCAGCATGACAATGACCCAAAACACACAGCCAAGGCAACAAAGGAGTGGCTCAAGAAGAAGCACATTAAGGTCCTGGAGTGGCCTAGCAAGTCTCCAGACCTTAATCCCATAGAAAATCTGTGGAAGGAGCTGAAGGTTCGAGTTGCCAAACGTCAGCCTCGAAACCTTAATGACTTGGAGAAGATCTGCAAAGAGGAGTGGAACAAAATCCAAATCAATTTCTAAAATGTTTTACATGCGTTTTCTGGATTTTTTTGTTGTTATTCTGTCTCTCACTGTTCAAATAAACCTACCATTAAAATTATAGACTGATCATGTCTTTGTCAGTGGGCAAATGTACAAAATCAGCAGGGGATGAAATACTTTTTTCCCTCACTGTAGGCTGTTTGTAATAGGTGAATTAACCTATTACAAACAGCCTATCTATCTTGTAGCCTACAGCCTATTCATTGCCAAAATGGCCTTGCTTTAGTGTGTAGGGCGCTGTCCATTGTGCTGATACAGCGCAGCGGAGATGGGCTACAGTATTCGCGCCAACCTGTCACTTCAAAAGCACTCAATGGTCTCTGAGTCTCAGCAATTGAACTTTATGTTTGTGATATAGTGTGATATAAGCAGAATTCAATATAAATTCCAATGCAAGAACCCCCCCAAAAAATGTGCCCCCTAACCGATTTCAACTGCCCCCTTAGTCACTTTATCCTGCGCAGGGTCCTTTTGCTTGGCTTGATAAGTAATATCAAGCAAATAAGCCATTCTACCTTCTCTGCATCAAATATGTATGCTGCTGAGACAAGTTAATATAAAATAATAAACATTGTGACAGTGCTTCAAACAGCACCAAAAAGTCAAGACAGTTTCAGACAAAGCCAGGCACCCATGGACTAGGCTTTTCCTAACAAAAACTAAACACCAGAAGAAAACTCACACAGTGTGGGGAAAATATGGGTGAATTACTCACCCTTGTCCTCCCCAGAGCCATCTTCCATCTTCCTCTTTTTGGCATTTTGCTGTGAAGAGGATATCAAGTTGTTTACAATGGACACATGCAATCAGATGGCATTTGGTCATTACAGGGTGTTAAATTCCATTCCAAGTCTCACCGCTTCAAGTCCGTCATGCAGGTTTGAGAGTAGAATGGGGTCTGGCACCGTCAAGTTGATTTCTGAGTGTATTTCCTTCAGTTCACATATGTTTAAGACGGGATCCTGCAAAAGATGACCAACAACACATACACACTCTATAAAGGGAAGTCGGAGGACATTTGACTAATCATTTCATTTTGTTGACATAAATAAGTTTACCTTGAGGAAATGGTCGAGTTCCAATAACTTATTTGGGAAAAAACTTGCAACTAGCTCCTCCGCCTATGAAACAAAGAGTTTATTTGGGAAATGACATTCAGATCTAGATACAGGTAGCTAGGTACAATATTTGCTTTTGTCCCAAAATGAATAAACTGAAAGGAAACTCACCTCCCCAGTAATTCGTTCTCTGAAAGCATCGACCTGTACAAATACAACCACCAAACAACTGTCATATCACAGGTAAAATAATCAGCAGGCCTGCTTGAATAAAACAAGTGAGTGGGATTCGAGTAGACTACTTTCTGAAAGATGATGCCAGTCATCAGTTCATCAACGTCACTTCAACATGCTTACTCTACTGGCTAGGCCTAAAAATTGTGCCGAATTGAGTTACCGGTACCTCGACACCGTTAGCTAGCTACCAATACACGCCCTTTATGAAACATGCGGCACAGCAACCCTTTTGTTCAGGGAGGTGCACCCTGTTGTTAGACAGTTTGCCTTGTCCGCTATGACGGGCGCAGGAAGATAAAGCAATTTACCTTTAACACTTGGCCTCATTCTGATTCATATAATTGCAAGCTAGGTCACGTTAGCATTACATTAGCTAGTTAGCTAACAAGCAACTTTCCCCCATGATGTCTAGTGACATGGGGCGTTGATAAATCACGTTTTACCTTCGTTTTGAGTTCATTGTCCACCTTGAGGAGAGAATTCATCTTCTTTAACAACAAATGGAAAAAGTACGACTGTCCTCACTACATTCAATTCGGGGCTAAACGTGTGGTTTTCCCACTCCTGTCAGCCACACTTGTGAGCTTAAAAATGACGTATTCAACATGCGACAACATGACAAACGAATACGCATGCGCACTATTCATGCACTGAACGCGTCATCGTATTTTCCTAAACGCAGCTGAGGATGTAAACAAGAGGATTGGCGAGTGCGAGAGCTCGTTTTGTCCACTAGTATCTTCAATGATTGTCCTTATTTAATCGCAAAAAGCAGCCATGGGGCTCCCTGTTACTATTAAAGTGAATTTCAGGGGGAATGTAAAGAGATTTGTGGCTCCAGATTTGGACAAGTCAGAATGGGAGTCGGTGGAAGCCTGGGTAAGTAGCGCTGGCGCAGTTTAGTTAGCCTGGATTATTCTAGGCTCGAGTATAGCAGGCCTAACCATGGCCTAGCTAGCACAACATTGGACCACTTGAATGACATTTGTCTGCAAATTATCTTTCTAACAACAAATCAAGTTATTATTATATGTGATGTTATCCTGTTAAGCTGATCCTCAATCATCAAGCTTTTTTAATTGAATCTGCAGATAAAAGCATCATTTGGAATAAGCCATTTTCAAGTGAAATATTTTGATGAGGACAATGAGGAGGTGAGATAAAATGTATTTTGTACTACTGTGTATTATTTAAACGAATGCAGTGCCAACATTTCTGATGTACAACAACAGTAGTAATAATAACACACAAGCGATACATTAGCTTATATTTGTCCTCTTACACACAAGTGTAACTCCCCAGAGAGTGGGGTCACGGCCAGGGTCGCAATGCATTGTACAGCGCCCGTGTCTTTTTTTGCTCCGGTATTAAAAACAGACTACCTGCCTCCCCAACCAGACAACCTGCCTCCCCAATATTAACAATAGTTTATTATTCAGTATACAACTGAAGACATTGTGTAACACTATCTGTTTCTGTATCTCCTTTTTCTTTGTTCCAGGTTTCCATCAATAGCCAAGGTATGCAAATAAAGTGTTAACTTAATAGGCTTTCTTTATTGTGACTGTTATTAAAGCTTTACAGTTCATAATCTTCACCAACACAAACGTATTCTCTGATCTGTTTTGCTTGTCTATGTTTCAGAGGAATATGAGGAGGGTGTGAAGGTATTCTAACTTACATGTTCTTTCATGGATTTCAATGGCTAAGAAAATACATTCTATGAACCTGCTGTATGTAATTACTGAAAGTGCCAGTGGCATGTGGTGTATGTATTTCCTCCAGAGTGCAGAGAAGCAGGGGAACCAGTTGCACATGAACGTTTACAAGGCGAAGCAGGGTCAGGCTGGCACTGGGCCGGTCAAAACCCAAGAAGTGAAGGAGCTGAAGGGGGACCTCCGGCCAGCCCCTCCGTACCCCTCCAGGGTCAAGACTGTGGACAAAGGCACACAGGTCACCCCCGAGAGAGATGCTGTAAGAGCACCACACACAGCTTTCAATGTTGATGCAATGTTGATGCAATGTTGTCTGAATGTAAGAAAAGTGTTATACGTGTCAGGATGGTGTATTCGTTCTCTATAATTGTTCTCTTCATGAAATGTGACAATGTAATAATAAAACTAGAGCTAAGATTTGATGAACACACAATTTGGTTTCATAGTATGAATTTGATTAATCCTAATGAGTTTAATGTCAATCATTTGATTTTATAGGTGGTTGTGAAGGACAACAAAGTGACTAAGCCAGAGGATAAGCTTCCCCCAGCTTGGTTCAGATCTTACATGGAAAAAGTAAGTCCATATTGAAATGATATTCTTTACTATTTCTTTATATTTCAGAAATATAAAGAAAAAAGTCCCTAAAAATCTACTTTTTTACTTAAGAACCCTTTTCACTGGATCCCTCTCTCCTGTCAGTTCAAGGATGAGGTGGTGAAGGAGGTAGTGGAGAGGATGTGTAATGACTTCTCTGGCCAGTGCTGCACCCACAAGGCCCCTGACCCTGATGGGCCCCTCGAGGCCCTTGGAGCAGTGGGCAGAGTCAATATCAAAGGCACAAAGGTGAACTCCTCCTCCACCGGCCCCCCTGCCTACTCCTCATTGGGCTACACTCCAGACTGCAGCAAATGCAAGAGACCAGCCACTGATGGAGCTTATAAGTGCAGGTAAACACAGCACAACAATAACAGATCAATATTATTATGTTACTAATGAGTAACTCAGAAGTTGAAATAATATAAAATGTTTATTTTACTTATTCCTCATGAAATATGTCACTATCAATTAGTAATATGGTCCTCTGTAGCTCAGCTGGTAGAGCATGGCGCTTGTAACGCCAAGGTAGTGGGTTCAATCCCCGGGACCACCCATACACAAAAATGTATGCACGCATGACTGTAAGTCGCTTTGGATAAAAGCGTCTGCTAAATGGCATATTATTATTATTTATAATATAAGTAACCTTGCCCTTACCTTCTATTTGGTGTCCTGTTTTTCTCCAGTGTGTGTCCGTCCTGCATCTTATGTGAGCTGTGTCGACACAGCCACGACCCCAGCCACAACCTGGTGAGAACCAAGACACCCCTCTCCATCCCTGAGCATGGGATGTCAGGAGAATTAAGGTTAGTCTGCTGGATGTAGAATCCTGCCTTTACTGTGATAATAATATAATAATAATAATAATATGCCATTTAGCAGACGCTTTTATCCAAAGCGACTTACAGTCATGCGTGCATACATTTCTTTTGTGTATGGGTGGTCCCGGGGATCGAACCCACTACCTTGGCGTTACAAGCGCCGTGCTCTACCAGCTGAGCTACAGAGGACCACGTGATGTTGTCTATGCGTTACTTTACCTATTTTACTTTCTTGTGTTGTCAGGAGATGCTCAGCTTTCACACCTCTCTCTCTATATTTTGTTTGTACCCAGGTTTCCAAGGCGAGGAGACAGGACCGTGCGCAAGGCTGAGCGTCAGCGCCTCAAAGCCGAGAGGAGGCAGCTCAAAGCTGAGGTGAAGGAGATTAAGAAGAAGCTGAGGCTGGAGAAGAGGGGCCTGCAATGGAGCAGCCCAGCCTCTACGTCAGCCAGATCCAACATGGCCACCACACAGGCTCCAGCCCTGGCCCCTGCTGCAACCCAGGCCCCAGAACCAGGCCCTTCCCCAGACCCCCAGGCCTCCAGTCCAGAGTAAGCGCCACCCCGGGAGGGCGTCAGAGTGCTGGGTGTTTCTAGGCCCAGCATGGAGCAAAAATCAAATATTTTCTCAAGAAATAGCCCATCTTTGTAATAGTTGTAATAGAGTTTATCGCTGGTGGATGATGGAACTACCTCACGTGTGAATCTGATGCTGCTGCTTCATATATTTCTAAACAAAAAATTACTTTGAGCTGCAAAAAGGATCTTGCTTTTTTGATGATTCATAAAAAAGAGGGATGGGTCTGAAGCCAGGGCTATTTTCAACAATGCTCTGTACACTTGAAACACTAGGGGTCCCGAGGTCTCCTACACCACCTTGGTGCCCACTATGGCTGCCTTGTTTCTGGATGAAAATCTGCCCGACGGGACCCGCCGAGAGCCCGGCACCAAGTTCTTCAAGTATTGGAAGATGAAGAACTCGGGCATCATCAACTGGACCTCAGAGACCAAGGTACTCCCCAAGCGGACCGATCTCAGTCCCGAACCCAAATACTAGAACTATCTCAATCCCTAACCGGAATACTACAACTATCTCATTCCATAACTGGAATACTACAACTATCTCATTCCCTAACCCGAATACTAGAACTAACCCCACCTAATTGTAACTATTGATTACATGTGATTAGTACTTACCCTGTCTGATTAACCAGACCAGTGCTACAGCCTTTTGTGAATTCAGTGTAAGTTCTCTGTTTAAGTGTTGGTGTTTTGGTCCTTGGGTTTGTGTCAATGTATGTGCGTCTTCTTTGCATGCCTGTGTCTTTGTGTGTGTGTGTGTGTGTGTCCTTAGCTGAAGTGCATGTGGGGTAACCTTGCACTGGCATCGGAGGAGAAGCGCGAGGTGGCCGTGCCCCTGCTGCAGCCGGGCCAGGTGGGCGTGGTCAGTGTGGCCTTCATTGCCCCGGTGATGGAGGGCACCTACACCTCCCACTGGCGCCTGTCGCATTGCGGAGAGCAGTTTGGCCCTCGCGTGTGGTGCAGCATTGTGGTGGCCCACAGCACCAGCCCACACGCCCACTGTCCTCAGAACAAACGCCTGGCAAGTCAACCACCTCTGTGTCCCATTCACATTTGTTTACCCAGTACATACACTAGTGCAGGGACGGATTTACTAAGCAAATTTGAACCAGGTACAAAGCAATAATATTTACTTAGCAAATGCAGACACTTATATAGGGCTGGACTAACAAAGCATTTACATCAGGTAAAATGTTCAGGAATAAAACTTCAAAATCCACCACTATTAATATCATTATATCATTCCAAGCATTGCTCATGTTCGTACATTCTCCTGCACTGTGCTTCAGAAGGAGGAGCCCAGGCCTGTGGTTGTGGAGGGGATGTCGAGTAGCAGCTCCAGCGACAGTGGTCTGGCCATGTCTGTAGACTACTGCCACAGAGACTACTACTTCTCCTCTGTAGACCTGCTCACTGCACAGGTGAAGAAAGGCTTAGGTGAAGGCAGTGTATGTTGGCTTTGCCATAAAGGTAGATGTGGTAGTATGACATCATCATACACCATGGGGCAACTTCATGCTTTATTCAATGACTCAACAATATTTGTGCTTTGGTTTTTTGTATGTTTTTTTTAAATAGGATCTGTTGTCCTTTGAATTGCTGGATATTAACATTGTGCAAGAGTTGGAGAAAGTTCCAAACAACACTCCAGTCGGTAAGAAATAATGATACCACCACAATGCATGTCAAGATTATTTGGTGGGCATTTTTCTGATATTCAGAGAGTTTCAAGACATAATGCTTGTGTCAAACTGAGATTAGTTTATTTTTGTTTCATTGGTAGATCTGACCCCCTGTATGTCCCCTCTGCCCCACAATGGCCCGCTACTGGAGAACCCAGGCCCTGACCTGATCAAAGACAACACTGAGGTCAACAACCTGCTAGGTAAGACAGAGGGCAGAGGTGAATGTCGTGGTCTTTCACCATACTGCTTTATACAGTAAATAAGTGAAAACAATATATATCAAATTGTGAGATGTTTTGTTGTGTTAACTAAGGGATATGTCAGCTTGAGTAAAATAAGTTGAGAGAAAAAAGCTTTGATCACAGTGATGACCCTGTATCAGACACAGCCCTAATCTTTGTATTGTGTGTTGGGGTCAGGAGTGAAGGGGGAGAACTCGGACCCCCCTGGCCACGAGGAGGGGGACATCAGCGGGACCCAGTTTGTGTGTGAGACTGTGATCCGCTCCCTCACCCTCGAGGAGGCTCCTGACCACAAGCCCCCCCGCAGACATCAGCCCAGCTACTGCAAGCCCAAAGGTGAGGCGGCCATCTTGTTTAGTTGAATTTCCCAACAAAATGGGAAAACATGCAAACATCACTAAGTGACAATGATATGAGACTCAGTTGAACAATAAATTATGGTTGTTCTGTGCACTCACTATCTGTGGTATTTGTTATCTGACCGTCATACTATACTCTGTAACGCCAGGGTTGTGGGTTCGATTCCCACGGTGAACCAGTATGAAAATGTATGCACTCACTACTGTAAGTCGCTCTGGATAAGTGTGTCTGCTAAATAACTAAATAGTCTAAATTGAAGTTAAAAACTAAAGTTGTATTTGAAGCTGTAGCCCCGGGACCCGTCTTTGACTATGAGAGGAAAGTACTTGACACAGCAGTAAGAGGGGCAGGACCAGATGTGCTGATGATGGGGGTTATGAGAGGTCAAGGTTCACCTCCAGGCCTTCCCCAGATCACACTGTCAGAGGAGGAGACTGTCACAGGTAAGGAACAACTCTCACTGCAGCCTGTCTGCTTCTGTTTACAGACTCGCTAGTAACTTAAGTCAAAACGCACCAAGTAATGTTCTCACCTTTTACACATTGGCAATTGTAAATTGGCACAAGCCATGATTACGAGACATAATCAGAAAGTGGTTGGTTGGTTAATGGATATTTGTTCTCAATGCATTGTCCTCAGAGGTGCTTCTGGCTCCAGAGGTTGAAAATGTGTACATGGAGCTGTATGCAATGAAGGAGGAGGACAAGGATGACTACAAAGCCAGAAAGGATGTGAAGGACGAGAAAGCGGAGGATAAAGAAGATGAAAAGGATGAGAACTACGTTGAGATTGAAGAGGAGGAAGAAGAAGAGACCGCAGACTGGGACGAGGTGAGCAGCCAGATCTCCACCTTGTCCTCGTCCTCCTGCGAGGACTACATCATCGTCCTGCCCGACTGCTTCGACACCAATCAGCCACTGGGCGAGTCCATATGCAGCTCCGCCCTCTCGGAGCCTGTCACTACTGCAGCCGCGGAGCAGGAGGAGGAGCCAGACTCTGAGCCTGAGGAGCTGGACAGAGCCACCCCAGAGGGGGAGAGGCAAGAGGAGGCCGAGGCTGCAGCCACAGTCACGGAGGCCACCATCCACAGCAGTGTCAACCAGATGCTGTGTGCCTCCCAGACGCTGGATGCCGTGCCCCTTACCCCTGAGGTGGTGCCACCGCCCGTCCCTCTCCTGCCCCCACAGGGCATGTACACACACAGGTGAGAGGGCTCTCTGATGCAGTAGTAGACTATCAGCTTAGATATTACAGGAGACAATGATATCACGACAGATGATATATGTTACTGTTCAATCACACGTTTGCAGTGTGATTTATTGAAGTGAAGTGTGCAAATTGTTCAGTATCTGCTGTAGGAGGACTATCGGAATCATACTATACTCTTGTCCACTGTCCCTTCTCTCTCCGATCAGTATATCATCATGTTTGGTGTGTTTTCCAGGTCTGAAGTAGTCCATGTTGCAGAGCCAACAAGTCAACAAGCGTCTGGACCAGTAGAACCATGCCAACCAGCGGTCCATTTCAATGGTGAGTGTTAGACACACACACACGGCAGGTTGGAAAAGTGTCTACAAAAAACAGCCTTTTCACTGCATGAAGCAGACACAACATGTTTTGGAAGCTCTGATCACACAGGAAAATAATATGCTATTAACTAATGTGACTAGCAAGTCTTGTGTTTGTGCACTCATGTTTTTGAGGATGTGTTCACATCACTGTCTGCGGCTACTGGCCAGAAAGGAAACGTGTCTTTGGAGAGAGGGGAACAGCAAAATGTATTGACTGTTCTAATGGCTCTCTCTCTCTCATCCAGTATGTGTTCTCTCTTTTTCCCCCCATCTATATTTCAGTATCTAGTCCAACCAGACCAGCAGACTCAGCCAGTGCCTTGGAGACGTACAACTCCAGACCCTGCAGCTCCCTGCACCCAAGGTGAAACACCTACACAATATTAAAGACCCACTCCAGCCTCCCTAGTACCTCATTTGTAACTGTAAATGATAAAACCGCTATAAATAGAAGATATTTAAAGACCTTTATGATGTGATATAACAATGTGACATAACAACTCTTCTTGACACACGTTTTGTGGCATTTTGGGTCTTGTGAAAGCATTGCTAGCTCTAAACCACTGGCCCTGGAACAGATTGTTCCCCATAGTGGCTGACCACATCTTTCCTGTTCTATAGGGGCCAAGGCGGTATCACAGAGGGACTAGTCAAGGGGGTTCTGTCAGTGGCAGCGTCTGCCTACAAGGCTCTCTTCCCTGGACATAGCTGCTCCACACAGGTAGGTCCCACATACAGCACAATACGCCACCTCGTCACACACTGCCATCAGATAAACTAGACTATGATAAATGGTTATAATATCATAAAGATTATAGTGATTATTACATACAATTGTGATAAAAGTTGCTTATCTATTTGAAAGCGCTTTTGGCTCAAAAGACCAAAGTGATGCATGTCTTCTTTTACAGTATTGTATGTACAGTATTATTGTATAAACCCTGTGCACTTTAACATGACAAACCAGAACTAACCTTTGACCTGGCTCCCCCACCCCCTTCACCACTGCAGCGTGGTGTGTACCCGGCCAGCCAGGACACCTCCATGATGGCCGTGCTGCTGGAGATGGGCTTCAGGGATCAGCGGCTCAACCAGTGGCTGCTGAGGAAGCACAAGCACAACCTGCTGCACACTGTCAACGAGCTGGTTGCCATGGCCGACAACGAATGGCGTGCCAACACGCACTACTAACTGGCCAATCAGCCGGGCCCCTACACGGCCCCTGACCTCTGACACCCAGTGACAGAGAGGGGTTTTCATTATGGCACTGATGTCAGGTCATGGGCCCTACCTATTGACAGGTTCAGGGTGGGTTCTCTGTCCAAAGATAATGGAGGTTGTGGGTATTGAATGTAATCAGAATTAGAAGTCGACTCTTCTTCATCGTGGATGGTATTGGGACTACTCTTGTTGTTTTGAAGGACTTACATGGTTGATTCACAGGGGGATTCAATTACATAGGAATGCTAAAGAACTGATGTCAGATTCCTTTTGATTTCTCTTAGATATAGTACTGAATCGGCTTAAACAATGCAATATTGTATGTATGTATGTATCAAAAGTACTGTTATTTTAGATGTTCGGCCACAAGCAACATTTGACCTGTTGATTGTATAAGGAACAGACACTGCAAACTAAGGAAATAAGCTGTTTATTTTTAGGAGACACCTGCATGTCAGTTTTAAGCATATGAGTCATATACTTGTGGTACCATAGGACTCACAGCTATAAATGTTGGCACTGCATCACGTCCTCATTTTCCTCCTTTTACATTGTAAGAATCATCCTCTTTCATATATTTACATCATACAACACTACGTATAACCAACCATAACCTCTGTAAGAGACATTCCTAAGTTTGTTAATGGAACCAAGTTTCTCATAGTTTGTTTTTATGAACGGTAAATCCGTGAACGATTAATGCTTTACTATGGTGATTTAAGTGCATAGGTTTTAATCCTTGTAGGCCTATACTATGTCTGACAGTTTGGCCTGTCTGTGTGTACTTTTCCTTTTAGAAAGAAAATAGAGGTTTGTAACTGGACACATGTTTGTGGTTGTGATATGTTCAAATGCTAACAGTTTAAAGATCATGCTTTCTAAAGAAATGCTGAATATATTAATTGTGCTTGCTAAAGGGGTCTCCTTTCAATCAGTATGTAAGTACCCTGCAATTGTCAATCAGCCAATAAACAAATTGCACAATTCTCTTTTAGTGGCTGAAATGTTGTATTTTCAACATGGCTGTTTGACTGGCACTGCTTTTTATGGGATTTATTGTATGGGTTTCTGTACATTTTGTGTCTGATGACTTGTTGAACTTAGGTTAACTTTAGTTAATGTGTACGGCACAAAAGAGTTGACATGTAGAGAACAGAGGGTAACTGTCATGCTTGATGGTATTTTATTATGTAAGCACAGTTTTACAGCAAAAATTGGACTTCCCTCATTTGAGGACATAGAAGGTCTGGTTATCATCTAAACGGCATCAATACGCATTAAGCTGTCGGTGTTCACTTTTAGTCCTGCTTTCTCCCAAAATCATTCAAGACATTTTTGCCCTCTTCGCTACAGGCGATTATATTCGGTATAAATTAAACCTACTCATTGAGCAGACTATGTGCAGATTGAACTATTTGATAATAATTCCCTACAACTGAAATGAAGTATTCCCTTGTTTACCACAACAAATCTACTGTGGCAATTTACCCATGTTGGTGTTGGCTACTTACAATTTATGTAAACCATGAATAACTTGTCTACAGGATTACAAACATCCAATGCAAGTCAATGGTACCTATATTAGCATTTGTGCGCTTCATGTCCACATCATTTATATGACTTCATTGAGCTAAACAATCAGTTTTAGATACAAGATGATTTGGACATAAATTATGAAAATGCTAATATAGGTACCATTGACTGCATTGGATTTGTGCCACGAATGCAAAAAAAGTTAGCATTTGAAACAGTGGCCAGGTTAACAAAACCAAAGCATGGATTGCGGTCATACCTTGTCCATAGACTGCTTGCAGGGTAAGGAAAGCAATATCTCATTTTATTGGGTTAACTATCCCTTTAAGTTCTACCCATTGGTTGCAATTGGCCAAGGCTGTTTCTTATGAAATTCCTTTCTATAGCCTTCTGTAGCTGTGGTTAGTGGAATACATAAAGATTATACTGAAATGGCTTTATAAAATATGTTCTACTTTCTCAAACTGGATGTACACTGAATTACTGGGCATTACATTGGCACTAAGGTATTACAACCTTGTTTGCAACTTTAAATAAGTTATGCTCAGTATCTTTAGAAATTGGACATTGGCTTACCGACTTCCATACATTGCTTTGGCCAAGTCTCTCTTTTTTTTTAGGGGGTATATCAGCTTTAATATTGCAGATAGATTGTAGCTTCCATCAATGTAATTGTCTGCATCACTTCCAATCCCCCATATATTTTTTTGCAAATATACACTACCGTTCAAAAGTTTGGGGTCACTTAGAAATGTCCTTGTTTTCCATGAAAACATACATGAAATGAGTTTGAATAGGAAATATAGCAAAATGAATAGGAAATGTAGTCATTGACAAGGTTAGAAATAATGATTTTTAATTAAAATAATAATTGTGTCCTTCAAACTAGGCTTTCGCCAAAGAATCCTCCATTTGCAGCAATTACAGCCTTGCAGACCTTTGGCATTCTAGTTGTCAATTTGTTGAGGTAATCTGAAGAGATTTCACCCCATGCTTCCTGAAGCACCTCCCACAAGTTGGATTGGCTTGATGGGCACTTCTTACGTACCATACGGTCAAGCTGCACACACAACAGCTCAATAGGGTTGAGATCCGGTGACTGTGCTGGCCACTCCATTATAGACAGAATACCAGCTGACTGCTTCTTCCCTAACTAGTTCTTGCATAGTTTGGAGCTGTACTTTGGGTCATTGTCCTGTTGTAGGAGGAAATTGGCTCCAATCAAGCGCCGTCCACAGGGTATGGCATGGCAATGCAAAATGGAGTGATAGCCTTCCTTCTTCAAGATCCCTTTTACCTTGTACAAATCTCTCACTTTACCACCACCAAAGCACCCTCAGACCATCACATTGCCTCCACCATGTTTGACAGATGGCATCAAGCACTCCTCCAGCATCTTTTCATTTGGTCTGCGTCTCACACATGTTCTTCGTTATCCGAACACCTCAAACTTCGATTCGTCTGTCCATAACACTTTTTTCCAATCGTCCTCTGTCCTCTGTCCAGTGTCTGTGTTCTTTTGCCCATCTTAATCTTTTCTTTTTATTGGCCAGTCTGAGATAAGGCTTTTTCTTTGCAACTCTGCCTAGAAGGTCAGCATCCCAGAGTCGCCACTTCACTGTTGACGTTGAGACTGGTGTTTTGCGGGTACTATTTAATGAAGCTGCCAGTTGAGGACCTGTGAGGTGTCTGTTTCTCAAACAAGACACTCTAATGTATTTGTCCTCTTGCTCAGTTGTGCACCAGGGCCTCCCACTCCTCTTTCTATTCTGGTTAGAGCCAGTTTGCGCTGTTCTGTGAAGGGAGTAGTACACAGCATTGTACGAGATCTTCAGTTTCTTGGCAATTTCTCGCATGGAATAGCCTTTATTTCTCAGAACAAGAATAGACTGACGAGTTTCAGAAGAAAGTTATTTGTTTCTGGCCATTTTGAGCCTGTAATCGAACCCACAATTGCTGATGCTCCAGATACTCAACTAGTCTCAAGAAGGTCCGTTTTATTGCTTCTTTAATCAGCACAACAGTTTTTAGCTGTGCTAACATAATTGCAAAATAGTTTTCTAATGATCAATTAGCCTTTTAAAATTATAAACTTGGATTAGCAAACACAACGTGCCATCAAAATCAGCCGTTTCCAGCTACAATAGCCATTTACAACGTTAACAATGTTTACACTGTATTTCTGATTAATTTGATGACAAAAAAGTGCTTTCTTTCGAAAACAAGGACATTTCTAAGTGACCCCAAACTTTTGAACGGTAGTGTATATACATTATCAGTCAAAGGTTTGGACACACATACTCATTCAAGGGTTTTTCTTTATTTTTTACTATTTTCTACACTATGAAATAACACATGTAATAACCAAAAAAAGTGTTCAACAAATCAAAATATATTTTATATTTTATATTCTCCCAAGTAGCCACCCTTTGCCTTGATGACAGCTTTGCACATTCTTGGCATTCTCTTGGCAAACTTTCACAACAGTTCTTAACCTATAACCTATATACGTTTCACAGACATAGTATGTTTTATATTAGTTATCTTGTTGTTATTATTTGTTATTTGTCCCAACCTTCAGCTCCATTCAACCCCTCCCATCTATCTCTTAACACCATCCATATTGGATTTCTATTTGCCATATATTTTTCAACTGTGCTGTGATGTTTCACAAAAGTTCTGAACCTTTCTATTCTCATTGTTTCTACAGATTGTAAATTGAAAATAAACATTTTTGCTAAAAGTATTATTATATTATTGATCGATTGACTATGACTTTTCAGATCACCCAGTAGTGCTATCTGCAGGGTTAGTTCCAGGTAAATTTTGCAATTCCTCAGCCATTCCTGGACCTGTGACCAAAAACAAGCTACATATGGACAGTACCCAAACAAATTATCTAATGATTCTGTCTCTTCGCTGCAAAATGTGCAGAGCTGGGAAGGTTGTATCCCCCATATAAATAACATTTTATTGTTTATTTATCACAATTTTCTTTAACCAATTAACGTCTTTAATGCAGGGCAGACAGACAAGTTCCTTACATTTCCCCCCTTCCACTTTCCTCTTCCATTTTTGCAGTAATGCTGCAATTAGTTGTTTGTAATTTTGGGTAGAGCAGACATTTCTATATGTTTTTGTTAGCTGCATGTGCGACATAACTGCATAACTATGATATCATTTACGAAAGATTTTACCTTTTTAAAACATTTTTTCAAAAATATATTGTTTTTTTTGTCAATTAGTATATTTGAATTTAACCACAATATTTGTTGTATTATTTGTTCTTTCGTTTCTGGTGGATGAAATTGAAATTGCAACCAACTTTCTATGGCTTGTTTTAGAAATAGTGATATTTGAGAGATGATTTCCATTTCAAATAACTGAAAGTGCGAGATTGTAATCTGAATGAAGTGAAAAAGGCCTTTCTTGAACATAGGGTGAGACATTCTTACTCATTTGCTAGAGAACCAGTTCGGATTTAAGTATAACTGTTGTATGACTGAAGCCTTAAGTGAGAGGTCTAATGCTTTAATATTTAATCATTTGGCCAAGTCTTAATGAAATTGTAGGCGCATATGATACACATTGTTGTGGTTAATGCTTGTCATTTACCACCAAGTGGCAGCATACAACATTCGGAAACGACATCCTCCTGTCAAATGCTACAAGTAGGAAGTGATTACTTCACTTCGCAAGTTTACCTAAACGGTGTAGGAGAAGTGTCCAACATTCGTTAATCGTTGACTGGGATAATGCATGCTTGACCGAGAGTATTTACCTAATCAACAATTAGCAGCACTGAAAACCTGCAGGACATCAGGTTATAAGGTAAGTGCTTAGAGGCAATAGCATATCTACTTTCTACACTGTCAGCTGAACTAATGCATTGTCATTTTCCGTAGATTCAAATAGAAAACTGAATAAAATCAATGTTTTCAACGCATAAATAATGTATAGGCCAGATATACCACCAGCAATATTCCCTCTATTTTTTTTTTCCAGCACTGAGCAAATTTTAGGTCTGCTGCGCAAACTTGAACGTTGTGAAACTTCTGTGCAACTTTCAGCACATGTTTACTGTGAACACTGCGGCTGTACCCGCTTCAAGTTACAGTTTCAGACAGTGGTCAAGTAGGCTACTGTGGCTATTTGATCATAATGTAGGTCTGCCAGAGTGGCCTACCATCAAAAACAATTGCGAAAATGCATCCCATAACATTTTATCATTTTAACATGGCAATAGCTGTTCTATCATTCAGCCTACAGTAGCAGCCAATGTGTTGTGTTCAATGCAGGGCTTGACATTAACCTGTTTATCCACTTGTCCTTCAGACAATGTTGTGTTGTTTGATGCAAAAAAACAATTTACAGAATAAAATGCATTATACCATTATTACAGAGAATCAGACAAATTATGCTACCATCTGCCTATTGGCTACTTAGCTTATTCAAGCCAGTCTCAAAATACAACACTGCTCCTTTAAGACAAAAAAAGCTCTTTACCTGACTTTCAAATATGTCTAGAAATGTACACGTTTTTGTGCTTTTGTAGGAAGCAATCACTCCCCCATTGCTGACTACAAATGATCTATAACTGTGCTAATAACTCACTAACTAGCAAAGGATATGAAGAAATGTGGCACACGTGGCAACATACAGCTCTGGATTTGATCTCAAAACAAGCACATCTACTCATGACTGCTCATTCTGTAAACACAGTCCAGTTCAAAGTGAATGGCACAGATCCATATTTGGCAATGGTATGGGCGTGGATCAGAAAACCAGTCAGTATCTGGTTTGATCACCATTTGCGTTATGCAGCGCAACACATCTCCTTCAATGGCCTCAGGATCTTGTCACGGTATCACTGTGCATTCAAATTGCCATTGATAAAATGCAATTGTGTTCATTGTCCGTAGCTTATGCCTGCCCATAGCATAACCCCACCGCCACCATGGGACACATGTTGACATCAGCAAACCTCTCGCCCAGTTGTTCTTTTTATGATCTAGTCAGGTCATTACAATATATATATATATATATATATATATATATATATATATATATATATATATATATATATATATTGTAATGACCTGACTAGATCATAAAAGAACAACTGTCCAGACAGAGGATTGAGTTTACGAATGGACGTTTTATTAAACCAACTTTACACAGGCTACTGTTTGGCCGTAGCCCACGCCAAATAAATGAAAGATAACCCACAAGCCAATCGCGACCTTCTCTTGTGAAGACCAGACGTATCACCACCTGGTATGGCAACTGCACCGCCCGCAACCACAGGGTTCTCCAGAGGGTGGTGCGGTCTGCCCAACGCATCACCGGGGGCAAACTACCTGCCCTGTAGGACACCTTCACCACCCGATGTCACAGGATGGCCAAAAAGATCATCAAGGACAACAACACCTGAGCCACTGCCTGTTCACAGGTGCATCAAAGCTGGGACCGAGAGACTGAAAAACAACTTCTATTTCAAGGCCATCAGACTGTTAAATAGCCATCACTAGCACATTAGAGGCTGCTGCCCTATATACATAGACTTGAAATCACTGGCCACTTTAATAATGGAACACTAGTCACTTTAATAATGTTTACATATTTTGCATTACAGAATTTGGACAGAGTAAACCCTCTCGCTTCACCTCTTCCTCTCTGGCTTCGCTACATGCTCCACTGCTTTGATTGGTGCAGCTAAAAAAACACGAGTCTATCATATAATGAAAAGGCACCAGCGAAAGAAAATTCAAGGAACTTGTTTATCTATGTTGTTGTGCTGTTGTTACATTTGTATTAGTGTTTCTTGTCCGATGCACTCACGGCCAAAACTATACAAACGGCATTCGCCTAGCTAGCTTCGCCCTCGTGGATTTTAACAAGCCATCAAGCAAGCTAGGTACTGATATGTATCAACTAGCGATGTGCAGTTCACAAACGATTCGTTCTTTTTGAACAACTTTTTTTACTGACTTGTGTCGTGACGTTACTTTCATTAATCTGATGACTGTTATTTATCGAGTCAACTAACTATGTTTAATTGTCACTCGATTAAATTAATCAAGTAACAATTAACTCATTAGGAATTTGGGGCACAACGGATGAAGTTGTTTAACGAGTTACCATCTCCCGAATTAAACTCTTAGAAGATATATATATATATATATATATATTGTAATGACCTGACTAGATCATAAAAGAACAACTGTCCAGACAGAGGATTGAGTTTACGAATGGACGGTTTATTAAACCAACTTTACACAGGCTACTGTTTGGCCGTAGCCCACGCCAAATAAATGAAAGATAACCCACAAGCCAATCGCGACCTTCTCTTGTGAAGACCAGACGTAAAAAGAGAGAGAACAAAGGCTAAACCTGGTCTTAACTTCCAATGCTCCATCCCCCTGCCCAACCCCCCTCCACGCCACTCCGCCAACCGCCAGGATGCCCGGCATCAGAACATTCCAGGCATTCCCGTGATTGGCAGATGGCAGGTTGATTGACATGTCGGACCCCGCGAACACTGGGTACTGGTAGGTACAACACAACCATCTACTAGCCTAACACATAACACACAGCTGTCTGTGCGGGTCACTACAATATATATATATATATACACATCAATAACAGTCACGAAACTAATCATTATTACCTCATCAGTCTCATTCTGAACTTTGCATACTCCTTGATATCTGCAAGAACTCTAACCTTATTGATGAATCAGCAATACACAAATTAATTATTTATTTACTAACTAACTAAATAATATAACACAGAATACATAAACACACACACGGTATAGGTTATTGATTACTAACGTAATACAATGAAAACAGGTCCCTAGTGGACTGGACTACCAATAGCATGACTGTTTGATTATAAAAAGATGGAGGAATCAGAAAGAGAGGGAAATGGAGTGACAAAGAGATTCAACTATCGTGACATTTTGAAACCACCGCTCATTCGGATAAGAAATGCAATGCATATTTATGTGTAGCTGTCCTTGGTCGTCGTCTCTCTGTTGAACCACTTTCTCAAAAAGGTTTTGAGTGTCCTATCCCACTTCGGTGAGACTCGGCTTGTCTTCGAGTGGAGTGTTCGTTAGACAACCGTTGGTACATCTGAAGTAACTATTCTAAGATGGGATTGTCCTTCCCAACTCGTATCTTTAGTGAAAGTTCTAGACTACTTTACATGCCAGCTGCAGACTGGTCTAGTGAGTTTCTTCTTCTCACCATTTCAAATGTGTGGACTAACGTCTCACGTTTCCTAGTCTTAGAGTGTTAACCATTTGTAACGTTCAGCTCCCGCTGCATGTCGGCTGGTCTGTAGAGGTTCAACCAGTTGTAATGTGAGCTCGCGCTTGACGTCGGCTGGTCTCTGATTCAAAGTTCTAACCATTCTAAACGTGCAGTCGCCACTCTCACATTTTCTGGTCTAAAGGTTGATTTTGTTTTTCAAGGCTTTTTCTGCCCTCTGGGTAAAAGGGGCATTCCATCGCGATGACACGATATCTGATGTCACTCGGGGCGTGGCTAGTCACTGTGCATAGTTTATATGAAAAATGATTATCTCATTAGAAGACTAAAATCACATTCCTATCTTCACCAAAATACTCTCATACTTAATCATATATTTTATACAACATTTAGATGTAAACTTGATAGAAAGAATATATACACCTTCCGAGTTACAGTTATTTATTGATACCATTCTTAATGCCATCATAAAATAATAAACAATATAAAATGATTATTCTTTAGATCCCCACTGACCATTCCAAACATTTAGAGGTCAGGAATTATGTTCCAATGTCCAATCTTTTGACGTTAGAGTTTTTAGGCAGGAAGAGTCTCTGTAACAAAGAGATTTCTTTGGTGGGTACTGAAAGGCAGAGAGGGAAAGGTCCCTCCTGCTTAAATTTAGGACCCAGCGTTAAGGTGTCAAGACTGGCACAGCCCCCCCTTCCCCTCTTCTGTGGGAGAGAGGGGGTCTGGTTATCTTCAAACATTTGCCTAGCTGATGGGTCCTTTGATCCACTGTCAGGAGAGTCATGACATTTGAGAGTCCCGTTTTTTTTTGTGACTCATTGATTTTAGTCGTTAGTTTGACCTGCTGGCCACAATGAATTCTACAGCAGGAGTAATACATGCTCCTCTGGCTCAGCTGCTCCGGAGACGTGCTTCAACCACCAACTATCTATCTATCTTCTGTGTGCAGAAAAATACAAAATAGAACATACAGTGGGGAAAAAAAGTATTTAGTCAGCCACCAATTGTGCAAGTTCTCCCACTTAAAAAGATGAGAGAGGCCTGTAATTTTCATCATAGGTACACGTCAACTATGACAGACAAAATGAGGAAAACAAATCCAGAAAATCACATTGTAGGATTTTTAATGAATTTATTTGCAAATTATGGTGGAAAATAAGTATTTGGTCAATAACAAAAGTTTCTCAATACTTTGTTATATACCCTTTGTTGGCAATGACACAGGTCAAACGTTTTCTGTAAGTCTTCACAAGGTTTTCACACACTGTTGCTGGTATTTTGGCCCATTCCTCCATGCAGATCTCCTCTAGAGCAGTGATGTTTTGGGGCTGTCGCTGGGCAACACGGACTTTCAACTACCTCCAAAGATTTTCTATGGGGTTGAGATCTGGAGACTGGCTAGGCCACTCCAGGACCTTGAAATGCTTCTTACGAAGCCACTCCTTAGTTGCCCGGGCGGTGTGTTTGGGATCATTGTCATGCTGAAAGACCCAGCCACGTTTAATCTTCAATGCCCTTGCTGATGGAAGGAGGTTTTCACTCAAAATCTCACGATACATGGCCCCATTCATTCTTTCCTTTACACGGATCAGTCATTCTGGTCCCTTTGCAGAAAAAACAGCCCCAAAGCATGATGTTTCCACCCCCCATGCTTCACAGTAGGTATGGTGTTCTTTGGATGCAACTCAGCATTCTTTGTCCTCCAAACACGACGAGTTGAGTTTTTACCAAAAAGTTCTATTTTGGTTTCATCTGACCATATGACATTCTCCCAATCCTCTTCTGGATCATCCAAATGCACTCTAGCAAACTTCAGATGGGCCTGGACATGTACTGGCTTAAGCCGGGGGACACGTCTGGCACTGCAGGATTTGAGTCCCTGGCGGCGTAGTGTGTTACTGATGGTAGGCTTTGTTACTTTGGTCCCAGCTCTCTGCAGGTCATTCACTAGGTCCCCCCGTGTGGTTCTGGGATTTTTGCTCACCGTTCTTGTGATCATTTTGACCCCACGGGGTGAGATCTTGCGTGGAGCCCCAGATCGAGGGAGATTATCAGTGGTCTTGTATGTCTTCCATTTCCTAATAATTGCTCCCACAGTTGATTTCTTCAAACCAAGCTGCTTACCTATTGCAGAGCCGAACTTCCCATCATTAGTATCAACAGCCATTGTCAGCCAATCCAGTAGGTTCTAGAAGCTATGTTGAGCTTGGATTGGTCGCTCTGGCCGCGTTCTCGAGGAGGATTTTCATAAAGTTCAGCTTTCTCCAACTATGTCCCGCCCTGTTCAGCTTCCCCTCCCATTCCGCTTCTCACCGCTTTCCTTCCAATGACAATAAATGGGAATCCTTTGTTTCGCCGTGTGATGCCGCTGTATATGAACACGAGCCAGGGTGTTGATATCATTTGCGGCGTGCATCATTAGCAAAGTCATTGTAACCTATCATTTCACTTCCCCTGTGAGAACCATGAGCATGGGCTGACATTCTTTGCCTGCCAGCAGCATACCAAAGGCTGCACCGCGTGTCCATTACAATGTAAGAAATGCGTCTCTATCCCAAACCGTTCAATACTTACCATTATTACCAGAGTTTCATTTGATTATTTCTAACTATTTCTATGGCGGATTCACGGCTGCAAATGATGGAAGATGCCAAAACTTTGGAGATAACAATAGATGGTAAAGTCAAAGATACTGGTTTACTCTATCCATCTGTGGCGAAGTATTCCCTAAATGCTTATGACAAATCCAGCTCCAGAACCAGCCATAGCCTAGCCAGCTGGCTAATCTTTTGAATATGGTGTAGTAAAAAAAACCCATCAACAACAGATAACATTAGCTAGCTAGATAAGGTTAGCAAGATAGCTAGCTAATATTTGTTGTTGTTTCTCCACTCCATGTGGAAATCACCACAATGTTCCCACCCCCAATTTGTGAATTTGTATTAGGAGCCTAGGTAATTTTTTGGCAGTGGAACCTAAACGAGCATTTCCGCTCTAGGACAGGAATTACGAAAGGGGGGCGGCAACTTCCTCTGGAGGGCGCCTTTAAATTCTTGAAAATTATGAAAGGTAGTCCATTATACAGTGCATTCGGAAAGTAGTCAGACCCCTTGACTTTTTCCAAATTTTGTTACGTTACAGCCTTATTCTAAAATGGATTAAATAGTTTTTTCCCCCCTCATCAATCTATACACAATAACCTAAATGACCCCCAAAAAACTGTTTTTTAGAAATGTTTGCTAATTTATTAAAAATAAAAAACGGATCTCATTTACATAAGTATTCAGACCCTTTACTCAGTACTTTGTTGAAGCTCCTTTGGCAGGGATTACAGCATCGAGTCTTCTTGGGTATGACGCTACAAGCTTGGCACACCTGTATTTGGGGAGTTTCTCCCATTCTTCTCTGCAGATCTTCTAAAGCTCTGTCAGGTTGGATGGGGAGTGTCGCTGCACAGCTATTTTCAGGTCTCTCCAGAGATGTTCGATCGGGTTCAAGTCCGGGCTCTGGCTGGGCCACTCAAGGACATTCAGAGACTTGTCCCGAAGCCACTCCTGCATTGTCTTGGCTGTGTGCTTAGGGTCGTTGTCCTGTTGGAAGGTGAAACTTCGTCCCAGTCTGAGGTCATGAACGCTCTGGAGCAGTTTTTTATCAAGGATCTCTCTGTACTTTGCTCCGTTCATCTTTGCCTCGATCCTGACTAGTCTCCCAGTCGCTGCCGCTGAAAAACATTCCCACAGCATGATACTGCCACCACAATGCTTCACCGTAGGGATGGTGCCAAGTTTCCTCCAGACGTGACGCTTGGCATTCAGGCAAAATAATTCAATCTTGTTTTCATCAGACCAGAGAATCTTGTTTCTCATGGTCTGAGAGTCTTTAGGTGGCTTTTGGCAAACTCCAAGTGGGCTGTCATGTGCCTTTTACTGAGGAGTGGCTTCCATCAGCTCTAGGAGGAGTCTTCCATTTAAGAATGATGGAGGCCACTGTGTTCTTGGGGACCTTCAATGCTGCAGACATTTGTTGGTACCCTTCCCCAGATCTGAACCTCGACACAATCCTGTTTCAGAGCTCTACAGACAATTCCTTTGACCTCATGGCTTGGTTTTTGCTCTGACATGCACTATCAACTGTGGGACCTTATATACAGTGCCTTCGGAAAGTATTCAAACCCCTTGACTTTTTCCACATTTTGTTACGTTACAGCCTTATTCAAAAATGGATTAAATATATATATATATATGTAACTCAGCAATATACACAAAATACCCCATAATGACAAAGCGAAAACTGTTTTTTTGAAATCTTTGCAAATGTATAAAAAAAAAAACGGATACCTTATTTACATAAGTATTCAGACCCTTTTTCTATGAGATCATCCTTGAGATGTTTCTACAACTTGATTGGAGTCCACCTGTGGTAAATTCAATTGATTGGACATGATTTGGAAAGGCACACACCTGTCTACATAAGGTCCCACAGTTGACAGTGTATGTCAGAGCAAAAACAAAGCCATGAGGTCGAAGGAATTGTCCGTAGACCTCCGAGACAGGATTGTGTCGAGGCACAGATCTGGGGAAGGGTACCAAAATAATTCTGCAGCATTGAAGGTCCCCAAGAACTCAGTGGCCTCCATCATTCTTAAATGGAATGAAGTTTGGAACCACAAAGACTCTTCTTAGAGCTGGCCGCTCGGACAAACTGAGCAATTGGGGGAGAAGGGTTTTGGTCAGGGAGGTGACCAAGAACCCGATGGTCACTCTGACAGAGCTCTAAAGTTCCTCTGTGGAGATGGGAGAACCTTCCAGAAGGACAACCATCTCTGCAGCGCTCCACCAATCAGGCCTTTATGGTAGAGTGTCCAGATGGAAGTCACTCCTCAGTAAAAGGCACATGACAGCCCACTTGGAGTTTGCCAAAAGGCACCTAAAGACTCTCAGACCATGAGAAACAAGATTCGCTGGTCTGATGAAACCAAGATTGAACTCTTTGGCCTGAATGCCAAGCGTCACGTCTGGAGGAAACCTGGCACCATCCCTACAGTGAAGTATGGTGGTGGCAGCATCATGCTGTGGGGATGTTTTTCAGCGGCAAGGACTGGGAGACTACTCGGGATCGAGGGAAAGATGAACAGAGCAAAGTACAGATAGATCCTTGATGAAAACCTGCTCCAGAGTACTCAGGACCTCAGACTGGTGCGAAGGTTCACCTTCCAACAGGAGAACGACCCTAAGCACACAGCCAAGACAACGCAGGAGTGGCTTCGGGACAAGTCTCTGAATGTCCTTGAGTGGCTCAGCCAGAGTCCGGACTTGAATCCGATCTTACATCTCTGGAGAGACCTGAAAATAGCTGTGCAGCAATGCTCCCCATCCAACCTGACAAAGCTTGAGAGGATCTGCAGAGAAGAATGGGAGAAACTTCCCAAATACAGGTGCCAAGCTTGTAGCGTCATACCCAAGAAGACTTGAGGATTTAATCGCTCTCAAAGGTGCTTCAACAAAGTACTGAGTAAAGGTTCTGAATACTTATGTAAATGTGATATTTCAGATTTTTATTTTTCATAAATTAGCAAAAATGTCTAAAACCTGTTTTTTCTTTGTCGTTATGGGGTATTGTGTGTAGATTGATTAGAAAAAAATACAATTCAATCAATTTTAGAATAAGGTTGTAACCTAACAAAATGTGGAAAAAAGTCAAGGGGTCTGAATACTTTCCAAAGGCGTGTGCCTTTCCAAATCATTTCCAATCAATTGAATTGACCACAGGTGGACTCCAATCAAGTTGTAGAAACATCTCAAGGATGATCAATGGAAACAGGATGCACCTGAGCTCAATTTCAAGTTTCATAGCAAAGGATCTGAATACTTATGTAAATATGGTATCGTTTGTTTTATTTTTATACATTAGCAAAAATGTCTAAAAACCTGTTTTCACTTTGTCATTATGGGGTATTGTGTATAGATTGCTGAGGATTATTATTATTTTAATCCATTTTAGAATAAAGCTGTAACGTCACAAAATGTGGAACAAGTCAAGGGGTCTGAATACTTTTTCGAAGGCACTGTATGATGTGATTGAAGATTTGTAATGTAAAACAAAATTGGTAAAATACATTTATAGAAAGGATGATAGATAAAATGCTTACATGCTGTTATCAAGTCACATTCCTGGTTTGTACCCCAAAGCTATAAAAAGGAGAAAGTTTGACATTGAATTGCAAAGGCCTACATCAGGGCTATTGAATTATATTCAAAAGGGGGCCAGATTTGAAGAAAGTTATTTACAGGGGGAGCAGACATTTTGTACATGGGATTACTCTTCTTAAGACTGGTATACAAATCAATGCAAAAACACAATTATAATCTTATAAAGCACTTTCATTCAAATTAAATGTTGCTAAAAGTTCATTTTTAATTGCTGTAAGATTAGCCTAATTCAGTGCATCAAGTTGTTTAAATAATGGAAGACATTTGTACTAATGACACAGTTGACCAGCATCACATTAATTCATTTCTACTTTCCTTTTTACATACATAGCTTCATCTTTTTGTTTTTATTTACACATAGGAAACCTTTTATGCATGGCATATCTCAGTTGACCAGCATCATATTCTGTTCTATTTCTTTATTTTCTGTCTTGTTTTGTAGTTTTTTCCCCCACATAGAAACATTTTATGCATGAAGTGGAGGCTCCTCAGAGGAGGAAGGGGTGTAGCCGGAGGACAGCTAGTTTCCGTACGTTGACTTCAATACACAACCTAGGAGGCTTGTGGTTCTCACCCCCTTCCATAGACTTACACATGAATTATGACAACTTCCGGAGGACATCCTCCAACCTACCAGAGCTCTTGCTGCATGAACTGACATGTGGTCCACCCAATCAAAAGATTTGAGGATGAATATAGTACTGAAAGCATAAGCTACAGCTAGCTAGCACTGCAGTACATAAAATGTGGAACTCTTCCAAGTCAAGGTAAGCTTTTGGTTTTGTTAATTTATTGCCACCGGGGCCCGCCGACATCATTTGAGTCAATTGGAGGTGTACCTGTGGATGTATTTCAAGGCCTACCTTGAAACTCAGTGCCTCTTTGCTTAACATCATGGGAAAATCAAAGGAAATCAGCCAAGACCTCAGAAAAAATTTGTAGACCTCCACAAGTCTGGTTCATCCTTGGGAGCAATTTCCAAATGCCTGAAGGTACCACGTTCATCTGTACAAACAATAGTATGCAAGTATAAACACCATGGGACCACGCAGCCGTCATACCGCTCAGGAAGGAGACACGTTCTGTCTCCTAGAGATGAACGTACTTTGGTGCGAAAAGTGCAAATCAATCCCAGAACAACAGCAAAGGACCTTGTGAAGATGCTGGAGGAAACGGGTACAAAAGTATCTATATCCACAGTAAAACGAGTCCTATATCGACATAACCTGAAAGGCCGCCCAGCAAGGAAGAAGCCACTGCTCCAAAACAGCCATAAAAAAGCCAGACTACGGTTTGCAACTGCACATGGGGACACTTTTTGGAGAAATGTCCTCTGGTCTGATGAAATAAAAATATAACTGTTTGGCCATAATGACCACCTTTATGTTTGGAGGAAAAAGGGGGTACCTTGCAAGCCGAAGAACACCATCCGAACCGTGAAGCACAGGTGTGGCAGCATCATGCTGTGGGGGTGCTTTGCTGCAGGAGGCACTGGTGCACTTCACAAAATAGATGGCCTCATGAGGAAGGAATGTGGATATATTGAAGCAACATATCAAGACATCAGTTAGAAAGTTAAAGCTTGGTCGCAAATGGGTCTTCCAAATGGACAATGACCTCAATCCTATAAAAAATGTGTGGGCAGAACTGAAAAAGCGTGCGCAAGCAAGGAGGCCTAGAAACCTGACTCAGTTACACCAGCTCTGTCAGGAGGAATGGGCCAAAATTCACCCAACTTATTGTGGGAAGCTTGTGGAAAGCTACCCAAAACGTTTGACCCAAGTTAAACAATTTAATGGAAAAGACAGGGAATCTTTACTAGGATTAAATGTCAGGAATTGTGAAAACTGAGTTTACATACACCTTAGCCAAATACATTTAAACTTCCGACTTCAACGCTACCTGAATTTGTCCAATAAAAACTCTCGTTTGCAACTGTTGGACTAATAATTACACCCTAGATCATCTAGATGCAGGCAAGAGAATGCAAGGTGGTATTGAATGTGTCAATGTCTGTCACCTTGATTACTCAAATTTATCTCGACCTGTGCACCTACGTTGTAAACTTTCATTCATAGGCTAGGTTGTAGCAACCTCATGATGGGTATAGGGAAACTGAGTATCATGTAGTAGCCTAAACCTATCGATGTTACATTGAGCTGGGTGAATGGAATATGAATGCCAGTCATCCAATATGCTATAATAGAAATAAGGCCTTGCTCATAAAAAAAGAAAAAAATTGACCTCCCTCAATCATAAGCGGCACCGACCGCCACTGTGTGAATGGCATATCTCAGTTGACTAGCTTTTGCCAATAAGTCTCTCTCGAGACTTACGCCTTGATCACACCGATAGTGTTCTTACGCAAAATGGTACGCAGCATCATCTGGATATGTGTGCAACAAAAGTTCAACATTCATTCTGCTACCATTTCTGTCAAGCCTCCACGCATACAGTTTGATGCATTCGTTCGATAAAGCCAATGCACTGCAACTGCCTCTGCAACGCAATGCTGCAAGGCAAACGCAGCGTTCCATTGGAAATGAATGTACTTCTGGAGTACCAAAATGCAATGGCCCTATCGGTATGATCGAGGTGCAAAACTCATAAAATCTCGTTGCGCAGTGTAGCGTTTTGTTTGGGCTCAAATCAGAGGAGAAAATAACACATTTATTTTGAAAAGCGGTCAGTTTTTCAATCATGTCAATAAGTCCATTAAATTGATTGAAGATGTCACAAAAAAACAAAATGCATCTGATACGAACTCCTCATCAAGCATTTTCGCTAGACATGTGTTGGCTTTCTTGTGGCGGCAATTCCGGAGAAAAGCAACTATCTCCTCCCTAAGCTCACATAGGCTGCTCTCTTGACAGCATTATTACCCTTGCTTAGCCACCAAACATCATTATGTAAAAGTAGATCATGATGCTCAGCAGACTACGAAACAAGCGATGTTGTAGGCTAGATGTTGATCGGATAAGGTTTATGATCGCCATAACTGAGTCCTTGTTTTTGTTTTACTCACCGCTGAGTTAAGCTGGTGTATCAGGCAATGTAGTGATCTCATCTGTGGTGAAAGCGCTGATAGGTGGGCAGACAGACCCTGTACCCTGTTAGCAGCTCTGATTGGCTGTAACTGGTAAGTTGGGTGATATTGAGTGACAGCAGATAATGGGCGGGACTACAAGAAAACAGGTTCTTCCATTGGAGAATATTTGCTTTAAAAATACGTTATTTTCAGAATTGATCAAAGGGCAGTAGTGGTGCATGGGTATAATCACTGGGGAAGCCAAGGATAGCAAGTCGCAAAGAAAACAGGAGCTGCCTCCACTATTCCAGCACCATTTCAACTACAAAATTTCAACATTATCAAATCACCTCTGCTTAGTCTAATACAGTGACATCTAAAAGATACCAAAAACAATTTAGCCCAATCAACGTAAGCTAAATATGATGTGGCTGTCCATGGTTCTGATTTATGTGTGCTTGTGTGTGCGTGTGCGTTCGTGCAAGTAGGAAAACATGTTGACTCACCCTACTTGTAGAGAAACACTAGCCTAACCCATTCATGGACAACATTAGCTAGTTAACATTAGCCTTCTACATCTAGCTACAGTGGGGAAAAAAGTATTTAGTCAGCCACCAATTGTGCAAGTTCTCCCACTTAAAAAGATGAGAGAGGCCTGTAATTTTCATCATAGGTACACGTCAACTATGACAGACAAATTGAGAAAAAAAAATCCAGAAAACCCCATTGTAGGATTTTTAATGAATTTATTTGCAAATTATGGTGGAAAATAAGTATTTGGTCACCTACAAACAAGCAAGATTTCTGGCTCTCACAGACCTGTAACTTCTTCTTTAAGAGGCTCCTCTGTCCTCCACTCGTTACCTGTATTAATGGCACCTGTTTGAACTTGTTATCAGTATAAAAGACAACTGTCCACAACCTCAAACAGTCACACTCCAAACTCCACTATGGCCAAGACCAAAGAGCTGTCAAAGGACACCAGAAACAAATTTGTAGACCTGCGCCAGGCTGGGAAGACTGAATCTGCAATAGGTAAGCAGCTTGGTTTGAAGAAATCAATTGTGGGAGCAATTATTAGGAAATGGAAGACATAAAAGACCACTGATAATCTCCCTCGATCTGGGGCTCCACGCAAGATCTCACCCCGTGGGGTCAAAATGATCACAAGAACAGTGAGCAAAAATCCCAGAACCACACGGGGGGACCTAGTGAATGACCTGCAGAGAGCTGGGACCAAAGTAACAAAGCCTACCATCAGTAACACACTACGCCGCCAGGGACTCAAATCCTGCAGTGCCAGACGTGTCCCCCTGCTTAAGCCAGTACATGTCCAGGCCCGTCTGAAGTTTGCTAGAGTGCATTTGGATGATCCAGAAGAGGATTGGGAGAATGTCATACGGTCAGATGAAACCAAAATATAACTTTTTGGTAAAAACTCAACTCAGTCGTGTTTGGAGGACAAAGAATGCTGAGTTGCATCCAAAGAACACCATACCTACTGTGAAGCATGGGGGTGGAAACATCATGCTTTGGGGCTGTTTTTCTGCAAAGGGACCAGGACGACTGATCCGTGTAAAGGAAAGAATGAATGGGGCCATGTATCGTGAGATTTTGAGTGAAAACCTCCTTCCATCAGCAAGGGCATTGAAGATGAAATGTGGCTGGGTCTTTCAGCATGACAATGATCCCAAACACACCGCCCGGGCAACGAAGGAGTGGCTTCGTAAGAAGCATTTCAAGGTCCTGGAGTGGCCTAGCCAGTCTCCAGATCTCAACCCCATAGAAAATCTTTGGAGGGGAGTTGAAAGTCCGTGTTGCCCAGCGACAGCCCCAAAACATCACTGCTCTAGAGGAGATCTGCATGTAGGAATGGGCCAAAATATCAGCAACAGTGTGTGAAAACCTTGTGAAGACTTACAGAAAACGTTTGACCTGTGTCATTGCCAACAAAGGGTATATAACAAAGTATTGAGAAACTTTTGTTATTGACCAAATACTTATTTTCCACCATAATTTGCAAATAAATTCATTCAAAATCCTACAATGTGATTTTCTGGATTTTTTTTTCTCATTTTGTCTGTCATAGTTGACGTGTACCTATGATGAATATTACAGGCCTCTCTCATCTTTTTAAGTGGGAGAACTTGCACAATTGGTGGCTGACCTAAATACTTTTTTTCCCCACTGTACATATTGAACTTCCATCCTCTCAGGCCAGGGGCACAACAATGTATGAATTAATGGTTGGATCAGAATTGCCTTTATAATCATTGTCCAGTATGGAGAATTAAGTAAAACCACAAGTCCAAATTCCTATCTCCCTCCAAGGCTGCTTTTACACCTGCATTACTAGCTGTTTGGGGTTTTAGGCTGGGTTTCTGTACAGCACTTCGAGATATTAGCTGATGTAAGAAGGGCTATATAAAATAAAATTGATTGAAATTGATTGATTTAGGAAAGGGACAATTTTAGCTAGCTGGCTAGCTAGCCACCAGAGGACAACAACACAACGAGACGCAACAATTCAATTTTTTCTGTCAATGATGTATGTTCTCAATGGGATTTGATAGGAGTGATGTCGAATCCAAGCTGGCTTCCCTTGGCACTTTTTTTTTGTGCACCAGGACCAATTTTTAATTTTGTACTTTTTTTTAAATTTGTCAATTTTTGGGGGGAAGCCTGGCTTCCCTTGGCATCCATGAATACACTCCACTGTCAAAGGGCCATTCTAAATTGATAAACGGGCCAAATCTGACCCACGGGCCGCCAGTTGAATAGCCGGGGAATACATCTTAGCAATATTGTGGCAACATTTTTTAATTCCTCTCAACATCTCACCTTGACAGAACTTTTCTAACCCAGTAGCAGTCGATTGTAGATATACAATCAGTCAGAGATAATATACAATGAGGGAAAAAAGTATTTGATCCCCTGCTGATTTTGTACGTTTGCCCACTGACAAAGACATGATCAGTCTATAATTTTAATGGTAGGTTTATTTGAACAGTGAGAGACAGAATAACAACAAAAAAATCCAGAAAAACTTATGTAAAAAATGTTATAAATTGATTTGCATTTTAATGAGGGAAATAAGTATTTGACCCCTCTGCAAAACATGACTTAGTACTTGGTGGCAAAACCCTTGTTGGCAATCACAGAGGTCAGACGTTTTTGTAGTTGGCCACCAGGTTTGACACACATCTCAGGAGGGATTTTGTTCCACTCCTCTTGCAGATCTTCTCCAAGTCATTAAGGTTTCGAGGCTGACATTTGGCAACTCGAACCTTCAGCTCCCTCCACAGATTTTCTATGGGATTAAGGTCTGGAGACTGGCTAGGCCACTCCAGGACCTTAATGTGCTTCTTCTTGAGCCACTCCTTTGTTGCCTTGGCCGTGTGTTTTGGGTCATTGTCATGCTGGAATACCCATCCACGACACATTTTCAATGCCCTGGCTGAGGGAAGGAGGTTCTCACCCAAGATTTGACGGTACATGGCCCCGTCCATCGTCCCTTTAATGCGGTGAAGTTGTCCTGTCCACTTAGCAGAAAAACACCCCCAAAGCATAATGTTTCCACCTCCATGTTTGATGGTGGGGATGTTGTTCTTGGGGTCATAGGCAGCATTCCTCCTCCTCCAAACACGGCGAGTTGAGTTGATGCCAAAGAGCTCCATTTTGGTCTCATCTGACCACAACACTTTCACCCAGTTCTCCTCTGAATCATTCAGATGTTCATTGGCAAACTTCAGACGGCCCTGTATATGTGCTTTCTTGAGCAGGGGGACCTTGCAGGCGCTGCAGGATTTCAGTCCTTCACGGCGTAGTGTGTTACCAATTGTTTTCTTGGTGACTATGGTCCCAGCTGCCTTGAGATCATTGACAAGATCCTCCCGTATAGTTCTGGGCTGATTCCTCACCGTTCTCATGATCATTGCAACTCCACGAGGTGAGATCTTTCATTGAGCCCCAGGCCGAGGGAGATTGACAGTTATTTTGTGTTTCTTCCATTTGCGAATAATCACACCAACTGTTGTCACCTTCTCACCAAGCTGCTTGGCGATGGTCTTGTAGCCCATTCCAGCCTTGTGTAGGTCTACAATCTTTTCCCTGACATCCTTGGAGAGCTCTTTGGTCTTGGCCATGGTGGAGAGTTTGGAATCTGATTGATTGATTGCTTCTGTGGACAGGTGTCTTTTATACAGGTAACAAGCTGAGATTAGGAGCACTCCCTTTAAGAGTGTGCTCCTAATCTCAGCTCGTTACCTGTATAAAAGACACCTGTGATATTTCTGATTGAAAGGGGGTCAAATTCTTATTTCCCTCATTAAAATGCAAATCAATTCATAAAATGTTTGACATGCGTTTTTCTGGATTTTTTTGTTGTTATTCTGTCTCTCACTGTTCAAATAAACCTACCATTAAAATGATAGACTGATCATTTCTTTGTCAGTGGGCAAATGTACAAAATCAGCAGGGGATCAAATACTTTTTTCCCTCACTGTGATGCTTACTGTCTTGTCTTTACAGCAATGTTGAGGACTTGGGCCTCCTATGTCTTTGTCTCTTCCTATGTCTCTAGATTTAATTCAGGACAATTATTTTATAGAGGCAGGTTGAAGGTTTATGTTGACCTCACACTGTAAAGTGCAACTCAACATTCTTTCAGGTGTCACAAAGAGGACCAACAGAGACAGCAAGGTGCTTATAGATAGAGTAATACAGAACTAGACAATATCAGTCAAACTTGTTCATGTGAGAAAAGTGAGGGAATGCATGGCTGATCTTCAAGAGGGAAATTCCACCTTGTAAGAGCAGGGGTGGGGGGTTGTGTTTAAATTTCTCCCAGCAGATAGGACGGTGTTTCAGACTATGGTCACTTTAGGACAATCCAGTGGCTCCAAGGAGGATACAGAGGCCATCATGCCTCAGGAACAAGAACCGGAGAAGAGAAGACTACAGTCCCACTCCCAACTATATGGAGCCATCACCGGGGACAGCATAGGCAACCTAGGAGATACTTGCCCGACTTGTTGGGGAGTAGGGCGTATTCCAAGAGGTAGGTGGCCCTCTTCAGCCAGACTAACTACTTAGTTGTGCCTTTGATTTACTTACATGTTTTTGTTGTGATTATTTCCATGTTGGTATTCAAGACTTGTTAAGATTTGTATTTAATAACCCACATTTGTTTAAAGAGAAGTGAGTCACTTTCAGTTCTCTGTAAAATGAAATCAAAATGGTGTTGTGTGTTCTGTGCAGCAAGGCTGACATGCCACTACCAACTACTGCTGTTCACACCTTTTCTATTCACATACTCTCCAATTGTCTATACACTTAATTCACATACATATACTGTATATTTATATTGCGGACTCTGGTCCGTAAGCTAATTTCCTGCAATTCTATCAATTTTGCCATGGGGTTTCGTACTGTGTATTTCAATACTGTATTTTCAACATACTGTAGCTCATTCTAATCTTTCTACAACTACATTGAATTTTAGTTACACTGTTTATACACACCACATATTTATTTATATACTGGATTCTTGACATAGCTCGCTCTAATATACAGTATCTACTGCTGTACATATCAGTCTTAGTATATCTTGTGTAAATTAATATTTTGTATATACGTTGTGACGTCACGAGAGGCTACACAGCTTTCAGCGGGATTGCTCAAGTAGTGCAAGGAGACAAGGTTCAAACAAAACAAGGATTTTATTATAGGTCTTGGGAAATTAACGAAAATATAACAAAATTCTGTTCTCTTGTGGCTCTTTAAGGGTTAACAGTTCAGGGATGTCTCTTCCACATCCAAAATCATAATTCTCACTCGCTCAGATAACTTTTCCCCAGCCTTACTGTAGTCCACGTTGCAGCTAGTGGCCAACCCAGCAAAAAGTCCTTCCAAATGTCTCTCACGTATTTCCACAGGTGCATATATCAAAGGTGAGTATTTCCCAAAGGTAAGTATCTCCAAATCCTTATATTCCTCATGGAAGTGGACGTGCAGCACTCTTGTCCTCCAGAGAGCCCAGGTTGGAGACTGTGTCTCTTCACCCCCCACACACACTCTCAGTGTGTCTCTTCCCTTCCCAAACCTTCAGCTCATCAGCTCCTCATTTGTTTCAGCTGCGTGGGAAGATTGGCCATAGAGGGGTGGAGTTCCCGACCATACCAGCAGATGGAGCCATAGCTGTCTGGGTTTGCAGCCACCTCAGGGGGATGTAACGTCCCTCCAGGACACAGCCTCTCGTGACATCACAACGTATAGATTGCTATTTGGGTTGTTAATTGGATTCGTTCTGACATTTCTTTCTTTTTATTTATATTTTGTGTTATTTGTGTACTTGTTTGATATTTTACTGCATTGTTAGGAGCTAGTAACATAAGCATTTCACTGCACCCGCTATAACATCTGCTAAACTGGGTATGCGACCAATAAACTTGAATTTGATTTGAATAGAACAGCATGTCTAACTGTGAAATAATAACTCACCTTACTCTTCTCTGTATAGGACATGATCAGCTTGTGACAGTAATAACCAACGTTTGTTTTAAAAGAAGGGAGAGTCACTTTCAACTCTCTGTAAAATGAAATCGAAATGCTGTTGTGTGTTCTATGCAGCAAGGCTGACATGCCAATACAGCAGTATCTCTAACTGTGAAATAAAACGTATTATTCTCTGTATAGGACATGATCAGCGAGTGGCAGTCATTCCATGTTCGGACAAAAGACTGAGGCCCAGCCGGACGTAAGTGTGTGTGTGTGTCTGTTTTTGAGTGTCTGATTGTGTGCGTGTTTGTGTGTGCGTGCGTGCACGCATAACTATGTGTTGAACGCCTCCCTCTGCAACTGGATCCAGGAGTTCCTGATGGGCTGCCCCCAGGTGGTGAAGGTAGGCAACAACACCTCTGCCACGCTGACCCTCAACATGGGGGCCCCTTACAGGTGTGTGCTTAGTCCCCTCCTGTACTCCCTGTTAACCCACGACTCCGTGGCCACGCACAACACCAACACCATCATCAAGTTTGCTGAAGATGCAACAGTGGTAGGCCTGATCACTGACAGCGATGAGACAGCCTACAGGGAGGAGGTCAGAGACCTGGCAGTGTGGTGTCAGGACAACAACTTCTCCCTCAACGTCAGTAATACCAAGGATCTGATCGTAAACGGGGGTGAGCACTCCCCAATCCACATCGACAGGGCTGTAGTGGAGCGGGTCGAGAGCTTCAAGTTCCTCGGTTTCCAAATCACTAAGGACTTAACATGGTCCACACACACCCGCACAGTTGTGAGGAACGCATGATGGTGCCTCTTTCCCCTCAGGAGGCTGAAAAGATTTGTCATGGGCCCTCAGATCCTCAACAAGTTCGACAGCTGCACCATTGAGGGCATCTTGACTGGCTGCATCACTGCTTGGTATGGCAACTCCACCGCCCTCGACCGCAAAGCACTACAGAGGGTGGTGTGGACAGCCCAGTGCATCACTGGGGCCGAGCTCCCTGCCATCCAGAACCTCTATATCAGAAAATATTAATTTTCACAAAGTCTACTGCCTCAGTTTTTATGATGGCAATTTGCATATACTCCAGAATGTTATGAAGAGTGATCAGATGAATTGCAATTAATTGCAAAGTCCCTCTTTGCATGAAAATGAACTTAATCCCCCCAAAAAACATTTCCACTGCATTTCAGCCCTGCCACAAAAGGACCAGCTGACATCATGTCAGTGATTCTCTCGTTAACACAAGCGAGAGTGTTGACGAGGACAAGGCTGGAGATCACTCTGTCATGCTGATTGAGGTAGGATAACAGACTGGTAGCTTTAAAAGGAGGGTGGTGCTTGAAATCATTGTTCTTCCTCTGTTAACCATGGTTATCTGCAAGGAAACACGTGCCTTCATCATTGCTTTGCACAAAAAGGGCTTCACAGGCAAGGATATATTTGTTTATTTTACCAATATTTAACTAGGCAAGTCAGTTAAGAACAAATTCTTATTTACAATGACGGCCTACACCGGCCAAACCCGGACGACGCTGGGCCAATTGTGCGCCGCCCTATATTGCTGCTAGTAAGATTGCACCTAAATCAACCATTTATCGGATCATCAAGAACTTCAAGGAGAGAGGTTCAATTGTTGTCAAGAAGGCGCCAGGGCGCCCAAGAAAGTCCAGCAAGCTCCAGGACCGTCTCCTAAAGTTGATTCAGCTGCGGGATCGAGGCACCACCAGTGCAGAGCTTGCTCAGGAATGGCAGCAGGCAGGTGTGAGTGCATCTGCACGCACAGTGAGGCGAAGACTTTTGGAGGATGGCCTGGTGTCAAGAAGGGCAGCGAGGAAGCCACTTTTCTCCAGGAAAAACATCAGGGACAGACTGATATTCTGCAAAAGGTACAGGGATTGGACTGCTGAGGACTGGGGTAAAGTCATTTTCTCTGATGAATCCCCTTTCCGATTGTTTGGGGCATCCGGAAAAAAGCTTGTCCGGAGAAGACAAGGTGAGCGCTAGCATCAGTCCTGTGTCATGCCAACAGTAAAGCATCCTGAGACCATTCATGTGTCGATTTGCTTCTCAGCCAAGGGAGTGGGCTCACTCACAATTTTGCCTAAGAACACAGACATGAAAAAAGAATGGTACCAACACATCCTCCGAGAGCAACTTCTCCCAACCATCCAAGAACAGTTTGGTGACGAACAATGCCTTTTCCAGCATGATGGAGCACCTTGCCATAAGGCAAAAGTGATAACTAAGTGGCTCGAGGAACAAAACATCGACATTTTGGGTCCATGGCCAGGAAACTCCCCAGACCTTAATCCCATTGAGAACTTGTGGTCAATCCTCAAGAAGCGGGTGGACAAACATAAACCCACAAATTCTGACAAACTCCAAGCATTGATTATGCAAGAATGGGCTGCCATAAGTCAGGATGTGGCACAGAAGTTAATTGACAGCATGCCAGGGCGGATTGCAGAGGTCTTGAAAAAGAAGGGTCAACACTGCTAATATTGACTCTTTGCATAAACCTAATGTAATTGTCAATAAAAGCCTTTGACACTTATGGAATGCTTGTAATTATACTTCAGTATACCATAGTAAAATCTGACAAAAATATCTAAAAACACTGAAGCAGTAAACTTTGTGAAGACCAATACTTGTGTCATTCTCAAAACTTTTGACCATGACTGTACAGTAGGCAGTAGGCAGAGATGGTGAAACAAGGATCTTTACTGGTGGTCCCGAAGCCAGAATACAAAATAACGGACTTATCACGATAAAAGAAAGGCGGAGCAAATAAGTCTCCAAAAACTGGCTGACAGCCAAAATATGACATACTGATGTGGAAAATGATCACTATACTTATTAAAAATCAAAGTTCTTCCAGAGTTTTTGTAGAATCAAGATAGACTTTATTACATAGAGCAACGAAAGCCGAGCTGGTCTGCAGAGCAACTCTCGTCTACCTCTCAGCTCTCCGTTTATATAGTCATATTCACATACATCTTATCTCCCTCTTGGGTTCCCCCACCACCATCCTCAGTTTCCCTCTCTCTACCGCTCCGCCCACTTCCTTAGTCTATGATAGCGGCTAAATTGGACTTTTATTCCGTTTAGAATCAATAGTAGTACAATCAATCAAGCCCTTGTCATGCAAACTCTGTTCAACCTCGGCTCTCCCTGGCTTGACCTGAAGATTGATTGTTGGACATGACAGGTCCACACTCAATCTCTCAAACATACCCAAACCCAACTCCTCTCTTCCCTCCCATCATGCTGTAATTACTCAGGATTAGTCTGAACTCTGTTCAACTCTGGCTCCGCTCTCAGGACTTTGTTTGAGGAGAGAGACAAAAGGCAACAGTCTGGTTTCAGTCTCTGATAAGGTAGGACAGCCATGGATTAGGTAAGAGCGAGGAATTCGACCCGAGGTCAGATCCCCATTTCACACACACACAAACCCAGTGAAAGGAACCAATTAAGTTATTGCCTAGCAACAGAGAATTCTGACTATATGTTCGTCATGTCATTGATTAACTTTGTTTATCCAATAGTTTACTGAAAAATCTTCATCTTATCCCCCATATGGGACTATTGGTCCCAAATCCTTACAAAAGTATTAATGATTAATATAGTAACTAACATAAGAATAATTATGTTTATGCTATTAAGCACAATCTTTGCATTTAAGGTTATACTCATAATAAACAATATCAGCATTTCTACTCAAAACAATTCCAATATACGTGTTAGTATCCTAACACATTAAAATACATAAAATACATGCAACATTGTTTTAACCATGATCTCTATTTGAAAAAGTTATTTTGATATTATCTAGAGTCATTATCATCACTAAAGTAATATGGAATAGGATACATGTCTGAGAGATAAACATTTTCACTTCCAGATTTGTCCAGGTTTTGCTGGTCCTTGTAGTTATGACAAGCCCATCCTCCTCCTGCCATTACCCCAGACAGACATTCTAGGTTGCCATAAGGGCAGTCAAGTGGTCCTCATTGTTGTGAGGGCCAAGCAGGGCTCTCTTCCGATAATGACCATCTGCTTCTGGGCCTCTACTCCGGGACGGCGTTGGGTCCCTTTGGCTCTGGACCTTCTTCCTTCACTAGGGTCTCGGCATCCTTAGCTTCCTCATCTCTCGGTCGTCGGTTTCCATGCGGTACTCTGGTGCAGTGGTTTAGATGATACCTCTGGTTTTAGAACTCTGCTTCTCTCCTGTTGGTATATAACTTAATGTATGACAGTTAGTTGCCTGATATACCCTTCTAATTCCCTTTCAATTTGCTCTAGAGGCAGACCCTCATATGGTCCCCTAAGCACCGGCACTGGTATGGGTCAACCTGTAAGCATTTCATGAGGTGTTAGATGCAATATTCTGTTAGCTTGCATGCGATAACTCATTAATGCCAGAGGTACGGCCCCAAAAAACAAAACAACAATGTCTGTTAAATCAAAATAACAAATCAAATTAGAATGATAACCCTTGATAACACCTTAACTTAATTGTATCCCATAAGGTAATTCAAGGAATAGTCAAATTGACTAGCGACAGGTGTCCCTCATTCAGGGCTAGTTCTCTTTCTCTGTCCTTGTCATGGTATGAATCATACATAAGCCTATTGCTAAATTATAAACTTCTTCCTAATTATTAGTGTTTACATACTACATATAAATCTCACACAATGTCTCTAGCTTTCGAGTGAGGGTGATCAGGCCTCGCCAGAAAGTCAGAACAGAGGTCAGAGGTCATTCAACCCCATTTAAGTGAGTGTCTCTTTCCCTTTCCTTCCCCTTTTACCTCAGATATAATTTAACGATATTTCAAACATTTCAAAAAAAAATTGTACCAGGTTTACATTGTTTTTTTCTGTACATTTCTTATCAGGAGAATGTACATGTGTGTAATTAAAACTCTGGCAATAGAAACTTCCAAAAATGTAATTTATGTTCCCTTTAAGGTGTATTATTTCTAACCTGTGAAAAATCCACTAAACCAAAAATAAAAAACCGTACACAACTACCAAATATTAATAATAGGTGGGTTGTGTATGCTGGTGAAACGTAGGGCAAAAACAAACAAATGGCTAGGCCTTATTTAATTTGGTAGCTCCCTCTTACGGCCTAATTATAAGATTGCTGAGTTTTAGTAACTGCTCTCCTGAGCTCACAGTCTCAAGAAACATTCCAAAGAGAGATAATGAAACTCCCATTCTCCTGGAAAAGAAAGTATACATTTCGTTAACATTCACTATAGTACATCTTAATCAGCCACCCAAACGTTTTAACTATGAACAAAACATGAAAATAATTCCACTGTACTCCATAAAATGTAATCTAATTCAATCTAATTCCTCGTTTATATAAATTGCTGTCCTTTGTAAGTAAATATAAACAAGTGTCTACTTTCTTATGCGAAAGGTACACTAAAAAATGCTCCACATCAGTCTATTACTGAGAACCATTTTGCATCTGGTGGAATGTTTGTTAACAGTGTGTGTAGATTGGGCTCCTCGTCTTGAATTACCTCATTCACTGTTCTCAGGTCATGAACCAGTCTCCACTTCTGTTTGTCTGCCTTTAGGACTGGTAACACTGTCGTGTTACAGTCACTCTGAGTTTTAACCAGTACCCCTGCTTTTATCAGTCCCTCTATTGTAGCTTGAATTCCTGCCTCTGCTTTCAGTGTCATTGGGGTATTGTTGTTTCCAAGGGGTCTTGTGTATGCCTTTACTTTAACGCAAATTGGATTAGCTGAATTTACTAAACCCACATCTGTATCATATTTTTCCCATAAGTCTTCTGTGATCATACTTTCCATTTGTTTCCTTTAGCTTTTCCTGTTTTGTTTCTTGTTTAACTACTGTCATCTGTCTTTCCTCAGTTATTTCCACTTCATGTGGTTCCCCCCATCAGTTTTTATTTTTTTATTTTTTTTATTTCACCTTTATTTAACCAGGTAAACCAGTTGAGAACAAGTTCTCATTTACAACTGCGACCTGGCCAAGATAAAGCATAGCAGTGCGATAAAAACAAACACAGAGTTACATATGGGGTAAAACAAAACAAAGTCAAAAATACAACAGAAATACATATAATATACAGTGTGCAAATTTAGCAAGTTATGGAGGTAGGCAATAAAATAGGCTATAGTGCAAAATAATTACAATTAGTATTAACACTGGAATGATAGATGTGCAAGAGATGATGTGCAAATAGAGATACTGGGGTACAAATGAGCAAAATAGATAACAATATAGGGATGAGGTAGTTGGGCGGGCTAATTTCAGATGGGCTGTGTACAGGTGCAGTGATCGGTAAGGTGCTCTGACAACTGATGCTTAAAGTTAGTGAGGGAGATAAGTGTCTCCAGCTTCAGAGATTTTTGCAATTTGTTCCAGTCATTGGCAGCAGAGAACTGGAAGGAATTGCGGCCAAAGGAGGTGTTGGCTTTGGGGATGACCAGTGAGATATACCCGCTGGAGCGCAGACTACGGGTGGGTGTTGCTATGGTGACCAATGAGCTAAGATAAGGCGGGGATTTGCCTAGCAGTGATTTATAGATGGCCTGGAGCCAGTGGGTTTGGCGACGAATATGTAGTGAGGACCAGCCAACAAGAGCGTACAGGTCACAGTGGTGGGTATTATATGGGGCTTTGGAGACAAAACGGATGGCACTGTGATAGACTACATCCAATTTGCTGAGTAGAGTGTTGGAGGCTATTTTGTAAATGACATCGCCGAAGTCAAGGATCGGTAGGATAGTCAGTTTTACGAGGGCATGTTTGGCAGCATGAGTGAAGGAGGCTTTGTTGCGAAATAGGAAACCGATTCTAGATTTAACTTTTGGATTGTAGATTCTTAATGTGAGTCTGGAAGGAGAGTTTACAGTCTAACCAGACACCTAGGTATTTGTAGTTGTCCACATACTCTAGGTCAGACCCGTCGAGAGTAGTGATTCTAGTCGGGTGGGCGGGTGCAAGCAGCGTTCGGTTGAAGAGCATGCATTTAGTTTTACTAGTGTTTAAGAGCAGTTGGAGGCTACTGAAGGAGTGTTGTATGGAATTGAAGCTCGTTTGGAGGTTTGTTAACACAGTGTCCAATGAAGGGCCAGATGTATACAAAATGGTGTCGTCTGCGTAGAGGTGGATCTGAGAGTCACCAGCAGCAAGAGCGACGTCATTGATATACACAGAGAAAAGAGTCGGCCCAAGAATTGAACCCTGTGGCACCCCCATAGAGACTGCCATAGGTCCAGACAACAGGCCCTCCGATTTGACACATTGAACTCTATCTGAGAAGTAGTTGGTGAACCAGGCGAGGCAGTCATTTGAGAAACCAAGGCTATTTAGTCTGCCAATAAGAATGCGGTGTTGACAGAGTCGAAAGCCTTGGCCAGGTCAATGAAAACGGCTGCACAGTACTGTCTATTATCGATCGCGGTTATAATATCGTTTAGGACCTTGAGCGTGGCTGAAGTGCACCCATGACCAGCTCGGAAACCGGATTGCATAGCGGAGAAGGTACGGTGGGATTCGAAATGGTCGGTGATCTGTTTGTTGACTTGGCTTTCAAAAACTTTTGAAAGGCAGGGCAGGATGGATATGGGTCTGTAACAGTTTGGATCTAGAGTGTCACCCCCTTTGAAGAGGGGGGATGACCGCGGCAGCTTTCCAATCTCTGGGGATCTCAGACGTTACGAAAGAGAGGTTGAACAGGCTAGTAATAGGGGTTGCGACAATTTCGGCGGCTAGTTTTAGAAAGAAAGCGTCCAGATTGTCTAGCCCAGATGATTTGTAGGGGTCCAGATTTTGCAGCTCTTTTAGAACATCAGCTGTCTGGATTTGTGTGAAGGAGAAGCGGTGGGGGCATGGGCAAGTTGCAGCGGAGGGTGCAGAGCTGGTGGCCGGGGTAGTGGTAGCCAGGTGGAAAGCATGGCCAGCCGTAGCAAAATGCTTGTTGAAATTCTCGATTATTGTAGATTTATCGGTGGTGATAGTGTTTCCTAGCCTCAGTGCAGTGGGCAGCTGGGAGGAAGTGCTCTTATTTTCCATGGACTTTACAGTGTCCCAAAACTTTTTGGAGTTAGTGCTACAGGATGCAAATTTCTGTTTGAAAAAGTTAGCCTTTGCTTTCCTAACTGCTTGTGTATATTGGTTCCTAACTTCCCAGTTCTGCAAAGCATAGGACTTTAATGAGATCTTTGTCAACAGACTGGAAAATTAATGGATTCTCTGTTTCTACCTACTGTGTATTTTTAGCCTATTTCATCATTGGTCCTAGATCTTTTGCCTGATATCCCTCGGCCACTTAAAGTGTTATGTGAGGTTCTGTTCCTGGTATCTCAAACCAGGTCTGTATGATATCAGATCCTGGAGCATCTTGTGCTTCCATTGCTGCCCCTTGTTTCCTTATTACAAAATATTGCGATCTCATGGAGGCCGGTTTACCCCATGCTTTCCTTAACCATAGTTGTTCTAGTAAATGATTTTGATATGGGTCATATTGTAGTGTACAATGATAGCCTAATTTTGGTAACTTTATTTCTGGAATTTGAGCCCTAATAAACTTTCCCCACTTCTTTAGTACTTCTTGTACTGGTGATTCTATGTTCCCTATCCAATATACATTTGCTGTTTTGTCCATAGCCGTCATCATTTGTGGACGTACCCCTTCCTGATCTATTATTAGTCCCTCTGATGTGCATTTAATTTGGATGCCCATTCTACACAGTGCATCTCTTCCTAATAGATTCACTGGAGTTTGTTCTGATACTAATATGGGTATGCAGGTAACTTTTCCTCCTGCTTCTAGTTTTACTGGAACTGTCATAGGTATTAGCTGTGTTTGTCCTGAAAATCCTACTGTCTTTGCATATTTGCCTGACATGGGGAGGTAAGAGGCATAATTTGGACTTCCACATGAGTAAGTAGCTCCAGTATCTATCATCATGGGTGTGCCTCTGTTGTTCACCTGAACCTTTAGCATAGGTTCTTCATCAGCCTGCATAGTTACTGCCACTAGCTGACCCTCCCCTTTAGGTTTCCCTGGGCATCCCTAGTATCCCTGATTTGGTCCTCCCCACAGGTTCACTGGGCCCTGTGGAGCCTGTGTCTGAGACTGCTGCCATACATCCGAACTGGGGCCATTTCTTTGCCAATTACCCTGTTGTGGTTGCCTAGGCAGCCGTGGGTTGGTAGGACAATCCCTTCCTAGATGTCCTGATTGATTACACCCCCAGCAGACACCTAGCGGTCCTCCTGGTCCACCATTTTGGTATGTCTGCTGTTGTGATCGGTGCCCTTGATTCTGGGGTCTGTTCCTATTTCCTTAGTTTTTCCACTGTCCAGGGGATTGTTGTGTGTACACATTCACTACTGGTGCAGCAGGAACTCTTTGGCCTTGCTGCTGAGGCGGTATTTGTGGACCTCCTTGGAGAACAGGTGCCATGGCGCCCTCTTCTGGCGGTGTCGGAATAATCACTGGAGCTTGTGTTTTCTTTTTGTCCTTTCTTGTCAGCTCTTCCAGCTGCACCTGTCCCAGTTTTCTCCGAATCTCTCTCCACTGCTTCGCCAGTTTCTGTTAATCCCTCCTGTATTTCTCCATTGCGTGGATAATATGGTTGCAGAATTCCTTGTGTGATTCTGACGTTAGTCCCACCACATCTTCCAGTCTGCTTCTGATAGGCGTTGGCATTTCCTCCATCAGTGATGTCCCGAATAGTGTTGTCATCAGTGGATCCTCCTCTGGGTCTTTTTCGGTTTCTTGTCGCCACCTCTTGAGCTGATCCTCTAGGTAATTTGCAGGGTTTGCTTTATCCCCCAATGGTTCCCCTCTCAGTGCTTTAGGGTCTATTTTGGCTTGATTTTGGCTTGATACTCCTGGCCTATAATTGTCAAAGGACATTCCATCCAGTTCTGTTACTATAGTTTTGCCTCCCGTGGCTCCTTGCTCTGATAATCGTCCCTCTGTCTCACTCTGTTTTTGATCAGAGTCAGCATACTGTCTAAGTTCTTCACCTTCCTCCTTATTTGCATCATCCCACTCGCTCTGTCCATCACCATTTTGTTCATCTATCCCATAATTTTCCAGTCTGTTTAACATACCCCTCAGTCCCTCATAAGTCTATATCTAAGTCTGATCCTCTTCCTCCTGTTTTATAGTTCTTTATTAGGGTATCCATGTCCTCACACACTGTTACATCAAACATTCCTTCCTTTGGCCATTTTGTTGCTAGTTTTCTAGTTCTTATTTACATTTACATTTAAATCATTTAGCAGACACTCTTATCCAGAGCGACTTCCCGTTTATCAGAGATTTTACTAATCTCTTCACTCTTTTCTGGGAACCTTCTCTTCATGATTGCTACTGGTGTCCCTGCCATCTCTATTCCCTGTATTCTTGGTCTCCCTGACGCTAGTCTTAGGTTTGGTTCAGTGTCTATATTAGGGTGTAAAGTCAACAATATTTTCCTTACTGTTTTTCTTGTACCTAATTGTTCCTTTATTATTGTCGCTCGTTTTGGAATAACCCACTGAACGTCTCTCAACACTGTAGATACTTCTATTTGTGGTTCCCTTAATGTCTTACCTGTCTGCCCTTTCCCTCTTTCAAAACCTTGCTCCTCCCCTAATGCCAGCCAAGGTTCAACCTGTGTATCTATTGGGATTATTATAAAAAACAACCTCTTTTGATCTGCTTATTCTTCAAGAGTTTCTCCAATATTCTGTACTGTCCAATTTCTTCCTATTATTCCCGTCCAATCTATATATGGCCACTCTTCTCTTGCTTCCACTAAATTTGTTATTTCTGTTATTGCTCTCAGCTGAAAGTTTTTATATTCCTCAATTAATGGTATTCTTCTTCCTAATATATCTTCATATTCTGCTTCTTTCCAAAAATGAGATTTTATCTCTTGCGTTTCTTTTAATATTCTTCTTATCCTTGTATCATTACTGGATCAATGACATATGTAATAACTGTTTCGCATTATATTGTACCTTTTTCTGATAATGTTATAATTGTGGCCTATTGCATTAATTTAGTTAAAATATAATTTTGTTGTTTAACAAATCTAGAACCCATAATTAGTTGGTGCTATTCCATCAGCATAATAGTTAAAACTACCTGCAATCCACTGGTCCACGTAACGAAAACAAATTATCATTTTAGAATTCATTAACTATTTGCATACGTCACTGGTGTTACGCAAACTATAAAATAAAGTAATAACAATTAGAATTTGTCAAAGAATGTTTCCCATTCAACTATTCAGATTTCTCACAGCCCGATACAGTCCAGCAAGTACGACTCTCTTTTACCCACGAACTAAGACATGGCATTAGTAAAGTCTATTCACAAACCACCAATAACTAATAGTATATTTGCATTCATATTATTAAAATCTCACTTCCCTATTAAATTACGTTCCTTTGTTATCAATTCAAATCATGGCCACAGCTCTATTGTAATTGCCAGTCCGCTATTAAATGTATAACTGTCCTTTCTGATTAGGCTATAGTTAATAAAACAAATACTTGCTATAGTTGACAAGCATACATTCAATTCATATCCATATTAAATTCAATATTCCAAATTACAACCCTATTCACAGTAGTTTAATCTATCAAATCATTAGGCAACGCAAAAAATGCCTCAATCATCCCACTATTCCTGTTGAATAAGTGAGTCTTTCAATTTGAAAGAAGCAAGCTGCTAAATCGTCCAGTCTTACATCACAAAATCAAACACTGACTGTTCTATCAATCTAAGCAACACATAACCATAGTATTATTAGATACCCTGCCTATATGTACATATCTACCTCAATTACCTCGTACCCCTGCACATTGATATGGTACTGTTACTCCCTGTATATATTGTAGCTTCATTGTATTTTTATTTCTTGTGTTATTATTTCTATATATTTTTTTACTCTGCATCGTTACAAAAGGGCTCGTAAGTAAACATTTCATGGTAAAGTTGTATTCGGAGCATGTGACAAATAAAATTTGATTGATTTGAATTTGATTAAATTTTTGTGCTTTACCAATACGAGACACCGTATACAGTAAAATTATTGGTGTGTTTAATCAACATATTGTGTTACGCTTCATATATGTTGTTCATGGTTGTTAAAGGTCACGAACAGTCAAAATCATGTTTTTCATGAAATGTGATGATATTTGGATGAAACCAGATCAAAGTACAGTATGATGACCAAAGTATGAAAAATGACTGTTGCTTTTACATTTATTAAGTTTGATCATAAACCTACTGGTCCCCTCCCCGTGTCAAACACTTGGATTCAGGATGCAGGATTATTAAAGGAACAGGGTGACATCACCCTAACTCTCTCATTTTAATACACAAATGGTAGCATGATATTCTCTTACCTAATTTAAATAAGTACCGCCTTGTAACCAACATCGGAGAAGGCGTGTTTGCAGAGGGGCGTGGTTTAGCTACTCTACTGGTGCCAAAATGTGACTGTAGGGTATCAGCAAATATAATTAAAAGTTTACCCTATTAATCTATGGCAAAGATACTCATATGTTTCCCCTTTCATCTGTGTCTGGTGTTAGCTAGTTACTGTCTAGTTAGGTCTTCAGCCAGCATGGAACAAAAGTGGAAGAAGGGCTGTTCAAAACTCTGATGCAGGTGTCAAGTCAACACATCCATCAGTGCTGCTATGAACAGCATCAAAAGAGACATGCCAAACAGGAGATGTATAAAAATAATAATACATAATTGATGCAATTTCAATGTTGCTCGAGTTGCTTTGTGTATCACCATATTTGCTTGAGATGATTTTACTGCAACACTGCTCACTGCATCCAAGTTGCTTGACATAGGCGTTTCAAAGGGCTGTCAGTCGAGGCAATCGCATGAATATAAGCTTCCCGCCCACTCAGCCTGTCTTTTTCAAACTTCCTGGTAGTTAGCCATGAGAGAACAATTACTTTTTGTAAAATGTTAAGCATTTCCATCCAAAACAAATATTACGTGTGATATTTTAGTCATTCAAAAGTCTATTTTACATGGGAATCAGAAAGGTTGTTCGGGATCTTTAACTCTGCATTCTTATTTTCCAGGAAACTCTATGTGTGTATCTCGGTGGTGCTGTGTCTCCTGATCTGCTGTCTGATCCTCTTCTTCCTCTTCCCACGAAGTATCTCACTGTCCCTTGTCGCCATCCAATCAGTGATGGTCTTCTTCACCCCACACACAGTTGAAATGCAAATCATGGTAAGTACGAGATATATGCGTGCCACACTCCCGTATATATCAAAGACAATGTGTGATCACTCATTGTTTGGTTTATTGTATGAGGTCAGTGTGATCAAACTATGTTTTTCCTCTTCTAGAATGTCATCAGTGTCACCAATGAGAACTTTCAGGATATTCAAGTCTTGGATTTTGATATACAAGTGCTGATCGCTGAAACAGTGGTGGGCAGGATCAAGATATCTAATATGACCGCAGTCAAATCACGTTCAGAGAAAGCGGTGAGTTTGATATTGTTGTTTAATATAAATCAATTACAGAATTATAATACTGTGTAATGCAAAGCAACTTTGTTTATTGTCCCGTATGAAACAGTTGGACCTTAATTCCCAGTCTAATTATGTTTTCCGATCTCCTACAGTATGCTGTTGTCATACCCATAACAATTGAGGACCCAGGCCTGAAGTAAGCATGACATTTATTATAATTTATATGTCCAATATCATTACCATCATCACTACTTCTAAAATAGGAAGGAAATATAGTGTTATCTGTGTATGTGTACATTACAGTATGAACTCTTGGATAGGACCTGCAGTATACAGTATGAATTAAACTTACAGTACGCTCTTGGTTTTCAAAATATATTATTTTCTTTACAGTGCATTCGGAAAGTATTCAGACCCCTTGACTTTTTCCACATTTTGTTACGTTACAGCCTTATTCTAAAATTGATTAAATTGTTTTTTTTCCCCTCATTAATCTACACACAATACCCCATAATGACAAAACCAAAACAGGTTTGTAGATTTTTTTGCACATTTATAAACAATAAAAAACGGAAATATAACATTTACATAGGTATTCAGACCCTTTACTCAATACTTTGTTGAAGCACCTTTGGCAGCAATTACAGCCTCGAGTCTTCTTGGGTATGAATCTACAAGCTTGGCACACCTGTATTTGGTGAGTTTCTCTCATTCTTCTCTGCAGATCCTCTCAAGCTCTGTCAGGTTGGATGGGGAGCGTTGCTGCACAGCTATTTTCAGGTCTCTCCAGAGATGTTCGATCGGGTTCAAGTCCGGGCTCTGGCTGGGCCACTGAAGGACATTCAGAGACTTGTCCCGAAGCCACTCCTGTGTTGTCTTGGCTGTGTGCTTAGGGTCATTGTCCTGTTGGAAGGTGAAACTTCATCCCAGTCTGAGGTCCTGAGTGCTCTGGAGCAGGTTTTTATCAAGGATCTCTCTGTACTTTGCTCCATTCATCTTTCCCTCAATCCTGACTAGTCTGAAAATTAGCCCCACAGCATGATGCTGCCACCACCATGCTTCACCGTAGGGATGGTGTCAGGTATCCTCCAGACGTGACGCTTGGCATTCTGGCCAAAGAGTTCAATCTTGGTTTCATCAGACCAGAGAATCTTGTTTCTCATGGTCTGAGAGTCTTTAGGTGCCTTTTGGCAAACTCCAAGCGGGCTGTCATGTGCCTTTTAGTGCTGAGGAGTGGCTTCCGTCTGGCCACTCTACCATATTGGTGGAGTGCTGCAGAGATGGTTGTCCTTCTGGAAGGTTCTGCCATCTCCACAGAGGAAGTCTGGAGCTCTGTCAGAGTGACCATCGGGTTCTTGTTTACCTCCCTGATCAAGGCCCTTCTCCCACGATTGCTCAGTTTGGCCAGGCGGCCAGCTCTAAGAAGAGTCTTGGTGGTTCCCAAACATCTTCCATTTAAGAATGATGGAGGCCACTGTGTTCTTGGGGACCTTCAAAACTGCAGACATTTTTGGTACCCTTCTACAGATCTGTGCCTGACACAATCCTTTCTCGGAGATATACGGACAATTCCTTCGACCTCATGGCTTGGAATTTGCTCTGACATGCATTGTCAACTGCGGACTTTATATAGACAGGTGTGTGCCTTTCCAAATCATGTCCAATCAATTGAATATACCACAGGTGGACTCAAATCAAGTTGTAGAAACATCTCAAGGATGATCAATGCAATTAGGATGCACCTGAGCTCAATTTCGAGTCTCATAGCAAAGGGTCTGAATACTTATGTAAATAAGGTATTTCTGTTTGTTTAAAAAAAAACTGTTTTCGCTTTGTCATTATGGGGTATTGTGTGTAGATTGATGAGGAAAATGTTTTATTTAATCCATTTTAGAATAAGGTTGTAACGTAACAAAATGTGGAAAAAGTCAAGGGGTCTGAATACTTTCCGAATGCACTGTATGTGATAAATGTGTAGGGTAATAAATGTCTTTATAACTCCTCTGTTTCAGTAATTACTGCAAGTCATCCACCATAAGGATTCACACCTTGTTCTTGCATTTGCAGTGAGTATCACACTCTATTCCAAGATATGTTAAAGGGCCAACCACAAACACATCTGTCGCACCACAAACACTTCAAGGCACTTCAGCCTATCTGACCACCAGGCTGTAGTATGCCCATTGACTTCCCATTGTAACATATCTTGTTTGGAACCACACAAACACACAGATCTTATACTTCCTTGAATTCTTGTTGTCAGTGTTCTTGATGACCTTTGGCCAAGACCAAGCACTATTATTACTTTAGCCAAAATATAAAAGTTTTTTTGCTTTTTCAAAACGTGCATGAATTGCCCCTTTCAAGCCACGTGTTCAAAAATCTCACGCATTTGTTTCATGTCCATTTGAGATTAATCATGCTGTAAAACTAGTAACAGTGTAACTATAGTCTTTGCCTTAGGTCATAAACCTACCAAATTTAAAGTTGTTGCTTTTTTTTATTACGGAAAAGGGTAGTCAGGAATAACAGAATAACAAACGTTTGAACTTCACCATTCTATAAAAGTGACATTTTGAAACACGAGACTGTGAACTTGCAGATGAAGATTTCAAAATGTCCGCATTAATATCTATTTTTGTCTTCCACAGAATGACAATGGACGTTTCCTTCCAGGCTCACTCGGAGCAGCTGTCCAAAGACACCTTTGAGTACATTGACTGTGGAGCCAACACCACCATCCCCCACCATATCAGGCAAATGATTTTTGAAAGATGAAAGCCTGTAAATGATGGATCCCCAAAGTGGAAATATGTATTATAAACAAGATAGACTCTAAGGAATACGGGCCTCTTCCATTCTGTCTTAAGCGGTCATAAAAAGTATATTGATTATTTTTTTCTTGAAGAGGCTCCTTGTCAAAGGGAAATGTATACGTATTGTATTGTAGTAGACAATAGTATTATAGTATTGTCCTCTGCTCTGTCCACATTATTTGCTGTGCAATATTCTTCTGAAGTAGTTTTCTGAATGATTTATGAACTGTGAAAGTAGATGTTGTATTGTTTTGTTGGTTGTTTTAACATAATTGTAGGGATTTAAAACATACACTGAGTGTACAAAACATTAGGAAAATCTTCCTAATATTGAGTTGCACCCCCTTTTGCCCTCAGAATAGCCTCAATTCATTGGGGCATAGACTTTACAAGGTGTCAAAAGCATCCACAGGGATGCTGGCCCATGTTGACTCCAATGCTCCCACAGTTGTGTCAAGTTGGCTGGATGTCCTTTGGGTGGTGGACCATTCTTGATACACACGGGAAACTGTTGAGGATGAAAAACCCAGCAGCGTTGCAGTTCTTCACACACTCAAACTGGTGCGCCTGGCACCTACTACCATAACCCGTTCAAAGGCACATGTTTTGTCTTGCCCATTCACCCTCTGAATAGCACACATACACAATCCATGTCTCAATTGTCTCAAGGCTTAAGAATCCTTCTTTAACCTGTCTCCTCCCCTTCATCTACACTGATTGAAGTGGATTTAACGGGTGACATCAACAACGGATCGTAGCTTTCAACTGGATTCACCTGGTCAGTCTATGTCATGGAAAGGGCAGGTGTTCCTAATGTTTTGTACACTCAGTGTAGATTGCATCATTAAAAGTCACTCGGTGTGTATGAGATATATGATCATGATTTATAATACAAATTAAATCCCACAAGCTACACTACATGGCCATAAGTATGTGGACAACCCTTCAAATTAGTGGATTAGGCTATTTCAGCCACACCCGTTGCTGACAGGTGTATAAAATTGAGCACATAGCCATGCAATCACCATAGACAAACATTGACAGTTGAATGGCCCATACTGAAGAGCTCAGTGACTTTCAACGTGGCACCGTCATAGGATGCCACCTTTCCAACAAGTCAGTTCGTCAAATTTCTGCCCTGCTAGAGCTGCCCCGGTCAACTGTAAGTGCTGTTATTATGAAGTGGAAACGTCTCGGAGCAACAACGGCTCAGCCGCGAAGTGGTAGGCCACACAAGCTCACAGAACTGGACCGCCTAGTGCTGAAGTGTGTAGTGCGTAAAAATTGTCTGTCCTCGGTTGCAACACTCACTACCGAGTTCCAAACTGCCTCTGGAAGCAACATCAGCACAATAACTGTTCGTCGGGAACTTCATTAAATGGGTTTCCATGGCCGAGCAGCCGCACACAAGCCTAAGATCACCATGCACAATGCCAAGCGTTGGCTCGAGTGGTGTAAAGCTCGCCGCCATTGGACTCTAGAGCAGTGGAAACGCGTTCTCTTGAGTGATGATTCACACTTCACCATCTGGCAGTCCGACGGACGAATCTGGGTTTGGTGGATGTCAGGAGAATGCTACCTGCCCGAATGCATAGTGCCAACTGTAAGGTTTGGTGGAGGAGGAATAATGGTCTGGGACTGTTTTTCATGGTTCGGGCTAGGCCCATTAGTTCCAGTGAAGGGAAATCTTAATGCTACAGCATACAATTACATTGTAGACGATTCTGTGCTTCCAACTTTGTGGCAACAGTTTGGGGAAGGCCCGTTCCTGTTTCAGCATGACAATGCCCCCGTGCACAAAGCGAGGTCCATACAGAAATGGTTTGTCGAGATTGGTGTGGAATAACTTGACTGGCCTGCACAGAGCCCTGACCACAACCCCCGCGAACACCTTTGGAATGCAGACTGCGAGCCAAGCCTAATCGCCCAACATCAGTGCCTGCCTCACTAATGCTCTTGTGGCTGAATGGAAGCAAGTCCCCGCAGCAATGTTCCAACATCTAGTGGAAAGCCTTCCCAGAGGAGTGGAGGCTGTTATAGCAGCAAAGGGGGGACCAACTCCATATTAATGCCCATGATTTTGGAATGAGATGTTCAGCAGGTGTCCACATAGTTTTGGCAATGTAGTGTATGTTATGTGTATTTTAAAGTTTACTGCATTGATATTCAATATGAAATTGCCTTGTAATTCAATTAACCTCCATTAACCTTCTTATATAAGAGGGTAAATAACATTTCCTAAGGGTTGCCATGATTTGACTGTGAGAGGAATTTTGCAGCACAACTCAAATGTTCTAAGTGTGCAAATAGTTAAGAGGGACATTGCTGAAATACCTATGTCATTACCAGCTTTTTTAAAGTATCTATGAAGACACTGACGTGATGTTTTTTTTTAGGGCTTTATTGCCCATGTTGCTGTTAATTGCATTCCAATGTGAGGGTTGTTCTCTCTGTTCCAGTGCATGATGGTTACAGCTACAGATGTAGATGTAATGTAGGAGGGGTTGTAGCTACCACTGCTGGGAGTACTGTATGGACTGAAACACATCAAACAGCCATCTTCATAAATGTGATGTCATCAACACAAAGTTTTGGCTTTGTCCTTTTAGAAAAATCCATCTTCACTGGAGGTTATATCAAGTTTCTATAACATTGTCAAATTCCACTGTCAATCATCATAACATGATTAGTCCAATAAATAGGCCATACTCTACTCTCAGTTTCTTAGATTAAAACCATGAAAGCTGAACTCATGATAACTAGAGGTCCTATAGCAGTAGAATGGACATGTTTGGCTAAGGTTGTCTGCATCACTCAACAGTGTGTGATGCAAGAACTGAACTCACTGAGTATCTGTTGTCAATCCTGGCACTGTAGTTGTCTTTGTTTGTGTGCAAACACTTGCATTGCACATTTTTACCTGCCATAATGAGAAAAGAATGCAGAGGGTTATAAATAAGTTAGATTCAGTTAATTGCATTGACATTCATAACCTCTACCAAGGGATAAGAATACCCTACCCAGTGGCACATCCAGCACTTTGGGCTCAGGGGGCAGGACTGGCATGGTTGGCGCCTCAGGCTGGCTCTCTACCAAAAGAGCTGGTCCCTTCACATTCTATATGTCCAAGAGAGAAATCATCATCTCTTTATACGCGTCGCTAATCATGTTTTATTTGTTTGCTTGTTTGGCCAGAAATGCTCCCCATGTCAAGCAAGTCAGGGCTCTGTGATTTAGTCTACCACTGCAGTAACATTGTGACCTTGACTGGAATAGCTACTGTATCAGAATTAATGTCCTACTGTGCTGTCATTGCTAATGACTAAAATAACCATGGCCCTGCCTTATGAGTGATAGTCACGCGGTGATCAACCACGTTCTGCCTGCGCCGCGCTTCCCAGTGCATGGCTGCCATGTTACAGTACACCACCCTGTGGAGAAGGAGGCAGTCTAATTTGAGCAGGCCCATTACCCTGACCTATGAGTACTCAATACCCTATAATGTAATCCTTTGTAGAGGCATAAAAACCTCTACCTCCTAGGCTACATCACAGAATAAAAAAGTTTCATAGAATAACTGTTTGTGCAATAATACATAAGCTCATCTGCATTGATGATGTTTGAAGTAAAAAAATCATCTCTGTTTCAAAACAGAGACACAACTGTAATATTTACTTTCCTAAATAGAAGAAATGCACTTGCCAATGAGCTCCCCAGACAGCAACAACAGCACAGCAGCAACAGCCCTTACTGAATACATTGTCAGCTCTGACTGCAACCCCAACCACATCTGGGCAGATGTGTTGCTTGGTAACTTTGATTGTGACATCATATGACGATAATGATAATGCATGATGAAACAAAACTGTCTTGTTCAAAGAATTCCATTCCATTATTACAATGTGACGGTCATGGTTGGGTTTGACACAGGGTGGCGCCAAAGTCTGTCCATACACTGTAAACAGTGCCTTGCAAAAGTATTCAGCCCCCTTGGTGTTTTTTTCCTATTTTGTTGCATTACAACCTGTAATTTAAATTGATTTTTATTTGGAGTTCATGTAATGGACATACACAAAATAGTCCAAGTTGGTGAAGTGAAATGAAAACAATTACTTGTTTCAAAAATTCTAAACAAATAAATAATGGAAAAGTGGTGCATGCATATGTATTCACCCCCTTTGCTATGAAGCCCCTAAATAAGATCTGGTGCAACCAATTACCTTCAGAAGTCACATAATTAGTTAAATAAAGTCCACCTGTGTGCAATCTAAGTGTCACATGATCTCAGTATATTTACTCCTGTTCTGAAAGGCCCCAGTCTGCAACACCACTAAGCATGGGGCCCACCAAGCAAGCGGCACCATGAAGACTAAGGAGCTCTCCAAACAGGTCAGGGACAAAGTTGTGGAGAAGTACAGATCAGGGTTGGGTTATAAAAAAATATCTGAAACTTTGAACATCCCACGGAGCACCATTAAATCCATTATAAAAAATTTGAAAGAATATGGCACCACAACAAACCTGCCAGAGAGGGCCGCCCACCAAAACTCACGGACCAGGCAAGGAGGGCATTAATCAGAGAGGCAACAAAGAGACCAAAGATAACCCTGAAGGAGCTGCAAAGCTCCACAGCGGGGATTGGAGTATCTATCCATAGGACCACTTTAAGCCGTACACTCCACAGAGCTGGGATTTATGGAAGATTGGCCAGAAAAAAGCCATTGCTTAAAGAAATAAATAAGCAAACACGTTTGGTGTTCGCCAAAAGGCATGTGGGAGACTCCCCAAACATATGGAAGAAGGTACTGTGGTCAGATGAGACTAAAATTGAGCTTTTTGGCCATCAAGAAAAACGCTATGTCTGCCGCAAACCCAACACCTCTCATCACCCCGAGAACACCATCCATGGTGGTGGCAGCATCATGCTGTGGGGATGTTCTTCATCGGCAGGGACTGGGAAACTGGTCAGAATTGAAGGAATTATGGATGGCGCTAAATACAGGGAAATTCTTGAGGGAAACCTGTTTCAGTCTTCCAGAGATTTGAGACTGGGATGGAGGTTCACCTTCCAGCAGGACAATGACCCTAAGCATACTGCTAAAGCAACACTCGAGTGGTTTATGGGGAAACATTTAAATGTCTTGGAATGGCCTAGTCAAAGCCCAGACCTCAATCAAATTGAGAATCTGTGGTATGACTTAAAGATTGCCGTACTCCAGCGGAACCCAACCAACTTGAAGGAGCTGGAGCAGTTTTGCCTTGAAGAATGGGAAAAAATCCCAGTGGCTAGATGTGCCAAGCTTATAGAGACATACCCCAGGAGACTTGCAACTGTAATTGCTGCAAAAGGTGGCTCTACAAAGTATTGACTTTGGGGTGGTGGGGGGGGTGAATAGTTATGCACGCTCAAGTTTCTGTTTTTTTGTCTTATTTCTTGTTTGTTTCACCCAAAGTGGTAGGCATGTTGTGTAAATCAAATGATACCAACCCCCAAAAAATCAATTTTAATTCCAGGTTGTAAGGCAACAAAATAGGAAAAATGCCAAGGGGGGTGAATACTTTCGCAAGCCACTATACCTAGAGTTTCCTTTTACTGGCTGTCATGTTACTCTAGCACAAAAAGTGAGATTTATTTCATTGAAATAAGTGCATGTCTCTGAATTGGTGTTGCTCCTCTCAGTGGGAATGTCTAAAGAATGAACTTGAATTTTCTCATGCAATCTAATATGCAGGCATCAAATTCAACATGGGTTAGGGATCACTATTTGTCTTTCCAAGTAGTTGTGTACTGGGAGGGAGAATAGGATATTAGGAATACTGTAGTTCACATTTACTCTATCCTGCGACATTAAGGCTGCTTATCCTGATTCCTGCTATATTGTAGCTGCATGCCAGCATCTCACCTTCTGTATATGGAACCATTGACATACTAGACCAGCAGGGGGAGTAGATTATTGAGTGACGTCACCTCGGGTTGTTGTTCTAGGTAGGAGGTCTTGTGCATGCTATTCAATTCCACTCCACTGCTCATTGCTCCATCAGTGCAGGGAGCAGACGGACAGATATTAGCACTCAGAGATAAATAATATTTGGACGTATGAGTACATGGATGTATTTGCTGCACTAGGATGATGCTATTTATGTTCATTCAAGTGGTCTAGAAGGTAAATATATCACATATGTTTTACTAATTATTTGACAATAGTTTGTTCAGGTTTAAGACTGCACAGATATAAATATGGTATCTTACTGCAATGAAATCTGAGTTGTAATGCCATGTACAAGGCTGGTTATTATAGCAGTCATTCCTGTAAAATGTCTCACTCATAGAAGGTTATGCATTTTATTATTGTGCAAATCTGCAGTTTTATCACATTTAATTCCTAAGAATGATGCTAGGATTACAGTACGTAGGCTATATTCTTATATCTGGTGTTCTCATAATTAGATAGTTGGGGTGGCACTAATCTTTCTTTTAACAGCCTATGGAGAAAATATGGGTTGGTTTATAGTTTTCTTTTTTTTCTTCACAAAAACAATTGGATTATAATTATTCGCAATCCTATCCTGGGCATCAACTGCATTAATTGTGCAAATGAATAGATATTCAATTATTTATATTAAACTTGGAATCAATGTGCCCCAAGTCAGCCATTGGGGTTTAACTGTCCTAAGAGGATTAGAACTACATGTTGTCAGGCATACCGCTTCTTAGAGTTTTAAACCCAAACCAAAAATGAAATTGTGCTGTCTGGACATTTTCTATGACCGACAATTAAATTGGCTAGGCTTAGGCTATGACTGTTATGGTTGTGGATTTACTCTAACAAGGAATAACCAATTGGTCTCAATTGTTGCTTTGCTATTTGCAATGCAAGTTTATAAGAAATTGCATTATTCATTGAGCAGTCTGATTAGATGCAAACACGGTAAAGCAATCATGTCAGCGTACTAACCATAGTAGCAATCATTCATGTGTTATATCAAAGTGTCTGATGACATTTCCTATCTGTGTCATTGTTTATTATTGTGTAAAAGCTCCTCAATTGTAGTGATACCTGACAATCTCATCTAGTCTTTAAATGGTAACTCATTGTGTTTGCGTTTTGATAAGGTCCCCAGTCCTGCAACCATCCAGTCTAGCACCTCCACCTTTTGACGAGGGTGCCAATGCCAACCTATTAGAAAGGATTATCGAGAATCTGCCACCTCATCCAAAGAGGTGAGAACATCCCATCACCATGGGGAACCAGCTGACCGAGATAGCCCCCAACACCCCGTTCCTGCAAAACTTCCAGTCCTTGCACGTGGTAGTGATTGGCCTGGACGCGGCTGGCAAAACCTCTCTGCTCTACAGACTGAAACTCAAGGAGTTTGTCAAGACCATCCCGACCAAGGGCTTTAACACGGAGAAGATCAAGGTAGTGGTGGGCAGCTCGCGGGCCATCACCTTCCAGGTGTGGGATGTAGGGGGCCAGGAGAAGCTGCGGCCCCTGTGGAAGTCATACACGAGGCGGACCGACGGCATTGTGTTCGTGGTGGACTCCACCGAGGCCGAACGCATGGAGGAGGCCAAGGTGGAGCTTCACAAGATCACCCGTACCTCGGAGAACCAGGGGGTGCCCGTCCTGTTGCTGGCCAACAAGCAGGACCTGGACTCGGCTCTGTCTGTGAGCGAGGTGGAGAAGGTCCTGGCCGTCCATGAACTGAATGCTTCCACCCTGCACCACGTACAGAGCTGCAGCGCCGTGGATGGACAAGGCCTACAACCAGGCCTAGAGAAACTCTACGAGATGATCCTGAAGAGGAAGAAGATGGTGAAACACAACAAACATAGAAAGAGATGAGCCTGGATTATCCTGATTTACAGGGCCATTTGGGACTCTTTGAGCGGAGGTCCTGTACCTTTAACTAAAACGGAAGGCTTTTTTGCCAACAAAGGACCAATTACAGATGGCACAGGGGTCAGGAGAAATGGATTTGGCCTTTATGTGACATGCAGTATTGATACACTGTCTTTCATACCTTGTATTAGCCACACAGCTGCCCTTTGTATGCAATGAATATGTGATAGCCACGATAGGCTGTAGTTGCCTATGACATATTTTGTCCCACAAAGTTGGACTCACTTGTTTTATCCTACAACACAGTAGAAATGTGATATCGAACTTTGAACTCTGAACTCCTGTTGGATTTGAACAAAGACACACATTTTATATGATATGAAGCTAAATCGTATTGATATCAAATGGGATACCAAGGCAATTACAGTATTATTATTTTGGTCACTTTTGAATGAACAATTCCAAGTGCATTCCCCTTATGCCACAGAGTTTCAGTTGGATTCACAGACTGTTTTTACAAGTTGTAAACATTTTGTAACACTGAAGAATTAATAAATCAAACCACTGTATTAAATATATGTTGCTTTCTGTTCAGACAATATCAAAGTGTAAAGTTAACACATTGTGCATTTTAAGGGGACTTAGACTTAGGAAGAGTCCAAAGAAGATTTAAAATGTTTCTTTTTGCCATCCTTTAACAACATAAAGCTATCCTCATATGATCCCTCTGTTGTTGCAGAGAATTTTCCTGCGTAGCAGGAAATGCAAATTGTAGTGTATTCAAGGTTTTAAAAGGCTTCTAAAGTTTGTACTTTCCACTTTAAAATGTCAGACTTGATTTATCCTAACAAAAAATGTACCAACCCCTACAAAAATATACATGAATTATAATCCATATACTAATTCACATTTCCTGTTACTCCAGGATTATTTTCCTGCTGTGTTCCAACTGGTCAAATTAAGATAGCAGATCTGTAGGCCCTAGACATTTTAATAGGTGTAGTAGGCTGCAGCAAAGATACCCTTTCAGCCATGAATCTAATTTGATTTATGCACAATGCAGAGAGCTACAGTATATGATGGATAGATTATTCAAAACTCAAATCCTGCCCTGAGGTGATGTACTGAACTTGACTAGCTTTCCCTTCTGTACTATAGATAGACACAATACAGCTTCGTTGATGATAGTCTCGCTGCCAGTGCCTGGGCAAAGGGAATGACCTACAGCAAATCAGCCAGCATTGAAAGAGCAAAGTTCACCGTACTCCCATAGAAAGATCAAATCAAATCAAATGTTATTTGTCACATACACGTGTTTAGCAGATGTTATAACTTAATATATAACGGGTGTAGCGAAATGCTTGTGCTTCTAGCTCCGACAGTGCAGTAATATCTAACAAGTAATTTCTAACAATTTCACAACATGTACCCAATACACACAAAACTAGTAAGGAATGGGATTTAAGAATATATACATATATGGACAAGCAATGACAGAGCGGCATGGACTAAGATACAGTAGAATATTATAGAATAGAATGCAGTATATACATATGAGATGAGTAGTGCAAGATATGTAAACATTATTACAGTGACTAGTGTTCCAGATGACTAGTTTTGCATAAGAGAACAAGAGTTACTGTTGTTTACGTTTACATATGCATTCAAAGAAGACATTTGCCACAATTACAAGCAACACATAAAGATAGTACTGAATATCAGCGCAGTATTTGCGTGATGAAACAACCTACATGTGCTAGCTGTATAGAGCGGGTCTGGATATGATACATTCATGTGGAATGGCACCGTTCTCCAGTATGTTCGCCACGTTTTGCATTATATTCATTGTATCTCTTCTCCTCTATTCATGGCTGAGTCAGCAAATTGGCTATGGAGAGCAGCCCCTGCCCCCAGCCCACCATATCCATTTACTTTGATTTCCACCTCAGCTAGGCTGCCAGCTGCTTGCATTGTAATTCAATCAATTAGTAGTGTGGTTGTGGGCAGAATCAAACAGCTTCGTGGAATAATAAAGATGGATAGCCGTGGGCTTTGGTGACTATGGCAGAGCTACATTAGGAAACCTCTTGAGTCTGTAATGAATGTGATTCGTCATTCTATAGATCTGGCTCACCAATATGCATAGTATGCAAGATTGCATACTTCAAGTATAGGATATTCAAGGCTTTGATCAGACATAAGGTGTACACTTTAGCACTAGTAATATACATTATATTTCTAGTGCTAAAGTGTACACTTTTGTGAAACATTTGGATCTTGTGTATTCTCAATTATAAACATAATAGTGAAAGTGAATTATTGGGAGGACTTTAAGGATATGAGACAAAGCCATGTTGCTGTACCAGACCAGACAGTGATGGCATTTAGGTAGAATGAAACTGACCAGCTACTTGAATGTTTTCTTATAGTGGATAAGACCCAAGCCCCCTGCTGACAAGTCCAATTAAGAAGAGACACTACTGTCCCTAAGAACTAGAGCAAACAAACATTAACACTCTTTCCCCTACAGTGGAGATTGTGGTAGATACAGATACATACTGACTGCCAAATAAATATGCTTTATTCTTAATCCAACTACAATTAGTCCAACTACAAACAACAACAATATTTCATATTATTCAGTCCTCACTATTGTGAAGTTGGTTTGTTTGAGTGCACTCGACTATAGAGAAACATATGTCAGATGGGACATTGGTTGAAGCTGTTGATTTCTTGATAAAATCACAGAAGTTATTCTCAAGATAGAGATTGATAGAGGGAAATCCAGCAAACTCAAATTAAAACGTTTGCTATTTTTTAACTTTCTATCACTGTTCTCTCCTAAATTTACCAAGTGTTTATTTTTTAAATCCATTTGTGTTTTTTAATCCAGATATGAAGTTATGCAGTGACTAGAGCGTCCCATTGCACAATGAATCAATCAAAAATCTACATTCCTTGCATCGATCATGTGGATCATGCCAGCTAAGTGTTCCAGCTTCTATAGAACACTGTACATTTGTCTCTAATGAGATGACTGATAAGGAGTTTCAGTATGTACCATCCTTTGATATACAGTAGGATACAACCTTACCACAACCTTATAACAACCTTCGCTGATGCTGATTTGCAACGCAGAGGGACATGTAATTTGGCTGCCAAACAGTCTGGGCCTCTTCACGTTGACACAAACCATGACTGTGACCGGCATGATCTTACACACCAAGTTATTCACTACAATCTGTTCATTAAAACTTCTGAGAGGTATTTGTGGAGTCATCCTGACACAGAAGCTGGTAACTGGAATTCATTAGCCTAACCTGGGAAAGGAAGTTGCTAAACTGACACATTCCTCATCTATGGGAACTTCAATGACTTCAAATGGCAAATATTTGAATTTTGAATGCAATATAGAATAAAGAAAGAAAAGAAAATAAATAAATAAATAAATAAATATAAATATATATATATATATATATATATATATATATATAAAGTGGCTCATTTCAATATTATACGCTTGATTGGCTTAGTTAATGACAGTCAAGATGCCTCTAATGAGAAAGGGATCCTGCGGCGAATGTAAATATATTTTCTCTCCTTCTACCTTCGTTCGCCAATGCTGGTTCGTTGACAGGAGAAACACAAGAGCGGGAGCTTGTGGGATTATGGGAGATTAAGCAGGGGAATCACAAGCTGACAGGTGCATCCCTGAAATCATGTCACATGCTTCAAGACTGGCTTATCCAATATCCAGAGGGTTCCCCCTGGTATTCCCCATTTATCGTCCACCTCTGTCTTACTGTATTCTGTCTTACTGTTTTCTCCCTTCAGGTTCACTTTTCATTGCATTGTATTATATTTTGATACTGCATCTTGGACAGGGTTGTAGATCAGTATCTCAATGGGACTCACCTGGGTAAATAACGAATAAACAAATATATTTTTAGGCACAAAAACTCTGTAAGGATATGTAGAGTTACTCAGTGTAACATGTCCTGCTTCTAACTGCAATTTCCAGACAACAGTGTATATTTGGAGACAATACCACGTAAGCTTGAGCACCTCAATGGTATGCAGTAGTATATTATCCAGAGTGTTTTATCAGACAAAGACTGCTAAAGTGCAGAGGTGCCCCTCTTTGGAATGGCAAGGAACTCCAACTGGCCCAGACATAATTATATATCACCACGGCAACAGTGAGGCACTCACCAATTGATCAGTGACCTGAGAGGGCAGAGGCGGGGGTTAAATTGCTTTTGTGGTTGGATGTCCAAATTGTCCATTTCGGTCGGGGTTACCAAGGGGCCAACAGGATTTCAAAGGAGCTCCAATCAATACTCAGACCCCTTACTCCAGCTTGTGATAACATTGGCCTAAATATCTTAGATTTCACTGATATTGTGATTGGAGAAAGCATGCTGACATTGCAGTGTCCAGGGTCAAGCTATCGAGAGCTGGTGGTAAGAGGGGGACGCTGAAGTTTATCACTTATGGCTGATTGAAGAAGGCTGGATTAGTCCTTCTAGCTTTTTTCCAAAAGGTCCATAAAAGTGCCACTCTGGGCTCAATGAGAGTAGAGACTATAGCAATTAGACTATAGTGAAAAAATAGTCCCAAAGGCGCATTGGAGCTTGGGTCATAAATTCACTTTGAGTGTATTCACTATAGGTTCTGTGAGGCTTGTTTTGCCTCAGTGGCTATAGATGAAGGCAAGAGAAAGCACCCAAGTCCATATTTCTTGGTCTTGAAAAAGGAGCTTTAACACAGGGCTGGAATTTCAATGTTTCATGGGAGATTTGATGTGTTTGCATCAAACCATTGCCTTTGCCTGCGGCAGAAGAAAATAGGTGAACCAGAGCCACAACATATGGATAACATTGTCTCTTTGTCCATGTCCTTGGCCACAGGCTACAGACACTAATTAATTTCATATGAATAACTGATATTATTACTGGGAGTCAAAGCACAGATATTCATATTCATAAATACAACTTCTCTGCAGACTGTTGGCGGCTGGGTGTGATGCATCGCTCAGGGGAGGCTTGAGGGATAATTGCAGCCATATTTACAGACATTTAAACATTCATGGCCAAAGTTTTTCCCAAATTTCATATTTCAGCTACAGAGGGACTAAACATTATTTCATTAATAATGTTTTCATGCAGAACCCTTCCAAATGGAGTCCAATGAAAGGATTCAATCAGCATGCCACTGAGATGAGGCTCCACTTCACTTCTCTAAAACAAACAGGGTAGTCTTTGTGATTAATGCTAATGCATTAGATGACTGTTTAGGAGTATAAAAATAATTTTAAAAGATATATAGCCTACATGCTAGAAATACAGTATATGATTTGAATCATGGCGGAACATTGCCCTTCTCATTTAGCTTTCTTACTCAGAAAATGTTAGCGTTGGTCTTATTTTTGTTTGGGTGAGGCTGCCCAGATGAAGGTTTTTGGGAGGTTTTGGGGGTTTTATTATGTTTTTCAGCTTTGATTGCAATGAATCCATATCCAGCTGAGAACCCCCAGAGGTCTCCTTATCTCCCCAGGGCTGTATTACCTACAAACCCATCTGGAGCGTGCCCGTCTGCCCTGCCTGGAAGAACTGTAGGGTCTGATTCACAAGCTGATTGCTCTGGAATGGATGTGATCTGTTGCTATTTTTAGCTTTTTTGTTGTTGCATGTGTTGTTGGCATGGAAAGGTTTGGAAATGTGCTGAATATGAGAGAAACAGATTATTTAATGTATTTTATGCAGCCCATGTCATATATTACATAATTTATGTATTTGCATGATATACACATAAACAATTATAAAAATTATAAATGAGGTGTCACATTCTACATTAATGAAGAATGTAGTATACATACAGTTGAAGTCGGAAGTTTACATACACCTTAGCCAAATCCATTTAAAACGTTTTTCACAATTCCTGACATTTAATTCTAGTAAAAATTCCCGGTCTTAGGTCAGTTAGGATCACCACTTTATTTTAAGAATATAAAATGTCAGAATAATAGTAGAGAGAATGATTTATTTCAGCTTTTATTTATTTTATCACATTCCCAGTGGGTCAGAAGTTTACATACACTCAATTAGTATTTGGTAGCATTGCCTTGAAATTGTTTAAATTGGGTAAAACGTTTCGGGTAGCCTTCCACAAGCTTCCCACAATAAGTTGGGTGAATTTTGGCCCATTCCTCCTGACAGAGCTGGTGTAACTGAGTCAGGTTTGTAGGCCTCCTTGCTCGCACACGCTTTTTCAGTTCTGCCCACAGATTTTCTATAGGGTTGAGGTCAGGGCTTTGTGATGGCCACTCCAATACCTTGACTTTGTTGTCCATAAGCCATTTTGCCACAACTTTGGAAGTATGCTTGGGGTCATTATCCATTTGGAAGACCCATTTGCGACCCAGCTTTAACTTCCTGACTGATGTCTTGAGATGTTGCTTCAATATATCCACATAATTGTCCTTCCTCATGATGCCATCTATTTTGTGAAGTGCACCAGTCCCTCCTGCAGCAAAGCAACCCCACAGCATGATGCTGCCACCCCCGTGCTTCACGGTTGGGATGGTGTTCTTCGGCTTGCAAGGCACCCCCATTTTCCTCCAAACATAACGCTGGTCATTATGGCCAAACAGTTCTAATTTTGTTTCATCAGACCAGAGGACATTTCTCCAAAAAGTATGATCTTTGTCCCCATGTGCAGTTGCAAACCGTAGTCTGGCTTTTTTATGGCAGTTTTGGAGCAGTGGCTTCTTCCTTGCTGAGCGGCCTTTCAAGTTATGTCGATATAGGACTTGTTTTACTGTGGATATAGATACTTTTGTACCTGTTTCCTCCAGCATCTTCACAAGGTCCTTTGCTGTTGTACTGGGATTGATTTGCACTTTTCGCACCAAAGTACGTTCATCTCTAGGAGACAGAACACGTCTCCTTCCTGAGCGGTATGACTGCTGCGTGGTCCCATGGTGTACATACTTGCGTACTATTGTTTGTACAGATGAACGTGGTACCTTCAGGCGTTTGGAAATTGCTCCCAAGGATGAACCAGAGTTGTTTTTCTGAGGTCTTGGCTGATTTCTTTTGATTTTCCCATGATGTCAAGCAAAGAGGCACTGAGTTTGAAGGTAGGCCTTGAAATACATCCACAGGTACACCTCCAATTGACTCAAATTATATCAATTAGCCTATCAGAAGCTTCTAAAGGCATGACATAATTTTCTGGAACTTTCCAAGCTGTTTAAAGGCACAGTCAATTTAGTGTATTCTGACCCACTGGAATTGTGATACAGTGAATTATCAATAAAGTGAAATAATCTGTCTGTAAACAATTGTTGGAAAAATTACTTGTGTCATGCACAAAGTAGATGTCATAACCGACTTGACAAAACTATAGTTTGTTCACAAGAAATTTGTGGAGTGGTTGAAAAACGAGTGTATGTAAACTTCCGACTTCAACTGTACATATACTATATTATACTCATGTAATATTCTATTTCAGTGTACTGTATGAGCATTAAACTGATCAATTAAGTGAGTCACATGATGACTTTGCACAGAGACAAATGAATGTACTGTAATCCACTGCAGACTGCACCTGCCTTGGGCTGCCCAGTGCCTGTCCATGTGATGTTTGATTTCACTGCTCTCTGTCTGAGAGATCAGGCTCACCACAGCATCACGTGTTGGATCCCTCCCTTCCTCCAGCTGTATTCTGTCTACCGTTCCTGACTAAATAAATATGTGACTGTTCCTCTCCCCCAGGAGCCTGTCACTCCAACTAGCGCTATAGCCTTGCTAGCCATGCTTGCATACTGTAGTACTAGTGCACACGCCGCCTCTGCATGCTCCACCAGCCGTGAAGACCGGTAGGTGAGCGAGACATTGTTGCCATAGGGAGCGCACATGTGATGGAGCTCCCATGTGAGCCGAGGAGCTCACGGGACAACTCTGGCTGTCAGCAACTTTTTCCTGGGTAGAGTAAAGATACCGCCTCGTTGTTACTCAAACAACTCCCACTGCCCAGGACAAGATCTATTTCTAACCTTCACTCTCCTCCAACTGTGTTCTGTAGATGAAACACAAGCTAAATGCAGTACTAGATGTAGAGCTTGGGAGGTGTTGTTTAAACTAGCGGCTGTTACATGCACTATTGGAAATCATTGGGCAGTAAAATGGGGGAAACTAGCCTTATGGATCTGTTGCGATTTACTCAAATAGATCCAAGTGCAAACAGGAGATGGTGCAGAACTTTTGGTAGAAGCATGTTAGAATTCTTAACACTTTTTAACTAATCCCGATAGGCAAACAATAATGTTGTCCTGTTTTATCCTCTTTGAAATTAGCTTTTCATCATTTGACAATAACACTGCTCATCAACTTCCTTGAGTAACTCTGAGTGTTTGAGTTAGGTGACAAACCAACCATTCAGGGACAGTAGCTCTATATCATGTGTGTGTAGCGTGTCAGGGCTGGATTTGACTTTGGGGAAAGACCCAGTGTTCCTGGCCCAGACTGTGAAGGAGAATCCAGGGGAATATATGTGGAGAAGATCTGGTATTTAGGCCCTTGTTTTCCCCTGTCTCTAAGAGGAGACATCCATAGTGCTTATTTTGTTCATCACAGTTAAATTCAAGTCTTTTATAGGCCTTTACACTATGTTTTGTCCCTCTTTTTGATTGTTCAATCAATGATTGGCTGTTGGAGGCTTTTGGAACAGACTGCCAGGTCTGTCAGGCGAGCTGGTTCGGTTCAGAGACTGGACATCACGTTTTACCCTAGGACCACACTTCTGTTTTTCAGGCTCCTGTTGCCTGTGAACCATGCCAATGGAGTTCAATGGTTGGAGCGTGGAGTTAGCTTAGCACTGCTATTCCTAGACACTACCGCTTCAGTGAATATGAACTGTAGAACAAATCAACCATCAGTATGGATATAACACAAACAATGATCAAACCAACTCATTGTCTAATTATTCAGACGAATAGCTAGGCACAAATTAAATCCCAGAGGCAAATTCCACTACCTCATCGTCTGGCTGGGAGCCTGGGATGCTTGATAATGAACAGATAGACTGTGTACGTCTTCAATTATTTTGAGTAGACTCCATTTGACATAGTGTCAGAGCCACTGCTGGTACAGTGCTTTGACTGTGGCTTGCTAACCATGTAGTCCACTACACGTAAGCACATAAGTACATGGGCTAAAATTATAATATAATATAAGCCCATAGGAACACAGGCCAAAGGTATTATACAAACACATAAACATGGACCAAAGGTATCATACATACAGTATAAAAATAGGCCAAAGGAGACATGGACTAGGTAAAGATATAATGGGCTAAATGTATTATAAAAGCTCCCATTAGGCTATTACTATGGCCTCATTTGTCTTGTCTTTACATGGTTACACTATACATTAAGCATTCTGGGTATGGTTGGTATTTGACCTCTGTGTCCATGTGTGACATGTCCAAAGCACTTCCATCCTCCTTTATTCCTGTTATATTACACAGAGGAGTGTTGCCAGGCATCACTGATGTCAGAGCAGGGAGCCAGAGGTCAAAAATGATCATGAATCAGACAGGGGAGCCAATGGATTGTGACCTCTCTAAGACTGTGCCAGGCAGTCCAAAGCTCTGGCCAAGATCAGAAAGATACTGTAGTACAAGATAAATGTGACCCAATTTCATGGGTGTATTTGTTGTTGGTATTGAATGATGCAAGGACAGACATTCGTAGACACTGATCATATTACAGTAAATTCTATGGGTAGACCCAACTGGGACTTGAAGGCCGATCCAGCGGAAACCATCTGGACATTCCGAGTGAATGTGAATGATCCGAATGTGTCCTCCTGCACACTTCTAAATGACCTCACATGTAAGGCCCAATGATCTGTAACCATTAATGACAAGGTCAGTCTGAACTTTTCCCTTCTCTTTCTCATTAGGAGCTCATTATAGACCTGAGTGGAAAGTATAAAATACATCAAATAGTCCCCAATGGCAACCATAGAAAGTCAGTTAGTACCCAGACGCACTGTCAAGGGCAGACTGCAGCTGTGTAAATCACTGGTGTGGAGTGCTCTGAAATACATGACCTGCCTTGCCATGACAAGAACACATTTTTTGCTACATCCAACATAACAGGAGTAATAGCACTGTGATAATAGCTTAAATCTGGTCTGCATTGTACCTTTCGCCATGATTACAGAGAAAAACATATGACTTAGAAAACATTGAAATCACATGAAAATTGGCTACATTTTAACACATTCATGCATTTTGTGGCAATAGAGAAGAGCAACATACCTATACTACAATCATACACAGTAGCTGGAACAACAAAACACAAAGCAAGACTCTCTTTTCTCTTCTCTACTGTGGACAGTACTGCTCACAATTCAGTTCAGCACGTGCCAGGGGAGCACTGCTCAAAAAGTGAAGTCAAAGGACAAAGGAAAGAGTGTATGATATTACTGATGTGCTGTCTGTGGCCAGGGCAGAGCTGACAGGCAGAGGCCACAGATACAGGTGGCACGTATGCACTCTTGACAGCTCCACACTCCACTGCAATGCAGAGGAGAGAGAGAGAGGGAGTCAGGAAGTGGAACACATTATCACAGGTAACCAATTGATACAGAACACCTACAGTTGTAGGATCTTAATGTGACCTACAGTGAGCTCCAAAAGTATTGGGACAGTGACACATTTTTTATTGTTTTGGCTCTGTACTCCGAAGCACAAATATCATACCCCCAAGACATGTTAACCTCTCACCATTACAATAACAGGAGAGGTTTATGCCTGCTATTTATGCCTCTGTAACTTTCTCATTCATAATTACTCACAATTCATTCAGGACTATCCGTAATCATGGTAGCATCCACATTAATGTAGAAGTGTTTAGAAACATATTCAATCCTTTTTACAATAAGTGAATCCAAAATGACACAATACATTATTTACCATTAATTTCTATGGGGCAAAATGATCTGAAACACAACCAAAACAAACAGCAAATGCATCCAACAAGTTTGTAGAGTCACAAGCTTGGTGTAATCATTGCGTGCTAGGAATATGGGACCAAATACTCAACTTTAATCAGTGGTGGAAAAAGTACCCAATTGTCATACTTGAGTAAAAGTAAAGATACCTTAATAGAAAATGACTCAAGTAAAAGTGAAAGTCACCCAGTAAAATACTATTTGAGTATTTGGTTTTAAATATACTTAAGTATCAAAAGATAATATATTTAAGTATTACAAGTGAAATTAAAAGTATAAATAATTTCAAATTAAACAAACCAGATGGCACCATTTTCTTATATATTTTTTTAAATGTCTGGATAACCAGGGGCAAACTGGCTTGATAAGTGCGTGAATTGGACCATTTTCCTGTCCTGCTAAGGATTCAAAATGTATTGAGTACTTTTGGGTGTCAGGGAAACTGTATGGAGTAAAAAGTACATTATTTTCTTTAGGAATGTAGTGAAGTAAAAGTAAAAGTTGTCCAAAATATAAATAGTAAAGTAAAGTACAGATACCACAAAAAAACGACTTAAGTAGTACTTGAAAGTATTTTTACTAAAGTACTTTACAACACTGACTCTAATACACATACATTGGGGGAAAAAAGTATTTAGTCAGCCACCAATTGTGCAAGTTCTCCCACTTAAAAAGATGAGAGAGGCCTGTAATTTTCATCATAGGTACACGTCAACTATGACAGACAAAATGAGAAAAAAAAATCCAGAAAATCACATTGTAGGATCTTTAATGAATTTATTTGCAAATTATGGTGGAAAATAAGTATTTGGTCAATAACAAAAGTTTCTCAATACTTTGTTATATACCCTTTGTTGGCAATGACACAGGTCAAACGTTTTCTGTAAGTCTTCACAAGGTTTTCACACACTGTTGCTGGTATTTTGGCCCATTCCTCCATGCAGATCTCCTCTAGAGCAGTGATGTTTTGGGGCTGTCGCTGGGCAACACGGACTTTCAACTCCCTCCAAAGATTTTCTATGGGGTTGAGATCTGGACACTGGCTAGGCCACTCCAGGACCTTGAAATGCTTCTTACGAAGCCACTCCTTCATTGCCACACCCAGGCGGTGTGTTTGGGATCATTGTCATGCTGAAAGACCCAGCCACGTTTCATCTTCAATGCCCTTGCTGATGGAAGGAGGTTTTCACTCAAAATCTCACGATACATGGCCCCATTCATTCTTTCCTTTACACGGATCAGTCGTCCTGGTCCCTTTGCAGAAAAACAGCCCCAAAGCATGATGTTTCCACCCCCATGCTTCACAGTAGGTATGGTGTTCTTTGGATGCAACTCAGCATTCTTTGTCCTCCAAACACGACGAGTTGAGTTTTTACCAAAAAGTTCTATTTTGGTTTCATCTGACCATATGACATTCTCCCAATCCTCTTCTGGATCATCCAAATGCACTCTAGCAAACTTCAGACGGGCCTGGACATGTACTGGCTTAAGCAGGGGGACACGTCTGGCACTGCAGGATTTGAGTCCCTTGCGGCGTAGTGTGTTACTGATGGTAGGCTTTGTTACTTTGGTCCCAGCTCTCTGCAGGTCATTCACTAGGTCGCCGTGTGGTTCTGGGATTTTTGCTCACCGTTCTTGTGATCATTTTGACCCCACGGGGTGAGATCTTGCGTGGAGCCACAAATCGAGGGAGATTATCAGTGGTCTTGTATGTCTTCCATTTCCTAATAATTGCTCCCACAGTTGAATTCTTCAAACCAAGCTGCTTACCTATTGCAGATTCAGTCTTCCCAGCCTGGTGCAGGTCTACAATTTTGTTTCTGGTGTCCTTTGACAGCTTTTTGGTCTTGGCCATAGTGGAGTTTGGAGTGTGACTGTTTGAGGTTGTGGACAGGTGTCTTTTATACTGATAACAAGTTCAAACAGGTGCCATCAATACAGGTAACGAGTGGAGGACAGAGGAGCCTCTTAAAGAAGAAGTTACAGTGTCACGCCCTGGCTCTGGGGACAATGTTATGTTGAGCCAGGGTGTGTATTCTATGTTTGATTTTCTATGTTGGGCTGAGTGACTCCCAATCAGAGGCAACGAGTGACAGCTGGTTGTCTCTGATTGGGAGCCATATTTAACTATCGGTCTTTTCACTTTGTGTTGTGGTTTCTTGTTCCTTTTGGTTTGTGTGTATCAAAGGACTTCACGTTTCGTTCGTTGTTTTGATCGTGAGATCTGTTTAATAAATAATATGTACGCATTCAACGCTGCGCATTGGTCCACTCTGTTAGACGATCGTGACAGAAGAAACCACCAAGACAGGACCAAGCAGCGTGAAGAGGAGAGTGGATGGACCTGGGATCAGTGGAGTAGGAGTCTCAACTGGGCCCAGCCAAGCGAAGAGCAGAAAGGTTGGACTTTGAAGCAGTGGAGTGAGAGTCTGGCGAGAACTAGGGAGGCCTGGTCCATGGGGAGGAGAGAACCCCAGAAAATTTTTAGGGGGGGGCTCACGACGTGGACGACGGGGCAGCCGGAGGCCGCGATGGAGCGGTCCAGCGGGTGTGCAGAGGTAGGCGCCAGGTTAAGGGGGCCACTGGTCACAGAGGAGAGGGAAAGTGTGGAGGCACGGCGAGAGGTACTGGGGTGTATTACCAGTCCGGTCCGGCCCGTTCCTGATCCCTGCATAGGGCCAGTGGCGTGTGTCCCCAGTACGGTTCGGCCTGTTCCTGCCTCTCGCACCGAGCCTGTGGTGCGCGTCGTCAGCCCTGTCCGGCCCGTTCCTGCTCTCCGCACCAAGTCGGTGGTGCGCGTCGCCAGCCCGGTCCGGCCCATTCCTGCTCCCCGCACCAAGTCTGTGGTGCGTTTCGTCAGCCCGGATCGGCCCGTTCCTGCTCCCCGCACCAAGTCAGGGGTGCGCTTCGACAGCCCGGCTCGGCCCGCTCCTGCTCCCCACACCAAGCCAGTGGTGTGCGTCGTCAGCCCGGCTCGTCCCGTTCCTGCTCCCCGCACCAAGTCAGGGGTGCGCTTCGACAGCCCGGCTCGGCCCGCTCCTGCTCCCCACACCAAGCCAGTGGGGTGCGTCGTCAGTCCGGCACGGCCCGTGCCTGTTCTCCGCACCAAGTCTGTGGTGCGTTTCGTCAGCCCTGTCCGGCCCGTTCCTGCTCTCCGCACCAAGTCTGTGGTGCGCGTCGCCAGCCCAGTTCGGCCCATCCAAGCTCCCCGCACCAGGTCAGTGGTGCGCGTCGTCAGCCCGGTCCGGCTCATTCCTGCTCCCCGCACCAAGTCAGGGGTGCGCTTCGTCAGCCCGGTCCGGCCCGTTCCTCCTCCACGCATCAAGCCAGGGGTGTGCGTCGTCAGTCCAGCACAACCCGTGCCTGGGTCATGTCCGGAGCCGGATCCGCCGCCGAGGCGGAGTGCCCACCCAGTCCCTCCCCTGTTGTGGTTGTTTGGCGTGGCCGGAGTCCGCGCCTTTGGGGGGGGGTACTGTCACGCCCTGGCTCTGGGGACAATGTTATGTTGAGCCAGGGTGTGTATTCTATGTTTGATTTTCTATGTTGGGCTGAGTGACTCCCAATCAGAGGCAACGAGTGACAGCTGGTTGTCTCTGATTGGGAGCCATATTTAACTATCGGTCTTTTCACTTTGTGTTGTGGTTTCTTGTTCCTTTTGGTTTGTGTGTATCAAAGGACTTCACGTTTCGTTCGTTGTTTTGATCGTGAGATCTGTTTAATAAATAATATGTACGCATTCAACGCTGCGCATTGGTCCACTCTGTTAGACGATCGTGACATACAGGTCTGTGAGAGCCAGAAATCTAGCTTGTTTGTAGGTGACCAAATACTTATTTTCCACCATAATTTGCAAATAAATTCATTAAAAATCCTACAATGTGATTTTCTGGAAAAAAAATTCTCAATTTGTCTGTCATAGTTGACGTGTACCTAGGATGAAAATTACAGGCCTCTCTCATCTTTTTAAGTGGGAGAACTTGCACAATTGGTGGCTGACTAAATACCTTTTCCCCCCACTGTATATGTTATATATTGATAACAGTCACTTATTAAATAATTACCTGTTATCAGTCTCATTCTGAACGTCGCATAATCTTTGAACCTGCAAGAACCCTAAACTTATTGATGAATCAGCAATACACAAATTGGCTTAATTATTTATTTACTAACTAACTAAATAATAACACAGAATACAAACACACACACACATAGGTTATTGATTACTAACATAATACAATGAGAACAGGTCCCTAGTGGACTGGACGAACAATAGCATGAATGCTTGGGTAGAAGGAGGGTCAGAATGGAAGGGAGAGACAGAGATTCAAATTATCGTTGTTACTTTGGAGACTATTCTCACAGTAATCATAATACTTATGCACCCTAATAATGGCTCATTCGGATTAGAAATGCAACATGTATTTACGTGTAGCTTTCTTCGATAGTTGAGTTAATGATGTAGGACTCTGGTTTGCCCACCAGAGATCCCAATGTCCTTGGTAGAGTTTCTGGTCGTAGTAGTGGTTCGAATGGATACTTCAGCGTACCCTGTGGTTCGAAGAGTTGATCTGTTAGAATAGATACTTCAGATGTACCAACGGTTGTCTGAGAGGGATTGTCCTTCCCAACCCGTGTCTTTGGTGAAGGTTCTCTAGACGACTATACATGCCAGCTGCAGACTGGTAATGATAAGGTCTAGTGCATTGTCTTCGTCTTCACCTCGTGTAGAGGTTGAGAGTTTCAGAGTTTCTCCATTTAAAACGTGTGGACTAACATCTCACGTTTTCTGGTCTTTCTGGTCTAACCATTTTGTAACATGTAGCTTCAGCAAACGCTTCCTGGTCTGGTAGAAATTCAACCATTTGCAACATCCGGCTTATACCGTAATCTGCTTGGTATTCCTTTGGTAATGGAGTTATAGTTTTAAACCATTTTGTAATGTTTAGCTCACGCTTCATGTCTGCTGGTCTGAGGTGAATTTCGTCATGAGGGGTTTTATACTTGAGTAGAAAAGGGGGCATTTCATCATGTTTGTGCTCATCTGGGCATGGCCACTGACTGAGAACAAATCAATATGGAAACAATCATCTCATCTAGAACGCTAAAATCACATTGTTATCGTCACAAAAGTATTATTATACTTAATAATTTGGTTTATACAACAATTAGATGCAAACCTCATAACTGGGAAGTGTACAACCAGTTAAGGTCAAAAAAGCGGTAATGATAGACATTTTAGAAAATTCAACATCTACTCTGTCTGCACAGCTACCTAAACTGTTGGTGTTGGCACCACCATGCTCGAGTCACCTGTCAAAGACGGAACATCCCAACCTTCACCTCCAAACCGGTCACAAATGGAGTCCTGTTCAGATGAAAGTGACACTGCAAACACATGCCCTGAGGATGAAGATGAGGATCCCTCAAACCATCCAAGTGTCTCAGGCTTGGATGAATCTCCAATCAAACTGTAAGTTACTGTAGATCTTTATGGATCTGTAGATCTTACATTTACATTACATTTTAGTCATTTAGCAGACGCTCTTAGCCTTGGTATTGGAAGATGAACTGCCAATCCCTCCCCTTACTGTCAGAATGGAGAATGTAGATTCATCCGCAAAACAATAGCCTAATATTGTCATAATTTAAAATAGATTTGTTTGTGTTGGGAGATTTATTGAGTCATACTTGTGTGTGTGTGTGTGGACATTCCATCCAGACAAAGAAGGCAAGTTAAAGGGACATACTGGGAAATATTCTGCTGTTCTATTGCCATTCCAGTTCAAAACCATGTATTCAACCATAATGTCTTTACAGATGCTGACATCTGTGCGTGTGAGGATGATTTGCTGCTACCATCTTTTATATTTATAACACAGAGCAGACAGAGCTGATTCGGTCCATAACACAGTGGGAGGGAGGAGTTGCCGTTGGACGAGACATGAGGGCGGACTCACCAGGCAGCTCGGGTAGGTGACGCATAACCCCAAAATCTTATGGTGATTCACTGTGGCTAACAATGTTTCAACAAGTAGGTGTGTCTGGTGGTGGTTATAAAAACATTATCTTCTTTTTAGCAAAGTTTGGGTCATACTCCGTGATGGACCTTGAAACTGCCAAGATTGTGGATGTCCAGCTTGTACAAGTTAGTCTTTATTCCATAATATAATGTGTTGATGATCGGTTTGACAATTGCGTTGACAACACACCCATCCTAATATAGTGAGGTTGCCCACCCCTGTCACAGGTTTTTTTTTTTCTGACCAGGTGTTCTTTATCACAAACTCATTTTTAATGTATCTTTAAAAAGAGCAATAAGGTTGGGGTAGCAGCCACAGGATCACATCTATGATCACAGATGGGCATCCACAGATCCAGAAATACCTCAGAGTGGTGTAACCTGGGATCATCCACTTCTATGATTCCTGGCATGTGACAAAAGGTAAGAAGTCATATAAAAGCTAGATTTAGCTAGACTGGTACAATGGCAATAATTCAAAAAGTGCCAAGTCTGCTCACCCATCGAACTCAAGCAAGCATACCCCAACAATGTAAAAGAAACATGAATTTATGTTTGATAAAATCAATACTTCCTTTGTATTTTTGTTATGAATTCTACATTATCATGTATCTCTATGAAAGTAGAGGTAGTAGCCAAGGACAAGGAATGTCTGAAGTTGAAAAAATGGGTGCAGAGCATCACCAACCACCTCTACTGGTCGGCGAGTACTGGAGCAAGTGAGGAAGAGAGGTTGGCCAGGTGGACATAGCTTTTCATTCACCTGCAGAACGTCCACACACATGACAATCCTCTGTTGCCAATCTGAGCCCTCTCTTCACCAGACCTCTGACCTGGAAGGCTTTCACATCCTTATTCTTAGGTTTACTCCCAAGAATGTGTTTTTTTTTCCTACGTTGGAATGCTGTGCAGGTATATTACGTCACAAAAACGTGTTTTTCATAATCTGTAATGCCCAGTGACTACAATAGTATCCTTTTTCCTAAACAAACCCTTAATTTATAATCTTAGGCGGTACCTAGCAGCCATGCATTTCAATGAGAACACCAACCGCAGGCAGGCAACCACCACAGCAGGAATGCTGCGATACAAAATGAGCTTACCCAAGGCAAAGAAGGGGGGATATGCTGTGAAGCCTGGGAAGACAGACCCAACATACTGTAAGTCATAGTTATTCATTTCAAATATGCATCAACTGAGCATTTCATGAACACAAAAATTCCAAATACAAACATTGAGTTTCACAACCATAAAAGTGCACAACCAAATACTGCATATTTCAAATTGAGTACTTCAAAAACACCAGAAAACACATTGTAGAATGAGTAGATCACTACATCAACGAATTGATAGGATCATAACTCAGAACAGTAAATTAAAAGGAAATTAAATTCACTACTTCTTTAACAAACATTACAGGCTACGTAGACAGGCTCCTGGATCTCCTCTTCAATGAGGTCCCCCTTGATCCAGGGCCATATGTGGGGAAGCTGTGTGCGCTGTCCATCCCAGGACCCCTGTCTGCCCAGTGTTAGAGGCCTGACAAGGAGGAGGCCATAGCTGGATTTGTCTCCCACTTCAATCTTGGAGATGACTGAAGCCAAGTGGTGACGGAAGCCTACTTGATTGAAGCGGGGTACATGGGTCCCCCTCCTCTCCCGCTCCCCTCCCCATCAATCTCTGTAGTTGGTTGCATTTCCTAAAGCTTAAGTAATTAACTTTTACGTGATATGATATCATATTTTGTTACCCTGTATTGTTTTATTCAAGCATTCGGACTGGAGATGAGTGTTACAAATTATACGAATCAATGGGTCCTGCGGCTGGGTGCCTATATTAGGCTTATGGCTGAAATTATTATGTAAAATGACGTCTCCCCATTATTTCTCAACTTTATTTCTCGTGAGTGTTCATGTTGATCAATACATAAAATTCTGAACATATTGTCATTTATAATGCTAAAGCAGAGGCACCAATACATTGTCCAGTACACTTATTGCATGCTATTTTCATGTACATTCCCTTATGTCTATGCTTCTAAGGTAACTAAGGCTTTACTAATTTGTGTGAAGAAGTGTGTCAGTGAACTGTATTCTGTGATTAGTTACAAAACAATAGAAATGCAATTGTGTATTGCTGCTGTTCCAACAGTCCATGATCAGCTCTGTTGACCATGAGAGCATTTTGCTGCGAAAATAGGTTGAGGCATACTATTTAGGTTTGGAATGACATGTGGCCCATTGTTTACCTTGTCATCAATGACATGTGGCCCATTGTTTACCTTGTTACCTGGCAACGACCACAAAGGCGTTTCAAAGAGATGTCAGTCAAGGCGAGCTCATGAATATAAGCTCCCCGCCCACTCATCCTGTTCTTTTAGGCTTCCTGATAGTTAGAGGTGAGAGAAAAGGTCAAATTTCTTCAAGTCTGAGCATTTTAATAATGTAAAAATATAATGGGGGAAGTTTTGGTCATTCAAAGGCTATTTTTACTTGGGAAATAGGGCGACTGTGCTGGACCTTTAAACAAGGGACTTTAAATAGTTATTGGGTCATTCTCACGTTGGGAATGGATATCGTGCTTAGCTCTTTGTGACTAGTTATATCCAAATGGATGTCAAAGTCAGATACACATTACATGAAAAAATAGTTATGTAGCTCAGGGGAATGTCATGCTACCCACTGGGGAAAAAATGGTTGAATCAACGTTGTTTCCACATCATTTCAACAACAAAAAAATCTATGTGACGATGTTGAATCAACGTGGGAAACTGATTGAATTTGCAAAACGTCATCAACGTAAGGGAATTTCGTATTTTTTTCACCCAACGTATAACCTAAATCCAATGACATGGTGAATGTTTTTGTTGATTTCATGTTGAATTCATGTTAGTTGACAACTCAACCAACTGTAAATGAAAAATAGACGTTGAACTGACATCTGTGCCCAGTGGGTAAACTCTCGTAACTTCACACATTCTGATAACCATCTGAAATACCGTACTAACTATATATCAGACGGTCAGGTCTGAAAAGAGAAAGGAGACATGGGAAATGAATCACTCTTTAGCCTCTATCTAGGGATGATCTGACGTGACCTTGCTTTGGCAGGCATCTCTGGAGCGTAGTGTAGATAACCTCTTCAGCTGACCCATATACAGATGCCGTATCTAAATTTGAGCCAGTTTGCTATAGCAGGAACATAATCCTGCAGCAACAGGAAATATGAATTGTTATGTGGATTATACAGTGAGGGAAAAAAGTATTTGATCCCCTGCTGATTTTGTACGTTTGCCCACTGACAAAGAAAAGATCAGTCTATAATTTTAATGGTAGGTTTATTTGAACAGTGAGAGACAGAATAACAACAACAAAATCCAGAAAAAAACATGTCAAAAATGTTATAAATTGATTTGCATTTTAATGAGGGAAATAAGTATTTGACCCCCTCTCAATCAGAAAGATTTCTGGCTCCCAGGTGTCTTTTATACAGGTAACGAGCTGAGATTAGGAGCACACTCTTAAAGGGAGTGCTCCTAATCTTAGCTTGTTACCTGTATAAAAGACACCTGTCCACAGAAGCAATCAATCAATCAGATTCCAAACTCTCCACCATGGCCAAGACCAAAGTGCTCTCCAGGGATGTCAGGGACAAGATTGTAGACCTACACAAGGCTGGAATGGGCTACAAGACCATCGCCAAGCAGCTTGGTGAGAAGGTGACAACAGTTGGTGTGATTATTCGCAAATGGAAGAAACACAAAATAACTGTCAATCTCCCTCTGCCTGGGGCTCCATGCAAGATCTCACCTTGTGGAGTTGAAATGGTAATGAGAACGGTGAGGAATCAGCCCAGAACTACACGGGAGTATCTTGTCAATGATCTCAAGGCAGCTGGGACCATAGTCACCAAGAAAACAATTGGTAACACACTACGCCGTGAAGGACTGAAATCCTGCAGCGCCCGCAAGGTCCCCCTACTCAAGAAAGCACATATACATGCCCGTCTGAAGTTTGCCAATGAACATCTGAATGATTCAGAGGAGAACTGGGTGAAAGTGTTGAGGTTAGATGAGACCAAAATGGAGCTCTTTGGCATCAACTCAACTCGCTGTGTTTGGAGGAGGAGGAATGCTGCTTATGACCCCAAGAACACCATCCCCACCGTCAAACATGGAGGTGGAAACATTATGCTTTGGGGGTGTTTTTCTGCTAATGGGACAGGACAACTTCACCACATCAAAGGGATGATGGATGGGGCCATGTACCATCAAATCTTGGGTGAGAACCTCCTTCCCTCAGCCAGGACATTGAAAATGGGTCGTGGATGGGTATTCCAGCATGACAATGACCCAAAACACACGGCCAAGGCAACAAAGGAGCGGCTCAAGAAAAAGCACATTAAGGTCCTGGAGTGGCTTAGCCAGACTCCAGACCTTAATCCCATAGAAAATCTGTGGAGGGAGCTGAAGGTTCGAGTTGCCAAACGTCAGCCTCGAAACCTTAATGACTTGGAGAAGATCTGCAAAGAGGAGTGGGACAAAATCCCTCCTGAGATGTGTGCAAACCTGGTGGTCAACTACAAGTAACGTCTGACCTCTGTGATTGCCAACAAGGGTTTTGCCACCAAGTACTAAGTCATGTTTTGCAGAGGCGTCAAATACTTATTTCCCGCATTAAAATGCGAATCAATTTATAACATTTTTGACATGTGTCTCTCACTGTTCAAATAAACCTACCATTAAAATTATAGACGGATCATGTCTTTGTCAGTGGGCAAATGTACAAAATCAGCAGGGGATCAAATACTTTTTTCCCTTACTGTAATTCATTTACATTTTTTGTAGGGGTTGATAAATTTTTTTAGTTAGGGCAAATCAAGACTGACATTTTAAAGTGGAAATTACCAACTTTAGAAGCTTTTTTAAACTTTGAATACACTACAAGTTTGGATTTCCTGCTGTGCAGGAGTGATCAAATTAAGATCGTACATCTGTACCTCAGATTCTTCTGGCAGCACGTGCCCCAGAGACCTCAATAGATGCCTGAAAGGAAGCCATTTAGGTGCAGCCTACCAATGATAAGGCTTCATGGCATCTGACCTAACAGTGTAAACCTGGCTAATTGGCTTGGCTCAGTTACACCTCTCTCTAAAACGTGCCTGACCCGGTTATACCCTCAATCCCACGTTGGCACAACCGCACAGACATTTTACACAGATCAATGTGAGTGAGTGAGCAAGCTATTAATGGTCTAGATATGGGTCAAAAATAGTTTTCAAATACCTTAGCTGCACTTGATTCAGTTTGTCTTGCATACAACAACCAATGGAATAGTCCCAAAAGTGCAAAGTAACCCTGTCACCCACAGTGAGCCAGTAAGCTAAATCACAGGCACTATTTTGTCTATTTATAGTCACAGCAAATATATTCAGGCTGTAGGATAAAGCTCTTGCAAGGCAATCCCTTTGGCATCACACAGCACACTATCAGCCAGAAGATATAGAGGTCCCAGCATTCAGCATTCCACACCATCCCACACCATCACCACTGCTCGTGTGAAACAAATGTATTCAGCATGTGCAGAGCCAGTGCTTCACGGTGTATATCCTCTGCCCAGGCCTGACAGATGCCCGCTGGCAGGAATCAAAGCCAGTGAGTGCGATTGCTGTTTCATTCACTCTGCAACAAAAACAAGCATGTGGCACGTGTTTTCCCACATAAGTGGGTTTCTTTCTGCTAATCTGCCCGGTAACAGTTCAGTTTTGTTTGCAGTGAGTGAGTGATGTGGGCTAAAGGGAGAAGAGATGGAGGAGGAAAAGAAGAGGAGGAAGAGGCCAGTAGAAAACCATCTACAAAAGCTAAAGATAGCACATGCGCCCCAGACACTCTGAGCATGAGTTCTCTCAAGGTTACAGCATGCACACACACCACACACATGCACACAAATACACATGCTCACAAACACGCACATGCACACACACGCACACAAACACCACACACACACACGCACATGCACACACATGCACACAAACATGCACACACACATGCACACACACACACACACACACACCACACACACATGCACAGAGGCACAAAGGCGCAGAGGGAGAGGAGCAGGTGCCTGAGCAAACAGAACAGGGTTTCTACAGAACAAGGGCTCTCATTGAATGGCTGGTGTAGAACCACTGCTGGGCTGAGAGTAGGCTTCACATAATGAATGTACATGGTTGACTGATATTGGCAATGAGGAAAATTACATAATCGAGTATAGAAGTATGCATTCATCATTTGTTCTATGTAGTGAAAGACACCTTTGGTTAATTGGTTATTTTCTCTCGACTAAGAATAGTCTTGTAGTCATGTAGTTTGTACTTTACAACTTTGCAGTGGCTACAACCCTCTAGGAAATAACAGGTCCTGAGACTTCGTCTCCTGATCTTACCCTGGTAAACAGAATTACATCTTAACTCCACTGTAATCTCAAAACACCAAATCCACAGTCCATTTTTTTTTTGGTCTTTCCTTCCAATTGCCTAGGATTTGAGGACTTATATTAATATTTTTCACCAATCCGCCAATAGTTTGACCCATTCAAGTCGGTTATGGCCCAAGAGTGGCTGTTAGGATTGAATATGTGTCACCACACCAGAGCCCTGCTTCAGATACACCTACTGATGGTCACGGTCAGACTTGGCACATCAGCCCCATCACACAGTGTTATGGATGGAATTAGCAGAAAATCACACCAGGCTCAGTGATCCACTTTTTGTTCAGGCTCCCGTTTTGATACATCTTGCCAACCCTGCTTGTGATTAGCTTGTTGAGCTATATATAGAACTGGCACCGAACCATGCCAAAATAGGGCTACGGTAGTAAACCTCCTTTAAATCGGTCTGAGATGCCTGCCTGGCCCTGGGGCTGCTGTGGATGATGTGGGTGCTTCTGAGGTGTGTGCGATGGTGTGATGTTTTGGCCAGGTGGCCTAATCTTTCTTTAAAACCACTAAGTGACGCACTCAGAAACCTTGTCGGAGCTAGCTGTCTAGCCTTCTCTTCTTCCCTTTGACCCACTCCGGTCTTATTCTCAGTTACAGCGATGGTGTGATGGCCTATATTTAACACATGCAATCCTATTGCATAGACTAGAGGTACTGTGAAATGAATGCATATAGGTCACAGATAGAGATCACAAATGAAAAATGAAACCAAAACAATGTATTACAACTGCCTTTGCAAATGGTTTGACAGTGCTTTGCTCAAAGTCAGTCCAGTGTTCAAATTTAAGTCCAGTGGATCATAGAATATTGCAACATGGCGGCTTATTTTCGTAATGACTGACAATCACAATTAAATGTATATGGAAAGAGTGAAAACGTAATTAAATCCTATGAATTATTGGATTGGGATGTGACAATCACCTAGTCCAAGATACCATGCTATGGAAGTTAGAAAAGCTATGGGGACCCCATGCAATGCCTTTTACACCACTCTGTTGCCCAAGTAGACAAACAACAAATAGAACAACATGCAAATACAGCATTAAGCTCTTATAAAAGCAAAGAAAAATGTTCATGGTCAGTTGTGGATTTGGATGTCTAACATAGAAAATTAATTACCCAGTAAGTGTTGAGTACAAACAATGTACATCCAGGCTATGTAAAATCCAGTTACATAAGTTACAGTGGGGAAAAAAAGTATCTAGTCAGCCACCAATTGTGCAAGTTCTCCCACTTAAAAAGATGAGAGAGGCCTGTAATTTTCATCATAGGTACACGTCAACTATGACAGACAAATTGAGAAAAAAAAATCCTGAAAATCACATTGTAGGATTTTCAATGAATTTATTTGCAAATTATGGTGGAAAATAAGTATTTGGTCACCTACAAACAAGCTAGATTTCTGGCTCTCACAGACCTGTAACTTCTTCTTTAAGAGGCTCCTCTGTCCTCCACTCGTTACCTGTATTAATGGCACCTGTTTGAACTTGTTATCAGTATAAAAGACACCTGTCCACAACCTCAAACAGTCACACTCCAAACTCCACTATGGCCAAGACCAAAGAGCTGTCAAAGGACACCAGAAACAAAATTGTAGACCTGCACCAGGCTGGGAAGACTGAATCTGCAATAGGTAAGCAGCTTGGTTTGAAGAAATCAACTGTGGGAGCAATTATTAGGAAATGGAAGACATACAAGACCACTGATAATCTCCCTCGGTCTGGGGCTCCACGCAAGATCTCACCCTGTGGGGTCAAAATGATCACAAGCACGGTGAGCAAAAATCCCAGAACCACACGGGGGGACCTAGTGAATGACCTGCAGAGAGCTGGGACCAAAGTAACAAAGCCTACCATCAGTAACACACTACGCCGCCAGGGACTCAAATCCTACAGTGCCAGACGTGTCCCCCTGCTTAAGCCAGTACATGTCCAGGCCCGTCTGAAGTTTTCTAGAGTGCATTTGGATGATCCAGAAGAGGATTGGGAGAATGTCATATGGTCAGATGAAACCAAAATAGAACTTTTTGGTAAAAACTCAACTCGTCGTGTTTGGAGGACAAAGAATGCTGAGTTGCATCCAAAGAACACCATACCTACTGTGAAGCATGGGGGTGGAAACATCATGCTTTGGGGCTGTTTTTCTGCAAAGTGACCAGGACGACTGATCCGTGTAAAGGAAAGAATGAATGGGGCCATGTATCGTGAGATTTTGAGTGAAAACCTCCTTCCATCAGCAAGGGCATTGAAGATGAAACGTGGCTGGGTCTTTTAGCATGACAATGATCCCAAACACACCGCCGGCAACGAAGGAGTGGCTTCGTAAGAAGCATTTCAAGGTCCTGGAGTGGCCTAGCCAGTCTCCAGATCTCAACCCCATAGAAAATCTTTGGAGGGAGTTGAAAGTCCGTGTTGCCCAGCGACAGCCCCAAAACATCACTGCTCTAGAGGAGATCTGCATGGAGGAATGGGCCAAAATACCAGCAACAGTGTGTGAAAACCTTGTGAAGACTTACAGAAAACGTTTGACCTGTGTCATTGCCAACGAAGGGTATATAACAAAGTATTGAGAAACTTTTGTTATTGACCAAATACTTATTTTCCACCATAATTTGCAAATAAATTCATAAAAAATCCTACAATGTGATTTTCTGGATTTTTTTGTAATAGTTGACGTGTACCTATGATGAAAATTACAGGCCTCTCTCATCTTTTTAAGTGGGAGAACTTGCACAATTGGTGGCTGACAATTTTTTTTTTTCTTCCCCACTGTATATAATTCAGGAAAACAACCAGAGCCTATTAACACTTGTAGGAGGCAAAATGTAACATATTGACTAGTCCGTATAGTGGATTAATAATGTGGAAAAATATATGCCTGCATGACGTTATTTAAACCACTCCCCTATCCTAGGAGGTGACAATAACCCATTGTCAGCGTAGATAAAGAGATTGCCTTCTTACTACCCACACTCCCACATACACTTTTGCTGCAGTCAATATTTGATTACTCACAAACAGAGAAGATTTAGGCAACACTAGGCTGCTGTGATAATCACCTGATGGTTGAAATAACATTAGAACTAGTCAGGGGTTGAAAACAGGGCCATTGTTCGTTCACGTTGACAAAGGGGTTGTAAATCGCATTGCAGAAATTGCTAGAAATCCTTTTCACAAATAAGCCTGTTTGCTGATGCCATTTAATTTATGTGCTTTGTTGCCTAGCGAAAGCTGTAATTCTATCCAAATGTCAATGTCAGAAGCCCAAATTGAGTAATCTTATCCTTTCAGGCACTAGCTAGATATTAGCCCACATGACACAAAAACCGTGTTCTGTATTATAAAAGAATGAAAATCTAGACTATAAAAGAGAAGCAGATAACTCAAAATGATGTGTCTGACTAATATAGATGGTATTAAATGATGCATCTTTGTGCCTGGACTTGTAATGTTAATAATTTAGCTTTAGTGCAGGGAATAAGGCAAGGAGCAATATGATCCTCAGTCAACTCTCAGTCGTGTGGGTGGACATTAACAACCAGAATAATTCCTCTCTTATAGAAACAAAAGTCAATAACTGAAGGCCAATATCCCTCCTGCGTCTGTAGTACAACACAACATTGATTACTCCCTTTGAATCGTTGACCTAATAAAAAACGTACACCTGCGTCTGAACAAGAGAAGGTCAATCGTTTTTTGCCCCCTAACCAACAGACAACAGACACAACGGTTCTGTTGGTTAGGGGCCAGAAAACAAAATGGTGAGCGGATCCTTCTACCCAAACAGAGAAGATGACCCCATCTAAGAGAGAAACATCAAGGGTCATAACCTCATTTCTCAACTTTAGGGTTAAAAGCACCCACAGTCTGGCCACCCAGGAGAGGGGTGGAATGGTCGGCAAGATCCGTCTCATCCCTCAGCTCCAACACACACACACACGTGCACACACAGGAGAAGTACTTTCATCATGCATTTTACACATGCATTGCAAAATGTGTACTATTATACATAACCTTTTATAGTTTCAAAGCATTCATAGCAGTAAGCTAATTCTATAGTCATTTCTCATGTTTGATCAAGCTGCCTATACTGGCTGATGGTTGTATATTAATCATGGATCACCATTGTTGGGCCTTCCCTTTGGAATGAGGTATTATGGACCACTGTGAAAAAGAGAAAGGCAATGGTTTCTTATTAATTGGGAAGCACTGATTTTGATATGATTGGAGAATAGGCAAAAAAATCTCCCTTATATGCATGACAATGGGATAAACACATAGAGAGCATGCATATAATGATAGAGTACAGCACAGAGCGTCTGGATGATTGGTCTCTAGAATCAAGTGGTAGTTTGGGATGTTGTTGTTTTTTGCATAGGGAAGAGTGTCAAAGACTCTATCCACCCAAGCCATACCCACTGGGCACAGACCTCAATTTATCATCTATTCCACGTTGGTTCAACGTAATTTCATTGAAAGGACGTGGAAACGATCTTGATTCAACCAGTGTGTGCCCAGTGGGTAGACTGTTGTCTCTGCTACCGCACGGCAAGCGACACCAAGTCTGGAACCAACAGGACCCTGAACAGCTTCTACCCCCAAGCCATAAGACTTCTAAACAAGACTGCTAAATAGCTAATTAAAGGGCTACCCTGACTATCTGCATTTACCTTTTTTGCACTAACTCTATTGCACTGACTCTATGCACACATACTGGACTCTACCTACACACTCACACATACAGTGAGGGAAAAAGGTATTTGATCCCCTGCTGATTTTGTACGTTTGCCCACTGACAAAGAAATGATGAGTCTATAATTTTAATGGTAGGTTTATTTGAACAGTGAGAGACAGAATAACAACAACAAAAATCCAGAAAAACACATGTCAAAAATGTTATAAATTGATTTGCATTTTAATGAGGGAAATAAGTATTTGACCCCCTCTCAATCAGAAAGATTTCTGGCTTCCCAGGTGTCTTTTATACAGGTACCGAGCTGAGATTAGGAGCACACTCTTAAAGGGAGTGCTCCTAATCTCAGTTTATTACCTGTATAAAAGACACCTGTCCACAGAAGCAATCAATCAATCAGATTCCAAACTCTCCACCATGGCCAAGACCAAAGAGCTCTCCAAGGATGTCAGGGACAAGATTGTAGACCTACACAAGGCTGGAATGGGCTACAAGACCATAGCCAAGCAGCTTGGTGAGAAGGTGACAACAGTTGGTGCGATTATTCACAAATGGAAGAAACACAAAATAACTGTCAATCTCCCTCGGCCTGGGGCTCCATGCAATATCTCACCTCGTGGAGTTGCAATGATCATGAGAACGGTGAGGAATCAGCCCAGAACTACACGGGAGGATCTTGTCAATGATCTCAAGGCAGCTGGGACCATAGTCACCAAGAAAACAATTGGTAACACACTACGCCGTGAAGGACTGAAATCCTGCAGCGCCCGCAAGGTCCCCCTGCTCAAGAAAGCACATATACAGGGCCGTCTGAAGTTTGCCAATGAACATCTGAATGATTCAGAGGAGAACTGGGTGAAAGTGTTGTGGTCAGATGAGACCAAAATCGAGCTCTTTGGCATCAACTCAACTCGCTGTGTTTGGAGGAGGAATGCTGCCTATGACCCCAAGAACACCATCCCCACCGTCAAACATGGAGGTGGAAACATTATGCTTTGGGGGTGTTTTTCTGCTAAGGGGACAGGACAACTTCACCGCATCAAAGGGACGATGGACGGGGCCATGTACCGTCAAATCTTGAGTGAGAACCTCCTTCCCTCAGCCAGGGCATTGAAAATGGGTCGTGGATGGGTATTCCAGCATGACAATTACCCAAAACACACGGCCAAGGCAACAAAGGAGTGGCTCTAGAAGAGGCACATTAAGGTCCTGGAGTGGCCTAGCCAGTCTCCAGACCTTAATCCCATAGAAAATCTGTGGAGGGAGCTGAAGGTTCAAGTTGCCAAACGTCAGCCTCGAAACCTTAATGACTTGGAGAAGATCTGCAAAGAGGAGTGGGACAAAATCCCTCCTGAGATGTGTGCAAACCTGGTGGCCAACTACAAGAAACTTCTGACCTCTGTGATTGCCAACAAGGGTTTTGCCACCAAGTACTAAGTCATGTTTTGCAGAGGGGTCAAATACTTATTTCCCTCATTAAAATGCAAATCAATTTATAACATTTTTGACATGCGTTTTTCTGGATTTTTGTTGTTGTTATTCTGTCTCTCACTGTTCAAATAAACCTACCATAAAAATTATAGACTGATCATGTCTTTGTCAGTGGGCAAACGTACAAAATCAGCAGGGGATCAAATACTTTTTTCCCCTCACTGTACTTACACTGACACCCCAACAAACACACACACACACACACACACATACACACGTCTTGTACAACTAACCTTGTGGGGACACAATTCTGTCACATTCAAAATCCTATTTTCCCTAACCCCTACCTCTAACCCTTACCCTAACCCTACCCTAACCGTCACCCCAAAACCTAACCTTAATCCTAAACCTAAACCTAACCCTAGCTCCTAACCCTAACCCTAAAAATAACCCTAGCTCCTAACCGTAAGCCTAGCTCCTAACCCTAAACCTAATTCTAACCCTAAACCTAATTCTAACCTTAACACCCCTAGAAATAGCATTTGACCTTTGGTTGGTCAAATTGTTGTACGTTTACTATTCTTGCGGGGACTTATGGTCCCCACAAGTATAGTTAAACATGTCCACACACACACACACACACACACACACACACACACACACACACACACACACACACACACACACACACACACACATACACTTTCACACTCACCACATATGTGGAGCCCTGCACGGGCAATAATTTTAAGCCCTACCCATGCCCGCAACCTTCAGGCCCTACCCAGGCCCGATTGCTTCTGCCAAATTTAAGTCCTGGCCCTGCGAAATAACTTCCTCAGTTAGTAAATCCATTAGCTGCTCCTCTCTGTCTGTCACTTGCTCCCTGCGTGCAATTTGCTCTGCATGCGCTCTGCTCATGGTGGCTCTGAGTCTGTGAGTATCCATAGCAACGGCTCCACTTGGGCTGCTCTGCTCAATAAAGAGACACCAGAGAGCAGTTAGCTGTTAGCTACTTTTCATTACTCCAAATAATCTCTTCTGTCATATATTTGAAGAGGTTGAAGGACTTCTCACACCATGTTATGATCTTAGTCAGCTTTAAAATGTTAGTGATCAATTTAGTAATACCCGAGCCCTGCTCGTACCCTAGTCATTGATGAAAAATAACCTGATGTATAATGTCGGGGCCCGTCGGGCTCGGGTCGGGTAGCAGACCTCTACACATATGTTGCTGGTACTGTCTATTATCTATCCTGTTGCCTAGTCACTTTACCCCTACCTATATGTACATAGCTACCTCAATGACCTTGTACCCCTGCACATCGACTTGGTACTGGTACTCCCTGTATTAGACATGTTATTTTTTACTCGTTATTGATATTCGTTATTCACTGTGTATTCATTCCTTGTGTCACTATTTCAATTTTTTATCTTTATGTTTAACTCTGGATTTCACTGTTAGTCTACACCTGTTGTTTACGAAGCATGTGACAAATAACATTGATGATTGATTTGATTTTGATTTGATTTGTTGTCACTAAAATGACTGCTTATCCAATCTGCACTTGCTTATCCAATCAGAATGCAAATGAAACCAACATATTCCCTATGGATGTTACCCACCTCCCCCAGAGTGAGACAGAGACCCTGCTGGTGTGTGCTGATGTTAGGTCACTCTCTGTGGGAAAACTCTTTACTCATTGTTAACTGACATGTACTGTCCCTACCTAGGACCCAGTCAAGGACAATGAAGGGCAAGAACATGCCCTGGTCCAGAAACAATCCCTAGCCCCTACTGATCCCCTAGCCACCTGTGTACTGTAGATCTGAAAGGATTGGACTGGTATACGTATATTCCATCCAACCTATCAGAGGGCAGGGTGGTGCGACAAGGAGTATTAGGTCTATGTGACATGCTATCTAATGGATGGCATCTGGAAACCTGCTGTTCACGTTTCACGTTAGCTTATCAAACTTTAGAAGCAGCAAACATGAATTTCCCTGAATTGTGGGTGGGCTCTTAGATTTACAGCCTGGACCCAGGTGGTGAACGTTCCAATCAGCTGGTCAGCATGAGGGATGACCTGGATGAAACTGTCAATAGAGATGTTATTCAATTAATGCCCTGCCCTGCCCTTACAGTACCATATCAGCCAGATGGGCTCTTCACTCTGATCACTCAGCTAGAAATATCAGCTTGGATGGACTCACTTTTATAATGTGCTTTTAGGTGTCTTTGTAAAGAATGAAGTCATAGACTAACTTCTCTGATGGCTTATGTTTGACATACTGCGCAATAGCATATATGGACCATTATTACACAACACGATATGACGCTTATCTTACTGGTGTTTCAGATGTATGGGGAAAAAAACGGATACATATAGAACTTAAACAGAATCAGCCCCCATATGTGAGTGTTTGTGCACTCAATACACACAAACGTATTCATGCACACACAAAACGCACACATGCATGCTAGAAAGAGAGGAGAGAGATTACGACATTTGATGGAATAATGATGTTGCAACTCCATCTTGTGGTTATATGAGAATATGCATCAAGTGGCCAAAAGCCACGACTACAGCCAGATTCAGAACAGCCTGGAAGCCATGATATCGACCACAAAAAAAGTATTTTGAGGGACCTACGGTATACTGCATCTGCACTAATAGTTCACTTATTGCAAGTACTTTGTTACAGCCTACTGAAAAACATGAGTGCAGAGGCACATGCAATGGAAAGGAATTGGAAAGAAATTGGCTAAGGATACAGGATATATTGAAATATCACTAAAACTAAGATATGGGGCAAAGAGAAAGTGATCATATAATAGACATCAACAAAGTTTTAGATACCAGATTTTGTTGTAGGGGTAGACTACATTTCTGGAAGTTTCAGTATCCCAAGAATGGGGTACACTGACCCCTTGTGGGGAAGAATATGAACTCAACAATCAGAGAGCTTAACTGTAAGCTACAGCAGGTGCATAAACCTGTCAAAGAACTGGCTGCTATGGAAATTCCTGCGTTTAATATTTATCTGCACATTTCTGTATGAACATGTTGTCCACCATTTTGGTAGATTATTTTAGAATATATATATCTTGGCAGCTACATCATATGGAAATATCAATCAAATTCAATTTCCCCATCCATTGGTAGCATGCTTATCCACTCTGGATAAGCATGCAGAGCCATATATAGGCCTATAAGTCTATATAACTATAGTTCTAGTATGACCTCACTGTCTGGTTTGATCAATTTAGTTTCGGTCACTACCCGTGGAGACTGGAGAGCCTAGGACCCAGGTATGCAAGACTGGCTGTGATGCAACAAGGTTGTGTAACTTGGTCAAATCTTTAAGGGCACCAATGACAGTATACTGTCGTAAGACGCCATGTCTTACTTAGGTAAAAGTGCATGGACATGGGTTATTATGACTGAACAGGTGAATGCTCTACTTAAGTGATAATGCCGGAGAAGCCGGGTGCCAATACATCCTCCAAACACCGGTTTCGAGGACATTATCACTTTTATACAACGGGTTACCAACATATTCAAATAATGATTGACATATTTTCATAAAAAAACTTATTTTGATTAATTTATTCATACTATTTCATCCTTCCACAAGACATAGTCCCGACAGAAATCTAAGGTTGCTACCCAAGCCGGCTGGTCGTTCCTTCTATCGGTTCGGTTGCCAGACACGCAACCCAGATGTTAAGTCTTTTTGTTCTGTATCTACAGTTGAAGTCGGAAGTTTACATACACTTAGGTTGTATTTCTTGTTAACAAACTATAGTTTTGGCAAGTCGGTTAGGACATCTACTTTGTGCATTACACAAGTAATTTTTCCAACAATTGTTTACAGACAGATTATTTCACTTATAATTCACTGTATCACAATTCCAGTGGGTCAGAAGTTTACATACACTACGTTGACTGTGCCTTTAAACAGCTTGGAAAATTCCAGAAAATGATGTCATGGCTTTAGAAGCTTCTTATAGGCTAATTGACATCATTTGAATCAATTGGAGGTGTACCTGTGGATGTATTTCAAGGCCTACCTTCAAACTCAGTGCCTCTTTGATTGACATCATGGGAAAATCAAAAGAAATCAGCCAAGACCTCAGAAACAAAATTGTAGACCTCCACAAGTCTGGTTCATCCTTGGGAGCAATTTCCAAACACCTGAAGGTACCACGTTCATCTGTACAAACAATAGCCCGAGTGGCGCAGTGGTCTAAGGCACTGCATCGCAGTGCTAGCTGTGCCACTAGAGATCCTGGTTCGAATCCAGGCTCTGTCGTAGCCGGCCGTGACCGGGAGACCCATGGGGCGGCGCGTAATTGGCCCAGCGTTGTCCAGGGTAGGGGAGGGAATGGCCGGCAGGGATGTAGCTTAGTTGATAGAGCATGGCGTTTGCAACGCCAGGGTTGTGGGTTCGATTCCCACAGGGGGTATGAAAAAAAATAAAATAATGTATGCACTCACTAACTGTAAGTCGCTCTGGATAAGAGCGTCTGCTAAATGACTAAAATGTAAATGTAAAGTATAAACACCAGTAGCCGTCATACCGTTCAGGAAGGAGACGCTTTCTGTCTCCTAGAGATGAACGTACTTTGGTGTGAAAAGGGCAAATCAATCCCAGAACAACAGCAAAGGACCTTGTGAAGATGCTGGAGGAAACAGGTACAAAAGTATCTATATCCACAGTAAAACGAGTCCTATATCGACATAACCTGAAAGGCCGCTCAGCAAGGAAGAAGCCACTGCTCCAAAACCGCCATAAAAAAAGCCTACGGTTAGCAACTGCACATGGGGACAAAGATCATACTTTTCAGAGAAATGTCCTCTGGTCTGATGAAACAAAAATATAACTGTTTGGCCACAATGACCATCATTATGTTTGGAGGAAAAAGGGGTAGGCTTGCAAGCCGAAGAACACCATCCCAACCGTGAAGCACAGGGGTGGCAGCATCATGCTGTGGGAGTGCTTTGCTGCAGGAGGGACTGGTGCACGTCACAAAATAGATGGCATCATGAGGAAGGAAAATTATGTGGATATATTGAAGCAACATCTCAAGACATTAAAGCTTGGTTGCAGCTTGGTTGCAAATGGGTCTTCCAAATGGACAATGACCCCAAGCATACTTCCAAAGTTGTGGCAAAATGGCTTAAGGACAACAAAGTCAGGGTATTGGAGTGGCCATCACAAAGCCCTGACCTCAATCCTATAGAAAATGTGTGGGAAGAACTGAAAAGGCCTACAAACCTGACTCAGTTACACCAGCTCTGTCAGGAGGAATGGGCCAAAATTCACCCAACTTGGGAAGCTTGTTGAAGGCTACCCGCAAGGTTTGCTACCAAATACTAATTGAGTGTATGTAAACTTCTGACTCACTGGGAATGTGATGAAAGAAATAAAAGCTGAAATAAATCATTCTTAAAATAAAGTGGTGATCCTAATTGATCTAAAACAGGGAATTATTACTAGGATTAAATGTCAGGAATTGTGAAAAACTGAGTTTAAATGTATTTGGCTAAGGTGTATGTAAACTTCCGACTTCAACTGTATGGACGTGACCCAGTCGTTCATTCCAAATGTTCTATTGCCATACTGGCTGGCAACATTCTTATCCCTTGCTTGCTAGCTAGGCAACTATGGCTAACTTACAGTCACGTCAAATAATGCAGCCAGAATAATAGAAAAGTAGCTGCATTTGCATTTGTTTAAGCTCTTTTCTAGTGAGATTTATTTGATTACATCCATAACAATGAGCTAATGATGCGCGATTTCTCCTGGCATAGAAAATGTGCTATCTCGTCAGGACACTGTTGTTCAGAGGAGCTTGCGAACGACACAGCTAACGCAATCACTTCAAACTGAAGCTGGAAAGACTGCAAACTAGCTGCATTTCGTTTCCTTTTACCTGTTTTCTATTGAAATTTCTTTGCATTTATCTATAAAAATGTACTATTCATGATTTCGACTGGCTGAGAAAAGCCGTCTGCCTGTCTGCCTCATCCCGACACGTTCATTACTATAGGACAGCTGGAGATCGAATTTCAATATTGAAACAATGTTGCAAATGTCGGAGAGACAGACAAGGTTTATACAAATCTCCGCTGTTGAAAACCAAATGCTAGTCTAAAGGAAATGGGAGATAATGTCTAGATACTTTTTATAGTTGAGATCTTGTTTATAAATTTGCTAGCTGGGCTGATGAGACAGTGGATTGTGCAGTGAGATGGAACAGAGTAAATAGGCATTTCAACGTCATAGCTTTAGCCGGTGATAACCTGTGGAATAGACATCGGCTGGAATGCAGTTTTAACCAATCAGCATCCAGGATTAGACCCACCAGTTGTATAAATAGGCTATAATGGTTAAATTATTCATTAAAAGTGACAAGGACAACAGCAGGCCTGCACATACCGGTATTGAAATAGTGTTACTGTAGGCTAATTCAGAGCTGCCACTCTGCCAAAGCTGACTCTCTCTCCTCTGTTCTCATCGTCCTAGATCTATCCACTGCCTTCGACACCGTGAACCATCAGATTATGCTCTCCACCCTCTCAGTGCTGGGAGTCTCAGGCACTGCACACTCCTGGATTGCATCCTACCTGGCAGGTGGCTCCTACCAAGTGGCATGGAGAGGATATGTGTCTGCACCACGTGCTCTCACTACTGGTGTCCCCCAGGGCTCAGTTCTAGGCCCTCTCCTCTTTTCTCTATACACCAAGTCACTCAGCTCTCATTCACCCCTTCTCACACCCAAGTGTCGATACACACCACCTCAAGCTCAACCTCGACAAGATGGAGCTGCTCTTCCTCCCGGGGAAGGACTGCCCACTCCAAGACCTCTCCTTCATGGTCATCAACTACACGGTGTCCCCATCCTAGAGTGCAAAGAACCTTGGCGTGACCCTGGATAACACCCTGTCGTTCTCTATGAACATCAAAGTAGTGACTCGCTCCTGCAGGTTCATGCTCTACAGCATCCGTAGAGTACGACCTTCCCTCACACAGGAAGCGGTGACAGTCCTAATCCAGGCACTCTTCATATCCCATCTGGACAACTGCAACTCTCCGTTGGCTGGGCTCTCCGCTTGTGCCATTAAACCCCTGCAACTTATCCAGATCGCCGCAGCCTGTCAGGTGTTCAATGTCCCCAAGTTCTCTCATGTCACCCTGTTCCTCTGTACACTCCACTGGCTTCCAGTCAAAGCTTGCATCCACTACATGACCATGGTGCTTGCCTACGATGCAGCAAGGGGAATTGCCCCTCCCTACCTTCAGGCTATGCTCAAACCCTACATCTCATCCCTAGCACTACATTCTGCCACCTCTGGTCTATTGGCCATCCCCCCCCCCTACGGGAGGTCAGCTCCCGCTCAGCCCAGTCAAAGCTCTTCTCTGTCCTGGCACCCTAATGGTGGAACCAGCTTCCCCCTAATGCTAGGACAGCAGAGTCCCTGCCCATCTTCCGAACACGTCAGAAACCCTACATCTTCAAATAATATTTTAAATAAGAAATCTCAGTGTTATTCCACCCTCCCCCCACCCAATAAATAAATAACGTAAAAAAAAAAAAAAACTTGCACTTGTCTTTTCCTACTGACTTTGCTGATAACTTCTGTATTGAGGAAATATTTACTTACTACGACTGCGATATGTGGTTGTCTCACCTAGCTATCTTAAGATGAATGCATTAACTATAAGTTGCTCTGGATAAGAGCGTCTGCTAAATGACTCAAATGTAAATGTAATGTTGGCTTATTCATTGCTTATGAAGGTGCTATTAAGTCTTAATAGACTTCTTCTGCAAAGTCAATGATTCACCACAACCTTCTGTGGAATCATAAGAACATTATATTATTTGGAAAAGGAGACAACATGAGCCACATTACAATTCCCACCAAGTGGGTTAATCCTATTGGTGCGATGCGTAGGGTGTTTGCCTTTCACGCCTGCAACCCGGGTTCGCTTTCCTGCTGTGCTGTTCGCTACGCTATGTTCATTATCCGGTTATCCTGTTTGTTATTGCCACTTGTTGGATCAGGAATGTAAATGCGATGGACCTCTCCACTAAGAACCTATAGAATCTACACTTTAAAAAAGGTGCTATCTAGAACCTTAAAGGGTTCTTTGGCTGTCCCCATAGGAGAACCGTTTGAAGAAGCCTTTTTGGTTCTATGTAGAACCCTTTTGGTTCTAGGTAGAAAGAACCATTTTGGGTTCCCTTTCCACAGAGGGTTCTACATGTAACCAAAAAATGTTCTACCTGTAACCAAAAATGATTCTCCTATGAGGACAGCCAAAGAACCCTTTTGGAACCCTTTTTTCTAAGAGTGTATAGACAGCTTTTGCATTGTATAAGTGCTGAATATTGCCTAAATGTTGATAGGTCTATGCAAATGTAGGCCTATGCAGAGAAACATATTCCTTAGAAATCAGTAGCAGCCCTAATTGGATAATTGAAAAAATATATTAGGTAGGCTGAAATTCACAGAATTTAATTGACGATGTGATAGGATAATGCTTTCCAGCAGTTTCTTGGGCGCTACCTCTTGCCAGCTTCAGCAACAGTATAGGATATCATATGCCATTTGAAGAGCAAAACAAATGTAATTGAACTGTATCATTAAAGGGGAAGTTCACCAATGTTTACATGTAGACTTATTTTCACTCTTTCTGTAATTGTAGTTGATCCCCCCCAAAAAAGTTTTTTGATATTGGGCAATTCCATGGTAACGGAATTAAGCTTTGACACTTTAAAATGATGCCAAATAAAAACCATTGATTTCAAAGTTTAACAAACCATACAACTCTATGCACAAGGCTTAATTTGAACAATTTACACATACAATTTTACAAAAACATATTTACTGGAAGAACTGTGCAGATGCAAAGTTTGGTAACAGAATTACGGTAAAATCTCACTCAGTTTTTTATGCGACCCCGTTATCTGCTCCGAATTAAAATTCAAAGATGTCTGCAGAAATAATGAGCTGTCAGCTATGACCTTGAGTTTGAGAAACAATATTTTGGGTATTGAACTACAGTAGGTGCAGTGGATTAACATTCGGTAACGCAATTACAGTAACATACTTAAATCATGGGTCCCTGATCTGTACAATACAGAAATGCATAATTATGGATATGAATATCATTATCTTCATTGTGATGTATCCTGAATAGGTACACAAAGGCTATAAATATGCCATGTCCTTCTTTTGCATATTTGGGTATTATTATACACACTGGCTATTATTGTAATGAGCTCCACCCCCAAGCAACACCACATTTGGTTGTTCCGTACCAGACCCAATCTGTAACAATCATAGACGTCTATGTTTGGATAGTCCAGCACAGCACAGTAGAGTTTAGTACAGTACAGTAATCTAAAGTAAAGTAGATATGTTCAGTACAGTACAAAACAATACATTATACGCTACTCTACTCTAGTGTGCTCTACTGTATTGAACTCTTCTGTACAGTACTGCACTGTACTATACTTTAATTTACTGTACTGTACTGTTCTGTTCTGTTCTATACTGTACTGTTCTCTACTGTGCTCTACTGTGCTGTCCAAACATAGACGTCTATGATTGGTTCAGATTTGGTCCGGCCAAATGGACGAACTATGTACGTTTCAATGTCCATGGACGTCCAGTCTCGGTCGGTGCTCAGTGGGTGAAGATGCTTGTTACAGTAAATGGAAAGAGGATAGGTGGTAGGTGTCAGTAAGAACCGTGAGAGGTGACATTAACTGGAGAGAGAGAAAAGAAAGAGAGAGAGAGAGAGAGAGAGAGAGAGAGAGAGAGAGAGAGAGAGAGAGAGAGAGAGAGAGAGAGAGAGAGAGGCAGAGAGAGAGAGAGAGGGAGAGTGAGAGGGAGGGGTTGTCCAGACTGTTTTCACAGTCTTGCTTTGACCACCAGACAACAGAAAAAATATTTTTTAGAGCTGATCATTACAGTATGCCAGTGGAAGTGAGGACAGTAGCAGGTGACTCAACTGTTCTTTATTTTTATAGTTTTTTTTTTACTGGATTTTTTAAAACCTTGTGACTACTATGATTTCCCATTGTAAGCAATTCAATTGCTGTAATTCTGATTTTGGTAACAGAATTACGATTTTTAATGACTTAAAAACTTGATATCAGTAAAAATGCTATAACTAATTGGTAGGTCTACCTTTAATTGTTACTTCTGTGAACTTTCATTATCCTCCCTCCTCATGAGGAAGGGAAATGTGAAAATATCTTAAAGATGGCGCCGACGGACACGGGTGTCCTTTTTCTAGCTCCTAGCCAACTTTGCAGTATATGTATCATTTGTGTTATTTATTACATTATTTGCTAAGAATTTGTTTTGTATTATTACCTACAGCCAAAAATAACTTTGGGATATTAGATCGGTGGTCACTCACCAGAAATTCTATCAGAAATTCCCTGACCTGGATCATTTGTTTGAACATCCCAAGGCAGCTCTATCATTCTGGGGGCTGCACCAAAACGCCGACGCCAGAGAAGAAGAAGAAGTGGGGCCCTAGTCAGACTCAGGTGCTGTGCATACCATCCACCACTTCCGAGTATATTATTCGCTAACGTTCAGTCCCTGGACAATAAAGTAGACAAGCTCAGGGTGAGGATCTCCTTCCAGAAAGACACCAGGGACTGTAACATACTCTGTTTTACCGAATCATGGCTCTCTCCTGATATATTTTCCCCGTCCATTCAGCCAGCAGGGTTCTCCGTCCATCGCACAGACAGGAAGAAAGAACTCTCTGGGAAAAAGAAAGACAGAGGGGTTTGTTTTATGATTAACAACTCATGGTGTGATTGTGGTAACGTAAAGGAACTAAAGTCATCTGGAATACCTCACCATCAAATGCAGACCGCATTACCTCCAAAGATCATTTTCTTCGGTGATCGTCACTGCTGTGTATATTCCCCCCCAATCCGAAACCACGACGACTCTCAAAGAACTAGACTGGAATTTTAATAAGTTAATAATTCATAAACAAACTTAATATGAGTAAAAACACTATAACTAATTGGTAGGTCTACCTTTACTTGTTACTTCTGTGAACTTTCATTATCCTCCCTCCTGGAAACCACATTTCCTGAGGCTACATTTATTATAGCTGGGGACTTTAATAAAGGATATCTGAGTAAAACGCTACCGAAATGTTATCAACACCTCTCCTATGCTACACACGCATAGATGACTCTGGATCACTGTTACTCTCCCTTCCGGGACAGCTACAAGGCTCTCCCCCGCCCTCTCTTCGGTAAATCAAATCACGCCTCCATTCTGCTCCTATCCACCTATAGGCAGAAACTTAAGCAGGAAGAACCTGTGGTAAGGACTGTTCCACGTTGGTCTGACCAATCAGATCTATGCTTCAAGATTGTGTTGATCACGCGGACTGGGAAATGTTCCTGGTCGCGTCTGAGAATAGTATCAACGTATACACTGACTCTGACTGGGTTCATCAGGAAGTGCATAGAGGATGTTGTTCCCACTGTGACGATTAGAACTTATCCAAACCAAAAAATGTGGATAGATGGCAACAATCGCACAAAACTGAAAGCGCGAACCACTGCATTTAACCATGGCAAGGTGACTGGGAACATGGACGTGTACAAACAGACCAGCTATGACCTCCGTAAGAAAATCAAAGAGGCAAAACCACAGTACAGGGACAAAGTGGAGTTGCAATTCAACGAATTGACAATCACGGATTATAAAGGGAAAGCCAGCTAAGTTGCGGACACTGACGTCTCGATCCCAAACAAGCTAAACAACTTCTTCACCCGCTTCGAGGAAAACAACATAGAACCCTGCCGTTCACGAGGACTGTGTGCTCTCGTTCTTTATGGCCGATGTAAGTAATTTAAGTGTGTTAACCCTTGCGAGGCTGCCGCCCCAGACAGCATCCCAAGCCGCATCCTCAGAGCATGTGCAGACCAGCTGGCTGGAGTTTTTAAAGACATATTCAATCTCTCCATATCCCAGTCTGTTGTCCTCACTTGCTTCAAGATGTCCACCATTATTCCTGTACCCAAGAAAGTGAAGGTAACTGAACTAAATGACTATCACCCTGTAGCACTCACTTCTGTCATCTTGAAGTGCTTTGAGAGGAGGCTAGTTAAGGATCATATCACTTCCACCTTACCTGACACTCTAGACGCATTACAATTCGCATATCGCCCCAACAGATCCACGAGCGACGCAATCGACAGCGCACTGCACAGTGCCCTATCCCAACTGGACAAGAGAAATACATTTCATCAACTACAGCTCAGTCTTCAACGCCATAGTGCCCGCCAAACTCATCACTAAGCTCAGGACCCTGGGTCTGAACCCCACCCTGTGCAACTGGGTCCTAGACTTCCTGACGGGCCGACCCCAGGTGGTGAAGCTAGGCAACAAAACCTCCGCCACGCTGATCCTCAACACGGGTTCCCCACAGGGGTGTGTGCTCAGCCCCCTCCTGTACTACCCGTTCACCCATGACTGTGTGGCCATGCACATCTCCAACTCAATCATCAAGTTTGCTGACGACACAACAGTGTTAGGCCAGATAACCAACAACAACGAGACAGCCTACAAGGAGGAGATGAGAGCCCTGGTGAAGTGGTGCCAGGATAATAACTTCTCCCTCAATGTCAACTAAATTAAGGAGCTGATCGTGGACTACAGGAGACAGGCGAGAGCGCACTTTCCCTTCCACGTCGTAAAGGGGCCAGTCATTCTTTGGCGTGCACATCACTGAGAACCTGAAATGGTCCATCCACACCGACAGCGTGGTGAAGAAGGCGCAACAGCGCCTCTTCAACGTCAGGAGGCTGAAGAAATTTGGCTTGGCCCCTAAGACACTCATTAACTTCTACAGATGCACCATCGAGAGCATTCTGTCGGGCTGTATCACCGCCTGGTACGGCAACTGCACCGGACGCAACCCAGGGCTCTCCAGAGGGTGGTGCTGTCAGCCCAATGCATCACCGGGGGCACACTGCCTGCCCTCCAGGATATCTACAGCACACGGTGTCACAGGAAGGACAAGAAGGCCAAGAAGATCATCAAAGACCTCACCACTAGCCGGCTACCACCCGGTACTCTACTCTGCACCTTAGAGACTGCTGCCCTATGTACATAAAGTAATTGAACACTGGTCAATTTTATAATGTTTACATACTTTTTTACCCACTTCATATGTATTATATATTCCAGACTCTGACGTTGCTTGTTCTGATATTTCTTAGTTTCTTTCTGTGTATTGTTTTCTATTGCTACAGTCTTCATACCCCTTGACTTATTCCAGATTGTGTTGTGTTACAGCCTGAATTAAAAATGGATTAAAATCTACACACAATACCCCATAATGACAAGGTGAAAACATGCTTTTAGAAATGTTTGCTTTTACTTATGTTTACATAAGTATTCACACCCCTGAGTCAATACTTTGGCTGTGATTACTGCCATGTGTATTTCTGGGTAAGTCTCTTAGAGCTTTGCACACCTGGATTGTACAATATTTGCCCATTCTTTTCAAAATTCTTTAAGCTCTGTCAAATTGGTTGCTGATCATTGCTAGACAACCATTTTCAAGTCTTGCCATAGAATTTCAAGCAGATTTAACTCAAAACTAACTCGGCCACTCAGGAACATTCGCTGTCTTCTTGTTAAGCAACTCCAGTGTATATTTGGCCTTATGTTTTAGGTTATTGTCCTGCTAAAAGGTGAATGTTGAATACATTGATATTTAAATGTACTGGTTGTCCTTGCTGTTGGTCCTTTTGGCGGTAGGAAGTGAAGATAGGGTAACCACAGGAAAGTGTTGTTTACCCGACTTTTTGCAGCGCCGGTAGGTTCACTTGCTTGTATTTTCCATCTCCTGAAACTTTTCCCTTGATGCACAATATGTAAACAATAGCTGAATGTAACCGAATCTTGTCAAGCAAAGCACGTTCCCTCGCTATCAGCTGGAAGTACTCGTGGAATTTGCCAGCTGAATGGTCTGTCCTTCGCTTAAACTCGGCCATTGTTGAAATATTGTGCAAGTCACGTGCGAATAGCGGCAGCATTGAAAATACAAACCGGAAATACAAACTGACATACAGACCAGTTTACTGAAAGTCGGGTTAATAACACTACTCTGGATATTTTGTCTCAGATTACCTCCTACATAAGGACAAAATCAGCAGACAACTGGTAAATTATGTTCAAATGAAGTTTATTCAACAGTCTGACTTGTGATGGGACTGTTCACAAAAAGTGAGCCTAGTAACAGTTGTTAAAGTACTTTGTGAATTTCACCAGGTTCATATATTAATATAGCATGTTGATTTGTTATTATGCATGCCTGCATCCTGGGAATAGGGGAGTGTGTACTTACATTTTGCCCTGCGTGCTCGTGCTCAAATAATTTTTATGCACTATGAGAGGTAGGCACGCTTTTTCTGTCATCTTCAGAAAAGTTTGTTTCCTTTAAGCACAAAGTCATACACACAGTGTTTTGTTCATGAATAATGTTGTATATTTAGAGTTTACTCATAAGTGGATGGTATTGTTAAGATGCAATTGTAATTGTACTTTTTAGGATGATATTAACATTCTGAATTCAAAATGTGGTTACTAGCTAAGGTATTGTATGTGCGAATGATGGCTAGCTCCTCGACTGATCCCAGTCCTTTGTATTGTGCGTCTATGTTGTAGAAAGAGGTGACAATGGGCAGAACATATTTGTGCACTACAAATGTTTTGTATTTTCTTTTGGATGCAGAGAATTCTGATTCATTAAAACAACCTGATCTCCGAAGTCCACGTCTATAGTCCCAATCAATCACACACAACGCAGAGCTACAGCGGTGCAGTACAGCACCGGTTACATTGGTGCTGTGACCCAGATTCATCGTTTATCGACGTCAGCTCAATCACTGTGGCGCTGCTGCGCTAGAGACTCTGTTTACATCATTGAGGTACTCCTGCCGCCTTGTGGCAAAAAGCGGATCTGCAGTCTATATTCTTTCCTGTTTCTTTTTTTTTCTGATAACGATATATTGAGAGTGCTGTTTATGGTTAACTAATATAGAAGTGTGTTCATCAACAGAAATGTTAACATTACATTAGTGGTTAAGTGACATGGCATCTTATAAATGGTGATGATGAACCCAAATTCACTGCTGGAAGGGAGGGGGTTTTTCCTCATACTCTGATCAAACCCATGTAAAGCGTGTAAAAATGCCCCTGTAGATGGTTTAGCTGAGCTGGTCACTCAGCTAGCCCGGGAAATAGGGAGCTCCATTAGGGAGGAAATACAGAGTGGCAGGTCCAGCACTCATGAGCCACCAGTAAGTACAGAGAAGATAAGTGATCATCACTCAGAGTCAGTAGGATATGTAGACCTCAGTTAAATAAAGTTCATCATGCAATCAGACGTGAAGGAACCTCCTACATATAGAGGAGATGGTACAGACAAATGCTCCATTCATGAATGGGAGGAGTTGATGAGAATATACTTGAGGAGGAAGGGATGTCCTGTCGGGGAACAATCGGATGAGATGATTAGTCGATTATCTGGCAAAGCAAGAGACATGGTAAAGATAAATGTATGTAATGAGACAACTGTTGATCCTAAAGAGAAGCCAGAGATTGTATTTGACATTCTGAAACAGAATTTCAGTGAATTGGCCTACTCAGGCATGCCTTTAGCTGATTTTTACAATACTAAACCTGTACCCGGAGAGGCTGTTATGGAGTATTGGGTTCGATTGAACAAGGCCGTAGATGTCGCTGACGAGGGCCTTAAGAGACAAGGTAAGAAGATTGACAGCTCCAACTCAGATGTCGTCATGATGTTTGTAACATACTGCCCTGACCCCAAACTGGCAGCAGAATTCCAATACAAGTCTGCTGAGAAATGGACTGCGAGTGAAGTACAGGAGAGAATCTATGAACATGAACGCCACAGAAAGGCCACTATGTGTCATTCTACCGCTGTATCCTCAAAGCAAGTAACAGTACATTCCCAGACAACTCTGTTTGAAGGCAGGGCCAATGCTGGCGTGTGCAGTGACACTTCTCTCACATCAAGAGCCAAACAAGATGGGCAGAGTGCAAGTATCGAGAGGCTCATGCACCTGCTTGAACGTACCTTAGAGAAGAGCATACCACCTGTTCTGGTTTCACAGACACAGGCTAAGGCGCCATCTTTCCCCGCCCAGCCCTTCAGGCGTAGGGAATGCAGGGTTTGTGGCTCAACAGATCACTCCACTGTGATGCACTGTAAATATGAGAACCTGTGCTTCTGGTACTTTTCCCCAGATCATTGGAATCCCGGCGGTGAGAGACACCCAACACAGCAGCAGAGAAACCCACCACAGCAGCAACTGTTAAACTGACACGCCCTTAGGTGAAGGGGGGAAATGTGGGTGTTCAACTGTCTATCCCCAAGAAAGAATCTGATGATCTCGAGAAAACATGAGATTTTGTGCAGTGATGCAAAAGAGGGAAATACAATTGTTATGTTAGGTTCACAAGAGGTTGAGGCTTTTTCAGATTTGTTTTACACCTCTGTGTCTGTACATGGGAAAGTGCAACTTAAGGGCATGCTTGACACTGGGTCTATGGCCTGTACATTGAGTGAACATGCTGAGCAGAGACTTTTGGAAGAAGGTGCCCTTCCTCAGCATTATCAGCCTCCTAAAGAGTTAGTGGGTTGTGGGGGGAAGAAGGCCTCACCAAAGTGTTTCTATGACTTGGAGATGCAAATCTATGGGATTGATGTTAAAGTGCCCACTCGAGTTGTTCCTGGACAGCGTGATGATCTTATCCTGGGATCGAATGTCATTAAGCATCTATTGCATGAGATGAAGGGCACTGACGAATACTGGAAGCTAGTCAACAACATGGATGGCCAGAGGGTGAGCAGTTTCTGCAGATGATGACAAGTGTCACAAGATGGAAGGGACAGCAAGTTGATGGCAAGATTGGGACCGTGAAGCTCACTCACGCTGTGACTCTTTTTCCCAAGACTGAACACTTAGTTTGGGGTAAACTTCCTAAAAATGTGGCATTGTCTCCAGGCAGCACTGTAATAGTCAAGCCTACCAGGTCAAAGGTCATGCCCAGAAACATACTTGTGGTTAGCTTTATTACGCCCATGTGGGGAGATGGCTTCGTCCCTTTAAAAGGTAGTAAACTGTTCAGATAAACATCTCACTCTAAGACGTAACATGAAGCTGGCCGATGTGTCTACATGCTTGGTTGTTGAGGATGCAACAATTTTTCAGGGCCTTCATGAGATGGGGAAAACCCCAATGGAACAGAAGCAGGATGACAATGGCTGCCACAACCTGAAACAAAGACTGTCTGATCTAGGATTAGGAGACATCGACATTGATGGTGGAAGGAGAAGCTTGTGAATACCATCACAAAATATGAAGACATCTTCAAGACATAATTTTGACTGTGGAGAAGCCAGGGATTATGTTCACCGTATCCACCTGGTTGATGACAGACCCTTCCGCCTACCATACAGAAGGGTTCCGCCTGCTCATTACCTGAAGCTGAGGAAGGTGTGAGAGATTTATTATTTTTATAATTGATGGGATGACTAACTTAGAAAGAATGCATTCTTGACTGGGCTAATGTAGGTTGTGACACCTGGCAAGCTGTGATTGATGTGAAGAGCTGTTTTAGGGTGTAAAGGGAGATAAGGATTTGTGTCTCCAGATGCTGGAATATACTGGTTCTTTGTGATCTGTGAACCTTCCTTGGACGTAGGAATGGTGTCTAAGGGAGCTGGCTCTTCTCACTATGACAGGTTGTTATGATATGGACTTATGCCTGGCAACAGGGGTGCATCAACGGATTGGCTGAGTAAGTCTAAACCACGCTCAAGTCTCCTCTGATTGGCCAGCAGAGAGGTGGGAAACTCTCTCTCTGTCAGAGTATTTGAGCAAGAACCCAGAACAATGGATTAGTTCTCTGAAGTGCCCTGCGAGGTATTTCAGAGAGCCCGTATATACGAAACATCATATTTACCATTGAAAGTTTTTGCATTAATTAAAATAACTAGTATATCTTAGAAGTCGTGTTGACCTCTTTTGTTCCTAATACCAGATTTGAATTGACGCAACTTTGACAAAGGGATTAACAGATATGGAGGAAGTAGGCCTTATAAGCAAGTCGGTTAGTGAGCATGCCTCCCCTTTACTCATGGTCTGAGGTTATGCACTGACTTTTTTCTGTAATGAAACAAAATATAAAACAATTATTTGGAGGGGGGATCAACTAACACAGAAAGAGGGAAAATAAGGCCACGTAAAAAATAGGTTTACTTTCCCTTTAATGGCTCCCTCTCCACCATATTATCGGGTTGCCACTCGTGTTGCGCGCGTGTCGCTGTCGTCAACCAATTCCTATCTCGAGTGTCTGACCAGCGTTGCCAACTTAGCGACTTTGTCGCTATATTTAGCGAGTATTCAGACCCCTCTAGCGACACAATTTCAAAAAAATCGACTAGCGACAAATATAGCGACTTTTTCTGGTGTTATTGGAGACTTTTGGAGACTCAAATCAAATCAAATGTTATTGGCCACATGCGCCGAATACAACAGGTGTAGACATTACAGTGAAATGCTTACTTACAGCCCTTAACCAACAATGCATTAATTTTTTTATAAAAAAGTACAATAAAAGTGTTGAGAAAAAAAGAGCAGAAGTAAAATAAAACAACAGTAGGGAGGCTATATATATATATATATATATATATATATATATATATATACATATATACACAGTGGGGAAAAAAAGTATTTAGTCAGCCACCAATTGTGCAAGTTCTCCCACTTAAAAAGATGAGAGGCCTGTAATTTTCATCATAGGTACACATCAACTATGACAGACAAAATGAGAAAAAAAATCCAGAAAATCACATTGTAGGATTTTTAATGAATTTATTTGCAAATTACGGTGGAAAATAAGTATTTGGTCAATGACAAAAGTTTCTCAATATTTTGTTATATACCCTTTGTTGGCAATGACACAGGTCAAACGTTTTCTGTAAGTCTTCACAAGGTTTTCACACACTGTTGCTGGTATTTTGGCCCATTCCTCCATGCAGATCTCCTCTAGAGCAGTGATGTTTTGGGGCTGTCGCTGGGCAACACGGACTTTCAACTCCCTCCAAAGATTTTCTATGGGGTTGAGATCTGGAGACTGGCTAGGCCACTCCAGGACCTTGAAATGCTTCTTACGAAGCCACTCCTTCGTTGCCGGGCGGTGTGTTTGGGATCATTGTCATGCTGAAAGACCCAGCCACGTTTCATCTTCAATGCCCTTGCTGATGGAAGGAGGTTTTCACTCAAAATCTCACGATACATGGCCCCATTCATTCTTTCCTTTACACGGATCAGTCGTCCTGGTCCCTTTGCAGAAAAACAGCCCCAAAGCATGATGTTTCCACCCCATTGCTTCACAGTAGGTATGGTGTTCTTTGGATGCAACTCAGCATTCTTTGTCCTCCAAACACGACGAGTTTAGTTTTTACCAAAAAGTTATATTTTGGTTTCATCTGACCATATGACATTCTCCCAATTTTCTTCTGGATCATCCAAATGCACTCTAGCAAACTTCAGAAGGGCCTGGACATGTACTGGCTAAAGCAGGGGGACGCGTCTGGCACTGCAGGATTTGAGTCCCTGGCGGCGTAGTGTGTTACTGATGGTAGGCTTTGTTACTTTGGTCCCAGCTCTCTGCAGGTCATTCACTAGGTCCCCCCGTGTGGTTCTGGGATTTTTGCTCACCGTTCTTGTGATCATTTTGACCCCACGGGGTGAGATCTTGCGTGGAGCCCCAGATCGAGGGAGATTATCAGTGGTCTTGTATGTCTTCCATTTCTAATAATTGCTCCCACAGTTGATTTCTTCAAACCAAGCTGCTTACCTATTGCAGATTCAGTCTTCCCAGCCTGGTGCAGGTCTACAATTTTGTTTCTGGTGTCCTTTGACAGCTCTTTGGTCTTGGCCATAGTGGAGTTTGGAGTGTGACTGTTTGAGGTTGTGGACAGGTGTCTTTTATACTGATAACAAGTTCAAACAGGTGCCATTAATACAGGTAACGTGTGGAGGACAGAGGAGCCTCTTAAAGAAGAAGTTACAGGTCTGTGAGAGCCAGAAATCTTGCTTGTTTGTAGGTGACCAAATACTTATTTTCCACCATAATTTGCAAATAAATTCATAAAAAATCCTACAATGTGATTTTCTGGATTTTTTTTTCTCAATTTGTCTGTCATAGTTGACGTGTACCTATGATGAAAAGTACAGGCCTCTCTCATCTTTTTAAGTGGGAGAACTTGCACAATTGGTGGCTGACTAAATACTTTTTTTCCCCACTGTATATATACAGTGGGGAAAAAAAGTATTTAGTCAGCCACCAATTGTGCAAGTTCTCCCACTTAAAAAGATGAGAGAGGCCTGTACTTTTCATCATAGGTACACGTCAACTATGACAGACAAATTGAGAAAAAAAAATCCAGAAAATCACATTGTAGGATTTTTTATGAATTTATTTGCAAATTATGGTGGAAAATAAGTATTTGGTCACCTACAAACAAGCAAGATTTCTGGCTCTCACAGACCTGTAACTTCTTCTTTAAGAGGCTCCTCTGTCCTCCACACGTTACCTGTATTAATGGCACCTGTTTGAACTTGTTATCAGTATAAAAGACACCTGTCCACAACCTCAAACAGTCACACTCCAAACTCCACTATGGCCAAGACCAAAGAGCTGTCAAAGGACACCAGAAACAAAATTGTAGACCTGCACCAGGCTGGGAAGACTGAATCTGCAATAGGTAAGCAGCTTGGTTTGAAGAAATCAACTGTAGGAGCAATTATTAGGAAATGGAAGACATACAAGACCACTGATAATCTCCCTTGATCTGGGGCTCCACGCAAGATCTCACCCCGTGGGGTCAAAATGGTCACAAGAACGGTGAGCAAAAATCCCAGAACCACACAGGGGGACCTAGTGAATGACCTGCAGAGAGCTGGGACCAAAGTAACAAAGCCTACCATCAGTAACACACTACGCCGCCAGGGACTCAAATCCTGAGTGTCCCCCTGCTTAAGCCAGTACATGTCCAGGCCCGTCTGAAGTTTACTAGAGTCCATTTGGATGATCCAGAAGAGGATTGGGAGAATGTCATATGGTCAGATGAAACCAAACTAGAACTTTTTGGTAAAAACTCAACTCGTCGTGTTTGGAGGACAAAGAATGCTGAGTTGCTTCCAAAGAACACCATACCTACTGTGAAGCATGGGGGTGGAAACATCATGCTTTGGGGCTGTTTTTCTGCAAAGGGACCAGGACGACTGATCCGTAAAGGAAAGAATGAATGGGGCCATGTATCGTGAGATTTTGAGTGAAAACCTCCTTCCATCAGCAAGGGCATTGAAGATGAAACGTGGCTGGGTCTTTCAGCATGACAATGATCCCAAACACACCGCCCGGCAACGAAGGAGTGGCTTCGTAAGAAGCATTTCAAGGTCCTGGAGTGGCCTAGCCAGTCTCCAGATCTCAACCCCATAGAAAATCTTTGGAGGGAGTTGAAAGTCTGTGTTGCCCAGCTACAGCCCCAAACATCACTGCTCTAGAGGAGATCTGCATGGAGGAATGGGCCAAAATACCAGCAACAGCGTGTGAAAACCTTGTGAAGACTTACAGAAAACGTTTGACCTGTGTCATTGCCAACAAAGGGTATATAACAAAGTATTGAGAAACTTTTGTTATTGACCAAATACTTATTTTCCACCATAATTTGCAAATAAATTCATAAAAAATCCTACAATGTGATTTTCTGGATTTTTTTCTCATTTTGTCTGTCATAGTTGACGTGTACCTATGATGAAAATTACAGGCCTCTCTCATCTTTTTAAGTGGGAGAACATGCACAATTGGTGGCTGACTAAATACTTTTTTTCCCCACTTATATATATATATATATATATATATATATATATATATATATATATATATTTACAAAATAGCCTCCAACACTCTACTCAGCAAATTGGATGTAGTCTATCACAGTGCCATCCGTTTTGTCACCAAAGCCCCATATACTACCCACCACTGTGACCTGTACACTCTTGTTGGCTGGTCCTCTCTACATATTCGTCGCCAAACCCACTGGCTCCAGGCCATCTATAAATAACTGCTAGGCAAATCCCTGCCTTATCTTAGCTCATTGGTCACCATAGCAACACCCACCCATAGTATGCGCTCCAGCAGGTATATCTCACTGGTCATCCCCAAAGCCAACACCTCCTTTGGCCGCCATTCCTTCCAGTTCTCTGCTGCCAATGACTGGAACGAATTGCAAAAATCTCTGAAGCTGGAGAATCTTATCTCCCTCACTAACTTTAAGCATCAGTTGTCAGAGCACCTTACTGATCACTGCACCTGTACACAGCCCATCTGAAATTAGCCCACCCAACTACCTCATCCCCATATTGTTGTTTATTTTGCTCATTTGCACCCCAGTATCTCTATTTGCACATCATCTCTTGCACATCCATCATTCCAGTGTTAATACTAATTGTAATTATTTTGCACTATGGCCTATTTATTGCCTTACCTCCATAACTTGCTACATTTACACACACTGTATCTATATTTTCTGTTGTATTTCTGACTTTATGTTTTGTTTTACCCCATATGTAACTCTGTGTTGTTGTTTTTAAATCGCACTGCTTTGCTTTATCTTGGCCAGGTCGCAGTTGTAAATGAGAACTTGTTCTCAACTGGCTTACCTGGTTAAATAAAGGTTAAATAAATTAAAATATATACACATACAGGGGGGTACCGGTGCAGAGTCAATGTGCGGGGGCACCGGCTAGTTGAGGTAGTTGAAATAATATGTACATGTGGGTAGAGTTAAAGTGACTATGCATAAATAATTAACAGAGTAGCAGCAGCGTAAAAAGATGGGGTGGGGGTGGGGTGGGGCAGTGCAAATTGTCCGGGTAGCCATGATTAGCTGTTCAGGAGTCTTATGGCTTGGGGGTAGAAGCTGTTGAGAAGTCTTTTGGACCTAGACTTGGCACTCCGGTACCGCTTGCCGTGTGGTAGCAGAGAGAACAGTCTATGACTAGGGTGGCTGGAGTCTTTGACAATTTTGAGGGCCTTCCTCCGACACCGCCTGGTATAGAAGTCCTGGATGGCAGGAAGCTTGGCCCAGTGATGTACTGGGTCGTACGCACTACCCTCTGTAGTGCCTTGAGGTCGGAGGCCGAGCAGTTGCCATACCAGGCGGTGATGCAACCAGTCAGGATGCTCTCGATGGTGCAGCTGTATAATTTTTTGAGGATCTGAGGACCCATGCCAAATTTTTTCAGTCTCCTGAGGGGGAAAAGGCTTTGTCGTGCCCTCTTCACGACTGTCTTGGTGTGTTTGGACCATGATAGTTTGTTGGTGATGTGGACACCAAGGAACTTGAAGCTCTCAACCTGTTCCACTACAGCCCCGTCGATGAGAATGGGGGCGTGCTCGGTCCTCCTTTTCCTGTAGTCCACAATCATCTCCTTTGTCTTGGTCACGTTAAGGGAGAGGTTGTTATCCTGGCACCACACGGCCAGGTCTCTGACCTCCTCCCTATAGGCTGTCTCATCGTTGTCGGTGATCAGGCCTACCACTGTTGTATCGTCGGCAAACTTAATGATGGTGTTGGAATCGTGCCTGGCCATGCAGTCATGGGTGAACAGAGAGTACAGGAGGGGACTGAGCACGCACCCCTGAGGGGCCCCCGTGTTGAGGATCAGTGTGGCAGATGTGTTGTTACCTACCCTTACCACCTGGGGGCGGCCCGTCAGGAAGTCCAGGATCCAGTTGCAGAGGGAGGGGTTTAGTCCCAGGATCCTTAGCTTAGTGATGAGCTTTGAGGGCACTATGGTGTTGAATGCTGAGCTGTAGTCAATGAATAGCATTCTCACGTAGGTGTTCCTCTTGTCCAAGTGGGAAAGGGCAGTGTGGAGTGCAATAGAGATTGCATCATCTGTGGATCTGTTGGGGCGGTTTGCAAATTGGAGTGGGTCTAGGGTTTCTGGGATAATGGTGTTGATGTGAGCCATGACTAGACGTTCAAAGCACTTCATGGCTACAGACGTCAGTGATACGGGTCGGTAGTCATTTAGGCAGGTTATCTTAGTGTCCTTGGGCACGGGGACTATGGTGGTCTGCTTGAGACATGTTGGTATTACAGACTCAGTCAGGGACATGTTGAAAATTCTGGTAATCCGTCTGGCCCTGCGGCCTTGTGAATGTTGACCTGCTTAAAAGTCTTACTCACATTGGCTACGGAGAGCGTGATCACGTAGTCATCCGGAATAGCTGGTGCTCTCATGCATGCTTCAGTGTTGCTTGCCTCGAAGTGAGCATAGAAGTGGTTTAGCTCGTCTGGAAGTTTTGTGTCACTGGGCAGCTCGCGGCTGTGCTTCCCTTTGTAGTCTGTTATAGTTTTCAAGCCATGCCACATCCGACGAGCGTCAGAGCCGGTGTAGTACGATTCAATCTTAGTCCTGTACTGACTCTTTGCCTGTTTGATGGTTCGTCGGAGGGCATAGCGGGATTTCTTATAAGCGTCCGGGTTAGTGTCCCGCTCCTTGAAAGCAGCAGCTCTACCCTTTAGCTCTGTGTGGATGTTGCCTGTAATCCATGGCTTCTGGTTGGGGTATGTATGTACGGTCACTGTGGGGACGACGTCATCGATGCACTTATTGATGAAGCCAGTGACTGATGTGGCGTACTCCTTAATGCTATCTGAAGAATCCAGGAACATGTTCCAGTCTGTGCTAGCAAAACAGTCCTGTAGCTTAGCATCTGCGTCATCTGACCACTTTTTTATTAACCGAATCACTGGTGCTTCCTGCTTTAGTTTTTGCTTATAAGCAGGAATCAGGAGGATAGAGTTATGGTCAGATTTGCCAAATGGAGGGCGAGGGAGAGCTTTGTATGCGTCTCTGTGTGTGGAGTAAAGGTGGTCTAGAGTTTTTTGTCCTCTGGTTGCACATTTAACATGCTGGTAGAAATTAGGTAGAACTGATTTAAAGTCACCAGCCACTAGGAGCGCTGCCTCTGGATGAGCATTTTCCTGTTCACAAGAATCGACAGAAGAAAGTTAATTTGTAGTTCTAAACATATTTAGGGTGTTTTTTACTCACTTTTTGTCTCTCCCACAACGTTATTCCTCTCTCATACAGGGTCCATCACAATTGGTGGTCCTCTGTAGCTCAATTGGTAGAGCATGGCGCTTGTAACACCAGGGTAGTGGGTTCGATCCCCGGGACCACCCATACGTGAAAATTTATGCACACATGACTGTAAGTCGCTTTGGATAAAAGCGTCTGCTAAATGGCATATTATATATTATTATTATAATTACATGCACATGGCCAATTATACAAATTAGGTGATGACGTCATTCAGCGACTTTTAGCACAGCCAATAGCTACTTTCCTTACTGAGGAGTTGGCAACACTGCCGACCAGCGTTGAGCGAGTTGGGGTGTGTCTGCGAACGGAGAGAGCGTGCGTTTCAGACACCGTGTAGGCTACCCAACAATACATAAGTGAGAATAAAATGCTGCAAAATCAGAAATTGACACGACTCAGAGTCTGACACTTGTTTGTTCGCCAATTCGGAGAGAGAGCCTGGAACCATGAAGAAATCGAGCCCGGCAAAGCAACCACAACCAGCTGAAGTCACCGTGCCAGACATCGAGGTTACTGTGCAACAACTGAACGAGCTTTTGGCAAACAGCAGCGGATTTTACAGTTTACCAACACAGCATTTCAACGAGGTCTTCCCTAGAATATACGTTGGTAACGCGTAAGTTATTTTTATTTTACCGAATTCTGAGGGCTCAACCCTGTTCCTGGAGAGCTACCCTCCTGTAGGTTTGCTCATCAACCCCAGTTGTAATTAACCTGATTGTTTATCAACCAGCTAATTATTAGAATCAGGTGCGCTAGATTAGGGTTGGAGTGAACCTACAGGACAGTGACTATCCAGGAACTGGGTTGGAGAGCCCTAGTATACATTGTCAACACCCATCAATTAAAACCCTATAGTAAACGAATATTTTCCAATTGAACAAATCAAACCATTCCAAAAACATAGGCTTTAGCAGCCCACCGTTGTCAATAAAAGGTGTCTAAGAATTCAGTTGGATTTAACTAACCCTGTCAAGTAATGTATTTTATGCATTAGGCTAATAGCCAATGCAATCTCTTCATAATATTTGCCACGAGCATCGGAGGAGGTAGCCCAATATTGGACTAAAGGAGCCTAAAGTTACTCCTTAGTCCAAGGACCTTACATGTTATTTTTAAAGGTGTAATATGCAGAAATCGCTCCGGCATTTCCTGGTTGTTAAAATTCTAATAGTTTGCCTAATTTCAGTTTGTGACAAAACAAGCAATCATTGTGTAGAGAATCATTGTACCATCTAAACCGCTGTGAAATATATTTTCCATAACCCAAAATATTGTATTTTCAGCTGTTTGAAGGTGGTGTACAAAACCTAAAGTAAAAGAAGCAAAAACAAAATTTAAGAATGGGAAGCATAGAAATGTTGCACGTAGAACAGATCCAGACTTGCTTTCAATGAGAATGACAGATCAATGACTCACATTTCTATGTGAATTTGGTCAGGTCATCCAAAAAGTTACTTATTGCAGCTTTTAAGGGCAAATTGGCTCTGAAAGCCAAAACAGCCAAATACTCATCAAAACGTGAATCGATTCTCAGTTGTGGTACGGTTCTAGAAACATAAATTCCTGTACATTAATATCACATCAAAATAATTTCACAAATGAAAAATACACACTTACTGTTTTAATAGTTGCAGTATTTTTCAGTGACAACACGTTTGTGGTGTCTGTCTTCTATTTAAACCCAGGTGTTCGGAGACACAGATAGCTAATAAACACAGGTAGTCCACTCTGTCTTCCGCCTGATTTCCTTAAACAAATGCTATAACATGGCCGTGTGGGAACCCTAACCCTATAAAGGTGTGTATCAATTTAACCTTTTATTTTTTATTTTTTATAATTTCTCGCCGATATGAAAGATACGGTCCTTATGCTTTCAAAACCGTACCTCAAGCGATGCGTGTTAATGTTCAGACCGAGCGTTGCGGCTCTTAGCAAAACTTCCCCCTACAGTAGACGCCTTCGTCCAATAACTCTTATGTGTAATGAAATGGAACTGAAAGTCATGATCAAAGGTTAGGGAGGAGGAGGCTGCTCTCTTGCTCTGAAGGAAATAGTGAAGACTCATGCACCCTCTCAAACGTTCGTACTTCAACGGTGACACAAAGCCCTATTTTATTTTTATGAAACGATTCCATCATATTATCGTGCCATCTAGGTTGTGGCTCTACTGGGTTTTCCAATATTGTTTGCTATATTAAATCACATTTTCATTGATATCACCCATCTACTCACCTCCCTTTGTCTCGCTTACCTTTACACACACACACACACACACACACACAATCAAAGGGGGATGGAGGGTTAGACCAGTCTGTGTCATGGTATTCCGCTAGGTTAAATCCATTGTGGTTAGTTGACTGGGTACTATAGGCTATGTACGTGCCGACTCTCCCTACAATTTATAGGCCACAATTCCAGTAAGGTCAGTTGTTAGTCATCCCTTATGCTGATTTTGTGTGCAGGAGGTGTGGTGGTCCCAATGTACACTGCTCAAAAAAATAAAGGGAACACTTAAACAACACCCTAGATCTGAATGAATGAAATAATCGTATTAAATACTTTTTTCTTTACATAGTTGAATGTGCTGACAACAAAATCACACAAAAATTATCAATGGAAATCAAATTTATCAACCCATGGAGGTCTGGATTTGGAGTCACCCTCAAAATTAAAGTGGAAAACCACACTACAGGCTGATCCAACTTTGATGTAATGTCCTTAAAACAAGTCAAAATTAGGCTTAGTAGTGTGTGTGGCCTCCACGTGCCTGTATGACCTCCCTACAACGCCTGGGCATGCTCCTGATGAGGTGGCGGATGGTCTCCTGAGGGATCTCCTCCCAGACCTGGACTAAAGCATCCGCCAACTCCTGGACAGTCTGTGGTGCAACGTGGCGTTGGTGGATGGAGGCGAGACATGATGTCCCAGATGTGCTCAATTGGATTCAGGTCTGGGGAACGGGCGGGCCAGTCCATAGCATCAATGCCTTCCTCTTGCAGGTACTGCTGACACACTCCAGCCACATGAGGTCTAGCATTGTCTTGCATTAGGAGGAACCCAGGGCCAACCGCACCAGCATATGGTCTCACAAGGGGTCTGAGGATCTCATCTCAGTACCTAATGGCAGTCAGGCTACCTCTGGCGAGCACATGGAGGGCTGTGCGGCCCCCCAAAGAAATGCCACCCCACACCATGACTGACCCACCGCCAAACCGGTCATGCTGGAGGATGTTGCAGGCAGCAGAACGTTCTCCACGGCGTCTCCAGACTCTGTCACGTCTGTCACATGTGCTCAGTGTGAACCTGCTTTCATCTGTGAAGAGCACAGGGCGCCAGTGGCGGATTTGCCAATCTTGGTGTTCTCTGGCAAATGCCAAACGTCCTGCACGGTGTTGGGCTGTAAGCACAACCCCCACCTGTGGACGTCGGGCCCTCATACCACCCTCATGGAGTCTGTTTCTGACCGTTTGAGCAGACACATGCACATTTGTGGCCTGCTGGAGGTCATTTTGCAGGGCTCTGGCAGTGCTCCTCCTGCTCCTCCTTGCACAAAGGCGGAGGTAGCGGTCCTGCTGCTGGGTTGTTGCCCTCCTACGGCCTCCTCCACGTCTCCTGATGTACTGGCCTGTCTCCTGGTAGCGCCTCCATGCTCTGGAGACTACGCTGACAGACACAGCAAACCTTCTTGCCACAGCTCGCATGATGTGCCATCCTGGATGAGCTGCACTACCTGAGCCACTTGTGTGGGTTGTAGACTCCGTCTCATGCTACCACTAGAGTGAAAGCACCGCCAGCATTCAAAAGTGACCAAAACATCAGCCAGGAAGCATAGGAACTGAGAAGTGGTCTGTGGTCACCACCTGCAAAACCAGTCCTTTATTGGGGGTGTCTTGCTAATTGCCTATAATTTCCACCTGTTGTCTATTCCATTTGCACAACAGCATGTGAAATTTATTGTCAATCAGTGTTGCTTCCTAAGTGGACAGTTTGATTTCACAGAAGTGTGATTGACTTGGAGTTACATTGTGTTGTTTAAGTGTTCCCTTTATTTTTTTGAGCAGTGTATATGCAAAGTCCACCTCACAAACACAGCACTTACCTAGTCTAGACACTATGAGTAAGATGTACAAAAAAAAATTATATATATATATCCATGCATGGAAGGAAGGTGTGTTTACATGTATTGGGTGAAATAAATCCACATTGAAGACCTGTGCAGTAACAAAAAATTACTATTTTATTATACAGAATACAACAGTCTATAGTAGATTATATGGGTAAAGGGAAAGTAAAGCTATACAAAGGGCCATGTAGCTACAGGAAACCCATACTGTAGAAGTAAGTCTCTATTGTCTAATGATATCCATCACTTGGCTCCAGTCATTGCCAAGAGAGGACAGAAAGCAGGACAGAAAGCAAGTGCATTACCTCTGTTACAACAAAATCAATTTGAATATGTTACTCTCCAGGGCCAAGAGCCAGCTAACTCAATAGTCATGTTCTAAGGCACGTGTCAAACTAATTCCAGGGAGGGCCGAGTGTCTGCGGGTTTTCGCTCCTCCCTTGTACTTGATTGATTAAGGTCACTAATTAGTAAGGAACTCCACACACCTGGCTGTCTAGAGTTTGATTGAAACTGAAAAACCTGCAGACACTAGGCCCTCCATGGAATGAATTTGACACCCCTGGGTTAGGGGGTGAGGTGTCTGTGCCAAAGACTGTTTTTGCCTTTATTTTAAAATGTGTAAAGAAGACCCTTAGATATTTGAGAGCACAGTAAATAGAATGTGTTTCTCATTTGTTCTTACATGAAATTTGATGGAATATTTCACTGTCATTAATTGTATGTGTGAACCAATAATAAAACCGATTCTTAATATAACCTTGTATATACACAGGGTAGCGCGTACGGCCCAGTACATCACTGGGGCCAAGCTTCCTGCCATCCAGGACCTCTATACCAGGCGGTGTCAGAGGAAGGCCCTAGAAATTGTCAAAGACTCCAGCCACCCTAGTCATAGACTGTTCTCTCTGCTACCGCACAGCAAGCGGTACCAGTGCGCCAAGTCTAGGTCCTAGAGCCTTCTAAACAGCTTCTACCCCCAAGCCATAAGACTCCTGAACATCTAATCAAATGGCTACCCAGACTATTTGCATTAACCCTCCCCCCCTATTTTGCGCTGCCGCTACTTTCTGTTTATTATCTATGCATGGTCACTTTAATAACTCTACCTACATTTACATATTCCCTCAATTGCCTGGCCGGTGCCCCCGCACATTGACTCTTTGCCGGTGCCCCCTGTATATATCCTCGCTATTGTTATTTTACTGCTGCTCTTTAATTATCTGTAATTTTTTTTTTTTTTTAGGGTATTCCTTCTTAAAACTGCATTGTTGGTTAAGGGCTTGTAAGTAAGCATTTCACTGTAAGGTCTACACCTGTTGTATTCGGCGCATGTGACAAAAACAATTTGATTTGATATTGTGAAGCGTCATCCTCCAATGTAGAGTAAAGGCTTTAAGGCGTAGCTACAAATAAGATGTATGGATTGCCTATCAATTTAAGATCCACTCACACCACTGTCTACGCCACAGAGACCAGTGGCTTCACATGATCTGTGATATACTGTTGCTACCATAGCTCAAGCTGATGCGTAGCTGGCTGCTGTTCAATCAAAACACACTAGGGATGTCGTTAAAACGATAAGAGAAAATCATCAAATTCCATGTCTATTCACAATGCAGAAGAATGGTCCTATTAACATATGTATGACCGCTAGGGCTTTGCAATTAAGTTATCTACCGCAGTCATCCTTGAAAGCTCCTTGAATACATCATGTTTGTCTGTAAGGTTAGCCTACACTACGTATTTTTAAACGCTGACATGAAACCTTTTCTGGAGATAGTTTCGAAGCGCCACTGAACAGGCATTTTACTTGGCTGTAAAGGAAAACCGCTTCTGAAGTGGGACTAATGTCCATCACTAGGCGACCAGAACTGTCAATCAAATAATCTTGAGCTGCCTCCGCGTAGCCTGGCTGCGTACAAAGTACTTTAAAGTTTGTTAAATACCTTGACTTACCAAGACATTTAGTAGGAAGAAAACAACATATCTTCCACTAGTAATCAACATCTAAGATTCAGTATTTTTGGAATGGAGGAGACTGATTAGTTGCTGTACTTCCGAGAACACAAACACTAATCTTTCATAGTGAGCTAGCGAAGGACCGAGAGGGGAGGGGCTGAGTATAGGCAGGTCGGCCACCAGGCAGACTGAGTCAGAACAGTTCACTAGGCCTATCTATCAAATTTCTGTCCTGCTAGAGCTGCCCCGGTTAACTGTAAGTGCTGTTATTGTGAAGTGGAAATGTTTAGGAGCAACAATGGCTCAGCCGCAACGAGGTAGGACACGCAAGCTCACAGAACGGGACCTCTTAGTGCTGAAGCTTGCAGCGCATAAAAAGTAAATGTCCTCGGTTGCAACACTTACTACAGAGTTTCAAACTGCCTCTGGAAGCATCGTCAGCACGAACTGTTCGTCAGGAGCATCATGAAATAGGTTTCCATGGCCGAAAAGCTGCACACAAGCCTAAGATCACCATGCGCAATGCCAAGCGTCGGCTGGAGTGGTGTAAAGCTCACCGCCATTGGACTCTGGACCAGTGGAAATGCGTTTTCTGGAGTGATGAATCACGCTTCACCATCTGGAGTTCGATGGATGAATCTGTGTTTGGCGGATGACAGGAGAACACTACCTGCCACAATGCATAGTCCCAACTGTAAAGTTTGGTGGAGGAGGAATAATGGTCTCGGGCTGTTTTTCATGGTTCGGGTTAGGCCCCTTAGTTCCAGTGAAGGGAAATCTTAACGCTACAGCATACAATTACATTCTAGTCGATTCTGTGTTTCCAACTTTGTGGCAACAATTTGGGGAAGGCCCTTTCCTGTTTCAGCATGACAATTCCCACGTGCACAAAGCAAGGTCCATACAGAAATGGTTTGTCGATCGGTGTGGAAGAACATGACTGGCCTTCACAGAACCCTGACCTCAACCCCCTCGAACACCTTTTGGATGAACTGGAACGCAGACTGCGAGCCAGGCCTAATTGCCCAACATCAGTGCCCGACCTCACTAATGCTCTTGTTGGTGAATGGAAGCAAGTCCCTGCAGCAATGTTCTAGTGGAAAGCCTTCCCAGAAGAGTGGAGGCTGTTATAGCAGCAAAGGGGGGACCAACTCCATATTAATGCCCATGATTTTGGAAGGTTATGTTTGACGTGCAGGTGTCCACATACTTTTGGTCATGTAGTGCATCATCAGTGACTAGGCTACGATATTCTACACAAAACCAACTGAAGACTGAACACACATGCATCATTAGCAAAGAGAAAGCGCAGTCGAGCCAGCTGCACTGTGATTTGCACTTTTTCTTAACGTTAAGAAACCCAATTTCGTTTTAACATTTAAAATGGTCACACCCCCTAACACACACACACACACACACACACACACGGGTGTCATGCCTATTAAGTCTTAGCAGATTTATCCATTTGCCCCTTAAAATAATACAGAAGATATTGGCCGTGTCTGAATACCCGTACTAGCGCTTTAAATGGTAGGCTTTTTGGATATGCGAAAATGTCAACATTTGACGTTTTTAAGATTGAGTATGCTTTAAATGCCAGGATGTCATACTCATTTCGGCTTTTCGTCTAGTAGAATTCACTTCATGCTATAGAGTAATGGCGTCTCTTTGTAGGTGCCATGGTTCGTTGGACAAAGCCTATGGGAAAATTAATTATTGTAGGATTTTTGGATAAACGGCGATAATAAGGTCTGTGGTAAACACAGGATTAGGGGCTCTTATGTTTTGTTCTATGAGAGAATCTTCATCAGCGAACGTCACTTTTTGTACACTTATGCATTTCTGTAATCATAAAAAGCACAAAGGCTTCATAATTCATAAATGTCTTGTTAACTGACTGATTATCTCATAAAACAAAACAACATGTGTTAACTTCCGACCTTTATTTTTGGCATTTATCCCAAAACCCTATTCTTTCCCTATTCAATTTCCCCCATAGGAATGGCTGAACGAACCAGAGGTAACGTATTTCCGATGCGCTCTATTGGGGAAGAGAATCGTGTGCAGTGCCGGCTCTAGCCTTTTGGGGGCCCTAAGCGAGATTTGGTTGGGGTGCCCCCCACCTCGCGGCAAAACATTTTAGTGGCCCCCCTATTGCCGTTAGAGAACATTTACATTTTAAAGTTCATTTCCTGCAATTCTACACATTTTGCCATGGGTTTCAGATTTATTTTAGCAGTTTTAAAGCCAATTTCCTACAATTCTACACATTTTGTAATGACGTATGCCATGTTTATATGATATCTGAGTGCGAATGACTAACAACATCAATGGGGGCCCCTTGGAGGTCAGGGCCCCTGGGTGGCATACCGTATTTTATTATATACCGGTATTGAAGCACGGACGGGTTTGGGTTTTTACTTTACCTTCTATAATTGTATTTGAATGTTTGGTTTGTAAAATGTGATACGCCGTGTGTAATGTACATTTTTGTAGTTTACTCCGCTACTTGAGTCATCTCTCGCCACTCTCTCCGTGCCACTTTCCACACAGACCGTGCCCCGCCCCCTGTCACTCAAGGAGCGCATTTGTTGTTGCTCAACCACGATACACTTGCGTTCAGTCTGCATGGTCATGCAACAATGTTGATAAAAAATAAAAAAAACATTTTAGTCATTTAGCAGACGCTCTTATCCAGAGCGACTTACAGTTAGTGAGTGCATACATTTTTCATACTGGCCCCCCGTGGGAAAAGAACCCACAACCCTGGCGTTGCAAGCGCCATGCTCTACCAACTGAGCTACAGGGGACTACATGATGACAACTATGCTGTTTCCGCTTTGCTTCTTAATATAAATCCACAAGCGTTCAATATTTACACCATTAGTATGTTTCTTACATCTGCAAACAGCTAGTTTGTCTTTTCTTAGCAAGTTGTGGCTAAATTGTGTTGGCTTCTAATGCTATCCGCTGATGCTAATCGCTAGCTAATAAACGAGTCAGAGCAAACGTAGCTAGCTATACAGCCTGATACCAATGGTGGTGTAGGCCTAAATCAGCATGTTGTTTGCGCAACAGTACCTTCTAAATTAAAGAGGAATAGGTGAAGCATGAATATGTTGGCCAAAGATTATAGGGTCCTCTAGGAAACACTGACCAACACTTTGTTTCCTGGTTCTTACCCTGTCAAATTAACTCCTCCCTGGCATTTTCATTCGTTGCCATGTCAAACACTGTATTCAAAGTGCCCAATATTATATTCTAATTATAGAATTAGAATAATCATTATTTCCATGATTCTAACAGTTCATCTAAGTGTTCACAATTGTGTTACATTTGATTAAAAATAAGGCCTAGATTATTATTTTTTCATATCGTGGAAATGATCTCAAATGAGTGCAGGAAATGTATGACCATTTTGAGATTTTTGGGAGGTTGAAGTTGAATTGAACAATATGAAACAATCAGAATGAAGAAGGACCCATCAAAATCACTGTATGTGTTGCCACCCTAGGGTCACGCACAACTCCTAAAGCAAAAACTTTTAATATTCAAAAACATTAAATACCGTCAAATGTGGAAAATACAGTGAGATTATATTTTGGCGGTCGCCCAGCCCTACTAACTACCTATCTAAAAATAGTTAGCTAAAAAGGCTAATTGAGGGACTGTCAGTGACTGACATAACATGAGAAAATCTACTGATGCACAACCAAATTTCTAAATTGCACCTGGTGTATTCTACTATTCTTACTCTCAATAGTAAGTTGAGACTGAGTTTTTAAAGGTGGTCGTGGGCCCTGAGCAACCGCTTATGTTGCTTATGCCTGGAACCAGCCCTGCACGTGTTTGACAACAGCTGATAATCAGATCAGGGGACTGGTTGTAGCAAAATGAACGAATGGCGGGAAACAACGCAATTCCGCATTTAGATTATGCATTCTCAGTCAAATTGGTTGTTGATCATTTTCAGCCATTTTCAAGTCTTGCCATAGATTTTCAAGCCAATTTAAGTCAACTGCCACTCAGGAACATTCTTTGTCATCTTCGTAAGCAACTCAAGTGTAGATTTTGCCTTGTGTTTTTTGGTTATTGTCCGGCTGAAAAGTGAATTAATCTCAGTGTCTGTTGGGAAGCAGACTGAACCAGGTTTTTCTCTTGGATTTTGCCTGTGCTTAGCTACATTCAGTTTCTTTGTATCCTGAATCTCCCTCGTCCTTGCCAGTGATGTGTTGTTGGATTTGCCACAAACACTTTGTATTTAGGACAAAAAGTTAATTCCTTTGACACAGTTTTTGCAGTATTACTTTAGTGACTTTGGAATATTTTTTGGAATATTTTTTTATTATTTTCACGCTGACATTTAGGTTAGTATTTTGTAGTAACTACAATGTTGTTGATCGATCCTCAATTTTCTCCTATCACAGCCATTAAACTCTGTAACTGTTTTAAATCACCATTTGCCTAATGGTGAAATCCCTGAGCGAATCTATTAATATTTTTAATTTAATTTTTTATGTTTCTCTGGCAACTCAATTTGGAAGAATGACTATCTTTGTAGTGACTGGGTGTATTGATACACCATCAAAAGCCTAATTTAACATCTTCACCATGCGCAAAGGGATATTCAGTGTCTTCTTTTTTATTTTTACCAATCGGTGCCCTTTGAGGCATTGGGGAAAACTTCCCTGGTCTTTTGTGATTGAATCTGGGCTTGAAATTCACTGCTCGACTGAGGGACCTTACAGATAATTGTATGTATAGGGTACAGAGATGAGGTAGTCCATAAAAAAATCATGTTAACCCCTATTATTGCACAAAGTGAGTCCTTTCAACTTATAATGTGATTTGGTAAGCAAAAGTTTACTCTTGAACTTTTAGGCTTGCCATAACAAAGGGGTTGCATACTTTTTGACTCAAGACATTTCAGCTTTTCATTTGTTATTAATTTGTAAACATTTCTAAAAACAAAATTCCACTGACATTATGGGGAATTATTATGTGTAAATCAGTGACACAATCACAATTTAATTAATGTTATATTCAGGCTGTCACAAAACAAAATGGGGAAAAAGTCAAGGTGTCAATACAATTAAGCCCAGTGTGGCTTTTCACATAGATCTGTCTTATTAGAATGTTTTGTAAGTAAAGTCATTACTTCACATGAGACTAATCTTTCATTTTATCTAAATTTTTCTTACAGAAATTAGGGCAGTATACGTTAGAAATGTCTAAACTTCGATTTTGGTGGGTTTAATAGATATACTTCACTTAACCTATTGAGTTAGTTGATATTAGTGAAAATACTATATGTTTGTCCTGGCTGCTATCATGGTCAAACACTCCCTGAATGAAAAGTTTACTACGCATCTCAGTGACTGGCTTCAAGACACGCTCATAACACAGACTTGATTAGTGAGACACTCTCAAAAACACCATCCATGGAACCAAACGTCGATGGAAGCCATGATGTAAGGTGTGCTGAAATGCTTTTATCGACGCCCACTCAGTCTTTAATATAAAGCGCTGGGGAGCACCTGGTTGACGGCACACTTTGGCTCTTTGTAAGGGCTTGTTTTAATAATGTATGGGCTGGGACTGCACAGTGGAGGACTATGAGTCGAGGACAGGGCAGGTGAATAGAGGGCGAGAAGGAATTAGCCTGTGCATGCACTTATATGCGCACGCACACATACTAACACAAGCAGGTATGCATACACTTTGGTAGGCACTGGTGTACACACACATTCAGACGCATAGATGCTCTATCTGTACACTTTGATGCGTACAGGCACATACTCTGCAACACAAACATGTATTGTACACATACACAAATGTATCCTCTCCCCTTTACACAGAGGCATCGTCTTTACAAGAGAAATGTGACTGGATTCGCCAGAATCGACAGAGCATCACAGAGGGAATAGTGAGAGAGCGAAGTAGACAGCAGGGAGAGAAATAGTGAGGGGAGATGGAGAAGGGTAGACACAACGGAGAGAAGGGTAGATGCAGCAGGGAGAGAGCGATATGGGCGTCTGTGAGCAGATCTGAGCGGCTGAGCCCCAAGTATTGAAGCCATCGCTCCATCACCTCAGAGTAGCCTTGGTCTGCAGACAGGCCAGACAGATGGGCCACCTCATACCCTAGTCATAAAGTAAGATGGTGGCAGACTGGATCTTTATTAGTTAGCCCTGCAGTGGGAGGCAGTGCGGGCATGTTGACCCTCTGTCCCAGGGGACCCATCCAAGGTCATTCAGCCTATCCACGCTCCTGCCTGGATCCTGATGATATGCTCATCCAGCTGCAGAGCACTCTGGGATAAGATGATAAAGCCCCCAGAGCATAGTAAATATAGTAAACAGAACCTGTATTCAATTAAAGAAATGCCTGTATGTAGGTATATACCCAGTGGATAGAGAGTAGCTGGAAGTCTGCTAGTTTAAAAGTTGAGTAAGTAACAATTTTGTCTGAAAATGTACCCACATTTCGGAACGTATTCAGACCCCTTGACCTTTTCCACATTTTGTGACGTTACAGCCTTATTCTAAAATTGATAAATAGTTTTTTTCCCTCATCAATCTACACACAATACCCCATAATGACAAAGCAAAAACTGATTTTGTAGATTTTTTTTGCTAATTTATTAAAAATAAAAAACATACCGTTATTTACGTAAGTATTCAGACCCTTTGCTATGAGACTCCAAATTGAGCTCAGGTGCATCCTGTTTCCATTGATCATCCTTGATGTCTTTTCTACAACTTGATTGGAGTCCACCTGTGGTAAATTCAATTGATTGGACATGATTTGGAAAGGTGTATATATATCTATATAAGGTCCCACAGTTGACAGTGTATGTCAGAGCAAAAACCAAGCCATGAGGTCGAAGGAATTGTCCGTAGAGCTCCGAGACAGGATTGTGTCAAGGCACAGATCTGGGGAAGGGTACCAATTATTAATCTTTTTCAGCATTGAAGGTCCCCAATAACACAGTGGCCTCCATCATCATTTTTAAATGGAAGAAGTTTGGAACCACCAAGACTCTTCCTAGAGCTGGCCGCCCAGCCAAACTGAGCAATTGGGGGAGAAGGGCCTTGGTCAGGGAGGTGACCAAGAACCCGATGCTCACTCTGACAGAGCTCTAGATTTCCTCTGTGGAGATGGGAGAACCTTCCAGAAGGACAACCATCTCTACAGCATTCCACCAAAAAGGCACATGACAGTCCGCTTGGAGTTTGCCAAAAGGCACCTAAAGGACTGACCATGAGAAACAAGATTCTCTGGTCTGATGAAACCAAGATTGAACTCTGGCCTGAATGCCAAGTGTCACATCTGGAGGAAACCTGGCACCATCCCTACGGTGAAGCATGGTGGTGGCAGCATCATGCTGTGGGGATGTTTTTCAGCGGCAGGGACTGGGAGACTAGTCAGGATGGAGGCAAAGATGAACGGAGCAAAGTACAGAGATCCTTGATTAAAAACCTTCTCCAGAGCGCTCAGGACCTCAGACTGGGGCCAAGGTTCACCTTCCAACAGGACAACGACCCTAAGCACACAGCCAAGACAATGCCGGATTGGCTTCGTGACAAGTCTCAATGTCCTTGAGTTGCCCAGCCAGAGCCCGGACTTGAACCTGATCGAACATCTTGGGAGAGACCTGAAAATAGCTGTGCAGAAACACTCCCCATCCAACCTGACAGAGCTTGTGAGGCTCTGAAGAGAAGAATGGTAGAAACTCCCCAAATTCAGGTGTGCCAGGCTTGTAGCGTCATACCCAAGAAGACTTGAGGCTGTAATCGCTGCCAAAGATGCTTCAAGTACTGAGTAAATACTTCTGTAAATGTTATTTAAGTTTTTTATTTCTAATAAATTAGCAATCATTTCTAAAAACCTGTTTTTGCTTAGTCATTATGTGGTATCGTGTGTAGCTTGATGGAAAACAACGATTACATTTTAGAATAAGGCTGTAACAAAATGTGGAAAAAGTCAAGGGGTCTGAATACTTTCCGAAGGCACTGTAAATAGTTTGATTAGTGAATGCCATGATGTAGTTATTTTATTAACTGTAATCATTTTTCAAAGCCATTTTAGATGGGCTTGCTGTTTGGTCCGAACAGTTTCACAAATCATGGGAATTTTTCACACTATGAAGATGTTGTCTCCCCTCTGAAGCACGTGTTGCTAGGCTATCCCACTGCACTTGCCTGGGGGGGGGGGTTGGCTGGGCCTGGCTCCCAAGTGGGAGGGCGTATGCCCTCCCAGGCCCATCCGTGGCTGCGCCCTTGCCCAGTCATGTGAAATCCATCGATTAGGGCCTAATGAATTGATTTCAATTGACTGATTTCATTATATGAACTGTAACTCATTAAAATCTTTGAAATTGTTGCATGTATACTTAATAAAGCTGCATACTGTGTACTAATCATACTATTTAGAACATGCTGTTTAGTAAACATTTATGCAGTAAGCAACAATTGTTAACATACTAGACTCACCGATACTGAGAATGCGTCATCTAATGTGCAATTGCGTTGTTTCCAGCCATTAACACATTTTTACAGCACGTCCCCTTATCTCAAATTCAGCTGATTATCAGTTGCTGTCAAATACACCTGGGTCTGAAAAGACGACTGTTTCTCAATAGTGTGCAGTAAATTCAACTAAATGAAAAGCTGAAATGAGTATGACATCCTGGCATTTGAAACATACATTTTAGAAATGTCACACTATAAAATGTTATATTTTCACATACTAAAAATGCCTAATATTGATATAGAATACAAGTACCGGTATTTGGACGCAGCCGCTGATTAAAACTGGAGGAGGGAAGGGAGCAGAGATTGAGGAGAGCAGAAAGAAATGTATAGTTCCTTGGAAGTTGAATAGATGGAGGTGCACTGGAGTGGAGCTGTCTGATTAGGAAGCGCTTTAGCCTCTCTCTCCTTCATTCTCTCACTCTCTCCCCTCTGGCCCTTTCTGGATCTCTTTTTCTCCTGCCCTCCTCTCCCTCCCTGAGTTTCATGCTAATTATATACAGAAAGACTTGTTGTTTTAAACTACTGTGTACTAATCATATGTCATACTATTTAGAATGTACTGTTTAGTAAAATGTATGCAGTAAGCAACAAATATGAACATACTAGCCTCATCCATACTGAGAATGCGTAATCTAATGTGCAATTGCATTGTTCCCCGCCATTCGTTCATTTTGGTACAGCTCATCCCCTAATCTGATTGATCAGCATTTGTCAAACACGTGGGCCTGAAAAGACCATTATCTTTCTCAATGGCATGCAGCTAATTCGTACTAGATGTAAAACCGAATTGAGTATGACATCCTGGCATTTAAAGCATACTATATTGTCGAAATTTCCAATGCTATAAAATGTCCTATTTTCACATACCCACACAGTAAGTGTTACATTTAACACTGTCAGCGAGTACATATGATCCCACTCTACACAGAGTAAAAATGTACATCAAAGTGTTACATTTATAGTTTTAATCTGGCACTGATGTTGGGCGATTAGGTCTGGCTCACAGTCGGCGTTCCAATTCATCCCAAAGGTGTTCGATGGGGTTGAGGTCAGGACTCTGTGCAGGCCAGTCAAGTTCTTCCACACCAATCTTGACAAAGTATTTCTGTATGGACCTCGCAGAATTGTCTAGAATGTCATTATATGCTGTAGCGTTAAGATTTACCTTCACTGGAATTAAGACCATTATTCCTCCACCGAACTTTACAGTTTGCACTATGTATTGGGGCAGGCAGCGTTCTCCTGGCATCCAGATTAGTCCGTCGGACTGCCAGATGGTGAAGCGTGATTCATCACTCCAGAGAACACGTTTCCACTGCTCTAGAGTCCAATGGCGGCGAGCTTTACACCACTCGAGCCAACGCTTGGCATGGTGATCTTAGGCTTGTGTGCGGCTGCTCGGCCATTGGAAACCCATTTCATGAAGCTCCCGACAAACAGTTATGGTGCTGATGTTGCTTCCAGAGGCAGTTTGGAAGTCTGTAGTGAGTGTTGCAACCGAGGACAAGACGATTTTTACGCGCTATGCCCTTCAGCACTCAGAGGTCCAGTTCTGTGAGATTGTGTGGCCTACCACTTCGTGGCTGAGCCGTTGTTGCCCCTAGATGTTTCCCCTTCACAATAACAGCATTTACAGTTGACCGGGGCAGCTCTAGCAGGGCAGAAATTTGACGAACTGACTTGTTGAAAGTCACTGAGCTCTTCAGTAAAGTCATTTTACTGCCAATGTTTGTCTATGGAGATTGCATGGCTGTGTGCTCAATTGTATACACCTGTCAGCAACGGGTGTGGCTGAAATAGCCGAATCTACTAATTTAAAGGGGTGTCCACATACTGTTGTGTATATACAGTGTAGGTTTAAGACTGGGCAAGATGGAGTGGCCTGGGTTGGGTGCGATAATCGACAAGCATGAAAGTGCATCCAACACATCACATTTTCACAATGATGCTCTGAGAGTGCATTGGCTACTAAGAACATTTTGGGTGACAAGCAGGAGAGGCTTTGAGAGGCTGTTACGACAATGGCTTGAATAGCATGTCTGGGACAACTTTGTCAGAACTGCTAAAACCTGGTATTGTTGTACTGTGATGTTTAGTTTGACAGCCACTGTAAAGTAGGTCTAGCATTTTGCTTATTTGCTGCATCTTCCCTTGGGTAGCTACTCTACAAAACTGATAATAGGGATTATGGAAGCCTTCAATATAACTTTATTGAAGTGTTCCAAAGCACTGTTCTCAGGTGTGCCCCGTGCTTAATCAATGTCTGTCTACCTCATAGAAATATCTATTTCTATGGTCTACCTCTCCAGGTTCGTGGGCCAGAATCTGATGCGTCTGCAGAAGCTGGGCGTGACCCACATCCTGAATGTGGCGGAGGGCAACTCCTTCATGCACGTCAACACCAATGCAGATTTCTACAATGGCTCGGGCATCACCTACCATGGCATCCAGGCCAATGACAAGCCGCAGTTCAACCTCAGTAATTTTTTTGAGGAGGGGGCGGACTTTATCGAGGAGGCTCTGGCACACAACAATGGCAAAGGTGAGTCTGACCACTCTGAGTTCTCTTTAATCTTATTCATAGGTGATTATTGTGTATTTACCATTTCACCATGTAATTTATAAGCAAATACCTGATCATTTCTGTACAGTAAAATAGTGGCAACTGCCCCTTATACAGTGCCTTCAGAAAGTATTCATACCCCTTGACTTACAGTGAGGGAAAAAAGTATTTGATCCCCTGCTGATTTTGTACGTTTGCCCACTGACAAAGAAATTATCAGTCTATAATTTTAATGGTAGGTTTATTTGAACAGTGAGAGACAGAATAACAACAAAAAAATCCAGAAAAACGCATGTCAAAAATTTTATAAATTGATTTGCATTTTAATGAGGGAAATAAGTATTTGACCCCCTCTCAATCAGAAAGATTTCTGGCTCCCAGGTGTCTTTTATACAGGTAACGAGCTGAGATTAGGAGCACACTCTTAAAGGGAGTGCTCCTAATCTCAGCTTGTTACCTGTATAAAAGACACCTGTCCACAGAAGCAATCAATCAATCAGATTCCAAATTCTCCACCATGGCCAAGACCAAAGAGCTCTCCAAGGATGTCAGGGACAAGATTGTAGACCTACACAAGGCTGGAATGGGCTACAAGACCATCGCCAAGCAGCTTGGTTAGAAGGTGACAACAGTTGGTGCGATTATTCGCAAATGGAAGAAACACAAAATAACTGTCAATCTCCCTCGGCCTGGGGCTCCATGCAAGATCTCACCTCGTGGAGTTGCAATGATCATGAGAACGTTGAGGAATCAGCCCAGAACTACACGGGAGGATCTTGTCAATGATCTCAAGGCAGCTGGGACCATAGTCACCAAGAAAACAATTGGTAACACACTACGCCGTGAAGGACTGAAATCCTGCAGCGCCCGCAAGGTCCCCCTGCTCAAGAAAGCACATATACAGGCCCGTCTGAAGTTTGCCAATGAACATCTGAATGATTCAGAGGAGAACTGGGTGAAAGTGTTGTGGTCAGATGAGACCAAAATCGAGCTCTTTGGCATCAACTCAACTCGCCGTGTTTGGAGGAGGAGGAGTGCTGCCTATGACCCCAAGAACACCATCCCCACCGTCAAACATGGAGGTGGAAACATTATGCTTTGGGGGTGTTTTTCTGCTAAGGGGACAGGACAACTTCACCGCATCAAAGGGACGATGGACGGGACCATGTACCGTCAACTTGGGTGAGAACCTCCTTCCCTCAGCCAGGGCATTGAAAATGGGTTGTGGATGGGTATTCTAGCATGACAGTGACTCAAAACACACGGCCAAGGCAACAAAGGAGTGGCTCTAGAAGAGGCACATTAAGGTCCTGGAGTGGCCTAGCCAGAAAATCTGTGGAGGGAGCTGAAGGTTCGAGTTGCCAAACATCAGCCTCGAAACCTTAATGACTTGGAGAAGATCTGCAAAGAGGAGTGGAACAAAATCCCTCCTGAGATGTGTGCAAACCTGGTGGCCAACTACAAGAAACGTCTGACCTCTGATTGCCAACAAGGGTTTTGCCACCAAGTACTAAGTCATGTTTTGCAGAGGGGTCAAATACTTATAAATTGATTTGCATTTTAATGAGGGAAATAACATTTTTGACATGCGTTTTTCTGGATTTTTGTTGTTGTTATTCTGTCTCTCACTGTTCAAATAAACCTACCATTAAAATTATAGACTGATCATTTCTTTGTCAGTGGGCAAACGTACAAAATCAGCAGGGGATCAAATACTTTTTTCCCTCACTGTATTTTATTTTGGGGGGGATATTGGACATAACGTTGAAGATATGCCGTTGTTTCAATGGTACAAATTGAACATATTTTACAAAAGATTTGTCTATGTTGAAATTTGGTTTCCATGATGACATAATCCTGTGGTTGAAATTTCACACTCAAAACAACAGTTGATTACTTTTTTCAACGTAGATTCCACATCACAATACGTTGACAAAATACATTGAAACAACGTTGATTCAACCAGTTTCTGGATTTTTGTTGTTGTTCTGTCTCTCACTGTTCAAATAAACCTACCATTAAAATTATAGACTGATAATGTCTTTGTCAGTGAGCAAACGTACAAAATCAGCAGGGGATCATATACTTTTTTCCCTCGCTGTATGCCACATTTTGTTGTTACAGCCTGAATTCAAAATGGATTGAATAAAATACATCTCCTCTTCGAATTGAAAACGTTTTATATATTTTATTGAAAATGAAATACAGAAATATCTCATTTACATAAGTATTCAATTATTTGTATTAGCACCTTTTGCAGCAATTGCAGCTGTGAGTCTTTCTGGTTAAGTCTCTAAGAGCTTTGCACACCAGGATTATACAATATTTGACATTTATTATTTTCAAAAGACCATTTTCAAGTCTTGCCATAGATTTTCCAGCAGATTTAAGTCAAAACTGTAACTCAGCTACTCAGGAACATTCACTGTCTTTTTGGTAAGCAACTTCAATGTAGATTTGGCCTTGTTTTAGGTTACTGTCCTGCTGAAAGGTGAAATAATCTCCCAGTGTCTGGTGGAAAGCAGACTGAGGCAGGTTTTCCTCTAGGATTTTGCATGAAAAACTCCCCAGTCCTTAACGATTACAAGTATACGCATAGCGTGATGCAACCACTATGCTTGAAAATATGGAGGGTGGTACTCAGTAAGCGGCATCTAGTGGGCAAAGCTTGATACTTTCGCACTAATTTAAGGTAAATAATGCAAGTGACTTCAAATGGCTAATTTCTCTGGACAGGGAAAAAAACATCACCAGATTCACAGGAAATGCATTACAAAGGATAAAGCTGCAGCAGCTCCATACTACTTGTTAAACATAGAGAACTGATACTGTGTACTGGTTGTTGGGGTGGGATTGGCGTGGGGGGTCCGTGGGTAGCTTTTGACAATTTTATTGGATTCCTCAAGTCTTACTCATTGTTAGGAAGAATTATGGTCCAAATCGGATGTTAGGTACTATATTTATTGAAGGTTATATGAATCCTATAAATTAAAATAGCCAATTTGGGTGCAATTATTTAGCTTTCAACAAAATAATGTTGTAGAGTCCATACCCAGACGAATTGAGGCTGTTCCAAGGGCAAAAGGGGGGAGTGCAAATCAATTTTAGGAAGGTGTTCATAATGTTTGGTATACTCCGTGTATGTCATCAGTCCTCCGGATTAACAAAGTGGAGATGGATACTCCTGTAAACTGTTTCTCAGGCCAGTCCTATTCCACATTGCTGTATGAGCTGATATTTCGGTCAGTTAAATTTGAGAACATTCCGCTGGTGATAGACCTGTTGTACCAAACCAGACACTCCACATTTTTCCATAGATACCAAACAGATACCAGTTTGCCGCAAGTTATTTTTCCTTTCCTCTGTGTTCCAAAGGTAAAACACGCTTAGATGCTACTTAAAGAGGACCATTCGATGTACCAGGACACTGTTTGAAACATATTGCATTGAACAGCACATTGATTGCGTTTAGTAGTACTGTAAAACGTACTATTTGAAATATATGTCTGAGATTTGTAACCGAGCACCAACCAACACAAAACAAAGTGAAATCTAGCAAGGAAGCGAACAAGAAAAGATAAAGGGAGTCCCATCACTTCAACCAAAACCCTCTAATTCATAACAGCCTCTGTAGACAGAAAGAACAAGAACAGCCATCTATCTCTGACCATGGCTCTGGCCCCTTGCTCCTCTCTCCTCTCTCCCAAATGTTACTGGGGTGTTGACATACACTGGGGACCCATTTTTAATTGGAGCCCTGAACACGGTGTTTTATGGCATGGATTTAATGTCATCTTTGACATACAGCGGAGCAATTATAAATCATCTTAATTCTCAGCCAATTTGGCAGCAGTTGCATCTACACCCCAGTAAATCAGTGGCTACCGTAGAGGAGGTGGAAGAGAAAGAGGTGGTGGAGGAGGACACATCTTTCCAAAGAGACACAATGCCGTAACACCAGCCCCTTCCTGATGGATAAAGTGTCTTGCTGTAACCCATCGAGGCTTGATCAGGGACATTTTGTGACCACCCTGCCGAGCTGTGGAAAGGTCAGGGTTGGAGCTTGTGCACGTGACTCGTCAGCAGGGTTGTTCAGCTGGATGAGTGTGTGTGTGTGTGTGTGTGTGTGTGTGTGTAGAGTGAGTCCGTGTGGGAAGCGATGAGCAGCTGATTTCGGGTATGTAATGAGCTGCTACAGTCAGCCATGCATTGATCGGTGGGAGGCATGGCAATTGGGGATTGGAGAGGGGTCACTTCAATGGCAAGAACCTAGTCTCGAGACGCGGGGAGCACTGTCGGGTTTCGAACACGCTGCAGAATCAGCTGATCTGAACTGAGCACAAGCAGATCAGCTTCTCGGTGAAGTTGGCGCTGTGAGTAGGGAGGTTGATAATGAACTTATGCGTTGAGGAGGAGATGCATAGCCTACATATCCAGGCACGTGCACACACACACATGCTTTTAATGAGGCTAGGGCAGTGGTTAGGCGCAGCAAATATGGTTGACATTGATTTGTCTGCCGCAGAGGTCAGGCCCTGGATTTGCATCTCCCTGGCTGAGATGCTTCGCTAGGCAAGTTTATTTGGAGCATCTGTTCGTTCCCTCCCTCCTTTCATCCCTGTACCTCAGTCTTCCCTCTCTTCTTCCTTTTACTTCAGTCGCAGTCTTCGTCAGAATCCCAATGCCAGAAATGGTCTCCTTTTATTGTTTCCATTCCTTTTTAAGACCACTGATCTGACAGGATTTGATGGGTTCAAGCAGTAGAGTGAAACCCTATCCAGTCCTCTCAACCATCAGTGTTCATGAAGGAATGGAGTTAAGGGGGCCATTGAGGAGAATTGGGACGTAGCTCTAGGTGTCTGTCTGTGTCCATCAGGGAAGGTGTACGTCCACTGCCGAGAGGGCTACAGCCGCTCGCCCACCATTGTCATCGCTTACCTCATGCTGCGCCACAAGCTGGACGCCCGGGTGGCGGTCGCCACGGTGAGGCTCAAGAGAGAGATCGGCCCCAATGACGGCTTTCTGCGCCAGCTGTGCCAACTCAACGAGAAGCTGACGAAAGAGGGCAAGTTGAATGGGGTGATGCCAGTCGTGGCGGCCAAGTTAAAGACCAAATAAGACCAAATAAGGTTGGCTCCCCTAAGAGCCAACCTGACTCAATCCACCCTGACCAGCACACATCACTCAGACACACATGCACATACATACATTCACAACATGTAACATACATACATACATACATACATACATACATACATACATACATACATACATACATACATACATACATACATACATACATACATACATGCATGCATGCAGTGCTGTGAAAAAGTATTTGCCCCATTTTCTAATTATCTCCTACTGAATGTTATCAGATCTTCAACCAAAACCTAATATTAGACAAAGGGAACCTGAGTGAACAAATAACACAACTATTACATACTTATTTAATAAACGAAGTAATGCAACACCGACTGCCCCTGTGTGAATAAGTAATTGCTCACTTACACTCTAACTGGTTGTGCCACCTTTAGCTGCAATGACTCTAACCAAATGCTTCCTGTAGTTGTTGATCAGTCTCTCACGTCGCTGTGGAGGAATCTTGGCCCATTCTTCATGCATTTCAAGCATGAACTGCTCCTTCCAAGTCATTCAGTTCTTGCTTGAAAACCAACAAATGTTGCTGAGTTAAAGCAGTTATGCATGCAAGGGTGGGCCAAAATAACTCCACAGCAACTGATCAACAACTACAGGAGGTGTTTGGTTGGAGTCATTGCAGCTAAAGGTGGCACAACCAGTTATTGAGTGTAAGGGGGCAATTACTTATTCACACAGGGGAATGTGTTGCATAACTTAATTTAAATAAATATAATAAGTATTTTTGTTTATTTGTAAACTCAGGTTCCCTTTATCTAATATTAGGTTTTGGTTGAAGATCTGATAACATTCAGTATCAAAAATAGGCGAAAATCAGAAAGGGGACAAATACTTTTTCACGGCACTGTGCATGCAAACATGCATGGTGACAGTCACACACACACACACACTACTCTGTCATGCTGCCGTCCTCTCTCTCACCTTCACTCCTCCTCTTTTTCTCTGTGGGTATCCTTGGATACATCTGCCCAACAGTGGGGGAGTTATGTTAGGCAGAGGAGAGATGGAAGCCTTCTAACCATGGCTCAATTCTGTAACCCAACTTCTGTCTCTATATTCCATAAACATACATGCCACCGCTAGTACATACAGCCCCAAAGTTCTCCCAGTGTGATGTTTTGACTTGACCAATGAAGCATTCCCTAGACCTAGCCATAGGTTTAGAACACTGGAAATCTCTCCCTGTGTGCCACTTTTGGAGCTCTGAGGTACGAATAATAGATTATATCACAATTTTTCCATAGTGTCCCACTGCAGGGACTGTCTGACTACAATTTACATTTTTTACATTTTAGTCATTTAGCAGACGCTCTTATCCAGAGCGACTTAGTTAGTGAGTGCATACATTTCTTTTCATACTGGCCCCCCGTGGGAATCGAACCCACAACCCTGGCGTTGCAAACGCCATGCTCTACCAACTGAGCTACACGGGACAATGATGTCATGACACCAACAAAATTATCCCTGACCAGTCTGGAATGTTTTGAGACACACTGGTTCATTTGGTTTAGACTATTCCTGATTGGGTGTGACAGCGTAGCACCCTGCCATCACACCAGCAAGTGACATGGGTAGTGTTTGGTGGGTTAATTTGGTATATCAACAAAACATTCCATAGAGACCAGAAAGGTGGCTCCCCAAGATGTCAGCCAAAGGAATACGCACTTACCATGCCAGACCGTTACCCACTGCTAATTCCATAGTGCACATCCGTCATTCTGTCCATCCCATAGATCTACAGTTCCGCTGTCGATCAATGTCACTCACAGCAATTCCAATTGGCCCTTACATATCCACTGCCTTGCACCAATATGTGTATGCCAATGTTATGCCTCTCTTGTCTTAACATACACATAATGAGGTGAAATCCCAAGGCCTTTGTTTGTCTGTTTTAGTACATTGCTGTATACATCTCAATGCCCTACCATCCTATTAAAGTATATGGTATGATCAAATCCAGGAGATAAACGTCCCAGAAATGATCATGTCCGGTGTTGCACATACAGTTGCACATCAAATGAGTGTGGTAGGCTCTACAGTTCTCTGAAACAATGACATCGGAATCAATGGAAAGAAAAAGGCTCCACAGACAAGCTCACTAGACATCTAGCCTTAGGGGGGTTCATCCCTCAGTTGTTCAGAGTTGTCTTTAATTTAACTTAATCTTAAAGTGAGAGACAGACACTAACAGGGACAGAGAGTCCTAACGACCAGCATCACTCCATTTTGGACATGATGCACTGGAGAGGGGTCTAGGAACTGTTTTTTCACCCAGTTCTTTCCATGTGTCAAATCAGAATGCTCACCATGGCTTATTGGTGCGTCCATGGATGGAATGAATAGAAGTGGGATTAGTTCTCTCTCTGGCTGAGAAACTGAAAACTAGGTTGCGTTCTCTAATACAGCACTATCTATTCCTCTTTTTATATATCTATATACATATAAAATACATGTGTATTTACATATTTAAGCATTGACATATATGAATGTAGAGCAATATCTTTAATGTGTAGGTATCATTAGTACATGTGTTTAATTATACTGTATATCATTACTGTAGCTCTAAATTAATTACCCCATAGATTAAACTTTTACACACTTATAGTTCTTATGTCAACATTAGATGACTCAATCCTCCCTCCATTAACTCGTCTACATACCTCTTATATTCCAACATCTGTATTTAAAGATGCTTTCATGCATTTTCCTATCTGTTTTGTTGAACATATGAGAGGGTGATATACATGGAGGGATTGTAGATCTATTTTGATTAGAATCTGTTGATTCTGTGACTCATGCTGATGACTAATAGGAAGTTCTCTCTGATGCTCTATGCTCTGATCCCAAGTTGCCTCATAACACCTTCCATCATTCACACATCACACTACCATTCATAACCACCATCATCCCAACTGCACAATTATTATTTTTTCTTCTCCTAATTAATCCATTTGAAAACAAAGCGATAGTCCAGACATTTCTAACATTCCTGTTTTGATCTGAAGACCTAGGATTTATCCAACCTAACCTACTGTAGTTACTGAGAACCTTTGCCATCAACGCAAACAGTGTGCAAAGATTTTCTGTTCCAAGCAACCTACAGTAGCTGCTTACAATGTTTATGACTGGCTTGGTAACATGAAAGGAGTGTTGTCTATCTGGTTCTAATAGGCCTATTTCTATCAGGTCCATAAGTCTGTTTTCCTACTGAACTACAATAGGCAACAAGACACCATTAGATTCAATTTAGATTTTTTAAAATGTTTTATTCAAACCTTGATTACCAAGGAAAGGTTGAGTTATTCAACCAATTGGGAGAATTTCTGGCTATTGGTCTAAGATGAGGCTACTTTTTTTCAGCATTAACTGCCTACAGTTGTTTACCAATAGTCCTTTGTTAGTACCCATTTTAGCACAAATTAGGTTAAATGGTTAATTTTCTAACAAACAAGGGGTTGTAAAATACATTGAACCAGCTCCATAGATCCGCATCAAACACAACCCTCTGTTAGTGTTGAAGGAAGGACAAACACTGCCCCCTGCTGTTTCAAATGATTCCAGTGGTTTTTGCACAACTTATTCAGTTATTGAATGCCATTAAGCTGACACTTTATTTGCCAATTATCATTAGCCTTGGTTTCTGCTGTCTATTAAACAGTTTGAAGTATTGTAAAACATGGACTGAGGTGTGACTACTTTTCTTGTCTATTTTGAATAGTGTGCCATGAAATGTAATTTGTGTACTGTATATTCACTCTTGAATATAATATACAATTGAATTGTCAATGTATTAATGTTACATAATCTCTGTGCTTATGGATTTGCTATGTGATGTATTGTCAAGAATGTGAAATGTGATATTACTCTACTGTGTATTACTATATGAGGGATATGTAAGTTACAGTAATTGCACTCTGGCTATTGTGAGTCACTGTATTTTACCATCACAAAAGGTATTTAATCAGCCCTATAGTAATATAATGTCCTTGTGTTACAGTATGCTGTTTATAAAAAGAAAAGGAAATAATTGTTTTATTAATGTGCATTTGAATGATCACAGTGTGTATGGTGTTACTTTTTTGTCTCATACTTTGATTTTTTTCTCTCTACTAATAAACGCTGCTCTTTTTATTATCTTTATAAACACTTGAAACAGTTCATATTCCAGCACCCAGCCTTCCCTAAGTCACCCTTCACTTTCACTGAATGTCTTTCATGTTTCCAGATTTACCATAGGTTTCAGACAGACATGAATGTCACTTGTCTTTTTCCTACTCCATATTACCATTGGTGACATCAGTGCCACCTCCATTCCGTTCAGGCATTATGGAGTAGTAGGAGATTTGGCACAAATGACCCCACACTGCCTGGATTCCACAACCCAGTTATCCTCTCTCGTTCTCACAACGTTGCATTCATGTCCTATTCTTGTCACTGAGGATTACCACTATCAAATATATTTGGTTGTTAGGTTTTGTGTTAGGTTCATTTCCTTTTCATACTAGCGTTAGCGGGCACTGCCTGGAGAAGGAACAGGAAACGCATCACAGGAAATGCATCATGATAGTAATGACACAGAATCCCACCCAAAAGCCTTAGACTGAAGATGTATATTTTCTATTTACGTACTTACGTCACACGGAATGGAAGGACGGCACCCTTGCAGATGGAGATGACACTGCTCGTTGAAGTGCACTTGATTTTGAATTGCAATGTTATTTTTCTGACCTTGAAAAGTTTTCTTATGTTAAACAATAAATGGCTAAGATGTTAACCTTGTTTTGGTGGATGGCAACATTTTTCCAGCTTGCATGTATGATACCAAAAACACTTGACACCTAGCGACATAACATGTTATGACACTGTCACAACCATGGCATAACAGCTGACAACTTGTCATATGGTCAAAACACTTTCCTGACACTTATTTAGATCTTTTGAGATATTGCATTATTTTATGGCTGGTTATGACACCTACATAAGTGTCAAAACCCACAAAACCTGCCACATTTTTTACATTACATTTTAGTCATTTAGCAGACGCTCTTATCCAGAGCGACTTACAGTGAGTGCCCCCCGTGGGAATCGAACCCACAACCCTGGCATTGCAAACGCCATGCTCTACCAACTGAGCTACATCCCTGCCAGCCATTCCCTCCCCTACCTGGGGAGGGAATGGCTGGGCCAATTGTGCGCCGCCCCATGGGCCAATTGTGCGCCGCCCCATGGGTCTCCCAGTCGCGGCCGGCTACGACAGAGCCTGGATTTTTTTAACCACAGAAAGTTCCATTATAATACACCATAGCCTACATGTCAACAGTATTTTCATGTTGTATAACATTTTCTGATTATTGACCATATTAAGTTATCATTATAATTGTGCACACATTGTCAGACATGCACCTACCCCAATGCTTTGTTGCTGATGACTGGGATGATATCAGGAGCAGGACAAGACACCTTCTTTTTGACTAATGACTGACATAAGGGCATGTACAGTCATGGTCAAAAGTTTTGAGAATGACACAAGTATTGGTCTCCACAAAGTTTGCTGCCTCTATGTTGATAATGGCAATTTGCATATACTCCAGAATGTCATGAAGAGTGATCAGATGAATTGCAATTAATTGCAAAGTCCCTCTTCGCCATGAAAATGAACTTAATCCCCCAAAAAACATTCCCAATGCATTTCAGCCCTGCCACAAAAGGACCAGCTGCCATCATGTCAGTGATTGTCTCGTTAACACAGATGAGAGTGTTGACGAGGACAAGGCTGGAGATCACTCTGTCATGCTGATTGAGTCAGAATAACAGACTGGAAGCTTTAAAAGGAGGGTGGTGCTTGAAATCATTGTTCTTCCTCTGTCAACCATGGTTACCTGCAAGGAAACACGTGCCGTCATCATTGCTATGCACAAAAAGGGCTTCACAAGCAAGGATATTGCTGCTAGTAAGATTGCACCTAAATCAACCATTTATCGGATCATCAAGAACTTCAAGGAGAGAGGTTCAATTGTTGTGAAGAAGGCGTCAGGGCGCCCAAGAAAGTCCAGCAAGCGCCAGGACCGTCTCCTAAAGTTGATTCAGCTGCGGGATCGGGGCACCACCAGTGCAGAGCTTGCTCAGGAATGGCAGCAGGCAGGTGTGAGTGTATCTGCACGCACAGTGAGGCGAAGACTTTTGGAGGATGGTGTTAAGAAGGGCAGCAAAGAAGCCACTTCTCTCCAGGAAAAACGTCAGGGACAGACTGATATTCTGCAAAAGGTAAAGGGATTGGACTGCTGAGGACTGGGGTAGAGTCATTATCTCTGATGAATCCCCTTTCCGATTGTTTGGGCCATCCGGAAAACACCTTGTCCACAGAAGACAAGGTGAGCGCTACCATCAGTCCTGTGTCATGCCAACAGTAAAGCATCCTGAGACCATTCATGTGTGGGGTTGCTTCTCAGCCAAGGGAGTGGGCTCACTCACAATTTTGCCTAAGAACACAGCCATGAATAAAGAATGGTACCAACACATCCTCCGAGAGCAACTTCTCCCAACCATCCAAAAACAATTTGGTGACGACCAATGCCTTTTCCAGCATAATGGAGCACCTTGCCATAAGGCAAAAGTGATAACTAAGTGGCTCGGGGAACAAAACATAGACATTTTGGATCCATGGCCAGGAAACTCCCCAGACCTTAATCCCATTGAGAACTTGTGGTCGATCCTCAAGAGGTGGGTGGACAAACAAAAACCCACAACTTCTGACAAACTTCAAGCAGTGATTATGCAAGAATGGGCTGCCATCAGTCAGGATGTGGTCCAGAAGTTAATTGATAGCATGCCAGGGCGGATTGCAGAGGTATTGAAAAAGAAGGGTCAACACTGCAAATATTGACACTTTGCATGAACTGAATGTCATTGTCAATGAAAGCCTTTGACACTTATGGAATACATGTAATTATACTTCAGTGTACCATAGTAACTACTGACATAAAGATCTAAGAACACTGAAGCAGCAAACTTTGTGAAGACCAATACTTGTGTCATTCTCAAAACTTTTGACCACGACTGTACATGATAGGCCTATCTGTCTTATACAGTGAGGGAAAAAAGTATTTGATCCCCTGCTGATTTTGTACGTTTGCCCACTGACAAAGAAATGATCAGTCTATAATTTTAATGGTAGGTTTATTTAAACAGTGAGAGACAGAATAACAACGACAAAAATCCAGAAACATGCATGTCAAAAATGTTATAAATTGATTTGCATTTTAATGAGGGAAATAAGTATTTGACCCCCTCTCAATCAGAAAGATTTCTGGCTCCCAGGTGTCTTTTATACAGGTAACGAGCTGAGATTAGGAGCACACTCTTAAAGGGAGTGCTCCTAATCTCAGCTTGTTACCTGTATAAAAGACACCTGTCCACAGAAGCAATCAATCAATCAGATTCCAAACTCTCCACCATGGCCAAGACCAAAGAGCTCTCCAAGGATGTCAGGGACAAGATTGTAGACCTACACAAGGCTGGAATGGGCTACAAGACCATCGCCAAGCAGCTTGGTGAGAAGGTGACAACAGTTGGTGCGATTATTCGCAAATGGAAGAAACACAAAATAACTCAATCTCCCTCAGCCTAGGGCTCCATGCAAGATCTCAGCTCGTGGAGTTGCAATGATCATGAGAACGGTGAGGAATCAGCCCAGAACTACACGGGAGGATCTTGTCAATGATCTCAAGGCAGCTGGGACCATAGTCACCAAGAAAACAATTGGTAACACACTACGCCGTGAAGGACTGAAATCCTGCAGCGCCCGCAAGGTCCCCCTGCTCAAGAAAGCACATATACATGCCCGTCTGAAGTTTGCCAATGAACATCTGAATGATTCAGAGGAGAACTGGGTGATGTGTTGTGGTCAGATGAGACCAAAATCGAGCTATTTGGCATCAACTCAACTCGCCGTGTTTGGAGGAGGAGAAATGCTGCCAATGACCCCAAGAACACCATCCCCACCGTCAAACATGGAGGTGAAAACATAATGCTTTGGGGGTGTTTTTCTGCTAAGGGGACAGGACAACTTCACCGCATCAAAGGGAAGATGGACGGGGCCATGTACCGTCAAATCTTGGGTGAGAACCTCCTTCCCTCAGCCAGGGCATTGAAATTGAGACGTGGATGGGTATTCCAGCTTGACAATGACCCAAAACACACGGCCAAGGCAACAAAGGAGTGGCTCAAGAAGCACATTAAGGTCCTGGAGTGGCCTAGCAAGTCTCCAGACCTTAATCCCATAGAAAATCTGTGGAGGGAGCTGAATGTTCGAGTTGCCAAACGTCAGCCTAGAAATCTTAATGACTTGGATCTGCAAAGAGGAGTCCCTCAAAATCCCTCCTGAGATGTGTGCAAACCTGGTGGCCAACTACAAGAAACGTCTGACCTCTGTGATTGCCAACAAGGGTTTTGCCACCAAGTACTAAGTCATGTTTTGCAGAGGGGTCAAATACTTATTTGCCTCATTAAAATGCAAATCAATTTATAACATTTTTGACATGCGTTTTTCTGGATTTTTTTGTTGTTATTCTGTCTCTCACTGTTCAAATAAACCTACCATTAAAATTATAGACTGATCATTTCTTTGTCAGTGGGCAAACGTACAAAATCAGCAGGGGATCAAATACTTTTTTCCCTCACTGTATTTTATTTTGGGGGGGATATTGGACATAACGTTGAAGATATGCCGTTGTTTCAAAGGTACAAATTGAACATATTTTATACAAGAAATTTGGTTTCCATGATGACATAATCCTGTGGTTGAAATTTCACACTCAAAACAACAGTTGATTACTTTTTTCAACGTAGATTCCACATCACAATACGTTGACAAAATACATTGAAACAACGTTGATTCAACCAGTTTGTGCCCAGTGGGCTCACTCTAACCATGTCTATCTCTACAGTAAAGTAGTCATACTTGTCAGCCCTGTATCTCTGACACATTTGACAGGAGGAATAATAGCACACTATCTTAAAAAAATATATAATTATATTTTTTTTAGGGGGTAGATCAGCTTTAATATTTCAGATAGATTGTAACTTCCATCAATGTAATTGTCTGCATCACTTCCAATTCCCCATATGTTTTTTTTCTCGCAAATATTACATTTACATTTACATTTACGTCATTCCAAAGTTAAATCTAGAATCAGTGTCCTATTTCGCAACAAAGCCTCCTTCACTCATACTGCCAAACATGCCCTCGTAAAACTGACTATCCTACCGATCCTTGACTTCGGCGATGTCATTTACAAAATAGCCTCCAACACTCTACTCAGCAAATTGGATGTAGTCTATCACAGTGCCATCCGTTTTGTCTCCAAAGCCCCATATACTACCCACCACTGTGACCTGTACGCTCTTGTTGGCTGGTCCTCATTACATATTCGTCGCCAAACCCACTGGCTCCAGGCCATCTATAAATCACTGCTAGGCAAATCCCTGCCTTATCTTAGCTCATTGGTCACCATAGCAACACCCACCCGTAGTATGCGCTCCAGCAGGTATATCTCACTGGTCATCCCCAAAGCCAACACCTCCTTTGGCCGCCATTCCTTCCAGTTCTCTGCTGCCAATGACTGGAACAAATTGCAAAAATCTCTGAAGCTGGAGACACTTATCTCCCTCACTAACTTTAAGCATCAGTTGTCAGAGCACCTTACCGATCACTGCACCTGTACACAGCCCATCTGAAATTAGCCCGCCCAACTACCTCATCCCTATATTGTTATTTATTTTGCTCATTTGTACCCCAGTATCTCTATTTGCACATCATCTCTTGCACATCTATCATTCCAGTGTTAATACTAATTGTAATTATTTTGCACTATAGCCTATTTATTGCCTTACCTCCATAACTTGCTACATTTGCACACACTGTATATATATTTATTTCTGTTGTATTTTTGACTTTGTTTTGTTTTACCCCATATGTAACTCTGTGTTGTTGTTTTTAAATCGCACTGCTTTGCTTTATCTTGGCCAGGTCGCAGTTGTAAATGAGAACTTGTTCTCAACTGGTTTACCTGGTTAAATAAAGGTTAAATAAAAAATAAATAAAAAATAAATAAAAAATTTAGCAGACGCTCTTATCCAGAGCGACTTACAAATAAAATATACACACATATATATATATATATATATATACACACACATACACATACACATATACACATACATACACATACAAATATATACATACATACATACAGTGGGGAAAAAAAGTATTTAGTCAGCCACCAACTGTGCAAGTTCTCCCACTTAAAAAGATGAGAGAGGCCTGTAATTTTCATCATAGGTACACGTCAACTATGACAGACAAATTGAGAATTTGTTTCTCCAGAAAATCACATTGTAGGATTTTTAATGAATTTATTTGCAAATTATGGTGGAAAATAAGTATTTGGTCACCTACAAACAAGCAAGATTTCTGGCTCTCACAGATCTGTAACTTCTTCTTTAAGAGGCTCCTCTGTCCTCCACTCGTTACCTGTATTAATGGCACCTGTTTGAACTTGTTATCAGTATAAAAGACACCTGTCCACAACCTCAAACAGTCACACTCCAAACTCCACTATGGCCAAGACCAAAGAGCTGTCAAAGGACACCAGAAACAAAATTGTAGACCTGCACCAGGCTGGGAAGACTGAATCTGCAATAGGTAAGCAGCTTGGTTTGAAGAAATCAACTGTGGGAGCAATTATTAGGAAATGGAAGACATACAAGACCACTGATAATCTCCCTCGATCTGGGGCTCCACGCAAGATCTCACCCCGTGGGGTGAAAATGATCACAAGAACGGTGAGCAATAATCCCAGAACCACACGGGGGGACCTAGTGAATGACCTGCAGAGAGCTGGGACCAAAGTAACAAAGCCTACCATCAGTAACACACTACGCCGCCAGGGACTCAAATCCTGCAGTGCCAGACGTGTCCCCCTGCTTAAGCCAGTACATGTCCAGGCCCGTCTGAAGTTTGCTAGAGTGCATATGGATGATCCAGAAGAGGATTGGGAGAATGTCATATGGTCAGATGAAACCAAAATATAACTTTTTGGTAAAAACTCAACTCGTCGTGTTTGGAGGTCAAATAATGCTGAGTTGCATCCAAAGAACACCATACCTACTGTGAAGCATGGAGGTGGAAACATCATGCTTTGGGGCAGTTTTTCTGCAAAGGGACCAGGACGACTGATCCGTGTAAAGGAAAGAATGAATGGGGCCATGTATCGTGAGATTTTGAGTGAAAACCTCCTTCCATTAGCAAGGGCATTGAAGATGAAACATGGCTGGGTCTTTCAGCATGACAATGATCCCAAACACACTGCCCGGGCAACGAAGGAGTGGCTTCGTAAGAAGCATTTCAAGGTCCTGGAGTGGCCTAGCCAGTCTCCAGATCTCAACCCCATAGAAAATCTTTGGAGGGAGTTGAAAGTCTGTGTTGCCCAGTGACAGCCCCAAAACATCACTGCTCTAGAGGAGATCTGCATGGAGGAATGGGACAAAATACCAGCAACAGTGTGTGAAAACCTTGTGAGGACTTACAGAAAACGTTTGACCTGTGTCATTGCCAACAAAGGGTATATAACAAAGTATTGAGAAACTTTAATTATTGACCAAATACTTATTTTCCACCATAATTTGCAAATAAAATCATTAAAAATCCTACAATGTGATTTTCTGGATTTTTTTTCTCATTTTGTCTGTCATAGTTGACGTGTACCTATGATGAAAATTACAGGCCTCTCTCATCTTTTTAAGTGGGAGAACTTGCACAATTGGTGGCTGACTAAATACTTTTTTTCCCCACTGTATATACATACATCCATACACACACACATATCCTTTGTAAAATTATATTTCCCTTCATTACCATCCAACCCCACCAGCCCTTCCCCAATTGGAGCAAACTACATCAATTTATTACTGTACTGGCTCAGTCTGCCCTCCATGCTTCAGCTAAATGAACTTTTGACTGGGCATTGAAAACGTTGGGCTGTATTTCACCGTTGCAACAGCTGCGATACAGATTTCTACAAATCCTCAAAGGTGACACAGACACAGCTCCCCACATTGTCAGATTTACCTGGCTACCCCTCCACATCGCTCTTGCCAACTGACGTTTCTTCTACAAGATGAGTCCGGATTTTCCTCCCTCCCCGATGATTTCTAGAATGTGAACCCAATCTGACAGTTTTGATTGGTCCCAGAAACAGATGGGTTGAGCCAGAGCCAGCCTACATGATGACGTTATCAGTTTTGATACTCTGATTGGTTAGATTTGTTAGAGACGATCCAAACGCTGATTAATTTCTTTTGTACAACGCCCCTCATTTTGAGGTCATGCAAACGACTTCTAGGATGGCAGTTTCAGACTGAATGTATGTAGCAATCAATAGAGCAGCGGAATTAAATTCAGGGTGAGTCGTCAAGCAAACGTCGGTGAGGTGACACCATAGAGATGGATAGAGATCTTTACTTGGGGAAAAAAAATGTTTTTGCATGGACAGTGCAATTGAGTGTTTCGACCATTTTTATGTAGTCAGCTGGGTAGGACTTCGTATGGGTTAAGGAAGGATGGAGATGGCCTCAATGACGCTGCCCGTGCTCTCAAAGACGCCATAATGGGACAAATACAAAGATGAATCGTCTAAGTCAATGGGTGACACTGATCCAATGTCACATCTATCTCCTGAATGGCATTGTATCACCTGACCATTAGATGGAGACAAACTCCTCTGGAGAGCCTTGTTGAAATATCTCTCTCTCTCTCTCTCTCTCTCTCTCTCTCTCTCTCTCTCTCTCTCTCTCTCTCTCTGTCTCTCTCTCTCTCTCTCTATCCCCCCTTTCTCTCTCTCTCTCCCCCCCCCCTCTCTCTCTCTCTCTCTCTCTCTATCCCCCCTTTCTCTCTCTCTCTCTCTCTCTCTCTCTCTCTCTCTCTCTCTCTCTCTCTCTCTCTCTCTCTCTCTCTCTCTCTCTCTCTCTCTCTCTCTCTCTCTCTCTCTCTATCCCTCTTTCGCTTTCGCTCGCTCGCTCTCTCTCTCTCGATCCCCACTTTCTCTCTCTCTCTCTCTCTCTCTCTCTCTCTCTCTCTCTCTCTCTATCCCCCCTTTCTCTCTCTCTCTCTCCCCCTCTCTCTCTCTCTCTCTCTCTCTCTCTCTCTCTATCCCCCCTTTTGCTCTCTCTCTCTCTCTCTCTCTCTCTCTCTCTCTCTCTCTCTCTCTCTCTCTCTCTCTCTCTCTCTCTCTCTCTCTCTGTCTCTCTCTCTATCCCCCTCTCTCCCCCTCTCGCTATCACCCCTTTCTCTCTCTCTCTCTCTCTCTCTCTCTCTCTCTCTCTCTCTCTCTCTCTCTCTCTCTATCCCCCTTTCGCTCTCGCTCGCTCGCTCTCTCTCTCTCTCTCTCTCTCTCTCTCTCTCTCTCTCTCTCTCTCTCTCTCTCTCTCTCTCTCTCTCTCTCTCTCTCTCTCTCTCTCTCTCTCTTTATCCCCCTCTCCCCCCTCTCTCTCCCCCTCTCTTTATCACCCCTCTCTCCCTGCTCTCACCACGGCCCCTTGCACTCTGCAATTACTGCAGCCCAGCTGTATCGCTCCCCAGGGGCCCCCGAGAACCAGGGGTCTCCTCCCTGCCTAAATCCAGGGCCCCTGCCGGAGAAGCGGGCGGGGGTGCAGAGGTCAGAGACTAGCAGGAGTAAAGTGGAAGGATTATGTGTTGGATGTAGCAGGCTATGGGTCCCTAGATCTCTGCGGCTCAGTGTTAATCCATGATGGCTGTATCCGGAATCTCATCAATAATCGAGCTAGGCTTACTGTGATGAAGTGTCATTTACTTCAGCTATCTGCAGCTAGTGGTATTCTCTGAAAGGAAGTGTCTATGCTGTGTTGTGGTGATGGTGCAGGATCCAAGGCGGACATTTGCTAAGGGATATGTAGCACAGTTGGAAGTGAGAATGGCCTCATTCCTCATTCCTTCGCTATATTAGGGAAACAGTCAGATACTCTGAGGATGTATCAGAATGCTGGAAGAGAGAGACTTGTCTTCCTGTAATCTGAGTGATGTCAACAGAACCATTCTCTCGTACAGAGCTGTCATTACATCAGCAACAACACAGTTCATAACCCAGCATGTGTTGAAACTAGCACTCAAGTTTTATGTGAATATTTATTAGCTTAGGAAGGAGATGCTTCAGTGGTGCAGTATACTAGTCATATGTAAAGCAGATATCATGGGTTTCAACCCAAGACCATTATCGATGTGTCTTTCCCATAATTCCACCAAATAAAGTTGTCAGATGTCTTTTGAAATCTTTATTGCTAGTCGACTCATTTATCCCTTTCCCCTCTGGGTTTATTATGTCAAAATACCAGAGGGCTAATTTTCAAGTTCAAAACTAACTTTGTGTTCTGGGTGAAACCCATATATTTGGGTTCATCCAACATCCAATGGCTCCGATCTGAATTCCATCTCTGCAGCGATAATGTAGGTTCTTTTGCAATTATTTACAGCTCTTTTAATTGCAGGCCTTTCCGCTTTCATCTTTGGCCTCCTTTTTAATGACTTTATCAAATTAAAAGCACATGATGCTCCCATTTACTACTCGTCCTAATACTCCACCACACTCACTTCACAAAAAAACAGGGCGGTGAGGGGGAAGAGAGAGAGGGAAGAGGGGGAACATCTGTGGCGCAGTGCTAATTATTGGGAAATATCGGAGAGAATGGGGTTTGGAATGGATGGCCCTCAGATCCTCTTCCAAGCGCCTGTGCCCGTGGTGGTGTTGCTCTTTTCATCTCCTCCTGCTCTGTTGTTTTATAGCGCTGTGTGGATCCTGTGGGGCCGAGCCAAGCATGCATTTCTGATGTTTATTAAGGAGAAAGAAGAAACTGTCATGTCATGCTTGACAAAAGATGGCCGCGAAGCTCTTTAGAACTACCCATCCCTTTAAGAGTTGGTGGTGAGAGCATAACATATTTGATGTCCCCCACAAAAAAGAAAATAAAAAAAAAAGTTTTCATTTTTCGGACCTTCTGAGGGAAAGCGGTGGGGAGTGTATAACTCTAGCTTGGCTGCGGCGGGATGTCTGTTATTCTTTCCGAAAGTTTTCATTTGATTTGTGTTGGGAAACATGCAGAGTAATGGTAATAATAGTGGCAGACAGTAATAATGATGGATTTACTTAATAGGGAACCAGTTGATTATTGGTTTAGCCCCATCCTATATCTCAGATCTTTTATCTCCCTACGAGGCAGGACACAGCCTGAGATACTCTGGCAGGGCACTGTTGACCATTCCAAAGTGTAGGTTGAAAACTAAAGGAGTGGGCATTTGCCATTAGGGCCCCTGGACTTTGGAATGGTCTGCCAGATGAGATCAGGCTTGCAGATTCAGTGCCTCTTTTTAAATCCCTAGCTATCTGTTTTCATTCTCCTTCCTTTGTTTATTTGTTAGTACTTTCATTTTATTATTTTATTATGTGAAGCACCTTGTTACCTGTAGGGGAGAGTGGGGTTAGTTGTGCCAAATGGGTAAGTTGAGCCAAACAAAATTAATCATTTGACAATTGGTCATCATTTCATGGTGTCTGTGAAGGAAGAAATCACATGCAAAAAGTAGTAAGCAAGTTTGGTCCCAAAAACTTATTTTCACCAAGTCAAATTAATTTATTGTGTTAGAAGTTTTATGATGCTTTAAGATTATTCTATACAGTGGTGTAAAAAGTACCCAATTGTTATACTTGAGTAAAAGTAAAGATACCTTAATGGAAAATGACTCAAGTAAAAGTGAAAGTCACCCATTAAAAAAAATTGTAGCCCTCCACAAGTCTGGTTCATCCTTGGGAGCAATTTCCAAATGCCTGAAAGTACCACGTTCATCTGTACAAACAATAGTACGCAAGTATAAACACAATGGGACCACACAGCCATTATACCGCTCAGGAAGGACGTGTTCTGTCTCCTAGAGATGAACGTACTTTGGTGCGAAAAGTGCAAATCAATCCCAGAACAACAGCAAAGGACCTTGTGAAGATGCTGGAGGAAACAGGTACAAAAGTATCTATATCCACAGTAAAACGAGTCCTATATCGAGATAACCTGAAAGGTCACTCAGCAAGGAAGAAGCCACTGCTCCAAAACCGCCATAAAAAAGCCAGACTACGGTTTGCAACTGCACATGGGGACAAATATCGTACTTTTTGGAGAAATGTCCTCTGGTCTGATTAAACAAAAATAGAACTGTTTGGCCATAATGACCATTGTTATGTTTGGAGGAAAAAGGGGGATGCTTGCAAGCCGAAGAACACCATCCCAACCGTGAAGAACGGGAGTGGCAGCATCATGCTGTGGGGGTGCTTTGCTGCAGGAGGGACTGGTGCACTTCACAAAATAGATGGCATAATGAGGAAGGAAAATTATGTGGATATATTGAAGCAACATCTCAAGACATCAGTCAGGAAGTTAAAGCTTGGTTGCAAATGGTTCTTCCAAATGGACAATGACCCCAAGCATACTTCCAAAGTTGTGGCAAAATGGCTTAAGGACAACAAAGTCAAGGTATTGGAGTGGCCATCACAAAGCCCTGAACTCAAACCTATAGAAAATGTGTGGGCAGAACTGAAAAAACATGTGCGAGCAAGGAGGCCTACAAACCTGACTCAGTTACACCAGCTCTGTCAGGAGGAATGGGCCAAAATTCACCCAACCTATTGTGGGAAGCTTGTGGAAGACTACCCGAAACGTTTGACCCAAGTTAAACAATTTAAAGGCAATGCTACCAAATACTAATTGAGTGTATGTAAACTTCTGACCCACTGGGAATGTGTTGAAAGAAATAAAAGCTGAAATAAATCATTTTCTCTACTATTATTCTGACATTTCACATTCTTAAAATAAAGTGGTGATCATAACTGACCTAAGACAGGGAATTTTTACTATGATTAAATGTCAGGAATTGTGATAAACCGAGGTGAAATGTATTTGGCTAAGGTGTATGTAATCTTCCGACTTCAACTGTACTTAAGCATCAAAAGTAATTGTAATTGCTAAAATATACTTAAGTATCAAAAGTAAAAGTATAAATAATTTATACTAAGCAAACTAGACGGCACCATTTTAATGTATTTTTTATTTACAGATATCCAAGGGCACGCGCCAACATTCAGACACCATTTACAAACGAAGCATGTGTTTAGTGAGTCCGCCAGATCAGAGGTAAGTGTGTGAATTAGAGCATTTTCCTGTCCTGCTAAGCATTCAAAATGTAACGAGTTCTTTTGGGTGTCTGGGAAAATGTATGGAGTAAAAGTACATAATTTTCCTTATGAATTTAGTGAAGTAAAAGTAAAAGTTGTTGAAAATATAAATAGTCAAGTACAGATACCCCCAAAAAGTACTTAAGTAGTACATTCAAGTATTTTACTTAAGTAATTTACACCACTGATTATATACATCAGTTGGGGTCTCTGTACGCTTCAATATGAGGTCCTAAACCTAGCATGAAAGTGCATCTTTGTACTGTAGTTGTGTGGGCTCATATAGTCTAAATGTTTGCATTGGGGTAAGTTGAGCCAATGGTTGAGCCAATTTAAGTGTTTTCTTCCCAGGTGTAATGCAAGTCATTATCGCTGGGATATGAGGTAACAACAGGACTGGCCTATGTTGAAAGTGTTTAAAAAATACAAAGTGTTTGTTAGGTGTTAAGCCTTTGTTAAAATGTGCTTAAAATGATTAAAATACAAAAAAGTGATTGTGATTGTGTTGAATCGTGTTTGGGAAATAAAAATTGACATGATTTTAAAAAGTTAGTGGTAATATTTAATTCAGTGCAGAAATGTGTAGGTGGCATAACTTACCCTGTCCCACGGCTCCATACCAGGTGTAAGTTGTGCCAAGAGACCACTTTTTCTGGATAAGCTATGTTTTCAAAACTGTCATGTTTACATGAATTCTGATTAATTCCAGGGATACACAACATGCTGAAATATATGTAGATATCTTTATTAGAAAGAATACTATATTTCCCTTGACTGAGTGATGCTGAATGTAAAAACAATGGCTCAACTTACCCCACTCTCCCCCATTAAAAAGCGCTAAACAAATGAAGTTATTATTATTATTATTGCGGGAGATCAAACATAATTTAGTCAAATTATCCACAGACATAACATCCACATGAAACGCTTGCTGAGGTATTGTAAAAGCAAGTCATAATAGAGGAAACTGGGGTGATATTGTTGACGCTCCACATAGGGCTTACATGTCCTCCCGGCAAGGTTAGCCTTAAATAGCATGTGTTTGGATATCAGTTGTGTAACGTGGAATTGAGTACTACTTATTTTCATTTATTCCGGATGGCTTTGTGTGACTGTGTACCACCCACATAACATAACCTGGATTCAAATGTACTGTAGCTTGACACAAACATTGTGTTAGCACCAAACACAGTACAACTGAAAGTAAAAAAAAAAAAAAAGGCTATATAAAAAAATATGTCCTGTATTTGCACCCTATTATTGCCCCTGGCTGTGAAAAAAGACCACCCTGGTCTACAGGGCAACACGCACAATTCTTGCAAGAAATACAGTATCAATATTCATAGCATGACCAAGAAGACATTTGTTATACATGTACTATTTTACCATGACCATGGTGTACCATGAGCATATCTACCCTATCAATCTCTATTATCACATAGCCAACCCATGAAAGCCCACATTACTGAATGAAAACATCCAATGGTGGAGGTGAACACAGGGATATACCATCTAACTTAGGAATTTAGGGTTAACCTGTTTCTGTCCGCTACAGGTTTGTTTTCACACTACTGTCAGCAATGGAGAGGCAGTGTTTGAGTCTGGAGGTAGGCAGTGTTTTCTGGAAGCTAGCAGGCTGGGTGGCCAAAGGGAATGGCTACTTCTCTGCGATGCTCACCAGCTTCTTTTACGTGACAATCTGTGGCATGATCCCCTTATTTCTGCTTATAATTAGCCTTTATTGCATTAGATACCAGAGCTGGAGATTATTTTCACATGCTTGTTATCTCGTTTTATTAATCCCGAACGGCTCTCAGAATAAGAGTGTTTTTACACCCCAAGTGTGGATGTAAATTCTTGTCTGTTCAGCAGCTGAAGGTTGTTGGTACTTTCATAGCTAATTAGAACACCTCACTCGGTATTCTGGGAGATTATGAGACTCTATTGGAATGTGTTGCCTTTCTCTGTGTTCTCATTCATCAATATGTATCAAGCTTCCTATAGTTTAGATTTGGGTGGGCCATGCTGCTAGTGCTTATATTTTCTCAAGTTGGGTTTGGGTGTACACCGTGCTTCCTGACAGGTTGACTCGGGCAAGGAAATCGAAAGCTTGAAAAAACACAGTCAGGGAATATTTGGCAGGAGAATAAATACTTTGGATATACCACTACATCATACATTGGACCAGGTTCAGTATCAAAATGCCCTAGATCTTGTTAGTGTAGAGTGCCAAATTCAGTTTCTCTGTTCATGTATGTGGTGTGAGTGTGACCTCTACAGCCTTACCACTATATGGACACACACACACACGCACAGAGCGAGAGAGGGCTCCATTAACAAACCATATGGCCACAATCCCACAAGCAGAACTCCTCTCCTCCTGGCCCAACTGGGCTTCACATGCAGGCAGCCCCGTTGGAGCTTTCCCATTCTAAGAGGTTAAATAAACACTGCACATAATTTATGGCCAATGTATAATACAGTCTTGTAAACCTACAAGGTTTCCCATCTAATGAATAGTATCGACAGTGAACAGCAAAGGGCAAACGTAGGTCACAGAGAAGACTGACAATGCCAAACCAATTAAGGGGTAATTTTAAGGCTTGGGAAACAATGCTCTGTTAAATCTCAGTTGGCAATCCTGGCCCCCATTTGATAAAAGCGTTTCAAAAGTAGAAATCTGGATTATAACAAAGCGGAGCAACGACCAAAGACAATGAGGAGAAACCAGCCTGCAGAGAAAGAAAGGGGGGGGACACAGTTGATATTGGAAGTTTTTTTGGAAGAGGACAATAATGTTTGGTTTCCATAACCACTAATGTTGTGTGCAAAAACCCCTGCTCTCCTCCAAAATATCCCATCAGAGATGTCTCCTCCTGGCATCAGCCGTGTGAGGTCAGTCAAGGAGAGAAAAAACAAGCTAGAATTATGTTTCCTTGCCTCGTAATCAACCGCTATGTTAGAGCTTCTTGTAAAACGCGGCAGAGAAAGCCTTCACATTGGCAGTGAATAATTTAATTTGCAGGGTAATTACTTTGGCAGCTAAGAATAGCACCTGCGGCAGGTGGCGTGGTGAGTGGCATGCTGGGCAGTGCGACTGGTTAGCACATTGTTCAGGCTCCCCAGTCAAGCCGCAGTCGAGGTTCCCACAGTTCCCACCACATGGCTCATGCCTGCTGTGGTGTACGGAGCAGATTTAGATGATGAAGGCTCAGTTTGGAAAGCATTGGGATGAGATAAAGGATGTTATGTGCTCCTGCTGGTGTCTACTTAGACTTGTTTGCCAGGGCTTGGAATGAGACTACCGTCTACCTACGAGAATATGGAGCATTAGGTTTTAGGCCTAGTAGAGGATAGAGCTGGGAGATACACACGTGTGTGCGTGAGTGAGTGCATGTCTGTGTGGATGTGTGCGTGACTGAGTGAGTGCATGTGTGCTAAGGTGTGGAGAATCAGAGCAGGTGGTCAGTCCAGTTCAAGTGTTCAGCAGTCTGATGGCTTGTAGATTGCAATTTTCTCTGTGCCTGTTGGTATCAGACCTCATGCTTCGATATAGACTGCCTGACAGTAAGGGAGTGAACAGCTCGTGGCTGGGGTGTGTGGGCACCTTGATGATGCGCCAGGCCTTCCTCAGGCACCATTTCGAGTAGATGTCCTGGATGGATGGGAGCACGGTCCCAGTGATGTACTGGTCCGTCTTCACCAACTACTGGAGGGTAAAGACACTCTCAATGGTGCAGCGGTAGCATTTGGAGAGGACCCGGGGTGGCATGCCGGATTACTTCAGCCACCTTAGGAAGTAGAGTCGTGTTGCACCCTCTTGACAAGAGTGGTGGTGATGTTGGTCCATGTCAAGTCTTCGCAGAGGAACTTAAAACTGCTGACTCTCTCTACTGCAGTCCCATTGATGTGGATCGGGGCATGTTCCCTCCTCTGCTTCCTGAAGTCAACAACCACCTCTTTTGTTTTGCTGATGTTGAGGGAGAGGTTGTGGTCCTGGCACCACAATGCCAGTTCACTTACATCCTCCCTATAGGCTGACTCGTCGTTGTTGGTTATCAGGCCTACAACCGTGGTGTCGTCAGCAAACTTTATGATGGAGCTGGTGTCGTGCAAAGCCACGCAGTCATGGGTGAACAGGGAGTACAGCAGAGGACTGAGGACACGCCCCTGTGTTAAGAGTCAGTGTGGAGGGGGTGTTGTTGCCAATCCTCACAGCCTGTGGTCTGCCAGTCAGAAAGTCCAGGATCTAGTTGCAGAGGGTGGTGTCCAAACCCAGGGCTCTGAGCTTGATGACAATCTTGGAGGGAACAATAGTGTTGAATGCTGAACTCTAGTCAATGAACTTCTGTGGATCTGTTGGAGTGGTAGGGAAAACAGTGTGCCTGGCATGCTGGCCTTGATGTAGGCCATGACCAGCCTCTTGAAGCACTTCATGATGACCGGGGTGAGTGCGACGGGGTGATAGTCATTTGGGCACCTTGTTTTTCTTGGGCACTGGGATGATGGTGGTCTCCTTGAAGCAAGTGGGGACTACAGCCTGGGACAGGGACAGGATGGAGATGTCTGAGAAGACGCCCGACAGCTGGTCAGCACACACTCTGAGGACGCAGCCAGGGATACCATCTGGGCCGGCAGCTTTTGAGAGTTTTCTTCACGTCAGCCTAGGAGAGCGAAAGCACATGGTCGCCCAGAGCAGCGAGAGTCTTCCTGGATGGCTCGGTATTGTCTGCCTCGAAGTGAGCATAGAATGTGTTAAGTTCATCTTGGAAGGAGGCTTCGGTGGGCACCACACAGCTTGATTTGACTTGTAGTCCTTGATAGTCTGTAGTCCTTGCCACATGCATCGCGAGTAAAGAGAGACTGTTGGTGTGAAACAAAAAAATTCCAGTCCTGTCATGACAAATGGTTGAAATTCTAGCTCCACCTTTAAAATAGCAGGGTTAGTTTAGCATCAGCTATAGAAACAGGGTGAAAATGTATATTATAAAGCCTTTCCTAGATTGAAAACGTCCTGTGTTCTGTTTTGAGGAGAGTGCAAGATTATACTGTATGCTGATAAATATTTTTCATTGTGTGACAATGTCCAGATGCAGTTTAGAATGAATTGTGTTTATATGAATGAATGATAAATCAAGTGCCTGGACTGTTGGAAAGCAAAACAACGCGTTCCTGCCCTGCAAAACATTCACATACAGTGCAGAACCCCTGCTAATAATGCATTGCTTCTAAACATGTGCAGGGATTGATAACCTTTCCCCAAGTAGCTTAGCTAATACACATGTTAACTGTTTCCATGTATCCAATACCTCCTCTCCAAAGCCCAAAGCAACTGTAGGCTGATTCCTACAATATCTCTTACAATTTGTGGTTATCAGGATCCCTCCATTAAATGTAGTAGATTTAGTGCACTCTTCATGTCTTTTGAGTTGCTTGGACACTCCAGTCCTCAAGTACAAATCAAATGTTCAAATATTATATATAAAGCCCTTTTTACATCAGCAGATGTCTCAAAGTGCTATACAGAAACCCAGCCTAAAACCCCAACAGCAAGCAATGCAGATGTAGAAGCACGGTGGCTAGGAAAAACTCCCTAGAAAGGCAGAAACCTAGAGAGGAACCAGGCTCTGAGGGGTGGCCAGTCCCCTTCTGGCTGTGCCGGATGGAAATTATAACAGTACTTGGCCATTAAGCCAGATGTTTCGCCAAGATGTTCAAACGTTCATAGATGACCAGCAGGGTCAAATAATAATCACAGTGGTTGTAGAGGGTGCAACAGGTCAGTACATCAGGAGTAAATGTCACTTGGCTTTTCATAGCCGGGCATTTAGAGGTTGAAATAGCAGGTGCGGTAGAGCGAGAGAGTTGAAAACAGCAGGTCTGGGACAAGGTAGCATGTCTGGTGAACAGGTCAGGGTTCCATAGCCACAGGCAGAAGAGTGGAAACTGGAGCAGCAGCACGACCAGGTGGACTGGGGACAGCAAGGAGTCATCAGGCCAGGTAGTCCTGAGACATGGTCCTAGGGCTCAGGTCCTCCGGGATGGGAGGGAGAGAGAGAGAATTAGAGGGAGCATACTTAAATTCACACAGGACACTGGATGAGATAGGAGAATAACACCAGATATAACAGACTGACCCTAGCCCCCCGGCACATAGACTATTGCAGCATAGATACTAGAGGCTGAGAGGGGGGGTTCGGGAGACACTGTGGCCCCGTCCGACGATACACCCGGACAGGGCCAACCAGGCAGGATATAACCCCACCCACTTTGCCAAAGCACAGCCCCCACACCACAAGAGGGATATCAACAGATCACAAACCTAGTACCCTGAGACAAGGCTGAGTATAGCCCACAAAGATCTCCTCCACTGCACGAGCCCGAGGGGGCGAAAAACCGGACAGGAAGATCACGTCAGTGACTCAACCCACTCAAGTGATGCACCCCTCCTAGGGACGGCATGGAAAGCATCAGTAAGCCAGTGACTCCGTAATAGGGTCAGAGGCAGAGAATCCCAATGGAGAGACAGGAACCGGCCAGGCAGAGACAGCAAGGGCGGTTTGTCGCTCCAGTGCCTTTCCGTTCACCTTCTCACCCCTGGGCCAGACTACACTCAATCATAGGACCTACTGAAGAGATGAGTCTTCAGTAAAGACTTAAAGGTCGAGACCGAGTCTGTTTCTCTCACATGGATAGGCAGACCATTCCATAAGAATTTAGCTCTATAGGAGAAAGCCCTGCCTCCAGCTGTTTGCTTAGAAATTCTAGGGACAATAAGGAGGCCTGCGTCTTGTGACCGTAGCGTACATTTAAGTATGTACGGCAGGATCAAATCAGAGAGATAGGTAGGAGCAAGCCCATGTAATGCTTTGTAGGTTAGCAGTAAAACCTTGAAATCAGCCCTAGCCTTAACAGGAAGACAATGTAGAGAGGCTAGCACTGGAGTAATATGATCAAATCTTTTGGCTCTAGTCAAGATTCTAGCAGCCGTGTTTAGCACTAACTGAAGTGTATTTAGTGCTTTATCTGGGTAGCCGGAGAGTAGAGCATTGCAGTAGTCTAATCTAGAAGTGACAAATGCATTTTTGGAAGATGGAAAAATGCCATCCTTTAAATATTCTTGATATGTTCGTCAATTAGAGAGATCAGGGTGCAGAGTAACGTCGAGGTCCTTCACTGTTTTTTTTTTTAGACGACTGTACAACCATCAAGATTAATTGTCAGATCCAACAGAAGATCTCTTTGTATCTTGGGACCTAGAACTAGCATCTCTATTTTGTCCGTGTTTAAAAGTAAAAATTTGCCGCCATCCACTTCCTTATGTCTGAAACACATGCTTCCAGGGTAGTCAATTTTGGGGCTTCACCATGTTTCATCGAAATGTAGAGCTGTGTGTCGTCCGCATAACAATGAAAGTTAATATTGTGTTTCCGAAAGACTTCACCAAGAGGTAAAATATATAGTGAAAACAATAGTGGTCCTAAAATGGAACCTTGAGGAACACCGAAACGTACAATTGATTTGTCAGAGGACAAACCATCCACAGAGACGAACTGATATCTTTCCGACAGATAAGATCTAAACCAGGCAAGAACTTGTCCGTGTAGACCAATTAAGGTTTCCAACCTCTCCAAAAGAATGTGGTGATCGATGGTGTCAAAAGCAGCACTAAGGTCTAGGAGCACCAGGACAGATGCAGAGCCTTGGTCTGACGCCATTAAAAGGTAATTTACCACCTTAATGAGTGCGGTCTCAGTGCTATGATGGGGTCTAAAACCAGACTGAAGCGTTTCGTATACATTTTTTGTCTTCAGCAACGCAGTGAGTTGCTGCACAACAGCTTTTTCTAAAATGTTTGAGAGGAATGGGAGATTCGATATAGGCCGATATTTTTTTACATTTTCTGTGTCAAGGTTTGGCTTGACAAAGAGAGAGGCTTTATTACTGCCACTTTTAGTGAGTTTGGTACACATCCAGTGGATAGGGAGCCATTTATAATGTTCAACATTTGGCAGGCCAAGCACAGGAAGTAGCTCTTTCAGTAGTTTAGTTAGAATAATGTCCAGTATGCAGCTTGAAGGTTTAGAGGCCATGACTACTGTCATGAATGTGTCAAGAGATATAGGATTAAAAAACTTGAGTTTCTCCATTTATCCTAGGTCCTGACAGTTTTGTGCAGACTCAGGACAGCTGAGCTTTGGAGAAATACGCAGATTCAAAGAGGAGTCCGTAATTTGCTTTCTAATGATCATGATCTTTTCGTCACTGCTGATGTGAAAGGCATCCTCTCTTGGGGAATGCTTCTTTTTAGTTAGCTTTGCGACAGTATCAAATATACATTTTGGATTGTTCTTATTCTCCTCAATTAGGTTGGAAAAATAGGATGATGGAGCAGCAGTGAGGGCTCTTCGATATTGCTCTGTACTTTCTTTCCAAGCTAGTAGGAAGACTTCCAGTTTGGTGGAGCGCCATTTCCATTCCAATTTTCTGGAGGCTTGCTTCAGGGCTCTGGTTTTTCTGTATACCAGGGAGCTAGTTTCTTGTGACAAATGTTTTTTGTGTTTTAGGGGTGCGGCTGCATCTAGGGTAGTACGCAAGGTTAAATGTAGATCCTCAGTTAGGTCGTTAACTAATTTTTGTACTCTGACATCCTTGAATAGGTGGAGGGAGTCTGGAAGGGCCTCTATGAATCTTTGGGTTGTCCGGGAATTTATAGCACGGCTTTTGATGGTCCTTGGTTGGGGTCTGAGCAGATTATTTGTTGCGATTGCAAACGTAATAAGATGGTGGTCCGATAGTCCAGGGTTATGAGGAAAAACATTTAGATCCACAATATGTATTCCATGGGACAAAACTAGATCCAGGGGATGACTGTGGCAATGAGTAGGTCCGGAGAAATGTTGGACAAAACCCACTGAGTCGATGATGGCTCCGAAAGCCTTTTGGAGTGGGTCTGTGGACTTTGGAATATTATCTGCCATGACTACAAGGTCCGATAGGAATTCAGGGAACTCAGTGAGGAAGTCTGTATACGGCCCAGGAGGCCTGTAAACAGTAGCTATAAAAAGTGATTGAGTAGGCTGCATAGATTTCATGACTAGAAGCTCAAAAGACGAAAATGCAGTAATTTTTTTGGGGGTAAATTTTATATCGTAAATGTTAGCAACACCTCCGCCTTTGCGGGATGCGCGAGGGATATGGTCACTAGTGTAACCAGAAGGAGAGGCCTCATTTAACACAGTAAATTCATCAGGCTTAAGCCATGTTTCAGTCATGCCAATCACATCAATATTATGATCAGTGATCAGTTAATTGACCATAACTGCCTTGGAAGTGAGGGATCTGACATTAAGTACCCCTATTTTGAGATGTGAGATATCACAATCTCTTTCAATAGTGACAGGAATTGAGGAGTCTTTATTCCAGTGAGATTGCTAAGGCAAACACCGCCATGTTTAGTTTTGTTCAACCTAGAGCGAGGCACATACACGGTCTCAATGGGGATAGCTGAGCTGACTACACTGACTGTGCTAGTGGCAGACTCCACTAAGCTGGCAGGCTGGCTAAAAGTACAGTCCTATGCAGTTGTCATATTATGTGAACAGAGGGACATGAATACATAGTGATACAGTTAAGCAATAAGGCCCGAGGAGGTGTTGTATATGTCCAATATACCACAGCTAAGGGCTGTTCTTATGCATGACGCAACGCAGAGTGCCTAGACACAGCCCCTTAGCCGTGGTATATTGGCCATATATAACAAATCCCCCGAGGTGCCTTATTGCTATTATAAACTGGTTACCAACGTAATTAGAGCAATAAAAAAGAAAGTTTTTGTCATACCTGTGGTATACGTTCTGATATACCACGGCTGTCAGCCAATCAGCATTCAGGGATCGACCCACCCAGTTTATAATATACAGTATATTGTTCCATCAAAATGTTTACCTGCATTTTATGTCCTTTCCATTTTGCAATCTATATGACCCTCTCTACAAAGGAAACTCACACTTTGTAAGATAGATATCGTGCCAGCAGGGTGTATTTAGGGGAAGATGACAGATATGAGGGGTTTTGTTGATACTCTGCAGAACTACAGACGACACATTGTTGAATGACTTAAGCAATGACGAAAGAGGTAAACAATTAAGAATTTTGCCAAAATTAATTGCAAAACAGATATTTCCGATTTCACACACCATTTACAACTATTTTCACCCATTATACTGCATTTGAAATAAACATATATTTCAAACCTGTGTGGTCAAGTAGTTAACATCCTGAATCACTGAGCCCTGGCTGCTGCAACCTGGTATCAGAGCATTTCGTATTAATCTGTAGCTAAATCCAAGACACTCCATTTAGTATGATATGTTACGTTTCATATGGTATGTATTCATTTGTGGATGTCCATCACCCATTTTGTATGATATGTTAGGAATTACAATTAATATTTTATGTTGCGAATTTACAAACGTACAATATGTTATGAATTTGCAAACGTACTATATGTTACACATTTTTGATAGGTGGTTAACGTTAGCTAGCTGGCTAACGTTTACTAGGCTAGGAGTTAGGGGTTAAAGTTAGGGTTAAGTTTAGGAGTTAAGTTAAAGGGTTAAGGTTAGGGGAAGGGTTAGCTAAAATGGTTAAGGTTAGGGTTAGGTGAAGGGTTAGCTAAAAGGGTTAAGGTTAGGGTTAGAGGAAGGGTTAACTAAAATGCTAAGTAGTTGCAATGTAGCTAAAAAGTAGTAAGTAGTTGAAAAGTTGCTAATGAGCTAGAATGCTAAAGTTGTCCTTTAGGTTGCTAGACGTTTGCGTTATATGCCCACCCATCCGCCCTGACCAGGTAACCGTCTGTCTTATGTAACCATACCAAATGTAACATATCATACTAAATGGAGTGTCTCGGATGTATGTACAGAATAATACAAAATGCTTTGAGACCAGGTTGTAATACTAGTCACCTGGCAATTTTTATTAAGATGGCTTTAGCTAGCCAGCTAGATAGGTTCCCAATCTCCCAACCTCATAACTCTATACTTTATGTGGCAGTTGTACTAAACTCCTAAGGCAGAAAAGTTCTTAAAGAATCAATGTGTATCAATAATTAAAATAACAATTGAACAGGTAAAGAGGTATGCTAAGATAACCTTTTCTGGTGTTTGAAAAATTCTACATTCTCCGAATTACAGAAGGGGTCGAGCCCCCCTTCCGGACCCCCCCACCCCACACCTACCCGAGTGCCCCCTTTAAAATAATGGTGCATGATGCCCCTGATTGGAAGTGCTTAAAGATGGAGGCTCCATTGTACAAATACTGCCCTCTTGAGGGACAATAAACAAATAAACTGTTCAGAGGAAGCAGATAGGATTATGACTGCCCTTTGATCAAACAGACATTTTCTCCTATCCTTTTGAGGACACAGCAGAGATGCACAGACAGACCACCCAGGGTGCGTTGCATGACATTTTTTACTTTTACACACATTCTGGTAAAATAGTACTATTCATGACACATTGTCTCCTCTCCTATTCATTTTGGGAAGTGAGCTATGGTCATAATGCGATGTTTGATGGTTTCCTTCTAGCTTCAGGCTTATTGAAACCCTACATCAGTGTTGGAATAAAGGGAGCCATCCAACCGGCTTCAAAACCATGCCAATAATGATAAAGGATAAAGATGATTCATTATTGTTGTAATGCTCCTTTCAGGAGCCACAACAAACAAACAGCCTAAAACCTGTCAAAAAGAGATCATGCTCTTTGCTGATGAGCTTCTAGCTTTGGCACAGTGATTTAGTGGACTGGACACAGCTCTCCCTTAGACTCTGTCCATGTGTCTCCATGTCTTCCCTTCTGTCATCGCGCTGGGGAAGAACAGTCCCGTGTTCACCACAGGGACATCTCTGATTACTACCTTCCCTCTATCCCTGTCACTCACAGTCCTCATTTAGAACTCCCTGGCTTTCTGAATAGAACACCCGGGCTCCAGTGCTTTTTTACTGCTTTATCATGATAGCAGCCGAGGCCCTGAATAACAATCAGATGCTCTCCAGCTTGTGGGCCGCCAGCAGTGAGAAAGGATAGGTGGATATTTTATTTTATAGGAGACTAACAAACGTCTGAGCCACATAAACAAAACATTTAGCTCCCCAGGACTCAGCCTGGTCTCATAGACTAGACATAACATAGTAAATGTAAATGGTTGTCCTCTGTAACTCAATTGGTAGAGCACGGCGCTTGTAACGCCAGGGTAGTGGGTTCGATCCCCGGGACGACCCATACACAAAAATGTATGCACTGTAAGTCACTTTGGATAAAAGCGTCTGCTAAATGGCATATTTTATTTTTTAATTTTTTTTAATCGAGGACACTCAAATTAGTATGATATGTTACGTTTGGTATGGTTATATAAGACAGAAGGTTACGTAAGGCAAAAAACGAAAGTAGGGTGGTTGGCCTGGGTGGATGGGTGGGCGTATAAGGTTGTGAGTTCGAATCTCATCACGGACAACTTTAGCATTTTAGCTAATTAGCAACTTTTCAACTACATACTACTTTTCAGCGACTTAGCATGTTACCTAAACTTTCCTCTAACCCTAACATTAACCCTTTTAGCTAACCCTAACTTTAACCCTTTAACTTAACTCCTAAACTTAACCCTAACTTTAACCCCTAACCCCAAGCCTAGCTAATGTTAGCGAGCTAGCTAATGTTAGCCAACTAGCCACCTAGTTAGAATTCGTAACATATCATAATTATTTGGCAAATTCATAACATATTGTTCATTTAAAAAATGTGTAACATATAATACGATTTGTAATTCGTAACATATCATACGAAATGGGTGATGGACAAATTAATACACACCATACCAAACGTAACATAGCTAAATGGAGTGTCTCGGATTTATGTACAGAATAATACAAAATGCTCTGAGACCAGGTTGAGTGTTACAGAGAAACAACAAAACATTTTTGTTTTATTTATTCATCAAAAAGGAATCAATAGGCTAAATACACTATATATACAAAAGTATGTGGACACCCCTTCAAAATAGTGGATTCGGCTATTTCAGCCACACCTGTTGCTGACAGGTATATAAAATCGAGCACACAGCCATGCAATCTCCATAGACAAACATTGGCAGTAGAATGGCCTTACAGGAGAGCTAAGTGACTTTCAACTTGGCATCATCATAGGATGCCACCTTCCAACAAGTCAGTTCGTTAAATTTCTGCCCTGCTAGAGCTGCCCCGGTCAACTGTAAGTGCTGTTATTGTGAAGTGGAAACGTCTAGGAGCAACAACGGCTCAGCCGCGAAGTGGTAGACCACACAAGCTCACAGAACGGGACCGCTGAATGCTGAAGTGCGTAGAGCGTAAAAATAATCTGTCCTCGGTTGCAACACTCACTACCAAGTTCCAAACTCCCTCTGGAAGGAACGTCAGCACAATAACTGTTCGCCGGGAGCTTCATGAAATGGGTTTCCATGGCCGAGCAGCCGCACACAAGCCTAAGATCACCATGCGCAATGCCAAGTGTCGGCTGGAGTAAAGCTTGCCGCCATTGGACTCTGGAGCAGATGGTGAAGCGTGATTCATCACTCCAGAGAACGCGTGTTCTCTGGAGTGATGAATCACGCTTCACCATCTGCCAGTCCGACGGACTAATCTGGGTTTGGCGGATCCCAGGAGAACACTAACTGCCCCAGTGCATAGTGCCAACTGTAAAGTTTGGTGGAGGAGGAATAATGGTCTGGGGCTGTTTTTCATGGTTCAGGCTCCTTAGTTCCGTTGAAGGGAAATCTTAACGCTACAGCATAAAATTACATTCTAGTCGATTCTGTGCTTCCAAATTTGTGGCAACAGTTTGTGGAAGGCCCTTTCCTGTTTCAGCATGACAATGCCCCCGTGCACAAAGTGAGGTCCATACAGAAATGGTTTGTCGAGATCGGTGTGGAAGAACTTGACTGGCCTGCACAGAGTCCTGACCTCAACCCCATTGAACACCTTTGGGATGAATTGGAATGCCAACTGAGAGCCAGGCCTAATCGCCCAACATCAAGTAGCGGACCTCACTAATGTTCTTGTGACTGAATGGAAGCAAGTGCCCGCAGCAATGTTCCAACATGTAGTGGAAAGCCTTCCCAGAAGAGTGGAGGCTGTTATAGCAGCAAAGGGGGACCAACTCCATATTAATGCCCATGACTTTGGAATGAGATCTTCGACTAGCAGGTGTCCACATACTTTTGGTCATGTAGCGTAGCGTGATCAAATTAATATACAAACATTCCCCCTTTTGAGTCCTTCCCATCACTGGCAGCTAACATCAAATCAAATGCTGTTTGTGTCACTCTACACTCTCTCCTCCTCTGATGATGATACTGTCTGCATGCACTAGAGTATCAGCATCCTCCCTAGCTATCTTTGCTCGGTGTTGCACCTTGGAAAGAACCACTTACTAGGGAGAATAGGTGGGTACTCTTTGCCTGGTCCAGTCAGTGTGCCCCCTCTGTAAAATACCGCTGACAGATCATTTTTTTATATAAATAATTATGATAAAACTTGGTCTTAAACATGAAGTTTAGTCATTAATTTAACATCTGAAAAATTAATTTTAAAAAAAATACAAATAATTACAGGATATATTATTTATTGGGCATGACACCTCAGCAAATCCAAAGGCTGTGATTTTCAAGGATGTCAAGAATTTTCTGGGTCCAGCTTTTCCATCCTAATTATATTATTCAAACCAGACACTATACAGGATGGGACTTCTAAGTGAATCAAAAAATTCAGTGAAAAAATTGTGATAATGAATTAATGAGATTGTTTGAAGATGAATGGTGTTATATTTCTATAGATACTTTTTCAGTGGTCTATGACTGTGCAATACATGTATAAAGTTGGTCAATAGTCTATTAATTCAAAAGCAGATACACCAGCATACAATATACAACAATAAAATAAATAAAATAAATACAATAAAACAGACTGTTGCGACCTGTCAAAGTGTACGAATTTCACAATTTCCCAATTCATTGTTGGCCAGTTATTCTTTTTTTTTTTTACTACACAACATTGCGCCAGCTATCAAACACATTGTCTATGATGGAGAGGGAAGCAGCCTCGTCATGAAACATCACTCAATGGTCTTCCCGACTGCGCCCTGCAACACTCCAAACAAAACCACATCAAAACAACTGGAACACTTTTGAGACACATACATAGTGCATGAATCACGAAGGAAAAAAAGCGGCAATACAGGAACTCAAAGAGACCAGAGCCAGAGGTACCAACGTACTGTACCCAAACCCGCACGCACCTCTCTTTGCGCGCGCACATGCACCTCTCCAGTTTCAATGAATTTGGCTGGGGTTGGATCCCTCCCACTTCGTGTAAGCGCTTAATTGTCCGTTATGACGAACGCTGGGGTACTTAAATAGCATCAAGGTCTCTTGTATGGGTGGAATTGGTCAACTTGTCACAGAGCGCATCTTACCCATCGTTTTTTCCAGCTCCGCAGATCGATAAGCATGCAGGTGTCTCTCGCGCTCCTTGTCTCCAGCACCGTGCTGTTGCTGCTACAGGGATGTTGTACCTTCGTGCAAGGATGGAGGGTGCTAAAAAACGATGCTACAGAGATCGTACCAGAATATACTGAAGACATACATCCTCCCGAGGAACCAATACTACAGGCTTCTAATAATAACAGTAATACAATGAATCGACCAAAACACGGGGGAAGGAGATCATCAGCAAATACAGCCTCCTATAGTGAGTATTTATTTTTACGTTATCTGGTAGGCTACAGAGCTATAAATGAATAGAGGATGTGTTACATATCCATATTCGGGGCGCATTATGAATACTTGTAATAATTACTTGCATTACTTGTAAAACATGTAAAACACCCGTAGCCTATTATGTGAGATTGGTATAGAGAAACGATGTATCTGTATGGATAATCTTTAATCAATTTAATGGAATACATTGGGATTTTGTTTAATCAATCTAATTAATATTTCCTTCGAATTTTACTGTAACACATAGTTTGAATTATTAGTAGGCTACTTATATCAAATCGAAGAGTTTAAAATAAACTGCGTGGAATAGTGCTAATATCTCATGGAGATCTATGTGCAATAGGCTCTCGTGCATAATATGCGCAATCATTTGGTGAAAAAATTGCATTTTCAATTTATGGTAAACGGGGTCGTTTTGACAATATCTAATAATCTGTCATGTTATATATGTTAGATAGATAAGGCATTATTTTTCAAGCACCGAGTTATTGGACCGTCAGCACTGTTCAAAGAGAGCGCACTGCTCATTTCTCAGGATAGCGTGTCATCCTTTACGCACGGGTTAATTCGTTTCTGTCAATGTGCAAGACCACACACGTCCTTTTAATCATAAAACATGCGCAAAGTATCGATGAAAATATCAATGTATCCTATAGTCTCTGTAGAATAATGATACCTCACCTGTGTGGTTTATGTAGATCATTATGCCAATAATAACCAAATAAATCCTCCAAAGACCACCCAGAATAATTTCTCATTTAATTTATGAAAGTGCTGAGAAGTGCTAGTTTCTGTATGTAGAATAGTTCATATCAAATCATGGGTAAAGAGTCAACCTTCAGTGGCTGTTTTAAATTGCAGCTTTCCCTGCTGATGCTTTACACTGGTGTTTAGACTGGAACAGCTGTACTGTTCAATGGAGGAAGTAGGATTGGGGTTAGATGAATGCTATGCCAAGGCTGAGAGAGCAACATGTCACAGACACATAATATGCCTGTGGTTTCATCCTCACACAATCTGAAGAGCTGCACTTATAAGAGATCATGGTTTTCACTCTATCCTTGGTGCTATTTCCCTCTCTTTTATACAACTAATTAGTCAAGGTCTGCCTATGCCATAACTATTTAATTGCAACAACATGTGTCCAAATAGAAAATCCAAGAGTTTCTGCTCTTAGGGGATTTCTTCAGGGTATTTGGAAATTGCAACACTGTGATAGAGAATGAGTCCCACCTGTGGCCAGTAAAGGTTATGCTGTAGTCATGCTGATTTGTACAGAGGAAATATCTCTGAGTGCCTTGTCTCATGGATTCAAGATGCACAATATAATTCTTGCCCAGTTTTCCCCTTATCTAATCATGTCATGTCAAATCTAATAGAAGTTGTACATAGAGTAAAAATTACAAATGTTGTGATTAGGATATAAAATACTGTAATGATGGATGTGATCAATTTAACATAATACTTTAAATCCATAAACAACAGATACATAAGTAGGATCTTAATTTGAGACAGTTTGCTACAGCAGGAAAATAATCCTGCAGCAACAGGAAATGTAATTTCTAATGTAGATTATAATTAATTAGCATTTTTGTAGGGGTGATACATTTTTCGTAAGGGGAAATCAAGTCAGAAATGTCAAAGTGGAAATTACAAACTTCAGAAGCCTTTTTAAACCTCAAAAACACTATACATTTTAAATTTCCTGCACCAGGGTGATCAGATTAAGATCCTACACCTGGTAGGGTTGGAAGAACATGCATCTTTCTAAATATCTTATACTGAGCAATATCCATCAACAGAGAGAGAGAGAGAAATAATAATCTATTGGGTCATGTCATATGTGATAGGGATCTTCCTCATAGGCATATCTGCCTCTCTCTGGGAGGACCATATCTTCCCATTATTCTTCCCATGGTCCCAGTGGGGTCATTGAGGCAGAGAGGGTGACCTCTGTCTGGCTCCCCTCCAGGACAGTCCCTCCCTGGTCCCTGGGCTCAGCAGTCAGCACACTGGGAGAGACCTGAGACCAGGGGAGAGCCCTTATGCTGTGGCCGCCCGACCTGCCGAGCCACAAAATAACACCAGATCAGGTTCTCTGAGAGGAGAAAAAAGTAAACCTTCCATAAATCCTTTTGTTCGCCTTTTTGTAATAGAAAAGCCACAGAAGAAAACAGATCCGTCTCAGAGTGTATAATTTCTTAAACGACATGTCCTCTGCCATTCTATATGCCACTTGTAAAACAAGAGGGCAATAACTCATTCATAGGGCTGTTGAAAAGGCCATGGCCAAAATATTGAGTTACCAATTATGCACTGAATATGCTCTCTCGATTGCTTTGGTTCATTTGGCTCATTTCCAATTGTCAAATGTTGTATTTAGGAATGAAAATACTTGTTGTACAACAAGCATTTAGAGAAAGTTTCCAATCTTCACATCCTTTTTCCGGAGGGCCTGTTTTGTGTATTTTAGCTTTTGTTCCGACTTAAATCTCCATTATGTTTGATTGAGCTGTTTAATAGCATTCTGGTCTGGATTTGCTATCAGCTGATTGCTGCCAGCTGGAATTCCACATCCAACCATTGTCAGGCAACAGTCATTATCAGATCATGCATCAACGTTAGTGTTGAGTTGTAACTCCCCCCCCCCCTTATACTGAGCCCTTAATTTTGAATTGGATTTGTATATCAGCATTGCATTTATTTCATTACTGTATGTTATAGCCCACAGTTAAAATTCTTTGTAAAAAGTGCACTATGCATTAAGAAATTCTAAATGTTATGTTTTTCTGAGTGGTGAAACGGAAGGAAGAGTTTATGAACATTTCAGATGAATTAAATTCAGACTCATGTTCCATTTCCTAGCCCAGCTCCACGCATGCAAACAAACCAAGTTCTTAGAATAAACAAATAACATTATACGCACAGTGGGAACCATACTTTTGACACTGACACATTTATTCAGCACGTCTCACGGAGACACAGCTGTCAAAGCTCTCTGCTCTTGAATAGTTAAATGGAAGATTGTTTCCTCGAATCGGCCCGACTTCAAAGTGTTTGGTTTGGAGTGATGCCACAGAGTATGTAACCTTGATATCCTCCTCTTCACCCCAGGTGCCTCGGAGCTGAGCTGCAGGGAGCTGCGCTCCACCCGTTACATCACTGACGGCTCCTGCCGCAGTGCCAAGCCCGTCAAGGAGCTGGTGTGCTCGGGCCAGTGCATGCCCACCCACCTCCTACCCAACTCCATCGTGCGCGGCAACTGGTGGCGGAGCAGCGCTTCTGACTACCGCTGCATCCCGGCCCACTCCCGAACCCAGCGGGTGCAGCTGCAGTGCCCCAACGGTAACAGCCGGACTTACAAAATCCGCGTGGTCACCTCCTGCAAGTGCAAGCGCTACAGCCGCCACCACAACCAGTCGGAGGCCAAGGAGGCCTCCTCTTCGCCCAAGCCCAGACGCAACAAGAAACACACCCGGCTGCCCGGGAGTCGGAGCAAGAGCAACACACCAACACTGGTCAGCAACTCATACTGAGGATTCCTTTCCTTCTTCCATACAAGGACAGAGACCAAAGTAGCACACTCGCTCATACATACGCACATGTTACACACAACCCAACACGGCTCCTTCATTGGAAGAGGGAGAAGAAGAGACATTTCAACAAAAAGGGATTTGTAAAGCTGTTTGTTTGACTAGCTTGACATGCGTCTTTCTCACCAGACAGGCACTGTAGATTTTGCAGCCTATTTTCGAAAATATTTCAGAACTTTTGATTTGCATGACCAAATGATTCGACAGAGAATGCCAGGGAAGGTCATGTGACTGGTCAGGAAAGGTGGATCACTGCTAGGATTGGAGTGTAGATTACATGCTCCAGTTCATAGATAACGGCCTCTGACTCAGGCACAAGCAGAATCCACCTTAGCCACAGTAAGAGGTGCACCTAAACTCAAAACCCACCTGTGAAAACATCCAGCGGGCAGGCTCCACTGCTTGATAGGCCTATAGGGTTGAAAGGTGTCTCTATGCTGTAACTGGTTATAATCCATCTCTTCCATGGCTGTGTGTACTGTACCGTAGCAGCATGTGGTAGCCCTGGGGCTTCAGGCTCTGGAGGTGGGCTGCTGACAGGCCTGAGAGGCCTTGGCCTCGACCCCAGACCACGCAGTCTCATGACAGCCCGGGCAGCACCTCACTCACCAGGAGCCTCCCAGGGCCCTCCTCGCTCCGTAGCAGCCTTACAGGAGCTGTCAGTTAGGGCCCCTGGCCCAGTGGCCCTAGATCCCCTGTGAGAGAGAAAGAGGGAGAGAGAGGCATAGGGAGAGCAAGAGAAGGGAAATGGTTGTGTCAGCACTCCAAGACCAGGGTCCCTTCAGTCAAACAGGCGACTGGGCATTCCTGTGACTCGTCTTAATGACTAAATGAGCCCATTCCTGTGTTTAGGATTTCCCCTAGACATGGCTGGTTGCTGTTTGCAGGAATCACACACACACACAAAAGGTCCACGTGTGGAGGTGGCTCCAGTAATTGTGCCTGTTGTTACCTTCTGGCACAGCATTCTCCGCTAAACCCACACTGACTGGAACTATTTGTTAGCAGCAAATAATATTGGCGACCAACCAGCCATATACCTATTATATTAATTGTGAACCTAGAGTGTGAGGGAGAAAAAAAAATATTATCTGACTCCCAGCCCCATTCTCTGAATAGCACTGACAGGAAAGATAGGAATGAGATAAATACTGAATCTAAATCTGAATTGTTTTATATTGGCTGTTGATATCCTGCAGGATGCAGACAGACAGAAATAGACAGAAAGACAGACAGACAGGAAAAGGTTTTGGATGCCCAGTCTGCCCATGCTGACAACCCATTCCCCTTTTTCAACCCTACTACGGACTGGCCTGTATTTAATGAAGAATATTCATAACGTTTCCGCTTATTGTCCACATTTCATTGTTCCATTCTCTCATATTGCTTCCTGATTTCAGTTTTCTAAACTGTACTGAAAATGTTTCCTTCTTGTTCAATTGTGTGTTTGAAATAGCAACTGGAAGGGATTTTGTCATATAAGTACAGTTGCGATGTATAACTTGATTGTACATATTGTACCCGTATTGGCTAAAAGGAGTTGGGGGGAAAAAACGTTGCAGCCTCAAAGAAATGAACTGCATATTTATTTTTTATTTCCACATTTAAATTATTTATGCAACTTTTTTATAGTAAATGATAGCCATTATTGTCATATAGAATAATAGTGACTTTCAGATAATAATGAAATACTGTACAGTACACAAATAAAGTAAAGGCAGATATATTTGAAAGAGGTGTGTGTTTGTTATCATTCTTCTCTGAATAGGCTGCTTTGTCAAGGTCTTTCTCTCCTTTATCTGTACCTGCACGCTAAGTGTTCTCTCAATGTGTCTCATGTAAACAAATATCGGCAATTAGGAAGTTTCGGTTTTGTAGCTCTTTGGAATGTCTGGCCCGGCTCACAAAAGGAGAGGAAGAAGAATTTCCACAAAGGAATTCACGCATGAGATGTTAGCGGCTCAGTCACAACAGCAACATTGCTTTGTTCATAGAGGTGGATATGAGCCATAGAAAACGTAATTCAGTCTGTTTTCTCGCCTCCCTCAAGGCCCTAATTTGGACTCAGACAACTACCAACTCTTACTGGATCCAGGCACTCCAATCACCAAATGAGGTGTTTATGATGAGTTTTATCGACCAACGTAATTCTGAATGATGATAACTGGCACCTACTATACTACAGCACTTTGGAAGACCAAGTAATGTTAAACTGTAGTAAACACAAAACAGAGAACTGAGTGGAAACTATTTGTAAGTGAGTGCTTGTCATTACCCTTGCCAATGACTAACAATTGATATTCAGTTTCACTGCATCATCCAAAACAGTCACTCATTATGTCATGATCAAGCCCTATCCAAGAGAGCAGACATGCCATGCTTTTCCTCAAACTACTGGCATCTGACTATGTTTCCTAGTAATTCAAGAACAGGTACTTAAGTGCAGTACATGAGTAGTATCTTAATAGATTGATGCTGACAAAAGCATCTGCCCCGCGTTACCGCGTTCATACAGGCCATTACTCCACATTGACCTAGCGTTGACCTCGGCAGGCCTAGGGAACACGAGGGTGTATGGGAGGTCAGACACGATCAGTTTCCTTTGGGCACGTCATATATACGAGGGCCGTTGATGAGGTTCTTAGCACCAGGTGCAGAAAGTCTATGGGGACCTCAGCTATTAAAAGAGAGAGTGCAAAAGCCTCAGATTTGGTCCCCTCAAATCAACTTTAGTGGATTCACAGACGGTTCCTGATTGTTTCATGGCATGTACCGGTATAGTGAAAATGTATAGAACTGACAGGTTTTTATAACCCCTATAAATGACCACTGATTCCCACCTCCCAAACGTAGCTAAATGCCTGATATTTACATAGAAAAGTGTGTTGTGAAAAATTGTAGAATACAAATGAACTTTCAATGATTCCTCTGACGAGATGTTGTATTAAGCACTTCTTTCAACTGCCAATTTCTCAGGCTAATCACTTTTGTTAGTGCTTTCTGGACTTGTGCTCTCAACACACTACTACGCTCATCAGCTAAAACCTAGTCTCCCCACCACACCATCTCATATAGGCCTATATCTGCTGACTGACTAAAGATCCAAGTAAAAATTAAGACACTGTGTGTGTTTAAGGCCTGTTTTTCCCTCTAATCTTCTATACTGAATAAAAATATGAACACAACATGCAACAATTTTAAAGATTTTATTTAGTTACAGTTCATGTTAAGAAATCAGTCAATTGAAAAAAAGTAATTATGCCCTAATCTATTGATTTCACATGATTGGGAATACAGATATGCATCTGTTGGTCACAGATACCTTTTTTTTTAAAGGTAGGGGCGTGTATCAGAAAACCAGTCAGTATCTGGTGTTACCACCATTTGCCTCATGCAGCGCGACACCTCTCCTTCGCATAGAGTTGATCAGGCTGTTGGTTGTGGCCTGTGGAATGTTGTCCCACTCCTCTTCAATGTCTGTGCAAAGTTGCTGGATATTGGCGGGAACTGGAACACGCTGTCGTACATGTCGATCCAGAGCATCCCAAACATGCTCAATGGGTGACATGTTTGGTGAGTATGCAGGCCATGGAAGAACTGGGACATTTTCAGCTTCCAAGAATTGTGTGCAGATGAATGGCACGACAATGGGTCTCAGGATCTCGTCACGGTATCTCTGTGCATTCAAATTGACATCGATAAAATGCATTTGTCTTCATTGTCTATAGCTTATGCCTGCCCATACCATAACCCCACCGCCACCATGGGGCACTCTGTTCACATTGACATCGGCAAACTGCTTGCCCACCCGACGCCACACACGCTGTCTCCCACCTGCCTGGTACAGTTGAAACCGGGATTCATCCGTGAAGAGCACACTTCTCCTGTGTGCCAGTGGCCATCAAAGGTGAGCATTTGCCCACTGAAGTCGGTTACGATGCCGAACTGCAGTCAGGTCAAGACCCAGGTGAGGACAACGAGCACGCAGATGAGCTTCCCTGAGACGGTTTCTGACACAGTTTCATCAGCAGTCCGGATGGCTGGTCTCAGACAATCCCACAGATGAAGAAGCCAGATGTGGAGGTCCTGGGCTGGCATGGTTACACGTGGTCTGTGGTTGTGAGGCCGGTTGGACGTACTGCCAAATTCTCTAAAACGACTTTGGTAGAGAAATTACATTCAGTTTTCTGGCAACAGCTCTGGTGGACATTCCTGCAGTCAGCATTCCAATTGCACGCTCCCTCAAAACTTGAGACATCTGTGGCATTGTGTTGTGTGACAAAACTGCACATGTTAGAGTGGCCTTTTATTGTCCCCAGCACAAGGTGCACCTGTTTAATGATCATGCTGTTTAATCAGGTTCTTGATATGCCACACCTGTCAATTGGATGGATTATCTTGGCAAAGGAGAAATGCTCACAAACAGCGATGTAAACCAATTTGTGCAAAACATTAGAGAGAAATAAGCTTTTTGTGCGTATGGAAATTTCTGGGATCTTTTATTTCAGCTCATGAAACATGGGACCAACACTTTACATGTAGTGTTTACATTTTTGTTCAGTGTATAATGGAATGGTAAAATATCCCATTTCAACATTGTGCACAGCATTATTGGAAGGCTTGTGTCAGAATGTTTTTTAAGATTGGTAAACACTTGAATGGCTTAGCAACTGCCAACACAGACTTAACTGATGTCTTGCCAGAGAGCAAATGAAAAGTCAAATGAAATAGATTGTATATCACCATATAAAGATGTTTGACTGATACACATGTCTGCCAGTGTTGTCTGCATTAAAAGAGTAAACAACTCTCTTCTGCTGACTAGTAATACATTAATGGAAATTAAGTTGAGGAGACAGTCCTAGCATGTGAACAACTTTGGCTTATTCAAATCAAACTAAGAGCAAGTAATCCTCAAAAACAATCTTCGGCATATTACGTTTCCCCTGGTCGGCTTCCTGCGCAATAGCCTAACAACCTCGCGGGCTTCCAAGTCGTTTTCCAAGGAGAGTTATATTTACTGAGCAAAGAACATTGCTAATGCAATACATGATATTCTGACTGTTTTCATGAATTATATAAATGTATGATACCGCTATGCCCCAGTAATTTCACCTCTGTGTCCCCAGTCAAAGTGATCCAGGACCAGATACTATTCCCCAAGTCAAACACATAAGAACTATGACGGATGTATTTGGAGAGGGATGTTTGTGTTCAACTGACCACTCCCTTATCAGGTCATGAGCGCTAATAGCTTAAAAGAAATCGAAACCAGAGGTGCAGCTTGGCGCAGACCTGGAACATGGAAAGCAACCAGTCTGACACATGTTTTGCATCCTCCTTGGTCAGTTGCTGGAGAAGGAGGATAGGGTTTCAGAAGAGGGCTGAAAGACTAATGTTCAGCAGGGAAGGGGAAGCCAGGTTCAGGGGAGAGGAGAGCACAGGCGAGCCGGTAGACGTCCTCCCACGTTAGCCTCAACATACTAACATGTGTAAGCATCTCTACCGGGCATGGGACTGGTAGGAGCCAGGAGGAGGGTAGGCCTACACATGCCTTCCCTCCCCAGGGCTGAAGAGAGGAGAATGGGGAAGATGGACACACATCTTCCGAGATGGACGGTAGCACCATATGGGTCACGGCGCCGCAATTAGCCATGTAAGCCTCGGCCAGCAGGCAAGTATAAGGAGTGAGGCCGGGACCGACCATATGTGGGGAGAGGACAACAGGAGGTGGAGAAGGAAAGGAAACAGAGCAGCCAATAAACATTTCCAAACAACCACAGCAAACAAAAGTACCGGAGAATGCTCTTGGGAGAGCGTTTCCCGCTTGATTTTCACTAATTGGACTCGGAATCGAAGCCGAAAAAGCCAAATGAAAATATTAATTTGCTTGGGCAGGCGTTCTGAGCTGGGTGTTAAGTCCTGGCCCCCGACCACACTTTGTTTATGTTAAAGATTACAATGTGTCCAAGTCAAAAAAGCACCCCTCACACTCGATGTCTGTTCTACCAACAGACACATGCCAGAGAAGTGGTCTCATATAAAGATGGAGGGGGAAAGGGGCAGGTAAGGGCCACTGAAATGTGTGAGGTGTGATGTCACAGCCTTTATGAGTAATCGCAATGTGCGATGTCATCCTAGGATTTCAGGGAGGTGTGTGTGTTTCAGGTTTCAAGTTTTAATGTCACATGCACAAGTACAGTTCTTGCAAGCTCCAACCCCAACAATGCAGTAATCAATAACAATGTAATACTACAAATAACAAGGTTGAACAAAAACACATGAAATTATAAAAATAAGAAATTAGAAGAACACGATAAAGTAAGTGAGCATGCTATATACAGGGTCAGTTCCAGTACCATATTTACACTGTGCAGGGATACTGGATCGATAGAGGTAGATATCTATAGGGGTAAGGTGACTAGGCATCAGGATATATGATAAACAGAGTAGTAGCAGCGTATATGATGATTGTATGTGAGTGGGTGTGTGTGTAGACTCAGTATAAATGTAGGTGCATATTATGTGTGTGTGCGCAAATGATAGAGTGAGTGTTTGTCTGTGTGTTGGAGTATGAGTGTGTGTAGTGTGTAGGGCCCTGTGAGTGTGCATAGAGACAGAGCAAAAATAAGAATAAAATACAAAAGGTCAACTCAGATAGTCTGTATATCCATTTTGTTAGCTATTTAGCAGTCTTATGGCATGGGGATTATGGGGGGGTTGAAGAAGAGCCTTTGATGGCACTAGATCACTACCCAGCTAGCACATAACGTTCTGAGAACCATCTTTCTGGCTGTGCCGGTGGTGATTATAAGAGTCCATGGCCATTTAGGCTAGATCATTCTTCAAGATGTTCAAACATTCATAGATGACCAGCACGGTCAAATAATAATCACAGTGGTTATAGTGGGTGCAACAGGTCAGCACCTCAGGAGTAAATGTCAGTTGGCTTTTCATAGCCGAGCATTCAAAGGTCAAGACAGCAGGTGCGTTAGAGAGAGAGATTAATGTTTACATGATTAATGCCTAAGAAAATTAATTTCCATGTGTCTTGTTTGTGATTGGAGTCCAAAACAGTTAACCCAAACTAAGCTAGCAGTGTTATTAAAAGTCTTATTGAAACATGTTCTCAGAATGTTATTTAATTACCTTCAAATAACCTATAATTTCCATTCTCAAAAAGTTAATAAAACCTCCCAGGAAAACTTTCAGGGAACCATAGTAAAATGTTCGCAGAACCTCCCTGCAACCTAAAAATGTTCTTTCCCAGAACATGCGAAATGTTGACTTCCGTTCTCGGAACGTTTAAAGAACTTTCAGTTTTACCGGTCAGGAAACGTTTGGCTTTGTTCCCAGAACCAATGGGAAATCAAAAACGTACATTCCCAGACTTCCAAGGAAACAAATGTGCTAGTTGGGTAGATATAAGGATGGAATATCATCCATATGGAAGAAGCCAAGTCTTCACTCTAGCTTATACCAGGGTTAAGCCCACCATAAGACCAACCCCACCCCTACCAGGCCAGAGGGAAGGAATGGCTTTGAGATAATTGCCTGCTTTCATCATCTCCGAAATATGTCTGTCTCACTCAATGACATTCAGAGGTTCCTATCAGCAGCTGTGTCATGTCCAGATGGTGCTTGAACGAACCTGACTGTTTTTACATATTGAGTAATGGACAGAGTTCGTATCATTGCAATTTTGCAGGACATACAGTACATGCAGACACGTGTGACACACACTATTACACACACCTGTACAAGTACACACGTGAGTGAGCGAGAACACACACACACAGTGGTCATAAAACACATTTGAGTCTCATGCAGAGTAAGTAGTTAATAATACAATAAGAGGAATAATGAAAGCACACAGAAACAATTAAATCTGGTAGGGATGTTTTGAAACAGGAGCAAAGTATTTGAGTGTGTGGTAGTCATGGCATGTTAGGGATTATATAGCCATGAGAAAGATATTTACTGCCCTCAGTAGGCAGACATTTTCATACCAGCAAACTCTATCATAGTTATACTTCTCAGAGAAGCAGTTGACAGTATGAATCAAGTGATTTCCCTTGAAGTCCTCTCTGAGCACTACCATGTTGGCGATGGATTTATGGCGTGACACCAACCAGAATAGAACCATGGCGCTCCCTCCCACTTCTCATTACTTTTATGGGCATGGCAGCTGATTCTGATCATGACAGAACTCTGTTGGATTGGAGCGAGCGTATGACGACACACGTTTTGTCCAGGACTTTAATAAGTCTCTGTAGCATTACCTCAGCTCTCAACACATACTGTAAGCTTAGCCTGGTTCCCCGGTTCCCTTGTTCCCCCACGTCTCAGAATGGTGCCAGTCTATATATTCCAAGGCTGACTTAGTGCCCGTCTATTGGCTGGCTCCAAGGTTAGCTAACCCCAAGAGTGATATCTCCATAAACCACAAAACACAATAAAACACAAAACACCAGTTCAGTCCACTGACATTGCACAACAATCTTGTGACTCCAGTTCATTTATTCCACCAAAACAATAATGTCATAAAAAATATGTTGTCCACTTTTGTGTCCAGTCACATAGACAGGCGGTGTATTAATTTGCTTCATCCTTCTATGAGGGGTGCCTCAATATATTCACCCCTTCTCTCTTTCTCTCAACATAATATTATTATTTCAATCACACCCTCAACAGTTTTCTGATTGTGTACCATGTGGAAGCTGTTTTAATGCTGGGCCCTTTAGTTATTCTGATTAGACTCGTTTTTGACCCCACTTCGAGGAACACGGGGCAATCAGTAAAACTGCAGTGGAAATTGCTTCCTAGCCGTGTGGCCCAGGAGAGACTGGGCTCCAGATATCTCCAGGATCTGCTGGACTTAGGAGAGTTTAAGATCAGGATCAATTCAGCTCTCCGGGTCCTTATCAGATGACAGACAGCCTCTGGAATTGTACAAGTAATTCACTTAAGTCTTGTTCCAAGCCCTGCTGTAATGTCAACGACTGACTGGGCTTGAGCAGTTGAGGAGTTGTATCACACAGTTTTTCCAAAATCCCATCTGGGTGAAATTCATAAACTCCTCCCTGTTTTGTTGAGTGAAATGCATCATTCTGATTAGGTCCGTCAGGCCTTGCGGTGCCGTGAAACTAATATTTGCTTTTTCGAAGCTAAGTGTTTCCATGTTTATCTGGAAAGCTCAGTGATGTGTATTCAGCTCGCTTCTTTCTGCCACATTCTGCTCGATAGACGATTGTATGATGGATGTATGGGCACACGTTGCCAAGGTCTCCCTTTCCTCTTTTCTCACGTAGGCATTCATGGCAGGGATGAGAGCAGTGTTGAGGGAAGCTGGGCCTGGGTGCGGTGGATTACTACAGTAGTGTTTTGACAGCTATGGCTAATTGTTCATAAAATGGCTCTGTGAGCGAGAGGGCTCCTTGTCATGACTCACAGTCTACCGTCAAACTGACGAGAGGATTTTCCATTCTGTCAATGAGCAGTCTAACTCTTCACCATCTTTATTGTGAAATCCTCTGCACCTCTTCATCTCTCTCCACCCCTGTCCTCCCATCCTTCCCTTTTTCCCTAAGCCCACTCCACACTCTGATTATTTCACAGGCACTCAGAGGGAGTAAGGGAGGCCTCGGTTCATCTGGTGTTGTTGCCGTGGCATGTTGCGATTACTCACCTAGTACGCATATCTGACCCAGAGGAAGGAACAGGGGGCAAACTGCCCATTTTATACCTCCACCGAGGAGAGAGGGAGAGAGAGCTGATCCTGATCCTGCAAGCAGATGTCTGTGGATCCGTCACTGGCCGAGAGCATGGCAAATGAACTGTGTTAGCAACCCACGCTAGGCTACTGTGCTTAGCTCTAGAAGGTCAATAGGTTTCTCATATAGGAACGCTAGCCTGTCATTGACTTGGGCAGGAAATAACATACATTGCCTTCGGAAAGTATTCAAACCCCTTGACTTTTCCCACATTTTGTTACGTTACAGCCTTATTCTAAAATGGACTAAATACTTGTTTGTCCCCATCAATCTACACACAATATCCCATAATGACAAAGCAAAAACAGGTTTTTAGAAATTGTTGCTAATTTATAAAAAATAAAAAACGGAAATATCACATTTACATAAGTATTCAGACCCTTTACTCAGTACTTTGTTTAAGCACCTTTGGCAGCGATTACAGCATCGAGTTTTCTTGGGTATGATGCTACAAGCTTGGCACACCTGTATCTGGGGAGTTTCTCCCATTCTTCTCTGCAGATCCTCTCAAGCTCTGTCAGATTGGATGGGTTGCTGCACAGCTATTTTCAGGTTTCTCCAGAGATGTTCGATCAGGTTCAAGTCTGGGCTCTGGCTAGCCACTCAAGGACATTCAGAGACTTGTCCTGAAGCCACTCCTGCGATATCTTGGCTGTGTGCTTAGGGTTGTTGTCCTGTTGGAAGGTGAACCTTCGCCCCAGTCTGAGGTCCTGAGCGCTCTGGAGCAGGTTTTCATCAAGGATCTCTCTGTACTTTGCGCCGTTCATCTTTGCCTCGATACTGACTAGTCTCCCAGTCCCTGCCGATGAAAAGCTTCCTCACAGCATGATGCTGCCACCACCATGCTTCACGGTAGGGATGGTGCCAGGTTTCCTCCAGACGTGATGCTTGGCATTCAGGCCAAAGAATTGAATCTTGGTTTCATCAGACCAAAGAATGTTGTTTCTCATGGTCTGAGAGTCTTTAGCTGCCTTTTGGCACTGTCAACTGTGGGACCTTATATAGACAGATATTTTTCGATAGCTCAAACAGTTGGTATGTTGTCAAGGAGTGCGAGCAAAGGATCACTGGTTCGAGCCTGGTATGGGTACAGGGACATTGGAGGAAGATACAGTATACTGATAGCAGCGCACTTCCCAGCAACCACATTTGGTTCCTTGGAAGTTGTGTGAATGCACGTTTTTGGTTTCCCATTGGTTCTGGGAAAAAAAGCAGTAGGATTCCTGACCGGTAAAAGCGGAAGTGAAAATTTTGCCTGTTCTGGAAACGTTAATTTTTAGGTTGTTGGGAAGTTCCGAGAAAGTTTTCCTTGGTTTTATTAAAGTTCTGAGAACAGAAATTATAGGTTATTTGAAGTTAATTAAATAACGTTCTGAGAACATTCTCTAAATGTTGTGAATGTTTTCAATTAAATGTTATGGTTATTGGGAGGTTTTTGAATAACTTCCTTAAATCTTTCACTGAATGTTTTAGTAAGATTTTTAATAACACTGCTAGCTTAGGTTAACTGTTTTGAACAGATAGGAATGAATTTGCTTAGGCATGAATCATGCAAACACATTTCTTCAAACCTATGATCGTTCTCTAGCCATGGAATTACTCCACTGCGCCACCAGGATGGAGCTAGCTACTATGTTTTATTTAACTCATACAAAGCTGTTAATTTTCATCTATTCAAACAGACCCCATTTCAAAGGAAACAAGCTGGTTTGACATTGGTAAATGTTCTCAAAACATTAAGAAACAATGTTCTTCTGTGGGAATTTCAATACTTCAGCACAAATGCTGATCAGGTGTGGCCAATTAGTGGGTGTGGCCAACACACCTGAACACACTTAACAAGATAGAGAATAGAGAGAGTTGTTGACGCTGAGAACAGAATGTACTGAATATGTTTTTAAATAACATTCTTAGAATGTTCTTTGAACGTTACTAATGTTTTCTTTGTTTTTTTTATGGAAAGTTTTCTTAATGTTCTGAGAACATGACTTTAAATAGAACCATGAGGAAACCTGCAGAAAACCTTATGCTGAAGTTGTCACGCTCTGGCTCCGGGACTTTGTATGTTGAGCCAGGGTGTGTTCGTTTCGTGGTGTTCTGTTTGGTTGGGTTGTTCTATGTGGTTGTATTTCTTTGTTTGGATGAGTGACTCCCAATCAGAGGTAACGAGTGTCAGCTGTTGGCTCGTTGTCTCTGATTGGGAGCCATATTTAAACTGTCTGTTTTCACCTTGTGTTTGTGGGTTTTTGTTCCGTGTTCAGTCAGTGTTACTGTGGACTTCACGATCGTGTTTTGTTTTGTACTTGTGCTTTACTAATTAAAGTCATGTTCGTTTCACACGCTGCGCCTTGGTCTACTCCTTCACGTCAAGACGATCGTGACAGAAAAACCCACCATACAAACGACCAAGCAGCGTGTTCAGGAGCCATCGCTGGCAGATCTCCGTGGCAACCTCGACTGGATCAAGCAGCGTGACGAGGAGAGAGGATGGACGTGGGAGGAGATGATTGCGAGTCTGGCAAGAGGGAGGAGAGACCCCCAGGAAATCTTTAGGGGGGGGCTCACGACGTCGGGCCAGCAGGTGTACGGGTTAGAGCGGTGCAAAGCGTTGGCAGAGAAGGCCGCCAGGTTAGGGGGCCACTGGGCACAGAGGAGAGGGAAAGTGTGGAGGCACGGCGAGAGGTACTGGGGTGTGTTACCAGTCCGGTCCGGCCCGTTCCTGATCCCTGCGTGGGGCCAGTGGTGTGTGTCCCCAGTACGGTCCGGCCTGTTCCTGCCATTCCCACCAAGTCAGTGGTGCGCGTCGTCAGCCCAGCCCGGCCTGTTCCTGCCATTCCCACCAAGTCTACGGTGTGCGTCGACAGCCCTGCCCGGCCTGTCCCTGCTCCACGCACCAAGCCTACGGGGTGCGTCGTCAGCCCGACCCGGCCTGTCCCTGCTCCACGCACCAAACCTACGGTGTGCGTCGCCAGCCCTGCCCGGCCTGTTCCTGCTCCACGCACCAAACCTACGGTGTGCGTCGCCAGCCCAGCCCGGCCTGTCCCTGCTCCACGCACCAAACCTACGGTGTGCGTCGCCAGCCCTGTCCGGCCTGTTCCTGCTCCACGCACTAAGCCTACGGTGTGCGTCGCCAGCCCTGTCCGGCCTGTTCCTGCTCCACGCACTAAGCCTACGGTGTGCGTCGCCAGCCCAGCCCGGCCTGTTCCTGCTCCACGCACCAAGCCTACGGGGTGCGTTGTCGGCCTGGTCCAGCTCGTTCCTGCTACTCGCACCAAGCCAAGGGTGCGAGTCGTCAGCCTGATCCAGCCCATTCCTGCTACTCGCACTAGGCCAAGGATGCGAGTCGCCAGCCTGGTGAGGTCCGTTCGGCCCACGCACCAAGCCAAGGGTGCGTATCGTCAGCCAGGTCCGGTCCGTTTCCTGCCTCACGCGCCAAGCCAGGGGTGCGCGTCGTCAGTCCGGTGCCTGATCAGGTCAGCTACTCCACTACGGAGTTTGAGCAATCCGCTCCGTCTATGTCCGGTCCAGATCCAGCCAGCGGGGTCAGACCGACCGGGGCGCTACGGGGGATTGTGGAAGGGTGGGAGTCAAGCCCGAGCCGGAGCCGCCTCCGAGGAGAAATGCCCACCCAGCCCTCCCTGTTTGGGGTTTTGAGGCGCGGTCGCAGTCCGCGCCTTTAGGGGGGGGTACTGTCACGCTCTGGCTCCGGGACTTTGTATGTTGAGCCAGGGTGTGTTCGTTTCGTGGTGTTCTGTTTGGTTAGGTTGTTCTATGTGGTTGTATTTCTTTGTTTGGATGAGTGACTCCCAATCAGAGGTAACGAGTGTCAGCTGTTGGCTCGTTGTCTCTGATTGGGAGCCATATTTAAACTGTCTGTTTTCACCTTGTGTTTGTGGGTTTTTGTTCCGTGTTCAGTCAGTGTTACTGTGGACTTCACGATCGTGTTTTGTTTTGTACTTGTGCTTTACTAATTAAAGTCATGTTCGTTTCACACGCTGCGCCTTGGTCTACTCCTTCACGTCAAGACGATCGTGACAGAAGTACTGAAATTCCCACAGAAGAACATTGTTTCTTACCGTTCTCTCAACGTTCTGGGATCATGACTTTAAATAGAATCACGAAGAAACCTGCAGAAAACATTATAGATGCGGAAAAGAGGTCAATGCAACTCTACCCAAACAATGGAAATGACATGGAAACGTGTGGAGGAAGATGCCTTGGGGGAATGATCCCAAAATGAATCTCCTCTTTGCCCCCAAGCAAAATTATCCTACATTTATGCTATTGTTTATGTGTATTTCACATTATGTTGAGGTAAAAACCGGAGTATAATGCTTGTATGGATGTCAACCCCAATACATGTTCATGTCATCGTCACCAATTTACGGCATTGCAGTTAAACACGACTTTGACTACCACCACCAATTTGTGTATGCTAGATATGCTACCAGCTTATACAAATGGGAGTTAGCATTTAGCAGTCACTCCTTCTAAACCTGAAAAGGAACATCTTCTAATTGTTATGCAGTGAAAACAGCCAAATACAGTCAAAATCGGACTTTAGTAACCACACTTTGGGCCTGTTACAATACATGAATCATGACAGATTTAACGAATATACACTTGGTTATATCAGATTTGTTGAATGTGCGCCAATCCAGCTTCCTTCTTTTATCCCCCACGGTCTGTGTTCCATCTTTACCGCATTTGTGCTGAAGTATTGAAATTCCCACAGAAGAACATTGTTTCTTAATGTTTTGAGAACATTTACCAATGTCAAACCAGTTGGGAAACATTCCTAGAACATGACCAAAATTGAAATGAAATGTAACCATTTTTGAACTTTTAGGAAAAGTTATTTTAAAGTAATAAAATACCAAGAAAATTATGTGTTTTTTTGTCAAGTTCCTTAAATGTGCTGAGAATGTTCCAAAGCCAAGCAATTATCCTGCACCATTCTCAGAAAATTGTGGGAAGGTTGTATGCAAATTAACCATAGGACAACCATGCTCTCACCAAGCTTTATGAAACATATGGTTCTTAGAACGTTATGTGCTAGCTGGTTGACGTCCGTTTCACTGGTGCCGTGACCTGGATCGGCAGTTGGGCTCAGCTCAACTGCCAGGGTTGCTCGCTGTCTAGCGAGTTTAGAAGGGTTGAGTGTAAGCACATACCATAGGCTCACTCCACAGCTAGCTTGAAATGTCTCTGATGGAGCTATCGAATTAGATATTTTTTGATAACTCAAACTGTTGGTATGTTGTCACAGAGGGCAGTCATGTGTGTCTGCGAGCAGAGGATCACTGGTTTGAGCCAGGTATGGGACAGGGACAGTGAAGGAAGACATACTGATAGAAAATACACTGACGTTTGTTTCACTCGGAACAAGCTCACTCGCTAAAATCTATTTTCAACTAATGTGAATAATGTAATGTTGCCAAATAAATTATGACCGTATAACACCCTTTGAGGGAAAATTATTTCAAGACCAATGGCTACTTTGCCTGCAGTACGATTTTATATTATACACTTAATCATATTTTACAGTTTGGGCAAAGCAGAGTAGTTTTGGAAATATATTCATCCAATCTAACCTGATTTTGTTTTGTCAAAAGTTTAGCTTCCAATACACACAAATTAATGGAACTCCGATAACATGATTGAATACAGACAAAAGCAGCAAGGGTGACTTTTTACATTTTCAGTCACTCTTCCATAAAATATTTTGCCATTTTCTCCTCCCTACATAAACCTTGTAACAAAGGTTCAACAAACTTCTGCTGTACTGTATCAATGCCAAGAGTGGTAAAACACTTGTTGTGCATGATGCCACAATAATTCAAACCCATGGACAAACCCTGCTGAGCCCAGCCATCCTGAACCATACAGTGCGTGATGTCACGGTTAGAAACTCCAATGACCCACCCAGGACCAAACCAACTTTCACCCCATCCTCACCCCACCCTGAATAGGGTACATCATTACTGCCTGGGTACCCAGCCAGAGATACAGAGAAGTTGGACAACTATACAGCACTTACAAGGCTTTGGATCAGTATCCACGGACAAACAACATGATCGAAAGACCAGACCGAAAAATTAAATACGGTCTGGTGGTCGGCATTACCTCAAGCTCTGGAATGTCCATATTACAAACTGCTATCCCTCCCCATTTCCAGCATAATTGTCACATGTAGTTCATTTCAATGTCAGATGTTTTTTTCTACCCTTCCTGTGTAATGACATTCACTGTGCCATGTGTAGAGAGCTTTCTGGTCCCATAAATAAGACAGAGGTAGGGCTATCCTGCCTGTTTCATCCATCATGGCCGCCGGTCTGGCAGAGCTGTGTTTGTGGAGCAGGAAGGAGCATGGGGGCCGGATCGATCCATGTTCCTAGAAGCAGCCATTTCCTGTGGGAACGTCCCTCAACCTTTAAACACCTCATGGCAGGCCAGTCTGATTGGACCAGCTGAGAGAGAGAAAACTACAGAAAGAGGACCACAAGTCTCCTTAGGTCTCTTCTGGTCCGTGGGGACTAGGGTTGAATAACGGGAACCCGGTTACCGAGATTTACCGGGATTTACCACCCAAAACCACTCCCTTTTCCTGGGATAAATAACTGTGAGAAACCGGTAAATTATAATAAATAATTTATATGAACAGCATAGTGTGAAATGGAACTGTTATATGCAATGTCTAAATCTGGCTTCTCTATGGCCTTCTCTCTGCATGATCAATCATCAATGCTCATGGTGGGGACAGACAGCCCATCTCAGTATGGAGCACAGTTCACAACGCATGTAGACCTACAGTATCATCTCTTCATGGTAACTTATTTTTCTGGTGACAAATTTGCTGCAGCATAGCCTATACTACAGTAATATAAAGACTGAATGCATGTCTAATTTACCCATCTCCATCTGGCTTTTGGGGGTCACCTTTTTTTAAATTGTAAAGATTGTGACGTCACGAGAGGCTACACAGCTTTCAGCGGGATTGCTCAAGTAGTGCAAGGAGACAAGGTTCAAACAAAACAAGGAATTTATTATAGGTCTTGGGAAATTAACGAAAATATAACAAAATTCTGTTCTCTTGTGGCTCTTTAAGGGTTAACAGTTCAGGGATGTCTCTTCCACATCCAAAATCATAATTCTCACTCGCTCAGATAACTTTTCCCCAGCCTTACTGTAGTCCACGTTGCAGCTAGTGGCCAACCCAGCAAAAAGTCCTTCCAAATGTCTCTCACGTATTTCCACAGGTGCATATATCCAAAGGTGAGTATTTCCCAAAGGTAAGTGTCTCCAAATCCTTATATTCCTCATGGAAGTGGACGTGCAGCACTCTTGTCCTCCAGAGAGCCCAGGTTGGAGACTGTGTCTCTTCCCTTCCCAAACCTTCAGCTCATCAGCTCCTCATTTGTTTCAGCTGCGTGGGAAGATTGGCCATAGAGGGGTGGAGTTCCCGACCCTACCAGCAGATGGAGCCATAGCTGTCTGGGTTTGCAGCCACCTCAGGGGGATGTAACGTCCCTCCAGGACACAGCCTCTCGTGACATCACACATCCCCTCCTCGGGACCGACGTCCTCGTCGGGGTAAAGGCAGCGAAGAAGGCATCACGCCGGGAGAGGGCGTCCGCATTGCCGTGGTGCTTGCCAGACTGCTCTCTCTTCAACTCCTCCAACTCTAGGACCAGGGACTCAGCCTCCTGTTGTCTCTCCTTGAGTTTCTTACTGAACGCATCAGCCTTGGTTTTAGCAGAGTTTAGCTTCTGTTGAGCAGCTTTCAGTTCCTTCTCTCTCTCTGCCTCCGCATTCTTCATCTTGTTCTCCAACACCTTGTACTTCTCCTCTGCCTTCTTCTGGACCTCCTTACTACTGCGCAGGGTCTCCTCACACTCCTCGATGGTCCTGCGCAGCCTCTCCAGCTCCTCCTGTTGCTTAGGGAAGGAGCTCTGTTGGAGTTTAACCTGGAGGATATCTAACTCTTCTGTCTTCATGTCTAACTGTTGCTTTAACAAACGATACCTCTCAGCGGTCCCCTTCAGACCAGACAGTTCTTTGTCCAGATTCTGTAGCTCCGTCTCTGTGTCGGTCTGGGCACCTGCCATCCCTATCAGAGCCCGGGCGGGAGTGAGTAACTCGGAGGATTGCACCGGAGCCTTCCCAGGATGAGTCTTGCCTCTCCGTTTCCGAGGTACTCGGGTTATCCTCTCCTGAGACTCTCTCCAGAGTGGGTAAAAGGCTGGGCAGTCTCGTCCAATTAGGACAGGGACGGGGAGGGAATCAACCACCCCCGCCGTCGTGTGTATGGTTCCCCGTGTGCTGGTCATTGTAAGTTCAGTAATGGGGTATTCTCTGGTGTCCCCATGGACACAGGGAAACTGGGAGGACTTTCCCCGGGGTCAGACACGTTGGGCCCACCAAATCCTTACGCACCAGGGTGGCCCGGCTACCAGAATCCAGTAAGGCCTCCACATCATGGTGATTCACAGTTACCGGGCAGGTGGGGGGTCGATCTGGGCCGCCATCTACGACTCCCAAGAGCGAGGCAAAACGGTGTGTGGGTGCTGAGCTGGAGGACTCCGCAGTGGGCATAGGTTCCTCGGCTGGTTTCCCACACTGCCAGGAGATATGTCCCATCTCCCCACACCGGTAACACTGTCGAAGTTTCCCCCTCCTGGTGTACTCTTCTTGGACCCGCCTGGTTTCTGGCTCCCCCTGGAGCCGGGATAAGTCCTGACGGGGCTGGGTTCGAGACCTTGGGGTCCTTTGGACGGGTTCTTCCCATTTGTGGTGGGGCCGCACTCCTGGGGTCTTTTCGGGAAGCATTCAGCATCTCCGCTGTGGCCTGGTACTTTTCCACAGCTTCCACGGTCAGATCAGCCGTGGTCAAGGCCTGTTGACTGATGAACCGTTTTTGCCTCATAAGGCAGGGCGCGTAGGTAACGATCCACCACAACGGCCTCCACCACCGCCGCTGCTGTATTCCTCTGTGGATCCAGCCATTTCCTTGCGATTCGGACAAGTTCATGCATCTGCGCCCGAGGAGGTTGGTCTGGTTGGAAGGTCCAACTGTGAAAGCGCTGGGCCATACCAAACTTTGTGAGTCCATATCTGCTGAGGATCTCAGACTTCAGGGCATCATAGTCAGTAACCTGGTCAGGGCCCAGGTCCCGGACAGCATTCAGCGATTCCCGGTTAGAAAGGGGGCTAACAGACCAACCCACTGTTGCTTGGGCCAGGCTTCCCTAGTGGCCGTGGCCTCAAATGCATGCAGGTATGCCTCAATGTCATCGGTAGCTCCCATCTTAGATATAAAGTCACTTGCCTTTATTGGGCGGGTATTTTGGACCACCCTCTGTCTCTGCAACTGCAACTCCTCTGCCTTCAGAAGGTTGGCTTTCTTTTGCTCCTCCAAGAGAGCCACGTTTGCTTGCATCTGGGCTTGCTGGCCAGCAACAAGGGCTTTCAATATGTCCTCCATTTCAGTCGGCGGGGAGCCTACGGCCAACTTGGAAAACTGGGTGATCAAACCTTCGGTATCCTCCTCTGACATGCACTATTAACGCTTGAGCGTGCCCGTATTCTCCACCATCTGTGACGTCACGAGAGGCTACACAGCTTTCAGCGGGATTGCTCAAGTAGTGCAAGGAGACAAGGTTCAAACAAAACAAGGAATTTATTATAGGTCTTGGGAAATTAACGAAAATATAACAAAATTCTGTTCTCTTGTGGCTCTTTAAGGGTTAACAGTTCAGGGATGTCTCTTCCACATCCAAAATCATAATTCTCACTCGCTCAGATAACTTTTCCCCAGCCTTACTGTAGTCCACGTTGCAGCTAGTGGCCAACCCAGCAAAAAGTCCTTCCAAATGTCTCTCACGTATTTCCACAGGTGCATATATCCAAAGGTGAGTATTTCCCAAAGGTAAGTGTCTCCAAATCCTTATATTCCTCATGGAAGTGGACGTGCAGCACTCTTGTCCTCCAGAGAGCCCAGGTTGGAGACTGTGTCTCTTCCCTTCCCAAACCTTCAGCTCATCAGCTCCTCATTTGTTTCAGCTGCGTGGGAAGATTGGCCATAGAGGGGTGGAGTTCCCGACCCTACCAGCAGATGGAGCCATAGCTGTCTGGGTTTGCAGCCACCTCAGGGGGATGTAACGTCCCTCCAGGACACAGCCTCTCGTGACATCACAAGATGATTATTATTTATTTATTTTTATTGCAGCTCCAGAGTTTTAAAACAACCTATCACTCCAATATCGTTGCTTTAAATCAGTGCACGTGCGAGCACTCTCTCGCAGTCTTTCTCTCCATCAGCTCCATTCAAATTGCATCCAAAATAGAGAATCCTGTTCTAGCCTACCTATTTTAGATAATAAATTCAATGCAGTATTAGTCTTATATTTAGCTAATTAATAATGGGTTATGCATACTAAGATTCTAACTTATAGCCTCTGTCTCTTGCACCTGTGCGCCGCTGGCCAATCTCCTTAAAAAACACTCCTTAGTTCTTGGAGTCCCATTCAGGAAAAGCTAGATTAGAATAGCTTGTTGGATATAATTTGATTAGCATTTCTTATATAAATAGACTATTCGAAGAGGGACGCAAGCTCTTTTTTGCTGAATGTTATATACAGCAGCCAATAGAACTCACATGTAGTTTGAAAGAAGAGTGAACACATTTTTTTTAACATTTTTAGTCATTTAGCAGACGCTCTTATCCAGAGCGACTTACAGTTAGTGAATACATATCTTTTTTTTTTTATACTGGCCCCCCGTGGGAATCGAACCCACAACCCTGGCGTTGCAAACGCCATGCTCTATCAACTGAGCTACATCCCTGCCAGCCATTCCCTCCCCTACCCTGGACAACGCTGGGCCAATTGTGCGCCGCCCATGAGTCTCCCGGTCGCGGCCGGCTGCGACAGAGACTGGATTCGAACCAGGATCTCTAGTGGTACAGTTAGCACTGCGATGCAGTGCCTTAGACCACTGCGCCACTCAGGAGTACACACGCTATGGTGGTAGGCTATAGCAGTTATTTTATCAGACCCATAACCATAACATTTTCGTGAAGAGAAGTGAAAGCCGTTTGCATCTAATTCTAGTCCTATATTATTCAAGGGTGTCATGAGAATGATGAAGATAAGGACAATGAAACGTATTTCATTTAACTGTTGAAAGCGAGGAAGGAATGAAGCAACAATAGAGAGAGAAAGAGGAGGTAGACTAATAATATTATGAAAGGTATATATACATCAGCCTACTAATTACACCAACAGGCCCTATTATATTTCAAAATTAAAATCAAATTCGCTAACCTATACTTGAAACTTTGTAGGCTGCATGTGCAGCACCAGGATCGCATGTTCTCTTCTGCTTTATCATGGTTTGAACGATGTGCGTAATTCCAGTCCATATAATACAGTATAATACAATGCAGTACAGTAATACAGTTCACACTCAAAAGGAGTAGCCTACTGGAGCTAGTTTCATTTATTTACCCAAGAGAGCATATAGCTAGCTACAGTGGGGAGAACAAGTATTTGATACACTGCCGATTTTGCAGGTTTTCCTACTTACAAAGCATGTAGAGGTCTGTAATTTTTATCATAGGTACACTTCAACTGTGAGAGACGGAATCTAAAACAAAAATCCAGAAAATCACATTGTATGATTTTTAAGTAATTAATTTGCATTTTATTGCACGACATAAGTATTTGATACATCAGAAAAGCAGAACTTAATATTTGGTACAGAAACCTTTGTTTGCAATTACAGAGATCATACGTTTCCTGTAGGTCTTGACCAGGTTTGCACACACTGCAGCAGGGATTTTGGCCCACTCCTCCATACAGACCTTCTCCAGATCCTTCAGGTTTCGGGGCTGTCGCTGGGCAATACGGACTTTCAGCTCCCCAAAGATTTTCTATTGGGTTCAGGTCTGGAGACTGGCTAGGCCACTCCAGGACCTTGAGATGCTTCTTATGGAGCCCTCCTTAGTTGCCCTGGCTGTGTGTTTTGGGTCGTTTTCATGCTGGAAGACCCAGCCACGACCCATCTTCAATGATCTTACTGAGGGAAGGAGGTTGTTGGCCAAGATCTCGCGATACATGGCCCCATCCATCCTCCCCTCAATATGGTGCAGTCGTCCTGTCCCCTTTGCAGAAAAGCATCCCCAAAGAATGATGTTTCCACTTCCATGCTTCACGGTTGGGATGGTGTTCTTGGGGTTGTACTCATCCTTCTTCTTCCTCCAAACACGGCGAGTGGAGTTTAGACCAAAAAGCTCTATTTTTGTCTCATCAGACCACATGACCTTCTCCCATTCCTCCTCTGGATCATCCAGATGGTCATTGGCAAACTTCAGACGGGCCTGGACATGCGCTGGCTTGAGCAGGGGGATCTTGCGTGCACTGCAGGATTTTAATCCATGACGGCGTAGTGTGTTACTAATGGTTTTCTTTGAGACTGTGGTCCCAGCTCTCTTCAGGTCATTGACCAGGTCCTGCCGTGTAGTTCTGGGCTGATCCCTCACCTTCCTCATGATCATTGATGCCCCACGAGGTGAGATCTTGCATGGAGCCCCAGACCGAGGGTGATTGACCGTCATCTTGAACTTCTTCCATTTTCTAACAATTGCGCCAACAGTTGTTGCCTTCTCACCAAGCTGCTTGCCCATTGTCCTGTAGCCCATCCCAGCCTTGTGCAGGTCTACCATTTTATCCCTGATGTCCTTACACAACTCTCTGGTCTTGGCCATTGTGGAGAGGTTGGAGTCTGTTTGATTGAGTGTGTGGACAGGTGTCTTTTATACAGGTAACGAGTTCAAACAGGTGCAGTTAATACAGGTAATGAATGGAGAACAGGAGGGCTTCTTAAAGAAAAACTAACAGGTCTGTGAGAGCCGGAATTCTTACTGGTTGGTAGGTGATCAAATACTTATGTCATGCAATAAAATGCAAATTAATTACTTAAAAATCATACAATGTGATTTTCTGGATTTTTGTTCTCACAGTTGAAGTGTACCTATGATAAAAATGACAGACCTCTACATGCTTTGTAAGTAGGAAAACCTGCAAAATCGGCAGTGTATCAAATACTTGTTCTCCCCACTGTACATCTATGGGCTTTTATGTTTTCTGTTGTGCGTAATGTGCAGTAGCCTTTATCATATACAGGATGTATAGGATAATGGCACAAGCAATTGGTCTATTTTGGGCTTGGGCTCATTAAATGTCGTTAATGTAGGGCTCATAAAATGTATTGAATATATGGCTCATCAGGCTCAGGTAGCATCAGGTTTGAATTTTCATGCTGATCAAAGCTCTAATCAAATCCATACATATTTATATGCTTTATAATGCTTTTGAATGACACTTCCGGTTTTGGCGGGAAATACCTGGTTACCCGGGAGAAAAGCGATTTATTCTAGGGATGGAACCATTGTAAGACACGGGGAAAATATTCAACCCTATTGGGGACAAGTCAACAGGTTTTCATTTAAACTTCTCAGGCACATTTGTTTTGTGATATACTGTATGTTTTGTGATATACTGTAAGTTTTGTGATATACTGTAAGAGAAATAGAAGCCCATCAGTCTTCGGACTTCAAAGACATCTTGAGTGTTAATGTAAAATCGAACATGTTAAATGAAATACTGTTATGAATGCAGGCGTGAGCCACAGAGGTCCACACACATTTCACCAGTCCAAAGAGCTAACAACACACTGTTTACAATGACAAAGTATGTAATCAATTTTCCCTAGAGAATCTCACTGGACTGCATTAATAAAGTACATTTTTTGAATATTGTATGGTTGCTCATTGCACCTTACTTCAAATGTCCCGCAATGCTTAGGCCTACACATGAATTACTTAAGAAATAAGTGAACTGCTTATTGATATAGCATTGTGTAATCACAAGAAGCCTGTCATATTAAATAAAACGACCTCAGCTTCCACAGCTTCCTGACAGTAATCGTGAGGTCATCTCAAACCCCTCAGTCCTCAGAAAACCATGACAATGGCGATCCCGAGATAAACACGGACAAATATTGAATGCGAGCAGCGAGTCAGAGAAACCTGGAGCCCCAGTCTATGGGGATGTGATAGAGCCTTATATGCCCTTAAGTCATTCCTGGGAATGAGACATACATAGTGGTTTTTATGGGGGAGTGTAGCGTAGGTGTTGAAATTCACAGAGCATGTTGTTGATTCCCAAACTTCAATGCTATGCATCTGGCTAATAAACCCCACTAACAAAGAAAAGGCTTAACCCTGATAGACATGTCAGTGGTTCTCCTCACTTATCACTTTATAAAAAATAAAATGAGAAAACACTATAACATTTATTGGTAACACAAGCCTATAGTAACCCTGCTGTTCATCACAAACAAATAGTGGAGGGAAAAAAATAAGAAGAAATCAAGTATCCAAGAAGTACCCTACTATCTCAACAATGGCTGCCCAGATCAGCCCCTTCCGAGGCAGGAGAACGATCCTGTTTGATCTCACCTCGCCCCCATTAAAGAAGAATGCCATGAAGTTGGAGTCTCTATGGTTTTGAGGCGGTAATCCCATCTAGGGTGGAGTTGGCCTCTTCAGAGAGGCATTGGGTTGTGTTCAGTAATGACTGAAGAGGTGACTGCTCCCAACACACTTCTTAAAGGGATACTGCGAGATTTCAACATTTAGGACACTATTCTTATGTCTCTGCGTGCAGTTTGGAGATTGGTCATTTATAGTCTTACAAAGCTATACATACTGTAGTAAGGGAGCGATCGAAATGTAAATAATTGTTACCCGGAGGAAAATGGTGGAGGGTCATGCTTTTTCAAATTCAGTCAGGGGAAGGGTTTAATATATTTTTTATTTAGTCCAGGGGAAGGTCATGTAATTTGTAATCGATTAAATGTCATGTTGATCAGGGTTTGAGAGTTAGTTGCTTATTATAAACTGGATGGTTCGAGCCCTGAATGCTGATTGGCTGAAAGCCGTGGTATATCAGACCGTATACCACAGGTATGGCAAAACAAAACTGTTACATTGATGCTGTTGACCCGGATCACTGGTTGCTGCGGAAAAGGAGGAGGTCAAAGGGGGGTGAGTGTAACCGGTGTGAAATGGCTAGCTAGTTAGCGGTGCGCGCTAGTAGTGTTTCAATCGGTGACGTCACTCGCTCTGAGACCTTGAAGTAGTTGTTTCCCTTGCTCTGCAAGGGCCGTGGCTTTTGTGGAGCGATGGGTAACGGTGCTTCGAGGGTGACTGTTGTTGATGTGTGCAGGGGGTCCCTGGTTCAAGCCCAGGTAGGGGTGAGGAGAGGGTCAGAAGCAAGACTGTTACTCCTAAAACTGCCCTTAGCCGTGGTATATTGGCCATATACCACACCCCCTCGGGCCTTATTGCTTAATTATAGTATCTCATTGTGTACCCGATGATGCCCCTCAACTCTGATTCTCTGCTGGGTGTGCAAGATCAAGTGCGCCTAGTGTGGTCACAATAAAATGATCCATAGCCTACACTATAGGCTACAGGCCTAGGCTATACAAAGAGCATGCTCAGAGAAGGACAGGGCAAAGTTATATTTCTAAGAAAACATACTTCCTTTCTGAGTTTTTGCGCTGCTGGGATGGTGTATATAAAACTAGCCTACACTGCATTACACACTGCAGTGGATAGGCGTTCATGAGCCCTGACCTGCACTGATGTAAACCCTTTCGTGCATGCCTAACCAATGACTGTGCTGTGTATGGTGGTACTTCAGGAGGCGAGTCAAAAGCTTCTTCCGAAAATGATCCAGTTTGAGAGGGAGAGTGCGAAGATGAGAAGGAGGACCGGAGGTAAGCTTTCTACTGCTATAATTGATTTGAATAAAAACAATATGTTTCGTTGCCCATAATGAAGCTATTTATCTCACAATTGACCTCACAATAAGCCATAATCGAATAATTTACATAACTTACATTACAAAACATGGGTGCTGACAGTAGGCTAATTCGAGAAGGCCTAATTCATTTAAGCAGTCTTCATTTTAATTGGACTTTAGGCTACTAACAACAAGAGGGCTTTGTGTTGGAGCCTATTTCTTCCTATTCAAGAAAGAAGAGGTCTACTATCCATAGATTTAGTCAGAAAATTCCTTCAGTCACCATGCACTCTTTAAATATCTCAGTGTCAGTAAAGAGCATGGTGTGTTAAGTTAAAATCAGGGCTCAAATTGTGGGGTTATGTGAGGGTATTGTGGCTTTTGTTAAAGAAAATGGCTAAAAGCATAGGCCTATACCTTAAGATAATACAAAATAAATAAAGATCTGTCCCATTGACGCATAGAGATGTATAGAGATCGCAACGTTGTGTCTGTCCCATTATGGCGTCTGTGAGTGCAAGGGCAGAGCCATTGAGACAGATACAACGTTGTGCTCTCTATACATCTCTATGCATCTCTATGCAACAACGGGACAGAGAACTAAGAAGTGGATAGGATCTCGTTTCTTATGAATAACAGTCTAATTAATTATTTCATGATAAAAATGTGTGTCCTCTATAGGAGAGGTCATCAATGTGATCAATTCAGGTCAGGATCACAAAACATTGAGGTGAGAGGAATATTTGCATTTTTCATGGGTAAAAGTAAATATTCATATGCTTGTTATTTATTTAATAAATAGTTGTATGATGGGAGTATCCATAAACAATTTCTTAAAAGAGGAAAGGGAGAGCTTTTTTTTAAAGCCTATTTTTTTAGTTCCTAGGTCAAGCCATGTGGTAACTAGGATCTTAATTAATCACAATCTGACCACTATCCCCATTGTAACAATGTACCCAGTAAGCGAAATGACGTTGAAAAGACACCTAAAAAACATGTTTTCTGGATGTTGAATAGATGTCTATGTTTCACAAGTTTGGACAGCACAGTGCAGCACAGTCCAGTCCAGTATAGTTTCATTCACCAGAGTACAGTGCAGTACAGTTGAATTCAGTATTGTCCAGTACAGTAGAGCAAAGTAGAGTACAGTACACTTGAGTTTAATTCAGTAGAGTACAATACATTAGAGTACAGTACAATACATTGCAGTACAGTACAGTTGAATTCAGTATAGTACAGTAGAGCAAAGTAGAGTACAGTACAGTTGAGTTTAATTCAGTAGAGTGTACAGAACATTAGAGTACAGTACAGTACATTTTAGTTTAATTCAGTAGACTACAGTAGGATACAATATAATACATTATAGTGTACTCTACCCAACTGTTCTGTACTCTACTCTACCATACTGAACTATACTCTACTTTAATTAACCTTACTGTACTGTACTGAATACACTCTACTTTTCTTTACTTTACTGTACTGTACTGTACTCTGCTGTGCTCTACTGTATGCTGTGCTGTCCAAACTGTGATTGGTTCAGATTTGGTCGTCAACATTCACACACATACACACACGCATACGCATGCACACACACACACACACACCTGATCCTGTTTTAAAAATAATTCCCTGTAAAAAATGTTTTATATGTTTATAGCTTTACTTTTTTCACCCTATCAAAATATTTAATTTTATCCAAATATCAGATGGTTACTGTTGTTTGTTATATTAAGCATTGATATGACGATTTGAGTGGCGTAAGAATTACAATGTCAAAGCAAATATTCAACTGCTTTAGTTTTCTAAAATGTTGTAAATGTATTAAATTGTTGCTGAAAAACAAATGGCAAACACTGTGACAACCAACCACACACATACTGTGTGACAAGCAACCTGTCACGATCGTCAGGGAGAGACCAAGGCGCAGCGTGATGAACAAACATACTTTAATTAGTTAAAGTGTGAACACAATATAAAACAAGAAACGACTCGTGAAGTCCACGGTATCAATGACCGAACACGGAACAAGAAACCACAAATAATGAATGCCTAACGGCTACCTAAGTATGACTCCCAATCAGAGACAACGAGCTACAGCCGTCTCTGATTGGGAGCCACCCTGGCCAACATAGAATTACAACAACTAGAACATAAACAAATGAAAACTCACACCCTGGCTCAACATACTAGAGTCCCCAGAGCCAGGGCGTGACAGTACCCCCCCCTAAAGGCGCGGACTCCGACCGCGCCAACCAAATACAACAGGGGAGGGACCGGGTGGGCACTCCGCCTCGGCGGCGGATCCGCCTCCGGACATGACCCCCACTCCTTCTCTAACCCCCCAAAGTACCCCTGGTCCGGTCTGGCCCTGCTGACCAGAGCTGAACTGAACACTGGTGGAGCGGATTGCTCTAGCACGGGCCGTGCCGGACTGACGACGCACACCACTGGCTTGGTGTGGGGAGCAGGAGCGGGCCGAGCCGGGCTGACGAAACGCACCACTGACTTGGTGCGGGGAGCAGGAGCGGGCCGGACCGGGCTGACGAGCGCACCACTGACTTGGTGCGGGAGCAGGAACGGGCCGTGCCGGGCTGGACGACGCGCACCACTGACTTGGTGCGGGGAGCAGGAGCGGGAACGTGCCGGGCTGACGACGCGCACCACTGACTTGGTGCGGGGAGCAGGAACGGGCCGGACAGGGCTGACGAAACGCACCACAGACTTGGTGCGGGGAGCAGGAATGGGCCGGACTGGGCTGGCGACGCGCACCACAGACTTGGTGCGGAGAGCAGGAACGGGCCGGACAGGGCTGACGCAAACGCACCACAGACTTGGTGCGGGGGAGCAGGAATGGGCCGGACTGGGCTGGCGACGCGCACCACAGACTTGGTGCGGAGAGCAGGAACGGGCCGGACAGGGCTGACGAAACGCACCACTGACTTGGTGCGGGGAGCAGGAATGGGCCGGGCCGAGCTGGCGATGCGCACCGTAGACTTGGTGCGAGTGGCAGGAACAGGCCGGACCGTACTGGGAACACACACCACTGGCCCTACGTGGGGATCAGGAACAGGCCGGACCGGACTGGCAACACACGCCAGTACCTCTCGCCGTGCCTCTACATCTTCCACCCCCCTGGTGACCAGTGACTCCCGTAACCTGGCGGCCTCCTGCTGCCCCGTCGTCCACGGCGTTAGCCCCCCCCCTAAAAAATGTATGGGCTTCACTCCTACCCGTGGCCAAGGCCTCCATCCCTCTTGCCAGACTCGCACTCATCTCATCTCCTCCCAAGTCCATCCTCTCTCCTCGTCACGCTGCTTGATCCAGTCGAGGTGGGTTTTTCTGTCACGATCGTCAGGGAGAGACCAAGGCGCAGCGTGATGAACAAACATACTTTAATTAGTTAAAGTGTGAACACAATACAAAACAAGAAACGACTCGTGAAGTCCACGGTATCAATGACCGAACACGGAACAAGAAACCACAAATAATGAATGCCTAACGGCTACCTAAGTATGACTCCCAATCAGAGACAACGAGCTACAGCCATCTCTGATTGGGAGCCACCCTGGCCAACATAGAATTACAACAACTAGAACATAAACAAATGAAAACTCACACCCTGGCTCAACATACTAGAGTCCCCAGAGCCAGGGCGTGACACAACCCCGGGATGGGGCTGGCTGTCACAAGTGGACAGAGTGTGTTTAATGGCTTATAACTCCATGTTGGAATGAGATATAAGTATAACAAATGTCCCCGTTTCAACCCAAGACCTTGGTCTTTCTCCTAATATTGAAAATAGTATTGTAAGATATACTGGTGCTGAGAAATACACTAATTTGTAAAAAGTGTGACAACCAACCCCAGTCTCCCCTACCGCGAGACTTCCAGCAATTGCACTAAGCTAACTTCAATCATCTCCAAATTGCACGCAGAGACATAAGAATGGTTTCCATGAGTTCGTCTGACTCTGGGTAAGTCAAAAAACAACTTAAATCTCCAAATCTCGCAGTATCCCTTTAACCACCACACTCTACATACCACAGATTCCTGCTGACATACAACTGGGCGAGCACAATTGCCTGACTTAGCAATAGTAGTCAAATGCTGTGTTTGGTTTGTCATAGGATTTCATAATCTCGAAGTTAACCATATTGTATCCAACGTCCAGCATCCCATTAATGACATTGAGTTCTATGACAAGAGGAGGCACAATGCTGAAGCTAATTGAAAAGGACAGGTTACTCCTAGCCTGGATGTTAGTGCTTTTCTTCTTTCTAGTACTTAAGGTGCACTTGATTTATCTTGCCTGATGTGCAGAGTCTGCACTTTTGAGACCATTGGTTCCATTGTGTCTGTGAGAAGCGTATAATGATTCAACCCAAATCTGGTGCTAACCAGTTAATACTGGTTAATGTTAGCTAGCCTAGCTGTTTTGAGAGGAGATGTTGAGTCTGAAGATGAGAGGGTGACCCAGGGCTGCTCGGAGACATGGAGGCACTGTAGGTTGTCTGTGAGATGGACAGTCTCATTACCAGGCTACCTTCTGGGATCTGTCACCCTATGCGACAGTAAGGACATGGCCCTGGTCCCTGTGACAGCACCCATAAGTCCTGAACCAGACCCCGCAGCTTCTGGACTCTATGCAGGTGTCCCCTGTTGCTCCCTTCCGCAGCCCACGCCAACCATACATGGACTTCTCTAATCCCCTCCAACCCAGCCTGTGTGTTGTTTAATATCCACAGACATGGGGGGACTTAGTGTGTGACGCCATGCTCTGCTTTTGTTAGTAGAGTGTGAGCACTGGAAGATGGCTGGTCCGGTGTATCAGGTATCACAATATTACAGATCAGACAGAGTGTGTATATAGGAAAGACTACACACATCATTCACTCCCCATCAAAAGACTAGGGAGGCTAACCTTAAGTTCCCTCTGACAGGTCAAGTCTAAAATGTAGGCCTACTCTTTAAACTTGCATCTGATATCTCTGTCTGACTAGTGCACTTTGCACTTTGACCACCTGGGAAATGGGGGTACCTCTATGCCGGGACATAGTGTTAATATCATTATTATAGAATAAGCCTTGTCCAAGTCATGAATTCAGAATTTCACTCAGTGTTCTCAGGAATAACTATTACTTTCAAAGAGTTGGAGACAATTAGACTTACATAACTCAAACTCAAAAACAAGCTGCGTATTTCATGACGTTCCAACATTGCACACACATTTCTTTTATATAAATTCTGGCGTTGCGCATGTATCTGCTGGCCAAAGGCCCTTGGATGTAAAATAAATTATGTCCAAACTTCATCCAACAGTCCCCAGTCAAAAAAAGCGAATCCGTAAAAAGACGGCTAAATGCAGTTTTTGAATGCTGTGTTCTCCTAGACGTTAGAGTGATTTGGACAATTGTGGAAAATCTGAGCAAAAAGAGGTCATGGATAGCTTCGGGTGGGTACATCTAGTTCACTTGAGCAATGCAACCAATGTTGATGACTGGAAATTGAGAAATGCTATTGCCTTCTGGGAGGCGCCAATAATGTTAAAAATCTTGTAGTGGCGAACATGGACAAGTCTTAACTCTGGGCAGTTCTAACGGTATGGCTCCTTTCCAGAGTATTCCACGGAAAGTTGATGAGAGAACATGCCACTTGTTGCCATAGCACCGACTTTATCCTTTAGCCCTTGGTCATAGAGTCCCAGTATTTTCCTAGCTGAGTTTCCCCCGATGGATAGCTCTTGTTTAAAAAAAATATCCTCCTACAAAACATGTCCAGAAAGTATCCAGGAGGCTGAGGAAATATCTTTGATAACCACACTTGCTCGCTTTGCTAAAGGAATGTGGTCTCACATCTTGAACTACTAATTCGCTACAGGTATAGATTAGAATTTTAAGATGGTACTGACTACATACAGCACAAACTATAAATATCGACGTTTAACCAAAACATTTTAGAAATAATATAGGGTTGACTTCAGGTTTGTAAAGTTCAGAGAGTGAGGGAGAGTAAACTCACAGGACAGAGGAATTCACTGATGTGTGTGCCATTAAAAACAGCTTCCTTCAAGAGAATCAACAGAGCACTGTCCAAATGGGCAGGAGCCCTGGAATCATAGAGCACTGCAGGGAGAAGGAGACGGCCTCACAAGCTAATCCCTTCCCTTTGAGTAAACTATCAAGAAATATATGTTTGCAGAATGTGATGTCACATGCTGTTTCTGAAGATAAGTCATCTTTCTGCCAAGAGTGAAGCTTAGGTTTGTATGGGCTTTTTGCTGATTGTGAATGGAAGCACTGTAATTGAAAGGTGCTACAATATCCATTAGAAGTGAAGGCAGTCCAGACAAACAGTACTGGGTGTCTCCAAGGTGTTGATTGAGCAGACAGATGGTACATAAATTATGATGAAAAGACATCAGCAGGTTCTCCATCTTTTCTAAATCTACAGCCAAGGGAGATTTTCTTTTCTTTGAAAGACAAGAAAAAAAAATCCAAGGTAATGATTCCACTAAAGCCTTGGCTGGCAGGCAGGCTTGATCTTAGAGGGGTTCTGCATCTGTAGCTATATTTTCCAACCAGACATTTCTGTTTTTCCTAAATAATTTCTTGAACCATGTGAAATCGCTTAACCTTTTATATTAGTTGGAAGGATAGAGTGTCTTTTTTTGAAAATTACTCTCATTTTACAGACTCAGTCTAGTCCATAAAACTAAGGACACCAGACAGTGAACAGACACAATGTGTTCAGACTGATCAAACTGATGATTTCATATTGAAGGGGTCAATTAATTGGCTGTATAATTGGGCAATATCTTTATACACACATTAAATGAGGTAATTGGCCTGTAATTTGCACTCAACATTGAATAAGGTAAATGGTCTGCAATTTGTGCATATGATTAACTCTCCTGTCCTGTGTTGTAACATTAACCAATGGTGACAAGTGCCTCCAATTCTCTCTCTCTCTCTCTCTCTCTCTCTCTCTCTCTCTCTCTCTCTCTCTCTCTCTCTCTCTCTCTCTCTCGCTATACTCCTGAGTCAGTTTTTCTCAATAACTATTTTAAAATTATACTGAACAAAAATGTAAACGCAATGTGTAAAGTGTTGGGACCATGTTTCATGAGCTGAAATAAAAGATCCCAGAAATGTTCTACATACGCACAAAACGTTTATTTCTCTCAAATGTTGTGCACAAATTTGTTTATATCCCTGTTAGTGAGCATGTATCCTGTTCTGTTGCCAGAGAAGTGAATGTTTATTTCTCTACCATAAGCCGCCTCCAATGTCATTTTAGAGAATTTGGCAGTACGTCCAACTGGCCTCACAACCGCAGACCACATGTAAGCATGCCAGCCCAGGACCTCCACATCTGGCTTCTTCACCTACGGGCTGGTCTGAGACGAGCTACCTGGACAACTGATGAACCTGTGGGTTTGCACAACCGAATCATTTCTGCACAAACTGTCAGAAACCATCTCAGGGAAGCTCATCTGCGTGCTCGTCATCCTCACCAGGGTCTTGAGCTGACTGCAGTTCGGCATCGTAACTGACTTCAGTGGGTAAAAGCTCACCTTCGATGGCCACTGGCATGCTCGAGAAGAGTGCTCTTCATGGATAAATCCCGGTTTCAACTCTACCGGGCAGATGGCATCGAAGGTGAGCATTTGCCCACTGAAGTCGGTTACGACGGCGAACTGCAGTCAGGTCAAGACCCTGGTGAGGACGACGAGCACACAGATGAGCTTCCCTGAGAGCGGTTTGCTGATGTCAACGTTGTGAACAGAGTGCCCCATGGTGGCGGTGGGGTCATGGTATGGGCAGGCTTAAGCTAAGGACAATGAACCCAATTGCATTTTATCGATGGTCATTTGAATGCACAGAGATACCGTGATGAGATCCTGAGGCCCATTGTTGTGCCATTCATCCGCCGCCATCACCTCATGTTTTAGCATGATAATGCACGGCCCCATGTCGCAAGGATCTGTACACAATTCCTGGAAGCTGAAAATGGCCCAGTTCTTCCATGGCCTGCATACTCACCAGACCTGTCACCGATTGAGCATATTTGGGATGCTCTGGATCGACATGTACGACATCGTGTTCCAGTTCCCGACATTAACCAGCAACTTCGCACAGCCATTGACGATGAGTGGGACAACATTCCACAGGCCACAATCAACAGCCTGATCAACTCTATTCGAAGGAGATGTGTCACGCTGCATGAGGCAAATGGTGGTCACACCAGATACTGACTGGTTTTCTGATCCACGGCCCTGCCTTTTTTTTTTAAGGTATCTGTGACCAACAGATGCATATCTGTATTCCCAGTCATGTGAAATCCATAGATTAGGGCCTAATTAATGAATTTCAATTGACTGATTTCCTTGTATGAACTGTAACTCAGTAAAATCTTTGAAATTGTTGCATGTTGTGTTTATATTTTTGTTCAGTGTACATATCGAAAGCACATTCCAAAACCTTTTCAATCCCTCATCTGTGAAACTGCTGGGGGTTACGAGCTGTGGTTCTAACCTCTGTCCATATGACTCCATGAAACCATGCACCTGCGCCTGTACAGGGCACCTTGGGGAGCATCCCTGTTAAAGCCATGCATGGGGCCTCCCTGTCCCGCCTGATGTATGTTACAGTGTCCTGGGGTGCTTTTCCTAGGTGTGGGTCTCTCTCCAGAGGCCCGATTAGAACAGTCTGCACTCTCAGCTGCTTTTGCTGCTTGTCACAGGCCCTGTTTTATGGCCTTCGTTAGTGGGGGGGGGGGGGGACATATGGGGAGTGTGTTTTACTGCCACTGGCTGTCTGTTAAGTCCAGAGATTACAACTCATCCACTCACTAAATCATCAAAGGTTTTCACTCGCTGATGAATTTCAGGAACACACCTACGAGCCAGATAAGGCTGTGTTCGTGAGCATGAAAGCAGAAGAAAGGAGGAAAGAGTACCATGTACCGTGTCCACCACGCTCCGTTTCTATTTAGAGTTAGGAAGAAACATGAGTTCGATGACAGTGGTAGAGAATGTGTAATCAATCCATTCCCATTGTTGTGTGAGGGAGATGCGCTTCCGGGTGTTATGGATTTACACTGTTGAGAATGACTCACTAATCACTCCAATCTGAACATTTTGGGTGATGCTCAGCCAATAGCTCTCTGGTAAGCTAATGTCATGTGGGTGAGGCTGGGCAAGTAGCTAGGAAGGTACACAAAAAGCACAAAAGTGAGTGTGTGCAGCTTACTTTTACTATGTGCGTGCACATATTTTTCCATCTGTTTAATTTGCTTATGCTGACATCAGGCATGACTTAACCATCCATTTTCAAATTAACATACAGTACCAATGAGCATTACCTTATTCATCTGTTTGCATCTCTTTGTTTATTTTATGTACGAAACTTGAATTTACAAACTGCTTGATATTCCTAGGATGGAAGTTAAATGTGGCGTCATAATCTACTATTTTTGTTAATATGGAGCTCATTAAAGAAAGTAAGTCACAGTGCCACTTATCTAATACTGTGGACTAGCAGTGGAGAACTCTGCACCCCATACAATAAATATATCTTAATTCTCTCAGACGTAAGTGCACTGCGTGCCAATGAGTGACTACATACGGGATAAAAGCGTTCCATTTCTGGGGGATTTGCTTAGAGGTAACCCTATATTTTTCAGAGGCCTACTTGTGGGGTTTGTGGAGGGAGGGGATAGGGTGATGGGTAATGGAAACCTAGCCTGTTGTACCTCATGGGGCCTCACTATTGGCTGTGACTGACAGGATTTCCATCTTATTTCACACCCAACATGGTCTACTCAACTTTTTTATGTACTGGAAAGTAATGGTGCTTAGAATATTGCATTCCAAATGCAGAAAAAATCTTGGTCTGCAGTAGTTAGGGCAGTTACTTTTACTTAAGAATATTTCATTTTAATGATCAAATCAAGCTTTATTTATACAGCACATTTCAGACATGGAACACAACGCAATATGCTTTTCAGGAAAAAACTAATAAAAAACAATGAAAATAAAAGCTGAAATATTTACTACACAACAAACATAAGATAAAAAAAATAAATAATGACAAGCTGAACAACTAAAAAGCACCTTAAGGAAAAGCAAAGCTAAAAATATGTGTTTTAAGATCTCTTTTATATATTTCCACAGTTTCGGCCCCCCTCAGGTTCTCTGGCAGGCTATTCCAGAGGCTGGGGGCATAAAAACTAAAGGCTGCCTCTCCATGCCTCTTGGTCCTAGGCTTTGGGAGAGTTAAAAGGCCAGTGCCAGAGGACCTGAGGGACCTACTGGGTACATACAGGTAACTTAAAAGCATGTCTGACATGTATTGGGGTGCTCAATCGTGGATTGATTTTAAAACCAATAGAAGAATCTTTAAATAAATTCTGAAACTCACAGGCAGCTATTGCAGAGACTTTAAAACCAGTGTAATGTGTGCTCTCAGTCTGGTCTTGGTCAGTACCCGTGCTGCAGCATTCTATATGTTTTGCAGTTGACCAATGGCTTTCTTGGGTAGACCAGACAGGAGAGTATTACAGTAGTCAAGCCTGCTTGTAATCATGGATGATGCAGGCGAAATGAAGACTTTCCCTTTAGATTACTTTTTTAAAATATGAATGTTATTTTATGCTATTATACCTGTCCACGGCTGACGTTAAATTACAAAATAATGTTATGTTGAAGCTTGACTTTGATGCCCATTGGTTTTATTCAGACTTTGTGGTTGAATATTGTGAAATGTATGACTTTGTGTCGTAGTGAGTACCTAACTTTACCTACAGTGCATTCAGAAAGTATTCAGACCTTTTCCCTTTTTCCACATTTTGTGACATTACAGCCTTATTCTAAAATGGATTAAAACATTGTTTTTTTTCCTCATAAATCTACACATGATACCCCATAATGACAAAGCAAAAACATGTTTACAGAACCTTTTGCACATTTCTAAAAAGAAAAACGGAAATATCACATTTACATAAGTATTCAGACCCTTTACTCAGTACTTTGTTGAAGCACCTTTGGCAGTGATGACAGCCTTGAGGATTCTTGTGTATGATGCGACAAGCTTGGCACACCTGTATTTGGGGAGCTTCTCCCATTCTTCTCTGCAGATCCTCTCAAGTTCAAGTCAAGTTGGATGGGGAGCGTCGCTGCACAGCTATTTTCAGGTCTATCCAGAGATGTTCGATCGGGTTCAAGTCCGGACTCTGGCTGGGCCACTCAAGGACATTCAGTGACTTGTTTCCGAAGCCACTCCTGCATTGTCTTGGCTGTGTGCTTAGGGTTGTTGTCCTGTTGGAAGGTGAACTTTCATCCCAGTCTGAGGTCCTGAGTTCACTGGAGCAGGTTTTCATCAAGGATCTCTCTGTACTTTACTCCTTTCATCTTTCCCTCGATCCTGACTAGTCTCCCATTCCCTGCCGCTGAAAAACACCCCCACAGCATGATGCTGCCACCACCATGCTTCACAGTAGGGATGGTGCCAGGTTTCCTCCAGACGTGACGCTTGGCATTCAGGCCAAAGAGTTCAATCTTGGTTTCATCAGACCAGAGAATCTTGTTTCTCATGGTCTGAGAGTCTTTAGGTGCCTTTGGCAAACTCCAAGTGGGCTGTCATGTGCCTTTTACTGAGGAGTGGCTTCCGTCTGTCCTCCGGGTGGAGGCGACGGAATGTTGTTATCAGCCCTGGTTCCAGAATGTCCCTCCTGGGCACCCAGGACCGCTCCTCCGGCACATAACCCTCCCAGTCCACCAGAAATTGGAGACCCCTCCCTACCCGCCGGCAGTCCAGGATCCGGTCCACAGTAAAAGCTGGCTGCCCTCCGACGAGGAGCAGCGGGGGAACAGGACGAGGAGGGGGAGCCAGGGGACGACGGGCTTGAGGAGGGACACATGGAACGTGGGATGCACCCGCATGGTGGGGGGAAGTTGCAGGCGGTAGGCCACTGGGTAGACTCGCCGGACCACTCTGAATGGCCCGACGAACTGGGGGGACAGCTTCCTGGACTCCCCGCGGAGGGGAAGATGGGGTCGTCCCTCTCCACCAGGTCCATGGGGTCAAACTGCCGGGAGAGCGTGTCAGGCTTGGTGGTTTTCGACCTCGGACGGTATGAGATCATGAACCAGAACCTGGTGAAGAAAAATGCCCACCTGGCCTGGAGCGAGTTAAGCCTCTTGGCCCCCTGAATGTAGGCTAAGTTCTTATGGTCAGTCCATACGACGAATGGCTGGGCGGCCCCCTCTAGCCAATGCCTCCACTCCCCCAGGGCGAGCTTGACCGCTAGAAGCTCACGGTTCCTCACGTCGTAATTCTGCTCCGCCGGGGACAGCCGATGGGAGAAAAACGCGCAGGGGTGAGTCTTACCTTCCATGAAGAACCGCTGGGACAGGATTGCTCCCACCACAACATCTGAAGCATCCACCTCCACAATGAACGGTATGGACGGATCAGGATGCCCTAGGACTGGGGCCGATGTAAAGGGCTGCTTAAGTGCATTGAATGCGTTCCCTGCTTCCAGGAGAAGGAGCGCACGCTCGTCTGGGTGAGTGCTGTCAGGGGAGCGGCTAGGGAGCTAAAATTGCGAATAAATCACCTATAGAAATTAGCTAACCCTAAAAAACGTTGTATTTGCTTGAGGGAGGAGGGCTGGGGCCAATCCAGTACCGCGCTGACCTTGGCTTGGTCCATCCGTAGGTCCTCCTGGGTGACGATGAAACCCAGGAAGGAGACTGTCTCCGTGTGGAGCACCCACTTCTCTGCCTTGACGTAGAGCTGGTTATGGAGAAGGCGTTGGAGGACCTGCCGAACGTGCTGCTGGTGTTCACTCATGTCCTTTGAAAATATTAGGATGTCATCCAAATACACGAAGACGCTGTGGTCGAGGAGGTCCCGGAGCGCGTCATTGACCAACGCCTGGAACACCGCAGGTGCGTTGGCTAGACCGAATGGCATGACTTGGTACTCGTAATGCCCACTGGGTGTATTAAAAGCCGTCTTCCACTCGTCCCCCTCCCAAATCCTCACCAGGTTGTAGGTATTTCCTAAGTCCAGCCTGGTGAAGATCCGGGCTCCCTGAAACGACTCGAATGCCGTCGTCATCAGGGGGAGTGGGTAGTGGTTCTTAACCGTGATGTCGTTGAGCGCCCGGTAATCAGTGCACGGCCGTTGCCCGCCCACCATCCTTTTTTCCCACGAAGGAGAAGCCTGCGCCCGCGGGTGAGGTAGATGGGCGGATGTGACCCTCGACGAGTGCCTTGTCGATATACTCCCTCATGGCCAGCATCTCTGGCCGGGACAAGGAAAACAATCCCCTCGTACGACGGCGATTGTCTACCCGCACCGAGAGGTTGACGAGGCCGTCCAGTCGTGAAGGTGTACGCTATATTACATGGATTTGTTCGACTTTTTTAAATGTAGATGTTCCAAAGGTCTGTATCAGTTGCTTGTAGGCTATGTGTGGAAGCCAGGAAATGCTAAATGTGTTTTTGTTAATTAACGGTCAATTACTGTGAGACCGACAGTTATTTGCTTGACAATCACCGGCTGACGAAATTTCATGTCCGCCACAGCCCTAAATCAGACCACTTGACTTTTTACACATTTTGTTACGTTACAGCCTTATTCTAAAATTGATTAAATCATGTTTTCCCCTCATCAATCTACACACAATACTCGACAATGACAAAGCGGAAACAGGTTTTTATACATTCTTGCTCATTTATTAAAATAAAAACAGAAATACCTATTTACATAAGTATTCAGACCATTTTCTATGAGACTCGAAATTGAGATCAGGTGCATCCTGTTTCCATTGATCCTCCTTGAGATGTTTCTACGACTTGAATGTAGTCCACCTGTGGTAAATTCAATTGATTGGACATTATTTGGAAAGGCACACACCTGTCTATATAAGGTCCCACAGTTATCCATAGCGTTGGTGACTGTAACTGTGCCGCTGGCAACAATTTAATTAAGTTTTTTTGCAGACGTTTACTGACACAGGCCATATTCAATGGGTGTTGTGCGTTCGTAAATTCATCAGTTATTCTGCGCTCTGGCATATTCAGACTGAATTTACGTGGATCCGAGTGTTCTGAGTCCCATAACGGCAGTCAAGCACCCAAGCTAACTGGCTATCATTGGCTAGCTTGCTAGCTACTTTCAGACACAAAATTGGGATTATGGTTAATTGTTTACCTCTGGATAACATGAAAACAGCCTAACCAGCACTGCTAGGGCGATTAAAACGGTATGTGGGGTGTTCTCTCATTTATTAGCTACTTCCAGACACAAGAGAGAGAACACCCCACTGACCATTTTACTCGCCCTAGCAGAGATGGTTAGGCTGTTTTCATGTTATCCAGAGTGTTGGTGACTTTAACTGTGCTGCTGGCAACAATTTAACCTCTACGGGATCGGTGTCCCGTATACGGGACAGTTGAGCTAACGTGCGCTAATGTGATTAGCATGACTGTTGTAAGTAACAGCAAACTTTCCAGGACATAGACATGTCTTATATGGGCAGAAAGCTTAAATTCTTGTTAATCTAACTGCAGTGTCCAATTTACAGTAGCTATTACAGCAAAAAAAAAAGACCATGCTATTGTTTGAAGAGAGTGCACAATAACAAAAAACTTATCACAGCAACTGGTTTGATACATTCACCTCTGAAGGTAAATAATGTACTTACATTCAGTAATCTTGCTCTGATTTGTCATCCTAAGGGTCCCAGAGATAAAATGTATCATAGTTATTTGATAAAATCAATTTTTATATTCAAATGTAGGAACTGGGTTCTACAGTTTGAACCCCTGCTGTCTCTGGCTCCACACCCACCCCTCCTGGCCATCTAGATGTGTGAAAGTTAGTGTATAAGCTAATGATCCATCATGTATGACATTCCTGGGAGTGTGTAAACTTACATTTTGTATTACCATATAATTTTGTATATATTCTCTATAGTTATGTACTTGAAAATGTATCAATTGACCAATTCAAAATAGTCCAGTACTGCAATGATTCACTGGATCAATCTGAAACTTTGCACACACACTGCTGCCATCTAGTGGCCTATATCTAAATTGCACCTAAACTGCGATATTATATTGTGGCCTTTCTCTTGCATTTCAAAGATGATGAAAAAAACAAAACAGACAACGCATGTTTTTTTGTTTGTATTATCTTTTACCAGATCTAATGTGTTATATTTTCCTAAATTAATTTCACATTTCCACAAACTTCAAAGTGTTTCCTTTCAAATGGTATCAAGAATATGCATATCCTTGCTTCAGGTCCTGAGCTACAGGCAGTTAGATTTGGGTATGTAATTTTAGGCAAAAATGGAAAAAAAGGATCCGATCCTTAAGAGGTTAATAATGCTTTTTTGCAGACGTTTACATTAGGCTCTAACTAGCCAAGCAAATGGCTCTGAGATACAAATAATAACATCATACACGTAACGTTAGCTAGCGAGCCAGCCAGTTAACATTAGCTAGATAGCTAAACCATGAACCATAATCCCAACTCATGACGTTACTACCCTGCATGAATCTGCAGGTAGCTAACCAACCAGGTTCAATGTTAGCAAGCAAATGGCTCTGAGATACGAATAATAAGATCATACACATAACGTTAGCTAGCTAGCTAACAGTACAGTTTAACTTGAAATTAAACCACTTTCTGTCAAAATAAGAAACGTGTAATATCTGAAAATGTAGCTAGCTAGACTATCTTACCCGTATACATCATGCATGATGGACGCGTCTCCCTGTCACGGATGCCATGGTTGCCCTTAGTTTGAAGTTGTAATCCGGAGACATGTGTTTTCTCCATCTCTTTAGCTATCATACTCAAATTCCACTGATTTCAAAACTCAAACCTCCAGAAAGTGGAGAGCAACACTTATGCAGCTCCACTACACAATACATTTTTAAAAAAGCAGCGTTAGACAGGATTACCTACACATACTGACCAGCTCAAATAGACAGACGCGTGCTATATGGCAGACCAATCCGAACAGCCCACTCATTATCTCAGCCAATCATGGCTAGTGGGAAGGTTGCTGTCTTTTTTCTGTGGCTTAACCAACTAGGCTCGTAATTTAGCAATTGTATTTGTATTTACAGATGGCATACAAATTTATTATTAATGCACATGAAAGTTCACATGTTCCAGAAGGCATTTCTGAGAAAAAAATGCATCTTGATTTTTTAAAAATTGTTTACGTTCAAATGGCTCTCCTGTGAAGTAGTGACCCACGACATATGCCTAGTTTCCTAAAACGAGTCACAATTATGCATGTAATGCTTTTATTATCTTCCCCAAACTTGAAACTCACACGCTGCTTATGTATGCCAGTTAGGCTCTACACCCCTTGTAAAGCAGATTAATGTGCTTAATTTTAAGAAGTTATTTGGCCACTTTAGTTGTGATACAAACCTTATTAAAACATATGGGCCTATGGGCAAGTCTACAAGAGGTGTTCGACTTTGATTAGAAAAAGTAGCAAAACTTGTTTCTTATGCTGGGAATCATTCACAAGTGATAATATATACTTCACAAGTGATAGGCTAATGTTGTCACCCATCAGACTATTTTTGATTTAATCTTGTCTTTACATATACTAAATAATATATGTGTGACATTTGTTTTGATTTAGAATGGACCATTATCATGCACCTGTATCGAAACAGGGGCAGCGGGAAAAAATACATGTAATCTATGCACTTAAATAGCGAATGGAGGACGCGTTTCCCCGTGGTTTATTTTCATACCAGCCAGGTAGGCTATTTTCTCCCGCAATTGCATGGCCTATAGAAATGTTGCGCAACATGAGCTCATGGGCTCTCATGAAGTGTTTGATTAGATTTTCGAATACATTTGCATTGATGTCAGAGTGATTAGGGGGACAATAGAGTGCTGAGTACCAGGCAGTTAGCAAGTTTGGTAGGCTACTAATGACCAGCAGCAGGATCAGAGCTTGGAGAAGCCTAATTACCGTGACTAAATGGTCATGTGGAAATTGACTGCCTTCATGACTCGTGACCGCCGGTGTGGCGGTAATACGGTCACCGCAACAGCCCTCTGAATAGTTTCCGAATGCACTAAGGAGGAAACAAGTCAAAGCTGTCAGGATTTTACATTTAAACAGCTCCCACTTGGGTTCCCAAATAAAACACTGTAGGTTCTCAAAGCACAGATGCAGCGTGTTGAATATTTAATAGCAACATAGACGAAGTGTCCTCATGCATCAGTTCTATACAAAATTATCCCATAACATCATAACACTCTGCTCGGAGCTCGGCGCAAGTCACCTGGGAAAGTCAGCTATACCCTAAAAGCGAATGACTCAACCTCACGACGTTATTCATTCATGTAACATTTAATGTTCTGCAAGCTAGGCTTGTTTGATGTTTGTTGACTATAAAGTGGAGAAAGATAAGTATTTCAAAAGTGGAAGCTAGGAGACATAGGCTTCTGTTACATAATTTTCTCATGTATATCAATGGTCGCAAAAGCTCATAATTTGAACAATGATGATACAGCAGTTATATTGTCTTAGACAGCCCTTTCCTTTTCAAATGTGGCTGTTTTTAATCAATCTGTTTTTAATACTGTATAGTTTATTCAAATCAAACTGGTCACTATTTTCCATAGCATATGACTTATTACTACGGATAGGCTATGTATAATCATATTTGTAACCTGATTCGATAGAAATAAGAAGAACAACAATCCCATGATACTACTGTATGTAAGAAGGGGAGGCAACAGACAAACCTCTGGAACCCAACACAGAGAAAATGGCCCCCGTCAGGAATAAAGAGATGGACTGTGTGTTTCTGTTTCCTGAAATGAATGTGGCTTGGGTCGACTTCCAAAAAGATCTGCCTAGTGCCTGCTTGTTCTGGCTGATTTGTTCCTCTTGGCAGCGTCACATTAACAGTTTTCCACCCCTCTCTTTCATGTGCTTCCAAAGTCAAGTCGAACAAATTCACTTAACAGAGTTAGCTCTCCTGGGAGACAGATAGGGTGACAGCTGACAGGGATGAATACACGTTTCAAGGGAACAACAAACGATAAAGGATGAGAGGGCTGCTGGGAGGAAAAAGGGAGGAAAAAGAGGGGGAGGATTGATAACTCATCCAACATGACAACATAATTGTGTTCATGCAAAGTATACAGTTAGTTCGAGCTTCGATTTCATTGATTCTCATTTCTGGTTGTTGGGGAGAAAGAAATGAAACAATGTCAACTTGACACTTCCTGGCTCAAAGCCATAACTACCCTTTTGGTGTAGTGCTGTTCTCCCCATTGAGGATATTAACAGTGACCCTCCTTGGATACACTTTGCCCGACAACCACTCTGCTGTACTACATTCCAGCCCGGCTACATGTGCCATACCCTGTTTATTGGAGTTATACTGTATGGTTAGGATTATATTAACCACTTAAAGTTAGGAGTAAATCATATGCTTTGAATTAAACCTATAGCTTGTGACACCTCTGATGGCATAGACTTAGATGTATTTGTATTTTGTATTTATTAAGAATCGCCATTAGCTGCTGCCAAGACATGACATTACATTACATTTCATAACACTTTTCACAACACGTGAAGTGTGTGCCCTCAGGCCACTACTCTACTATCACATACAGTGGGGAAAAAAAAGTATTTAGTCAGCCACCAATTGTGCAAGTTCTCCCACTTAAAAAGATGAGAGAGGCCTGTAATTTTCATCATAGGTACACGTCAACTATGACAGACAAAATGATTTTAAAAAATCCAGAAAATCACATTGTAGGATTTTTAATGAATTTATTAGCAAATTATGGTGGAAAATAAGTATTTGGTCAATAACAAAAGTTTCTCATACTTTGTTTTATACCCTTTGTTGGCAATGACACAGGTCAAATGTTTTCTGTAAGTCTTCACAAGGTTTTCACACACTGTTGCTGGTATTTTGGCCCATTCCTCCATGCAGATCTCCTCTAGAGCAGTGATGTTTTGGGGCTGTCGCTGGGCAACACAGGCTTTCAACTCCCTCCAAAGATTTTCTATGGGGTTGAGATCTGGAGGCTGGCTAGGCCACTCCAGGACCTTGAAATGCTTCTTACGAAGCCACTCTTTCGTTTCCCGGGCGGTGTGTTTGGGATCATTGTCATGCTGAAAGACCCAGCCACGTTTCATCTTCAATGCCCTTGCTGATGGAAGGAGGTTTTCACTCAAAATCTCACGATACATGCCCCCATTCATTCTTTCCTTTACACGGATCAGTCGTCCTGGTCCCTTTGCAGAAAAACAGCCCCAAAGCATGATGTTTCCACCCCCATGCTTCACAGTAGGTATGGTGTTCTTTGGATGCAACTCAGCATTCTTTGTCCTCCAAACACGACGAGTTGAGTTTTTACCAAAAAGTTCTATTTTAGTTTCATCTGACCATATGACATTCTCCCAATCCTCTTCTGGATCATCCAAATGCACTCTAGCAAACTTCAGACGGGCCTGGACATGTACTGGCTTAAGCAGGGGGACACGTCTGGCACTGCAGGATTTGAGTCCCTGGCGGCGTAGTGTGTTACTGATGGTAGGCTTTGTTACTTTGGTCCCAGCTCTCTGCAGGTCATTCACTAGGTCCCCCTGTGTGGTTCTGGGATTTTTGCTCACCGTTCTTGTGATCATTTTGACCCCACGGGGTGAGATCTTGCGTGGAGCCCCAGATCGAGGGAGATTATCAGTGGTCTTGTATGTCTTCCATTTCCTAATAATTGCTCCCACAGTTGATTTCTTCAAACCAAGCTGCTTACCTATTGCAGATTCAGTCTTCCCAGCCTGGTGCAGGTCTACAATTTTGTTTCTGGTGTCCTTTGACAGCTCTTTGGTCTTGGCCATAGTGGAGTTTGGAGTGTGACTGTTTGAGGTTGTGGACAGGTGTCTTTTATACTGATAACAAGTTCAAACAGGTGCCATTAATACAGGTAACGAGTGGAGGACAGAGGAGCCTCTTAAAGAAGAAGTTATAGGTCTGTGAGAGCCAGAAATCTTGCTTGTTTGTAGGTGACCAAATACTTATTTTCCACCATAATTTGCAAATAAATTCATAAAAAATCCTACAATGTGATTTTCTGGAGAAAAAATATCTCAATTTTTTCTGTCATAGTTGACGTGTACCTATGATGAAAATTACAGGCCTCTCTCATCTTTTTAAGTGGGAGAACTTGCACAATTGGTGGCTGACTAAATACTTTTCCCCCCCACTGTATCGACAATACAAAATTCATGTGTGTAGAGTGTGTGTCTTATCATGTGTATGTGTGTCTGTGCCTGTGTGTGTGTCTCTTCACAGTCCCCGTCGTTCCATAAGGTGTATTTTTAAAATCTGATTCTACTGCATGCATCAGTTACCTGATGTGGAATACAGTTCCATGTAGCCATGGCTGTATGTAGTACTGTGTGCCTCCCATAGTCTGTTCTTGACTTGGGGATTGTGAAGAGTGTCACGGTTTACTAAGCCAGAACCCAGAAGCAGACCAGGACAAGGTAAGTTGAAACAAAGGTGAGTGTTTATTTAATAGATCCACGAGTGAGGCTGAATAATCCAGGGAACAGAGCGGGTGGCGTGGATGGGTTGTTGAGGGTGCAGTGGTAGGTCCAGTAATGGCTCGGCAGCCGCCAGCCATCAGGCAGAGGTTGGGTGAAGGTTCCGGGTGAGTGACTGCAGATAGAACAAAACGGAGGTAAGTATACAGCAAGTCAAAAAGGTGCAAAACAACAAAACTAACGCTAGAAGTTCCAAGGCTGATACACGGACAAACATACTGTTCGTGGCTAACGATCCGGCAGGGAATGGATGTCAGGTCAGAGCTTATGAAGGTGATGATCAGGGCCAGGTGTGCAGATTGCTGATGGAATGCAGGTGTGGAAATCAGGAGAGCTCCCGCCTAGCAACGTAGCCCGGCAACCAGGCAGGGAGCGTTCCAGAACCCTCGGGAAACTGGAGATCCCGAGCAGAAAAACTAATACACAGACGGAACCGACTCAGACTGCCGGAATCGTTACAAAGAGACCTTTGGTGGCATGTCTTGTGGGGTATGCATGGGTGTCCGAGCTGTGTGCTAGTAATTTAAATAGACACCTCGGTGCATTCAGCATGTCAACACTTCTTACAAAACAAGTAGTGATTAAGTCAATCTCTCCTCCACTTTGAACCATGAGTGATCTACATGCATATTATTAATGTTAGCTCTCTGTGTACACACAAGGGCCAGCCGTGCTGCCCTGTTCTGAGCCAATTGTAATTTTCTGAGGTCCCTCTTTGTGGCATCTGACCACATGACTGAACAGTAGTCCAGGTGCGACATAACTAGGGCCTGTAGGACCTGCCTTGTTGATAGTGTTGTTAAAAAGGCAGAGCAGCGCTTTGTTATGGACAGACTTCTTCCCATCTTAGCTACTGTTGTATCAACATGTTTTCACCATGACAGTTTACAATCCAGAGTTAATCTAAGCAGTTTAGTCACCTCAACTTGCTCAATTTCCACATTATTTATTACAAGATTTAGTTGAGGTTTAGGGAATGATTTGTCCCAAATACAATGGTTTTAGTTTTTGAAATATTTAGGACTAACTTACTCCTTGCCACTCATTCTGAAACTAACTGCAGCTCTTTGTTAAGTGTTGCAGTGATTTCACTCGCTGTAGTAGCTGACGTGTATAGTGTTGAGTCATCCGCATACATAGACACCCTGACTTTACTCAAAGCCAGTGGCATGTCATTAGTGAAGATTGAGAAAAGTAAGGGGCCTAGACAGCTGCCCTGGGGAATTCCTGATTCTACCTGGATTATGTTGGAGAGGCTTGCATTAAAGAACACCCTCTGTGTTCTGTTAGACAGGTAACTCTTTATCCACAATATAGCAGGGGATGTAAAGCCATAACACATACGTTTTTCCATCAGCAGACTATGATCGATAATGTCAAAAGCCGCACTGAAGTCTAACAAAACAGCTCGCATAATATTTTTATCATAAACTCATAAATCTCACAAGTCACAAGTCTCACTAATGGAGAGCAAAACAGAGAACATTATACCAGTATTTACTATAATTAGGACAATTTGGCTTAAATGTATATGATAATTACTGTGATACAAAAATACATCAGTAGGAATGCACATATTGCATGACATGCAGTGCATTACATTTCCTCATCCATCACTATAGTATACAAACATGGAGGGTAAAGTGGTGCGAAAAGGGCATTTACAAGGATATAAAAAAGAGTGTAATGTTACAGCCTATTGCGTGATGAACTAACCCTCTCTGATGTTTTGGAGACAGCTGCGTTTGTATTATTTAATTATCCATATCAACAGCCTTCCCCCAGGTCAGGAGAATACCACAGTAGACTATTGCTGAACTTTAATTTACAAAGAAGCTCCATCTACCATTTCATTACTACACACAGTTGAATAACATACAGTAAATATATAAAGTACTACATGACACCTGTAGATATTCTTCAAGTGGTGAAACTAAAACAACTACTATGATAGCGAGCCATGTAAATTATGATTATGGTTAGATAATGACAACCATATTTATCTTCAAAACAGTCATTTGTGGGTGGAAAGATAAATAAAGAAATGGACAAAGACTGTTTAAATTCAGACTGTATGTCTAAGTGAGCAAGGATGGTTTGTTTCAATAACACACTGACTGATACTCATCCACAGACACACGCCCTGTCTACATGATGTCCATGTGTTCATGTGTCCCAGGCCTCTTAGCAGATGGAATCTACACTCTTATAAAAAAGGGTTCCAAAAGGGTTCTTCGGTTGTCCCCATAGGAGCACACTTTTTGGTTCCAGGTAGAACGCTTTTTGGTTCCCGGTAGAACCCTTTTGGGTTCCATGTCGAACCCTCCGTGGAAAGGTTTCTACATAGAACTGAAAAGGGTTCTACCAGGAACCAAAAAGGGTTATTCAAAGGGTTCTCCTATGGGGACAGCCGAAGAACCCTTTTAGGTTCTAGATAGCACCTTTATTTGTAAGAGTGTAGAGACTAACCACAGATATATAAGTGTACATGATTGAGTCATCTCACCCTGGGCCGAAGTCTCTGTAGGCATGTTATGTATTTATTGGGATAGCGGGCCCCCTTAGACATATGTGTGTGCGTGCGGGTGCGCTCATGTAAGCGATTGAGCAAATCTCTGGGTATACTGGTGGAATGCAGCCTGTATGGATTACCCTTCCTGGTCCAGGAGCAGGAGGGGTGGGTGGCAATATGTCAGTATGTGCCATGACACAAACTGTCGGCTCCACAGGACGTGGGTGGGAGAGTTGTACTGGCCTTATCTCAGAGCTCCATCTCTGGGTTCAGTTCCTCTGACCTCTCCCGGGGCTCTCAGGACCTGGGAACTGCTGGGGTCAAGGACGAACCAATAAACCCTCCCTATCTCCCTGTCCCTCACCCCCCCCTTCTCCCCCTCCCCTTTAACACACTCATACACTCCCTCTCTAAATAAGGGCATGTTGAGTCTATAGGCATTCAGGAATATTCAGCCCTCCTCGTAAATCAGAAGCGGGGTAAGGAGTGGGGAAAGTATTCTTGGCAACACTGATACAAGGGAGTGTAAATTAAATTATTTAATGACCTGTTTTCCAAGCAAGATTACCAGTGCCAGCACAAACAGAGATCTGGGGAAGGCCCATAAGTCACTGCCTGCCTGGGCTTTAGTCGGCTGCTGCCAGACCATGAAGATCTGCGCTGTTACATCTTACGTGTGCTCTTCCTGTATTTGTCAAGGGGTTGTTTTCAAACATACCCCTTCTCCTACTCCTCCGACACCCCCACTCTGGTTTCCTGCAGTTGTTATTGGGGTCGAGCCTGTCCAATGTGTAATTAATAAAGTGGAGAAAGAGAGAGTAAAGAGACTTTGGGGTTCTCTCTTTCATGGCTTATCAATATCAGGAAGAGGGGGGAACAATGGCGTCCATCAATCTCCCAACATTCCATTGTGAGGGCCATTGGTCAAGAGAGCAGTGGGGCTCTTGATGAGTGATGGATGGAGGGAGGGGGACTGACTGACCAGTCCCACAGCCACTTTCCCCCACTTCTCCTCCAAATTCCTCACCCACCTCTCCAAACTGGCATCGTAGCAACCAGTGAACTAATCTTCTGCTTGGACACACATACACATACATTTACCTATCCAATATACAGAGGTAGGTACAGTATAAATATTTAGTGCTGCTGTCAAACTGGTCATTGGTGTTTGTGTGTAGCTACAGAGTTGATGTGTATGGGGATTAGTCAAGTCTGACAGTTCAGCTTTTAGCAGAGCTCTGGAGGTGCCCTACGTTAATCAATCCAAGCTGTGTTTTCAGGCCGGACCCTCCCTCCACCCTCCCTCCACATGCCAGTGTCCCCCTAACTCACAACCGGAGCCCTGAGAAGAAACAAAAATACTTCATGTTTAATGTTCAAATAATTATAACGCAACCCCGGGCTCTGGTTGGGCTTAATGTTCGAACATGGTTGTTTTGCTGATTAATGGGAGTAAATGTTGTAAATGCCTGGTCCAAATGAGAACCAGGGCGTGTTGTCAATGTGCATTACATGTCATGGCTCTGGTTCAGCTCTCCCTTTGGTTCCATCCGAACCAAGTTAAGCATGCTTAAATATAATGTAATTTCCTGTTTATGCACTTTTCTCTCTACACGTATTCTGACCTTGAACTTAAGTATGAGAATAGCATGCTATTGACCCACATATTTTTTGGTGTGGAGATCAAATAAATGAAGGTGTGGCGGAGGTGTGTCTACAGATACGCTGTATTTTGACCTTGACTTAATTCCCTAATAATTACACCACCTTTATGCACGAGAACCTTAAATAAGGTCTAGCAAACCTATCAGTTCCAAGTGGAAAAAAGCATTTACTTATTTTTTTCTAATAGAAATAACACCATTCTCCATGCACTGTAATTTACAACTTGATAAGAGCTATTGGTAAGAGCTAGGTAAATGAGTAATCTTTTTGGATAGGGGAATTGTAAATATAAATTACACTTGTTTTAGATCTATTTTACCTTATAATTGCTGGAGACAAATATGAAACCAGTCATATGGCAGCAAACTGAATCGTGTATCAAGATATCAACTTTCCCACAGTAAAGTTTATGAAATGCAGTGCTATTCAGCAGAATTTAAATTGTACGGCCTTTTAACTTGCACTTTTGAATGTCTTAATTATAGGCTACCCTGACTTTCTCTGTTTCCTATTTCTATCATGTTAAATATTAGCCACTATCAGTATCGACTAATCAGTAGGCCTATTAACCACACAAATTCAACTGCCAATGTAATGTCAGTTCCCTTCAGTTGGTATAGCCTAAATTATCATTCCATTTACCTTCATTCACTTCCTCTGTAAACACCGTCATGGCTGTGTGTTTGTTGCTAAGGATCATTAGTAACAGTTGATAATACAAAAAAAGAAGATGAAATGTAGGCCAATGAAATCGTTGTGGAGCGGAGTGGAGACCAAGCCATAACAGTTTGAACACGACACATGGCGCAATACTTGACCGTGTCATCACACAGTTCCATGGTTAGTGCAGGCAATAGACGAGGGTGTAGCCTACTATTGTACACTATTCTAATTCTATGTACACTAATCTTCCAACATTACCATGGGTTGAAGCGCTGAATGTTGCATTTTCAGAAAGAATCAAACCACCGTTTTCTTTCTTTCATGCGTAAAGGTTCTCCAACCCATTTTTTCCCATGAGTGCCTAGAGTTCATGAGAACTTAGCCTACCTAAAAATAGCTGTGCCTTTATTCTGGATTTTTATTGTAGGCATATGTCCTCATAATTTGCAGGGATGAAATTTGGAGATCCAAGCTATAGGCTTCTGTAGCGCCAAACCTACCGAGTTGATTTAAAAACTATGGAATGTTTTTATTATATGCCCAGGCTTTTCTCAGTTTAAAAAAAACCAATTTGTATCATGTTCAATATTAGCCTCTATCGGGAGCCACCGTCAGTAATACCCACACACATTTATAACTGTCACTTTAGTGCTGGTTTCCTTCCATTTGTAGCCTACATTTAGCATCATACCATTACCATTCCGTTTACCTTCCTTTCCTCTGTCACGTCCGTGTATTTATTCCTGGGAGTCGCTAGCAATAGTGGATCATATTAGGCTAACGTTGTGCAATAATTTGGGACATGTAGCCTATTTCAATCATTATGTAACTAAGACACATAGCAGTTTAAACCTGGGCTACAGTTCCATGATTAGTGAGGAATAAGGTATTTATAGGACTATTGTGAACCAGAGTCTGTTGACAATATTCAAACTGAAAGGTACACCCTATGTAAATGGGTGGCTTAAGATAAATGTACCGAAAAGCCCATTGAATGAAAACTCCACGAGAACATCTGTTGGCCAGCAAGTCGGAGAGTTTTCAGCGGTTGAATTAAATGTATTCAGAGCGTGTAAGGAAGCCACACCTGCAGAGGCGACTGAAGAAGGTAAGTCTGAATAACACATTTTGGTACATTTATCTTATGCCATCCCTTTACATACCTTTTAGTTGGAATATTGTCGACAGACTATTAAATACTGAGAAGTGCGTAGGAAAGGTGTGCATAGGAAAGGCGTACATTTCCTAAGTCTGACCGGCCCCAAAGTATTTGCATTCAAGTCATTACTGGTCAGCCCCATCAATTACCATTCTTGGCAGTCGTCTGAAATGGAGCTGAATTTATTTAGGGTGGTGCCCAAGTCAAGATACTCGGCACAGCTTTGTGGGCTTTGTAAAGATTTTAAGATACTGTTGGGCTGGGGGGATGGAACTTTGAACTGGCCCTGTTTTCATCTCAGCTTAACATTTATTTGAATACCGCAGACATAAATTGTAATAGATAGTGTGCCCAGACAGACTGCGACGTTTTGACATCTTAGAATGATTACGGGGCTCAAGAGTGCTGTTAATATTGGAAACGGGCCTCCCTGGAACAAGGAACATAGCATCCCACTGCATAACATTACTGTTAATGTCTGGCAGTCGCGATTAGGGTTCCTCATGCTCTGCATTAATTTGTGTTATCAGAGGGGGCTACAGAAGGCCAGCTTTTACAGACAGCTGATGTCAGAGCACGCAACACTGCAAATAAACAATGTCTCTTTACACCCTCACTGCCGAAGAACCTAACAGCTCCTCTGGCTCCAGGACAGCTTTTGTTAATTAGTATTAAATGCCTGGTGTCGACCGGGTGGGTACATGAGCGAGAAAGGCACTGAGACGTTGGCGGTTTGGGCAGCAGCTCACTGAAGCTCAATGGGCCGCCGACTGCCGTGTTTCAGACGTGATGACCTGAGACTTGAATGGTGATCCTATGGCTCTAAGGTCTTTGTCTTGCCTTTCCACTGTGTGTTCCACTGTTAGCCGTTCCCAAACAACACCCAGGATGTTCCTTTCACACTCATTGTGTTTGGAGTGTTTCTCTCCGTTCCTATGCCTCCATGATGCCTGCATAATAGCTTTGGCTCTCCAGACACCTGAAGCACATTTTCCTCTCCTCTTAAAGCTGTGTTTATTCGTCACTGGGGCGAGTCGGAGAGAACAAACAGTCTACTATCCTGGGTTGTGTCTCCTCTCCTTCCCTCTGCGACTTCCTCCCCCTCAATGTGTGTTTGCTCTTGTGACTGTCAATGCAGAGTGTATTTGGAGAACAGAGCATGCCCTATCCTGTAACCTGGCTGGGAGCTTTATCTCACACTGCCCTCCTCTTCCCCCTTGCCATGGATCCCTGGCTGACACTAAGGGGACAACAACACTGACCCACATGTACTCCTGGAGATGCTGAAACGTACTGAGAGCCTTGCACAACCCAAAGGGCATGCGATTGAATTCAAACAAATCAAAAGGGGTGAAAAATATTGTTTTGGCCTTGTCCTTTTGGTGTGTGAGTGTGCATGTGTGTTTGCGCGCACACGTACAGGAAAGATGTGTGTGAGAGTGGAGACCCCTGTGCTACAGAGCGGGTCTTTTCAGAGACAACTAGCTATGAACATCAGCCAAAACAAAGCCCATATGCAGGACACACATGGGAAGCCGATTTAGTCAAGCAACTGTGATCACTTTTTCATCGAGACAGTGTGTGCTTTGGGGCACCTCCAACTTCCTCTAATTGAAGGAACTGTAAGATGCTTTTCAGTTATTCTCTCAGTTCAATCCCTCAACGGATCCCTGGTGGTGCTTCCTCCTCGGCTCATTTGAGTTGTTGGATGGGAGGGTTACTAGGATGCGTCTCTAATGGCACCTTATTCCCTATATAGTGCACTACCTTTGACCAGGGTCCATAGGGCTCTGGTCAAAAGTAGTGCACTATATAAGGACTAAGGTGCCATTTGGGACGTAGCTTAGGACTGTATCCCCTCTCCACCTTTACAATAAATATCTCCCTCCGCACCTGCGGCTTCACCTCTTGACTGAACCGCTGAGCGAACGTTCCCAGACTTTTCATTTTCCTAAAAGCCAAAAATAACCTACTGAGTTTCTACGTAAATGATCTCAAAGTGATCTTGAATGATTATTCAGGGGTCCTGTGGTCATTTACGCAAGTAAATTAGCTAAATTATTATGCAATAATAGTTACACACTATAACTGGAGGAGGTTTAGGAACAAATCGTCCCTGAATGACTAAATGATTGATAAACAAATATAAATAACTTTTGGAACTATAGAGCAAAAGGGATCCATTGAAACTCCATCATCATAAAGTGCAATGCATGGCTGATTTAGGGAGAATAGATCTGTTCTGTTCCTATCAATAGATTGTTTCTGTTTGCTCCCAAAAGTTCATCCAGGGTCGCCTCCATAACATCTTCGTTGAATTTTGTGTCTCCTGGAAGCTCTGAAATGTCAAGTCATTGTGCCCCTGTTAAAACAAGATTAAATGAAAGAGACTGGCCTCCTTCCATTGTGTTTTTTATCCAAACAAACTACACGGCTTAAGTCAGCTCACTCTGTTTTCCAATACTGCAGCAAATTAAGGAATTCCCAATAGTAATGATTGAACAACATGGAAGCCTTATGATATTACGGCCTCCCATCGGATTTTGATAGGCTTGTAAATATTTACACTGCTGTGGCAAAGATGGAGTTGTCTTCCAGCACCTTTACACACACGTGCACACACACGCACACACACTCACACACCGCTGTGGGAACAGAATGTGACCAGGGGCCTTCTCCCAAAGTGCCTTCTCCCCAATTTCGGTCCCGGCAGGAGGAATGTGATTTGTTTAATTACGTGCCCCTGAGTGGCCCCATGGGAAGAATACTTTTTAATTTCTCAGCCTCTAGCGGTCTCCCTCAGCCTGGCTGTCTACTCCACTGGCTGGTCTGGGGTCAATGCAGTGGGGGGCTGAGTCACGCTGCCTGCCAGGGGTTACCGGGGCCCACTGGTTCTCAGACTAGCGGAATGCCATTCAGGGCTAACCCCTCCCCAAAAACCACTCATAACCCTCCTTACCAGGACTCTTATCAGTGGGCTCTGTGGCTCTACACCCGCCTTGGGCTGCCCCTTTGCCCCTTTGCCCCTCTGCCCACCAGGCATGACAAGTGGGGGCGCTGGGAATAGGTGAGGAGGGATTAGAGGTGTTCTATACTGATCATATGGATCATATGTTCTGTCAATCAACCTGTCAATCACCCACATTGTAATGATGAACAAGAATTAAATCATGCACGTTTGTCTCTGCATGAATACACAGTATTATGTCAGGGTCAAATGTGACAGACTAGCTCTCAAAACTCTCAATCTCATGAACACATACGCTCACAAACAACAAACTCTATGCCTCTGATACTGTTGATGAGGCACAAGACAATAGCGCATGGCAATGCAGCAATAGAGAATAGAGCTGTCAGAGCAAAAGGTATGTGTACAGTGTATCCTGTTTGTTTGTGAGGCATAAGAGGCACAGAGATAGAGACAGGGGAAAGACTAGAGTCTGAGTTACAGACAAAGGTGCTCCCTCCCTTAGGGCCAGACATGAGACACTGAGGAAGAAGAGGGAGAAAGAGCGGTAGCGAGAGAGGACTGAAATGAAAGGCTGCCTCCCTCCATATCCTATACAGACAGACACACCAAGGACGGTCTGTTCCAAAGAACCATTGACCTTCTGCGAGAAAAGCCCCCACCACAAAACAAGACATCAATAACCTGAAAAGCGATACAGCGTGAGCGGAAATCACCATGGCACATGGAAGAGGAGCACCTGAATGGTCTTGTTTAAACAGCCATCGCCCTGATACAGTCAAGGAAGGGATGTGCTGTGGCATTGTGTGGCCAACAATAGCAGACTGTGAACTCTGGGTGATAAAAGGGCCCCACCAAACTATGAATATACCTCTCCTATGAACAAACCTATTGTTCTGGTTCAGAAAACACTGTTTTATGGCTGATGGCCAGAGTGTGTCAGGTAACAGGTTGTTTGTGGCGACTGAGATCCATGGAGAGACTGTAGGCACAGGGGAGAGAGGGAGGGAGGGATGGAGGGATAGAGGGATAGAGGGAGAGAGGGAGAGAGAGAGGGAGAGAGAGAGAGAGACAGAGAGAGAGAGAGCTGGAGTCAGTGCTGGAACTATTGGTGGAGACAAGATTAATTTTTTGATTAATTTGGATAGCTTTCCTTGGGCGGAGGGAGCAGAGAGCTTAATCCATTGCGATGGCTGACAATGGCGCTGTCAGAGCGGTATGACGCCTCAATAGATAGAGCTGCAATGGAGCATTAAGGGCCCTGTAAACAATCCCACAACACTCATAACCCACACCGCAGGACGGGCTTAGCGCAAACCCCGCTGCTCCCTCCTTCAGAGCTCTCACCCCTCCTTCCTTCCCTCCCTGCCTCCTGCTACAGAGCGGTACAGATGAGCCAGCCAGCCTGGAGCAATGTGGGAGCCTTCACCAAATCACCTGGCCAATTGGAGAGCTCTCATCCTGGGCCAAGCCAGAGCCAGAGCCAGGGCCTGGACAGAACCGGACTAGACCAGAGGAGGTGTGGGTATCACGCAGTACAGTCCTGCCTTGCACAACAATGATGTGCTTAATACTCAAGGAGTGATCCATTCTTATGACACCCTATCTGTTAATACTGTCTGGTTGGTTGAGATCCAAGAGGGTATGGTCCAATGGATGCCCAAGAGGCAATTAAGTCAGAGTTATAGCGGATGCGCAGTAGTTATAGAGGATGGAAGCCTTGTTCATCCAATAGGCTACATTGTTATTGGACTAGTCTTCCCAGCCATCCTTCAGAACATGATCTAGAATTTTAACAGTCGGATGTGACTCCTATGACTCATCTAATCACCTCGACTTTGAACACCCACCTCCGACACGCCCCCGATCCCACCAGCCAAATATCTCACACTCGGAGGAGAAGGACCTGAGGACCTCCACATCTGTCCCGTTAAAGACTTTGCCGAGGTTCAGTTAGCCCAGAGTGCTCCGCTCCGACTCACCAGAGTCTGTCCAGCATCCAGGGAACAGGTTCAGAGAGGAGAGGGGAAGTTAAAGGTTGCGTCCCAAACGTCACTCTATTCCCTATCTAGCACGCTACTTTTGACCAGGGACCACAGGGAAACCCATAGGGCTCTGGTCAAAAGTAGTGCACTATATAGGGATTAAGGTACCATTTGGGACGCAGACAGAGAGGGTTGCGGAGGATGAAAGGAGAACGCAATGTTCCTCTCCCAACCATGACGTCCTTTTCTTCTTCTACCCTTCTCTTCCCACAGTCTCCACCAACTAAACCCTGGGCCCAGGCAAGGCAACATATGGCCTGGGGGGATGATTTTTGTTTTCATCATAACCACAGAGATGGGGAAATGGTTCCAAATGACATGGGGATGGGCGTGTTATCATTTCAAAACTGAGATTAAAAAAACACAACCGCATTTCCTGTTGTTGTGATTTATGAGTGTTGCTTTTCCAAATGATGTCAACAGACATTATGCGTTTGCGTATATCTAAGTGAGTTGAAGTACAGTAGAGTGACTGTAAAATGAGTCAGATTGAATTATGATAATCATATTTCTAGAGGGAGCATCTTATGGCCAGACATTACACAGTACTACACAGTTAAGTTTATGGATGAGCGTGTATAACTTGGAGTGAAATTGAAGTACAACTTGTTGGATGCAGATCCTTTGCTGAAATGGGATAGGATCATATTCATATTATGCCCAAAGGGTTACATGACAATTAAGAACTGTAGACCTCAGCAATAAAATAATAGCAATATCTGATGGCATTTAAATGGTTAAGCATTGTCTTAACTGAGGGGGGAATGGGTAACCTAATGCATTTTAACAATGGTTATTTTTAGCGACAAAATTGTATGGCATTGAATTTCACATTTGCAAAAGAGCCAAGTTCATCCAGTAAGATGCATGCAGGCAGCAGTGGTAGAGGCAGCACTCTTTAAGCTGATTTATGCTTGATCGGATTTGCGGTCCGGCATTGCCATGCGTCTCCCAAATGTTGTAACAATGTGGAAGGCTCCATATAGCTCCGTATATCTCTGAATTGACATGATTGGTTGACGGTAGGTGGGTGCAGTATGTCCTGTATAAACACAAAATCACTTCCTTGACAACTTCCATCACAACAGCTCTGCTCTGCTCCGCAAAGCGCAAGAAGTATGAATGCCCTGACATTGCAATAAATGCTGTTTGGCAAATACATATCCGGATTGACCATAAATCAGCTTTAAGTCACAAATGTTGAGCAAAGTGCTTCAATGACCCTGTGGAAATAACCCAGCGAAATGACTATTGACAGAGTATAGGGCCTACACTTGGAGTGTGTTCAATGCTGACCATATAAAACAAATATGGCTGCTCATAGTTTGTGGCAACAATATCCTTTAGTTAAGAATAGAATGCAACTGCACAAGATCAAATGTATTCAAACGTGTCTATTCAACCTAATTACACAAGTAAATCACAGAAAGACTATATGCAGCATACATGTCTACCTGGTTGACCTTAAGTTCGAATGAATCTCAAGTATATTGAATTTCCTTTAACAGCACTCATACTCTATGTGTAGGAAGTGCATGAAAGAGTATACTTCAGCTCCTTTATGTACAAGCACAAAGCAAAGCTTACACCTTTTTTTTTTTATGTCATGGAGCGGAAGCCCCCACCCAAGCCTTACCTGAATCCCCATTCAAAGAGCTAGTTAAAACAGGATATCATTAGTATTAAAAAGGAAACAAGGCTTAACAGATCCTAACAACCGTCTATTAAAAATATGAATACTTTGTGTTGGTGGTCTGGTCAAAATCTTTAAATAACAGGTTCCACATGCCATCAATTCCCCAAGGCAGGGGCTATAGCTACACTTGACTTTGAAAGATTTTCACTTTCAGCATGAGTTGACACCCTCTCTTGTACAGAAATAAAAAAGACCACCCTCTTACCCTTCAATTAGTATTCTATGAGTCAGACAAACGTGTCTTAGACACTTTCGACTTCCTTTCCAAAAAACGTATTTGATTGTATGGGGAGGTTTGCAGGGGTGATGATTAAACAGTTAAAAAGCTGGAAGGCATGCTGACAGTGTAACTCCCCCGATAGCTTTCTTCATTAGTAATACTGTCTAGTCTAGTGAGATACCATATGTCATAACTTGCAGCTTCTTCCCCTTTTGGGAGCCGTGCACATTACTACAAAAATTACAAGGTATTTTTATCACCTCTAACTGTAACCCAAGACGATGAGTTGCAAGAAAATGTCAGTGTAGTCAGCCAAGTCAAATCAATGAGATTATGCATCATGGTGAGTTTTACTCCAAGCTGTCTCATGATATGATTACAGTATTACCCTGGCGGCCCGTGATTTCAGTGAGATATGATTAATTCTGCAACATATAGTGTTGGGGGTTGATCAGAATGAAGTATGTCAAAGATACACAAAACAGATGACTAATTTCACCCCCAAATAATAACGTGATACAGATGTATCTGAAAACATTGTATTGCTTCACTGGAGTAAAGGCCATTGTTCATTGCAAACTTAATTTAAGCAAAAGGAAATTTGGAAACGTAGTAGCACAAATTAAGTTAATTCAAATAGATTTAATAAAGTGCGGCAAAACTCAAACTTCATCAATAGTTGTTACTGGTTTTGGATAGTCCAAGAGAGATGCTGTACTATGGGCCAGCGTTGAAGACAACCAAACAGCTGGATGCAGTGTGTCTGTGCCTTAGCTGCCCTGTCTCCCTGCCTGCCTTTCCTCCACATCTCTGTTCTGCTGTCAGATCAGACAGCCACTCTCAGCCCAAAACCTCAAGTATTCCAATTACACAGCTGGGGTTGGGCCTCCTCTCCTCTCCTCTCCTCTCCTCTCCCTCTCCTCTCCTCTCCTCTCCTCTCCTCTCCTCTCCTCTCCTCTCCTCTCCTCTCCTCTCCTCTCCTCTCCTCTCCTCTCCTCTCCTCCCCACATCTCTGCTTCCCTCCTCTCGCCCCCCCCCACACTCCTCTCCTCTCTACATGGTCCTTCCAGACGTTACAATGGTTTCTCACATGGTCACACCCTCACAGGAAAGCTAATGAATGGGGCCGACCTTCATCTCCCTACATGCCAACCGCCCTGTCGCTTGTCAATCACACACCACACAATACAATTCAATTCAACTTTATTTATTAACAAAGTATTGAGAAACTTTTGTTATTGACCAAATACTTATTTTCCACCATAATTTGCAAATAAATTCATTACAAATCCTACAATGTGATTTTCTGGAGGAAAAAAATCTCAATTTGTCTGTCATAGTTGACGTGTACCTATGATGAATATTACAGGCCTCTCTCATCTTTTTAAGTGGGAGAACTTGCACAATTGGTGGCTGACTAAATACTTTTTTTCCTCACTGTATTTCCATCTCTGGCCATGAAACAGCTCGCATGTGCACTGCTCATTTTAGAACAGTGTTTTCCCGCAATTGCATTTTGGAACATTTGCACGTAGGTCTACCACCATGTGTACACTGCTGAGCCTAGAATGTGAAGAGATAAAATTGTATCAACATTTTAAGCTAAACATTCTGATCTGTTCTATCAGCCTTATTAATTGATATGGCATATACCTCCAATACACTACTTTGATACGCATCGTGGGGATTAAAGGAGTGAGTATATGCAATGCCCACTGAAAAATAAGTGGGTAGCCTATATGGCATATACCTGTGTATAACCTCCACAACACCACTGGCTGAAGTGTTTACAGTGCCATATTCCTGGGTTTGATCTTCATGTGTCCTGGCATTTTATAGGAATTCTCCATTTCTGGAAGAAGTTGCAGTGAGTGTGGGTGAGAATGGAAAAAGACATGGCAGTGTTGTATCAGTCATGAGAATGTATAAGAATGTACAGGACCATCACTGTGGTGAGAGGCAGAGGAAAGTTCCAGTATCAAGTTTAGTCTTTCCATTAAAGATGCTGACTACAACCAGACTCCCATTATCTTCATTTGGCATTTTGGGGCAATATTTGGAAACAAATAACTCTTGCCATTATGCATTTTTACGGTTATTTTAGGTTTTCTGTTTAGGGTTACACAAACTACAGACATCCAGGTGTATATGGATGTTTTTACAATAAATAGGCCTAAATTCTTTCTACATAAGGTATGCTAGAACTTGTCTGCCACTGTCCCACCCAAAGACCGGTGGAGCCACATATGGTACACAAACCTGAGCTAATGTTTGCAAATAAAAGGGTGTGCAGACTGATCTTTATCAAATCAACCAAATAAAGTAATTTGTTTGCTTTATTATCTTCTTATGATTATTCATTTTTGGTGGAGGGAAATTGATTATTATTATCTGGGCCAAATATTTAATGTTCCCATTATTTGAGTGAGTGCATATACAAATGCGTCATGAGCATTGTGTGTACAATAACACAGAGACATTTTCCCACACTGAGGCCAGGCCTGGCAGCGAGGACTGAACCTCAGAGATCCTGGCAGCAAGGGAATTCAAACTACCACATTACAGACCACCATAGTGCATACATATTATCACAGATCACTACAATTTTACAGATCTCTACTAACATGGATCACTACAATACAGTAGATCACAAAAGCAGATGCTGCTGTACTAGTAGGGCCTATGCTAGATCACTTCAGAATGGATCATCACAGACGGTTGTTCAGAAAAGATCTCCAAAACAGATCATATCATGATGGGTCACCACAGCAAATACTGTACAACCACAGGTTACAGAGTGCAAACCACAACAGAACATCACAAGAACCAAACAAACATGAATATCATGGGCTGCAAATCACTACAATGATCACAGCGTAGATTTCCTGGAAAATGTATCTTACAACTGGAAAAGATATGACGGGTAATCACGAATCACCTTACCAGAGATCTCTAATGGCTTCAAGATTCTAAAAAGTTACGCCAAAACCTTGCATTGCTATCTGTCCACAATCACATCGTACTAAGCATTGTGACATCACCCAATGGGGACTCTACACATACTAAAGTAAGGACCACAAACTCTAACAAAACAGATGACAAACCACTACACCACAGGAGTCATAGAGAGGTCATTGTGTCAAATAGTTGAGACAAACGTTCACGAGTTGCTATATCACTTTTGGGATTAGGGGAAGAAACATTGAACTGGAGAATCTCAATGTTATAGCCTAGTCCTGGGGGTCTTACAGAGTACAGAGGGCACACTGAATTCAACCCCTCTGATAGCATCTTCATTCTTATGCTCTTACGTTCACTCCCACAGAGCAGGAAACTGTAACATAACCAGAATACCGAACCCACTTGGGATTGGCTGAGCCACAGCGGTGAACCTAGGGTCACTAGTTAGATGTAAATCATTTGTGTGAAGAGAATATGTCAACAGAACCACTGCAATGGCCGTGTGGTGCCAGGATATCAACCTCTCCCTCAACGTGATCAAGACAAAGGAGATGATTGTGGACTACAGGAAAAGGAGGACCGAGCACGCCCCCATTCTCATCGACGGGGCTGTAGTGGAGCAGGTTGAGAGCTACAAGTTCCTTGGTGTCCACATCACCAACAAACTATCTTGGTCCAAACACACCAAGACAGTCGTGAAGAGGGCACGACAAAGCCTATTCCCCCTAAGGAGACTGAAAAGATTTGGCATGGGTCCTCAGATCCTCAAAAAGTTATACAGCTGCACCATCGAGAGCATTCTGACTGGTCGCATCACTACCTGGTATGGCAACTGCTCGGCCTCCGACCGCAAGGCACTACAGAGGGTAGTGCGTACGGCCCAGTACATCACTGGGGCCAAGCTTCCTGCCATCAAGACCTCTATACAAGGCGGTGTCAGAGGAAGGCCCTACAAATTGTCAAAGACTCCAGCCACCCTAGTCATAGACTGTTCTCTCTGCTACTGCATGGCAAGCGGTACCGGAGCATTAAGTCTAGGTCCAAAAGGCTTCTTAACAGCTTCTACCCCCAAGATATGACTCCTGAACAGCTAATCAAATGGCTACCCAGACTATTTGCACTGTCCCCCCCACCACCTATTTTACGCTGCTGCCACTCTCTGTTTATTATCTATGCATAGTCACTTTAACTCTACCTACATGTACATATTACCTCAATTTAAATGTTTTACTTATAAATTTATTACTCAACACTTATTTTTCTTAAAACTGCATTGTTGGTTAAGGGCTTGTAAGTAAGCATTTCACTGTAAGGTCTACAGCTGTTGTATTCGGCGCATGTGACAAATAACATTTGATTTGATTTGAATTCCACTTAATAGTAATCGAAGCACATGGAAATATCATTTGACGTGAAAACATGTTGTCAGTAGCTCGTTATGATAGAACCGTAGGTGATCTGGTGATTAATCATATCTGAGGTCCTTGGATCTCGAGCGGAAAAGGCAACGCATCATGAAAAATATGATCTGTGTGGCGTTTTAGGAAGCCATTAGTGAAACTACTGATGGGGCTGATTGGAGAAGGGCCGTTTCCTTTTACTGGCGTAGCGGGTTGCTATTTACAGAGCTCTGATAATGACTGTGAGGGCAAATGTACGCCAGCCTAGAGTAACGATACGTATCACTATGATTGGCGCAGGTCAAGGGCATAGACATGCATGCTCTTTTTTTTTGCCTATACACAGGCACACTTACAGTATACATACTCGCACACACTTATGCAATAGACAAACAAAAACTTGTGCAAAAACACACACTGCATAGACATATACATAAACAGAATGGCGCCAGAGAAGATGGCTGCCGTTTTACAGCCCTCTAACCAATTGTACTATTATGTGTGTTTTTCCGCGTTATTTGTAATTTATTTTGTACATAATGTTTCTGCCATCGTCTCTTATAACCAAAAATAACTTCTGGATATCAGGACAGCGATTACTCACCTCGTATTGGACGAAGATTTTTTCTTCAACGAGGCGGCCGCGAAGGATATCCTACAGACACCCAACAAGGCCCAAATCCCCGTCATTCGCATGAGAAAGTGACAGAGATATCGTGGACGTAGGTCGGGGTGCCTTGTAAAGATCCGACGGCGAGCGAGTAAACTGCCTCTCCCATCAATCCTATTAGCCAATCTTCAATCATTTGAGAATAAATTGCATGACCTAAGATTACGGTTATCCTACCAACGGGACATAAAAAACTGTAATATCTTATGTTTCACCGAGTCGTGGCGGAACGACGACATGGACAACATACAGCTAGCGGGCTATACGCTACATCGGCAGGATAGAACGGCTGACTCCGGTAAGACAAGGGGTGGCGGTCTGTGTATATTTGTAAACAACAGCTGGTGCACAAAATCAAATACTAAGGAAGTCTCGAGGTTTTGCTCGCCTGAGGTAGAGTATCTTATGATAAGCTGTAGACCACACTATTTACCAAGAGAGTTTTCATCTATATTTTTCATAGCTGTCTATTTACCACCACAAACCAATGCTGGCATTAAGATTGCACTGAATGAGCTGTATAAGGCCATAAGTGAACAGGAAAACGCTCATCCAGAGGCAGCGCTCCTAGTGGCCGGGGACTTTAATGCAGGGAAACTTAAATCTGTTCTACCTAATTTCTACCAGCATGTTAAATGTGCAACCAGAGGAAAAAAAACTCTAGACCACCTTTACTCCACACACAGAGACGCATACAAAGCTCTCCCTGGCCCTCCATTTGACAGATCTGACCATAACTCTATCCTCCTGATTCCTGCTTATAAGCAAAAACTAAAGCAGGAAGCACCAGTGACTCAGTTAATAAAAATGTGGTCAGATGACGCAGATACTAAGCTACAGGACTGTTTTGCTAGCACAGACTGGAACATGTTCCGGGATTCTTCAGATAGCATTGAGGAGTACACCACATCAGTCACTGGCTTCATCAATAAGTGCATCGATGATGTCGTCCCCACAGTGACTTTACATACATACCCCAACCAGAAGCCATGGATTACAGGAAACATCCGCACTGAGCTAAAGGGTAGAGCTGCCGCTTTCAAGGAGCGGGACTCTAACCCGGACGCTTATAAGAAATCCCGCTATGCCCTCCGACGAACCATCAAACAGGCAAAGAGTCAATACAGGACTAAGATTGAATCGTACTACACCGGCTCTGACGCTCATCGGATGTGGCAGGGCTTGAAAACGATTACAGACTACAAAGGGAAGCACAGCCGCGAGCTGCCCAGTGACACAAGACTTCCAGACGAGCTAAACCACTTCTATGCTCGCTTCGAGGCAAGTAACACTGAAGCATTCATGAGAGCACCAGCTGTTCCGGATGACTATGTGATCACGCTCTCCATGGCCGATGTGAGTAAGACTTTTAAGCAGGTCAACATTCACAAGGCCGCAGGGCCAGACTGATTACCAGGACGTGTACTCCGAGCATGTGCTGACCAACTGGCAAGTGTCTTCACTGACATTTTCAACATGTCCCTGACTGAGTCTGTAATACCAACATGTTTCAAGCAGACCACCATAGTCCCCGTGCCCAAGGACACTAAGATAACCTGCCTAAATGACTACCGACCCGTAGCACTGACGTCTGTAGCCATGAAGTGCTTTGAAAGGCTGGTCATGGCTCACATCAACACCATTATCCCAGAAACCCTAGACCCACTCCAATTTGCATACCACCCCAACAGATCCACAGATGATGCAATCTCTATTGCACTCCACACTGCCCTTTCCCACCTGGACAAGAGGAACATCTACGTGAGAATGCTATTCATTGACTACAGCTCAGCATTCAACACCATAGTGCCCTCAAAGCTCATCACTAAGCTAAGGATCCTGGGACTAAACACCTCCCTCTGCAACTGGATCCTGGATTTCCTGACGGGCCGCCCCCAGGTGGTAAGGGTAGGTAACAACACATCTGCCACACTGATCCTCAACACGGGGGCCCCTCAGGGGTGCGTGCTCAGTCCCCTCCTGTACTCCCTGTTCACCCATGACTGCATGGCCAGGCAAACTCCAACACCATCATTAAGTTTGCCGACGACACAACAGTGGTAGGCCTGATCACCGACAACGATGAGACAGCCTATAGGGAGGAGGTCAGAGACCTGGCCATGTGGTGCCAGGGTAACAACCTCTCCCTCAACGTGACCAAGACAAAGGAGATGATTGTGGACTACAGGAAAAAAAAGAGGACTGAGCATCAGGGGCTGTAGTGGAACAGGTTGAGAGCTTCAAGTTCCTTGGTGTCCACATCACCAACAAACTATCATGGTTCAAACACACCAAGACAGTCATGAAGAGGGCACGACAAAGCCTATTCCCCCTCAGGAGACTGAAAAGATTTGGCATGGGTCCTCAGATCCTCAAAAAATTCTACAGCTGCACCATCGAGAGCATCCTGACTGGTTGCATCACCGCCTGGTATGGCAACTGCTTGGCCTCCGACCGCAAGGCACTACAGAGGGTAGTGCGTACGGCCCAGTACATCACTGGGGCCAAGCTTCCTGCCATCCAGGACCTCTATACCAGGCGGTGTTAGAGGAAGGCCCTCAAAATTGTCAAAGACTCCAGCCACCCTAGTCATAGACTGTTCTCTCTGCTACTGCACGGCAAGCGGTACCGGAGCATTAAGTCTAGGTCCAAAAGGCTTCTTAACAGCTTCTACCCCCAAGATATGACTCCTGAACAGCTAATCAAATGGCTACCCAGACTATTTGCACTGTCCCCCCCACCACCTATTTTACGCTGCTGCCACTCTCTGTTTATTATCTATGCATAGTCACTTTAACTCTACCCACATGTACATATTACTTCAACTACCTCAACTAGCCGGTGCCCCCGCACATTGACTCTGCACCGGTATCCCCCTGTATATATAGCCTCCCTACTGTTATTTTATTTTACTTCTGCTCTTTTTTTCTCAACACTTTTTTGTTGTTGTTTTATTTTACTTTTTTATTAAAAATAAATGCACTGTTGGTTAAGGGCTGTAAGTAAGCATTTCACTGTAATTTCTGCACCTGTTGTATTCGGCGCATGTGGCCAATAACATTTTATTTTATTTTATTTGATATACTCTCTCTCTCTCACACACACACACACACACACACTAATGCTCATTAATCACCCTTTCTCCACAGAGATGTCCAGGGTTGAGTCTAATGTCCGGTGTGCAACCGCTCCTGTGTTGTGGTCCAATATTGGTTTACAGTCGCAACGATACGGCCTGCCTGGCTTTGTACTCTGCCTAAGCGCTCCTCAAAATCAAAGCCATTTATAATGAAGTAGTGCATGGACATTTGCTTTCCCTTCATGAGGAGAATAATGGAAGTCTCTGTGCAGATGGGACTACTTTTTCACATCACTGAGCGGACCCCCTCTGCTAGGCTCCGGCCCCGGGACCAAGACGCCAATCCATCAGCCTCTGAGACAGAAATGTGTGGCAGGAAAGTGGGGAGCAGAGGCACGGAGGGGGGCTCCATTGGGGAGTGGAAGGGGTTTCGGGTCCATGAGTCTGACAGCAGACATTTCCATCAGATTTACATGTAGTTGGAGGTCTGTGTCGTTAGCATAATTTATGTCTCCCAGCAGCTGTCTCTCTGAATATACAAAGTGAAGTGTAAGGAATGATGTGATAAGCTTGCAGGAGACTTCATCCCATGTGGTCATAGAGATCCCTGGGCAGGTCTTCTGTTTCTACGATTGGTGGGTTAGCAATGGGTGTGTGTATTTATGCGCGTACATATCTGCATACGTGTGCGTATCTGTTTCTGTGTGTACATGCATGTGTCTATACATCTATGTCCACTGTTTCACCCCACACAGAGATAACCACTCTAGCTGAACTCCTGTGTGGCTTTGCTCTTCCACTGGGTACCTTTAAAAAGCTCCCTTTCTGACGCTTCAGAGGATAGGTTCAGCTGTAAGAGCACAGGGAATGACTCGGCCCAAATGCTATGCAGTGTGACATCTGCAAACCATAACACCCACTTAAAAACAAGAGAACTTTATGAAACAAAGAACATGGCTTCAGCTTTTTTTTCTTTGTAAAATAACGAGGCCACAGGGTAAGCATCTTCACAGAAATTGGTGGGGCGAGAGAGCGAGGTGCCTTGAAGTTCATTGCAAGTGTCGGTTTTGCTTTAGCTAGACTTCTAAAGACTGCATTCTTACGTCATTGTTAAATATTCACATGACACTTTATGTTTGTGGTTATATTTATGACATGACATACCCCACCCCACACATCTTTATGACTTGCACTATGTTTGGAAGTCCTAAGAGTTTGACTTCAGTGCTTTAGTTCACTTTATCATCCTTATTGTTAAACGAATGTTGCATATCAAAAGTAGCGAGGACAGATCAACTCATGGTGTTGTGTTGATTGTGCTGTTTTGTATTGTATGTTTTCATTTTGTAATTGTTTATTTTTATTGTCCAGCTATCCATTTCAAAAGAGATTCTATATCGCAATGGGACTTTCTTGGTTAAATCAAGGTTAAATCAATAACAAAAATTAATGATTTCGGTCACACTTTATTTGGATAGTCTGGATAGTCCATCTGTAGATGCTCTACAGATGGTCACACTATCAACAAACTATCTGTTGATGAGCAACTGCTTACTATGGTTACGGTTAGAGTAAGGTTGAGAATAAGGGTTAGCGGAAAGGTTAGGGTTAGGGCTAGGGTTAGGGTTAGTAGATAGTTAGTAGAAATGTTACTGATAGTCTGTAGAGCAAATACAGATGGACTACCCAAATAATGTGTTACCATTATTTCATAATGATTTTTTATTATTCTTTGACAAAATAGGCCTACTGGTAAAACCTTTTTCACCTACAGTAGTACGCAACATGTAACAGTGACTAACAGTGACTAACAGGAAGTACAGCTCAGTTACTGGATGGTATTGGATAGAATGATCCCTGATATTCCTGTTCTCCTTCCCCTGTAATTATTTCAATTGTGTCTGTGCTTCTAATGGATGTAGTCGGGACTCGGCTGCAGTAGTCTGGCTCCTTCAAGGATGAACTGCTACAGTCTAACAGGGACCAGAAATTGGCCTGGGCATTTCTAACACCGGCCGATTTCTTTCCTTGAGGCCCCCATACCGGCCCATTTTTGTACCTCAAGGCCCTCATTTTTAGCCAAATAATGATCATTCAGCACAAAACCTCCAATTTAGACAGGCCCAGGTGGCTAAAGATGGACCCATCTGGCATTTTGCTGGAACTGCCTTACGGCCAGTCCATTTCTGCAGTCTAACTAACCTGAAGGGTAATCAGGTTTACATCCATGCGTTCAAATATGGAGCCCTTTCACTCAGTCATGTCTTTCCTGGAAATAAAATGGAATCCTACGAACTGACTTTAACTTCAGATAACAGATCAAACGTAATACAGAACATACAGTAAATATAGCAGATCACTTAAATGCCCTATAATTTCAAATGCTATGCTAGAGTAAAACATGCAATACTTTATAAGGGAACCTTTAAAACATGACCATTGTCAAAGCTGGGAGTACCACATGACATCAAGAGAAATGTGCATCTCTCTTTCATAAGTGTTTGAAAATGAACAGTTCTAGACTAGGAAGATGCTGTATATCTGATGCTAAACCAAGTCAAATTAACTGGACACAAACAGCCTGAGGACCTGTGTCTTTATCTAACCCATACAGTATATCATTAAAGCCCAGCCAGCCAACAGAGTCAAAGACACTGTAACATCCTATTGCAGTGAACCTGGATACAGTTCACACACCTGACCCAGTGAGGAGAGGGCCCAGATGTCTTATCTCTGCTAAACTAGGGTGATCATTGTCAGAAGTGACAGTACCCAACACAACATCAGTGCCCCTTGGAATCTGAGAGCTCGCCTTGCAACTCTACCTCGCAGGCCGGAAAGCAAAGAATCTGCTCAGATGAGGGGGAATTCTGTCTCCTGAGTGGTTGGTTACACAAACTTCTTCCTTTGTTGTAATTGTAGTGTACTTTTCCCCCATTTTCCCACTATGGCAAACAACTGAAACAAGGAAAGCCCAGTGGATTCATAGGCATTGAATCCTAATTGGACTAATGGTGGTGGTAAATCTAAATTTCCCCTAGTCTCAGTCCATCCATGAGGGCCAGTGTTTATGTCTGCAGCCAGGGTTGAGGAAATCTCCCCAATCATTTATGGGGGTGCTTGTTTGTTGTAGAATGCAGCTCTGGAGATCTTATCACGGTGCTGTAGCCACTAGACCAGACCAGAGCCGGTCAGTCATCATACTTAAACAGTACATAGTACAGCAGGAGTCTAGTGCTGGTGCATACCACGACTCCATGCCTACGGGTAACTGATTACACAACAGTGTTTTTTTTTCTGCTCTAATGCTTCCTCATCCTTCACTTTAATTGATGCAACCCACTTGATTCTATAATAGACATTGAATTCCATTGTACAATGCTGATTCAAGAGGGAATTGTTGATACATTTGATAATACGAATCTATACTACAGTCAAATACACTCACATTACTCAGAAGGCACACTGAAGCACAGCTCCTTTTCCTACAATGAAGAAGTTCTGTTTATAAATCTGACTGAATGATAACCCAAATAACACTCCTGACCTGTGTGAGAATGAAAAAAAAGGTGTGAAAGCTAGCCAGCATGCTAGTAGCATGGGCCACGCAACATGGACAATGTACCCACTTCCCATAGCAGTAGCACCCTCCGTTGTATTCTACACAGTAGTTCCTGGGAGATCTGTCTGTCAGTACCTATAGGACAAGCTGTTCTATGGGCCCGTATCAGCAGACATGGTTAGGTTAGACTGCACCACCACCAGCACATCCTCCTGTAGTGCCTGTCGTTGACCTGGAGCGACCTCGTCCCTCCTCTCCACGGGATCCATGTGAACACACAGCTCCTCCACAGATCCCACCGCTGAAAGCAACTGTGAAAAGGAGAAAAGCTCTTTGTTAAAGGTATGTGCTACTCAAAATATTCCCTACCTCGTTCTTTTCCCTACTGCTTTGGACGCAAAATGAAAACAAACAAGGCCAATTTCCATTTTCCTGCCAATGTCTTGAATGCTGAATATTTCACTCCAAATGAAAAGTTGCATTTGTCAAATGCTGCTTCAGAAACAAAGGACATTGATGGCAATGAATACTGTCTGGAGAATACAGTAGTTCCGTGTGTGAACCTGCGTGTCAGAGGAAAAGTGAAAGGGGAAACTTCCCCAATGATTCAGCATGTCATTTTTCAAGACTTCATAAAAACATGTGGAAGGAGGGTGAGATACTGAGGGAGCTGACAAGTCTAGCACAGAGGTGTGGGAAGACTCATTTACAGCGCAGCACCACTCTCCTCTCTCCAGTCCTCTCTCCTCTCCCCTCCTCTCCTCTGCTGCTCCCATGTACCCAGGCCTGCCCTAGGCCACAGAGTCCCAGGGAGAGGGTTCGCCGTAGAGCCACAGGTCTCCAGGACACTGCGATTGAAACCATGTGAGATGAAGCAACCTCTGGAATCAGCTTTCCATATGAGCTAACCCCCCCAAAACCTTAGATGACAAAAATCTGGAATGAATGGAGAGTCCCATTGCCTCTCCCGAGCATAAATAAAGATAAAAACTAAAATGATTTTCATTCACATATACATGGCTAGCGTGTACAGTATACTTGAACCACATCCAAATGCACTAAGATACATTAACTTTGGTGAGATCCGTGGATGAGGTGAACACACACAAACTATTGTATAAGTCGATAGCAGAAAAGCACAACTGAAGGGTGACATCTTTGTTGTTCATTTAACGTAACGTAGTTCATTTAAAAATGTGCAACCACAATAGAGCTTCTATTGTTATGGCCACCACCCACTTTCCAATAACACACCCAGTCCTGACTCCTGACAGTCACCTTTATACCTGTGTTTCCAAGACACCCTAATGTCATTGGCTGTATGGAACCATTGGAACATGATGTTCAGTGTTAGGTATTTGGCGAGCAGGTTTCCATGTGAGTCTGGTGAATGAAGCCACCAGAGGATTCCTCTAAGCCCTGTCTCAGTTTTGGAGAGGGGAAATCCATCCATCAAAATGTTGTGTGCATATGTGTATGTGTGCGCACATGCACAGCATGATGATAGGATCCCCATTGGATATCTATCACACACACACACGCACACACACACGACCAAAGCTCCTTTGTTTGTTTGTTTTGGGTGTAACTCTGAAACCATGGTGCTGGGTCACACATCACTTCAGTTTTAATTTCGAATGGCAGTCAGACTAATCCCACTTCACATTGTTATTCTCGCTCTCTCTAACACACACACACACACACTGACAGACGAGAGCCGGCTTCATTAGAGCTAGCTAGCCTGATCCTGCTCCAGTTCGGCTAATCACACTCAGCAGTGAGAACACAGTGAGATCAACTGTTCCACGGGATGGGCCAAACTCCCATCACCACCACCACCACCTTCTCTCATCCTCCAAATGATGCAAAAACGCCTTTCCATTGTGTTTTTTCCCTCTGTTACCACATATCAACCAGCTTTGAATGCTAAAACACATTTCTACCCTACAATATCTGAAATATGTTCTGTTTTTTGGTGTGGGGACATTTTTTAAGGTGGTTACATTCAAGATAAGTTAGGTTTAGTGCCCTGTTCAGATGTCAGATGTTAGGGTTGAAACTGAAGCTCTGGTTGCTGTGGTCTACCAACAAAGCCAAGCCCAGGTTATGAAGACCAGATCCATGAGAACATAATTAATCCACTGGGTTATAGTATTCCCCTTCCCCATCCACAACCCTCCTCAAACAGAGAATTAATTCAAGATGGTTTGCGTTGATTTAGGGTGCTTTGAGGTGGTGGCATGTTGGTTCACCACAACACAACATTGGCAGATTCCTTACAAACAGCCAAGGCCTGCTGGCTTTGGACTGGAAAATGTGTTGGAGGGGAAAGCCTGAAAAAAAAGATTATTGACATTATTTCATGGCTGATCTTTCATGGTGTGTATACAGGTAACTGCCAAAATTTAAAAAACACCAACATAAAGTGTTTTAATAGGGCGTTGGATCACCACAAGCCGCCAGAACAGCTTCAATGCGCCTCGGCATAGATTCTACAAGTGTTTGGAACTCTATTGTAGGGATGCGACACCATTTGTCCACTAGAAATTCCATCATTTGGTGTTTTGTTGATGATGGTGGAAAACACTGTCTGAGGCGCTGCTCCAGAATTCCCCATAAGTGTTCATTTGAGTTGAGATCAGTTGACTGAGACCCATACACAGACACACACACACACAATTTAAACCCCCTATGCTCCTTTGAGACCCCTCTTTCAAAGTCACTGAGATCTCTTCTTCTAGCCATGGTAGCCAAACTTATGGGCAACTTTTATATATGACCCTAAGCATGAAAATAACTCAGGAACCATTCAATATACTTTGTATCCCTCATTTACTCAAGTGTTTCCTTTATTTTGGCAGTTACCTGTATATGGAGACTCTTCTTCATCAAGGGCACCATGAAGAAATAATGAGGCAAATCAATACACAGACAACAAGAAGGAAGGAGAATCTATTTCAGAGGAAGCCTATAAACACCAAAAGAGCCTAGCTATTTGGGGGAGTAAACACACGCATACAATCAGAGACACTGGCATCCTTTGATCTACATAAGTAGTTCCTCCTCTTATTGAAACCATCTATTCTAAAGAAGTCAACAATAATGGTTTCATTTCCCCTCAGGTCTAGGTAGCCAGAGAGGGCAGAGGGTGGGTGGAGGTTAGGAAGGGAAGTCTGAGAGAACAAACTGGATGTGGAAGAAAAAAAGTCCTCCCTCTATCAGAGGGTAAACAGTGTGATTGGAAGTCAGCAATTAGGGGTCGTGGAGATAAAGAGCTGGAAGAGATAAGTGTGCCACGATTTGGCTCAATGGGCAAATCCCCCATAGGCCTGCTGTGAATGCACCTCCACACGCAGAGCACACGCAGACTACATAAACACACATGGGCCAAGCCAGCCCCATGCCTCATGTAGCCTTGTGTCTGATCCAGTACAGCCTGGTCTCATATGTAACATAGTAAATGTAAATCCAGGACACTGAACTTGATATGTTACCTTTGGTTTGGTTACATAAGCCAGATGGTTACTTAAGGCAAAAACGAAAGTAGGGTGGTTGTCTGGGTGGATGGGTGAACATATAAAGTGAATGTCTAGCAAGGTTGTTAGTTCGAATCTCATCAAGGACAACTTTAGCATTTTAGTTAATTATTCACTTTTCAACTACGTACTACTTTTTAGCTACTTTGCAACTACTTAGTATGTTAGCTAACCCTTCCCCTAACCCTAACCCCAACCTTAACACTTTTAGCTAACCCTTCTCCTAACCCTAACCCTAAACCTTCCCCTAACCTTAACTCTTTAACCTAACTCCTAAACTTAACCATAACCTTAACCCTAACCTCTAACCCTAACACCTAGCCTAGCTAACGTTAGCCACCTAGCTAGAATTCGTAACATATTGTATGTTTTGCAAATTCGTAATATATAATACGATTTGGAATTTGTAACGAAATGGTTGATGGACATCCACACATTAATACATTCCATACGAAGCGTAACATATCATACTAAATTGAGTGTCTCAGATTTACGTACAGAATAATATGAAATGTTCTGAGACCAGTGTCACGCCCTGGCTCTGGGAACACTTGTATGTTGAGCCAGGGTGTGAGTTTCATTTGTATTCTATGTGTTCTATTTCTATGTTGGCCAGTGTGGTTCTCAATCAGAGGCAACGAGTGTCAGCTGTGGCTGGTTGTCTCTGATTGGGAACCACATTTAAACAGGCTGTTTTCCCACAGTAGTTGTGGGGATCTTGTTCCGTTTGGTTTGTGTAACCGTAGGACTTCACGTTTCGTATCGTTTGTTGTTCTGTTCGTGTGGTGAATTAATAAAAAAGTATGTTCGCATTCCACGCTGCGCCTTGGTCCTCTGTGTATGACGATCGTGACAGAAGATCCCACCAAAACTGGACCAAGCAGCGTGTCCAGGAGCCATCGCCAGGGGAGTCTCTAGTGGATCGCCTTTGCAACCTCGACTGGGCCAAGCCAAGTGAAGAGCAGAGAGGTTGGACTTTGGAGCAGTGGAGTAAGAGTCTCGACTGGGCCAAGCCAAGTGAAGAGCAGAGAGGTTGGACTTTGGAGCAGTGGGGTGAGAGTCTGGCGAGAAATATGGAGGCCTGGTCCACGGGGAGGAGAGACACCCAGATTTTTTTTAGGGGGGGGCTCACGACGTGGACGTCGGGGCAGCAGGAGGCCGCGATAGAGCGGTCCAGCGGGTTGGCAGAGGAGGCCGCCAGGTTACGGGGGCCACTGGTATTAAAGGGGAAGGAAAGTGTAGGGGCACGGCGAGAGGTACTGGGGTGTGTTGCCAGTCCGGTCCGGCCCGTTCCTGATCCCCGCGTAGGGCCAGTGGTGTGTGTCCCCAGTACGGTCCGGCCTGTTCCTGTTCCTCGCATCGAGCCTGTGGTGCGCGTCGCCAGCCCGGCCCGGCCTGTTCCTGCTCCCCGCATCGAGCCTGTGGTGCGCGTCGCCAGCCCGGCCCGGCCTGTTCCTGCTCCCCGCACCAAGCCTATGGTGCGCGTCGCCAGCCCGGCCCGGCCTGTTCCTGCTCCCCGCACCAAGCCTATGGTACGCTTCGCCAGCCCGGCCCGGCCTGTTCCTGCTCCCCGCACCAAGCCTATGGTGCGCGTCGCCAGCCCGGTCCGGCCTGTTCCTGCTTCCCACACCAAGCCTATGGTGCGCGTCGCCAGCCCGGTCCGGCCCGCTCCTGCTCCCCGCACCAAGCCAATGGTGCGCGTCGCCAGCCCGGTCCGGCCCGCTCCTGCTCCCCACACCAAGCCAGTGGTGTGCGTCGTCAGTCCAGCACGGCCCGTGCCTGTTCCCCACACCAAGCCAGTGGTGTGCGTCGTCAGTCCGGCACGGCCCGTGCCTGGTCCGGCACCGGTCAGATGCTTTACGCCGGAGCTAGAGCAATCCGCTCCACCAGTGTGCAGTCCAGCTCCGGCCAGCGGGGCCAGACCGGACCAGGGGTACTTTGGGGGGTTGGAGAGGGAGTGGGGATCAGGCCCGGAGCCGGATCCGCCGCCAAGGCGGAGTGCCCACCCGGTCCCTCCCCTGTGGTATTTAGTTGGCGCGGTCGGAGTCCGCGCCTTTAGGGGGGGGTACTGTCACGCCCTGGCTCTGGGAACACTTGTATGTTGAGCCAGGGTGTGAGTTTCATTTGTATTCTATGTGTTCTATTTCTATGTTGGCCAGTGTGGTTCTCAATCAGAGGCAACGAGTGTCAGCTGTGGCTGGTTGTCTCTGATTGGGAACCACATTTAAACAGGCTGTTTTCCCACAGTAGTTGTGGGATCTTGTTCCGTTTGGTTTGTGTAACCGTAGGACTTCACGTTTCGTATCGTTTGTTGTTCTGTTCGTGTGGTGAATTAATAAAAAAGTATGTTCGCATTCCACGCTGCGCCTTGGTCCTCTGTGTATGACGATCGTGACAACCAGGTTGAATAGGCCTAGGGCTAGGGAGACATAAGTGGGATCGAATTGGGTTCCATCCAGTGCAACGCTGCTATTTACTGTGTTCTTAAAGTAACTGTAAAGTGTTTCCAGATTTCTATGAACTATGACCTATAATGAATTACAATATGAGTGAAATCGTTTTCCTTCCAAAAATTGTAATTAAGTATGTTAAAAAGTAGATTTTCTGTGTTGAGTTGGAATGGTGTGGGTATATATACAGTTGAAGTCGGAAGTTTACATACACTTAGGTTGGAGTCATTAAAACTTGTTTTTCAACCACTCCACAAATTTCTTGTTAACAAACTATAGTTTTGGCAAGTCGGTTAGGACATCTACTTTGTGCGACCAAGCTTTAACTTCCTGACTGATGTCTTGAGACGTTGCTTCAATATATCCACATAATTTTCCTTCCTCATTATGCCATCTATTTTGTGAAGTGCACCAGTCCCTCCTGCAGCAATGCACCCCCACAGCATGATGTTGCCACCCCCGTACTTCACGGTTGGGATGGTGTTCTTCGGCTTGCAAGTCGCCTCCTTTTTCCTCCTAACATAACGATGGTCATTATGGCCAAACAGTTCTATTTTTGTTTCATCAGACCAGAGATGATTTCTCCAAAAGGTACGATCTTTGTCCCCGTGTGCAGTTGTAAACCGTATTCTGGCTTTTTTATGGCGGTTTTGGAGCAGTGGCTTCCTCCTTGCTGAGCGGCCTTTCAGGTTATGTCGATATAGGACTCGTTTTACTGTGGATATAGATTATTTTGTACCTGTTTCCTCCAGCATCTTCACAAGGTCCTTTGCTGTTGTTCTGGGATTGATTTCCACTTTTCGCACCAAAGTACGTTTATCTCTAGGAGACAGAACGCGTCTCCTTGCTGAGCGGTATTTTACATTTACATTTTAGTCATTTAGCAGACGCTCTTATCCAGAGCGACTTACAGGAGCAATTAGGGTTAAGTGCCTTGCTTAAGGGCATATCGTCTGATTTTTCACCTAGTCGGCTCGGGGATTAGAACCAGTGACCTTTCGGTTACTGGCACAACGCTCTTACCCACTAAGCTACTGGGTATGACGGCTGCGTGGTCCCATGGTGTTTATACTTGCGTACTATTGTTTGTACAGATGAACGTGGTACCTTCAGGCGTTTGGAAATTGCTCCCAAGGATGAACCAGACTTGTGGAGGTCTACAATTTTTGTCTGAGGTCTTGGCTGATTTCTTTTGATTTTCCCATGATGTCAAGCAAAGACGCACCCTTGAAATACATCCACAGGTACATCCACAGGTACACCTCCAATTGACTCATATTATGTCAATTAGCTTATCAGAAGCTTCTAAAGCCATGACATCATTTTCTGGAATTTTCCAAGCTGTTTAAAGGCACAGTCAATTTAGAGTATGAAACTTCTGACCAACTGGAATTGTGATAAAGTGAAATAATCTGTCTGTAAACAATTGTTGGAAAAATGACTTGTGTCATGCACAAAGTAGAAGTCCTAACCGACTTGCCAAAACTATAGTTTGTTAACAAGACATTTGTGGAGTGGTTGAAAAATGAGTTTTAATGACTCCAACCTAAGTGTATGTAAACTTCCGACTTCAACTGTACATGTGAGTAGACCGCTGATTGGCCAGCTCATCCTCTATGAGGAAATAGCAAGCATTTTTGAAACGGTCTGTTTGAGGTGGGGTTTTTTAAGTGTTTTTTCTCCAATTTATGCTTTGGCCACAAATACGAGTACAGGATGAGTCCACAACATTATTTGGGTATGAGTTAACAGAATATGAACTTTTAAAAGTGAGATTTACACAGTACAGTTACTTTAACACTGGGCAATAACATGGTAACTGTATCAGAGATTCAGATTTGTTACTTTAAAATGCATACCAAACAAAAACCATTGATATCAAAGTTGAACAAACTACAGACCTCTATGCACAAGGATCACTTTCAAATTGTATAATAACCCATTTAAAGGAAGAACTGTGCAGATACAAAGTTTGGTAACAGAATAAAACGGAAGGAGATTTTACCCTAATTCTGTTACCAAACTTTGCATCTGCACAGTTTTTCCAGTAAATGTTTGTAATTGTACTTATTGTGTAAATTGTTGAAAGTAGTCATTGTGCATAGAGTTGTATGGTTTGTTAAACACAGTGGTGGAAAAATCACTCAATTGTCATACTTGAGTAAAAGCAAAGATAATTTAATAGAAAATGACTCAAGTAAAAGTGAAAGTCACCCAGTAAAATGCTAGTTGAGTAAAAGTATTAAGTACAGTGGTGGAAAACTGTAAAAAGTAAAAGCTATACATCAAATTCCTTATATGAAACAAAGCAGACGGCACAATTTTCTGTTTTTTGTATTTATTTACGGACAGCCAGGGGCACACTCCAACACTCAGACATAATTTACAAGCGAGGTATTTGTTTTTAGTGAGTCCACCAGATCAGAGGCAGTATGGATGACAACACATTACATGTATATTGATAGGTGCGTGAATTGGACCATATTACTGTCCTGCCTGAGAAATCGAAATGTAACGAGTACTTTTGGGTTTCAGGGAAAATGTATGGGAGTATAAAAGTACATATTTTCTTTAGGAATGTAGTGGAGTAAAAGTAAAAGTAGTCAAAATAATAAATAGTAAGTAAATTACAGATACCCAAAAAATCAACTTAAGTAGTACTTCCGAGTATTTTTACTTAGTTACTTTACACCACTGGTTAAACTTTGAAATCAATGGATTTTGTTTGGCATACATTTTAAAGTGAAAGATCTCAGCGTAATTACTGTACCGTATACAGGGATGTGAAATATGTAGACATATATTATCATTCCAGAGATGCTTTCAGTGACTCAGTCCTTTTCCAGGAAACTCTTTTTCATGGTGCCAATGTGTGTCTGTACACTCTTCCCTTGTGACCACTGACCACAACAGTTGTGTATTCTGGAGAAACACAGAAAATCATTATGTCTCACACATAATTATGTTTTATAAACACAGGCATAATAATTCTAGACTGTTTACACATGTTGCAATGGTAAAGTTATAACGTTACCACAATAGATTCTGGCGCTATCATGAAGTTTGCTTTCTGTCTCCACGTTTGGGCGAATGTTGAAATGGTGAAAAATCAACAGTGTTTTTTTTGTGTATAATTAATTGCTTCTAGAAAATAATAGAGCAAGGTCTGGTCAAGTTATTAGGTCCATTGTTTAAAATTATTAACTTTGAAGGGGTAACACACTGATTTAACAAATATTTAGGCTTGTCAATGAGACAAATAATTCTGTTTATTTAATAAATCATTTCTGTGGACAAACCCAGGCACAAACCGTCTCATGCATGGGGAAAATGTGTGTATGTGCGTGCGTGAGAGAGAGAAAGCTCACGTACATGTATGTGTGTGTGTGTTACAAAGAGAGAGAGAGGGAGAGTTTCCGTTGGCATAGTGCCTTATGCTGCTCAGCCCTGACAGAATAACCACACACTTAATCTCTTGCTCTCCTCTTTCTTCTAGCGGTCCCTCCTTTCCCCGTAAGCATGACCCATTTCAACAAAGTGTAAAAGAAGACACTCTTCACAAGTGTACTAGCAAACTTACAGGAGTTGTTCCTAAGACATCAAAAAGGCAGTCAGGGTACATGCAGGTGGTATTGAATACATAGAATTACCTTTGGATTTGTTTTATGTTTGTTATAACTATATGATTATTTGAGTGGCACTGTATTGCACATAATCATTTTCACAGAGGGATGAAAAAAATCATTGACTGTCAATCTGTCTGGTTTTCTAGTATCTGGACATACAGTTGGAGTCGGAAGTTTACATACACTTAGGTTGGAGTCATTAAAACTCGTTTTTCAACCACTCCACAAATGTCTTGTTAACAAACAAAGTTTTGGCAAATCGGTTAGGACATCTACTTTGTGCATGACACAAGTAATTTTTCCAACAATTGTTTACAGACAGATTATTTCACTTATAATTCACTGCATCACAATTCCAGTGGGTCAGAAGTTTACATACACTAAGTTGAGTGTGTCTTTAAACATCTTGGAAAATTCCAGGAAATTATGTCATGGCTTTAGAAGCTTCTGATAGGCTAATTGACATCAATTGAGTCAATTGGATGTGTACCTGTGGATGTATTTCAAGTCCTACCTTCAAACTCAGTGCCTCTTTGCTTGACATCATGGGAAAATCAAAAGAAATCAGCCACGATCTCAGAAAAGAATTGTAGACCTCTACAAGTCTGGTTCATCCTTGGGAGCAATTTCCAAATGCCTGAAAGTACCACGTTCATCTGTACAAACAATAGTACGCAAGTATAAACAACATGGGACCATGCAGCCGTCATACCGCTCAGGAAGGAGACGCATTCTGTCTGCTAGAGATGAACGTACTTTGGTGCGAAAAGTGCAAATCAATCCCAGAACAACAGCAAAGGACCTTGTGAAGATGTTGGAAGTAACAGATACAAAAGTATCTATATCCACAGTAAAACAAGTCCTTTATCGGCATTACCAGAAAGGCCGCTCAGCAAGGAAGAAGCCACTGCTCCAAAACCGGCATAAAAAATCCAGACTACGGTTTGCAACTGCACATGGGGACAAAGATCGTACTTTTTGGAGAAATGTCCTCTGGTCTGATGAAACAAAAATAAAACTGTTTGGCCATAATGACCATCGTTATTTACATTTTAGTCATTTAGCAGACGCTCTTATCCAGAGCGACTTACAGTTGCATACATGCATACATAATTTTTTTAAATATATTGTTTTCATACTGGCCCCCCGTGGGAATCAAACCCACAACCCTGGCGTTGCAAACGCCATGCTCTACCAACTGAGCTACATCCCTGCCAGCCATTCCCTCCCCTACCCTGGACCAATTGTGCGCCGTCGCATGGGTCTCCCAGTTGCGGCCGGCTACGACAGAGCCTGGATTCAAACCAGGATCTCTAGTGGCACAGCTAGCACTGCGATGCAGTGCCTTCGACCACTGCGCCACTCGGGAGACTGCCAGAGGAGGAAAAAGGGGGTGGCTTGCAAGCCGAAGAACACCATCCCAACCGTGAAGCACGGGGGTGGCAGCATCATGCTGTGGGGGTGCTTTGCTGCAGGAGGGACTGGTGCACTTCACAAAATAGATGGCATAATGAGGAAGGAAAATTATGTGGATACATTTAATCAGTCAGGAAGTTAAAGCTTGGTCGCAAATGGGTCTTCCAAATGGACAATGACCCCAAACATACTTCCAAAGTTGTGGCAAAATGCCTTAAGGACAACAAAGTCAAGGTATTGGAGTGGCCATCACAAAGCCCTGACCTCAATTCTATAACAAATTTGTGGGCAGAACTGAAAAAGCGTTTGCGAGCAAGGAGGCCTACAAACCTGACTCAGTTACACCAGCTCTGTCAGGAGGAATGGGCCAAAATTCACCCAACTTATTGTGGGAAGCTTGTGGAAGGCTACCTGAAATGTTTGACCCAAATTAAACAATTTAAAGGCAAAGCTACCAAATACTAATTTAGTGTATGTAAACTTCTGACCCACTGGGAATGTGATTAAATAAATAAAAGCTTAAATAAATAACTTTTCTCTACTATTATTCTGACATTTCACATTCTTAAAATAAAGTGGTGATCCTTACTGACCTAAGACAGGCAATTTTTACTAGGATTAAATGTCAGGAATTGTGAAAAACTGAGTTGAAATGTATTTGGCTAAGGTGTATGTAAACTTCCAACTTCAACTGTACAATCACCAGACAAATTAGGTCTGTTGTTCCCAATAGAAAGTCCAAGGCTAGGAACGCCACATGTTTTTAGTGATGAATGTTACATAGCACAGTATGGTATTACGACCAGCCCTAAGTAACAATGGAGAAAAAAAGGTGTGTACATTTGCCATGACACAGCTGCAACAGATTCAAGAAACAGACCAACACCTGTTCATATGTTCCGTGGGCCCAGCCCGGCCTGGCTGAGGAGCTTTTTATTGCACATAAATAGCAATAAGCTTTATGGGATTCACTGCCTCACAAAATCATGATGCATGTAAACCTGACATCCGAGATGTCAGGCAGTAATTTCTTTACTGCTCTGCAATGCTGTTTCTATGTAGTAACACCTCACTGCTTTCGGAAAGTAAGTGGTTGCCCTGGATGGAATCCCAACATAAGCCTTATGGGTTGTGATCCAAAGACAGGAGTGGATGTACTGCTATGTCCTAGAGCCAAGCTGAACTGCTTCCATCATACCACATTCTGGACACCCAACACAGACACTTAGATAGAGATAGAGATAGAGAGAGAGAGAGAGAGAGAGAGAGAGAGAGAGAGAGAGAGAGAGAGAGAGAGAGAGAGAGAGAGAGAGAGAGAGAGAGAGAGAGAGAGAGAGAGAGAGAGAGAGAGAGAGAGAGAGGAGAGAGAGAGAGTGTGTATCCTGGTGAGAACAAATGACCCAGGAAGAAGACCAAGCTGAGACAAGAACACGCAATCATTGAAATCCTGCCCTCAACCCCTCTACTTCAAACCCATCACCCTCCACCCCCACAAACCTCCTCCCTCCTGCTCACAACCCTCCCCACCGGAACTACAGGGCATCTGTCTGCCAGCTAATCATCCCTAATTGTGCACTAATAGAGAAAGCAATGAATAGGGGGGAGAAGGAGAGGAGCAAGGGAAGAAAATAAACAAGAGCAATAGGAAGGGGAAAAGGGCAATTTCAGCTGAGAAATATTAATGTAATCAAGGCAAATTAGTAGGTTTGGGATAACATTCCTATGGCTCGCTGTGTTTACTTTGCAGGCGAGCAATGGAAAGTGTGTAGGGTCGAGGGATGGAAGGGGGACAGGTTGGTTAGTCAAAACGATTTCGCTCCGCTTGCACGAAACGCATACACTTTAATTACTATTACTCCCTGTTCTAAACTGTATGGCGGATCTGTTTATGCAATCTATGCTATACATTATGTATAGGCGGATAGGTGGAGACTGTGTAATAATGGGCAGGATGAGTGGAATTTAGGTCATGTAAATGGTTTGATTGACGATTCTAAACTCCATAATGTTTTTATATTTCAATCAATATGGTGGGTCATCTATAACACTGAGGAATAGATCATATTCACCACTAGCTAATTGGCTTACAAGTCACACACCCTTCAAATTTGGTCACAATTAGAATGGGTATGTTCTACTCATACCAATTCTATGATTCAAATAGTGGTAAGGGTGAGAGAGTTGTCTTTCATGTGCACACACACACAAACATGAAAGCACGCACACAAACAGACACACACACGCACACTCACAATTATACATTGGCACACAAACATTCTGGTGAGCATGGACACACACAAACACACACAGGTCGTGCATGGATCGATTCTGCCTGTGCTTTGAGCTGATTTACTGACTGGTGTTTACTGTGGATAATGTTAAACTATACTCATGTGTAGGCCAGGGAGTCTCCCAAGTGTTGAAACAGACTGAGTGCTGTATAAAAGATTTCCAAACATGCATTAAACTACACTCCAGAGAGAACCACGTAAGAGCTTGACCTGGCCACTGCACCAGCCTTTTACAGCGCAGATCAAATCTACTTTTGCTCTATGCAGAATACAATACACTGTCAACTACTGTATGCAGCTCAAAGTGGGAAAACGACACAGAATGACTAGAACAATATGCATGAACATATCTTATTAATTATGACTGGTCAGACAGAGTAAGCACCTGAAATGCAGATCTGTTCTAACAATACTGAAGTAATTGAACGTCATTTACTCAATGAAATGGCACAACAAATATTGGAATTTAACTACACACAACTGTAAAAACGTTAGATTCTACCTGAGAACATTGTCTATGTGTTGTGAGGTAAAAGTAAATCAATACATCCAAGTAAATCCATTCCAGCTCAGTTTCTCAATCTACAAAAAAGGAACTACAGTTGTTGTATAGCGCCCACTTGTGGTTGACACTGACAATGCATCACCACCTTGTCCAAAGGCTCAATTTGGAATATAGCAATACTTACTTTAAAGGGCAAATTCAGCCATTTAATTACATCAATATCAAATAATTTAACAATTAATGACCTTACTGTAATAGCTTTCCATTAAAATGGGCAAAAATAGCTTTTTAGAAAAAACTACTTCTCAAGCAAGAATTTTGCTAGGACTGTCTGAGAGTGGTCTGAGTGGGGAGGGGAAATCTGAAAATTTACTGTCATTTGCAGAGAGATTTGGACCTCTCTTTGTTATTGGTCTCTTAACCAATTTACTGCATGTTGATATCACCATGGAAAGTCGAAACTCCCACAGATGCAAACCTGCTAATTAGAAGGTCCTGTGTAGATTTAATTTTAAACCAGCAACAATCAGGAAATAACACTGATTAAAAAAAAAATTACACTTTTACAGTGTTAGTTTCGTCAGCTCTTATACAATATGATGTAAACCAAAGGAAAAACAGAATTTTGAGTGCACTGGGCCTTTAAGCCCTGTGGGCTCTCCATTGACCATCACTAAGATACTCTCCAAATAACGACAGTGATCTTGATTTTGTTACTCAGGCCAATCAAGACACCAAATTTTAAGGGAAGAAAGTTTGCTAATCAACCTCAAGTAATGTTTCACAATGTGTCCTTCTTGAGGGCGGGCTGATTTTTATACTACATAAATAAATATGCCGTAATAGGATGGTGTAAAGCAGGAAAGCCACTCATTGTCTGTGAATACTGAGCAGAGCAGGCGGTTGTGGATGGCTGACTGTGGATTGGGGACAGATGTGCTTGTGGAAACAGCACTTGGGTGGTGCAATATAGGTCAACTGCCTCACATGGGGTGGGAAAACCAAAACAATAGTTTACTCCAAGCCTCCCGTGACCATGTTCCTCTCACGGTGAGGTCATTCACAGAGTTAACTGTGACCACTGTCAATGGCAAACACTGTAGATGGTTTATGTGACAAAAGAGAGGGTCAATGTCCCTTCTTTTCAAAGACCACCACAGTTGTGATGTTAATAATAGCCAAATTGAACAGATACTGTGTGGCACATAAGGTGTGGTATATTACTGTTAACTGTGTGCCAGTGGTATAGAAACAGTGTAAACAATGTAATATTGATAACAGGTGATAGATATTATCAGTACAATTAACATACTTGGTAACTTCACCTATCTTCAGTTAGACTGAATGTTACTGTACCTGACTGAGCTTGTTTACTTTGCTGAATGAAGTCTATTAATCTAGTAGTCCACTGCAATCCCACCAATTTACTTATACAATGGTAGCCAGCATATAGAAGGTGACCTGTCTGGATCTGAAAATCACATACTGTAGGAAAAGTAACCACATTTGGGGATAGATCCTCCGCCGACAATTTACCAATATGGCCTTGTAGTAATACAACTATATGAGTCATGGTCGAGAAATGCAACACTTGCATTTCTAACCCGGTGAAAAAATTGCAGTACCTCTAAAACCCACGAGAGGGAACTATTCCTGCTTTTTCAGACCGACGTCTCCAACAAGTTCATGCTGCTGTTGTTTCCAAGCAATGCCTCCATTGCTCTCTCTCCAAACACACACACGCACACACACACACACACACACACACATAGACACACACACGCACACTGTGCCTGGCTTGCACTGAGGGGGGTTTCAGGTTTACAATGCACTGCTGTTGATGTCTGGCCAGTTCCTCTCTCCTTGTGAGGTACAAAAGGGTCACAAAGCAGCCTTCTGGCACGGCTTTATAACATACACTGTTCTGGCCTCCACAATAACTCCTAGCCTCTCTGGTGTATGCTAAAGACTGTTCTCTACAGCTATATAGCCTTTATCAGTTCTCTATGGTCATCTCTGTCTTCACAATAGGACTGTTAAGTCACCTGGCAAGAAGAGCTGAAGCAGCTCATCTGATGAATGGCCCCAGTTCTCTACAGAAATTCCTTTGATATGTTTATACTTTGAAGGGGATATAATGGATGAAAATCTCCCTCATGTCACTTGAGTCCTACACTGATTTAGAGCCATAGTCGAAAAACTGCTCAAGTATCATTGGCAACATTCTCCTGAAATACATGTAGGCCTATTTCACAAAACACTGTTGTGGTTTGGTGCATCAGTGTATTAAATTACTATAACAATCATATACAGTACCAGTCAAAAGTTTGGACACACCTACTCATTCAAGGGTTTTTCTTTATTTTTACTATTTTCTGCATTGTAGAATAATAGTGAAGACATCAAAACTATGACGTAACACATATGGAATCATGTAGTAACCAAAAGTGTTAAACAAATTGTCGTATCGAGTGAGTGGTGGCAATTATTGCTGATAAACAAAGGAGTCCGCTCATACTGAATCCTTGATCATAAGTTTATTCAGATCACAAGCTTTCAGCATGAGTGACAGGTGACATGACACCCGGAGAGCGACGCCTCAGAATGGCCGCTCTGCCTCTCTTCTTCGTTTACCCCTATTTATAAACAATGCAAAAAGATGGGCTCCCTCTTCTGGCCAATCACCAGTCTCCCCTGTCTACAACACACTTTCTGTCTGTTGTATGTGGCGTTACACTAAAACATTCCCTCTTGATACTAAAATCAACATTCTTTCAGTTCCACTTAAAAAACATTTAACACCATGATAATCTCAATACACTACATTCCCCCCTTACGAGACAAACTAAAAGTCTCGAAAACAAACAGAATAGGATTATGACAAGTAACAATTTATCTTATTGAGTATCTTTAACATTAAACCAAAAACATTCTCCTCTAGAGTGTAAATACCTTTCTATGAAATATGAACAACTGTTTATGAAGTGTGAATACATTACTATGAAATATTAACAAATCTTTATGGATTGTAAGAGCGAAAATCTGTCCAGCAACCTTCCATCCATCAATCAAGACAGTAAAATTCTCTCACGGTCCCTCTGCCCCAGGCAACCACCTTCGGTACTCCAGATAACCTCATAAACCATGTAAATGCATTTGAAACTATGATGCAATTAAATACACATGTAAGCCCCTGCAAACAAAATCCTATCCAAAAACATCCACTTGTAAGGCTGGTCAACCCATTGGACCCTACAGTGGACCTCTCCCTGCCTAAATTCCCTGTCCCTAAACATCACCGAAATAAACAAAAACATCTATGATCCTCACATGTATTCAATAACATCAAACATCATTCTACAAAAATTAATACCTAAGAATATGACACAATTATGTATTACACATGTCTATATTTCATTGCAGACACTGGAATGTAGTCCACTACACTTCATCTCCCCGTAGTCTCCTCTTCCAATGGACTGTTGATGATGGAATCGGCCACACCCTCCTTGTTTCATCTCCTCCAGTCATATTGTCCTTTCATATTGTCCCTGTTTGAGTATTTCAATCTCCACATGTCCCCCAAATGCTTCTGGAAGAAAAAGAAAAGACCAAACAGTATCTTTTGCAAAACAAACACTTTCAAATTAAACATCAATATCAACTAAGAATATAAAAATGATATATAAATGATGTATGAATCACATTAACCTATTCCCCCCTTTGATTCATAAATCATACTACAAATCACACCAATATTGGAAAAAAAGAAAAATAATTGAAAAATCATCAACTCATAAAAAATGATATTTATCCATTCAGTTCTACTTGTCCATCTTCCTCCAGATCAGGAACAGTCAACACCGGCCTCTGAGTGTTGTCTCCAGGCATCACTCTCCACCCTATCTCAATATCATAGCTTTCTCAAAGGTCAGTAACAAATTACAAACCTCACACAGTGTTATCAAAGCTGCCATTAAATGTAACCCATCACTGCCCCTACTGGCCTACCTGATCTTGCAACCAAGTCTTCTCAGATCTCCCAAACGCATCCCTTATATTCTTCAATGCATATATAACTATCTGAACTATCTGGACTCAAAGTATACCTAATATTATCAATATGATCTTCCCAAATGTTACACCATACCATGGAAAAAGTCCCCCCTTCTCCCTTAGATTCATCCTTCAATGATAGGCTTGAAGACTATGACATGTAGCCATGTCTCTTTTCATCCAATTTCAAATATAGCTTCAGATTTCTGTGTCCAGTGCTACCCCTCTTATAATGGTAGAAACCTCATATGGAAGCTTCAACGTATATGTAACAACATCCTGTCTATCCATAGGGTAAGAATATATACGCTTTATCACCACAAACCCTCTAAATATCTCTAACATTCCCAATAGTCACATTGTCAGGCAAAAGCTAATCTTTTAACCATCAAAGTCCTGCTCTTCTTACTACCTGGTACATAAAAAGTAACATATTTCTCATTACTACCCTTAAGGTCATGCATACCCAAAGTTATCATATAACATCACAATCTGATATTCCCATAAACATACCCCTTACCTCATATGTTTTATTAGAACAAACAACTTTTAGCCCTCAATGGTTACACCTCTAATGCTTCAGTTACGCTGTTACCTGAGTTTTCTTCCCATCTAACAAATTCACACAAGTTAATTCACTTAACCTAATAACACCTAACCCTAGGCTTAAACAAATGTTTTGACAATGACATTATTTTATCTGTTACTGATTGTTGTTGCTGATACCACAGTCATGACAAAGCATAAAATTGACACATACTTGATAGAGGTCGAGCGACCGTCTCTAACATGTTTGTTGCTGGAATTCTCAACAGACATGGACCCTCAAGATTCCTCACTGATCTTACAGAATGAGCTGCTGGAACCTGCCCATCTATCTCTAATTTTCACAACAGAAGAATCAAACCACTCCCTTTAGTTTCTCTCTCCCCTAACGAGCGGTACTGATCAGATACCTCTCCTTGTCTGTCATTAAAATCAAAGACCTCATCCTGTACCTCCATGATAGTATCTATATTCTCTCTACTACTATCTGTTCTCCTATTTTAACCCTATTCGTACTATCATTGATAGCACTCTCCATCCGTAACATAAACCCCTGAGTCTTCTTGCTAACCCCCTTTAATCTCAGAAAAGTTGTTGTCGGTGTCATACTTCCTACATTTGCTATTGCCATCATATCATTAATCCCTTCCAAAGTTACCATTAAAGTATGTATTAACCTTAATTATTTTTAGTGGCACAGTTACCAATATCCTCTGTGTATTATCTACTGTTGGAGTGACTACTGTAATCTACTCCTCCTGAACTCCCTCAATGACTGTGGAGGCTACAACAGACCTCAACTCTTCCATTATAAGCGTTACTTTATGAATTACATAGCCTTTTAACCAATAATTCTTAACCACTAGTGTCACTTTTTCCCAACTCTCAGTCCCATCTCTAATCCCTGACTTTCAAACTTTTGATTATAAAAATACACCTATAATTACCTTGATCTTCCTACTCTAAAGTGTCCTTCACTACTGTTCTCTCTCTCTTACTACTAACTTTGAAACTTAGCTTACTGTCTTAGAGTTCCTTCAACCCTAGTTCTCCTAACTTATTTTAATCTAATCTTTTCTCTCATAACCTTTAAAAACTTTTTCCACTGATTTATTCACAAAATCCCTTTACCACCAAATTTTTAGAATACGTGATTGGGAAAGTCCCCACCTGTTTCTGACTTCTTTACACAGACTTGGCAAACGACTAAACACCTTTTAGCCTAGCCTGAAATCTCTTAGTGTAAGAATGTAACCCAGAATAACCGTCACCCCTTTTAACTTTATTTCCCAGACAGATTGTCTAATAGGCAGTATCATCCTTCCTATGATACTATCTTTTTAAGCCAATATGATTCCCAAAAACCTACTTTTTAAAATCTTCTACCAGACAGTCGTCTAGTGTACATCTTATTGTACAATTCAATTTACACCATGCATCTCTTCCCAACACTGCAATAGGTATATGCTCTAATATTAGTATGTCTATTTTAATTTCTCCTTGATTTTTTATAGCATAGCTCAATTGGTTCCCTAAGAGTAATTAGCTGTTTTACTACCTCAAATCCCTATCCTAATTAGTTAATTTTACATAGTGAGATGTTTAACCTCTTTAGGCTGAACACAGATAAGTTTTTACACTATTCACTATCACTTCTCATAGTCCTCTGGTTTTACTTCAATTGTTAGATATTTTCTCTTCTTCTCTAATCGGTGCTATCAGCTGACACCCCCCTTCCGGATCTTCTAGGCACTCTAGAATCTTTAGGGTTCACCTGGAGAACAGGTGATCTTGAATTGCCCCTGTATCTTCCTTAAAAATGTTCTCTGTTTTTCCTCCTGACTTGTTGCACTCACAGGTAAAGTAACCAATCTGTCCACAATTATAACAGTCTTCTGAAAGTTGCTGGAAGTGTAGCTGAAATCTTCCTCCTCCTTCTATTTCTTCTCGTCCTCTTCCTCTCCAATTCTGTGTCTGTCCAGAAACTGGCTGTGGATATGGAACATTTGGTACCCCCCTTGGCTGGTACAATTGCATTTGATATTGTTCAGTTGAAGCTGTAACAGTGATTGTTGATTTGGTTCACTCTGATTCTTCATAACCAAAGCTTCTCTTCTCCACCAGTTGTATGATTGAGTTTTCTCCGAGTTTCTTCGTCCTGTTCTTTCTTGCTGTTGACATATCAGGATTCTTCAAAAGCTTATATTCTAAGTTCTGTCCTCAAAATATCATCTTCCATCATCTTCTTCAGCATCTTTGCCTCAATGTATTCTTCTTCTCCTCCAATTCTTGGGATTAAAAATGTTCTCAGCAGGTTTTCTCCTTGTCTCTTCAACGTCTCGAGCTGTTCCTCTAGCTCTCTTACCTCTCCCAAAGTCCTCGCTTCCTCCAGGCCTGATAAGCCTCGGTCTATATCTCCTTCTATTTCTTCTGTGCCAGTCCTTGTAGGATAAAATCCTCTTGAACATAAAGCACCTTTAATCTCCAAATCTTCATCGCTTTCTTCATCTTTGCTTTCATCAGAGATCAAATCTCGTGTATCCTTCTTCCTTCAACTTCCATCAGAGATCAAATCTCTAGTATCCTTCTTCTTTCCTCTCTTGCCAACTTCCTTCTGATCACAGAGTCATATCCACCCATGACCTCTTCTCAATCACTCATCTTCATCATCCTCATCTTCTTTAAGTTCCATCCTCCTTAACCTCCCTCTTTTCTTCCAGACATCTCATTTTCTTCCTTCTGGAGTTTTGATTCATCTTCATCGTCGTTTCTGCTTGTCCTCTATCTATTATTCGTTCATCTTCATCTCTGATGTAATAATCACCCTCCTGGATGATCACCGGAAGCTGAAGATAAACATCCCTAAGCTCTCTCCTTCCCTTAGCCTTATCTCTATAGCTTTGTTTATCTTATCGCTGGAATCTTTTATCAGTTTTTGTTTGAGAATGAAGGGCAACTTTTGTTTCATTTGCCGGATAACCTAGCAATACTCTTAACTAAAGGATTACCATTTTGTACTATATCAATCGGTGTAATCACCTTCATATAGCCTTGCTGTCCTTTCTCCCCATTGTAACTACTCTTTTATATTCCTTTATCGTGAATTATTTTATTTTAGACTGTATAGCCTATGGCTTCCCCCCTCTAATTATTAATATAAACCTAACAACTCATTTTTTTTGTTTTTTTTTGTTTTTTAAATAAATCAATTAAAAATCAATTAAAAATTATGAATAATTTAAAACCAATTTCTTATTTCTATATCCTATGTCACCAATTTATCAATTAGTGGCTATCTTACCACAACCCATCAGGAAAGTAAATGTAAGTTAGTCAACTTCAAAGCAATCCCAAAAACAAAGCCTGTAACCCCTTGCTCTATAACCCCTAATTATCTTAAATTTACAGAATAATGTCAGTCCTTGATTCCCAACACAATTCCAATCAAACCCCAGTGATGCACAGAGCCTCCAAAATGCAATTTTTAATGAAACATTTGCCAAGCCTATGCAAAATTGTCATAACATCACATATTTTGTAAGGGATGATTTTGTGAACTAGCCTGATATCTGATCCTCTGCCTCGTCACACCTTGTCACGTGACGCACGTCAGCACTTCCTGTATCTCCTCTCTCCTCTCGTTCCTCTCATATGACAAGGGAACAAAGACACAGAAACAGATTTTAGTAGTTAATGCAATCACTGAGTATTTCCAACCATTCAATATTCATTCGTTCTACATTATTCACTCTAAGACTCAATTCAGAACTAAATAGATCGCTCAAAAACATTTATTTTAATTTTAATCCGTCATTTAATTTAATTCATTATACTTCGCCAACATATATTTAATTTATAAATTCAATAGGTCACAAAACAAGTTTCATCTTTAACCATCCGCCGTTTAAACTAGAATACTCGTGTCAAAATATATCTTCTCTTTGTTTCCTCGTCTGTGTCTATTTCTCTCCCTGCGACACGCAGGCCCCCAGAAATATGACACTGTACCCACAATCCCGTTTTTGTAGTTTTACTATACCCTCGTGGTGTAGGTTTAGTACCGGAACCCAACGTCTCCTAATCTCGTGCCATAAACTCCAAATCCCACGTTTTGTAGTGTAGTGTCATAAAATTAAACGCATGCGCAAATGCATTCAATGATACGATTCCCGGACAATAGAACGATAGCATTACGCTACAGCTTCACTATTTTATACCTTATACTCACACAATTACACATAACAGAGCTCACATTTGCGTAGAACTTTAAATTCTACACACACATACATATTTTAAGAGGCTTAGTCCATCGCAATGGGACCTCTAAGGATACATTAGCATGTAGCACAGAACACAATTAGCATTTAGCATTAGCCGCCATATACCATGTAACATGAAACACACTCCCATTTAGCATTAACATTAGCCTTTAGCTAACTGCGGCCTACCACGCCCTAAGTAACCTGCACCGTGGCCAAATCAATGTCCAATTATCCCCGTCTAACTTTATGCTGCCGTAAGTTCTGGATAATCATAGAGAGGTTATCCCACACATATACTTCGTCAACTATAAGATGAGCATAACATACATATAATCCGTCCAGCTTATAATTCCCAGAATCAACCTTACCCCACCGACCGCGTTGCAAGGATTTTATGGCCCATTCCTAAAGAATCGCCTCGCTTCGAGGTCTTTACCAGATTCACGGTGCCCTAAATATGCATACGTATTCCTGACTTCATTCTGCCAATATCTGCCGTTAATATCTCTACCATCGATTGCTCTAAAATTCCAAGCCTACCCTCCCCTTTGTTGCCCTGTCTACCAGTGCAACAATTGATAATGATTAGCCAGACCCCCAGTAATCAGCAATAACTCCACGAGGCACGGTCGTATGGTACACCTCTCCAGTGTACACAAGCAGTATCAAAACTAACAATCTCACAAAGCTTGTGAGGAAAAAACTCACCCTTGTCTGGTCATGACTTCAGACCGAGTTAGCTTAAGTTAGCCTGGCGGCTACAAATGAACAAAGGAGAACTGCAGACCAGCCCCATGTTGGGTGCCATTTGTCGTATCGAGTGAGTGGTGGCAATTATTGCTGATAAACAAAGGAGTCCGCTCATACTGAATCCTTGATCATAAGTTTATTCAGATCACAAGCTTTCAGCATGAGTGACAGGTGACATGACACCCGGAGAGCGACGCCTCAGAATGGCCGCTCTGCCTCTCTTCTTCGTTTACCCCTATTTATAAACAATGCAAAAAGATGGGCTCCCTCTTCTGGCCAATCACCAGTCTCCCCTGTCTACAACACACTTTCTGTCTGTTGTATGTGGCGTTACACTAAAACATTCCCTCTTGATACTAAAATCAACATTCTTTCAGTTCCACTTAAAAAACATTTAACACCATGATAATCTCAATACACTACAAAATCTAAATATACTTAATATTTGAGATTCTTCAAAGTAGCCACCCTTTGCCTTGATGACAGCTTTGCACACTCTTGGCATTCTCTCAACCAGCTTCATGAGGTAGTCACCTGGAATGCATTTAACAGGTGTGCCTTCTTAAAAGCTAATTTGTGAAATGTATTTCCTTCTTAATGCGTTTGAGCCAATCAGTTGTGTTGTGACAAGGGTGGTATACAGAAGATAGCCCTATCTGGTAAAGACCAAGTCCATATTATGGCAAGAATAGCTTAAATAAGCAAAGAGAAATTACAGTCCATCATTACTTTAAGACATGAAGGTCAGTCAATCCGGAAAATTACAAGAAGTTTGAAAGTTTCTTCAAGTGCAGTCGCAAAAACCATCAAGCTCTATGATGAAACTGGCTCTCATGAGGACCGCCACAGGAAAGGAAGACCCAGAGTTACCTCTGCTGCAGAGGATAAGTTCATTAGAGTTACCAGCCTCAGAAATTGCAGCCCAAATAAATGCTTCACAGAGTTCAAGTAACAGACACATGTCAACATCAACTGTTCAGAGGAGACTGTGTGAATCAGGCCTTCATGGTCGAATTGCTGCAAAGAAACCACTACTAAAGGACACCAATAATAAGAAGAGACTTGCTTGGGCCAAGAAACACGAGCAATGGACATTAGACCGGTGGAAATCTGTCCTTTGGTCTGACGAGTCCAAATGTGAGATTTTTGGTTCCAACCACCGTGTCATTGTGAGACGCAGAGTAGGTGAACAGATGATCTCCGCGTGTGTGGTTCCCACCATGAAGCATGGAGGAGGTGGTGTGATGGTGTGGGGAGTGCATTGCTGGTGACACTGTCAGTGATTTATTTAGAATTCAAGGCACACTTCACCAGCATGGTTACCAAAGCATTCTGCAGCAATACGCCATCCCATCTGGTTTGTGCTTAGTCGGACTATCATTTGTTTTTCAACAGGACAATGACACAACACGCCTCCAGGCTGTGTAAGGGCTACTTGACCAAGAAGGAGAGTGATGGAGTGCTGCATCAGATGACCTGGCCTCCACGATCACCTGAACTCAACCCAATTGAGATGGTCTGGGATGAGTTGGACCGCAGAGTGAAGGAAAAGCAGCCAACAAGTGCTCAGCATATGTGGGAACTCCTTCAAGACTGTTGGAAAAGCATTCCAGGTTAAGCTGGTTGAGAGAATGCCAAGAGTGTGCAAAGCTTTCATCAAGGCAAAGGGTGGCTACTTTTAAGAATCTAAAATCTATAATACATTTGTAATTGTTTAACACTTTTTTGGTTACTACATGATTCCATATGTGTTATTTCATAGTTTTGAGGTCTTCATTATTATTCTACAATGTAGAAAATAGTAAAAAATTAAGAAAATCCCTTGAATGAGCATGTGTGTCCAAACTTTTGACAGGTACTGTACATTATTGTAATTCAAAATAGATGATAGACATAGTCTATTTGCAAGTGTAAATAAATGTAGACTGTATTTATAGGCTAACCATTGCCATTGTCATTTATGCTTTGGTAATAAATACATGTAGGTATCTTTAATTACGCAGGAGTCAAACAAATCAAACATAATTTTGCTGACAATTAGCTCTATGTTGATGTTTTCGCTTGGTTATTTGATTATCGACATCATGCATTTTTGCTTTCGCTTTTACGCGTGAACAAAGAGAGCGCAGCGCATCACCTGTCACACAGTGTGACAACTATCGAACTGTAGCCTACAGTAGACGTAACAATACGCACAATCCATAACAGTATCTTCACAATCAATTTCTATGGAGATGGAATGTTTGATTTCTCCAGAATGTCAGAATGTTAGCTAAAAACATTAGTTTGCGCCAACCCAAGCACGAACACCTTTGCGAATTAGCTACAATTACTCATCTTTATTTTTAGTTATTGTCAAAAGTCCATCTATCATTTCCTCAAATTATTAATGGATTTTAGCAATAAAAACCCGAGTGCCTCTTCTACATCTGCACAGGTAAATCCTATGATTCTATTTTAGTTTTAATCGTTCAATTATGTCCTTGTAGAAAGTATAGTACTGATATGTTGTTATGTTCTCAAGATGTTCAGTTCGAGTGCTGAATACCTGCAGACTGTAGAGCGCTGCTGGGACAAGAGTTACTACAATGAGCAGGTAAAATTAAATAATCTTAATTTCAGAAAACACTGTAGTGTATTAAAATTATGTCTTTGTTAAATGTTTTTCATGAAGAAATGGAAGGTTGATTGTTGCTATCAAGAGGGAAGGTTTTAGCGTGATGTCACATATGACAGACAGGAAGTGGGTGGTAAGATACGGGGATTGAACAGTAGAGGGAGCCATTCAACTCTTGGAAGGCTATATAAAGGGGGGAGCAACGACGGAGAGTTAGAATACAGTAAGATTTATTTGGGACTGGTTCTCCGGACATCGCGTCTGTACTTACGCTGAAACCTCGTGGTTTGAATAAAGGCCTTTGAACACGATACAGCTTAAGCAGACTCCTTGATTGACGGTAACACCTACGAATAACCTACACTACAGTGGCTACTTTGAAGAATCTAAAATCTATAATATATTTTGATTTGTTTAACACTTTTTTGGTTACTACATGATTCCATATGTGTTATTTCATAGTTTTGATGTCTTCACTATTATTCTACAATGTAGAAAATAGTAAAAATAAAGAAAAACCCTTGAATGTGTAGGTGTGTCCAAACTTTTGACTGGTACTGTATATTTATTTATTTATTGCTCTTTACTTGTCAGTGTTCCCAAATAGGACATTATTTGTATTTTTACTTAAACATGCAAACACCATCAGATAGAATTCATAGCAATCAGTGCACTGGGTTAGTCAGATTTGATGAAATATACATGTAACAGAACAGATGACCTGGAATGACATTCACTCTCACGGGATGGGTTACCAAAAATACAAAACTGAAAGCCACACCCCCAATAAGCCACAAATATAACTGCATTGAGGCATATGTCACTGTGCTTCTATGGTTATATGCACCATGCCACTGCTTATTTCATTTGTTCATTTAGCAAACAAGACAGCTCATAATTCAGTGCCTTCATCAGTCAACACATCTATATTTTAGCTTTAGTGCAACATTTTCTCTCAGCCTCATGGCAAAAATGTGTAGAATTGCAGGAAGTTTCTGGACCACCCACATTTTTGCAGGCACACCCATCAACAAATTTCTGTCTACGCCACTTTTTTTCACTAGGCAAGTCAGTTAAGAACAAATTCTTATTTCCAATGACGGCCTACACCGGCCAAACCCAGACGACGCTGGGCCAATTGTGCGCCGCCCTATGGGACTCCCAATCACAGCCGGTTGTGATACTGCCTGGGATTGAACCAGGGGGTCTGTAGTGACGCCTCAAGCACTGAGATGCAGTGCCTTAGACCGCTGCGCCACTCGGGAGCCTGATTCACTATCATAGGCTCACTGAGAAATCAATGTGAGAGTAGAGGAAGGAAAACAAGGCAGGCATGTTGAGTTACTCTGTTTTTGATTTTAAGGTTCAGAAAGGAAGCAGCGGAAGGGAATGACATAGCTCACCTGGTAAGACATTAGAAAGACATCTACAGTATAAGTTAAGATAATAAACAGTTAGTGAGTTATTCTTTCTAATAAACCATATCCTTAACATTGGCTCAAGGTACGTTGATGTCAATATTTTTCCCCCTCACTGCTATGGGCATTAATGGCACCCCCTGTTTACTGTGACAGACCTGGGAGGTGAACACTCAACTCAGAATGAGGGACATTGAACATGAGGCTTTTACTGAGTTGGCCACCGACCTTAGTCAACCCATTGACTCACTTGACTTAAATACTGACCTCTCCTACCTGTGAGTCACATTCACTCTCTATGTTACAGTTGTTTGCTCTATGTATTATTCTAGCTATCCATTGATGCTATATGAAATGACTAGTGCAGGGTCCTATATCAATCAGTCAAACTTAGTTTACTGTATACAGCATCATTCTTACAGAGGATGCATTTCAAAGTGCATAAAAGTGTTTCCTCTTGTCTCTCTGGCTTGTATATTTTAGAAACCCTGAGGTCTGCGATGAGGTTGTAAGAGCTCTAAAGAGCATTTCCCGGAGCCTGGCCTTCCAGCCGTACTCCAAGCTGTGCTGTCCCTCTAAGGTGGTGGTGGACATCGTGCCCAGGCTGCTCCAGGCCCTCTGGTCCCGCCAGATGGAAGGCCCCTGTGACATGTCCTCCATGGCCCTGAGCAACATGAGTGTCACCAAAGTGCTGGCAGTAGTGGATAACCTCTCTGGAGTTCTGAAGGCCCTTCCTGTCGCTCAGGTCTACTACTCACGTTCCACTGGTGTCAGGATGGTCCACTCACTCAACCGTAAGATCCAGTTCCTAAGCAGCCCTGAGGACCTTAGGAGGACTCTTTTAATCCAAAGTTCCACCCTGATCAGCACCATCATTGAAGCTGTGAGCACGAAAGTCCAGAGGATGTTTGAAGCTCCTGCTGACTACATTCCATTAAGCTCTATCCGCAGCTGGCTATCAGAGCCAAAGGCGAGCGAGGTTCGTCCAAAGTGCTCTGACCAGCTGGTAATCTCCTCGGAGCTCCTGAGGACCATCATTGGTCTGATAGTTTATGTAGTCTTCGAAGGCCACCTAGAGGAAGACATCAACCTTCATTACTGGCCCCTCATAAATGACATAATCCACCAGCTGTCACTGTGTGGGGTCAAAGTCACAAAGAGAGCGAGCAAGGCTAACTGGCATCTTGGCTGGGACCAGATCCTTGAGATGGTGACAAACATCCATACCCATCTTCACCACTACACTGGCACAGAGCTGGTACTTAAGTTTGCAACATCTGCCAGGGGCACCATGCTAACGAGGCACATGGTTCACCATGTGGTCGAGGAGCTGGTAAAGCTGAAGGACTTGGATGAAGGGACAACAGCTTCAGGGAGCAGTGAGGTAAGCAATGATTACAAGTGTTTATCTTTATGAAAGTCCACTTATTCAAAACATTTTTGTTGTCGTTGTTGGTAAAAAGAAGATCTGAAATGTTGCAAATGTTCTGTTAAATATGATATCCTTGTTGCTTTCAGTCTGTGGACGTGAACCTGGCAATCACCGACCACTTTGTCCCTATCCTTGTCAAAGCGGTGGACTGGCTTCAACCCCTGGCCACTACCCCAGCGGTGGACATAGCAGCACCCCTAATCACTAACTCAGTCAAAGTGGACAACATCACAACAACCCTGACCACTACACCAGTTGACCTCCAGTCAGGTGAGTTAAATTGACACTAATCACTTTGACAGGTTATCATTTCTTACTGTAATAGGGCCTCCTGTAGCTCAGTTGGTAGAGCATGGCGCTTGCAACGCCAGGGTTGTGGGTTCAATTCCCATGGGGTGGCAGTATGAAAAATGTATGCACTCACTAACTGTAAGTCGCTCTGGATAAGAGCATCTGGTAAATGTAATATAACTTATTAGCTAATGTTTTGTAACTAGACAATTTCGTAATTAAGTTGTGTTTTTATGAGATTGATCTTCTCCTTCTAATTTCAAGGGGATGTTGTGGTCAAACACCCAGCACCCTGCATACTACCCCCAGGCTTTGCCCCGGCACCATGCACCCCACCACCAAGCTTTGCTCTTGCATCCTGCACCCCACCACCAGGCTTTTCCCCAGCATCCTGCCCCCCACCACCAGGCTTTTCCCAGGCATCCTGCCCCCCACCACCAGGCTTTGCTCCAGCACCCTGCATTCCACCCCCAGGCTTTGCCCCGGCAACCCACCACCAGGCTTGCCCCAGCACTAGGCTTTGCCTCCACCTGCACCCCACCACCAGGCTTTGCTCTTGCATCCTTCCCCCCACCACCAGTCCCTCCCCCGTCCATCCTGAGACACATTGTCCTCCGGTTCTTGGAGAAGTCAGGTGAGTTACATTGACACAATCACTTTGACAGGTTATCATTTTTCACTGTAATAGGGCCTCCTGTAGCTCAGTTGGTAGAGCATGGCGCTTGCAATGCCAGGCTTGTGGGTTCAATTCCCACGGGGGGCCAGTATGAAAAATGTATGCACTCACTAACTGTAAGTCGCTCTGGATAAGAGCTTCTGCTAAATGACGTAAATGTAATATAACTTGATGTCATCGGCCTCCCCCCTTGCTTGGGGAACAATAGAGAAGCAACATAGAACAAAAGAGCCTACCCACACTTGTGCTATGTCATGACATACCTGGACCACCTATTGAGATGTGACTTTTGTTAAGTAAATCAGGTGTTAAATGAGGTGAAAAGGAGACTGGAGTGCCACTTAAAGTTTTTATGTAAGACTGATCTTCACTTTGTCCGCCACCAACAGGCTGTGCTCCGGCACACTGCACCCCCACCACCAGGCTTTGCCCCGGCACCCTGCACCCCACCACCAGGCTTTGCCCCAGCACCCTGCATTCCACCCCCAGGCTTTGCCTCGGCATCCTGCACCCCACGACCAGGCTTTGCCCCGGCACCCTGCACCCCACCACCAGGCTTTGCCCCAGCACCCTGTATTCCACCCCCAGGCTTTGCCCCGGCACCCTGCACTCCACCACCAGGCTTTGCCCCAGCACCCTGCATTCCACCCCCAGGCTTTGCCCCGGCACCCTGCACCCCACCACCAGGCTTTGCCCCAGCACCCTGCATTCCACCCCCAGGCTTTGCCTCGGCATCCTGCACCCCACCACCAGGCTTTTCCCCAGCAACCTGCACTCCGTCGCCATGCTTTGCAGCTAATGCCATGCCAGGCTTTGGCACGAAAGTCATCCTGAAAGAAATGGTCCTGCTATTCCTGGAGAGGCTCCCTCCTGCATCAGAGGACCTTGTGTCAGAGTGCCTCACTGTCGCCGATCGTATCTGCACGCTGTTTCAAAGCATCACTGCCAGATTCCGCAACATCATTAATGAGGACCTGGAGAAATGTACAGACTCTGACAGTAAGCAGTACTGGGCTTACACCTTCTACTGGGAGTACATGAAGAGGTACCCATCATCCCAGTGCCTGGGGATTGAAGCCTTCACATGTGATGAGGAGAGATGTTTAGTGGTGGCCAACTTGTTTGCAAAGAAAATGTACCCCAAGATGTTCCTCTCAGCAGAAGACTTCGACACGGCTGAAGATTCAGGGAGCAATGGAGTAAGCAATGATTTCAAGTGTTTATCTTTATAAAAGTCCACTCATTCAGTTATCTCTGATACTGCACTGTCGGAGCTAGAAGCACAAGCATTTCGCTACACCCGCTATAACATCTGCTAAACACGTGTATGTGACAAATCAAATTTGATTTGATGATTTTATTTTATTTTATCCAAAAATGTATTGTTGTCGATATTGGTAAAAAATAGTAAATCTGCAATGTTGCAAATGTTATGTTAAATAATAAATATCTTAAATATTTAATATTTTTGCTTTCAGTCTGTGGACATGAACCTGGCAATCTCCGACGAATTTGTCCCTAACCCTGTCAAGGTGTTGGAGGTGCTTCGACCCCTGTCACTGCCAGACATCAAAGAGCCCTTGACCACTATCCATGACAAAGTGGTGGACAACACAACAACAACCCTGGTTGCTGCCCCAGTTAAGGTGGACAACATCACAACACCCCTGGCCCTGACCATTAACCCAGTCAACCTCAAGGTTACGGATGAACCAGTTGACCTCCAGTCAGGTGAGTTACATTAACACAGATCACTTTGACAGGTTATCATTTCCCTCTGTAATATAAGGTATTAGCTAATGTTTTATTATAACTAGACAGTTTTTGTAAATAATTTAAGCTATTGTGTGAGATTGATCTTCTCCTTATATAATTTCCAGAAGATGTTGTGGTCATCAAACCAAAGAAAAGCAGAGTCATGAGATTCTTCCGTCGACTTTTCTGCTGCATGTCCAAAGATGATTTCAAGGTGTGAACCTGACCAGCTTTTCAGCTGATGACTTCAGATCACACACACACATTTACATTACATTTACATTTTATCCAGAGCGACTTACAGTTAGTGCATACATTTTCATACTGGCCCCCCTGGCCATCGAACCCACAACCCTGGCGTTGCAAGCTCCATGCTCTACCAACTGAGCTACACGGGGCCACACCTTCAGCTCACACACTTATATGTGCGCACGTACACACACACACACACACACACACACACACGCACACACCACAGTTCTTTAAAATGTTTGAGTTTCCCATGTTAAACATTTCTCATTACTTTTTTCCTCATTAAATATTTTAAGAACAAGTTATTTTGTCTTCATTCAATGTTGACTGTTTTTACTATTTACAGTAGCAATCAATTAGGATTGTTATTTTTTTCAAATACAGTTTCAATTCACATTTCATCACAAACTTTAAATTACATATTATTTATGCATCAACAACATGTATTGAATGTGTGTTTAGACTGAGTTTCCTACTGTACTTCTTCAGTTTTCCAGCAGAGGGCAGTCTTGTCTAATATCTGAAGTCATGTCTGTTACAGTAATTCTGATGGCCTTGTGTCTTGGTGTATATGTTTTTAGTCATTATCATGTACTATAAAGAATACTACATTGAAATATATGGATATAAACTGACAAGCATGACCACAGTACAAAGAACAATGGTCTGTATGTGTATGCTATTAAGCTATTAGTCTGAAAGATAGGGCCATATCCAACAATGTTTCCCTTTCTTTGATTGCAACATCTGTATGGGTAATCCACAGGGGTCCCTGTTGGACTAGATAGATTATGGAAACCAAAGAAAGCTTTACAGTTTACTCTGTAGCAGGGATCTGGTTCATTTCAGTTTCAAGTGATTATGATGACCACGCCTCTCACTACATGATGTGTGGGGGCTGTGGTGAGACTGGGAACAAGACCATGGGAAGAACTAGTAGGAAAACGTTGAGACACATCAACTACAGTGCCATGCAGTACATCGGTCAAGAGTGGTGCCTTTAAAAAAATAACTGATGGAAGATACTGTACTGTATTTAGACTCCAGTCTGATTCCCACACCTTTCAACAGCACAACACCCCCGAGACCCGTGCAGGCGCAGATCTACAGCTCCCGCCAATGCCCTCGGTCCAGGTTTCCCACTTCTTTAACTCTGTGATACACACACCACAACCCCCCACCCCTTACCCCTGCCCAGCCCGTCCCACACGTACACAAACACACACCTCTCCCTGTCAAATTAGCAGTGGTTCACAGGGCTGGGGGGGGGGTGAGAAGAAGCCTGGCACGGAGCTACAGTGAGAGGCAGCGGAGGGCCTGATTGAAAGGCTTCCGAGAATTCTCTGGCTTTGTTGTGTAGTTCTATCCGCAGCGTATAGGAGACGAGTAATGGCTTTAGCAGGGCCAGGTACACAAAGCTCCTGTGGCCACAGACCGGAGCAGGACAAACTTTACTGTTGACATCTGGAATTTCTTTCCTCCCTTCTCTTTTTTTCTTCTTCTTCTCTCTCCTCCTTTTTTTGATTGAGGGGTGACTCACTGGTGTTCCAGCTTGTACTGTATCCATCATCGTAAAGGCGTCAGCTGGCTAAATGTAGATGTTTTGTTTGCCTGTCCATGGTCATGTACTGTACTGTATGGTTTTATCATGCCCTCTTGTATGTTTGACTGAGGAGAACACTGCAGTTAACTGACTGTGTGACAATCCTTCATGTTGAACCCGTATAACATGTATCTCTGTATGCGTATGCACACATACACAATCCATGTCTCAATTGTCTCAAGGCTTAAAAATCCTTCTTTACCCCGTCTCCTCCCCTTCATCTACACTGATTGAAGTGGATTTAACAAGTGAAATCAATAAGGGATCATAGTATTCACCTGGATTCACCTGGTCAGTCTGTGTCATGGAAAGAGCAGGTGTTCTTAATGTTTTGTATTCTCAGTGTATATATATATATACAGTTGAAGTCGGATGTTTACCTTAGCCAAATACATTTAAACTCAGTTTTCCACAATTCCTGACATTTAATCCTAGTAAAAATTCCCTGTCTTAGGTCAGTTAGGATCACCACTTTATTTTAAGAATGTGAAATGTCAGAATAATAGTAGAGAGAATGTTTTATTTCAGCTTTTATTTCTTTCATCTCATTCCCAGTGGGTCAGAAGTTTACATACACTCAATTAGTATTTGGTAGCATTGCCTTTAAATTGTTTAACTTGGGTCAAATGTTTCGGGTAGCCTTCCACAAGCGTCCCACAATAAATTGGGTGAATTTTGGCCCATTCCTCCTGACAGAGCTGGTGTAACTGAGTCAGGTTTGTAGGCCTCCTTGCTCGCACACGTTTTTTCAGTTCTGCCAACAAATGTTCTATAGGATTGAGGTCAGGGCTTTGTGATGGCCACTCCAATACTTTGACTTTGTTGTCCTTAAGCCATTTTGCCACAACTTTGGAAGTATGCTTTGGGTCATTGTCCAGTTGGAAGACCCATTTGCGACCAAGCTTTAACACCCTGACTGATGTCTTGAGATGTTGCTTCAATATATCCACATAACTTTCCTTCCTCATGATGCCATCTATTTTGTGAAGTGCACCAGTCCCTCCTGCTGCAAAGCACCCCCACAGCATGATCCCACGGTTGGGATGGTGTTCTTCGGCTTGCAAGCCTACCCCTTTTTCATCCAAACATAACGATGGTCATTGTGGCCAAACAGTTCTATTTTTGTTTCATCAGACCAGAGGACATTTCTCCAAAAAGTACGATCTTTGTCCCCATGCAGGGGCGGTGTGTTCAATAGGGCGATATGGGCGACGCACTGCCAAACGGGAAAAGGAAGGGATTTTTTTTCTAATCAATTATATCACGGCAACAGTAGTTATCAGTGTTCTAATCTGATCTGACTGCCACTAAATGTCAAATCAGGCTAAAGTCGTGCTTCAAATGGCCCCGCCCGTTTTTGGGGCGATTTCAGTCATGTTGAAAATCGCCCAGAAGTCTGTCATAGACTCCCATGTAAAATCTATTTTTTTCAAATTTCAAAGCTTTCAATACAATCTCTATGGGTGTCTGTGGGCTTGCACTTACGCGCTTTCGTCATACGTGACGTAACCATGAACGTAACTAAGAAAATAGCGGCTAGCAGCGTCTCTGTTGCGACCTGCAGTGTGGCGTTATCTTATGTTTTTAATTTGTACACTTAGTGGCGTTATTTTATGTTTTTAATTTGTACACTTAGTTTACAAACATTCTGCCAACCATGGATTTCCAGTGGTGGGTTTTGGACTGATCTTGTTGATCGTGTACATACCCGCTACGAACGGACTAAATAATGAAAACGCTGCTGGCAGCGGAATCCAATACAGCTGGGAGACTTGGCTGGATGACAGAGTCCCGGACAGAGAAGTGGAGCCGGCCGGCTTCACCCTGGTCAGAGCGGACCGCGATCTGACACAGTCACAGGGAAAATCGATCCTGGTAAGAGAGCGACTCTGTACCCCGACATTGAACTGCTTTCTGTGTCACTGCGACCTTACTATCTGCCCCGTGAGTTCCCCCAATTGTTTGTTACCGTTGTGTACTGTTGATAATCACAAGTTTACTGGAGAACTGAGACCAAGTAGAGACTTTGGACAGGGTGGATATGGTATAATAAAGGCAGTTTATTCAGAGGTAAAGATATCTGGAATCGCGTGCACGGACTCGTTCGTCAAACTCTTAGGGAGCTATCTGAAGAGAGCCCCGAAAACATTGTGTGCAGACATTTTATACAATAAATGATGTAGGTTGAATCTAGTAGTTCTGATCTTCTGATTGGTCCTGATGAGTTGGGCGAGGTCCCCTCCACTGTTGCATTGGCTCTGAGTCGGGTTCTCTGTCTTCAAATGTTCAGCCTAAAGAGAGGGGATTTTGTGTGTGTGTGTGTGTGTGTGTGTGTTTAACAGTGATGATGTGTGTGTGTGTGTGTGTGTGTTGTCAGTGATGATGTGTGTGTGTGTGTGTGTGTGTGTGTGTGTGTCCTCAGAGCAAGAACTCGTGAGTTGGAAGAACTGAGAGACCTATGGCGTGGGTGTTGTCCTTGGCCACCTGCTGACAAGGCTGACAAGATAGGACTCTTTTGTCCATTGTTATAGGATAGGAACAGCATTGATTGAAAACAAACGCCCAACACAAAATGGGTCATGCACAAGATTTTAGTCAGACCAAGCTATAACATTATATATTTACTACGACAGTACATTCAACCAAAAGCTAATATAACAAAGGCATCAGAGATTATTTATAATCTGTCACAGAAACTGGAATCCATCTCCCCAGATCAGTCAATAAATGCTTCTGGTATTGACTTATATGCTGCCCCTGTCTTCATGTTGTTGCTGGACATATCTTTTTTTAAAATGTGTGTAGGTCACCTAAATCATCAGAAAAATTGCCCCTCCTGAGAATTTTTTCAGGAGCCGCCACTGTCCCCATGTGC